>NC_062221.1:104436950-105686950 GCF_902686445.1 Sciurus carolinensis | reverse complement strand
AAATACATATATCTTCATGAATAGAATACTGCTAGAAATATGAATATTAAAGTTGATTCTGATGAAATGAAAAACAAGTCTAGACACAAGAGCAAAGCGATTTTGTAATAAAATGGGAGAAAATGTGACTGAATCTCATGCTATGATTAGGTGGATAGTAAAACTTGTGCATGATAAACTTGATTATTTCACTGAAATTTCCAAGCAAAATATAAAAGCTATGAACTGGCTTCATCTTGCAATTTATGGTAAATGTGAGAGAAAGAGATAAATTAAGAAAGGGACTTCCAGGAAAAAACTCAGCACAATGATTATATTAGTCTAATTTTTGTTCCTAAAACAAAATATCTCAGGCTCAATAAAGTGTATATAAAAAGAGATCTATTTGGTTCACACACAATTTTGGTGGATGAAAGGTCCAAATAGCATTTGTACTAGTACACTGGTGAGGGTCTGCTGGCTCCATGATACATAAGGGATAAGTAGAAAGGGAAATAGGAAAATGTGGAAGGGGTTGAATACGGGAGGTGACCTCACATTATAATAACACAGACTTCTGAGAACTAAGGTCTGTGAGTTTTATGTTAATCTCCTCTGAGAGTGGTGCCCCCATGGAAGCTGGGGGACAAAAACACAGTCAATATAGATAATAGGTAACTGGGTCCAATCAGGAAGGTGTCGAGCTGGTTGAAAAGAAAATCAAATGATGCCCTTTCCCCTTTTCCTTGCACAATATTAAATATCGCATTTACATTCCTGATAACTCAGGCAGTGTTAAAGACTTACATTCCCAAATAAAGGTCTTGTCCTCTCTGTCCTTGTTATGTGGAAAACTTCTCAGTTCTTACACCTGGTGAGAGATTACTGGTTTCTATCATCTTCATGATGTTCATTGACATGTTCCAGATGCTGCAACATTTATTTTGTATTAATCTCATTCCAGTACTTTTTTTTTGTTTCTTTCATAGAAATATCTACACCTAGATGATTTTACACCCTGTTCTTTCCCAGCAAAACTTTTGCCATGGACCCCTCAAAAGACCCAAAACATTCCTACAAAAGAAACTCAAACTTCTTGATCCATCCCACAATGCCTCCTCTCAGCTGTAAGCAGCCAGAGTGGTCATTGCCCATTATCCTCCAATAGCAGTTAAGAGTCCTGTTCTCAGAGTGGGACAGAAGCCAGGGGACAAAAAGATAGTCAATGTAGATAATAACTAATTGGAACCCATTGAGGTGGGGAATTGGTTGGAAAGAAAATCAAATGCTGCCTTTTCTGCTCCTCCTTCCAAAGGCTTTCCCCTGCTCCTGCTCCAAACTGTTGCTAAGGTAACCTGTCCAGGATTTGCTCCTCTGGGCAGGGAGTTGTAGGAGTTGTTAATTAATACCTTCTGACTCTTACCTAACTACCTGGATCACTCCACCATTTGGCTCTCCCCCTTGCCCATTTGGCCCTCACCATTTGACTCACCCTGGCCACTAGTCATATATGTAGAATGAGGAGAGATAAAGGGGAAGGAGGGCATGATATCAAAGAAAATCTAAGATGTATAAAAGGGGAAGGACACTCTCACTTCTTCGGATACCAGTTATGGTCCACTTCTTCCTCCCAGGAGAAGTCTGTTTCTTTTCTTTAAATAAAACTTTCCCTGTATACCTGCCTTGGCATTCCTCCAGTGTTCAAACTTCAACACCTGGGGAAATAAAAGTCATCCTCACTGGTAACTAGTGGTATCACCATTACTTGACCACCATGCACTAGGTCCTACCTTTTAAAGATCTAACACTACTCAGTACCTTTACATTGGGGAATTGAGCCTCAAGAAGTTTTGATGTGGACTGACCACATTCAAATGAAAGCAATGATTTAGAAATGATTGGTCTATTCAGATAACTTGCTCTGAAAGCAGAGACAATGGTGAAGGGTTATGAAAAATAATATTCCTACAAGAAAGTCCCAGGAGAAAGAGACAGTATGGTTTCAGTAGGAGGGAGGAAAATTAACCAAACATTAAATCTCTCCCAATAAAGCCTTTTCAAGGAACAATGGTCCTGAAGGGAGGAGGTGGATACTGAAACACTGGGCCCTGTACTTTTATCCTTTCTCATTGTGATGAATCCTGGAAGAAGAAAAGCAAAAAGTGAAACTCTGGGAAACAGTAAGTCCCAGAGGAAGAAGAAAATAGGTGGGATTTGAGTATTTAGTCCTTGGAAACTGAACTCCTATCTCTACGGGTAACAATGAGTTTTGACCCTTTTACAACTTCTTTCCTGACTACCTAAACCAACAGGTCCTGCCTCAATCTCCAATGATTAGTTCACCCTCATTGTAAACTATAAAACTCAGACTCTTTCTTTAACCCAGAGGCCAGTTTTGTTTTGAAAATTAGTCTTTCCAGTGCCTGATTGGTTAACCCCACTGTGGTAGAAAGGAAAGCTTGCTGATCTATTTGAGGTCTACTTCTGTTCTGATTATTTTTGTTTTCATAATGGTGCTGCAACCATGTTGGTTATTTTTGCTTACAAATGGCATGGCTGACAGACATTCATCAAAAAAATTAGGCATATAACCATTCAACTATCTCATCAGAGGGCAGAAAAAAAGATGGGTTCTTCAGAGACTATTGGTGGAGGACCCTCATATAAAATGGCTTGAATTCTACTGAACTCCATGGAAGATTCATGAAGTATTGAGAACTTCATGTTATAGAGACACTGCCAACCTGAACTGATAAGGGCAGAGCTGAAGAATAATGGAAGAATTATTTCAAGACCAGAACCATCAATGAAGATTCAAGAGAGATTAGAGCCATAACTGACAGCCAACATAGCAAGGTTACTCCTCTGGGCTCCTGGGTCCTGAGGATCAGTGGCTGGAGTTAGCAGGAACTTTATGAGCACAGAGGGTAAATCAAGTCATAGAGAATTATTCTGAATATCAAGCCCTAATGGAAGATTCCTGCTGGATTTCAGATTTGTTCACCACCCATGACCCTTACTTCTTACTGTAACTCCCTTTTGGTTTCATTGCTTGTCCTGCCAATGTTAGAAACAGGCTATTTCCTAGTCTTACAGGAACACAGATGGAAAGAAATATTGCCCCAGGAATGAGAAGTTTGACTCATGCATGATTTACATGATTTAAATGCTGAGTCTGGGAACTTTATAGAATTGATGAGTGAGAAGAGTGTTTGGGGAATTTGAGGATGGGGAGAATGCATTTGGAATTTGAGAACGGTGCTGATTTATAGCAGCCAGAGGGAAGATTATACTGGGCTGAATGATGTTTGCCCAAAATTTATATCCACCCACAGCCTATGTATGTGACTTTGTTTGAGAACTTTATCTGAAGTGTTTTCAGATGCAATCAAGTTAAAAAGAAGTCATACTGGGTTAAGGTGGAAAATAAATCCAATATGACTGGTGTCCTTATACTACAGAGATGCTAGGGATCTAGTTTTGTTGTACAGTGAATGCTTAGCAATCATGAAGCCCTGCATTCAATCCCCAGTACTTAAAGAAGAAAAGCAGGAGAAGTGGGACGAAGGGAAACAGAAGCAGAAGAGGAAGGAAGAATAATTTGGACACAGAAACTCAATTGCACAGACTGAACATGACCATTTTGAGGCAGAGATACAAATTGTAGTTATTCTTCCACAAATTGCCAGGGATCACCTGCAATTACCAGAATTGGGAAGAGGTAAAGAGTAACTCTTCCTAAAGCCTTTGTACGGAACATATTCTTAACATCAACTTGATTTTGAAATTCCATTTCTTAGAATTACGGAGAATACATTTCCATGGTTTTAAGTCATATTTAAAAAATTAATTTCTCAGGGAATGTATAGAAAACTAAGATAGTAAGTTTTAAGCTTACCATGTTTCTATGTCTTTTGTCTGTGTGTGCATGTGTATGATATATAATTATTCCCTTTTTTATTATATGCATACTTTATAGTATTTTTCTTTTGTGTATATCTTCATTTTACGATTTGCATATTTTGATTTATTTTACAACATTCATCTTTAGTTTGTTAGAAACTCCTTTCACTTAAAGATATACTTCCATTTTCCCTTCCAATACATTGCATTTTTTTAATAATTTTTTTTTTTTTAGTTGTCAATGGATTTTTTTAAATTTATTTATATGTGGTGCTGAGAATCAAACCAGGGCCTCGCACATGCCAGGTAGATGCTCTACCACTGAGCCACAACTCCAGACCTGCATTATTTTTTTGTTTATTTTATTCTACATATGTTGTTAACTTCTCAGTACACTGTTATTTCCTTCTACTTTTAAATTCTAGATTTTTTTTACTCTAGATTCTTCATGTTTGTTTTCATGTTATTTTTATTGATATTTTCTATATTTGTAGTGTTATAACTTATTTTGAAGATAGATTTTTAAAATCCCTTTAATTATTTTTATAATATCTGATTCGAAAGTTATGTTCATAAATCCAGTATGTGGACTAATTCATAGTCAATTTCTCTTCAATATTTTTTCCTATTACTTTGCAGGCCTTAATTTATTTGTGAAAACTGGATATTTTAGATAATATTTTGTAACAACTTTGGATTTTGCCATTTCTTCTCCCTTGCTGGTAGTTGTTGCCTTACAAACTTTAAAATTTTTTTTTCATTTTTACAGACTGCATTTTGATTCACTGTACACAAATGGGGTACATCTTTTCATTTCTATGGTTGTGCACGATGTAGATTCATACCATTCGTGTAATCATATATATACATAGGGTAAAGATGTCTGTCTGTTGCCTTATAAATCTTTACTTATTAATTTTACTTTTATTAATTTATGTACTTATTTATTCACTTATTTATTGCTTGGACTTAATCTGTGGAATTTGTAGCCCTTGCAATATATAAATGCACATATCACTACTGATTTTTCTTTTTCTTATTTTCTTTCTTTTTTCTTTTCTTTTTTTTTTTCCAAATTCTTGTATCCTTGATATCACTGCTTTGTCTACAGAACTAGTGGTCAACCCAGAATTGAGACGAAGTTGAGTTTAAAATTTAAGACATGAAAGTCTTCCAATTTTTAGCAATAAGTTATGTATGAGTTAGAGGAAGGGAAGGCACTGGGAGATAAGATTGAACAAATTAGGTGTGAGCATGTGCTACTATGGCATAATGAAATACACTGTTATGTATAATTACACTGCACCAATAAAATAAAAATATTTTAAAAGTACATAAATTTTAAAAATTAAAAAAAAATTAAGTTCAGACCATGACTTGCTCAGCAATTATGTTCTCTAGACCCCCTGTGGTCTCTCTGGCTCATGTATATAACTTCCTACTCAGCAAGAGATCAGTGAAGAGTTATATAGCTTCCTATTTCTCTCTAATTTCAAAGATTTCCCACTAATTTTTTGGCTGGATCATGAGCGCTTCAACCATCATATGAATCCCAGGCTAGGAGGGTTATGGTATTTCCCATTGTTTCCATCAGAGTGTTTTACTGACAGTACAGCCAGGCATGGGTATTTCTGCTCCCAATCAAATCTGCTCTGTGGGAATGAGGCTGCAGGGTTTTTTTCCCCCTTTTCCAGTCCACTTTTCCAGTCCACTATAGAAATATTACTACACCAAGGTTCACTAGGCAAAAGCTGAAATCAAGGCAATGTTAAACAGCATTGCCCCAGGCAAAAAGGCTACAGATTCCCACTGTTCTCTTCCATAACTTAACAGTTTTTTCTTCAAGATTTATCCCATTCTGGTTTGCCTTTGTTCAATTTCCAAGGATATGAAATAATGAGAGTTTTGGGGGGCATTTTCCAGGTTTTAATTTCTATTAATGATTTCAAAGAGACAATTTGCCAGTACCCTTGCTCTACCAGAGATGGAAATCAAAAGTTTGTATGATGTATTCATGCTGTTTTTAAATATCTTTTTTTAAATCTTGATGCTATTTATGAATGGTATTGATTTTTAATTATCTTATGTCAAGTAAAGTTGTTTTCACTTTTTAACTCTAATATTTTTCCAAGTTTCTGTATTGTATACATACACAATCATTTGCCATACATAATGATAAGTCAATGTCATTATTTCCAGCTTTGAAGATTTTATTTCTTTTCTTGATCTTTAGATTCTTTAAAATTTCACGTATGAGAAATTAAATAGTGATATCAAGTCTTTGTCTCATTGCTAATCTTAGACAGGGAATTGAATATAGGTTTGATGAGACAAAAAATACCCCCTTTTCTTCATGGGGTATTATGTTGGTCGTTAAATTTATGTTGAATTTTATAAAGTATTTTCATCTATATTTACTGAGATGACCACATGTTTCTTTCATTCTGTTAATGTGGAGATTTGTTTAGTGATTTATGAAAATAATATTGTATTTCTCAATCAAATCCAAATTGTTCATAGAATGTTGAATATCCTGTAATTCATTTGGTTTTATATTCTTTAATTTATTGTTGTATTTTAAATTTCAAATTTTGTGTTTGCAAGATCTTGTAATTATCCTTTCATTTTGCATCCTCATAAGAGTTTGTTATGAAGATTGTATTGGTCATATAATAGTTAAGAAATGTTAAAGCATGGAAGAATTATGTAAAAAGTACTATAATTTCATTCAAAAATAAATGAATGTATTCAATAAAAAAAAACATTGAGGCCTGGAGATTTCTTTGTTGGAACATTTTGACCTCAATGGGATTTTTTTCATTGTATATGGGATTATACAGAACATGTGCTAATGTCAGTTTTGGTAAATTGAGGATATTTTTCCTCATAAATTTTTATCTTTTTAAATCTGTTATTCGATATAATTGTTTATAATTTCTCCAATATCTGTAACTTTTGATGTATAATAGGTATTTCAAAAATATTGCCATTTACTCAAAAAGGCATATATAAACTTAAAATGTTATAAAGCATATCATTTATTCTGTATATAATACTGTTATTAATAAATTGATTAAAGTTAAAACTATACATTATAAGATGTTTCCAACTTTGAAATCTATTCATATGTGTAACTATTATTTCAACTAACATTTTTTTGAAAATTTTAAATGTATTAATTTATAAAATATTTGAGGCATTCTTACTATGGCAACTTATATCGAAATTTATATGGAAAAGGGAATTATTTCTAAAGCATACATTATTATATATATTTATAATATTTTGACCCTAGTTTTAATAAAATAGTATTGTGTCATCTTATTTGCTTTAATTCTGATTACCTTTCTTCCCAGTAATTTTTAAATAACTAGAATCTATTTTTTCTATTGTTTAGAATCAAGTTATTTTCAAATTGTTGATAAGAGAATGGAAAATATGAATATATTTTATAACTATATCAGTGATGAATCATCAAAATCATAATGTGTCTGTATTGTACTTTTATTTTACTCATAATGCAATTAGGGGCAGTGATTTTAAAAATACATTATTTTTTCTACCTCACATGGATCTTCCAAAATTAAACCTTATTAATATTTAGTTGTTTTTATAATAGCAAACTGATTCTCAGGCAGACTTTTTAACTGAATGGAGAGACTAATTACCAAGACATATTCTTGAAATCTTTGAATATATCCAAACCCATTCTCCCCATGTAGTGTGTGTTTCATAATTAACAGAGGCCAAAGAGCAGGTTGGGATGATGACATACCTGTGGAATAGGTTTTCTTTCTTCCTACATGGTTGTAGACTGCACATCTGCTTTGAAACACAAGCAGTTCAATTTTGTATCTCAATTCAGCAAAGTCACAAACTAGTAAGAAAAGTAAAAAATGTTCAGGGTTACTCACAGATAGCTGAAAGCATAATTTTGCAGGCTTCAAATGACAACCCAACATTTCAAACCTTACTTTCTTGTCATTGAGCAAAGAATAATACAGTTTAATCAGTTATGCAATATCTTGATGTATTATTACATAAGTAAGCTACTCAGTATCAATATAAAAATTTAATTATATTTTATGTAAAATAATAAGCATATCAAACTAATCACTGGCTTTTTTCCATCATAATTTTTTCTAAGATTTGCCTGTATCAGAGCTTTCAAGTATATTTTAAGAATTTGTATGCATATGTATGCATGTATTCTTTATTATTTTTCTGAATGTTTCTCTAATAACAAGGATTAAACATTCTATTCTTTCTCTTTATGGTGACCCAAACCAATTTACATCAATAGAATAAAAGAAAAAAAACTAATGCATGTATCCCTTTAAGAGTGTCACATCAAATTAGTTATGAGGTACTTGCAGCTGCCAGTCAAATACATAGCTTTTTATCATGAACTTGATATACCCTGCTGTGCACTAAGAGGCATAATTGCTTTTCTAAATTGAAAAGATATTTCCAACTGCAAACTTCAATCAAAAATTGTCATCTTTATCTGAAACTGTACCAACACTTCTAATCTTGACATCAGTTTTCTTTTTGTTAATATTTATAATATAGCTAGTATTTAATAATTAACTTAAGAAAAGCATAAATGTCTTCCAGTGTTTATATTACCATTTACTGGGTATTGCTGTGTTATGCCCATTTTAATTGCATTTTCACAGAAATTTTATAGAGCTATTTCTGACTTATACATCTTGATTTACTAATGCCCCTATCCATAATTCAGTGTTGCTGCCTTTTTTCTTTCTCTTTCCTCATGACCATAGAATCTTTTATCACAATCATGAAAACCATATAAAAACAAATCAAACAAATAAGCACAGAAGATCAATCACAAATACAAACAAATAAATATCTATGCCTTTGAAGAATTGGTGGCAAGAGGTGAAAGAAAATATTTTTCAATGAAAAAGAAGAACAGCATTGACAATATGCCCTTAAGGATTGTCACCAACTGCACTTTTATTAGAATAACCTGTTTAAATTTTTAATAATGCAGATTTCCAGGCTTTATCTGATAACTATAAAATGTAGAATCTCTTAGGTACTGGGCTACACTATATTAACATTTAAGGTATTACTCCCTTGATGTTGACACCCAGATTTAATAACCTAATTTGATAGACCCGAATGGGAGACTATGAACCTGTGCTTCAAACAAACATTTACTTATTTTAACAAAGGTACTTATTTAGTAAATTTTTTCCCCTAATGCTCTCCACTGGAATCAGGAGGGTCTGACAGAACCACAATATTAATTTTTTTAATGAAATGGTAACTTTGGAAAAGGGCCTTCACAGAATAATAAGCTGGCATGGATGGAATGGCATGTGTGATATATGCCCAAGGTCACCTTGTTATTAAAAAGATGGACATTGAAACAGAGGATGGATGTATAAATACTTTTAATATTCCACATAACCTTAGCTTGATGAGAAAATTAAAATTTTCTATTTTATTCTGATAAAATATGGACTTCCTTTCCAAGATGCCAGACTGCGATATTTTGCACAAAACATGGAAAATTATCATATTCCAGATATAAAAATGGCAACTACTACTGTTGAATCAAATGTAAACTACTAGGAGTTCTAAATCATATGAATTGAAAATTTTAAACCCATGCAAAGACAGGGTTTGAGAACATAGGTTTAATATGTGACAGGGAGATAGAGATTATTTGCATAAAGTTGGGAAATGAAATATACTACTCCACCATTCATAAACTGGATCCCAACTTTGTCTGGACAAACTTAAGATAGGATTAGAATCTGTATTATTTTCTATAGCTACGTTACTTCAAAAGTTATTGTTTAAATGTAATAGGATCTCATAATTTCTATGGGGTCAGGATCTCATGAATGGCTTAGCTGAGTAATCCTAGGCCTGAAATTCTTACGCAGTAACAATTCAGAGTATAGTCATCTGAAGGTTTGACTTTACATGAAAAATCCATTTATGATGTGACTCACATACATGCCTAGCAAGGGGTACTGGTTATTGACAAGGAACCTCAGTACCTTACTGTATGAATGTCTCCATAGGTTTTTTTAAGTTATCTGCCTTCCTCCAGAGACAGTAATCCAGGGAAAAACAAAGTGGAATTTGCAATGTCTTATAATCTACCATTGAAAACTTCCTCACAGCCCTCCTCCCCCCTCCACCATGATAGCCTTTCAGAGGTTATTCAATAAGGTAGAGAGTTACACAAGAGTGTGACCTTCAGCCAGCACAGAATCTAAATGGTCATTGTACTGGCATATGTAAGAAATAACTTGAAATTATCTTTGTGTTGTGGAAATTTCAGCCCGCATACTTCACTTCTGGACATATTAAACCATTAACTCTAATACGAGGAGTAGATGAATTTAAAAAGTACAATACTGGACACAGTGGTGCATACCTCTTGTCCCAGCTACAAGGCGGACTGAGCAGGAAGATCACTTGAACCTAGGAGTTCAAGACCAGTTTGGGCAACATAGCAGGATCCCATCTGAAAAAATGTATAAAAATATTTTAAATAGAAGAAATTAACACAATCTATGGGTCCAATAAAACTATAACTTTATTTTTATTTTCTACTAATTATTTAAATTAATCCCATAAGAAGTACATTAATCTTTCTGTGGCTAAAGTTTGGTCTACTTTCCAAGATTCTTCTGATACATTGTAAGTAACAAAGTTTTATGTTAGTCTCAATAACAAGTTTGATCTTTTCTCTTTCTTAGTTACTGGCTAGTGCAATTTATTTTCTTGTGGTATGCAGGGCTGGAAGGACTAAGGGAGGTAGATATGGTCAGGAGGCCTTTCTTTCCCTTTTCTTTTCTTTCTGAAGAAACTGTTGTTATTCATCCACCTGCAATTAGAATGTGGTAATGAAGAAAGGCACAAAGAGAGGCATGCTATTTCCTAAATCAGCATTTTTTTTTTTTTTTTGGCAATATAGGGAGAGGTTAAAGTCTGATTCTTTCTCTTAAAATCTGTGTGATTTCTTCAAAGAAGCCTCATGTATGCCTCTTGGATAGGATATAAATTGCTGAGTTCAGTCGCCTGTCACAAGTGGTCTCTGTCTGGTATATGAGAAACACTGACACATACTTTAGTCCATTATCGTGTAATATGGACATAGATATATTCCTAATGGAAAACAATGCATTTCTCTCATGCTGGCACATCCTGCATGGAACTTAGACTCCAGAAAAACACTTTGAAGTGCTCTGGGTAGGTTCTTGAAGCAACCCTCACTGGACTTGAAGTAAGGAATAGAAAACCATCCCAACCTTTCTGTAAGATGATTTTCATTTAGAGTCATAAATCTGAAGGTCCTCTCCATTGTCTTCTCAAAATGTCTTTTCCCTTTTCACATCCTATATTGTTTATTTTTAATTGTCTTAACTAGTTATAATATACATGAACCAAGAGCTTCCAGACTGTGCTTTAGAGCTTAGTTCTGGAGCCCGAATCAAACCCTCTCTATTAAAGAAACTTTATCTTAACACATGTGGCTGGGCTGGAATCATCCACTACGTTATCCTCAGGATATAGGAAATACATAAAATTTCCCAAAGTCTTTCCCTTTTTTCCTAAGATAAAGTGATCTAGATTTCAAAGATAATTCTCACTTTTGTTCAAGATCTGGTCTTCAGTTGCTGACAGTACTTTGGTTCGGTTTCTTTCTGTCCCTTTTACCCTGTTATTTTTTTCACTGCTATTATTGTATTAATTACCTTTCTGTCACTGTAATAAAACACTATAATAAACAACTTCTAAGGAGGACTTTTTTGGGGGGAGGGGTGCTGTTACTTTTGGGACTGTGACAAGGCAGCACATCATGGTTGAGTAGGTGTAGGACAAAACTGGTCCATGACAGCAGGCAAAGAGAAGAGCAAGAGACCACAGTCCCACTATCTCTTTCAAGGACATACACTCAAAGACGCTACTTCCTTCAACTGAGCTCCACCTATCTAAAGGTTCAACTACCTCCCAAGACATTCAGACTTAAATTACAGCATCAGCTCTCCCTGGGTCTCCAGCCAGCCTATCTGCACTGCAGATTTTGGCCTTGTCGGCTTCTATAAGCACATGAGCAAATTCATTAACCCCTAAGCCTACACACACACACACACACACACACACACACACACACACATTGGTTCTGTTTTTTTTTTTTTTTTTTTTTTCCGGAGAACTATAACTAACCCGCTATATAAATATACTGAAATAACAACCCCACCCTCAAGCATTTTATTCACCAATTTTCAATTTTCTTAGTCCATTCAGGTTGCTATTACAAAATGTAATACACCAATTAGCTTCTAAACAACAGAAATTGATCTCCCACGGTTTTGAAGGCTGAGAGGAAAAGTTCAAGAGGCTGACAGTTTCAACTGGTGAGAGCAGTTTTATGGTACTTGGCTTCTTCATGTTGTGTTCCAGTATGCTTGAAGATGAAAAGAAGCCTCCTCAATATTCTTTCATAAAGACACATCATGATCTAATCACCTCAAAGACATCCTCTCTTTACAATATCATCTTGGGGGTTAAGAGAGGAACACAAATATTCAGATTATAGAACTAATGTTTCCCAATTGCCAAATATTGCTTTTGGCACATAGTAGATAAATAATATATTATGTATATAGTTTGGTGTTCTAAGTTTTGATCTATCAAGAGTGTTAAGAGAGAGAGGAAGAGAGGGAGAGAGAGAGAGAGATTACACCATATGATTTTCAAATTCTTTTCGAAAACCAAGATCTCATGAGTCCAAAAAATAATCAAAATTAAGCCACTGAATATTACCTAGGCTTATTCCTGCTTTCTGTTAAACTCGAAACAAAATAGAAAGGAAACCAACATCATACCTCTTATTAATGGAATTTCATGAACACATTTCATCTCAATTTATATTTCATGGCATCCAGGTGCTAAGTGCAGTTTCAAGCATACTTTATCTTTCCATAAATTATACAGTAAATCATCACTTGGTAATGGGTACTTTATTTTTCATGCTGATTTCCTTAAGTGCTCCACTCTGAGATCCCTGTCATGGCCATATGCCTTTTTTTTTTTCTTTTTTTTCTTTCACATATTTGAATATAGAGCCACACTGATAGTTTCAAGGTTTGTTTTGCACCTTTTTTTTTTTTTTTTTTCCTGTGAACCCTGGGTTACTCAAAATTGCTCTTTCAGATCAAGAACAGAGTAAAAAGAAATATTTCACAGAAAACCAACACATAGCAAACTCTCTTTTTTTCTTTTATCACTCCTGCTAGGATTCATTTGAAAAAGATTTTCCTGAAAAGATGAAAGTATGACAACTCTTGAATCAAAAAATGCCTTGAAAAGTAGAACCATAGTTCAAGAAAATGTGTTTCAAATTCTAAGAACTTTGACACATTAAAATATGTGTCATTTTGTTTGTTTATTTTGCTTTGGTATTTGTACTCTCTCATTTTATTTGAGTTTAGATAGACTTAATGCTAATACAGATGGGATGAATGATAAATTCGAATTTTAAAATTCGTATCACTTAAGGTTGTACTGCTACAGACTGTTAAACCATTGTTTTTCTTCACCTTCTTCAGAAATATTCATAAATATTAGTTTATTTCATTGTCACACCCAAACCCCTAGGCAGTCCTAGGCTGCTGTCTGAACAAATGTTTCTCCATGTTGCTAATTCCTTGGACTGTTCTCTGGCCTATTCCCAGCTGTTCAATTTCCTTTGCTTCAAATTTTTTGTTTTACTATTTCAGTTTCCTGTGGTTCTTCAGAATGTATTTTTAAAGAGAATATAAATTTCACCTTAAAATTTTGTTACCTAACTTTCAAATATTGTATTTGGTCATAATGTCCAGTTATTATAGATTGTTGCCTGTCTTGAACTGTGAAAAGACAGGATGGAAGAATGATTTTCCATAAAATGTGATTTCTATCTGTATATAATTTTTAAAGTTATTTCTAATATTGAGTGGAAAATTCAAATAATTATTCTGAGTGATTAATAAGAATTTAAAATGAATGTTACTCCATGCTCTTGGAGATCAAGGATATAAAAAATGGTTCTTAAAAACAACCAGGGGAGAAAAAAGAAAAGCAGATACCTTAGAAAAATTCACATTTTCACAAAGAATTTATTCATTTGCCCAAAGAGCAGAAGCTTAAATTAATGTATAATTATCAATCAATATATTTTCACTTTATGGCACAGTGTTTTAAAAGGAAGTGTAGAAGTGTTTCCAATTAACTTTACTGAATATTATTCTCACCAAAAGGGAAATTTAATAATGAAGTCATCAGTTTTAAACATGTAGAGAGTATTTGTTTGTTTATCATTATCACTGAGCTACATCCATAGTCCTTTGAGACAAGATCTCACTAAGTAGCTGAGGCTAGACTCAAACTTGGCAACCTCCTAACTCAGTCTCCCAAATTGCTGGGATTATAAGAGTGCCTAGCAATAGATATGTAGACAGAAGTTAAATGTTTTACAAATAAAATCATTTTGAATATTAGAGAATTCAGAGTAGAACGATTTATTTGAAAATTGTAGGAAATAAATGGACTTTTCCTGGAGCATATTTGGTAAGCAATTCTTTCAATTTCTTTTGAGATATTACAAAAATATTACTGAAATATAAGATTCAATGCATTATCTTAACCAGAATATTTATGTAACCTATATCCTATTTACCTGAATTCTTATATCACTTGGTTATTTTTGACAAATTATGAAGAATTCATATTATCAGGAAAAAATGAAATGTTTTGAAACACTCCACTATACTTGGATAGTCTTGATTATGAGTTGTAGCTTCCCTTATTCAGTGTTAGTATATAAGTAAGTGGTAATGTCTGAAAGACATCTCATCCAATCAATACTTTTGAAGGTCCCAAATTTTCTAATCACCAAACCATCATGAAGCTTTTAGAAACTGAATATTCATGTACACTATAATCAAAATGTATCATTAGTAAGGTTGGCATGGGCTAGTTAATCTTTAAGATCTTTTTAAAGTCACTCAGCTTATTGTCTTGTTCAGTAAGCTCAGGAACAAATATTCTAATTACAACCATCTCTTTAGATGTAGACTTGGAGTTATGATAATTTCATATGCTATGTGTCACCACTAGCCTGAAAAGAGACTGAGATTTCAGATAACATATCTTTCTCTAGGATAAATATATGCATTGAAACTTCATTTTCCCAAATTTTCCCTGTTTTCTAGGTGTATTAGCCTGAGTTATATGGGGGAAGAATAAGATATGTGTATATATATATTTTTTGTTTGTTTGTTTTCTATAATTAGATTAAGCAAAAACTTGAGACCTTTATCTGAAAGCTTGGAAGTGATTTATTATCTGACAAATATATCTCATGAAGATTCTCTACCTTGCTCCCCTGTCTCTATTGGCATTATCATTCTGACTCTTCTTTGCCAGTGGTTCCTGCTACTGCTCCTTTGATAAGTATCATCATCCTCCATGGTCATTTTCACTAGCATCTCCTTAAACAAAGCTACAAACATCAAGACAGAGCATGTACTATTAGCCTGTGATTCACAATCTCACTTTGTGATTAAAGGTTCTTTTCAAGAGATGTGGCATCGTGGTTCAATTCCCCTTTCAACCCTGTGCTTTCCTATTTGAAGAACCCAACACTGTATTATAAGAATTATTTACTGAAAAATTCAACAAGTCTTTAAGGTACCCTAAAATATAGGTTGATTAAAGGGTAAAAGAAACCATTATTTGCATCAAAGTACTTATCTTTAATTAAATGTGTTAACTTGGCTACAAAGTTAGTCATTTATAATACTAACTGTAGTTTCTATTAAAATACTACATATTATTATTGAAAAGTTGCTTTTAGCTCTATGTCTACTGTAAAATTGTGTATCTTTTTACTTTACAATTGCTTTTTTATGTATCTGAATATCAGATACAGAATCCGTGGAATTATGAATTCTCTAATGAAATGTACATTCTGTATACATACCCATATCAGAGGGCATACTTAGTATATAGTATTAGTTAAATCTATTACATTTATTTATTTACCATTTTACAATTAAAGTATCATGTGATGCTATTAAAAGATACTAAAAATTAAGATACTATTTTAAGTAAAAATGTATTTCAAATTTATTATATTATATATTGTTATTAATAATATATTGTTAAATAAGACTTTTTATTCTTTTAAGGTAACTGTATCCAATGAGGGATAAGAATATTAACACATAGTCAAATATATATATATATTTATAAAACATATAGTCAAATATATATAATACATATGTGTATATATATGTACATATATAATTTCAGGTATATATATATAGTGTGCATATATATATATATATATATATACATATATGAAATCAGGTATATATTTAATACTTTGAAGGAAATAATGGCTAACAGGATTAAGAGTTTTGAAGGTATGGAAAGATGAGGTTCTCTTCTGACCTAGAAGTAAAGCAGAAAGTACTATCAAATACAAATTACAAGAATCCACTGTTTTTAAGTTTCTGCTATAGAACCCAACACCCCAGACTAAAACCTAAACTGGAGTCATTCATGCTGAGGGTCTATTTATCATATAGAAACAAAGTTGTTTTCTGACCTGAAAAATCGGGAAGAGATAAACAGATTTCCAAAGTAGAGCAGTTTCAATCCGCAGAGCAAAATTCTCTCTGCTTTATTTCTCCCAAAAATGTAACCTGAAATAATATTATCATAATCAGTCATTTTTCTATTATTGGTCTCTCTCACTCTTCTGTCCTACAAAGAACTCAGCAACTTAGTCTCAAAATTTTAAAAAACAACAAAACAAAACAAAACAAACACAGGGCTGGGGATGTGACTCAGTGGTTAAGTGTCTCTGGGTTCAATTCCTAGTACCAAAAAATAAATAAATAGATATATAGATAAATAAATAAATAAAAGGAAGAAACAAATACTAATAAAATATGAGTGAAGCAGTGAAGCAGCAATCAGTACTAATATTATGGCATAATACAGGATTAGAGAAAGAACAGTGAAAAGAATTACATAACTTTATAAATTATGTGTCATATGTTTTATTCTAAGGAATAGATTGTGACTAGGAAAATAAGTATAGATAAGTGGAATTTCCACTTTTTATTTTTATACATGAAGTTGATTAAATATGTTCAGAAAAGAGTTGAGAAAAGAGAAATTAAACTCGAAAATACAAAGTTGTAGAAAGGAATTAGTGTAGGAAAGGAGATCTTGAAAGAAAGAAAAAGAAAAAAAGAAAGGAAGAAAGAAGGAAGGGAGGAAGGAAGGAAGGAAGGAAGGAATATACACGTTCATTATGTTCATTAGCATGATCATAGAGATGTGTTGCCCCATCCCTCTTCAGGAAAGTATTGGTAGACATAGCTACTATCAGGTTCAGCTACAAAATCCACCTTGCTCAAAGAAATGACCTTCCAGTCACATCAATGTCTGGTTGAGGCTAGAGTACATTTTGCTTCAACATGGACAACTCTGTTGGGGCATATGTGTTCCAAAGATTTCCATAGGGCAAGCTCTGTGCAGTTGATTTCTAATTAATAGCAGCAAGACATCCTTTGTCACAGAAAACTGATCAGTTGCAATTACGAAATTGAAAAAAAAAAAGTTTCTTCTCCAATAGTAATTTTTTTATTGTAAATTAGAAGACAAGCTTTCTTTGAAAATGAGTAATGAATACATCTGAGAATAGATATGGGAAGTTGAAAATGGATATTAATATTTTAAAGAGTTGCCAGGAAAAATGGGGCTAAGAATAGTCTAAGGAACAAGAATAATTAATTGCTGGACTGTGTTGGTAGCCATATATAAATCATAAGCCAAGATAATGATAGACACTCCTTCTTTTAAAAAGGAACTTCTTTTGAAGACACACAATTGTGACTTTCCTGAAGTATGTTTCACACTTCCTTTCAGGCTTTTCTAATGATACTTTTCCTTATCCTTATTTATGCTATTAAATTTATTGCCATCCTGAGTCAGTCTGTACTGGATGCACTTCACACATTTGCCTCACCTGTTTTTTACCTCAGTTTCCCTCCATTGACTTCCTGATGACTCCCCACATTCTTTTTATAGCCCATTTGTTGTTCTTAAGCATGTGATCACATGTTTGATAGCCATTAGGCATCTGTATTTGGAAATCTTAAGATATCTCAAACATAGCCATATACAAAATTTAACTAATTGGCTTTTAAAATATGGTCCTCCTCCTTAATATTTCATTTCATAGGTTAAATATTTTTTAAAAAATATAAGTAAGGATAAATCTCCATTATTTGTTTCTTATTTAATTACTATATATTACAGAAAATGACTTCATGGTGTAAATAACATTTAAATCTATTTAATATACCCTTCATTATGGCTTCTAATATGCTTGACATACATTATTGCAATACCCTGCAAATTGATCTGCTTGAGATCTTATTTCTCAGTCAGTTTGTGTGTTTTTAAAGGTAGAACCTAACATTTTATGTAGTTTTTCATTAAACTGTTGGAATTTGGAAAACAAATATATGTTTATAAACTTAGAAAAAAGAAATGCTCCTGATAGGAACTTTCTTTTTAGGCAAATGGTCATGGAATGGCATGTAATTTAGCAACCTTTCTGCACAATACCTGCCAAGTCAATGTTTTCCATGGCCATCTATGCAATGTCTCTACTTCTTTCCATTTCTACTAGCAGACTCCCCTCTCCCTCTCTTCACTAATTCTGTAGGAAACTTGGTGTACTTTGGAATGCTGGAGACATTAAAAGAAATCACTACGTCAATGATTTCTGTGTCAAGGAAAAATGTTAAACTGCCACCTGATGTAATTGTGTCTCACATCCCAGAATACAAGTAACTAAAAATGTTCCAGTCTAAAGAAATGCTTTCTTTCTCACCAAAAGCACTACACTTTGAAGGAAACTGGTTTCTGTGTTGTTCTACTAGTAGTTCTGAAAGCTCATTGGACCTTTTTATTTTTTTTCATAGAGGAGAGATTAAAACCTTGGGAAGAGTTACTGTGTAATATAAAGTGCTCATTCTTTTTTATAAAGAAAAAAAAAAACATGATGCAAAGTATGCAAGCTAAACATCTTCAGGTATGTGGGATTTCCCTTCTTGATGATGTTAAGTGTTCCAAGTGCCTATTTTCTCAATCTAGTAGCTGGTAAGTTTTAGCCAGTGCTGAATTCCATCTGTTTTCAAAAAGCTATCTGAGAAAAAATTTTTTTTTCTTAAAATGCCTCATAATTTTTCCATTATATTTGTAATAGTAATAAATTTCAATTATCTTCATATGGTTTATGTGGCCCACATTTTGACACCCAGTTCTGTGGTTGTCTCTGACTCAAAGTTCCATGTTTTAACTATGCTGTATTTCCTCCAGTTCTTAGAAAATAAGACTTGCTCTCTATGTTTTGAATGTTTATCGAATGTTTATTGTGTATACAGAAGCACTGTGTCATTAACAATCACTAATTCCTCACGGTATCCACACTAAATGTTTCTTTAATGCTTTAGTCTGTGAGTCAGTGATTTAGGTCAGTCTCAATTGGATGTACTTACCAAACTAAAATGGTCTTGACTTTGAAGATTGACTAAAAAATAGACCCCAAAGACATCAGGTTCTACTTATTTGGAAATAGTGTCTTTTAAGATTCAATTAGGCTGGGCATGGTAGCACACACCTATAATCCCAGGAACTCAGCAGGCCGCAGCAGGAGGATCTTGAATTCAATGCCAGCCTCAGAAATTTAGTGAGACCCTAAGCAATTCAGTGAGACCCTGTCTGTAAACAAAATGCAATAAAGGCTGGGGATGTGGGTCAGTGGTTAAGCACCCATGGATTCAATCCCTAGTACCAAAAAAAAAAAAAAAAAAGATTCAATCAAATTGCAGATTTTGAGATGGGCAGATTATTCACCATTGTAGGACTAGTCCTAAAATATGGTCTCACATATCCTTTAAAGGAGAAATCGGATCTATGGACCAAAAGAGAGAGAGTCTAGTCTCCAGGTATTATTTCTAGATTTTGAAATTTGACAGAATTTACTCTGTTGGATCTTGAAATTACTTGGGATTAGTGTCCTCTTCCTTACTTATACACATTTTCATGCTTATAACAGGAATGTCTATAATTTATTCTGCACTTGTCCTAATAGTGTATTTTGCAAGCAGATAACCAGTCTTCTAGTTCCACAATTTCACATATGGAAGAGAGGTTTTTTTCTCCTGTATGAATCATATGTAGCAGAAAACACATTTAATTTAGATTATTTAGCTCATAAGATTTGAAACTTTAGCTGATGATACTTTGATGAGATATTGGATTTGAGTTGATACTGAATCTTTTTCTTTTTTCTTTCTTTTTTTTTTTTTTTTTTTTTTTTATATTAGGGATTGAACCCAGGAATGCTTAACCACCGACCCACATTCCCAGCCCTATTTAAAACTTTATTTAGAAACCGGATCTCACTGAGTCTTTGAGGGCTTTGCTTACTTGCTGAGTCTGGCTTTCAACTCCCAATCTTCTTGCCTCAGCCTTCCAAGCTGGGATTCTAGACATGAACCACCTGCTTGGCAATACTGATTTTTTAAAACATATTTGGAAAATTGAGACATGGCGAATATATTTTATATGTGTTATAGATACGAATCTTTTGGATCAGAAGGAAGATTGTGATAAGCTAAAAGTTTGTACTACAAACATTTAAGAATTGTTCTCAAAAACTTGAAAATTATTGCCTTGTTTGGAAAATAGATCTTTGCAGATGTGATTAAGTTAAAGATGTTAAAATAGGGAAATTATTTTTACTGGACCTAACCACAATCACAAGTGTCCTTAAGACAGTAGAAGAGGGATATTATACAGGGAAAAACATGCAAAAGAAAATAACATGAGCATGAAGGCATAAATTCCAGTGACAACACCATAAGACAGAGCTGAAGTCAGAAGGGGTGAAGAATGGCGTGTTTAGTTCAGGAGCCTTTGGAGGGAGCTCTGCCAAGATGTTGAGTTTTGATATAGTGGTGTTTATTTTAGACTTCTGTCTACCTGAACTGTGAGAGAAAACATTTCATTTCTTTTAAATCACCTAGTTTGTAGTAATCTATTAAAGCATCCACAGGAAACTAAAGCACTAGAAAGGGGTCATCTCTTATCCATGTTTTTCTCATCCTACAGTATTCTATCATACTATATTTATTTTTATGGCAATTTCAGAGGCAAAATCAGAATCAGAAATGATCAGGGTCTTTTAAGATCTCTCTTTTCATCTAGCATACTAATAGATCACTAGGAAAAGTAAATCATGTGACCCAGAGTCAAAGTGAAAGAGAATTGAAAATTCACATGGTATACAATATCAGTACAAGGTAAAAAGAAGAATCATTTTTGTAATCTACCATATATGATCAGGTATATTTTTTTCTTAATTTATCACCTTTAACTCTATCTCTGGCTGAATCCCACTTATTTTCAGATTTTCACATTTTGTGATGTGTTGAGTGTTATGCTATAATTTTATTTCCATTATAACTATATGAAAAGATTTTATTTTTATTAATGTAGCATTTATCACAAATTTTAAAAATTTCACACATCTTCAATAGAGTACAGTCTCAGTGGGGACAAGCATGTAGTCTTTGTCATCTTTATATTTCTGGCAACTATTTCACAACTTTGGACACAGTGCAAGTTTAAAATATTTTAATTCTGTTAGCATAAAAATTATACTCTGCTACATTAGACATACTACATTGCTCTAAAGCCAATATACATATATATATATATATATATATTTTTTTTACTTAAAAGTATTTTAATTGAATGTGATACAGCTTGTTTTTATCAACATCTGCATGTTCATTTACTCTTATTTTCATGTCATATGTTAGGAACAATATTAAAAATCAAATTTTATTGAATTTTTAAAATCTTAAAAAGTTTTCAAACTTTAGATTATGTAGAGGGAAATGAGAGGGAGGGGGCCATGAAAAATGGTGGAATGAGACAGACATCATTACCCTATGTACATGTATGATTACATGAATGGTGTGAATCTACATTGTACACAATCAGAAATGAAAAGATGTACCCCATTTGTGTACATTGAATCAAAATGCAGTCTGTAAAATTAAAAAAAAAAATTAAAAAAAGTTTTCAGTAGAGCCCCAAAAATCAATAACTTATAATTATAATAGAAGTTTCTGGAAAGAAATTATAATTTTTTTCAGCTCTTATTTTCTATCAATCTCTGACTTACATTTTTAAAGATGTTTTTTAGAAACTGGTTGAAAATGTTAAGAAGATGTTTGTGCCACCTACTAACCATTTAAATATTTACCTATTGTCAGAATGGGTTTAAAATATCTGATGTTTTAGTTTATGAATTGTTGATAATTTTTCATCCAGTTTAAATTTTAAAAATTTAATATCTTTGAAGTTCTCACAAACAATAGGAAATATTTTGCCTTTTATCTTTGGTTTTATGCAAAAGATTTGGTATATCTTCAGAGTAATCTTGACTTGATCCAAAAACACACAAGAGGGAAAATTGAATGACCGAGAATTTAATCAGTGTTTCAAAGACATACACATACAAATACATGTCTTAACACACATAAACCCATTCTTCTATTTTGTATTTTTATTGGTATTGTCATATTTTTTTCCATTGATATTTATGTTTTTATTGAAACACTACTGAAATATAATCCACTCCACCAATATCACTTACTCTACCTTTAGTGTTTATTTTTAATTTAATAACATTTATGAAAAATAAAAAGAAATAGTGATTAATACTGGTTAGAAAAATATTTTAGACAAAATCTTCCATTAGGTTCCGCATACAACTGTGCCAGCAACACCTTCATCCAAAACCACTTGTCCAGTTCTGGGCCTTTGCAGATCAAATACTGCCAACTCTGGAAGCCTGTGCCAAATGGTGGGGAAGTTGCCTGATACTGATTCAGATCTCTCTCTAATTGTTTTAAAACTCCAAATTCAATATGTTTTTAATTTGGGGGGAAAAACACATATTCCTTTTCTCTTTTTTGTCATAATGTTGCTTTTAGATAGCTATTAAATATAAATATATATATATATATATATATATATACACACACATATATATATGTATGGAATATATATGTGAATCACAAAGTGAATATCCTTATTGAGATCATGTTTGCTATTTGGCAGCTTCCAGACCATAAAAGTCTCATCATCTCTGAAATATTGGATATCATCCATTTGAACATAATTATTTATCAAACTTTTTCTGGCAAAACTTTATAGAGCATAGTAGCTTAATTTGCACACATGCAAGCAATGTAAACGTTGGACCTATGAAACAATTATTAGCTGAGCAGTTATCAGTGAATTCAGTTAAGCTGTTAAACCTAGTTGTCTAAATAGAGTTTCCATTGGAGTAGCAGTAAGTGTCAGACCAAGTAAGCTTGATAAAGTACAAAACATGCTTTAATTGACTTTTATCTCAGAAATAAATTTAATAAGATCACAAAAGTCAAATGATTTACCAAAAATCAATATTCTAGATGCCTTATAAAATATGTCTCAAACTATAACTAAATTTTGTAGCCAATGAATCCATATCATACTAATTTTCTTAGAAGACTAGGCAACAATACACACTAAACAATCATTTATCAAAAAGGTGTATTATAAATAGCTTGATCTTATCACCTTAAAACAATGAAAACATTAATTGAAATGATAATTCAAAAGTTTCAAAAAAATACAACCATGAAGACAGCAGAAAATTGAAATAGTACCTTGTTTCTCTAGTACATATGAAATTTTTTCAGAATTTAAAAATACTAATTGTTATGCTACTCACAGTGTGTTAGCTGCTTGTGCATTATTATGTTAAAAGAATCAACATATTACAGAAGATATTGCATCTTCTGCTGCTCAGTGTAGACTTAAGCAATGAATTGTGAATTATCTTTTTCTCTAAAAATGTTGCAGTCTTTCTCAGGCATCAAATTATTTTAAAAAATGTTTCTGTACATAAAAAAATTACAATAATAATTAACTTATGGTTAATGTAAAGGAAGAGTTGGCATATTTTGAGGTTCAAATGTAGATGTTGAGTAAATTAATATCTGAGTAAATTAATATTTTTTAGAAAATTATCATCAAACTTCACCAAAGATAAATTTTTTTCTTTATTAATCAAGTCAGTTTACAACAGTATATTTTTGATATTGAATATAGATAGCTAGTTTATAAGCTCATTCAGGTTACTTTGGCCACTTCAAAATTCACAAAGGGGGAACTTGTAAGTTAAATAAAAATCTATAATATATAGTTATATATTATTTATGATACACATTATATATAATATATTCATGTTATATGCATAATATGTGTATGTGTAGTTTACATATATTTTATATTGTATGTAGAGATGCATAATTTTGGATTACTCTAATTTCATCTCCCATAAATATATGTCTTCTTTGGTTTTCCTTTTTCTAGGGTTAAAATTGTCAGTGACCTGATGGTTTCCAAGATCATTATGGTTTCAAATTCCATCATTAGGTGGACATAATGGAAGACAATTTTTGAGACAATATTTTTTAATAATTAAATCAAGATTTTCTAGAACCCCATTTGAGACATTTAGTTGATGAAGATTAACATTGAGAATGAGTGACCATAATAGGAGACACAAAATTAACTATTTTCTTAGTTAATATTACCAAAAGATAAGAAAAATTTCTTCATTAAAGATAATAAATTTATGACAAATTATATATATACAACATGCACACATACCAATACCAATTTCTTTGCAAACAAATATCAATTTATAGTTTCTGGCATTTTCTGATACTAATAAACTTTTTTAAAGAAAAAATAAAAATACAAAAATCTTGTTGAATCTCCTTTTAAAGTATCAAGACTAATTCTTAAATATTTATATTCAAATCTATGCTTAGATAATCCATGAGATAAAATGAAAGATCATAATTACAAATTAAATATGTCTCCAAGCAGGTATTTCATGGTGTTAGGTTTTCCATTATAACAATGTTTTAAAATGGGGTATCCTTCTGTCAGGAGATGTAAAATGCATGGATGTAACACTAATAATTCTTCTTGCCTACTACATTGCACATCTTCCTCAGATGTCTGTGAGGTTAACAGTAGATTTTACTAATACTAAATAAGAACTAAGTAAATCAAAAATTTTACAAAGTTTAAGGCTGGCCAGGGGCTAATAAAGGTATCATTTTTTACCCTAGTAACATATTCAAAATTAATGCTAAGGGGAAATTTTTTAAATATAAGTAAATAATAAGTAGAATAAGAGAAGCATGCAGCGAATCACTTTAATATAATTTTATAATGTTATATCTCCAGAGACTCTTAACATCCCCAGTAGTCCTATGGAAATATTCTTCCAAACCTTCAGTTCGCCTTCAGCATGAAATGCAGAGTATAGTTACCATATGGGATGGCACTGATCTGTGTATATCGTAAATCAAAAGATAAGGGAGACAAAAAAAGGGAGAATTGCTAATGTTTAAATGCAGCTAGTAAAAAAACAAACAAATAAAAAAAAAAAAAACTCAAGTCACCTTCTGAGGAGGGAAGTTAACCATCATGAGTAATTGATATACACTGATATAGGGCAGGGAAGCAGAGACAAAACTAGAGGAATTCTCTGCTTACCAGACCATCTGCTGTCATCCTTACAAATCACAGTATTCAGGAACATGGAGGTATTTAACAGTTCTTCAAATGAATTAATACAAAATTAAGAAAACAAAAACAAAGAATTGACTATTGGGCAATCCATAGAAACACGGACAAAATTTTTTTATTTTTGTGTTAGATTGTGGGAAGCCATCCTTATCTAGCAGAATCAGATGAGGTTGCGCCATGGGACACAGAGCCCTGACTTCTAGGAACTGGCTGCCATGGAGGACTGCCCCAGATCTCCGGGGAGGATGTGGAGCTGTGTGGAAGTGGTTCCTTGTTTGGTTTTATGATAGTTTCCCTCCCTAACCCCACCCCATCTTGTTCATCACAGAAGAAGCCCCTCCCCTTCCAGGCCCCTTTACCTGTGTGACTGTAAGTAAAAGAGAGTTGGGCTACTCCATGTTGTTAGAGGCCAGATCTGGTATGGCCCCATCGGGTCACACCCCCTCTCATTTAAGAGTATTGGCTCTTGTGTGTTTATTGATTAGATAAGCTTTTGAGTAACTGATTGATTTTTAGCCAACATTGTCCTCTGACAGTTAACTCTTTTCTCATCCACGTGGATGTGGCAGAAACCTCCACGTTAGATGGTCAAAAGGACAGTTTCATTATAACTATAAAGATATTTAGAGTATAACCTATAACCATTAACACTAAAACTCCCCAAAATTAGACAATTTATAAAAAATTATACCCTATTTGCATTTAAATTATGGAGCACATATAACTGCTTCCAAATCATCTTAAAGATAGTAACACCCAAATGTTTAGAGAGTAAATGACCAGGGTGACTTGATACTTTCATAAGAGTTAAACAATATCTCTTCTCAATACCATTATGTAATACAGGCATACAAACAACGTTCAAATATAGTTTTAGACACAGAAAAAATTCAAAATTAAAATAAGCTAATACTGTTATTTAATACATTTGGCAGTGTTCAAATGTGGAGTTTTTACAACTCCCAGATGTTTTAAGATAATTACATAGTCACTTATTTCTCCCACAGTCTTTAAAAAGACAGTCATCCCCAGCTGCTCCAGAGGCTGAGACAGGAGGATCAAATGTTCAAAACCAGCCTCAGAAACTTAGCAAGACATCTCAAAAATAAATAAATAAATAAAATAAGTGTTGGGGATGTAGCTTAGTAGTTAAATGCCCCTGGGTTCAATCTCTGATACCAAAAAATAAATACAAAAATAAAAAGATAGCCATACTTCTATGTTGAATCCAAATATTTCATTCACATGAGCTAATCCTAGCAGATATTGTCTAATTAGATTGCAAAGGAGTCCACCATGTAGTTAAATAATATTGCTATTGATATTTTATCAGTATAAAAATGTTACTAGTGTTTAATACTGGCTTGCAAATATTTAATACTCAGTTTCTTTAATAATTGCTGTTTGTCAATTAACTTCTGTATCTTTATGGTAGAAAACAATATTTTTGCTCCCTTCCCTTTTAGGTATGCAGGATGATTACATTTACCTGCCTCTTTGAAGTTAAATGTAGCTATGTGATTTACCTTTGCCAAATGACTAAATGTGAGTCAATTCCTGGTAGTAATTCATACAAAATAATTGAAATTCATATAAATTAATTCTTCATTCTTGTTTTAATGGAATATATGTGTAAAAAGTGAAATCTGACAGAAACAAATCATACCTCTGCCTGAGGGAATTAAGGAAATATTTGCAAAGAAAGCATATGTTCAGTCACCAAATACAAAAGACTAAGCAAAAGTCTAAGCATATTCTAAATGTCGACCATAGTATATGCAAGAGCCATACGATGCATGAGCACAGGTCAAGTCTGTGGTCAAATATTGAAGCCTATATCATAAAGGAGGTTTTATACTAGACAAAACAGGACAATGTGAAGGGCTCTGTGCATTTAGAAATGAGAAATATTAAAAGAAGTTGGAGTAAAAAGAAATAATCAGTTTACATTATAGGATAAAAACACTGATTGTAAAGTTTAGCATTGATTGGAATAAAGTGAAATAAATGACAGGGAGAACATGACAAAATCAATAAAAGAGTGCAGTTATAGAAATGAAAACCAATGGAGATGTAGAAAAAGGAATGAAGAAGCAATGTTTGATGTGGAAAAAATAAGCCACAATGACTAGTTTTAGCAAACGATGGTTGTGGAGAGATCTGCAAAGTCTCTAAGGTTTCCAGTTTGTGAGAAACACATGGAACCACTGAGTGAATTGGAAGATTTAAGAAGAAAAGCTGATTCGAGGAGTGGAAAAGAGACAGACATGTGATGAGTTCAGTTTGGCATTACTTACTGCATTGACTGCAGGTGTCTAGCAAGATCTAGTTCAGTATGAGATCAGTTGTTTCTAGTTCAGTTTCAGATCTTATAGGTCTTTCAGACCTAAATTTTGTTTAAGAAAACTATGTAGGTTAAATTGAAAAACTGAGGATCAAATAGAAGATGATAAAAAAAATAACACTGACAACTCATGTTTGCTTTTCTCTGAGCTTGATTCATGACTCTTCTCTGACCCCTAGGACTCTGTGAAGAATGCCTATTATTCATTACAACCTGAGATTTGTGAAGTCAAAGACTTCTAAAGAGAAGTAACAATGTTTATGTGTAGGAATCTCAATAAATTATTCTCCAGTAGCTTATTGTTTTTGGAGTTATCTAGATGTATATAGAGTAGGAGAATATAGGATCAGAGATTACTAGCATAAAATTTTAATTAGGAGAGTCATTGGATACCCTTGATTTCCCAGCTATAGAATCTATTAAATGATGCTTAATCCTATGATAAGGATGATGTTGGAATGAAGTTTATTCAGATATGTGAAAGTTAAATGGCTAACTTGTTCTACATTGTTCTGATATGCTCTTCTACGATCTTTATAAATACAATCTCAAATGTATCTTCTGAGAATCCTGTACTGGAATTTCTGACCATGCAAAAACCTGGTTTAGCAACACATTTGACCTCACGAGAAAGATCATTTGTTTGGTTCTGTCTACAGTGGTATAATTAAGAACTTATTAACAGTTTAATGCCCATGGACAAGTTTCAGAGCCTTTATAGAATTTGTGACATCGCTGTCAGCAGCGTACCTTGAAATAAAGTCACATATATCCATACAGACAAGAGTTTACTCACATTGTTTAGTAATAAATGAGCATATCATAGTTCTGATTGACAAAGAACTCTATTTCTTCTCATTCCCTGATGCATATTTTTGTCCTGAAGTTTCACAGTTTAGATTTCTTTATTGAAACACCATTCATGCATTACATCACAATGCCAACTATCTCACTTAGTGATGTTAGCTGCCAATCTAGAAACATTAATCATTTTCAGATTTTTCCTGTTGCCTTCTGTGGCTCTCAACATGTAGAAATATGGGTATTGGTCATTATTTGGCTCTTTCACTTAGAATGATAATTCCATGTCTTTTCTTTACACCTGAGAATCATTTTTAGTCTCATATCTCTATTCTAAAGCATGCTTCTTTGTCCTGCCTCTAAAGTCTTAACCCTACTTTCCAGCTAGACTCTTGGATATGTCCGCTTTCTTATTTCAGTCAATCTACCAAATGCCATAAAACATTTAAACTATACATTGAACCAGATCTAGCATCTGATTTTCTAAAGTTTATTAACTCAAGACCTTTGTCCAAAGTAAATAGACAAGTCTTTTGTGGAAAATCATGAATCCGTAGAAAACTAGGCAAATGATTGGGTTGATATGTTTTTGTTTAAAACTGTGTTTACTGAGAAGTCTGTTTGCCATTGTATAAAATAATAGTAGCACAGATCCAGAGATGTTAAATTGGTGAAAGTTTATTTTGTAGATCAAGAAGTCTGGATCATAGTGATTATAAGATGATTAAAATAACTTTTGTGATCTAAAAAAATAACAAAATATAACTGGTAAAATATATTATGATGTGGGTAAACATCTGTTTATAAATATTCTTAGTAACAGCATGCCTTCTCTTTCCCACTCTAGATCTAAAACACACATAACAAATTGGTCCCTTCCAATTTGGTGTTAAGCACTTCTATTTTGCTTGTGACTGTGTTTATATTAACTAGTGTCTCATTTGGTTGATTTCCTAGAGACTTACATTCTAATGGAATAGAGTATGGTTTGGTTTCAATCTCAATTAATCACTCTTCAGAAATTATAAAAATTATAATTTCTGTCTGTGTTTTTTACTCGTTTGTGTGTTTTTTTTATAGTTTTCATGATGAATTTATTCTCCTTAAATCTGTTTACATTATATAGGTATTCCAGATAATCATTTGCATAACAATGATTATATGCAAACAAATACATAAAGTTTTATTTGTGTTGCCACAAATAATAACTATTAACACTGAAATGCTAACTTTTTCTCCTGCTACAAAAGTGAAATTGAAGGAATAAAATTTCTTCCAATTTCATAGATTTCCAGATCAGTACAAACTACATCTAAATACATAATTTTTTAATATCTGCATTTAAAAAGGAATAGATCTAAACACAGTTTGAAACACAACTTCATAGTGATAAATAAGAACCACAAATACAAAAGCCATATCTGTTAAAAGTAGAAATAAAACATATTCTTACTAACATTTTGTTTTCAAGATGAAAGCAGAGCATAAGCATGCAAAAGAATATATTGTCTTTATGTTTATTAAAAATCTTTACTATTTTTCTAAGTTATTTACTAAGATTATAATTGTGATAGTAGAACAGAGATACTACTTGGTATTTCTTGCCACTTATGAAAATAAAAAAAGAATTAAAATACATAGAAAAATTAAATATTTTTAATAAAATAAGAGAAAATGAAGGTTAATTTAATTTAGATAAATCTAGGGAAAAAGTATAAAGTGATTTATAATTCAATAAATTTAACTTCGCAATAAGATTAACACATTATTATGGAAATATCATTTAATAATTTGTTTAGCACAAGCTTAAATTTCAAGAGTTTGCCTCCATTTTTATTTGTTTCTGCCCTTCGCTTAATTTTTCTAATTCACTTTGCATCGCATGATAGAAAGGAATGTCTTTTATAAATTTGTTCTTTCTAGATATACATGACAGTAAAGTGTATTTTGACATACATACATGGAGTATAACTTATTCTAAGTATGATCCAATTCTTGTGATTGTATGTGATGTGGAGTTCATGCTTATTCTTACTATATCACAAATCTGGTGTGAATTGTACCTGGTTTACAAATATACTTATAAAAATATACATGGATTTTTTTCTTATTTTTATGTTACCTCATCATAGACATATATCTAGAAACTTTTCACAATATTTAAATGTTAAAGCTTCTAGAACACACGTAGAGCCTTTGGTAATGCATAGGAATCTTTAGATATGAAAAATAAAATATTTGATGAATGTCAATAGTGTAACTTCTTCACAAGTGTCTTGCCTGTGTAATAACTCCCACCCAGTAGAGTCGAATTTTACAAAGTTGACAGTAATGTCAAGTCAATAACAAATGAAATTATAGGCAACTAGAAATAATTCTATGATGACAACTTTGTGTATTAGTGTAACTTCCTAGTGCATTTGGTACAAGAACAGAAAGAAAATAGTGAAACATAAAGGGTCTTGAAATGGGTTCAGTTCTACCACAGAGAATCTCAATGCAATTGGGAAAATCACTCAATCTCATAGACTCTTCATTATTGAAGAAAAGTCAAATAATTTCTTGGACAATTTCTCTCTTAGGGTCAAATTGTGTTCCCTCTCCAAATTTATATGTTAAGCCCCATCCTCTCCTCCAGTATCTCAAGGGTATAACTATATTTGGAGATAGGACATGAAAGGGGTAATTAAATTAAAACGGGTAAAGTGGATCCTATTCCAGTGTGATTGGTGTGCTTACAGGATATGATCAAGTTGGCCTGGAGAGTGGAAGAGAGACAAAGATCAGACACATGTATGCTCAGAGAGATCACTTTATGAACACATAACAAGAAAGTGACCACATGAAAGCTAAGGAGAGGGGATTCAGAAGAAACTAAATCTTCTAAAATCTTGTTATTATATTTCTAGACTCCAGAACAGTGAGAAAACAAATTTCTGTTGTTAAAGTCACTGAGTCTGTGGTAATTTGTTAATGACCTAACATACTTCTTGAGTCGGTTTTTTCATAACTGTAACAAAAACATCTGACAAGAACAATTGGAGGAGGGAAAGTTTATTTTTGGTTTATAGTGCCAGAAATCTCAGTCCAAAGATGGCCAAAACTTTAGCTCTGGGCCCAAGGTGAGTCCAAACATCATGTCAGAAGGATCTGTGGGAAGAAAATTGCTGAGTTCATGGCCACTGTGAAGCAGAAAGAGAGCTCTGCTCACCAGGGACAAAATATAAATCCCAAAGTCTTGTTTCCAGTGTTCTATTTCTTCCAGGAAAACCCCACCTGCCTACGGTTACCAATCAGTTTATCCATGTCAATGAATTAAAACACTGCTTAAGGCTCTCATAACCCAATCATTTTACCTCTAAACTTTCTTTCATTGTCTCACACATGAGATTTTGGGAGACACTTCATATCTAAATGATAAAATTCTGACCCCAGGTCCCAAAAAGTTTATACCCATCACAGAATGCAAAATGAATTTAGCTCATTTTCAAGAATCACTGCACTCGAAATAGTTCAAACACTATCCAAAAGACCAAGTGCAAAATCTCATATGAGAATCAAGGCAAACTTTTGGATATTTTGCCCTATAAAGTTCAAGGAAAATTACATATACCCAATATATGATGACACAGAGTAAAGATTTCCATTCCAAAAGGAAAAAAATAGAGGCATAAGAAGAAGATATGTGACCAAAGCAAGACTGGAATTTAGCTGGGCCGAGTCCCAAGCAGACATATCCTGCACTAGCATTTCTTCATCTTGGATGTTTCTGTTTCAACTCCTGCCTCTTCACACCTTGAGTATCATCCTCTCAGGGACAGCCCTTAGGCACCCATGCTAAACTTTGCCTGGTCTACCATGTCTTTCTTTGAAATTTTGCTAGAATTCTCTGTCTTGCTAGCACACACACACACACACACACACACACACACACACACACCAAAAGCAGAGCACCCCACTAGTGTCTTCTCAGAGAAATTTTTTTCTTTTACACCCTTGAACCTTTGATGGATGTGACTTTGCCAATTCGTGAACTGCCTTCAACCTATCTTTTATATTGTCTCCAGGTAAAGTATTTCACATCTCTTTAGTAGTTGTAAGGTCTTTAACAACCACAACTTCCTTAGACCCAATTTTATTCACAATTTTCTAGCCAAACTTCATGTTTTTCAAATCTCCCACCTTCACTTTCTGCTCCTGATTATAATAGTACACTTGGCTAAAAGTTACCAGTTTTATACTACTGCCTGAATGCTATGTTGCCTTGAAATTGCCTCTACCAGGTTAATTAGTCCATCATATATAAATTCAGTCTCACAGAAATTCTGTGAAAAATGTAGACAAATTGTTTTCCACAACATAGCATGAATGGCCTGTAGTCCAACTTTTAACAGAATCCTCTTTCTCTGAAACCCCGTATGTTTAGTCTTCACTATCCTTAGTCCTATTGTCATTCTGGCCTTCTGAATTCCCACCAGAAATGCTTACTAAGCTCTGCTTACAACATTCTAAATCTTTTTCGGTTTGCATCTCCAAACCTTTCAAAATTCCTTCCCCCACAAACCAGCTCCACAAGTTTCTGAACCACATGGACAGGCTAATCACAGCAATAACCACAGTTCTCAGTAACAATTTGTTTTAGTCAGTATTTTTTCATTCCTGTTACCAAAAAACCTACCAAGAATGATTAGAGGAGGAAAAATTTATTTTGTCTCATGGTCTCAGAAGTCTGAGTTCATAAATGGCTTAATCCATAGCTCAGGGCCGGAGGTAAAACAAAAGATGATTTCAGTAGGGTATGGAGGAGGAAAGCAACTCAATCATGGCCAATGGGGAGCAGAGCTCTGCTTACCAAGGACAAAATATAAACCCCAAAGACATGCCCCAGTGATCGACTTCTTCCAGCCATACCCCACCTGCTTACAGTTACCAACTAGTTCATTCTTATTAATGGATTAATGTGCTGATGAGTTTAAGACTCAAAATCTAATCATTTCACCTATTAAATTTCTTTCATTGTCTCACACAGGAGCTTTGGGTGTACACCCCACATCTAAACCATAATACCTCCATTGGTCCTTTGAAATACATTATCAAATAGCCTTTGAACTATATCTGTTAATTAGGTTTAGTAAAAGAAACTGACATGATGAAGATGCTTTTTCTTCGTGTAAATGTAAATTATAGAGGATCTAAAGTTATTTAGTTCTGTTCACATTTAAAATAACAAGGCAGCACATATATATTACAAACACGGTATTTCTATAGAAAACAGAGACATTCAAATCTAAAAGATCTCTTTCAGTAGATAAAAGAATATTTACGGATATCTTCACAAACTCTAATCCTAATGCACTTCTAATGTGCAGTGTACTACATGATCTTTTGACATTGTAATGCAGAATAAAGCTAAGACATGTGACCTCTACTCTGACTCCTTCATCGTCAACAATTATCTCTCCTATGTAGCATGATGGCTTCAAATATTATCTCTGACATATTTATATTAAAAATATGGGATATTGTTAGAAATGGTTATTATTAGTTTATTACTAAACATTTGAAGAAATGGATTACTGTAGAATATAATTTAAAACGTTGACCGGATCAGTCAGAGAAACTCAGAAAAACAGAAACTATGCTTGTCTTTCAACAGAAAGAATTTTATTATAAAGAATGGTTAAAGTCCCTAAATTTTATGTAATAGAAGATTAACAGTAATATGAAAACTGGAGTTACATAAATATAACTTCAGAAAATAACTTTCATTCTAGGTCCAGATGAACAAAGATAAAAGTTTGCAATTATCAGAACATAAATGTTTAAAGGAACAGCATAATGAAACTGTGGCCCGTATTTCTGAGAAGGAAGTACTGGCTAACTGCTGTTGATATTAGAGGGGTGGGGATGTAATCTGGTGAAGATGGATCTAGAAGTAACAGTGCAAAAGAATTTTCAACTAAAGTAGCAGCTTTAAAACTCATATAAATAAAACAATTTTAACAGATGTTTGAATGTTGTACTATTTCTTTTAGATTACTAGTTTTATTACTTTGTATGTTTTACAAATTTATTTTTAGGAAATAAAGTAAAATTATAAAATATGTAGTTTTGTGACTGATTTAAGTGGCAAGTAGATGTTTTTCAAGGTTCATACAAGTTGTAGCACATGCAAGCACTTCATCCTTATATATGACTAAATAATATTTCACTGCATAAATTGCATTTGCTTAACCATTGTCCCTTGTTGAATATTTAGAATTTTCTTCATCTTTTCAATACTATGAATAAAGTTTTTATAAACATTCGTGCATAAGTGTTGTCCCAGACATACATTTTTATTTTTCCTCAGTATGTACCTAGGAGTTAAATTGTTGACTCACATAGATACTTTATGTTTGATCCTTTGTGGAATACCCAGACATATTTTCAAAATGACTGTATCATTTCACATTTCCACCTGTTTATATGAAGTTCCTGATTTCTCTATATTTTTGATAACTTCAATTGTTATCTGAATTTTTGGTTCTAGCTATCCTAATGGTTAATGAAGTGGTATCATGTTATTGACTCACATTTCCATGATGATTAATGGTAGTCAATATGCCTAAATGTGTACTGACTACTCCTGTATCCATATTACAGAAATATGTATTTATGTCCCTTGCTTTTTCAAATTGTCATAAAATATATATTTTATGCTATATAGCATAGTGTTTTGAAACAGATATGTCTATAATATATAATATAAATATATATTCATGTATATTATATTATACATAATACACATATATGCATATGTATACACATGCACATGTATGTTGTTCAATGCCTGACTCAAGCCTGGTGACATAACCAATGTCTCACATACTTATTTTCTTGTAGTGAGAATAATTAAAATTTATTCTTTACCAAATTTCTAATAGAAAAAGCAGTTTATTAGCTACAATTACTATTTAATATAATATGGTCACTATATTATAAATAGATCTTTTGACATTATCCTTCTCATATACATAAAATTTTGTATCCTTTGACCAACACATTTTTATTCCTGTATCCTCTCCAAGCCCCTGGTAGCCACCATTCTACTCATGTTTGTGTGAGTTCACTTTTATTATATTGTGCATACAAGTGAGATCACGTGGTACTTTTTTCTTACTCTACCTTCCTTGTTTGATTTAATTTAATGTCCTCTATGTTCATCCATATTGTTAGAAACCTAGGTTAATGGAACAAAATGGAAAGACAGAAATAAACATTTTGGGCAAAATCATATTCTTAAAAGATTCCAGGACCATAAAATGCAGAAGGACATTCCTTTGGTAGACAGTATTAGGAAAATTGAATAATCACTATGGAAAAATGAAACTAGACTCTTCTCTCACAACTTACAAAAAATTAACACAGTATAAATTAAAGACTTAAACTTAAGACTTTTTTATTAATTTTAATTTGTTCTAATTGGTTATATATAACAGTAGAATGCATTTCAATACATTGTACCCAAATGGAGCATAACTTCTCATTTTTCTGACTGTACATGGTACTGAATCACACCGGTAGTGTAATCATACATGTATATAGGGTAATATTGTCTGTCTCATTCTACCACCCTTCCCATCCCCACCACCCCACACATCAACACCTGTTTATCAGTGCAAACATCTGGTCTTTGTTTTTTTGGAATTGGCTTATTTCACTTAGCATGATATTCTATAGTTCTACCCATTTACCTGCAAATGCCTTAATTTCATTCTTCTTGAAGGCTGAGTAATATTCCATTATGTATATGTACCACATTTTTCTTTATCCACTCATCTGTTGAAGGACATCTAGGTCAGTTCCATAGTTTTTCTACTGTGAATTGACCTGCTATAAACATTGATTAATTGTCGGTGTCACTGTAGTATGCTGATTTTAACTCCTTTGGTTATAAACTGAACAGTGGAATAGCTGGGTCAAATGGTACTTATGTTCCAAGTTTTCTAAGTAATCTCCATACTGCTTTCCAGAGTGGTTGCACCAATCTGCAATCCCACTGGAATTCCGTGATTTATCTATCCATGACACAAAAAATTCTCTCTAAAAGCAATAAGCCTGTTTCATTTTCTTAACATGTCTATGCTTACTAGAGTAGAACTCTTAATTGTCTCCAAGAACTTTACCTTCACATGCATAACACAGTTGCTAAGTGCAAGAACCCCATCTTGGTTTATCATGCCTTTTTTTTTGGTACAAGAGATTGAACTCAAGGATGCTTAACCACTGAGTCACATTTCCAGACATTTTTATTTTTTTATTTTGAGGCAAGTTCTCCCTAGGTTGCTTAGGGTCTTAGAATTGCAATACTCCTGCCTCAGCCTCCTGAGTCTCTGGGATTACAAGTGTTTGCCACTGTGCTAGGCTCATGGCTTTTGACATCCCTTCCTCACTAAGTCTAAGAGTTTCTAGCATTTGACTTAAAATGAGAGAATTGAAATTCTTCCTCTTTCTTGAATACCTGCAAAGCATTACAACATGATTAAAAAATAAAATGACACTAAATCATAACATGATTAAAAATAAAATGGCACTTTGGTGGAAAAATTTCAGCTTTGGAAATTCACAGACATTTTGTGTTTTATTCCTCCTCTTTCTTTTCCCCAGCATGATTAGATACAACTAAGGTTGTTTAAGGTGATCTCAGGACCAAACCCCAATTTGAGGGTGACAATGGTTAATATAATTAAGAAATATTAGCATGTTCACCACCAAACACAGGATTCTTCTGTTAGGATGAGTTGTATACAGGAAAAGGTAATGCCTACCAGCTTCAAGAAAATGTCCATAAAATGAAGCACACTGTGAAACCACTGTATAGTCCAAGATCATGTTGTTGTTTTTTTTTTTTTTTTTTTCAGCTTTTCATCTTATATTTGAGAAATAAAAAAATCAACATAAAACGAGATTCTCAATTGCTGATGAACTGAGTACTTCACCTTCTGGATATACCTGTCTTTATATGGATAAATATTGGGTCCTGGAAGCTACAAACCTTTAAAAAATGGAAAAACTATTACTAAAGTTAATTTAGAGTAGTAATGAATGTCATGTGGAAGGGCCCAGATAAACTTTTAGAAGTATATTTTACGAACTTTGTGTACCCAGTGATGTCTATTGATATGCAGAAAATTATAATATTTCAAAAAAAATTGCTTCTTATAAAAGTCAATTAAATTGTCAGATTTTTACAAACGGGAAATGAAAAGTTTAAGTTTTCATGATTAGAAGTGGAATCTACTAATCATTCCCCTTAGTTACTTTCCCATATAAAAAAAATATTTATAGGAGTTGGACACTCAGACCAATAGGGTCTACTTTTTTAAAAAAATATTTATTTAGTTATCAATGGACTTTTAAAAATTTTATGTATTTATTTATATGTGGTGCTGAGAATTGAACCCAGTGCCTGGCACATGCTAGACAAGTGCTCTACCTCCAAGTTACAACCCCAGCCATAGGATCTGCTTTTAAACTACCTTTACACCTTGGTCAGAATCATAAACTGAGAACAATAGTAAATGTTTGCATGTGTCCATGTATTTCCATTTAAATAGCCTCTTTTCTTCTCCTTTTCTACTGTTATGATTTGGATGTGATATGTCCCCAAAAAGCTGATGTGTGAGACAATGAAAGAAGACTTAGAGGTGAAATGATTGAATTATGAGAGTTTTAACCCATTCAGTGAATCATTCAGTAATCCCCTGATGGGATTAGTTAAGTGGTAACTATAGGCAGGAAGGGTGAGGCTGGAGGAGGTGGGGCATGGGAGTGTGCATTTGGGTTATACATTTGCCTCTGGCAAGTGGAGATTTTCTCTCTGCTTCCTGATCATTAAGTGAGCTGCTTCCCTCTGTACCATTCTTCTGCCTTGATTTTCTGCCTCACCTTGAACCCCTTGAGAAATGGAGACAGCTGTCTATGGAATGAAACCTCTGAAAGCAAGAGCCCCCAAATAAACTTTTCTTATTATTATTATTCTTTTTGGGTCCTTAAGTCACAGCAGTAAAAAAGCTGGCTAAAACTTCCCTCTAGTGTGTAGTATATTATGTTGTTAGATGTACTTGTTTTAATCAGTTTTTTCACTGCTGTGACCAAAAGACAAGAGAAGAACCATTATAGAGGAGAAAAAGTTTATTTGGGTCTAACAACTTCATAATGTTTCCCAAGGAGATTTACTTTACAAAATTCTTACAACAGCTACTATCCTCTTTTACTACCGTTAAGCTAGGAGTCAGTCACGTAACTTATTTTCATATGTATTATTCAGGAGAAAAGTGAGAAGGAACCTAGTATTATATACAATCTGTAATTAACTGAAGTCAAAATAATTTAATGTTGTGCCAATGAGGTATTTGATTTTAACTATCTAAAACATGATTAAATAATTCTACTGTTTAGGAATACATCACTGATTTTTTAAAAAATTGAAGTTTTTGTAATTATATATAGTATCTAGGTGTATTCAGAGTCTAACCAACACTGTTTCAGAACACATTCCTCCCCCTTATTCCTCTTACTCTCCCAACCTTCTCCACTCCACTGAGCCTCCCCTTGCTCATCCATATATCTATCCTTGAATGGTGCTTTCCACACTCAAAGGTGAAACTCACTATTGTATATTTATATATGCACATAATGTGGTCTTGTTGAATGCCTTCCACAATTCCTACCCTTTCCTATCTTTCCCTACCTCACCCTACCTTTCCCTCTTAGGAAAGATCAGCAGATTTTCCATAAATCTTTGTGATATCTCACCCACCAACTCCCACCTACTTCTTTCCCCCTTTGCTTTAGCTTCCACACATGAGAGAAAACATTAGACTCAATTCTCTGAGTCTGGCTTATTTCACTTAGCATGATTTTTTCCATTTCCATCCATTTACCAGCAAATACCATAATCTCTTTCTTCTCTATGGCTGAGTAAAACTCCATTAAGCATATATGCCACATTTTTGTTAATCCATTCATCTACTGATGGGCATCTGGATTGATTCCATAATTTGGTTATTGTCAATTGTGCTGCTATAAATATTGAAGTAGCTATATTTTTATAGTATGCTTAATTTAGATTTTGAAAATATTCCAGTGAGTAGTATAGCTGGGTCAAAAGGGTGGTTTCATTCTTAGTTTTCTTGAGTAGTTGTACTAATTTGCTGTCCAGGCAACATTATATGAGTGTACTTTTTTGCCCAAATCCTGGCCAGAATTATTTTAATCATCAAAATTAGCAATGGAATGAACAAAAATATGTTGAACAATCTATATTAGATGAGACATGTTTTTATCATTAACTTGAAATCTCACAAAGACATCTTACTTTAAACATTTCAAAATGCATTTCTCTAGGAAACATCTATTTGGATTTACTTTTGTTATAAAGAAAATAAAAATTTCTTCCAGATAATAAGATAGCCATAAAAAACATCCTCTTTATGATTTTTATAACAGTTAGATGTGGAGAATGTTTATAATTTATATTTAAAAACTCTAAGAGTAGGTGTTAAGTTTTAAGCCATTGCTGAAAACAAAGGTCCTGGAAATTTGATGTCTCAACATTGATTGATTTTATTTTTTATGAGTGAGATTATTTTGATATTGTTTGAAGGACTTATCATTTGACATTTCATTTTAATGTTTTATATTGCAGAAAAGAAAAGAGTAAACCATGTTAATGAAATTAACGGATGACTGAAAAAATGTAGCACAATCAGTATATACTATAGAACATAAAAGAGAATCCTTGCTAATTAAAAATGTGCTGAAGGAAAATGTTTTTGTATTAATTTTTACATTCAGTTTTCAAAAACTCAGAACACTTTATAATTCTAGTAAGAGACAGTTTGGTTTAATGGTTAAGAAAACAAAGAGATTGGGGTTTGAATTCTGACACTAATACTTGGTATTATGGTATTATCAAAGTACTATATAAGTTTAAAAATTGAACAATATAAATAAAACAAATAGCTAATGGTTACTGAATGCTTATTGTATACTCATAGGTCTAAGTAGTTTGCATAATATTCTAAATAAAATTTTATTTTAGAATAATTTCAACTTCTCAGAAACACTACAAATGAAGATCAAAGTGTTTCTAGTATATGCCACACCCAATTTTCCCTTTATTAATATTTTTCATTAGTATGTGCATTTGTCACAGTTAGTGAACCCAATACTGATAAATTATAATTACCTGACCTTCATTCTGTATTCATTTTTCCTTATTTTTCTACCTAACATCCTGTGTCAGATTTTTGTGCTCTGACCAAAACACCTCATAGGAACAACTTAAAGGAGGAAAAAATTATTTTAACTCACAGTTTTAGAGGTTTAATTCATGTTAGGCTGATTCCACAGTACTGGGCCCAAGGTAAGGAATAGCATTGTGGCAGAGCAAAACTGCTCAGTTCCTGGTGACTGGGAATCAGAGAGAGAGGGAAAGAGACACGGAAGAGCCCTTCCAGGGCACATCCCCAGTTTCTCACCTCCTCCAGTCATACTTCCCTGTCTACAGTCATTTCACCTCTGAACATTTCTGCATTAACACAGAAGCTTTTGGGGGACATCTTGTATCCAAATCATAATATAGCATTTTCTCTGGCAGGATCCCATCCAGGATACTGTATTTTCTTACTATGTCTCCTTGTCTGTGAGAGTTTCTTAGAAAGGTTCTTTTTGATGTCCTTGACAGTTTTGAGAGCTACCAGTTAGTCATTTGTCTGCACTTCTAACTTGAGTTATGTCTAGTATTGCTCTCATGATTACACTAGATTTATGAATTTAGACAAGGAATACCACGGTACTGGGGATCGAACTCAGGGTCTTATGCTTGCAAGGCAAGCACTCTACCAGCTGAGCTATCTCCCCAGCCCCCTAAGGCTGATTCTTAAAACATCATAGCAAAAGTATCTACAATCTACATGGCTTACCTCTGTTCATGTTAACCTTTATCATGTGACTTTGGGAATGTTTATCAAGTTACTCAACGTAAAGTTACTACTATCACCTTTGTGTTTCTTTACACTATAGTTTAGAAAAAAGTCACTATATACAGGGCATCCTAAAGAAGTGGAGAATTATGCTCTGTCTCCTGAAAGATAGAGTCACCACATCAGTTACTTGCAAGTCTGTCTGAGTCATGTCTCCACTCTTCCCATTTACTTAGTCAATTATTTGTTTTATCAGTGTGGGATTATAGGCTATTTTTCACAATTCTTGTCTAATTAAGAACCATAATTCCTCATTTATTTCTGACATTGTTCCAGCTATGGGAGTTTGAAACTTTTTCTTTTGGCTTCTGTGTACCTTTGTCTCTTTTATATAAGTTTATCATCACAAAGGTCATTTTTTTTCTTTCTTTCTTTCTTCTTTTATTATTTTCTTACTTTCTGCACTACAAAATGCTATATGGTCATCATATATTCCTTGTTTTAATATAAGCAGTCCTTATTCTAAGAAGCACTATTTTTTTAAACAATATTAGAAACTATAATCTGCATAGACAATTGAATGGAATTTATTGAAACTTAATTTTGGTATTTTTTTAAATATAAGGAATCATATATATATGATTGTTATTCAATTTTCTATAGGCATATTATAAATTTCAACAAGTGTTAGTGGGAAAATTTATATATATCCCCACATATATGTGTGAATGACAATTACATATGTACCTCTGTTATGGTTTGCATGTGGTATCTGCCAAAAGATCATATATGAAACAATGCAAAAAAGTTTAGAGGTGAAATTATTGGGTTATAAGGGTTTTAACCCAATTAGTGTATTGCTCCCCTGATAGAGATTAAATTATAGATTATATAATATGAATATGTATATAATTTTTTTAAATTTATGTACATATAATTTATTGATGTCTCCTAATTTCTTACGCAAAGAATTTTAGGTTATGAAAAGATCCAGTAAATTTATACTATGGTCTAAATGTTTGTTTTCCCCACAAATTCTTATGTTGAAATCTAATCTTCATTGCAGTACTATAAAGAAAGAAGTTTGGGGTTAGTGAATGGGTCATGAGTGCTCTCTTTTCATGAACTGGTTCCTAAGGGAACAAAGCTTATACCTTCAATTAGGTGAAGATATGTGGGAGGTGACATCCACAAGGTCAAGGCCATCACCAAGCATGGAATCTGCTTCCATACCTTGATCTTGGGCTTCTCTGTCCCCAGAATTTTGAGAAATACCTTTCTGTTTTGATTTTGTTTTTAAATTCTAGAAATTGAACCCCCAGGGCTGCCTTACCACTGAGCTATATCCCCAACTCTTATTGACTTTTTGAGACAAGGTCTTAAGTTTCTGAGGCTACCCTTAAATTTGTTATTCTCCTCAGCTTTCCAAGTTGCTAAAATTACAGGCACTGTAATGCCGCTGTAACCAGTCTTTCTATAATTTACATATTACCCTGTGTATGGTACTTTTTAATAGCTGTTTGAACAAACTAAAACAATATATGTACTTAACCATCTTTGCTTAAAAGAAAGTACACTTTTTCTCATTTAAATAAATTGGTGCTAGAAAAAGAAATATACAAAAAGAATTGATACAAGCTTTTTTACTAGAGTTGCTTCTTGAGGGAAAACAGTTATTATTTTAATATATTCTCTTTTTTTATACTAAGGATTGAACTCAGGGTCTTGCAGACACTAGCCAAATGTTCTACCACTGAGCAACATCCCGATACTTACCTTATTTAAATTTGTTTATATGTTATTAATGGTACAGGATTTCATAAAGACAATAAATGCAAGGTAAAACTGTACAAGGAAATGTTCATATATGTATAATCAAAAAAGAACAAGAGATATGAAGAAATACTAGCATGTCATTCCAAGTTTATCACTACTGATAATGCTCAGAATAATTGGCTGTCATATATGAAGATGATATGTGAAAAATAAATTAGAAGTTAGGGTTGTAGTTCAGTGGTAGAGCACTTGCCTGGCATGTATGAAGCCCTGGGTTCAATCCTCAGCACCACATATAAATAAATAAATAAAATAAAGGTCCATTGACAACTAAAAAATATTTTAAAGAAATAAAAAATTAAGGGGAAAAATAACACAATTAATCAACCAACATCACCCTATGTAAATTTATGATTACACAAATGGTATGCCTTTACTCTATGTACAAACAGAGAAACAACATGTATCCCATTTGTTTACAATAAAAAAAAAGAAATAAAAAATTAAATTAAATAATTGTTTATCTCTTTTGGGCCCCTCTAATTTAAAAAGTTTCCTGTATTATTTTCAAGATTAGGAAAGGAAGTAGGACAAGTTTGCTTCAAACATTTCCTACATACAAAATTACCATAAACATACTTGCTTTTTCTTCTTATGAACTGTATAGTACCTTCTATGAAAAGAGCAAATAGGTAAAATTTGAATTAATCAAACTTCATTCAGTTGTATGAAGGTATTCCCTCTTAATGCCAACATACCAAAATTTAAACACATTTTATTTAATTCTATATGCTTTTTTCTCATATTTACTATTTTAAACTGGCCATTGCATGTTTATTATAAAATTCAACTATGATTATATTAGATTATATTAGAATATTAAAAATTATATAATATACCACACACTTATAAAGATGAAAACACAATATATTTTGTGATGAAATTTTTGTATTTAAACTTTCATTTACTATTTCAAACTATTAAAGTCATAATGCTCTGAGATATTGATGTTTCTGGTTCCAAATCATACCTACAATTCTCAATTTAATCAAATTAAAGTGCTGGTATAATTAGTGACAGTTAAATAATATGTGTAGGCATTTACTAATGTGGAGAAAAATAGATTTTTCATAATTTCCATTAAATAAATAGTAGAATAAGCATAATACAATTTGCTGCATTTGTTACAGTGGCTAAAATTTAACTTATGAATTCTATTATCTAATATTTTCCAGATAATAAATATACATCATTTTTCCTCTTTGGATCATTCTTTTCATGAAATGAGATTTACCTTTTCTATATAAATATATAATTTCATGAATTCTACTGAAGAAAAACTAATTTTATTCTGAAAAATATTTTGAACATTAAAGTACATCTTTTGAATATTTGTTTGACAATTTACTTGATGAATTATAAGTTCAATTGTTTATATGATTTTATTAAAATAAGTAATTTCCAGATTATTTGAAGTTAGTATTTATAGTTTAAATGTTTACTGACTTCTTAAACCTGATAAATTTCAACACTGGTTTTATTTAAACACCAAGGACTATGTTTCAAGAGTGAAATTAATATATATTTTCATATAGAATTAAAAATCATTATGAATGTTGATGATAACTTATAACAAACAGTTGTCATGAAGTAATGAGATATTATTGTTCAATCACTAATCACTAATGAATGTTTCTGTAGCTATATAAGATCAAGAAGTAAAAAATTTATATTCTATTTTTTACAACTAACACACACACACACACACACACACACACACATACAACTTCTCACTATCAATTTGTCATTACATTGAAATCAATTGCTTTTGTCCAAAAGCAAACTCATACTTTCCTCTTATCCACCTCTAATTCTCTGAGTGTTCATTTTTTGATTAAAATCAAAACTGGATTAAAAGCACAGGTATCACAAGAAGCAGCAGGCTCTTAAGCTATTCCCTGCTGTTTTTATATCTCTGCTTTCTTTCCTAACTCTTCCTGGACTTAAAATAATGCATTCCTTATTTATTTTTCTCATTGCCATGTTTTGTATTAACTTAAATGTAGGCCTGATGAACTGGTAATTTTAGATTAGGGCAGGATTCATTTGAGGGGAAAAAATAAAGACTTGGGAATATCTTAGTTCTTCTCCCTTTTCTTTATCTAAACTAAATTAGTATCCATCACACCTGTTTATGTTAGCATTGGCATTTTAGAATGATTCTTATGCAGCACATTAGTAATGCTTTTCATGATGAAAACTTAAAGCAAATATTGAATTTTATAGTAACATTAAATTTATCTTTAATATTTATTTTTATTGATTATTGTTATGTTGAGTTTTTACATACAGATAACTTAATAAATACAGAAATTAGGGGTTATAGGTCACTGTGTGACAGAAAAAAAAATAAGGTCAGTAATACATTTGTTGACCACTAATTAACAAACTGATAAGAGTCTCATTAGTAGTTAATATGGCATTGATACTATCCAATGAAGCATAATTGTACTTAAAACAGGAAAAATACATTAGTTAGTAGGCAACTACTCAGAGTGGTAAGTGACTTGGAAATTAATAGGAGATTTATGTAATGTGATTTATTTTTTGATGGATGTAGCAGGGAGGGAAAGAATCAGCTGGCAGAGACAAAATGATTCACAAAATAAATTGCACATAAACTGAACCTTAAGATGAAAGGAGTTAGCTAGACAAAATGGTGGAGGAGAGTTTTCCAAGGATAAGAAATGCTAAATTTAAGCTTTTAGAAGTTAAGGAAAGAGCATCACCAGGTGAAAACAAATCTCAGTGGTTACCCAGTATAGAGTTCTAGAAAAGGGGGTGAACAAGTATGAGGGACCAAAGATAAGTGATGGGAAGTCACATAAATAGAATTTGAATTTCACCCTCAGGTTACTCTTTCATATACCTTCTTTTGTATGTTTATTTGTTTTGGAAAGAGCAAAGAAAGATGCTATTGGCAAGGGCAATTTGATCTTTGATATACTAAAGTGTTAAGGAAAAAATTACACAGTTGTCAGGTTGTTTTCAGATAAACAAACAAAAAACCCTAGTACTTATTAATGATTAAAAATTAAATGCCTATTTATTTTGTTAAGAATTTTTTTTTAATCTACTAACGTTTATTTATTTATTTATTTATGGAGGTTATTGGTATTGAACCCAGGAGGGCTTTACTACTGAGTCACATCCCCAATCCGTTTTTATTTTTGACTTGGAGACAGGGTCTTGGTAAGTTGTGCAGAGCCTCACTAAACTGCTGAAGTTGGCCTCAAACTTGGTCTCCTGACCCAGCCATCTGAGTGACTGGGATTACAGGAATGCACCATGCCTGGCTGTAAAAATTATCTAATTTTTTAAAAAGATAATGAAATAAATAGTTTCTAGCAACAGAAATAATAGACTGTATAGAAATCACTTGAGACCCAAGTAAATCTCCTCTAGAACTATTGTCAAGAAAGAGAAAATTATGACAAGGTTGGAGTCATTGGACTATATCTTCCATGCATTCATTCCACCACTTTTAAGTATAAAACATTGATCAATAAACTATTTACAGAGATGGTACAGTAAAATGGCATATTGTCTGCATAGACTCAGGAATCAACTGCCTTGAATTGAAAACAGAGCTTACGGATGACTACCTAAGGGATATAAATCTATCTATTAATTAATTAATTAATTTATTACTTTCACATGAATTGTTTAAATTCTTAGTGCTCTTCTCAATAGAATGGAGGTAATAGTGATATGCATTCCATCATAGGGTGATTGTGAGAATTAAATTAGCATCTAGAAACCTTAAGCAAAATGTGTAGTAAAAAGAGTAGCAGATTCTGTTTCTTACTTTTCTTCTTTATTCTGGGGATCAAACACAGGGCCTCATGCATTCTAGGAAAATGCCCTGTTACTGATCTACATCACCAACCCCCAAATTCTTCTTGAGATTTGGCTGTCAATTTTATTTCTGATCAAGGAGTAAGGCAGGATATATTACATTCACTTTGAAATTATTCATCATACATCATACTTAACTAATGAATTTATGTTCAAATCTTTAGGTTACCTGTTTATTAAGTCATATGATATAGACTAGTTATTATATAAGCAATGTCATGTATTTTATATTACCCAAACAGAAACACTTTCTTGGAAATGGTGTTACTAATACTATGTCCGAGGAATGAATGACTTAGGTCTATCTTTGATAAGCAGCAAACTCATTCACCATACTAGCATAATGTTAAAATTGTTCTCAGAGTAAAAAAAATTCCTGGGTGACATTTTTTTTTGTAAACATTTACATTTAGTTTTCAAAAATGTCAATACTATTGATGACATATATGTAGTCCTTTAAGTCTTTATACATGTTATATGCTTTACTCTCATAATATTCCCATAAAGCAGTAAATACTTATTATTGCTTCACAGATAAGAAAACTGACACATTGTAACTATTGTTTGAATATGAATAATCTTCCCCCAAAATTCCATTTGTTGAAGTTTAGTCACCAAGGTGATGTTATTATGAGGTGGTGTCCCCCTCAAAATTTGTATGTTGAAATTATAACTCCTAGGACCACAGAATGTGATGCAACTTACAAATTACTTTGGATATGATTAATTTTTGAAGATGAGGTCATTGGAGAGCATCTTAATCTCATAAGTGGTGCTCACATTCAAAGGGGTAATTTAGACAAAAAAAAAAAAAAAATCGGACACAAAGGGAGATGCTGAAGATAGCATGAATTTTCATCACCAAACCAAGGAATACCAATGATTGCCAGAAATCCACCAGAAGCTAGGTAAGAAACATAAAACAGGTTATTTCTCACAGTTTCAGGTAGAACCAACCGTGCAGACACTGTGACTTCAGCCTTCTAGTCTCCAAAATGAAAACAGTTGTTAGGAAACAACTGTCTACAAAAGTTGATCTCAAAGGTGCGCCCTCTACTGGAGGGTTGAGGAAACTTCATCATTACAGGCCTGGTACTGGGGCACTCTGAAATCAGATGTTACCAGAAGTCTGCTGAACTTCTGATTGGCAAAATCCCCTTCAAAGCATCTGGTGCAAGAAATTGCTCAGGACTTTAAAACAGATCTGTGCTTTTGGAGCGCCTGTATTGGTGCTTTGCAGGAGGCAGGCGAGGTCTATCTGGTTGACCTTTTTGAAGACATCAGTCTATATGCTATCCATGCCAAACCTGTAACAAATATGCCAAAAGACATCCAACTAGTACACCGCATCCGTGGAGAAAGTGCTTACCATTCTCTTTAATGGGAAATATTTCATTCTCAAAAAAAATCTTTATTTTTCCTGTTATTGGTAGTTGTGAATGTTAGATATTTTTTCCTCACAATGGAGTCAAAAGATACCTAAGTATATGATTTTGAGTGAAAAAATCGGAGAAAAGAAATCAGGTATTGGCTGTTTTTTCATTTTTGTTTGTGTGTGAATTTTTACTATAAATGCAGAAAAGTAAAGCATTAATGAAAGTCAAAATGTTTCAGTGAACAAGTTTCAGCAGTTCAACTTTATAGCAATTATAAAAGTAACTGTTAAATTTTTCTGGACAAAATAATATTCAGAGAATGTTTTTATGCTTGGACCTGAAGATGAAGTTTCAGTCAGTCTTCAATATTGCTGTAATCTGTTTTCTGATATTTAGCAGTTAGTCATTTTACTCCACTATCACAACATTTTAAATTAATACATTTCTTCCAATAATGTCCATTCGCATCTATATATTTTCCAATATCCATTATCTACCCATTCCCATATCAGATAACATATTCATGAGTCTTTCTAAAAATACACAGCCATCAACCTTCATTAGATACTATTTATGGGTTTCTCATGGGTATGTTAAATATAATCTCATTGAGAATAAATTTTTTTCATTGTGCTGTTTCTAGGATGTCAGATGATAAATTTATAATTTATGTGTAAAAATGACTGAATGTTGAAATGATTATGAAAATTAAATTGAATATAAAATTAACTTAAATTAAATAGTATGTAGATTTATGTTTTTTAGAAGCTCAGTATGAAATTGCTTAACGATGAAGTTAGTTATTGGAGAGCAGGTGTACACAAATTTTCTGGGAGGAATTCATATTGCCAATACAAGGAGTCTAACAAATTTGGCACAATGATTAATACTCTTGATCATTACAAAAAAAAAGAACTCTCCTAAAAGTTGACTTAAAAACAGAAATGGAATAAATTGTAATTAATAATAGCTTTGTAATTGTTTTTTAAAAAACAGTTACTTAAAAATGTTTTCATTAAAAGCAGTGATATCAGGGGTTTCAAGATGGCGGACAAGAGGGCGGCTGCATTTCATGTTGCTCCAGGACTCAAGATTCAAAAGAGGAGATAGTGAGTGTCTTGGGACCAACTCAAAGCCGCCAGGTGAGTTTCTCCCATTGGGGAGGCGTCCCGGATGGGGCGGTAGCCCTGGAACACAGGGAACTTTGTGAAGTAGAGTTGCTCGGCGAGACACCCCTCTCTCCGCTGGAACGGTAAACACGGACAGCGGGGAACTTTGCAGAGGAGGCCACGCAGCACAGCAGTTGGCTTTGGAGCAATCTGCCGGGGCTTCGGCGGCTGCCAGAGGAAGAGCTGAGCGGTGAGCTATTTGGACTCAGCAACCGCCTGAACAACGGGGGGGGGGGCTGTCCTGAGGAGGTGGAGGTGCGCAGTGAGTTGCTTGGTCTCCAAGCGCCCACACAGAACACCGGATGGCTGCCTGGAGGAAGAGGCAAGTGGCGGGTCACTGGGGCTTGGAGCATATGTACGAGGCTCCAAGTGGCTGCTCAGAGGAGGGGTCGCATAGCCAGGCGATTAGGTGCAAAGCACGGTCTGGTCCGGGGACCTAGGCGCTTTTTGTTGAAAGAGCTACACAGAGACAAGCTGAGGGGCAGAGCGAAGGTTCCAGGACTGCGGGCAGCTTCTCTGAGGAGGGGCTACCTAAGGAGACTCGTCTGTGAAGGGCAGGGCTCCCAGGCCCAAGAGGTAGGTCTGGGCCCCTGGGAACGTTGCCTGGGAAGACTGCACTGCCCAGGTGGTAGTTGTAGATTGAGGGGAACCTCTAGGAGGGGAACTGACCAGCGAGACCTCCACACCGGGTGAGTCTTCCCCACCGGGTGAGGTTTTCCCACAAGGACGGTAAAACCAGAGACACAGGCCCAAACAGGCCTTGCCTCAGCCTGCAGCCTAGTTCCCCTTTGGATGACTATTGGTCAACAAGTAGAGGTACCTCTGCCCACTAGCAGGGAATATACCCCACCTGAAGACCACCACCCCTAGAGAGGCAGCTTCCTTGGGGAACACCGCAGTATCAACTTCCTCCAAGACTTCAGGCTACTGAAGGATAAGAGAGGATACACTAGCAATCTTCAGGGACATTATAAGTCAATAGAGGAAATCTGCAACATCTCAGCAGTCCACTGATACCTGAACGACATGAGAAAACAAGGGAAGAAAATGCCTCAAACAAATCTGGATGTTACATCAATAAAATCCAATGACAGCATGGCAGAAGAAATGTCAGAAAGGGAGTTCAGAATGTACATAATTAACATGATAAGGGAAGCAAATGATGAAATGAAAGAGCAAATGCAGGCATTGAATGAACGCACCAATCGACAGTTAAAAGAGCAAATACAGGAAGCAAAAGATCATTTCAATAAAGAGTTAGAGATATTGAAAAAAAAACAAACAGAAATCCTTGAAATGAAGGAAACAGTAAACCAAATTAAGAACTCCATAGAAAGCACAACCAATAGGATAGAACACCTGGAAGACAGAACCTCAGATATTGAAGACAAAATATTTAACCTCGAAAACAAAGTCGAACAAACAGAGAAGATGGTAAGAAATCATGAACAGAATCTCCAAGAACTATGGGATATCATGAAAAGGCCAAATTTGAGAATTATTGGGATTGAGGAAGGCTTAGAGAAACAAACCAAATGAATGAACAACCTATTCAATGAGATAATTTCAAAAAATTTCCCAAATCTGAAGAATGAAATGGAAAATCAAGTTCAAGAGGCTTATAGGACTCCAAATACGCAAAATTACAACAGACCCAAACCAAGGCACATTATAATGAAAATACATAACATACAAAATAAAGACAGAATCTTAAAGGCTGTGAGAGAAAAGAACCAAATTACATTCAGGGGGAAAACAATACGGATATCAGCAGATATTTTAATTCAGACCTTAAAAGCTAGAAGGGCCTGAAATAACATTTTTCAAACCCTAAAAGAAAATGAATGCCAACCAAGAATCTTATACCTAGCAAAACTTACCTTCAGATTTGACGACAAAATAAAATCCTTCCATGATAAACAAAAGCTAAAAGAATATACAAAAAGAAAGCCAGCATTACAGAATATTCTCAGCAAAATATTCCATGAAGAAGAGATGAACAACAAAGAAACAAATCAGCAAAGGGAGGAGCTATCCTAAAGCAACTCTCAAATAAAGAGGAACCAAGTCGTGTCAAAAATAAACAAATAATTGAATAAAATGAGTCAAATGACCAGGAATACAAATCATATCTCAATAATAACCCAGAATATTAATGGCCTGAATTCATCAATCAAAAGACATAGACTGGCAGATTGGATAAAAAAGAAAGATCCAACAATATGTTGCCTGCAAGAGACTCATCTCTTAGAAAGAGATACCCAAAGACTAAAGGTGAAAGGATGGGAAAAAACTTACCATGCACATGGACCCAGCAAAAAAGCTGGGGTGTCCATCCTCATTTCAGATAAAGTGGACTTCAAGCCAAAGTTAGTCAGAAGGGATAAAGAAGGACATTTCATACTGCTTAAGGGAACCATAAATCAGCAAGACATAACAATCATAAATATCTATGCCCCAAACAGTAGCTCACCCATGTATGTCAAACAAATCCTTCTCAATCTCAGAAACCAAATAGACCATAATACAATAATACTAGGTGATTTTAACATGCCTCTCTCAACACTGGACAGATCTTCCAAACAAAAATTGAACAAAGAAACCATAGATCTCAATAACACAATCAATAATTTAGACTTAACAGACATTTATAGAATATACAATCCAACGAAGAGTGAATACACTTTCTTCTCAGCAGCACATGAATCCTTCTCTAAAATAGACCATATATTATGCCACGAAGCTAATGTTCGCAAATACAAGAAGATAGAGACACTTCTTTGTATTTTATCAGATCATAATGGATTGAAATTAGAAATAAATGAAAGAGTAAAAAACAGAAACTACTCCAACAACTGGAGATTAAACAATATGCTATTATATGATGAATGGATAACAGAAGATATTAGGAAGGAAATTAAAAAATTCTTAGAGGTAAATGAGAACAAAGAAACATCATATCAAAATCTCTGGGACACTATGAAAGCAGTACTTAGAGGAAAATTTATTTCATGGAGCGCATTCAATAAAAGAAGTAAAACTCAACAAATAAACGACCTAACACTACAGCTCAAAGCCCTAGAAAAAGAAGAACAGATCATAACCGAAAGTAGTAGAAGACAGGAAATAGTTAAACTCAGAGCTGAAATCAACGAAATTGAAACAAAAGAAACAATACAAAAAATTGACAAAATAAATAGTTGGTTCTTCGAAAAAATAAACAAAATTGATAAACCTTTAGCCACAGTAGCAAAGAGAATACGAGAGAAAACCCAAATCACCAAAATTCGGAATGAACAAGGAAATATCACAACAGACAAGATTGAAATACAAAACATAATTAAAAGCTATTTTGAAAATCTATACTCCAACAAAATAGAAAATTTCGAAGAAAACAACAAGTTTCTAGAGACGTATGATTTGCCTAAACTAAATGAGGAGCACATACACCATTTAAATATTCCAATTTCAAGTAATAAAATAGAAGAAGTCATCAAAAGCCTACCAACAAAGAAAAGTCCAGGACCTGATGGTTTCTCAGCCGAGTTCTACAAAACCTTTAAAGAAGAGCTCATTCCAATACTTTTCAAAGTATTCCATGAAATAGAAGAGGAGGGAACCCTCCCAAACTCATTCTACGAAGCCAATATCACCCTGATACCTAAACCACACAGAGACACATCGAGGAAAGAAAATTTCAGACCAATATCCTTAATGAACATTGACGCAAAAATTCTGAACCAAATTTTAGCAAATCACATACAAAAACATATTAAAAAGATAGTGCACCATGATCAAGTAGGTTTCATCCCAGGGATGCAAGGTTGGTTCAACATCAGGAAATCAATAAATGTCATTCACCATATCAACAGACTTAAAGTCAAGAATCACATGATTATTTCAATAGATACAGAAAAAAGCATTTGATAAAATACAGCACCCCTTCATGCTCAAAACACTAGAAAAAATAGGGATAGTGGGAACGTTCCTTATCATTGTAAAGGTCATCTATGCTAAGCCCATGGCTAATATCATTCTTAATGGTGAAAAACTGAAAGCATTCTCCCTAAAATCTGGAACAAGGCAGGGATGCCCTCTCTCACCACTCCTATTCAATATCGTCCTTGAAACTCTAGCCCGAGCATTTAGACAGACCAAAGAAATTAAAGGGATACGAATAGGAAAAGAAGAACTCAAACTATCCCTATTTGCTGATGATATGATTATATACTTAGAGGAACCAGGAAATTCCACCAGAAAACGCTTAGAACTCCTAAGTGAATTTAGTAAAGTAGCAGGATATAAGATCAAGACTCATAAATCTAATGCATTTTTATACATAAGTGATGAATCTTCAGAAAGAGAAGTTAGGAAAACTACCCCATTCACAATAGCCTCGAAAAAAATAAAATACTTGGGAATGAATCTCACAAAAGATGTGAAAGACCTCTACAATGAGAACTACAGAACACTAAAGAAAGAAATTGAAGAACACCTTAGAAGATGGAAAGATCTCCCATGTTCCTGGATAGGCAGAATTAATATTGTCAAAATGACCATACTACCAAAAGTGCTATACAGATTCAATGCAATTCCAATTAAAATCCCAACGATATACCTTACAGAAATAGAACAAGCAATCATGAAATTCATCTGGAAGAATAAGAAACCCAGAATTGCTAAAGCAATCTTTCACAGGAAAAATGAAGCAGGGGGTATTGCAATACCAGAACTTCAACTCTACTACAAAGCAATAGTAACAAAAACAGCATGGTATTGGTAACAAAATAGACAGGTAGTCAATGGTACAGAATAGAGGACATAGACACAAACCCAAATAAATATAATTTTCTCATACTAGACAAAGGGGCCAAAAATATGCAATGGAGAAAAGATAGCCTCTTCAACAAGTGGTGCTGGGAAAATTGGAAATCCATATGCAACAGAATGAAACTAAACCCATATCTCTCACCATGCACGAAACTCAACTCAAAATGGATCAAGGACCTCGGAATCAGACCAGAGACCCTGCATCTTATAGAAGAAAAAGTAGGTCCAGATCTTCAACATGTCGGCTTAGGACCAGACTTCCTCAACAGGACTCCCATAGCACAAGATATAAAAGCAAGAATCAACAACTGGGATAGATTCAAACTAAAAAGCTTCCTCTCAGCAAAGGAAACTATCAGAAATGCGAAGAAAGAGCCTACAAAGTGGGAGAAACTCTTTGCCAATCATACTTCAGATAGAGCACTAATCTCCAGAAACTATAAAGAACTCAAAAAACTCAACACCAAGACTACAAATAACCCAATTGACAAATGGTCTAAGGAAATGAACAGATACTTCACAGACGAAGACCTACAAACAATCAACAAACATATGGAAAAATGTTCAACATCTCTAGTAATAAGAGAAATGCAAATCAAAACCACCCTAAGATTCCATCTCACCCCAATCAGAATGGCGATTATCAAGAATACAAGCAACAACAGGTGTTGGCGAGGATGTGGGGAAAAAGGTACACTCATACATTGCTGGTGGGGTTGCAATTAGTGCAGTCACTCTGGAAGGCAGTATGGAGATTCCTTAGAAAACTTGGAATGAAACTACCATTTGACCCAGCTATCCCACTCCTTGGCCTATACCCAAAGGACTTACAATCAGCATACTACAGAGATACAGCCACATCAATGTTCATTGCTGCTCAATTCACCATAGCCAGATTGTAGAACCAACCTAGATGCCCTTCAGTTGATGAATGGATAAAGAAACTGTGGCATATATATACAATGGAATATTACTCAGCCATAAAGAATGATAAAATTATGGCATTTGCAGGCAAATGGACGAAATTGGAGAATATCATGCTAAGTGAGATAAGCCAATCTCAAAAAACCAAAGGAAGAATGATCTCGCTGATAAGTGGATGATGATACATAATGGGGCGTGGGAGGGGTTAGTTTTAGGGTTAGAGTGAGGGTTAGGGAGCGGGGCAAGAATGGGGGAAGGAAGGACTGTATAGAGGGAAAAGAGGGATGGGAGGGGTGGGGGGAAGGGGAAAAATAACAGAATGAATCAACCAACATCACCCTATGTAAATTTATGATTACACAAATGGTATGCCTTTACTCTATGTACAAACAGAGAAACAACATGTATCCCATTTGTTTACAATATATAAAAAAAAAAGAAAATAGGCTAACAATGTTTGATTAAACTTGCACATCTGTGTGTGTGTGTGTGTGTGTGTGTGTGTGTGTTTATGAACAGAGATTCTGAATAATTAGAAATGGCACAAAAGAAGGAAACAGAGGAGAGACAAGTAGAAAGTGAAGTCAGGAAAATACAAAGTCTAAAAGGACTTAAAAATGAGCTATTGCAGTTTTGATATGAAAGGCAGGCACTGTCACCCAAAGAATGCAGGTGTTTTCCAGAAACTAAGGATGACCCCCACCATTGATCACATGGAAACAGAACCTCAGTCTTAACCTCCAAGGAAATGCTATCTGTTAACAACCTGTGTTGATTTGGAGATGTATTCTCTCACAGTGCCTCCCCAAAGGAATACAGACCAACAAGCATGTTGATTTCAAGTCTTGGGAATTGCTAAAATGGGTACCAGCTAAGTCCACTGAATATCTGAATCACAGAAAATTTAATATCTGAAATGGTTGCTGCTTAAAGTCACTAAGTGTATAATAGATTTCTATGACAGAAATTAAAATTAATATACTTTTTAGATTTAGATTCAAATATTCTTATAAAGTTTAAAAATATAGTTATAAAATTATTAAACTCTGTCTGCTTATCATGAATTTTAAAGTTCATGAACTGCAGGCACCTGTGACCACCTTGGAGCAGTATATCTGATCATTGACTTTGAATATGGCACATATATATTTTAATGGTGGAAAGTATGAATCTCAACAGAAGTATTGCAAAGCCCTGACAGGATTATGAACATCATGTAAAAATGCTTCACTAATACTTCCTAAGACTACTTTTTCTTCATTTTTACTTCTTTCTTCTTCATTTATTTTCCTGAGTATAACCCTCTTTGTATTGATCTTCATATACTGGTTTTTCATTTGCTGCTTTCATATTTTACATCTTTAAAATTTTATGTACGAATGCTTGAGTTTTTGATGGGAAGGTACTATAAAATATAAAAATAAATAATTCATACATGGAGTCTTTTAAAAAAGATTTTATTGCATGGCGAGATTAGAAAATGTTCAATAAATGCTGACTTCCGCTGTTTCAGCACATTTTGAAATCAAGTGGGAAGAACCACATATTTCAGACCAAGCTGAATGTAAAACAAAAAAGAATTATTTAAGGCACAGTTGTTAGAAGAGCTTTTTCTGTTCAGCATAATAAGAGAGTAAATACATAGTCAATGTTTTTTGGTTTTTGTTTTGTTTTTTGTGAATACATTGTCCAAAGAAAGAGGAGAATTGTCAGTGGTGGTATTCTCAGTTCACAACTGTCAATGAGTTCTCTTAACATTTGACATTTGTCACAACCAATAAACAATTATTGTAGAAAATTTATTCCAAATTAAATTTAATAATATGTATCTTGGAACATAGTACATAATTAGGGAATATTTGTGAAATTAATCATGAATATTTTATGATAGATTTATAAAGAAAATATAAAAAAGAAAAATACAAAACTCATAAAAAGATATTTTATTGAATCGTTGTCTCTGTCTAAAAATGCTAAATTTTTAACATAGACGTTCACTGTCCTGAAGGAAAATAAAAGTATTGTAATATGTGTTTTATATTTCCCTAAGCTCAACATTCTTGGCATATGTTAAAACTACACCAAGTATTTTGAATGATTTTTCTAAGAGGTTGTTCTGGAGATATAACTGTATTGATTGCCATGTTAAATGGATTGTGAAACGACCATATATTTGACTTGTCATCCAACCTCCTTGGAAGTTTGCATCTTCTATATTACTCAATAATTTCAGATGTGTTTGTCACTGAGAAAAGCAGTCACCCTCTCATTCTTTGTTTTATTTTGGCAGGTTGAGGATGTATGGGGATTGAATTCAGGAACACTTGGCCACTGAGCCACATCCCCAGCCCTATTTTGTACTTTATTTAGAAACAGGAGCTCACTGAGTGGCTTAGCATTTCACTTTTACTGAGGCTGGCTTTGAACTCTCAATCCTCCTGCCTCAGCATCCCAAGTCACTGGAATTACAGGCATGTGCCCCCATACCTGGTTCATTATTTCTTAGTAATTGTTAGTTAATAAATTATATTTGTATGTTTAATTTCTCTCAAGTCTCTCTTTCTTTATCTATTTTCCAGGTTTTCAGTTACTTCCTCACCTTCTCTAATATATGAGAGATACAGATTTTACAGAGTGAAATATCATATTGAGATATAATTAAGATACACGATAGAATAAGATTTACAATAAAGGATTTGTACTAGTCTTAGGGACCATGAAAAGTGTCCGAGAAAGAATGACAGTTGGTTACAAAGTCATAAAAATGAGTAAAAACTAGTAATTAAGTCAAGTGCGGAGAACCTAATTCAAGATGTGAGAGATGCGAGATCTCAAGGAAAGAGGAGCATGAGTTTTTTGAGACCTGGAAGGTGAGAAGACCTGCTGATGCCAAGGAGTGCTTAATAACTTAGCATGAGAGCTCCATGCAGGCTTTCTGAAACTTTCTAATGATTCTGTTATAAAAGTAAATGAAAACCAACTCAGCGTTTGAAGCAGTAGGAGTGACATAATTAGGTACATAATGATGAGATAGTGTCTACTGGGCACACCATTGGCCTCAAGAGAAAGACTTTCTTGCTTCTTCATTTCTCTTTAGGACTCATTCTTTCATTTCAGATTGAAGTGCATGAAATATATCTTGTTTATTTTCTCCTTTCTCTTTTCCTTGTTACTAGTATAATGAGAACAGAGATTATCATCCATGCTTTTCTCCTTGAAATACATTAACCAAAATGATTTGTCCATGTATTCAAGCAACAACTGTTTTCATACCACTGACTATAACCTGCAGTTTATTGTAGATATAGAAATACTTTAGTTAAAAAGGTAAAATAAATTATGCTAGAATCATTTGATTATTTTTATGTATCATATAACAAACCATCACAAAATTAATTTTAAAACAGCATGCGTGTATTATGCTATAATTTCTATGGGCCAGAAATTTGGATGTGGCTTAACTGTGTCCTGTGCAGAGGGTCTTACATAGCTGCAATTTAGATGCTGGCAAAAATTGGTTTCTTTTGTGGAAGGTTGACTAGGAAGGCATCTACTTTCTATTCTTGTGCCTAATACCAGCATTTGATTATGTAATGGTAACAATCATAGGAGATGGCTTTTGTTAACAGGGGGAAAAAGAAAGATTAGAAAGAGTCTGACACCAAGGTGTATTGTATAAGGTAACTTCTTTATGAAAGGGACCTTCCATCACCTGTGTCCTATCATTGGTTTCAATGTTAGAGTCCTGTTACGTGGGGAGGGTTGGGGGCAATGTCGAGGTGATTATACAAGAACATCCACATCAAAAGAAAATGATCATGGGGAGCCATCTGCCAGACTCTGGCTCTCAGTTTCAGTCTTGGATGTTCTTTTCTCCCACCAAGCAATACCTGTGTCTAGATCTACCACCTTGGTTGCACACTGGATATGTAAATGTAGTTTCATTCCCACTGATTATTATCTGCTTTTCATTCTTTTGCATGTTCGTACTATGGAATAATTTCATAATTCAGAGTGATATAATCAGAGACTTGGATCTTAATGTATTGGTAAGCAGGGGGAAAATATAGACTCCCTCATTGAGGTTTTAGATCAAATGCCTTTTTGAAAATCAAATAATAATGTAATTGTTTTACTAATGAAACAACAGAACACTTAGAGCAGAAACAAATGATCGTATTTTGTTCTTTTGTTTTTTGGGGTTTTTTTTCACCAAAGTATTTCCAAATCTACAACAAGGCCCAGGTCATAGTCAGTGGCCTGCAAACAATTGTTGGACAAATGCTTGAATACATGCATGCATAAATAATGAAAGAATAAACAGATGAATCATTTTGGTTAATGTGCTTTCAAGTGAGAAAGCATAATATCAATGCCTACGCTGCTCGAAAGAGTGATCATGTCAGGTTCCCAGGCTAAAGTTCAAGCCATTTGATGTGTAACACCCTTGAAAGATAATCAGTGTTTTCTCTGGAACATATGTTACACGTAGAAATTGCTAAACACATTTTATTTTCAGAAACAAATGTACGTATTATATCTGTTTTGTTCTTTCTAAACAATACTTTAAAATAATTAAAGATTATTTCTTAGCTTAAAGTTGTAAATATCTTACCTCATTAATTTGAGACTAATCCACAGTAGCATTGATATCAAGATTTTGCTAATGTGCCAAGCATTTTGCATACTTTGTTTTCCTGTAGTGTTATAATTTATTTTGAGCACCACTATAGCCATTCAAACTGCCTTTATTTGTTAAAAATTGATTTAATAACTGTACTCAAAATATAACTACAATTGTAAACCACAAAAATATCATGTCCGGGTATAGTAAATAATACATTCATTTCTTCTATCATAATATCAAACCATTGCAAATGCTTTTTAAGTTGACCCAGTGATCTTGTCTCTTGGATATTTTCTCCTAAGTTATAATGACATAAGGGGATATATATAAAAGTAATTTCACTTTCTTCTTTTGCATATTTGGAGAAAAATCAATTGGCATAGAGGAACGATAGTGGGCTGATCTTGCTTTCCTAACCATAATTCACATTTGCCTTTTTCTTTCCAGATGGGCACCTAGTACTTCTGCTGTTATAGGTAGTTTGCCGGTTTGGATGATCCAGGCTTTTGTCATTGAAAGATCAGAGACTCTGTGTCACAGATTGACCTCTTCAGAAAAGAAGCTAAAATGTTTGGGACCCATGATTTAAATTAAAAATCATTATTCATGCCAGGTGCAGTGACATATGCCTGTAATCCCAGCAAGCAACTCTGGAGCTGAGGCAGGAGAATGGCAAGTTTGAAGTTAGTCCCAGAAAATTAGTGAAACCCTAACTTGAAATAAAAAAACTAAAAGAGTTGGGTATATTTGGTGGTAAAGCATCCCTGGTTTCAATCCTCAGTACTATATTAAATGAATGAATGAATGAATGAATGAATGAATAAGATGATTACTTATAAAAGCAGGAAGAGGTAGTAGGATTATACAGAAGGAAAACACAATGTAAGTCTGACAATATTTTGACCAGATCAGTAGTGAGTTTTAGAGCTAATGTTGGCATTAGCTGTTGGCATTGTCCCTTATTAGGACAAAATCGTCAGGCCTCTACCTGAACTTCATCTAGTCAGCAGAGGAAGATTTCCTGGAAGAGTGTTATTTGGGAAGAAGTGATTCTGTATAGCTATGGCCAACACTAAAGCTGATAACAAGTAGCAACTAGCAACTATCTTCTGACTATCCTGATTGAAACAAGGTAGGGCACTACCTCTTTAGGTAAAGAGGGTACATGTCTGTGCCTACCACAACTGATTGCCATAGCTCTTAGCAGGCAAAGATCACTGGACAACCATTTACAACTGCAGCGTGCAAAGAGAAGTTGCAGTAGATCACCTGAGTGTTACATTTATTCTTTTTTTTCCCCCATTGTGTAATAGTAACCTTACCTCCTCATGATGGCCAGGGTCAGTAAACCATGCAAGCATGTTAACACAGCTAATGAGGACAACAGAATGTGCAAGCGGTAGGAATCAAAGTCTGAATTAAAAAAACAACAGAACAGATATCACTGCCTTAGTGATATGAGGTGGGAGGAAATGACTCTAATGCCCCAAAAGTCCAAACACCTCACTCATGCACAGTAAAGACTATTTTTTATCTGATGAAACTTTTTCCTGTGTTTTCTTTAGGGAGTGGGAGGGTTGTTTTGTTTGCTTTGTTTTATTTTTAACATGCTGTCATTAAGTGTCCTCAGATTTAGGATTAGAGCCAGAGTTTACCGTTCTGAGTGATGATCACAAAATCAAATTCAAACCCAGGAAGAGATGTACTAAAGGTACAAAATTTTAGGAAGTACATGTGAGAATAAATATTAACTCTATTAGAATAGGAAAGGAGAATGTATGAACTAGACTAAGTGTTAATCTTGTTTACATCCCTCAACTATCTGAGTGTGTTTCTAATTATTTGCTTGTTGGTTGACTGAAACTTGGACTCCATAAGTGGCCTACTGAGGTTGAAATCCCAGAAATGTATTTGTGCTGGCTCTGCTGCATAATTTTTGAGACCAAGTATAAAAATGAAAATGTGAGTTTCTCTTATTCAAAAAGTAGGAAAACTGAACTGTGAAAAGTACTAAAATATAAAGCTTTTCACTTTCTCTTGTGGCCTCCCTCAACCTTAGTGATTTTTTTGTTATTTAAAATTTTAAATGATTAGAATGAATTTTACAGTTCATTTTTATATTTTGAAATGTCAGTTTTAAATGCAAATATAAGAAAATTTAACTCAGGCTGAATCGTTAAAATCTGTATAGCTCATCATTCATATGCATTTAATTTTATCAGATCAGTGGAAATACTGTACCAGGCTAAGTCAAATGCTTTTATTTTACCTCTTAATACTCTTTCTACCAACACTCTCCAACTTCAGAATGCTGATGATGAGGGAAGTTACACAAGCAAGAATGGAAAGGATAGGGTTCCTTGGTCATTTAAGAAAACCATCATTTTCTTTCTGCTTTTGAATTAAACATTTTTATTTTAACATAAACTGTGGATTCTCACTGCAGTCAACATCCCTTTTTGTTTAATAATACAGGAAACAAATTTACTTTGTACTTGTTTTGAGCCTTTTTGAATCCCTAGAAATTATGGGTCCTGTGGAATTCCATGCTCAGAGGACACTGAAAATGCTGTATGCAGAGAGATAGGAAGGGAATGAAGAATACAGATATTGTGTATATATCCTATGTTTATATGCATATTTCTCTGGCCCAGTTGGGCAGTAGAACATTTGGTGATAAATTTGGATTGTCAATTTGATTGAACTGAGAGATGCTCAGTATTAAGATAATTAAATATGTGGATGAGTGTGTTTCCAGAAGTGATTGGCATGTGGAACAGCATACTAAGGGGAGAACCTGCCCTGATTGTGGGTGGTAGTGTCCCATAAGCTGGATCAGATGGACCAAAGGTGGAAAAATGTGCAGCTCTGAAGCAAGATCAATTCTTTTTGAATGGGTTCCTCTGTTGCCACTGCTATTATCCAATGACTTTGGACTCCAGCATCCTCACTTTTACAATGTGGATTTTCACCAGCTCTTCTGTAGGGAACTCTTAGGCTTTTAGTCTCTAACTGGGGCTACATCATTAGCCCTCTTCTTCTGAGGTTCAGTTTATTGGACTCAGCAGTTAAGGATCTCTCTGATTTTCCAGAGTACAGATGATCATTGTGGAACTATCCAGCCTCTGATCATTTAAGTCAACCTAATAAACCCCTTTTCATAATCATACACATACACAACCTGTTGATTCTGTTCCTCTAGAGAACCCTAACAAATAAGATTCTGGTATCAGGAGTGGTTCAGAAAAAAAACCAGAATTACAAGGATGAATTTCCTTACTTAACTTTGTGATATCTAGATTGGCACTCTGAATTGGTTAGTCATAAAGTTGCTAATGTCTCTTCCTTTTGGTAGTTTAGAGAGCACTGATAATTCATGGTGTGGCCTGTATAAAGAGATATGTACACTGAACACATTTGGTGTTTCTCATTTGTCACTTTAGAGAAGCAAGTTTAGTGACTACAAATTTTAGGAAAACTAAGGATTCTAATAATGTTGGCTGGTTGCTCTTGGTTTCACTGGAAAAAATAAGAAAAGAGAAAGATGAGTTTAGAGACTGAGTTTCTCAGATCCAGATGTGCATAATCAATCTAAAGGTTTTTTCAGTGTGCACTGAAGGAGAAATTTCTTATAGTCCTAAAACTGAGATCGTTGAAAACCAAACACAGGCCCCCATCATGCAACTGGCTAAAATGCAATTCAAGTTAAGTGGGATCCTGTAAATTTGGATGGAGACTAGTGACAGGAAGCCTGAAGAGCCAGGGGACGTTGAACACCTACACTCTGATGGGTTTCTCTTGCCAGAGGAAGTAGCATTCCCCACCTCTACTTTCTGTGGTATTGGCCTCTCTATCTCTGCTGAGGGAGTAAGTCCTGATTGCCCGTGGAAATAGTAATGGCCTCCCATAATGCAGTTGCCCAGCATAACAATACTGATATTTCTCAGGATCCCCACTCACCTCCCACTTTTGCCTCTAGACCTATAGAGGCAAAACTATAATTAGTTGCAAGTGTATGCAGGCCTTGAGATGCAAGGAAAGTATGACCTAGAAAGAGATGCACTATGCTTCAAAGGGACTTTTTGAGGTTTCTAATTCAGACAAGTAGAGATCTAGGCAATATGTATGTGAATGAATTTTAAGGATGTGGGATAATGGTAGAAGGAATATAAAATTATGTGGATTAAATCTATTAAAATGGGTTCATTATAAAGAGATTCCAGATTTAAGGTAGCAGTTTATAGCATAGAAAAGGTATACATTGTTTGTTTGTTTTGGTTGGTTGGCTGAAGTGTGGATCAAATGATGACCTAATGTGAATGAGCTGGAAGTATGTGATATTCATTGGTTTACAATTGATGATGAGATTCAAAGACTCTGGAATGCTGAAGTGGATTTACCATGTAGAACCTTCTTCCCTGCACTGGAAGGGTCCATAAGATGTGTCATTCCTCAATAATTTAAGAAACAGATTTACTAGGGGTGCACCAGCATTCTTGAACGCTTTTTCATAGTTCATCTTTTACCATGGGAGCCACAGAAACTCAATAGGGAAACTTAAATGTAATAATTATAATTGGACCTTGAAGTGGCAGGAGCTAAGAGGTGACGCTCAACCACTAAAGGCAAGGTGGTCATACCAACCGTAATGGGTAGCAAAGGGGAGGCCATGAATAGAAAGTTCTGACTCATGAAGAGCTGTGGTGTTGAATGATTAATCACCCTGATCCCAGAAATGAAATAGACTGAAAACCCACCAAATTCTTAATTGACTTATGTAAACTGAAAAATTCCATGGCAAAGGTACAAAAGTCATCTACCTTAAATCCCAAGCAATTCCCATACTTGAGTCAGTATGCAGACCAGAATCCCTTGGGTGAAAGATAGGCAAGCTCTCCTTGAGGAAGTAAACTGGTGTAGCATCAAAAATGTTTACTGTTAATCTTTCTTCCACTCTTCCCCAAAGGGACCTATGAATTTTTACCAGGGTAACTAAATGCTGAGGAAAAGGCAATCATAATTGTCTTTAATAATTTTAATAATTTTAGTGACTACTAGACACTGGTTCTAAACTGACATTGATTCTGGGAGATCCAAATCATCATTGTGACCCTCCAGTAAAAGTATGGACTCATGGTGATTAGGTGAGCACCAGAGTTTTGGTCAATGTATGACTAACAGTGGGTCCAGTAGTTATCTCTTCAGTTCCAGAATGCAAAATTTGGATAGATAAACATAGCCTTTGGCAGAACCCCTATATTGGTTCTCTAGCCTGTGAAGTGAAGGTTCTTATGTGGAAAAAGTCAAGTGAAAACTGGAGCTGCCTGTACCTGGGAGAATAGAAAATCAAAGCAATATCGGGTCCCTGGAGGGATTGCAGAGATTAGTGCTACCGTCCAGGACTTGAATGATGCAGGTGTGGTCATCCCACCACATCCCCATTTAACTATCCTGTTTGTTCTGCACAGAAGGTAGAGGGATCTTTTGAGAATGAAAGTTAATTTTCCTAAGTTTAATCAGGTGGTGACTCCAATTGAAGAACCCTGACTAATACAAACATTAAGCCAAGTGGGTGACAATTCCTGATGCATGTCACTGTATAACAACATGGACTGCATGTTCATGAAGCTGGTCCTGTCTCAGTGCAATGTAGAAGAGATTGAAAGTCAAGGAGGTAGAAACACTTCAATTATTATATCATATATGATGTAAAATATTATATATAAAATCAAAAGACAGAGAATATGATTTATGAAATTTTGGAGAAATATAGTGTAAGGATTGCATAAGCATTTGTGAAAAATTGCTATAGTGTATCTCTTCCACATATTAGTTTTGGAAATAGGTATTGCTACCACTCAAACAGGCAGTTATGAAAGCAGAAGCTACTTAAAAGTATTTAACAAGATGAACAAGAGGGCAAATTAGTAAATGGCAGGGTAAAATAGTATTTGCAAATGTCTGATTTGTTCGTTTGTTATTTTATTTTATCTTTTCAGGTGAGGGTGTACCGGAGATTGAACTCAGAGGAACTGGACCTCTGAGTCACATCCCAGCCCTATTTTGCATTTTATTTAGAGACAAGGTCTCACTGAATTGCTTAGCATTTCACTTTTGCTGAGGCTGGCTTTGAACTCTGAATCCTCCTGTCTCAGCCTCCCAAGTCGCTGTGATTACAGGCATGCACCACCACTCCTGTCTCTGTTGACTTATTGATCACCCATTTCCTAGAAATGAATTATATATTTGTTTGACCTATATAACCAAAATAAATATTGACTGTCAAAAACATTAATGGGAAAATTACAGAAATATTTCCAAAATACATACAGCAAAGTCTTTCATTTGATGTCAAATCCTTTCTCATTAGTGTGCATTATCAAGGAAAAACCAGAAACAAAAACAAGTAATACCTGAACGGAGGGTTTGGTATAATGACAAATCTTCAAAATGGGACCTAGCATAGAAAAATGTGAGACCTGCTAGGTGAAGGTTTTTGATGATCAAACGCGCAATAGGAATTGACATATGATTATTTGTTACCTCCTCCCTTGGTGCATTAATCTTGTTAGGGTTGCCATAACAAAATTTCACAGACTGAGCAAAAAAGTTGTTTCATACTTGTGGAAGCTAGAAGTGCAAGCTAAGGTGTTGGTAGGGTTGTTTTTTGTTTTTGTTTTGAGACTGACTTGGAAATGGTTGTCCTTTCCCCTTGCATTCATAAGCTTATTCCTCTGAGCTTATCTATGATCTAATCTCCTATTTTTTCATAAACACATCAATCACAAGATTAAGACCAATCCACCCAATCTAATTTTACTGTAATTTTCTCTGTAATTTATTTGGAGACTCTACCTCCTAGTAAAGTTACATTGTGAGACATGTGTGTTTAAGCATACAAATTGGGGGAAGCACAACTCAGTCCATAATATTTACTCATGGATTTGGGGACAAATAAATCATGGTGGCAGTAGTGTAGGGTAAGCAGGATCTCAAGGCCATGGTATCCTTTGCCAAGTCTGATGTGACCACAACCATAAACAAGTATTTGTCTCACTAGCAGCAGTGATTATTATACTTTTTAGAAATAATGTAACCAGGAGCACCAGAATTAGTACTTTCACTAGTCTAGTTGAATAATGCTTTCACTAGAACTTCCTAAACCAACAACTTGATTTTTGGAGTTATTCAATAGTTTATTATATTCAATACTCAGTTACTGTGCTTACTTGAGTATGATGTTAAGATTTAGATTATCATCAGTGGACTATTACTCAGCCATGAAGAAGAATGAAATTATGGCATTTGCCAGAAATGGATGGAACTGGAGACTATCATGCTAAGTGCAAAAACCAGTCTCAAAGAAACAAAGGCTGAATGTTTTCTCTGATATGTGGATGCTTACCCACAACAAGGAAAAGAGAAGAACAGAGATTCATTGAATTAGAAAAAGGAATGAAGGAAAGGGACAGGAATGGGGATAGGAAAGACAGTAGAATGAATCAGACATAACTTTCCTAAACTCATATATGAATATGTGACCAGTGAATCTCTACATCATGTACAATCACAAGAATGGGATCCTGATTAGATTAATTTATACTCCATATATGTATAATATATCAAAAAACACTCTACTGTCAGGTATATCTAAAAAGAACAAATTAAAAAAAGATTTAGGTTTTCAGTTCTCTATGCTCTGAGCCACTGTATGATACATAATATAATTTTTCCAACAGTCATACAGTCAGAATACATGAGTGTTGAGTCCAGAACCCCAGGAGTAGAATTGGGCTACTATTCATCACTATTATATCCCCAAAACTATATGTAAATATTTATTCTCTGACCCCCAAATCTGGACTCTGCTGATTTAAGAGGCTCTGCTAGTTTAAGAAGTCTGACCTCAAGTCTGAGCTCTACTGAATGAAGAGGTGTTAAAGGCACCCCAGTGAGTAATCTTTCCACTAGGGGATACAGGAAAGATTCTTTTAAATTGAAAGTTAAGATTCCCACTGATCCCTTTGGTTTCTGTGATGCAAAGGGTAGGGGTAGTTTCCTAGCACAATATTTAAGAAGGAATCTGAAGATTTAGTAATCTGCCAATGAAAGTGCAGTTTTACATCTCGTGTGTCTTCCATACCTTTCCTAACTAGACACAATCAGATTTCTTTCTTTCTTTCTCTTTCTTTTATTTATTTATTTATTTATTTATTTATTTATTTATTTATTTATTTATTTATGATACTGGGGATTGGACTCAGGGGCATTTAATTACTAAGACACATCACCAGCCCTTTTTTATATTTTTATTTAGGGGGTCTCACTAAGTTGCTTAGGGTCTCGCTAACTTGCAGAGGCTGACTTTGAACTCACAAATCTCCTGTTGCAGCCTCCTCAGTCAATGGAATTATAGGTTTGCACCATGTGCCTGGCTCAGTCAGTTATATTTCAAGGGAGAAAAATATCAAAATAAGTCTTGTTTGTTTAACTGATTATCTCTGCAAATTCATATAAATGTCAAATACTTCAAACATCCTGAAAGATCTAAATCTGCACCTTTTTAGTCAAAAATACATGGAAAGCACATGACAAGACTTTATCAAAAATGCTAATATTAAAGGTATTTTAAATTGGCCATATTTCAATTTCCATAAAGATTTTTAGTGATGATTTAAAAAATGTTTCTATCAAACTATAACATAAAATTACAAGCATTTGATAGATCTCAGTAAAGTCTTTTATTTTGCATAATTCAAAGAAAAATGGAGGCAAAAAGCTTAAATTATTGCACTTCAAAATATTTTGTAATTTATTTGATTTTTTTAGTCTTTAATATTAAAAAAAGTTAAAATGAGACATAAATGTCTATTTAGTCAAAAATGATACAAATGTATTTTTGATAGGTGAGGAAACTGAGAGTTTAGGTCAGATGGTCATTAAATCATTGATGATAATGAGGATAACGGGAAGAAAGACAAAGTGAAGGAAGAACTGAGCTTATCAGAGAATGTCAAAAGAGCATGAAGGGATGCTACCAGATCTGATGATCTTTACTTCTTGTGGACTGTAGTTTAGGAAGGAAAGATGCAAAATAACTGGCAGCAACAAGATGAAGCAAGGGTTTTACTTATATCTCTTTCATGCCATTTGGCACACAGATAGGAGAGGCTGCAGAGGAAATACCATATTCAGAGACAGCTGGATTTGAATTGAAGCAAGAAGGGGGTGGCATGGCAGAAGAGAAGTTTACCTAGAAATGATAAGAGGGGAGCACTTTAGAAGTTGACAAGAGACGGGATGGAAACTGCCTTGGACTGAAAGTTTATGTCAACCCAACATGTCTAGGTGGATATCCTGTCAACACCATGACAAGATTGAGAGGCCGGAGGTGATTAGGCCACATAGGTTGAGTTCTCATGAATGGGATTAGTGTCCTTATAAACCAAGTCCCTCCCAGTAGAAAGTTCACCCTTTTCTCTGTGTGAGGATGGAGAGGAAGGAACTGGCACCTTAATAGATGCCAAATCTGCTGGTAGCTTGATGGAACTTCCTTGCCTCCAGAGCCATGCCAAATAACATTATATTGTCTGTAGGCCACTAAACTATATCAACTCACATAGACTAATGGGGGGCAAAGTTTTTCAAATTTATATCAGTGTCAAAGTCCCATTTTATAACAAATATTGTATAATGCCACTGTGAGAGTGTGAAGTATAATTCATAAAATATAAAAACAGTTTGAAAACACATTTAAAAATCAATGATATATCCTAAGAGTAATTGAACAAATAAAGGAAATTTTTTTATATTAAACATATCAAATGCTCAGAAATGGCTCTATCACAAGATATAATCACATAGACAGAAATTTCTTTTTCAGAATCAAATTGTAAAAGGTAAAAAATGCAGACAACCTGTAGTGTGCTGTACTGTGAGGCTATTGTTAAATCAATTTTCTTACAACATAAGTAATTTTGGTGAGGTGCTATTTAAATAATTATGTCAAAATTCATTCTACTGTCATGTATAATTAATTTGAACAAATAAAATTAGATAAATTAAAAATTTTAAAAATTTAAAAACTGTAAAAAATGTGTATCCTTGATTTGCATAGTTAAAAAATCCTGGTGAGAGAGAGGAATCACAGTCTTTAAAAAAAAAAAAAAAACAGTTTGCTGAAAACATACCCATCTCTTTGTAAAAAATGATTTGTAAAAGATAAGGTCAGATTCATGAACATCTTGCTTGTCACCCAAGTCTAAAAAGTCAAATTAGACCTATTATTTTTGAATCCAAGCCTTTAAATACCAGTAGTACCTCACTTCTTTAATTATTGTGAAAAGAAAACTCCACCTTTTTCAGGGGAGTCAAGTGCATGTTTAGCACCAGAAATTTAAAAGAACATACAGAACAGTTTGGGAATTAACATTTATAAATCAGTGATTGCCATTTACTTTTAAATTAAATGGAGAAAGAACAAGACATGATAAAATTGCCCCCTGGAAATCAGAGTATGAAATTACTTAAACCACAGGCAGGTTCTGTTTTTTTCTTTTTTTCTTTTTTCCCATAATCTGGGGCATTGTACTAAGAGGGCAAGAGGGAATCTGTAGAACATAGTGAAACTGACCCTGTACATCATAGAAAGAGTTAGTTGATTTGGTCACTTTGTTGTAAAATATCATCTCAGTGGTGGGTCTAGATGTCTAAAGGTTTTGTGGCAATTTTGTTACTTTCACAGGCAAAGGACAGATAGTTAGCATATCTATTGCATTTTCAACCCTCTGCATTTTACAGATGACTGAGTCCATTCAAAATGCTTGCATACTTAAGCAAGCAAACAATGCGTTGTGTATAGGTATATTCATTAAGCATTCGTTTTACTTACAGCTAAAGACACCAAGTACTCTGGAGATAAGAGGAAATAATGAGAATGAGAACGCTCAGTGGACATACTCAGATTCTAGTATATTACCTGGATAATAAATTGTGATCTACTGTGGTTTGAATGAATGTCCTCCAAAGGTTCATGTATTAAAGTTTGGTCCCTAAGGTGCCAATATTGGGAAGTGAGAAGCTGTTAAGTGGTAACACTTAATGTGAAGTCTAGGTTATGGGAGGCATGTCCTTCAAAGGGGTTGTGAGACATCAGTCAGTTCCTCTTCTCTGTTGTTACCTAGTAATGAGATGAACAGATTTTCTCCGTCACATTCTCCTGCCAGATGGGCTACTATAGACCCATAAGCACTGGAGCCAATTTATCATGAACTGCAATCTCCAAAACTATGAGAACTAGTAAGACTTATTTCTTTTATTATTATTATTTTTATTTAGCTTTTAATTTTTTACAGACTGCATTTTGATGTATACAAATGGGGTACATAATTTCGTTTCTGTGGTTGTGCACAATGTAGATTCATACCATTCGTGTAATCATACATGTACATAGGATAGTGATGTCTGTCTCATTCCACTATTTTTAATACCCTCCTCACCCTCATTTCCTTCTACATATCCTAAAGTTCCCCCATTATTCTTTCATTCCCCACCCCCATTATATATCATCCTGCACTTATTAGGGAATACATTCGGCCTTTGGTTTTTTGGACTTGGCTTATTTCACTTAGCATGATATTCTCCAATTCCATCCATTTATTTGCAAATGTCATAATATTATTCTTCTTTATGACTGAATAGTATTCCACTGTGTATATATATACCAGAGTTTCTTTATCCATTCATCTGTTGAAGGGCATCTAGGTTGGTTCCATAATCTAGCTATTGTGAACTGAACTGCTATAAACATTGATGTGGCTGTGTTACTGTAGTTTGTTGATTTTAGGTTCTTTGGGTATAAACTGAGGAGTGGGATAACTGGATCAAAAGGTGGGTCCATTCCAAGTTTTCTTAGGATTCTCCACACTGCTTTCCAGAGTGGCTGCCCCAATTTGCAACTCCACCAGCAATGTAAAAGTGTGCCTTTTTCCCCACATCCACGCCCACATCTCTATAAATTATTTATCTCAAATATTTTGTTATTGTGATTAAAAAGCTAAGACATACCCCAAATTACATACCACACTTATCCAAACAATAATAATACAAGTTTCAAAACCCAATCTCCTTATAATCAGCTAGGTAAAATGGTACTGCTTTTTGAATATGATTTTGAGGGGTTGTATAAGTGGTCCCTTAACCCATGTTGCTTCTTAACTTTTACCTCCAGCTACATGTTTCTCTTTTCCCGGAGACACATTTAAGTAAAAATAACTTTATTAATTTAATTTCTATGATGATACAGTGTCTCAGTATGATTTTGGTGCTTTTCCATAGCATAACTGGTTGATCAGTGATCATTTAATGTATATTCTATAAACTTTGAAAAATATAATCTATTGGGAAAAAAGAAGCTTGGTAAAGCTATCCAAATATCTACAGATAGATAATGCATAATTATTAGTAAAACTGAGGCAAATAATGGACCCTCTTGTCTTAATATATTTTTTCTTCATAGAGACTTAGAGAAGGAAAAAGGGGTGTGGGCAGTACACCATATGAGACACTATTCTTGTTTGCCCCCATTTTTTTCTCCAATTGAAGGCTTGAATACTGTGATGGGATTAATAAGTCAATGATTGCAACATTGATGACTTTCCACACCAAATGTATTTTCCATTGCATAATTTCTATATTTTAAACAACATAGTAAGCAAGGAAAACTCTGTAGTTCATAGACAATGTTCAGTATAAGATTCAGAAATTATAATACTCATATATGACATTGATAAGGAGAATAGTGATTACTTTATTTTCCTTATACCCCAGAATCTTTATAAATAAAATGTAGCTCCTGAGTGGAATATAAAAGTATTGAACAGTTCCAGGTTTTCAACTGACTTCCTTTTCTATTGATTTACTTTTGTTCTCAATATGAAATGAGTATCCAGGAAAACCTGTTTTCTATTGTTGTTGTTGCTTATTTGTTTAATGTACAGACAAGTTTCATACTGAAAAATAATCTTTATCTAATATATTCTAGGTAGCATGTATTAAGTCAAAGAATGCACAGCATATTTTCCTAATTGACATTATTCAAAATTTCTTTTAATCATGATGTTTAAATTTCAGTTACATTGTTTTACTTTCATATATAAATGTTCATCATTGTAAATTAATATGATTCCATAACGTTATATTAAGTAACTTGAAAAATACACTTCAAAGTATCTGATCTGAAACCTATTTGAATAATATATGGCTTTAGTTATTTTCTCTGCAGAGCTACAAGTGAATACTGGTATGTTTAACATTTTTTTAAAATAATTAACAAGCATATTTTAATTATTATTTTTCTTTTCAAACATAGAGTACTTTAAACAATCAGATCAGCCATGCTCTACAACCAAAATCAGTATGTATGTTACTATGTGATCCTCAAAACTACAGAACACAAATTCAAGTGAATCATATTGCATGTTTTGAAACGTTGTATATGAAGTCATTTTATTGTGATAGATATTGAGAAAATTTTTGAATTGTTTTTGAATATTAGGTAAAGAGTATTTGCTTTCTTTCAAAATATCTTATCAGGTTCACTAATACAGATTTGAATCTTTAATTTTGATAAAGTCGAAGTCTACCAAAGTAGATATGAAGAATGTAGAAAAAAATTGAACTTACTGATTAAACTTTCATTTTTCCCTAGGTTCATTTTCCCCCTTTTCTTCAAAGAATATAACATTACTCTATTTAAATCCTTACCACATAATGAACTTTTCAACCTGTTGCCAATTATCAGGCCCACAGAAGCTCTGAGCATGTGTCCAGGTCATAGACTGATGGTATTGCCAATCTCTTCCTCATTTCATCCTGTGCTCCATGTGGATTCCAAGACCAGAAAAACAGTCTTGCATTGAACAACTCATACATCGCTTCAGAAGGTTCCAACATTATGCTTTCCTGCATCTTGACATTCCACCAACTTTAGGAGATTTCATCCAGGACATTTTATCATTATACTTACTTTCTGTCTTAGGTCTGCTGTGGAAGGGTTTCAATGATAACTTTCTAATTGGTTTCACTTCTTAAATTTGGTTGGCTTCACATCCTCCCCATCTGCTTCTCCTTTTCTTTTTCTTTCTTCATTTCAGTTCTTGACCATTTAATATTCATAGTGTAAGTTTTCAATTTTTAAATTGCCAGATACTTCTTAAAGCTACTTACAACTTCATCATTAAAATACAAACTGAAAAGAAAAAGGAAACCCTGTTCAACCAGTAGACATTGCTGTATTTCATATTATAAATATAATAATAATAACTTCATATTTAAAATTACAAGGGTATCTTATGTTAAATAGTAAACAAGGGATTTAATGTATAAACGGTCTCTGGACACCATGCTTTATAATCATACTTGTCTAATAAAATGAAGTTTTAAACATGTTCACGACTATGAGTTTGAACTAATAAATTGTTTTTTAAGTGGAGCCACATCTTTAATTTTCACAAATAATTGTTAACTTTCACAATTAATATAGTTTCTTATTCAAAGTAATTCCGAGGAGGTTTCAAGATGGCAGACTAGAGGGCGGCTGCATTTCATGTTGCTCCAGGATGCAGGATTCAAAAGAGGAGATAGTGAGAGACTTGGGACCAACTCAAAGCTGCCAGGTGAGTCTCTCCCCTTGGGGAGGCGTCCTGGATGGGGCGGTAGCCCTGGAACGCAGGGAACTTTGTGAAGTAGAGTTGCCCAGCGAGACGCCCCTCCTCCCGCTGGAGCAGTAAACACGGACAACTGGGAACATCGTAGAGGTGGCTGCTCAGCACAGTGCTTGGACTCAGAGCAACCACTGGGGCTCCGGGCGGCTAACTGAGGAGGAGCTGCATGGCGAGCTGTTGGACTCAGAGGGACCTCTTCTGAACACCGGGGGGGCTGCCCGGAGGAAGAGGAGGAGCGCGGTGGGTCGCTTGGTCTAGGAATGACTGCATCAGAGCTACAGGCGGTTGCCAGAGGAGGAGCAGTGCAGCGAGCTGTTTAGACTCAGAACGACTGCTTCTGAACCCCGGGGGGCTGCCCGTAGGAAGAGGAGGAATGTGGCGGGTCGCTTGGTCTAGGAGTGACTGCATCAGAGCTCCGGGTGGCTGCTCAGAGGAGGAGGCGAGTGGTGAGTTGTTTGGACTCAAAGCGACCGCTCCTGAACACCAGGGGCCTGCCTGGAGAAGGAGCGCGGTGGGTCGCTTGGTCTCAGAGTGACCGCTCCTGAACACCCGGGGGGCTACCCCGAGGAGGAGGAGGAACAGGGCGGGTCACTTGGACTCTAGGTGACTGCCTAGTGCTCCGGGCGGTTGGCAGGAGGAGGAGACGTGAAGTGAGTTGCTTGGACTCCTAGTGACTGCGTCGGAACACTGGGCAGCTGTCCAGAGGAAGAGGTGTGTAGCAGGTCTCTGGGACTTGGAGCTATTGTATGGGGCTCCAGGTGGCGGCTAAGAGGAGGGGCCGCATAGCCAGGCGATTAGGTGCAGAGCAGGGTCCCAGGACCTAAGCGGCTTCTTGGTGGAAGAGCCGCACAGAGACACACTTAGGGGCGGAGCAAAGGTTCCAGGACTGCAGGCAGATTCTCTGAGGTGAGGCAGCCTAAGGAGACTTGTCTGCAAAGGGTGAGGCTCCCAGGCCCAGGAGGTAGGTCCGGGCTCCTGGGAGTTGCAGAGGAAGGCAGCCCAGCCCAGGCGGTAGTTGTAGATTGAGGGGAACCTCTAGGAGGGAAACTGATCAGTGAGACCTCCCCACCGGGAGAGTCTTACCCTGCCGGGTGAGGTTTTCCCACAAGGATGGGAAAACCAGAGACACAGGCACAAACAGGCCTTGCCTCAGCCCACAGCCTAGTTCCCCTTTGGATGACCATTGGTCAACAAGTGGAGGCACCTCTGCACACTAGCAGGGAATATACCCCACCTAAGAGTTACCACCCCTAGAGAGGCAGCTTTCTTGTGGAGCACCGCATTATCAACTTCCTCCAAGACTTCAGGCTACTGAAGGATAAGAGGGGATATACTAGCAATCTTCAGGGACATTATAAGTCAATAGAGGAAATCTGCAATATCTTAATGATCCACTGATTCCTGAACAATATGAGAAAACAAGGGAAGAAAATGCCCCAAACAAATCTAGATGTTACATCAATAAAATCCAACGACAGCATGGCAGAAGAAATGACAGAAAGGGAGTTCAGAATGTACATAATTAAAATGATCAGGGAAGCAAACGATGAGATGAAAGAGCAAATGCAGGCACTGAATGATCGCACCAATCGACAGTTAAAAGAGCAAATACAGGAAGCAAAAGATCATTTCAATAAAGAGTCAGAGATTTTGAAAAAAAAAAAACAAACAGAAATCCTTGAAATGAAGGAAACAATAAGCCAAGTTAAAAACTCCATAGAAAGCATAACCAATAGGATAGAACAACCGAAAGACAGAACCTCAGATATTGAAGACAAAATATTTAACCTTGAAAACAAAGTTGAACAAACAGAGAAGATGGTAAGAAATCATGAACAGAATCTCCAAGAATTATGGGATATCATGAAAAGGCCAAATTTGAGAATTATTGGGATTGAGGAAGGCTTAGAGAAACAAACCAGAGGAATGAACTATCTATTCAATGAAATAATATCAGAAAACTTCCCAAATCTGAAGAATGAAATGGAAAATCAAGTTCAAGAGGCCTATAGGACTCCAAATACACAAAATTACAACAGATCTACACCAAGGCACATTATAATGAAAATACCTAACATACAAAATAAAGACAAAATTTAAAAGACTGTGAGAGAAAAGAACCAAATTACATTCAGGGGAAAACCAATAAGGATATCAGCAGATTTTTCACTCCAGACCCTAAAAGCTAGAAGGGGCTGGAACAACATTTTTCAAGCTCTGAAAGAAAATGGATGCCAACCAAGAATCTTATACCCAGCAAAACTTACCTTCAAATGGATGAAATAAGATCATTCCATGATAAACAAAAGCTAAAAGAATTTACAAAAAGAAAGCCAGCATTACAGAACATTCTCAGCAAAATATTGCATGAGGAAGAGATAAAAAACAAAGAAGAAAATCAGCAAAGGGAGGAATTATCCTAAAGGAATTGTCAAATAAAGGAGGAACCAAGTTGTGTCAAAAAAATAAATAAATAAATAGAATTTTAAAAATGAACCAAATGACTGGGAATACAAATCATATCTCAATAATAACCCTGAATGTTAATGGCCTGAATTCATCAATCAAAAGACATAGACTGGCAGATTGGATTAAAAAGAAAGATCCAACAATATGTTGCCTGCAAGAGACTCATCTCATAGAAAGAGATACCCACAGACTAAGGGTGAAAGGATGGGAAAAAACATACCATGCACATGGACTCAGCAAAAAAGCTGGAGTATCCATTCTCATTTCAGATAATGTGGACTTCAAGCCAAAGTTAGTCAGAAGGGATAAAGAAGGACATTTCATACTGCTTAAGGGAACCATAAATCAGCAAGATATAACAATTATAAACATCTATGCCCCGAACAGTGGCTCATCCATGTATGTCAAACAAATCCTTCTCAATTTTAGAAACCAAATAGACCATAACACAATAATACTAGGTGATTTTAACACGCCTCTCTCATCACTGGACAGATCTTCCAAACAAAAATTGAACAAAGAAACCATAGATCTCAATAACACAATCAATAATTTAGACTTAACAGACATTTATACAATATACCATCCAACCAAGAGCAAATACACTTTCTTCTCAGCAGCACATGGATCCTTCTCTAAAATAGACCATATATTATGCCACAAAGCTACTGTTAGCAAATACAAGAAGATAGAGACACTACCTTGTATTTTATCAGATCATAATGGATTGAAGTTAGAAATAAATGAAAGAGTAAAAAACAGAAACTACTCCAACACCTGGAGATTAAACAATATGCTATTATATGATGAATGGATAACAGAAGATATTAGGAAGGAAATTAAAAAATTCTTAGAGGTAAATGAGAACAAAGAAACATCATATCAAAATCTCTGGGACACTATGAAAGCAGTACTTAGAGGAAAATTTATTTCATGGAGCGCATTCAATAAAAGAAGTAAAACTCAACAAATAAACGACCTAACACTACAGCTCAAAGCCCTAGAAAAAGAAGAACAGATCATAGCCAAAAGTAGTAGAAGACAGGAAATAGTTAAACTTAGAGCTGAAATTAACGAAATTGAAACAAAAGAAACAATACAAAAAATTGACAAAATAAATAGTTGGTTCTTCAAAAAAAATAAACAAAATTGATAAACCTTTAGCCACACTAACAAAGAGAAGACAAGAGAAAACCCAAATCACTAAAATTCGGAATGAACAAGGAAATATCACAACAGACACGACTGAAATACAAAACATAATTAGAAGCTATTTTGAAAATCTATACTCCAACAAAATAGAAAATTTCGAAGACATCAACAAGTTTCTAGAGACATATGAATTACCTAAACTGAACGAGGAGGACATACACAATTTAAATAGACCAATCTCAAGTAATGAAATAGAAGAAGTCATCAAAAGCCTACCAACAAAGAAAAGTCCAGGACCAGATGGGTTCTCAGCCGAGTTCTACAAAACCTTTAAAGAAGAGCTCATTCCAATACTTCTTAAAGTATTCCAGAAAATAGAAGAGGAGGGAACCCTCCCAAACTCATTCTATGAAGCCAATATTACTCTGATACCTAAACCAGACAGAGACACATCAAGGAAAGAAAATTTCAGACCAATATCCTTAATGAACATCGACGCAAAAATTCTCAACAAAATTTTAGCAAATCGCATACAAAAACATATTAAAAAGATAGTGCACCATGATCAAGTGGGTTTCATCCCAGGGATGCAAGGTTGGTTCAACATCAGGAAATCAATAAATGTAATTCACCATATCAATAGACTTAAAGTCAAGAATCACATGATTATTTCAATAGATGCAGAAAAAGCCTTCGATAAAATACAGCACCCCTTCATGCTCAAAACACTAGAAAAAATAGGGATAGTAGGAACATTCTTTAACATTGTAAAGGCCATCTATGCTAAGCCCATGGCTAATATCATTCTAAATGGTGAAAAACTGAAAGCATTCCCCCTAATAACTGGAACAAGGCAGGGATGCCCTCTTTCACCACTTCTTTTCAATATCGTCCTTGAAATTCTAGCCAGAGCAATTAGACATACCAAAGAAATTAAAGGGATACGAATAGGAAAAGAAGAACTCAAACTATCCCTATTTGCTGATGATATGATTATATACTTAGAGGAACCGGGAAATTCCACCAGAAAACATTTAGATCTCATAAGTGAATTCAGTAAAGTAGCGGGATATAAGATCAATGCACATAAGTCTAATGCATTTTTATACATAAGCGATGAATCTTCAGAAAGAGAAATTAGGAAAACTACCCCATTCACAATAGCATCGAAAAAAATAAAATACTTGGGAATCAATCTCACAAAAGAGGTGAAATGAAAATTACAGAACACTAAAGAAAGAAATTAAAGAAAACCTTAGAAGATGGAAAGATCGCCCATGTTCTTGGATAGGAAGAATTAATATTGTCAAAATGGCTATAGCACCAAAAGTGCTATACAGATTCAATGCAATTCCAATTAAAATCCCAATGATGTACCTTGCAGAAATATAGCAAGCAATTATGAAATTCATCTGGAAGAATAAAAAACCCAGAATAGCTAAAGCAATCCTTTGCAGAAAGTATGAAGCAGAGGGTATTGCAATAGTAAACCTTAACAAAAACGGCATGGTATTGGTACCAAAATAGAAAGGTGGATCAATGGTACAGAGTAGGGGACACAGACACAAACCCAAATAAATACAATTTTCTCATACTAGACAAAGGGGCCAAAAATATGGAATGGAGAAAAGATAACCTCTTCAACAAATGGTGCTGGAAGAATTGGAAATCCATATGCAACAGAATGAAACTAAACCCATATCTCTCACCATGCATGAAACTAAACTCAAAATGGATTAAGGATCTCGGAATCAGACCAGAGACCTTGCATCTTATAGAAGAAAAAGTAGGTCCAGATCTTCAACATGTCGGCTTAGGACCAGACTTCCTCAATAGGACTCCCATAGCACAAGAAATAAAAGCAAGAATCAATAACTGGGATAGATTCAAACTAAAAAGCTTTCTCTCAGCAAAGGAAACTATCAGCAATGCAAAGAAAGAGCCTACAGAGTGGGAGAAAATCTTTGCCAATCATACTTCAGATAGAGCACTAATCTCCAGAAACTATAAAGAACTCAAAAAACTCTACACCAAGAATGCAAATAATCCAGTCGACAAATGGGTTAAGGAAATGAATAGACACTTCACAGAAGAAGATCTACAAGCAATCAACAAACATATGGAAAAATGTTCAACATCTCTACTAATAAGAGAAATGCAAATCAAAACTACCCTACGATTCCATCTCACCCCAATTAGAGTGGCATTTATCAAGAATACAAGCAACAACAGGTGTTGTTGAGGATGTGGGGAGAAAAATACACTCATACATTGCTGGTGGGGCTGCAAAGTAGTGCAGCCACCCTGGAAAGCAGTGTGGAGACTCCTTAGAAAACTTGGAATGGAACCACCATTTGACCCAGCTATCCCACTCCTTGGCCTATACCCAAAGGACTTAAAATCAGCATACTACAGAGATTCAGCCACATCAATGTTCATAGTTGCTCAGTTCACAATAGCCAGATTGTGGAACCAATCTAGATGTCCTTCAATTGATGAATGGATAAAGAAACTGTGGTATATATATATACAATGGAATATTACTCCGCCATAAAGAATGATAAAATTACGGCATTTGCAGGCAAATGGATGAAATTGGAGAATATCATGCTAAGTGAGATAAGCCAATCTCATAAAAACAAAGGACGAATGATATCGCTAATAAGTGAATGATGACACAGAATGGGGGGTGGGAGGGGTTAGTGTTAGGGTTAGAGTTAGGTTTAGGGAGGGGGGCAAGAATGGAAGAAGAAAGGACTGTATAGAGGGAAAAGAGGGGTGGGAGGGGTGGGGGGAAGCGGAAAAATAACAGAATGGATCAAACAACATTACCCTATGTAAATTTATGATTACACAAATGGTGTGCCTTTACGCCATGTACAGAGAAACAACATGTATCCCATTTGTTTTCAATTAAAAAAGAAAAAGTAATTCCTTCATAGTTATAAAATAGAAATAGAGACATATTGCTAGCATTGTTAGCATATTCCTGTTAACTTTAAAGAAGTTTAGAAGAGACATTTTCATTAGTTGCTTCAAATGTCCAAATAAAAATTCCCACTTCCTTAATAATATTTTTCAAACTCTCCTGGTACTCTTTAAGTTCTAACTGAACAACAATAACAAAAAAGTCTAAGAACACCATTTTTCCAATCATGTAGGTGGAAGAATAGCTGCATCTTTGCTAACCCCATTACTGGGTATAACTCTGCATTGAAATGTATATAATCATGGTATTTAGAAAGATGGACTAGAAGTGTTACTTTCCATCATATCCTCATTAGAAGTTAAGATTTTAAAATTCACAAATGAAGGACTTTGTTTCATCCAGCAAAACTTCCACAATTCCTAACGTATAAATTGCTTGTTTTTAATAAAATAGTCTAATTGAGATATATTTTTGTCTCATTGCATCTTAATATTTTATGACTATTCTTAAAAATACAAACATGTGTTTCATTTATTTTTCTCATTTATAAGGTACCAGTCCAAATGTTTTGCTTTAATTAAGAATTTTCTTCATATGCAAAACTAAATGCAGTTTTGGAGATGTTAAGATGAATCAGGGAAAATGTCTTTAAAAACAGTTTCCAGCCCATTTGACACAGCATTGCAGTGTTTGTCAATATTCTTGTCTCTTGCATTCTAGGGCCTATTCTTTCCTGCAGCACCGACATCATTCTATCATGTGCCATTTCTTCACATCAAATTTTTTTTCCACAATGTTTATGTTTTATATAGGATTGGACGCCAGTTTCCCCTCTTTTTTTCTATGTTGATAACATCATCTCTGATCCCTCTATGATCTTTTTGGCTATATGTGACATATGGTCTCCTTTAACTGCTATCCTTCTTCTTTTTTTTTTTTTTTCTTTTCCTTTAAGCAACCAACATGGAAAACATCTGAAGTCCTAAAGTATTAATTCTGGTCTTAGGTAATAACAAATATCCTTTTCTCTGTTCTCAGTCATTCATTTGTTTACTCATTTATAGCTTTTTAATTTGTTCAGTCACAAATCCAAGTGGATTGAACTATTAGAACACGGTTTAAAATAAAGTTTAACATAGTTTAAAAAAAAAATTTTTGTGTATCATTTATTTTTCCTGAAATTGCCTCTCCTGTATAATATCTCTATAATTCTAAACAGATCTTAGCATTCAAAGATTTGATTTAGAGTCATATATTCATATATTTCATAACTCTTTCCATCTTAGCAATTATGTCTTTGATAAATCTTCTGAATTCCTCACTAATTCTTGTTTGAATACATAGATCAACTATCTTTTATTTTTTCTCATTTCAATTGCTTCACTACCAATTCAACCTAACCCCAAATTTAGTTGGTAGGATTCTCTTTTTCAAATATCATCTACTCCCTTGCTCTTGTCTGAGGACCTAAATTGATTCCACTCTGCTTTCAAATACAAATTCCTCTTCATCTTAGACTCAAGATAACTGTTAGTGCCGAATGTGGTGGCGCACACTTGTAATCCCAGCTACTTGGGAGGCTGAGGAAAGAGGATCACAAGTTTGAAACCAGCCTCAGCAATTTAGCGAGGTCCTAAGCAACTTAGTGAGACTCTGTCTCTAAAGAAAATATTAAAAAAGGATTCGGGATGGGGCTCAGTGGTCAAGTGACCGTGGGTTCCCCAGTACCAAAACAACAACAACAACAACAACAAAACTGTTATTGTTCTTCATTATTCCCATACAGTACATATATCATCTGTAATTGAATTTATATTACATGGCACTCCACTTGCTAAATCAAATGATCTATACTACACCAATTCAGAACTAATTTACCCTTATTCTTTTCTGGTTCCCAAACTTAATAAAAATCTGAAGATATAATTTATAAAAATTAGTTTCCTTCTACATATACAATGATGGCAGGTAATAGTATTTTTCCATTTAGTCTTTTTGGTGTTGATTTTGTGAAGCTGAGGATCAAACCCAGCACCTCATACACACTAGGCAAGCACTCCAATACAGAGCTACATCTCAGTTTAGTATTTTTTTTTTTCTGTTTTCTTTTTTTTTTTTTCTTCAATTTCACTTTTCCAGTGAGTCAGTCATCCATCATTCCTTTGAAGAAAAGTAAGTTTATCAGATTAGTAATGCAAAATCTTAGGAAGCAAATATTCTTTTTTTTTTTTCTTTTTGGTTAGTTTAATTATGATTTATTCTTCAAAGATGTCTTTGAAAGCAAAGAGAAAGAAAATGGCCATGTGAGTGGATAATTGTGAAGGAAGAAGATCACTGAGATACTGCATGAAGATCTCCTGAGCCAGGCAAAGAGGGGGAAATGAAGGTGAAACATGGGCACCATGTATGACCAAGTTCGGCAAGTTGTTTGTGAGTGGGAAACTCCAGAATAATGCCCATGCTCTGAAGTGAGCAAGCATTTCTTCTCCACTAAGGAAGAGTTCCTTAATAGCTACTGTGCTTTCTGCAGTGTCCAGAATAAAGGGCATGTTCTAGTCTGGACTTCTTTACCTGAATAATTCTGAGCAAATTGCTTGACCTTTCTATACCTTTGCTACATCAACTATAAAGTAAAATAATGATGATAAGAATATCTACATTTAGAGTTATTGTGAGAATGAAGACAATAATATATGTTAAGAACTCAGAGAAAGCCTTGATAGATTTCAACAGATGATCTAAACATGCTTTGGTATTAAGGGCATCTTTAGAGAAATATTCTTTATCAAGATTTATCATTTTTGCATGATTTCTCATTCCTAAGTTTTCTGAATGACCATCAAATGGGATTTTTTTTTTTTTAATAGTGACTGGGTATTAGTTACTGCTTGTTTACTATTTCAACTCTCATACGTTACACCATTTCTTCAAGAATCCAGTTATGCACTTTTATTTCAGGTATAATCTGACAATGCCTTGATGCGGGCCTATACACTTTTTTTTCTTATTCCATAAAATGAAAAAATTGTAGAAACCTGTCAATATTCTCACATACACAACCTAGAAGTTCCAGGGTTGTAGAGGAGAATGACATATAATTTTTGGCCACAGGGGAATGGAAACCAATAACTCTTCCTTTTCTTCCTCAGATATGAACCTCTCAAAGAAATATCCCAGAAGGATCCCCGGAAATTACTGTCAGATCCAGCAGTAATCGGAGTTGTCTACCTTGTTGTTGGACTTCCCATTTTGTTTTCTTACCCTCTCACCTTGCATGCCGTTCCTACCTTCTGGTTCGTGCATACTGATGTCCCCATAATGTTTGTACATGCAAGCCTAACTTAGGCTTAAAGAGCTTCTGAAGTAAGACAAGTTGGTAATTTTCTGCTTATGTAATTGAAATTATTTATTATATAGTTTCTAACATAAATTTATTCCTTATACTAGTTCAAAATCTTTTGCAATGGTGCTGCTGCATTTTAACTATTTCAGATACCAATGCTTCACAGGCAATAATTTGAAATTCTGAAATTTGGGGATTTTTATCATCAAGATCACTAGTATTATTTTTAAAAAACTATACAAATAAGTGAAATGTGGTGTTATTGTATTATTTTTTCCAAAATATTCTTAGAAACAAGAAACCTCCTCAAAATGGGTGTAATCTAATAAATTAATCAAGACCAGGTCACAGCTGCATGACCTCAACAATACCTCCAGATGCGCCTCTGTTGCCTGCCAGTAGACAATCTAAAAAGGGAGCCAGCCGAGGTGACACCAAGGAGTTAGCAACAGGCCCTGATGCTGTGAATAGAACATACATTCAGACTTTGGCATCTGCTTCCCACTTTTGCCAAATGTGCCTTGTTTGCATTCACAGCTGTTGGATGTGTTTGTTGAAAAGGGATAGATCAGGAGGAAGAAAGAGATTGGCGAGGGATATGCCAGCTTCTGTGGGAGCCAGTGTCAAGCCAACATGCAATTTACTCACAGATAATTATTTGCCTTAGAAATCCGTTGTCATTTATTAGAATAACTGTGGTGTATGGTGAGCATGAACTTCATGCTATAGCAGTCATCTTTATACCTTTTTGTAAATTATAAATTTATAATTGTGCCAATCTAATTAACACCTAAGAGCAAATGTATCTTCATTTGCTTTGAATAATAAAATTTGACAGTTTAAATTGAAATATTAAAGACAGAGTTTCATAAATTTCTCTTCAATCTTATAAGTTTTGACTTTTCCTAATGTATTAATTAATAAAATATCTCTATGTTAGTACTCTATTAAATACATTAAATTATTGACTATTGAAATTTGGCTCAAAAATATGTGCAATACTTATTTATACCTTTGACAATGTGCATAGTTACACTTACTCCAAGCTATCGTTCCTTAGCAGAAATATATCTGAAACTATTTTAAAGTAAAATGTGAATACAGTTATTTCTTAGAATAATAGACATTATAAACATCTTCTGAATTCAGTTATTTTCTCTTATTGAGATATTAGATAATAGCAAAATATGTCATAAAAATAGGGAGCATACACATTTGACAATGTACCACAACAAATCTCATTGCTACTGTTCCTTTTATTGTTAGCTTTCAATAAAATCACTGATAATATCAAAGAACATCATATGGGAGGAGAAATGGATGGGGAAAAGCTGCTTGGTGTATACTAAAATAGTTATATGGGCGTAAGAATATCTGGAGCACTATTGTACAGAGGAGTGACATTAGAAAATTAAGCTAGAAGAAAAGATTTTCAATGTTTTCACCAAAGAGAAATGATAAATATTTGAGGAGATATGTTTAATATGGTTTAAAATCAGATAATGTATACCAGCATCAAATTATCACGTTGTACCCCATTAATGTGTACAAATTTTATATTTTTATACATCAACTAAACATAAGTTTTAACTAAAAGAACAGCAACACAAAATTAATCATAGTTGAATAGTATGTGTAGTGTCTATCATGTGATAGGAATTGTAGAGTTTATTTTCTAGGATGTCAATTTACAATTGTCACTTCAGACCAATAACTGTGGACTAAATTTCATCTCAATATTATGAAGTCTTACATGATTTTATATTGCACCATTCTAAACTTTAAGGTTTTGTAATGTAAACAAGGTCTCTTGTTGGACGGTCCTGATGAACTCAGAGAATCTCAGGAAGGATTAATAAATTTGTGAAAAACATAGTTTAATTTTTTAAAATGACCAGGTCATTGAGGATTGGGATTTATGAAGGTTTTTGTAGTTTAAAATGCAATCTGAAAGATTCAAACCACTATTGCCTACTTAGGAAATAGGCCTAGAAATTCTTAATACTCTCAGAATCACCATTTTTCTTCTGAAACTTTATGACCCTCTCCTTCCAAAAGTTGTTTCAAAGGAGAGATGGGAAAAGAGATTCACTTTACTCATGATAAAGGGAGAGTATCCTGCTGCTTTTATGATAAAAGGAATAAAAAAGATATCTCTTGTCATAACTTTCCTCTTCCTTTGTGATTAAAGAATCTTTTACGATCATAGAGAAGTCTCCCCTACTCTTGTGACAATAAAACTAATGACAAGGACCCTGATAATAAAAAGAATTACATCTCTTCTCCTGTGTTCCTTTTTAGAAACAACACATAAATGAGAAGTCCACACTGGACATCCTATTTCAGTATATTCTGAAAGAATGTTCATTTCCTCAGCTAGAGCTTCTTTGGGTAACTGGGTTGACGTTGCCCACCTTGTATTTAAAAAAAAAAATAGTCAAGTCAGGAACTGATATTTATACCAGCAGTTGTTGAGTTCAATAAGCAGCTAGGACCAGTAATAGACCAAGTTTGTTGCCTCCCTAGCCCATGTACTGCTCTTTTAGTGTGTACTATATTTGTGTATGTGTGTCTGTGTGTGTATGTATGTGTGTCTCTCTCTCGTGTGTGTGTGTGTGTGTGTGTGTGTGTGTGTGTGTGTTTGCCCAGCCACAGACTGTTACCTGTGGAGAGTCTTTATTATTTTTAATGATTTTATGTGAGTTCTTTAAAACTGATTTATGTTATAGTATGAAGGCAACTAATAATTTTCAGACTAATACAAATATAAAAAGTAAACAAATATGTAAAGACCAGCCAGGCAAAAGTAAAATAAATTAAACTAAAAATAAAGCTTAGACTATTGACTTGAACATTTTTATTTGTAGGCAACAAAACCCAAGCTCCATTGGTTTAAACAATGTAATGTTGTAATGTTCATAAGGTAAATTTGGCCTACGAACTCCAGTTTGCACCTTAAGAGTCTCTGCCTCTTGTACATTTGCTGGGTCTCTCCTGAGTTCCTTCATGATGGCAATATGCCAGCAGTAATAAGCCACATGCTTCTTGCTTTATATTTAAAAAAAAAAAATGATTCTGTTGCGTAGTGAGTACAGGGTCCTCAAACTTACTTCTATTAGATATACCAAACCAGTCATTACTGCCTGTGTAATATCAGGAGATCAATGGATTAACTAAATCCTTTATCCTGGATTATTGCTCATTCTAGAACCAGCCATCATTGTGATGGAGATGTGATTACAAGGTTGCTGGTAATAAGACAAATGGCACTAGTATAAGACAAATAAGAAAGTTTGATTGTTTTGAAATTTCATTGATATTAAGAAGGGAAATATATATTGGGTCCATAATGATCTCTTTTTCCCAGAATTTCCAAAAACCAAAGCAAAATGGACTTGAGTTCTCAGACTTAAAAAAATTTTGTCTGTAAAATAGTTATTACTATTTTTAAAATCAACTAAACTATAATGTATTTTACTTACATATTTTTGAATTTATGAGATTTTATTATAATTTATGTTTTATAATTATTTATTCAAAAGCAATGAAATTATTATTTAATTTTGGGCCAAAATATTTAATAAAATGTCTAGATAATACTAAACTTCTAGTATCTTTGTTCATTACTCTTCTAGGAGAAAAATCAGAAAAACTATATACAAGTACACACACATATACACTTAATACACATATACATGCAAAAATACAATATATCTGTACGCTATGTATATATGTATATGTGTATGCACTTATACACATGTATGTAATACCTGCACATATTCATACATATTTACAAGTGACCTAGAAATACCCATTACCCCATTAATTTTTCAGTTGTTTTCAGTAAGTGATAATCTTCATTCTGCAAAGAAAAAAAATGTATGCTGAAAGAATATACATTTTGGAAACAGTGTTGTAACTGGGACCTCTACCACTGTTTATTATTCAGGGCTGGTGGCCTGGACTGTAAATCAGGGCATATAATATTAAGGACAGGGTTGGAGCTGTCTGATTTGAAGCATATAAAGTCTTAACTGCCATAGATAATGTCAACCCAAATTATTATTTCCATTTCAACACAGATTATAGGACAAGAAGACATAAATGGAAATTAAAAAATAAATTCAGCACATATTTCAGAAAGTACCTTTTCATGTGGAGAATAATAAATGCTTAGAAGAGCCTGCAGGCAAAGTTGTTGAGGCAAAAAAGCAGGAATGTCATTCAAGAAACAATTAGATGCCATCCTTGGGGAAATGGAGTACTAAAAAGAATATGCCTTGATGGACCAAATGACCTTTATTCTCTCTCCAAAAATCTCTGGTGTTCTTATAATTCTAATCGAGAAATATTTCAGCAATTTGGCCTCCAGCAATGTCAATTCTTACCTGAATTATTCACCTCACCAGTTCACTGCTGAGGAAGAACCTTTCTCATAGCACTACAAAGATTGCATATTGACCAGATGTGATTCCCAAAGCTATGGTTCATAGGCATTTTATTCACAAGAATGCCTTAGGTCTGATGTTGTGAAGTGCTTGATTATAGAAGAAGCATCTTTAAAGCCCAATATGATTGAAATATGACCCAAAATGGAGAACAGAATTTAAATAAATTTTTGAATTATAGAGGTCATAAAGATTATGTAAAACATTTTCTTGACAAAAGTTACTTAACTTTTCTAGTGGATTCTGTCTAGCTGATTCCAGAGGAATGAAATCTATAAAATCTAGTTCTTATTTATCATTAGGTATGTTAAAGTAAAATTTGTAGCTATGGATTTCATTTTAATAAAAGAATTATGAGAATTACAAAAATCAAAAAAAGAAAATAGGGACCTGAAAAGTGGTTAGTCACTTCATGGTTTATCCATAAACATCTTCAATAATACCATATTTTAGAAGCTAGCAATTGATACTGAAGAAATGTAATCTGCAAATAAATGGGAAAATCTGTTATCTACCTTCTCTAATTTTTAACAGACTTAACAGAATTCTTGAACTAAAGGATAGTGTGACAACTACAGTGAACATATTATGTTCTTAAAGTGGTATTTAGTAAAAGAAGAAAATGTTTCCATCGTCATCTAAATGGACCCTTAGAGTTCCCTCTTAGTATCACAAATTGGAACTTGGTGGAAAACTGTTGAATGCACATTTTCTAAAGCTGTTGGAAGGTCACTACATTGGAAAATTCAAGGCAAAAGAAAGGACAGACTTGAAAAATTCCAGATACACTTGTGTTTTTGAAACAAATATATTTATGAATTGATGCCAAACATGAAATTTATATGAATTGTCTTTAAAAAGGTACACCTTTTTTACAATGCAAATTATTTTTATAGTACATGAAATCTGCTAATAGTATATAAGAAATACATTTAGAGAGGGTGACTGCATCTCCCGTCACTCCAGAACTCAGGATTCAAGAAGGGGAGGTATTGAAAGACTTGGGCCAACATAGAGCCGCAGGGTGGGTCTCTCCCACTGGGTGAAGCTCCGTCCGGGAGGGAGGTCCTGACAGGGGCAGTTCCTCTGAGCAGGGCAGGGCAGCGAGAGTCTTCCCCAAGCAGCCCTGCTCTCTCCGGCAGCAAGAGCGATCCACAGCCAGCTTCTAGGAGCAGGCCTGCTCAGTGAGAGCTTTTCCACACAGAGCCAACCCCAAGCCCATGACCCAGCAGCGGGCCCAGGCCCGCAGGCAGCTTCTGGGACCTGGGCAGGGCAGCGAGAGACTTACCCAAGCAGCCCTGCACCCTCTCACAGCAGGCACAATCTACAGCCAGCTCCTTGGAGCAAGCCCACCCAGTGAGAGGATTTCCAAGCAGAACCAGGCCCCAGCCCTGGACCCAGTAGCGGGCTAGGGGCAGCTTTCTTCGGAAGCACTGCATTATCAAGTTCCTCCAAGAATTCAGGCTATTGAAGGCTGGAAGGTGATATACTGGAAATCTACAAGGACACTATAAGCCAATAGAGGAAATCTGCAATATCTCAGAGTCCCACTGATATCTGACCAATATGAGAAAACAAGGGAAGAAAATGTCCCAAACAAACCTAGATACTATAACAATAAAACCCAATGACAGCAGAGCAGAAGAAATGTCAGAAAGGGAGTTCAGAATGTACATAATTAGAACAATCAGAAGCAAATGAGGAGATGAAAGAGCAAATGCAGGCATTAAATGATCGCACCAATCAACAGTTAAAAGAGCAAATATGGGAATCAAAAGATCATTTCAATTAAGAGTTAGAGATACTGAAAAATAAACAAACAGAAATCCTTGAAATGAAGGAAACAATAAACCAAGTTAAAAACTCCATAGAAAACATAAGCAATAGGATAGAACACTTGGAAGACAGAACCTCAGACTTGAAGACAAAATATTTAATCTTGAAAACAAAATTGACCAAACAGAGAAGATGGTAAGAAATCATGAACAGAATCTACAAGAATTATGGGATATCATGAAAAGGCCAAATTTAACAATTTTATTGGGATTGAGGAAGGCTTAGAGAAACAAACCAGAGGAATGAACAATCTATTCAATGAAATAATATCAGAAAATTTCCCAAATCTGAAGAATGAAATAGAAAACCAGGTACAAGAGGCTTATAGGATTCCAAATACACAAAATTACAACAGACCCACACCAAGTCACATTATTATGAAAATACCTAACATACAAAATAAAGACAGAATTTTAAAGGCCGCGAGAGAAAAGAATCAATTACATTCAGGGGAAAACCAATAAGATATATCAGCAGATTTTTCAATTCAGACCCTAAAAGCTAGAAGGGCCTGGAACAACATTTTTCAAGCTCTGAAAGAAAACGGATGCCAACCAAGAATCTTATACCCAGCAAAACTTACTTTCAGATTTGACGACAAAATAAAATCCTTCCATGATAAACAAAAGCTAAAAGAATTTACAAAAAGAAAGCCAGCATTACAGAACATTCTCAGCAAAATATTCCATGAGGAAGAGATGAAAAACAATGATGCAAATCAGCAACGGGAGGAACTAGCCTAAAGGAATAGCCAAATAACGGAGAAACCAAATCATGTCAAAAAACAAAAATGAGTCAAATGACTGGGAATACAAATCATATCACAATAATAACCCTGAATGTTAATGGCCTGAACTCATCAATCAAAAGACATAGACTGGCACATTAGATTAAAAAGAAAAATCCAACAATATGCTGCCTGCAAGAGACACATCTCCTAGAAAGAGATACCCACAGACTAAAGGTGAAAGGATGGGAAAAAACATACCATGCACACGAACACAGCAAAAAAGCTGGAGTATGCATCCTCATTTCAGATAATGTGGACTTCAAGCCAAAACTAGTCAGAAGGGATAAAGAAGGACATTACATACTGCTTAAGGGAAGCATAAATCAGCAAGACATAACAATCATAAATATCTATGCCCCGAACATTGGTTCATCCATGTACATCAAACAAATCCGTCTCAATTCCAGATATCAAATAGACCACAACACAATAATACTAGACTATTTTAACACACCTCTCTCACCACTGAATAGATCTTCCAAACAAAAATTGAATAAAGAAACCATAGATCTCAGTAACAAAATCAACAATTTAGACTTAACGGACATGTATAGAATATAGCATCCAACAAAGAACAAATACACTTTCTTCTCAGCAGAACATGGATCCTTTTCTAAAATAGACCATATTTTATGCCACAAAGCTACTGTTAGCAAATACAAGAAGATATACTACCTTGTATTTTATCAGATCACAATGGATTGAAATTAGAAATAAATGACAGAATAAAAAACAGAAACTTCTCCAATACCTGGAGATTAAATAACACACTATTATATGATGAATGTATAACAGAAGACATCAGGAGGGAAATAAAAAAATTCTTAGAAGTAAACGAGAACAAAGACACATCATATCAAAATCTCTGGGACACTATGAAAGCAGTACTTAGAGGAAGATTTATTTCATGAGGCGCATTTAACAAAAAAAGTAAGAATCAACAAATAAATGACTTAACACTACAGCTCAAAGCCCTAGAAAAAGAAGAGCAAACAACACCAAAAGTAGTAGAAGACAGGAAATTGTTAAAATCAGAGCTGAAATCAACGAAATTAAAACAAAAGAAACAATCAGAAAAATTAACAAAATAAAGAGTTGGTTCTTTGAAAAAATAAACAAAATTGATAAACCATTAGCCACACTAACAAAGAGAAAGAGAGAGAAAACTCAAATTACTAAAATTTGGAAAGAACAAGGAAATATCACTACAGACACGATTGAAATACAAAACATAATTAGAAGCTATTTTGAAAATCTATACTCCAACAAAACAGAAAACCTTGAAGACATAATCAAGTTTCTAGAGACATATGAATTACCTAAACTGAACCAGGAGGACATACACAACTTAAATAAATCAATTTCAAGCAATGAAATAGAAGAGGTCATCAAAAGCCTACCAACAAAGAAAAGTCCTGGACTAGATGGGTTTTCAGCCGAGTTCTACAAAACCTTTAAAGAAGAGCTCATTCCCATACTCCTCAAACTACTCCATGAAATAGAAGAGGAGGCAACCCTCCCAAACTCATTCTATGAAGCCAATATTACCCTGATACCTAAACCAGACAGAGACACATCGAGGAAAGAAAATTTCAGACCAATATCCTTAATGAACATCGACGCAAAAATTCTCAACAAAATTTTAGCAAATCACATACAAAAATATATTAAAAAGATAGTGCACCATGATCAAGTGGGTTTCATCCCAGGGATGCAAGGTTGGTTCAACATCAGGAAATCAATAAATGAAATTCACCATATCAACAGACATAAAGTTAAGAATCACATGATTATTTCAATAGATGCAGAAAAAGCATTCGATGAAATACAGCACCCCTTCATGCTCAAAACACTAGAAAAAATAGGGATAGTGGAAACATTCCTTAACATTGTAAAGGCCATCTCCACTAAGTCCATGGCCAATATCATTCTAAATGGTGAAAAACTTTCACCACTTCTATTCAACATCGTCCTTAAAACTCTAGCCTGAGCAATTAGACAAACCATAGAAATTAAAGGGATACGAATAGGAAAAGAAGAACTCAAACTATCCCTGTTCGCTGATGACATGGTTATATATTTAGAGGAACCTGGAAATTCCACCAGAAAACTTTTAGAACTCATAAGTGAATTCAGTAAAGTAGCAGGTTATAGGATTAATGCTCATAAATCCAATGCATTTTTATTCATAAGTGATGAATCTTCAGAGAGAGAAATTAGGAAAACTACCCCATTCACAATAGCATCGAAAAAAAATAAAATACTTGGGAATCAATCTCACAAAAGAGGTGAAAGACCTCTACAATGAGAACTACAGAACACTAAAGAAAGAAATTAAAGAAAACCTTAGAAGATGGAAAGATCTCCCATTTTCTTGGATAGGCAGAATTAATATTGTCAAAATGGCCATACTACCAAAAGTGCTATACAGATTGAATGCAATTCCAATTAAAATCCCAATGACGTACCTTACAGAAATAGAGCAAGCAATTATGAAATTCATCTGGAAGAATAAGAAACCCAGAAGAGCTAAAGCAATCCTTAGCAGAAATAGCAAAGCAGGGGATATCGCAATACCAGATCTTCAATATACTGCAAAGCAATAGTAACCAAACGGCCTGGTATTGGTACCAAAATAGACAGGTAGTTCAATGGTACAGAATAGAGGACACGGACACAAACCCAAATAAATACAATTTTCTCATACTAGACAAAGGGGCCAAAAATATGCAATGGAGAAAAGAGAGCCTCTTCAACAAATGGTGCTGGGAAAACTGAAAATCCATATGCAACATAATGAAATTAAACCCCTATCTCTCACCTGCACAAAACTCAACTCAAAATGAATTAAGGACCTTGGAATCAGACCAGAGACCCTTCATCTTATAGAAGAAAAAATAGGTCCAAATCTTCAACATGTAGGCTTAGGATCAGACTTCCTTAACAGAACTCCCATAGCACAAGAAATAAAAGCAAGAATCAATAACTGGGATAGATTCAAACTAAAAAGCTTTCTCTCAGCAAAGGAAACTATCAGCAATGCGAAGAAAGAGCCTACAGAGTAGGAGAAAATCTTTGCCACTCATACTTCAGATAGAGCACTAATTTCCAGAATAGATAAAGAACTCAAAAAACTTTACACCAAGAATGCAAATAACCCAATCAACAAATGGGCTAAGGAAATGAACAGACACTTCACAGAAGAAGATCTACAAGCAATCAACAGATATGTGAAAAAATGTTCAACATCTCTAGTAATAAGAGAAATGCAAATCAAAACAGCCCTAAGATTCCATCTCACCCCAATTAGAATGGCGATTATCAAGAACACAAGCAACAATAGGCGTTGGCGAGGATGTGGGGAAAAAGGTACACTCATACATTGCTGGTGGGGTTGCAAATTAGTGCAGCCACTCTGGAAAGCAGTGTGGAGATTCCTCAGAAAGCTTGGAATGGAACCACCATTTGACCCAGCTATCCCACTCCTTGGCCTATAACCCAAAGGACTTAAAATCAGCATACTACAGAGATACAGCCATTTATTATTGTGAATTGGTTCCACAATTCACAATAGCCAGATTGTGGAACCAACTTAGATGTCCTTCAATCGATGAATGGATAAAGAAACTGTGGTATATATAAACAATGGAATATTACTCCGCCATAAAGAATGATAATATTATGGCATTTGCAGGAAATGGATGAAATTGGAGAATATCATGCTAAGTGAGATAAGCCAATCTCCAAAAACCAAAGGACAAATGATCTTGCTTATAAGCGGATGATGACACATAATGGAGGGTGGGAGGAGTTAGTGTTAGGTTTAGGGTTAGGGTTAGGGAGGGTGGCAAGAATGGAAAAAAGGACTGAACAGAGGGAAAAGAGTCGTGGGAGGGGTTGGGGGGAAGGGAAAAAATAACAGAATGAATCAAACAACATTACCCTATGTAAATTTATGTTTACACAAATGGTATGCCTTTACTCCATGTACAGAGAAACAACATGGATCCCATTTGTTTACAATAAAAAAAAGCAATACATTTATATGCTACTGTACTAAAGCATTATACTAATAAATGATAAAATTTACAAAATAGTCTGTGCTAGAGAGATAATAGATGAAAATATTATGTTAAATAATATGGACTGTGAACTAGATCATATAGCCTTTTAAATTATGTGATCAGCACTTAGAGTTCAATTTGAACATTCAATTGATGGAAACATTCTATCCCATATAGCAAATAGATTTTAAATAACATACACATATTAAGAAAATAATTATATGACATAAATCAAACAATTAAAATATGAAATAAAATAATTCTTAAATCATGAATAATCAGAAGAGAATTTCTGTAACAAATGTAACAAATGATTAAATGCCATTCTGTACACTTCATAATAACTAGATCAATTAGCCTAGTATTTTAGTAATTTATAAGATTTTCAGAAATTCAATAAATGTATGAACAATTTCAAAAATATATTAATTTTTCAATAGTTTAAAGTTGCCTCAGACATCTATGTTAGTTTACAAAGTTGCATCTGGTCATTTTGATATTTGAAGGTAACTAGAAATTTTACACAATTCTTTTGTGAACAATATACATGATCATTTTGATTAATAAATATACTCTCTGCTTAAAATATTATATACTTATAATGTAATGCAACTAATTCTGTATTACTTTGGTACAAAGGTTAATATCAGTACTTGTTTGGACTAATAACTATGGCTCACCACAGAAAATAGTGTATTGTCACAGCAAGGTTACCAGTTACCAGACAAAACTGTACCTTACTCTACTGTAATCAAATCAATCTTTTGTTTGTTTTCTTTTCTTACTTAATTTCAACCTCATCCAGTTTTTTTAGATGTAAAGTTCTAAAAACAACCGTATGCCTTCCTTATACATTAATTGAAACTACATATTAATAAATTAAATCTGACTTGATTTTTGTTTTTTCTAAGTGATTAAGAAAAATAATAAATTCTAAATGATGGTATATAATTATCATATTATTTTTATGAAAATAATAGAGATTACATTAGGTTTTGAAGAATTCTAAAATTTAGAGATTAAAATAAAACCCCCAAGACATTCTCCTTCCCTGCCAGGGCATTCACTTTGATAAAGGGAAAATTTTAGACTAGATAATTGATGCTAGAAATAACAAAAATAGTTGACATTCTTGAAAACAGAATTGTGTGTTCCATTTCTATTAAAGGAAGTCTAGGTAAATAGGACTACATACTCCTACTGAGAAGAATTAGAAAAACCCAGCAAGCTACAAATACCTTTTTTGACAGCATCAGAGAAATTACAAGACCTGAAAAATGACAGTCAATACAGGACAGAACAGAAAAGAGAGAACAGAGACTAGCATTTGAGGTCACTTATCCTTTATAATGCTTCTACTAAAATGTGGTCCATGAACCATCTGATAAGCCCTGAATTGCCTGTACCAACTCAGTGAAAAAAGTAGAGAGATAATTTGCCAAAAAAATCTAAATGGGTTGGAAGCATATGAAAAGATGCTTTACATTTTAGTCTTCAGACAAACAGAAATTGAAATTATAATGAAGAGTACTCATCACTACTGAGAGGAATATAAATTAGTGATACAGATTTACAGAGTTAAACTCTTTTCCGGCATCTTTTAGAATTGAACTTTGCAAACATTTGAAGGGAACAACTCAAATCCTCAGTATATGCCTATCAGAAACGAGTCCACATTTGCTATAAGAGACATACACAAAAATATTTATAACATCTTTTTTTTATAGCAGTGAAAATCTAGGACCTAAGTGTTCATCAACAGTAGAATATCATATCCATATAAGAAGCACCTTACAGCAATATAAAATAACAAGTTAATATACCTGAATAACATATATGGGTCTCAGAGGACATTAAATTGAAGAAATGTCAGATTTTAGAGTACTGCAAATTTCAGTTATATAAAGTCAGAAAGCTTATTAAACTATTCTGTGGGATTAGGTGACAGTATAGTACAAACCTTTGGTGAGAAGGAGGGAGCAGTGACTCAGATTGGTCATATTTAAAACCTCAAAGCTGCAGATTTTTCCTTGAATCTTTGTAAATATTTCTCTAGTTGACTCTCCAAGCGAGGAGACACTTTCTAATGTGATACAGTTAAATTTCTCAGTATTGTCATTTACAAATGACACATCTGATGTCATAATAAGACAGACTTCTCCCATTTCTGTAAGAGTGGCTTAATGTGGGAGACTAGCATAACCAATCAACTTGGTCACAGATTTAAGTTGCTTCTCAAATCTTTGCGTTGGACTGAACCACTGTAATTCTTATTCTAAAAGTAGTAAATCAGGATGTACTAAGTCCTGTCAATTCCATCAGAAGTTTGTCCCTCCTAATGCAGCTGTAACCTTGGAGTGTTACATTTGTGTTTTAGTTCTTTCTATCTTTGAGTGAACATAAAAGTAGGAGTTTATCTTACATTCTGTCTACACTGAACTGAGGAGGACACCTGTAGCAAATTCCTACACTCATTAAGATTACACTCACTGTTCATGGGAATATAGATTATGAGCTAGGACATTGAATATATTCCTTTGTGTTTTTCTGTAGTCTAGGGAGATTCAGGAATGTAGAACCCTATCAATTCCTAGAAAAAGATGGTGGTTAAAAAGACAATTTCTTAGGTAGATCTAGAAGCTTTGGTTCTTGATGTGTAAAAAACTACCTTTCAGAAAGAAATTACAGACCTGGCTTTAATGCTAAAGCAAGTCAGAGGAAAAGGTTCAGGAAATATTCCAATTTCTATATAGCTTCCTGGAATAGATTGTGTGTCTTCCCACTTAACTCCCAGAGGCAGGTTAGATAGGAGATCTAACTTCAAGAAGCAGCTGGAAAAGTATGTAAACACACGTACTGTATGGAGAAACTATTAGATATGCATACAGTCCTAGGTTGGGTATCTCCTGGAAATGCATGCGTGAGTGTGTAAAACCACCTCTTTCTTCTGTAATCTATGAAAGCTAGCAAAAGTCAAGTTCCTTTCATTCTTGGAACTTTAGAATTCAGTTCCTTGGATAGAAGATGAAAAATGTAGAATGCCTAATTATGTGAACAATTTATTTCCAGGAAGTATTGTCAGACCAGGATTTATCACTACAGTGAGCCAAAGGAAATAACTAAGGGTGTACCTGGGTTCCCATTCAGTTCTCAAAAGATGAACTGTTTGTTAGATCCATAACTCTGTGATACAGGTGAGTTAGAAGCCACACTATCAGGTGGCAACTGGAAGAATGTATAGCAAAACGCTATTGCAGGAGAACCCAGGAATTGCGCATTTTAGTGATTTACCTGTACATAAATTATATATTTTAGTGACTTATCTGTTGCTAAAATACACAGGTAACTGTAGCCCTGGAACTGCTTGCATGCCTGTTTAAAATAAATTTTTATATTGTGATCAAGGAAGAGTTCATGTCTACTCATTTTGACTCTAAGGGATGAGAAATTTAGAATTCAGTCCCTTAGATGGGAGTTGTAAAATCTGAGCTATTTATTGTGTGGACAAACTTTTTTTAAGGAAAATTTAGTAGACCTGGATTTAATGCTGGAGTGAGTCAGAGAAGAAACCTTGTGGAATGCTAAGCTATCAATCAGGTTCCAGAAAGTAGTCTGTCAGACTAGCTAAGTCTCTGATGCTGGTTAGTTAGAGACTTAAGTGTCAGCAGCATATAGAAGAATATGCTGGTATATCCCTTCAAAGAGATGCTAGGATCCATATGTTTTGGTCCTTTCTCTGCCCTGATCACAGGGAATGAAACCTCTGTAAGTGCTTGTGCTCTCGCATGAAGCTGCTAATTTGTTTTGTGGTCCAGAGATACTTATGTAAATCTGGTCACATCTGCTCCTAAAGCTATGAATTAAAAACTCTAATAAACATTAGACTTAGGACCCTATACATCTGGTCTTCCTCATGTATACATCTCTCCTCATGTAGAAGCAAAGTGTTATAAATTTCTTTCTGTTTCTATGGCATAGAGTCAGGGTACCATTTGCTCCCAAGTGTGCATCAGTTTTTCTACCCATTTGATGTGGACATTTTGTTAGTCATCTATTGTGCAGGTGATATAGTCTCAGTGTCCCCTCAAACTCCTGTGTTGAATCTTAATTGCCAAGTGATGGACATTTAGAATGTGATAAAGTCATGAGGGTGCAGCCTTTTTAAAGGCCGAACCTTATAAAGGGGCTGAAGGGAATTAGTGATCATCCCTTTTGTACTTCTGACCTTTCTGCCATGTGAGGACACAGTGGTCATCTCTTCCAGAGGATGCAAGAATGAGGTGCCATACTGGAAGCAGAAAGCGCTCTCACCAGACTTCAACCTGGTGGCAACTCTATCTTGGACTTTTCAGACTCCAGTACTGTTGATCATTTATATACTACTGAGTCTACGGTAGTTTGTTAGAGTAGCACAAGTTGACTGACAGTAAATGTTTCTCAACTAATTTCTGACTTTCAGAGAAAATTGACTCATCTACAAATATTTATTCAGGGCATTTGTGGGTAGGGAGAAATCAGGAGCCTCTTATCCTACCTTACTTCTGATTTCACTTTTGGAATATTTCTTCTTTTCTAGCATAGGTATTGAACCCTTCATATTTTTCTCTAAGCTCTAATAAATTTTGACAAATTTCATTTGTATTCTAAGTTAAAATTTGTTTAATTTTTCTTATGTCTCCATAGTCACATGTGGTTTACATTCCAAAAATTCAGTAATTTTTCAGTTTTTTTCTTTTTTTATTACTATTTGATTGCATTATAGTAAAAAACACACTTTGTATGATTGCCACTCTTTTACATTTGATAAAGTATGTTTTATGGTTTTATGTGAGGATATGAGAATATGTATTCTGCTTTTGTTAGATGTAGTATTTTCTAAATGTCAATCAAATCTACTCTATTTCTGGTCAACTATATCTTATTAAACTATGTCCACTTGATCTATTGAATCCAGATAGAGATATAGTAAAGTTTTAAAATACAATAATTATATATTTGTTTTTATTTTCACTTACATCAGTTGTTCCCTCACAAATTTTGATGTCCATTTGTTAGATGCACATATTCTTAAGATTGGTCTGTCATCTTGGAATATTTTAATTTCTCTTGTTCTGAAGTCTGTATTGTTTGAAATTCAGATGGTTAACTTTAACTTTCTTATGATTAGCATTGCCATGTGGTTCACTTTCTGTGTTTCTACCTTTAATCTATCAGAATTTTTAGATGCTAAAGTATTACACTCAAGAGTTAAAGTTTCATAAAGATTCACCCTGAAAGTATTTGTGTAGTTGATGTATTTAGAACACTAATTGAAGTGATTGCTGATGTAATTAAATTTTTATTTTCTGTGTTATTGTTTCTTTTTTCCTTTTCCATGGCTTGAGGTTCCTATTTCACTGTCTGGTTCTAATTAAGCATTTAATATGATTTCACCTTGTAGCCACTCAGTATATCAATTTATTTATCTAAACAAATTTTTTAGTGTATTTTCCAGAGTGCAAAATATACATTTTTAACTAATCTAAACCCATTTCCTAAAATATACAATTCTTTTCACCTTTTGTGCAGAAAAATGAAATCATAGGATTCAAATTCCTTCTTCCCCCTGTCACTAGTAATACTTATTTCTCTTGTTCATGTAGTATAATCTCTCAAACATTTATTCTATTATTTTAAACTGATAGTTATCTGTTTTAGGTTTTTTTTTTTTTTTTTTTTTTTTTTGTCACTATGACTAAAAGATCTGAGGAGAACAATTTAGAGGAGGAAAAGATTATTTGGGGCTCACAGTGTCAGAGATTCAGTTTATGGTCAGTTGACTCCATAACTCAGGGCCCACAGTGAGGCAGAAGGTTACAGTGCAAGTGCATGGCAGAGAGAAGCAGCTCAGGACATGACAGCCAGGAAGCAGAAAGAGAACTCTGTTGGCCAAGGACAAAATATAAACCCCCAAAGGCACATCTCCATGACCTACTTCATCCAGCTACACCCATGCTACTGTCCAGTTAATCTGTAACAGTGAATAAATCTACTGATTAGGTTACTTCTCTTGTAACTTCATCATTGCACCTCTGAACATTCTTGCACTGTGTTACACATATGCTCTGGGGAGATAACTCGTATCTGAATCATAACATTACTTTTTAGATTAAGAATAATTTTTACTCATATTTGTTTCTTCTAAACATGTTTCCTTTTATTATGTACATTTGCTTCTGACTTATATAATTTTCTTTCCAGTAGAGGAATTTATTTTTGACAAATAGAAAATTCCTTCTCTCTTCACTTTTGAAAAGTAATTTTATTGAATCTGGAATTCAAGCACAGTGGTTTGCTTTCCTTTTTTAAAATTTTAGTTCATTATAGTAATACATAATAGTGGGGGTCATTTTGACATTGCTTTGTTTCTGATGTTAACATTTTAAATGTTACACTGTACTATGTTTGTTTGCCTGATTTCTATTGGGAAGGCCACGGTAATTTTTATTGTTTCTTCATAGGTAAGATGTTTAGGACTTTTTAGCTTTCTTCAAGAGTTTCTCTTTGTCTGTTTTTTTCCATTTGAGTATGATATGTCTAGATGTGTATTTAGTGGTATTTATCTAGTTTGATATTCTTTAAAGGGATATCTGAATCTAACATTTTGGTGCTCGATAGTAATATGGAAAACTCTTGGTCATTATTACTTAAATAATTTCTTCTGCTCCATTTCTCTTTATGTTTCTGATGTACTAAATGCCCAATGTTATGTCATCTAAAATGATCCTGTTGCACTTGAGTCTTCTGCTCTGTGGTATCATTCTTATATCTTTTTGCATTCCAGTTTAGGAAGTTTCCATTGACAGTCTTCAAACTCACTGATTCTTTCTCTTGAGCTGAGTGTACTGATGAGACCATTAATGGCATTATTCATTTTTGTTAGAGTGCTTTGGTTATCTATCATCTTATTTTGTTCCTTTCTTAGAATTTTCAACTCTCTGATTACATTTCCTACTTATTCTTGCATATTGTCTACTTATTCTTCAGTGCGCTTAACATATTAATTATAGTTATTTTGTGTGGCTTGTCTGTCTAATCTCATAAGTATGTCATATTTAAGTCTTGTTCTGAAACTTTTGCCTCCTCAGAGTATACATTTATTTTTCTTGCTTTTTGATAGGCCTTGTATTTTCTTTTTTGTTGAAAATCAGACATGCTATAGAGAAAAACAGGTAAAAAAAGTCTTCATCATGAGTTTTATGTTAATGACTAGGAGTTGGACTTGAATTTAATGTTTATTTCATCTATAGCTGTCACAGACTGTGCATTGTTCTAGAGTTCTTGTTTTTGTTCCTTCCTTTGGACTTCTGTGAGTACTCTTTATCAGGGAGAGTCTATGATTTACAGCTCTTTGACTTCTAATCCAGTATTTATATACTGAGCTATCGTGTGATGGTGAGTTGAGTTTTATAATCTTACAACTACATCTGGTCTTTTAGTGGTCTTTTGTCTTTAATCTGTGACTTGAAATGTTGGTTGGTTGGTTGGTTGGTAGGTACAGCTCCCTCTCTTTTTGGTGAGACAGGAAGATTAGAGAGAGCTGGAGGGACAGGAATGCCCTATTCCATGGCTATAAGGTAGGACTCTAGTTAGGACATTTCTCTTAGAGAGTATGTCTTTGTTAAGATAAGGTATACAAGTATTTCACAACTATTGCTTTTCTTTTTATCCTGTGAAAGCTACAAAGTTACCTTTTTCAGATCTTTACTGTAAGAATCTTATAAAGTTACTGGAAGTAAAGTCTGTATAGGTTTCAGACCCCCAGACTGCAGCCCCAGGGGTTTCCTCTTCTCATATTGGTCTCTATGCAGTGTTCACCAATTCAACAAAATTACTATTTTTGTGACTTTACCCATTTCTCACTCTTGTGGCTTTTATTTTGGTAAGCAGATGTGAGCAGTGATTCTCTGTATTCTCCTTTTCCTCCAGATTTCAGAGTGGCAGGTTGCCCTGCAAACTAAGCTGTTTTGTTGTTGTTTGTTCATTTTTTGTGGAATAACAAAAACAAAATCATTGATTTCCAATTTGTCCAGAATTTTCTCGGTTGAGAGTAATGTCTTCCAAAGTCTTTACATATCAAACTTAAAACCAGAAGTTCTTTGAAAATATTTTTAAACACAAAAAACTTACAGGGTAACTATAATTTTGTGAGGTCCTATGTTATGGCCACATGTTGGTGAATGTCTCAAGGATGAGAATTGAGATGCTATAGTGTTCAGTTGGGGTCTTTGGGAACCAGCTGTAAAGACAGGATTTAGAGTGCACGTTTATAGGGTTAGGATAACAGTTCTATAAGTAAAAAGAAAAAAAAAAAAAAAAACAGAAAAGAAAATGAAGCATATTTGGTGAGAGAAAGACATTTTTATACATGATGCAGATATGACTCCTATAAAAATAAAGAGGTGGCAAAGAGGTTGACATGGAGTGCCACAGAGAATGAAGTAGATCTGAAAATATTTCAGTCACCTCAACGCAGTTTTAGAGCAAAGATTGTTCATTAGAGGAACACTAGTCCATGGCGAATGGCCAGCTCATAGCAGTTCTGAGAGCCTTCAGACAAAAGCACAGCCACACTTCTAAAGCTAAAGTGGATCCTGAAAATATTAAGTCCGGGGAGGCTGGCAGCTCCACAGAGACCTTGCAGAAAAACAGCTTCTTCTCCCCTGAATAAGTGTATAAGCCACACATCTCCATGATTGTTATGGCTCTATCTGAAACACATGCGCAAATATTGCAAGAGAATTAAGCTGAGCTGTCTGGCTCCTTATCTCTTCTGGAAAGCTCTGAGTCCTATGTCTTAGAGCTGTACTGTTTTAACAAAATATCTAATACTGGGTAATTATAAAGAACAGAAATTTACTTCTCGCAATTATGGAGGTTGGGAGGTCCAAGATCAATATGCCTTCTGATTTGTTGCCAGGTAAAAGTTCAATTCTGCTTCCAAGTTGGCACCTTCATTAAGTGTTTTCTGGAGGGGGAGGGACACTGTGTTCTCACAAGGCAGAAGGGCCAAAAGAGGCAAACTCTTTCCACTAATCCCTTCTATAAGGACACCCAAACCCATTGTTTAAGGCAGAGACTTCATGACTCAGTAACGCCCCAATGGTCTTACCTCTCAAAAATGATTAATGTTGGAATCAAATTTCAACATGAATTTTAGAGGAGATAAAAATTTCAAACCATAGCACCTTCCTGTGCTGATTCTGTAACTATAATAATACTATTAAGCGAAAGTTTTTATTGGAAAAGGAGTTACAGGGAAAACCTAACAGTATGAATATGTGGTCACATCTAGGGATCACAAATAACTCACTGCTGTAATAGTATGTGTATATTCTAATAATAAATACAATCTCATGGTCTTTGCCTTGTTTTGCTAAATTTTGCTACTAATATTATCATCATAGAAAACTGACTACAGACAGGAATCTAAAAATGCCATACATTTAAACATTGTATTAAGTGATTCAACTTAAACTGGAAAATATACCTGCAAATGCTATTTGTTTTTCTTGAAAACATACTTGCTCTAAGAAAAAAAAAAAAAAAAAAAACTATGATCATATAACATAAACACCCAAATATCCAAATAAATATAATACAATTCTACCATCTGTCTAAATGATGTGTCCTCTTTAAATCAGAGACATGTTTTAAAAAGCAAGCAAAATTAAAAAAAAAAAAAAACTTTTGCATTTTGTCCATATTAATTCTACTTAAGTCGCAATCTAGTTGCATTAGAATTTTTTTTGGTTTTAGACTTAAAAATAAAATATTTGATTTTATTCTGTTGATTTTGGAATTCAAATTGTGCAATGAAGGATTGCCATCAATAAAAATTTGGTTACCTGTTTGTTTTTTGAGTAGCGTTTTTATAGGGTAATAAGGAATCAAAGAGTTGCTTTAAGAGACAGATTTTAATTTTAAATAAACATTTAAAATACACATATCCCTGTTCAATTTGTAGTTTATTAATGGATTTACCAAAGTGAGACATGGTCTGTGCCTTATGTGATGGAAGAGATCATACTGTAAATTTAGTTTTTGCAAAAGGAAAAATGATGGTTGCTTATCATAGTTATTTCTGATGCAGACACACAGTCTTTTCTGATGCATCTCACTCTCACCAGTACTTCCTTCTGCTTCTGGAAGTCACATCTCAGTAAACCACCTGCTCCAAAACCTCTGCCTTAGGCTTGGTTTTGGCATAACACAACCAAGAAAAATAGATGAGGACATTAGTTTTCACCATGATCATTCAGCAATTTTAAGATGGGAATATTTTACAGGCCACTCAAACTACTTTTGAAATTCAGTGAAGGTGTTTTTTGACAAAAAGGCAATGATTCAAACAGAGGTGTAGATGAAAGTCTTGCTAGGAAGAGAAACAATGAGAGGAGACAATAACCAAGGGCTTGGTTTCAATTAAATAAAATACAGAACAGGATGAGCTTGCAAAGATTCTGACAGGGCCAGGGGAAATTAATAGAATGACTTCAAATGAAGAGAAAACCTCAGTGAAGCAAAATATACTGTAGTTAAGAGTTCCCATGAGTAAAGAAAAATAATGACTAAAAAATCTTTATATTTGAAATGTGAAATTGCTTTTACTAGAATGATAGGTTTCAGAAGGCACACAGAGTTGAACCATAAGTAGAGAATTCAGTGAACAATCTATTTCAATGGAGAATTCAAAGAATCTATATTCACTTGTTCGATTCAAAAGAATTTATATTTGATCCTTAGATAACAAACAGAATGATTTTGGCATTTGTATATATACATTTAATAAATTAAGTTAAAAAACATATAATAATTTTACTTTCTTTTGCATTTCACCACAAAATCATATAATATACTTAAACCAATATGAAACAAATTTGAAAAGTAGATCATCTTTTTATGCTGTCTTTTGTCCCAGGCAAACTCTTATGCATAAACTCAAGAAACATCTACTACCCATGTCTAAAACTGATATACTACAGTAATATTAAAAATTTTTTGATTTGATAAAGCGAACATGGAAACAAAGTAAACATTCCCACTAATCATAAACATTATGACTACAATTAAGGAAAAATATACTCTATTTTTTGAGAACATATGCTATGAATTTGGACTGTTTGGACTTGAAAACTTTGTTCACTTCTTTTCGTCTTTGCAATCTTAGGCAAGTTATTTTCTCTAGCTGTAAAACAGTTTTTCAATCTGATGACTGGTTATAATTATAAAAATTGTTTCATGGAATTGGCAGGAGATTGAGTTAATCCATGTAAGCACTTAAACATAACTAGTTATGATGGTTAGTAAATACTTGTTTAACATAAAACTCCTTAAGTATAATCTCATATCTTTTTTAAGCACTCCTTGAAATACTTACTAGTTGCTAAAATTGAAGAACTTTAGATGACTCACTGATGACCATGGCTCATCCAAAAAAGAATGGTGCAAATCCAAAACTAAGTTTTTCACCTTGTATACTGTATCAGTAACCTAGAAGTCAATAGCTTTTCTCTCCATTTCTCTGGGGGTCAATTACTGGTTTTAATCATGCACAGGAAATTATGGACACTCACTATCAAGGGCATTAAAAACTATGCAAGTACATCCCTGAATTAATTTGTTCATGTGGCTTTCAGCCTGCATTCTCCCTGAAAAGAGATTCTTGAGATGTTACTAATGTGTATTATTTCTTCATTCTTGTAATTTACAAATATTTGTGAAATACAAAAAAAATTAATATAGGATTTATTTTTTTATTTTATATGTTTCAAAGAAACACACTGCTGGAGGCTGCTGGGGAAGATAGACTTGCATCTGTGGTCTAATAAGCACATTGAAAGAGGAAAAACACTGGAAATGGTCTGATCTCTACTGTTATGTGCTGCCTGTTCCATTTTTATATAGGGGTCACTGATGGTTAAGGAGGTATGCAAATTACCCATAAGTAGGAGACCTAATAATCAAAATTTAAATACACACCATTCTTTCCCCAAACCTGTGTTTTCCAACAGATTAGAATATATTCTTGTAGGGCATAGTGGCACACACCATAATCCCAGTGTCTCATGAGTCTGAGGCAGGAGGATCACAAGTTCAAAGTCAGATTTGCAACTTGGAGAAGACCCTGTCTCTAAAAAACAAAATTAGCTGCAGATGTGGTTCAGTGGCTAAGTGCCCTTGGATTTAATCCCTGGTACCACATATGTATGTGTATATATATATGTTATTGTGTGTGTGTATGTATGTATATACATACATACACACACACTTTTCTGCTGGCTTAGTGTTTTCAACATTATTTTTTGATATGACAGTCAATTGGACACATGTTTGGGGCATCATAACTCAAGCTATAGGAACTGGCAATAAAGTTAATGACCAAAGTGGCTTAATTTGTTTTCTAACAGTAGGCAAAGCATTAACCGAGAGAAATGGTTATTAGTCAGAATTTCCAACACTGGCATGTGAGTGAGAAATTAGAGACGAACAAGCCTCCTAATTAAAAGTCCAGCTTTGTTATGGAAGTAGTAAATGATCATCTAGAATGAACCATTGTTTCAACACAAGAGGAAGCTTTTAATAGAAAATAGTATTTCAGATATCCACAGGATATTTGGAAACAAGAATTAAAAGTAAGGATAAAATAAATGGATGAGAGTTTTTATTTCTTATCTAGTATTGTATATTTAGAGTCATTTGTGGCTATATAAACTTTCTTATCTTCAAGGCTTTGAATAAGAGTCATATCTAATGAAGGTAAGAGAGAATAATAAATATCCATATAATATAAAAAATATATTGTTCACTCAGTATATATTTGAAATTCAATATATTTAAGATTAAAAATTGCACAAAATTGTTAATTTTAATCAAAATTATTTATAAATACTAGAAAATCATTGACTGAAATTTGCATTAAAAATCCAAGTCATCTAATTCCATGATGCAGAGAAATTCATTGAATTTGGAAATTCCAACTCATGCCTTTTTCAATGCCCTGCACCCATTCTAATTTTAATATTTCTCTCACCTTTTACCATTTTTCTTTTCCTATAATAATGTCCTAAATTAAAATCTGAAATCATATGATCTTAAACAACTATATTAATAAAATGAAAACTTTGACCTTAATTATACAACACATATAATCACTGATTGTCAAAGTAGTTTTCATTGCTAGGTGTAATCATTTATAAAACAGACTATTCAAGTGTAGAAGTATTAAAATTATATTTTTAAGTAAACTTGGTATTTTTTAGGTAAGCTAACAGCACTTTTTTTAATTGGGAAGGTGACAGAATGTTAACCATATTTAAATGATTTGCAAAGATTCTCTTAACTTAAAAGATGAGAATATGCAAAAATATGAACAGGCAGTTTTTCAATGAATAATAAATAGATATATGTTTGCAAATAAACAGGATCAACATGGGTGAGCCTAAAAAGCGGAGTTTTGTATGCAGAATGGATTTCCCAGTAGAAACTAAGATAACAATCCAATTAGGCTGTTACTATATGTAAATGAGAAACTCTAATTTAAGAAACCACAATAAGATTGAAATCCAAAAGCAAACTAGGGTGTATCTTGTTTTGTTTCAAACAAGTCAAATTATAAGTTGTCAAAGGAGGAGGTAAGCTTCAGGTGATCAGGAGCTAAAGGGAATTGGTTAGTAAAATATAGTTGATGATGGATGGTTTTTGAGTGTTAGCAGAAAGCCATATCATCAGTTCACAATTAAAAATTCATTAAACTTTCGAGGCCAGGATAACATTTAGTAAATAGAAGCAGCATGTGAGAAATTTGAATGAGTATAAGGGCTTAATAGAATAATCAGTGCTCAAACTAGTATACCTCAAAATAGCACTTCATAAATATTCATGCTTTCATAGTTTTACCACTAACTAAATAACAAAACTATGAAGCTTACTACAAATATTATTAGTATTATGCCATTATTTCAATTATGGTTTATAATATTGGTTAAAATAAAGTGTTCTACTAAATGGAAGGAATATTTAAGTTCAAATTCTCTCTCTTCTAGGGAAATGTTTTTAGGGTTCACTAAATGGGAATGATCTCTTCTAAACTCTCAAACCACCTTATCTATAACTTATTACACAATCATATGTAGTTAGACAGTATTGCATTCAACAACTATAAAAATTAATTAAAAATTAATTTTGCAACTGAGAAAACTAAACATGTTTTTTAAACATAGCAAAAATTGTTGAAGTTTTGAATAGATTGCCTGCAGGAACAATTAATCTCAGTGGAAAGAGTAACACATTCAAAACATATTTCTTCTCTCTTTCACTCTAGTAACATGAGATGAAAAACTGGAAGCATATATGCCAAATAGAGACTTCATCTATAATTTTTTGTTCTGTAGAGAATGTTCAAAAACATTTCAATTTGTTGTTTACATTTGAAACACAAGATACTTGGCATTAAGCCCAAATTTCTGTTCTCTTTGGAAAAGTTAGACTATTGAAAACATTGGTCCAATATTCCATAAGAAAATAATGTGTTGTATCTGAGTTTAAATTACAACTTTTAGAGAGAACAAGTGTTAGTTCAATAACTTATTTCTCTAATTTATCCCAACATTTTGTACTGAATTTCTGCCTTGTTTTTTTTGTTTCTAGAAGAACCAAAAGCGCAGCTATGCAAAAAATTAACAAAGAATGTTTTATAATAATTATTCTTGTTTTAAAAATGACATAGGTGAATTTAAGAAGTAAAGTCATGTTTAACCCACTTGGGAAAGAACTGAAGAGCCATGAGCCAGAAAAGAATCAAGTGAGATTGCAAATTACTTAGGTGTTGCAGTGAAGCAAACACAAAGTATTTTCATAAGTTTTCAAACACTATTTTACTGAACCACTAGTGAAAAATAATCATTGAAGCTTATATCTTTGTCTCAGAACAGATATTTTTTTATGAGTGTACAAAAGTTGTAATAAATCATAATATTCTTGGTTTTAATAATAATGATTTTCATTACCAAAATCATTAATCTGTTGCCCATGCATGAAAAATAGCCTTCAAATGTATGGTTTTTAATGGTGACTTTCAAATCTTTGAACAGTTACCTGGAGGGTTTTTATTCCAATTTTTGTTTTACTGTCTTTTAAGTTTGTATTGTATTTCTTTAACAATGGTACTTTATTTTTTCAGGTTCTCCAAAGGGTTTTTATTTATCCCTCCCATGCTACGTCATTGATGTAGCCCTGAAAATAAAAAAAAAAGAGCTGCTTTTCTCAGCCTCTAATATAATCTGCCTCTAATATAATACTTTTTAAAATAATTTCTAAGTATCATCTATGTAGTAATATGATTTCAGCTCTGCAAAAGTCCTGAAAATTTAAGTCTAACTAGAATCCTTCCTTTCATCACCCTGAAGGGGGTAGTGACTTCATGACACTTAGTGGGAAGTCATGTGAACTGTGATCCTCAGTAATTAGTGGAGTTTCATACCTCACAGTGAGGGAAAGAAAAACAGAACATCCTTTTCAGGGTCAAGGTTTACTCTAGAGGAAAAGGCTTGATGAATTTACTTAAAAAAAAAAAAAAAAAAAAAATTTAGTCTAAAGATAGTGTAATAAAAAGTGTTCTAAGTAAATGTGTTTGTTCACTGGAAAATTCTCAAAAAAGATAGTTTACCCGTCCTATAAAACAAACCTCAAATTATAATAATAGCAGACAAGTGATAATTATTCACTAGCTAGTAATTACATGAACCTTATTCACCATTGTGATATAGTGTTTTGTTGTTACTGGTAATAAGATCTAAACAAGAAAATTAAGCATTTGAACAGTTTATTCCAGACTTCATACAGATTTTTGTTTTCATCTGTTAATTCATTCTATTTGAAGCATTATGGACTTGAGAACCAAAACACCACCTGTGGTTTTGTTTTATTCCTAACACATCCCTCACTTGTGATTTTAAATACCACATCAAAGGGAGCCTCTTAAGGTGAATGTCCTCATTGTCATTCCAGAAAAATAATATGGTATTATCTCCTAGTGATGTGGTTCACATCTATAATATTGCTAAACCCAACATATTCCTTTATTTTTTTTCCTCAGTCTTAAATGCTTAGCAGGGAGATAGAGCAAGAGCTTCATATCTGATTGGCTCACATTCTGTTTTTTCAAGAAATGCAATTTAATTAACCATGGGCAATCTTCATTTCTGCTTTGCATTATGTCCAGCTATCTCACTGAAAATTTTCAAGTGTAATCATAATCTCTTAGATAATTATTAATGGGGATTTTTTTTAATAGAAAAAGCTTATCTTTAACTTGAATGTTTATTAAATGCCTAGAGATTTTTAAGTGTCCTTTATAATACAAAAAAAAGAACTTTTCCTATATTCAGAAAATATTAAGATTAATAAATACCTTAATCAATACTATGGTTTAATTGTGTCCCCCAAGGTTCCTGTGTTAGAAACTTAATCTCCAGTGCAACAGTATTGAGATGTGAAACTGTGAGGAAGTGATCAGGAGAGCAGAGCCCTCAGGAATGGATTAATGCTGTTATCATAGGAATGGGTTAGTAATTTTCAGTGTGGGTTCTGGATAAAAGGATGTCTTTGACTCCCTTCCCTTTTCTCTCTCTCTTTCATCCTCTCTTGCCTCCTCCACCTTTGCCAATGGATGGCACAACACAAAGCCTCCTGCCAAATGTTGGTCCCATAATCTTGGACTTCCCAGCCTCTGAATCTTTAAGAAATTAATCTCTGTCTTATTTATTATTTATGTATTTATTTATTTATTTTTGGCACCGAGTATTGAACCCAGGGACTTAACCACTGTGCCACTCCCCAGAACTTTTTATATTTTATTTTGAGACAGGGTTTCTCTAATTGCTGAGGTTGGCTTTGAACATGCGATCATCCTGCCTCAACCTCTTGAGCCACTAAGATTTCAGGCATGTATCACTATCCCTAGCTAAATTTCTGCTTTTGATAAATCACTTAGTCTCAGGTATTATGCTATTTTAACCTAAATTGAAAGAAAAAAAAATTCATACATATGAATTAAATTTAAAAGCTAATGAACTATTCCATAACCATATTTTCTAATATAATAAAAATTCTGATGTAAGATTGTATCAAAAAGTGGGCCTAAAGATAAATGAAAACCTGAGTAAATATTTTTAATAATAGATAATAAGATAAATTTTTTCACATTAATTTAAATTTAAATGGAATCCAAAGTAAATTCTAAGATAATCACCTTAATTATTATTAGCCAGGAAACATTAAGTTGACCAGCAGTTCAAGTGCCCAATTGTTATCATTCCCTTTAAAAATCATAATTAATAATTTTATTTTTGTGTTCTCTATCCTTCTACTGAATATCAGATAGTGTAAATCTTTAAAAAGAGCAATTAAAATAGAAATTAACAGAAATTAGAGTTCATATTTATATATCAATGGGATCATGCATTTTAACTATTTATTGCGTAGGAAACAGAATTCCAGCAGGATTAGAGTTATGGATCATTGCTCACAGAGTTAGAGTTGTGTGAATCATTGAATGTGAAATGTGGCTCCAATTTTTTAATGTTAAATTAGTAATGAAAAATCTTCTCACTTTTTTTTGGTAAGTGGTTGTACTTCCCCATTTAAAATATCTGGTTTCTTACAAAACCTCTGATTTTATAATTTTTTGAATCAAAATCTAAAAAGATTCAAAATTTTCCTGTAAAAATATAAGATATATAGGCAGGTTGTAAGGGAAAATAATTCAAGGAGTTAAGATGAAATAAACCTCTTAATGAAATTGTATTAGTGGCTCTTAAAATTTTTCATTATAATATTAAGCACAGATTTAAAAAAAATTCAAATGATTTGAAAACTATGTCCAACAAATTGCTTCACTTTGTCATTAAGAAAACATCCATCATTTTTATTATAATATTATTCTAAAATATATAGGGAGCATTACTTCTTACACAAAATATATAGTTAGAAAATTAACATGCAACCTATAAAATATTATGACATTATTAAAATATTTACTACAATGATAAAATGATCATTAGATATTCTTACTTGACATTCTCCATATTTAAAAGAAATTAAAATTTAAAATTCCTCACTGAAGGATGAGCAATCTTTGCAATTATATATATATATATATATATATATTCATATATATATGTATGGCAAATTAAAATGTTGATTTCTCTTATGGAAATAAGAGTTAAAGATAAAATTTATTTTAGATATATAGTATAAAATGAATTGATCTAGTACAATTGTAAAAAGTGATAAAATTGGCAGCTATTGATAACTTTTGTGTTGTTCAAAAACTAAAATGTTAAAAAATTGTAAATAGAATATAGAATAACATCTATGTTAAGTATACTCATACTATGGAAGAGTAATTCAGTGGCTTTAATCTACCCCATTTTTTGCTGCATAATTTTACTACTATTTAAAATGTGTGTGCTCTCAGTGAATGCATGTGCCTGTATTTGCATAAATAATTTTGGACAAAATACACACATATTCAAATTAATAGTATTTACACTTACCTCCAAAGATATTTTTCTAAATAAGTTCAAATGTACAAAATAATAAAAATTGAACTTCTGTAAGTTACAATTTAGATGCTATATCACATTTATCCTAATGTATTGAAACTGTAATTGCAAGTAATTGAACTTCCAATACAAAAGTAAATAAAGTTGCTGAACCAAAAGGAAATTAGCATTGATTGCAGTTGGAGTAAACTGAACAGATTTGGTAGTTCAGATTTATTAAGGTGGCAACTAGTCCTAAATCCATTAACATAAAAATTTAATTAAAATGTGAATCTTAGCAACAAAGGCAACAACAAGAAACCACCATAAAAATATGCTTTATTTTGATGACGACAATCAATATGAAAATTGCTAGACTAGCACACTCAAATTAATTCCAACAATTAAAGGAAAACTTAACATAAAATTAGATTCTGATAGGCCATGACAAATATTAACAAAAAATTAAATGATTGCTATGTTGATATTTATTTAGCTTTCACATGTAAAATTTAATACTTGAGCCACATTGCATAATTTCTTGAAAGGTTAATGAAAAATGCAGATATTATCTGTTTAAGTAACCAACCCTATATCTTTATATAAGATTTACTCAAATAAAAAATAAATATGTGCTTGGTTACCTAATATTTCTAGCAAAAAGGATGCCTATTTAGCTGAACCAATTTATACAAACCTCCATATCACTCTGTCTACATGTAACAAAGTTTTGTTGTGGTCCTATTTCATAGCCTTCTATTAATAAGTCATTCCACTAAAAAGATCATTAGGCAAACAAGAATGCCATCTGCTTTAATTCTATAAGTTAATTCTATTTTATGACTCAAGTGTTTACAAGACAAATTTAGTTCAGATTAATTAGTTTTATAGGTGAGAAGTATATTCAGTCTGTTACTGTATTCCATGATACATTTTTAATGAATTAATCACTCATTTAAACTTCACTGCTTCCAACCTGAATAAAACCATTGAGGATGTCACTGACAGTAATTCTGACTAAATTTACAATTGACCAGGATAATCCTTCTTAGAAATACATATTTTGAATTATCCAAATTGATGAAACCCAAGTGAAATCAATGAATGGAATTAAAGATATTACTCATGAATTATCCAAGCTGCTTAAGACCAATGAACTATTAACTTTTGGCAAGAATGCTGTTCATGCCCATGTTTTAATTACAACTACATCTAACAATGTTTCTGCTGCTACTATTCCTATTAATTCTCACTTTCTTCCTTTTCTACATTGTTCTCTTCTTATTCCTAATACTACTCTTTAATTCTGTTTTGGCTGCTAGTATTATACAACTAACACATGTTGTGTCATTTCATGTCTGACATCTATCTATGTAGATTGTATTAAACAGTGGGTTTATTATTATTTGCTGATTGGCTTTTGATTATTTATATTAAACAAGACAATGTTCATTCTTCTAATCTAATACTTGGTAGAATCCCCTATCATACTGCAATCACTTGTTTTTATAGAGTTTTATTTATCCATTTATGTGTACTTCTTTAGAAGTATTGATATTAGATGAGAACAGTGTTAAATTCTCAACTAAGAAAGCTATGTATGGATTGTAATTTATTTGGGATCAATATCATATAGTAGTGGGGACAACATAGTGATCAAAATATTCGAATACTAATCTTTATGTTAAGAAACATATTATTCAAAAATTTAAAACATAATAGTACTCGATACTAAAATAGGACCTGTATATAAAGAAAAGTATAATAAAAAAAATAAAATGTAAGCAGTAAAGACTGGGCTCATGAGATTTCAGAGGGGAGGGAGAACTCTACTGGAAATTGGAGTAGGGGCCATTCATGTTAAGCAAAGAAGTTGTCTACATTTTACCCATGTACTGAGACATTTTTTGAGACCGAATTTAAAGATGGATAATCACTCTAGTGGAGGAAATTTCAAAGCAACACAGCATTCAGGCATTGGCATGTATATTGCGGGTGGCTTTTAGCCAAGATTATTGTGAAAATCAAGAGCATAAAGATTTGAAAAACCTGCAATTTGGCAAAAAATGTACATATAAAACTGGGGCCAAGAAAGACATTATAGTTGAAGATATTAAATCCACTAAAGAAATCCTAAGTACTTTACACAGAAACAATGGAAAAGATGGCTTGAATGCATCTCTGTAATGGGCAAGACCACACCAATTACAGACTCACGTCTGTATAAGGAAAACAAAAATCTTGAGAAGAGACCATGTGGGGCACCTTGCTTGCACAGCATCCTAGGAACTCGTTTCTTCATGCTAAGCCACCCAAGCACTCCGGGACCAGTGCATTATCTACGTGGTGCTTATTCTATAGGAAAGCAGGATGCCGGAGTTAGGGGATCATGGCGGCTTCCATCATGATTTCTGAAGAAGGCCTGGGAGGGCAGGTAAAGAGCACCAGTATCATAATCCCTTCAGGCAGCCGCTGAGAAGGGGACGCATGAAGATGTAGGAAGGAAACCAAAGCTGTAGTGGAGAAGTCCTGCCCCCCGAGATTAAGAGATCAGCAATGTGTAACGTCTGCCAAGGAAATCTGCAGAAACCAAGCAGAAACAAGTTAAGAAAGAGGCCATCTGGGTTGCAATGATCAAAACCTTGGGATGGAGCTACGTAAATCTTTGGAGAAAATATCACAGTGCCATGTGCCCCAAATACAGGATGTGATGCTACAGGACTTGCTTGCCTAGTGGCATTTGGTCTTATATTCATTCCATCCCTCCTATGGCCCTATTTACCCCTTGCGAAATGGAAATGTTTACTCCGTGCCATTACATATTGAATGTATGTCACCTGCTTTTAAAAAAAAAAAAATTAAAAATGTTCTAAGTGGTTGTACATGACAGTAGAATGCATTTTGACACATTGTACCCAAATTGAGCATAACCTTCTCATTCCCCTGGCTGTACATGGTGCTGAGTCACACCAGTAGTGTAATCATACATGTATATAGGGTAATAATGTCTGTCTTATTCTACCATATTCCCCATTCCCACTGCACCACCCCTCCCCTCACTCTTATCTGCACAATCCAAAGTTCCTTCATTCTTCCCTACTGCCCCTCCCCCCCCACTACGGATCACCATCCGTTTACCAGAGAAAAACATTTGGACTTTGGTTTTTTTGGAATTGGCTTATTTCATTTAGCCTGGTATTCTCTGCTTCCATCCATTTACCTGTCCCTTGCTTTTGATCTTTACCAGTCAAGAATTTACCTTGAGTCTCAGATAAGATGGTGGACTTGGACTTTTGAGTAATGTTAGAATTGTTAGGGCCAATTGTGGACTCCTATAAATGGACTAAATGTATTTTGCATTGAGAGTTGGGCATGAGCTTTTGGGGGCCAGGGGTGTAAGGTCATGAATTGGATATGAGGTGTCTCCCAAGTAGCTCGGTATGAAATAACCCAATAATGTTTAGAGAAAAATGATCTGATTATAAAAATTGTAACCTTATCAGTGGATTGATCCAATTGAATGGATAAATGGCTGCTGACTTTTGGCAAGTGGGAAGTAGGGCACTGGAGGCATGTCTTTGGGATGTATATTTTTTCCCTGATGAGGGCAGCTTTCTCTGTTTCCTGGCTGTCGTGAGCTGAGCCCCCTTCTGCCATGGTTTCTGTCTCACCTCAGGCCCAGAGTTATGGAGTTTGCTGACTATGGAATGAATCTCTGAATCGGAGAACTAAAATAAACTTTTCCTTCTTTAATTCCTTCTTGTCACAGTGATGCAAAGCTTACCAATACAAAGCTTTTTTTAAAATTTTTGTGATACCTCCTTCAAAGAGATCTTTACTACTGGATCTAGATAAAAGAACACGCTCAATTCCCATTATTCTGTCTTATATTCTACTATCATTTTCTTTAGTATGTACCACAATTGTTGTTGTTATTATTGTTTGTTTCTTGTTTGTTTGTTTTTTTTTTTTTTATTTTTTACTTTTTGGTTAATTTTTATTATCTATCCTCACAGGATTGCTTTGTTTCACTGAGAACACTGTAACATGTGAACTCTGTTGGTGTTGCATTCTAACTACTAGAACTGAGTCTTCAGTAACAGACATTCACCAAACACTGTGGAATGAATGATGGAATGTATTCCTTATTTGAAAGTTTGAAAGCAACAACCCTGAGGTAGCTTTCTACCAATTAACCCAGGAATCATACTTCTAATGTGGTCTAGATTTTTTTGTTCACATTCAGTTCTTAGTGTCTTCTTTGTATTTCAAAGGTCTGATTTAAAGAGAATATTTGGGATTTCTATGAATCATGACATTATACAATGAGCCAAATGTGGTAATATAAACTGAAATTTGGTCTAACATAAAATAATATAATTTAAACCAATAGTATTATACTGAAAAATACTTTTGAAGGTAGGAAAATATAGCATTTTAAAAATTTAATCTCCAATAAGCATTTTTAAAATTTAATCTCCAATACAGAATATGAAACACCAAATACAGAAAATGAAACACCAAAGAGTAGCTACTTCGTAGTAATTTATACTATCAATTAGAGCATCTACTCAAGGAGCAAACAGGTGCTTTGTGCATACCTCAAAGGATGATGGTGAGGAACAGGCAGCAATTGGGTTGCCTTTTCTTGGTCATTAGGGATTTGTTTTTTTTTTTATTTTTAGATTTTAATTTTTTAAATTCTGTATATCGAGGACCACATATGTACATCAACAGACATGAGAAAGTATTATATAAGTGTCTTCCTTTTTAGGAAATAGGAGGTTGAAGGTGTGTGTTAATAAAGGAAACCTGATGGGAGGTTCTATTGAGAGAATAACAACCTCCAATGTCACTTGATAACTGAAATGGAAAGTCACTGTGTATAAGGTTAATCTACAAAGCAAACCTCAGCACCAAGGATTGAGAAAGTAGATAAATAAAAAGTATGACTACCCACAAAAATAGACAGAATTAATTCACAAAAGCTAGATTGTGGAACCAACCTAGATGCCCTTCAACAGATGAATGGATAAAGAAATTGTGGTATATATACACAATGGAATATTATTCAGTCATAAAAAAGAATAATATTATGGCATTTGTAGATAAATGGGTGGAACTGGAGAATATCATGCTAAGTGAAATAAGACAATCCCAAAAACCAAAGGCAGAATGTTTTTCCTGATAAGTGGATATTGATATAAAATGGGGTTGGGGGTGGAAAGAGAGAAGAACGAAGGAACTTTAGATTATGTAGAAGGAAATAAGAAGGAGGGGGGTATGAAAAATGGTGGAACAAGGCAGACATCATTACCCTATGTACATGTATGATTACACAAATGATATGAATCTACATTGTGTACAACTATAGAAATGAAATGATGTATCCCATTTGTATACAATAAATCAAAATGCAGTTTGTAAAAAATTAAAAATTTTTTTTTAAAAATTAAAAAAATAGAAAGGACTGTGCTCATGTAAAAGTTTAAGAGTAGTGGTGAAGCCAGAATTAAGGACAGGTAGTTAGTGTAGAAATAGGGGATCGGGTCAAATGGAGGAAATGAAGCCATCTGCCTCTGGAAGTTGGAGACTGCCCCTGGAAGAATGGAATGTCAAGGATCTCCAGAGCCCATTGATTACCAAATTTACCTGCCTTTATCAAGGACTGCAAGCAAGGAGCTGCTAATTAATGCCCCCTGGGCTCTTATCTGTCTGAATCACTGAATCACCTTGACCCCCCCCCTCCCACCCATGGCTTCTCACTTTATGCAAAACCAGGCCTAGTCACTTAGGCAGGAAGGAAAGATAAAGGGGGAGAGAACTGGAGAAAGAAAGAGACTTTAACCTATAAAAGATGTAGGGTGCGCTCACTTCTTGGGACTTTAGAACATCAGCCATGGCCCCCTTCTTCCTGCTGGGAGGAGTCTGTATTATTACCTTTAAATAAAACCTGCTTAATATGCTTGCCTTGGCGTGCTTCTCTAGTGTTCAATCTTCAACATTAGAAGGAGCAGAACTCATCACCGGTAAATGGCGGTATCAGTGATAGGCTACTATATGGAGGAAAACAAACGTAACTTCAAGTATCAGCTCTCAAATTTGAGATAAGAAAATAGATTTTTACAGAATATTGAGATAGTGGGGTCTGGGTTGTGGCTCAGTGGTAGAGCACTTGCCTAGCATGTGTGAGGCACTGGGTTTGATTCTTAGCACCAAAAATAAATAAATAAATAAATAAAATAAAGGTATGTGCCCACCTTTAAAAAAATAAAAAGTAAAATAATATTGAGATAGTGCATGATAATAATACTACAAGGATAATAAAATAAATTATGGGTACTTGAAATTTTTGTTTTTAAATTATTGTGGAATATTATGTGACAAAACAAAACTACGTGATATTTTTCATATGTCCATTAAGGGAAATTTCCCAATGCTAAAGCAGTCTGGGAATTTTTTGAGGAAGTATTTGTATCACATTTTTATTGTTGTTGTAACACATTTCCAAAGATTTAGTGACCTGAATCAGCACAATTTATGATTTTCTCCCTCTGGAAGTCAGAAGTCTAAAAGATGGGTCTGCAGGACTGCATCTCTTCTGGAGCATCTGTGGGTGAATTTACTTTCTTGCTTTATCTACCTCCTGAGGTCACTAGTGTTCCTGGATCTGTGGTCCATTCCTCCACCTTCAAAACCAGCTTTTCTTTCCTCTGGCATCTGCTTCCATTTTCTCACCTTCTCTCTCTGATTCTTAATAAGAATCATTGTGAATTTAAATTTGGCCTGAGGCTGCCTCCATACCATGAGTCCATATATATTGGACTGCAGCCTAATTTGGAAATATAGCTAATAACTGAGCTGGGGATAATCATCAACAGCTGGTTTTCTGCCAATCACAGAGAGCCAAAAAACACATCACACCATATAAAAATAAGGCAGATAACTCACATCATGACTGAATGAGGCAAATCCTTAGCTACAGACAATTAGGCAATCTATCTACTTAGTTTCTGTACCTGGCCTATTAAATTTCACTGTTCAATTTGCTGACCACTTACTTTGGGAATGACATTTCACTCAAACAATCTGTGCTAAATTGAATTTGTCAAATGTATGTGTGTGTTTTTTAATATTTTGATTACTTCAGACCTATATGTATTACTGAGATAATCTCCCCATTTTGAGAACTTTAATCACATCTGGAAAGACCTTTGTAGTACGTAAAATAACATTCACAGGTTGTAGGACTTAACATGTGGGCATCCTTTGAGAGTTGTTACTCAATCTACCATGATATTTAAGCTGAAATCTGAAGGGAAAAAAAAGAACCAGTCATGTGATAAAAATGAAAGATCTGTACTAGTTTGAATTTCCAGGAAAAGAGATCTTCAGTCACAGATAGAAGGCAGGTCATTATTGGGAAGGTGATACCAAGAAGTTAAGGTGAGAGGAAAGAAAGTAAACTTGAGAAACTGAGGAGAAAACAACCAATAAAAAGTGTACTACTGAACAAATAGCAAGATAAAAACTGACAATCTGGCTGGGTAAGTTTTGGGTAGTAGTGTAGTATGTCTCAGAATAGTACCAATGGGACACAGAGGCTGGGTTCAGTATGCTTCTGAGGGGGGCTAACCAAACTTGCAAATTTCCATAAATAACCATTAGGCAGGGCAGCAGAAGAGGGAAAAGAATGCTGGATGTGGAACCTATTGGTTCTGCATGTATCTGTATTATGAACTCACAAGAAAACGGTTTAATGTACACATTTTGGAAAAAAAAAATAGTATCAGATATGGATGGCAGAGATAACAAAATATCAATAACAAAATAGTAGCTATTATTGATTAACTTTGTTAACAATAACAAAAATATTAACAAAAATATACAAGATACACCATACAAAACAGTCATAGTTCTTGCAATATAGTGTAATACTTGAAAATAAATTGTTGAGCAGAATGAATCTGGCTTAACTTTCCTACCTACATATATGAATATAACCCAGTGATCTCACCATCATGTACAGCCACAAGACACTAACTATAGAAAAAAAAAAAAAAAAAAAAAAAACAGCCTAAAAGTGAATAGATGAAATATCAGTAGCACAAAGGGAAACGAACAGAGGGAAAGGGGAAATACTGGAGACTGAATTAGAGCACATTGTGTTCCATGTTTTTATAATTATTTCAAAATGTTTTCTAATGTTACATATAACTAAAAAAACAATGAAAAAGGAAAATACATTGTTGAAATAATTACAGAACAATAAAATGTTATAATGTATTGGTGGTTCAGAGCAAATGTTTAATATTGTAAAAAGAGCTAAAATTGCAATGAGTTTAGTCTGAAATAGCTAATCCTACATTGCATGATGAGTTGCAGATCTACATTATTGGCAAAAGACTTCAGGTGATCAGAAGAAGAAAGGCTTGCTAAGAAAGAGAAAAATGTGTAAGTGTTGGGACTAATGACACATTAACTAACTCGGGCTGACTCCTTACTCCCTGGCGGGTGAGCAAGATCAAGGCCTCAAGGCAGTTTCAGAGGTTAATGACGATAAATTGGACCACCGTCAGGGATTGGTTAACAACAGTTCCGTGAACGTGATCAGTTCGTGCTTGCCATATAGTCCAATGGGACTCTCGTCTGTGGGAACCCCCCATGCCTTGCTGACCTTTAAGCTGATTGGTTCCTGCCTAGCCCCCACCCTACATAAAAGCTGTGTGACTTCCTCAATAAACAAGTTCCTACTGTGACTGTTCTCTCTGGTGCATCTGATTATCCTCGGCCGGAGGGCTGGGTGCGGTTGGTCAGTCCGCCCTACCTATCCTGGTCTGACCTTGTTGGGTAGTGTTCCCTTCCCTTGTCGCTGGTTGAGAAGAGCAAGGGGGCTTAAGATCCCAACATAAAAGCAAATAAAAAATGTACAACCATGTATGGTAATGTGTATTTTGCAATATTCTGTATGGATAATAGTGTTTTGATTTTAAGGATGAAAGATATGCTAAATAGCTTGCCAATAGTAATTACTTGGTTCACTTATTCAATCATTCAAAAATATTTATTAGATGTTTGGCCTATGTTAGGCACTATTTCAAACAATGGTATTATAGCATTGAATGGGAATAGTGGAAATTCCTAGCCCTAATGCATTTCCATATTTCACATTTCTAATAAAATTAAAATATATCTGCATGTATTATAAAATGTATTTATACATAACCCTTGTAAATAAATAATGAATATGCTGAAGTAAGTTTCATGACATAATCAATGCATAATTTTACTTTACTTTTGTTTACCATCATCCTTTGGAAATGTGTTCAATATAAAATACTTCTTTTTGTTTAAATGGATAAAATTCTCTCAGGTATTTTGGTAGTCTTCTAAATAAACAGGTTGGGGACTGCTCAGATTATAAACAGAGTCTCATTTTTGTATTGAACATTTCTATCTTATTCAATTGCAAAATTTCTCCTCATCTGTAGAAATCACATTTAATCTCAGAACTCTACCAGCATATCAGTAGGTACTGTAGTTGGTATCTTGCCCCTTCTGTGAGTAAGGATTTGGGCAGTTCTAATCACAGTCATTAACACTACCCTCTCCTTTTAAGCACAACTGCTTCTCTCCTCTTTTAGTCATTAGCAACAGTTTAGAAATCTTGAGAGTTTAGGACTCTCCCCAGGTTAAAACAACCAAGCAGAAATTTACACTGTCTGATGAGCCCCATCCCCCACCCATACAAACACACAGACATGCACAGCTGGGCAACTAATTCTTCCTGAGAAAACAATTTAGGAGTTCAACTTATTAATTGTTCAGTTCTCCTTCTCAGGTATGTTTTAGAGCAGCTCCTGTAGAATTCTGATGGGTCTCTTTTCCTGTGGAGAAACTTAAGAAAGGAATTTAGTTGGGAAACTATGACCCACTCTATTGTAGTTATCTTTGAGGTCACAATTTATATGTATAATATTTCCAAAACTAAAATGTATCAAATCAAAGGGGTAATCACATATTCTCCATCTGAAGCAAGAAGAGTATGTTAAAATAGTCATTAACTTTTTGTTTTTATTGAAACAACAAAATCAGATATATAGTTCACACTGATGTAATGTGTTAATAGATTCATCATCTACATTTCAAACCCAGTACATGCAAATTTCAATGTAGCATTGTATTAACTAAAAGTATTGATGTGTCTTGCCAGACTGCCTGCATGGAGTAATGAATGAGAATGTGGAATGCATGTATTAAAAAGAAATGTGTTTTCATTGTGGCATATGTAATGATTGTATATTTCTGATTGAGCCCTTATGTTCCAACATTTTGCAAGCTTGAATTTCACATTAAATAAAAATATTCAAAAACTGTTACGATACCTTAAAACAAACATGTTAATACATTCTGTAAAGGCAAGTAAAATTTATGGCAGAGTCGAACCTTTATTACTTTTCATGCTAAAGGCAGAAAGTCTTGAAAGTGAATCTAAATGTGGTCTTACTAAAAATGGAGAGTGCATGATTCAGTGATTGTCTAAAGCACCCCAAATTTACAAAAAATGCTGAAAATGAACATCCACGTGGCTTATTCAGATCAGCTCAAAGAGAATTGCCCCCAAAAGATTTTGGCTTAGAATGATCTCCATCACTCTCAACCTTTTTGGTAAAGAGTAAGTACAATTCCCTTTCCTCAATTGATAGGAACTGCTCTTCTTTCTAGTAGTGGCAGGAAATGTTTAGAAATCTTGAGCCACTACCTACTCAGACTCCAGGAAATTCATTCTTAACTTTCAATAAACACTAAATCTTTTAAGGGCCTATTAAATTACACCCATTCACAACCTTCACCCTCTACTTTAATACTCTGTTAAAATATCAATAAGTGTTTCTAAGATTTAGAAAAAGCTGAGAGCATCTCTATCAATGTAATTTGGAAATTACACACACACACACACACACACACAATTTATATATATATATTTTTTAATTTCATAGAGACAACAGTGTAATATATACCACAGGTAAACTTTCTATTTATATAAGAAAATGTTGAATCTCATAATCGTGACAGGTGGTTTAAATGGTGATTTTAATTGAGTGCAAATTAAAAAGTATTAGGTTTCTATGTGATATGATGGCATATAATGAAAACTAATAATATTCTCTTTTATGTGCTCATGATTAAGATATTCTAGATGGCAAAAGACTTACTATTTCATTAATCTATATTATTGCAAATTCTGTTAAGTTGGCTAAGAGGATCCTGAATTCTGAGAACAGAAAGGGCAGCGCTTTCTGGTTAAAAAAAAAAAAAAAAAAAGAATATAAATAAATAAGTAAATAAACAGATTATATATTCACTCTTAAAATGTAATGTTATTTTATGGGACTACTCAATTTATAACATCTGTAATTGAAATAATCAGTTGAATATTGCATTTGAATGTATATACATTTATGTTTCAGATTAAGTATGTTTTAGTAATTTTTTAATAATTATACTATATAATTTCATTAATTATCACATCATATAATAAGAATAATTCATTTTAAGTGAATAAAATGACTTTATACATAGGTATCATATAAAATTTTCCAATTAATTTCTACCATTGATGTAATGATAAATAAATACTGGCAATAATATATTTTAAACTATTTTGGTATTCTTAAAGTAAGTAATCAAATCATGGGTTCAAGATAAAATTAGTATAATATAGTGCCACCTCAATTTGTTTTTAGTGATTATGCAGAAATTAATTCATAAATTAGATAAATTATGTTCAATATATATCAGGAATATTGTATTCTTATTTATTGCAAAATGTTAAAACTTCAATTTTAAAGTCATTCCAAAATATACATAATATATTCTTACATTATAATTTTAAATTACAATTACTATGACACATTTAATTTTTACTAATGGCTTTATCTGCAATTTGAACTTTTTTCTAATTATGAGGAATGGCTTTATTTTCTCTTCTATTAGAAGAAAAACAACTATTTCTAAAAAACAACTGTCATTTTGAATGTGTTTACTATGGCAACAAACTAGTTATTATGTTTGTGTGATTTATTTTCAGCAGATGTGTAATTATTTCTAAAACAAGCATATATATGCTCTTAAAGTTCACTTTTCAAATTTGAAATTTTAAAGAATGGTGGACCTAAATCACAGAGCATAGAAATCCTTGAAACTATTCCTTCCTTTACTCTCAATAATACCTACTACTCCCAACACCAAGAATCTTGTAATAGAATGTATTTACTAGAAGAAAGAGACAAATAGCTGAAATGCACTTTCCCTTTCTTACCACTTATCCCTTGGTAGCTGAGAGAGGACATTTCTACGATGTCCAGACACCACAGTCCCTTTAATGCTCAAAGTAGTAAAGGCTTCCAAGTTATATTTTCAGTTTAGCTGATACCATTGGCTCTTTGCTGGGCCTCCAGAGTTATTTGCCTTGGTATTCATTGCATAACCACACAGTGCCTCTTTCTAGTTGGATGTTAAAGTGACGTGAATCAGCTGCTCTATTTCTTGTCTTTCAACTACACGACAGTCTGAGTTTACAGAGTCATTGTAAATGCCAAGGGCAGAGTTGTGGAAACACTAAAATTGTTATGCCATGCTAGGGAAGCAAAGTTGTAGTTGTAGCTCAATGGCAGGAGAGTCCTAATTCCTCAAATTGAAAATCAGGGAGGTAAAATTTCTTTTTCTAAGTGAGTGCTTTTTATAAAAAAAAACTTAGTTTGATGATCATTTAATATTATGGAAATAATATTAATATTATTCAACATTGTTAAGTATTATTACCCAAACTGTTAAAATTTAGCAGTAAGAAAGAAGTAAGAAGCATTAACAACAAAAAAAAAAATGTTCACTCTTTATTGCTGTATGCCCATAATGATATTGAAAAATGTGGAGGTAAAAGTGCTCACTAGGTTAGGAGGGTAAGAATGAAAGAATGGAGAAAGAGAAATCAATTTAAAAAACTGAGTGTGCTTTGATAAAGTAAAAGGACAAGGATATTTCTTTAAAGGTAGCAATGTGCAATGAAGTGGAAACCAAGAGTAAATATACATAACAAAAAAAGGAAAGCAATTCTATTCACAATGGCTTTTAAAAAATTAAGCACTTAGGAATAATGTAATTAGAGGTAAAAGACCTCTGGAAGGAAAGTACCAGCACATTGGAGAAGAAAAAAGAAGAAAATGAAAAAAAAAAAAGGAGGAGGAGGAGGAAGAAGAAAGGAAGGAAGGAAGGAAGGGAGGGAGGAAGGAAGGAAGGAAGGAAGGAGGAAGGGAAGGAAAGAAGGAATCAAAAAAGACATCAGAAGATGAAACACTTTGCATGTTCACTGACAAGGAGAATGAATACTGTTAAAATGGCCATAGTACAAAAAGCAATCTAGAAATTCAAAGCAATTCACATTAAAATACCAATGATATTCTTCTCAGAACTAGAAATACATACCTAATATTTATATGGAAAAGAAAAAGACTCAGAATGCCTTGAAAATTTCTCAGAAAAAAGTTATAAAACTGGAAGCATCTCAATACCGGATTTCAAAATATACAATAGAGCCATAGTAAAAAAAAACATCTTGGAACTGAAATAAAATTAGACATATAGCCAACAGAACATAATAGAAGATAAAGAAATAAACCCACAGAAGTTATCTGAATCTTCACCAAACCACATGTGGCTCAAGAATATCACAAATTCAAAGCCAACCTCAGCAACTTATGAGGTCCTAAAGAACTTAGAAAGACCCTGTCCCCAAATAGAAAATAAAAAAGGCTGGGAATGTGACTCAGTGGCAAAGTACCTCTGAGTTCAATCCCCAGTACCACAAAACAAAAAGAAAAGAAAAGAAAAGAAAAAAAAAAAAAAAAAAAAAGGCGCCAAAACTAAGTTGGGAAAAAAGTCTATTTAACAAATGGTTCTGAGAAAAATTAATATTCAGATTTAAATATTAAAACATATTCCTGTCTTTCACTCTGCACAAAGTTAACTCAAAATGGATCTAAGACCTAGGAATAAAACCAAAATGTTTGCACCTTCTAGGAAAGAAGCTAAGGAAACACTCCAACAGAATAGGCACAGACAGCAATTTCCTCAATAGGAGTCTTATAGTTCAGGGAATAAAAGTATCAATAAATAGGATGGAATCAAACTAAAATGCCATGACAGAAATGCAAATCCTAACTACACTGAAATTTCATCTCATTTCAGTCACAATAGCAATTATCAAGAAAACAAATAATAACAACTGCAGGGAGAATGTGGAGGAAAAAGGAGAAGTTACACACTGTAGGTAGAAATGAAACTAAGTACAGTCACTATGTAAATCAGTATGGAGGTTCCTCCAAAAACAAAAGTATGGAACAGCCACCAGTGGATATATACCTCTCTTTATTATCTGTCCAAAATAATTAAAATAGCATAGTATAGAAACAATACATTTCATACTTACAGCAGCAAATTCACAATGGTAAAGTTATGAAACCATCCTAGGAATTCACCAACAAATGAATAGATAAATATAGTATATATCCACAATAGAGTTTTATTCAATCAATGAAGAAGAAAGAAATTATATTTAAAAGAGTATGGAATGAAACAGGAGAGTATTATATTTATGAAAATTAATTGGTTCACAAAGAAAAGTGTCATTTTTTTTTCTCATGTGTGGAAGCTGTAGAAAAGAAAGAGGGGAAAAGAGGAATCTCATGAAAATAAAAGCATGTTCATTAGGTCACAGAAATGAGACCATGGGGAAGAAGAAAAGGAGACCAAGAGGAAGAACTGGGGAATTAACTTATTCAATTTTGTTATACTCATGTACAAATAAAGCACATGAAAGTCACTCTTTTGTATAATTAATGTATGCCAATAACTTTTGTAAATAACTATATAAATACAAAATCTTCATGTTGGATTGCCTGGGAGGTTAATTAACCCTTTATACACAATCGCTTGGTGATTATTCTGACTTCTGAGGCAGTAAATACTGCTGTACCAATGATTTCTAGATTGATATTACCAACTCTAGGAAAAAAATTCAAATGACCTCTTCCTTACATTTACTTTAAATATAAATGAAATGTTAAACATAATATGCTACCTTGGCTCCATTCACATTCTTTTCCATCCCAGTTGGTTAGCAAGTTCATCATTCCATTTGCTCAACCTAAAAACTTTTGAATTATTATTTCCAGGTTTTTCTTTTTCAGACTTTAAAAGAAATCTGTTGTAAAATTCTCAAAACCACTGAATTTATTTATCTTTCTTTCCTTCCTCAATATCATGCCACACCTTCAACCCTGTTCAACAAATTTCCTTTCCTCAGTGGATCCCACTAAAAGATTTTTTTTTTCAATTTCTCTTGAGGAATAGCAAATTTAAAAGTAATCATGAGCAATTAGTATTCAAATCTGATTCTCATGACCTTTATGCCATCATCCATGAATTCACTAAAATTTGGAAAATAGAAATAAAGTAAGAATTTAATTCAGAGTCCATTGAGTATATTATTTAGAATGCCATATTGTTTTTCATTTAATTCATCTTTTACTGTGTTATTAAATGTGGGGAAATGGGTGTATAGTGAAGATCAGATAGATACATTATATATAAAGCTACATTTCTACCACAATATCCAGGGATCGATGCATATGGAAATGACATTTGATAAATGGCTTCAAAAGGTATGCACAAACCACTCTGGAAAGCAGTATGAAGATCCCTCAAAAAACTAGGAATGAAACCACCATTTGACCCAGTTATACTGCTCTTCGGTATATATTCAAAGAAGTTAAAATCAGCATGCTACAGTGATGCAGCCACATCAGTGTTTATAACAGCTTAATTCACAATAGCTAAGTTATGGAATCAACCTTGGTGCCCTTCAACAGATGAATGGATAAAGAAAATGTGGCATATATACACAGCGGAATATTAACTCAAGCCATAAAAAGAATGACTTTATGACCATTGTCAGTAAATGGATGGATATGGAGACTATCACGCTAAGTGAAATAAGCCAATCCCTAAAAATCAAAGGTCAAATGTTCTCTCTGATATGTGAATGCTAACACACAACAAGGCAGGGGCAGAGAATAGAAAATCATTGGATTAGACAAAGGGGAATGAAGGGAATGGAGTGGAACTAGGAATCGGAAAGACAGTGGAATGAATCTAACCTAACCTTCCTAAGTACATGTATGAATACACCACAATGAATTTCCATATCGTGTGCAACCAAAAGACTAGGATCTTAATTAAAATATGAGATATACATTTTTGTATAAATATGCCAAAATATTCTGCTTTCATGTAAATCTCAAAAGAACATATAAAAATTTTAAAAAGGTATACATAAATTTCTTCCCCTTTATCATATTAGACAAAAAATAGTCTAGTAAACTAGAAAAAAATGAACTTAATATTAACAGTAGAGATAGTGTTGTGCCCAAAGGCTCGAGACCCCACAAAGACCACCAGAGACCATGATCAATGCAAGCAACAGAGTCATTTATTAACAAGCTCGAGCCTGGTCCTCCATGCACTCGGAAACCGGTGACGCTAAGAGGCCCCGAGCCCTTGTTTAGCAGGGTTTATATAACGAAAGGCAAGCAGTTATACAGTGTTCTTTCTAATTGGTTAACATATAAAATTGTAAAGCATGTTATCTTAAGTTCTGGGTCACCCTGACCTCCGAGAGGAGGGTTGTCGTTAGCAAGGTTTGCTCTTGGGTCAGCCCCCTGGCCTTCACAGATAAGATACGAGTCGAAAATTCTTTGCCACTTTTAGGAGGGGTTGAGGGCAGTTTGGGAAGTGCCTGTGTTTACACAGAGCTTTGTGTTTACACAGAGCTTTGTGTTTACACAGAGCCCTGTGTTTACACAAGTGTGGGCTACCTCTATCTTTACAATAGACTGTCCAAATTTAAGAAAATTTTGTCAATTTATTAAGCTACTTTATAACAAATCTTGTAAAAAATTTAATTAGAAAAGTAAGTAATTGATTTGGAAGAATTAAAGCATATATAGATGAACATACTGAATGTAGCCCAGAAAATTAGTACACAAAAGGAGTATTAAATAATGTCATCACCGGTTAAGCAGTTACTGTTAACTTTAAATCTGCTCTTTTAAGAATGAAAAAATCAATCTTTGTGTAAAATTGAGGACTAGGATTTGATGTCTCCACAAATAGACAACAATAAGAACAAAAGTCACAGAAGTCAGAATAGTCATTTTAAGTTATTGACTAAACTAACTGAATAGTTGACTAAGATACAAGTCAAAGAAGGCTTCAAACACATTATTCATATTCATATTCATTATTCATATTCGTGTACTATCCTTGGACTATCTTACCCTATGATCAGAAAGCTTAATATGTGAGTATAAAGTCAGTCTAAGTCTATGAACTATCAGCAAAATAATCATGTTCTTGGCAAATGGTTTGCAATCTCACTATACTCTATGTAATGCCACCTGAAACAAAAGTTTACCCTCTGAAAGTATATGCAGATGTACTTAAAGAGACACTTTATGTTGATAGCCAGTATTATGTAAATTCACAAGGCAGAAACAAATACTTTGAACATTAAGGGGTCAACATTTCAAAAAATCCCCATAATACTTTTTTCTAAAATTTGTCAGGCAAGTAGAAAGTAGTATATCTTTGTAAAGAAACATGAACTTAATAATATTATTGCATTTTATTTTTCTAGGCTAAAGAGTTGCTGGATGACTACAGTTAACATCTTAAATAGGTTCAAAAGGGATATAAGATCTATAAGAAAATCCTCAAGTTTTATAAAACTTCCATGACCTTGGCCACCTGTCAGTAGTACAGAAGGCCTAGCCTAAAGAAAGTGTATCAACATTAAAAGACTATCCAAAGCCAACCAATATTCAAATTATTCTTAGGACCCATTGGCAATTATAGATAATGGATTTCAACATATTATGAAATTGCATTACTTTTATGTAATTTAACCACACTACAAATAATGAGCACTCTTTCTCTATAATTTGAAATTGAGTTAGGCTTTAATAAACTTTCTCTATGAACCTCCTATTGCATATTTCTGATTGCTACCGAGTGCTTGTTTTTATAGTTATGAAAGAGAAGAAATGTTTTTTGGCATGCTATTCTGCTAAACAAATTACACTGACTGATATTTCTGTATAGGGGTCTCTGAGAAAACACAGTATAATCTCAAGGAGCTGTGCAAGGATTCTATGGAAAATGAACAAGATTTGGCCCAAAATTCAGGTAGACAATCTCTGGGAAGTATTAAATTGTAAGATCCAAGAGATTTCTCATGAAGATGAGATACACAACTAGTGAAATCAAATAGTCTCCAATAAATAGTAATAAAAACTGTTATATCACTCTTCATGATAGCGAAAATTGGCAAATTCTTCCAAAATAAGAGAAAAATGGCTATCTTATTGATCGGTAACCCACGTTCGCCTCAAAAATTGGTAATTTAGTACAGTGATTAGGATCTATAAAAAGATACATTTATGGTGTGGTTCAAAAATTATTTAAGAAAGGACAACATTTGGTTCCAAATTAAGGGACCCTTCAAATACGCTCCGATGGACTGCAAAAAACAATTATACAAGGGGCTACAAAAACATTCTGAAAATAATCCACCAAATATCAGAATGAGTTAAGTACTTTGTAAGGTCACTGTCATCTTGGTGTTGAAGAAAGTGTTAAATTTGTTTTCTTTCTTGAAGCATACTGTTTATTTTCTACCATTAAGAGTCACTTTACAACATCCATCATGGATGAATCCATAAAGATGTGTGACCATAAAAATCACATAAAAGCAAACAAAATTTTGCTACTGTTATTATCCTTACTCTTCTAAGAAGATTGGGAAAAACTGCTGTGGTGAATTTTTCCCCCGAGAGTTCATGTGTTGAAGCTTGGTCTCAATGTGGTTATGTTAAGAGATCACTGGGAAGCTGCCCTCAGAAGGGATGAATGTAGCTCTTGTGGAATCCCCTCAGCACTAAGGAGAGTAAGTTGTTATAAGAGCAAGACAAACGCCCGAATCTCTTTCTGATTTCCTGTTTTGAAATGTGATATTTTTTCTTCCATATATGCTCCAATTGTTATGATGCCATCCACTGTTAGGCTCTTACCAGAGACCAACCAAATAAGGTTGCTCAACCTTCAATGTTCAGCCTCTGAAACTGTGAGCAAAATAAACCTGCTTTATAAACTTAGTTTGCCTCATGTATTTCATTATAGGATGAAAATGGACTAATAAAACAAAAAACTCTGATATTATATATGGTTAAATTAGAGACTGTTGTAATACCTTGACAAAATATTTACTCCTGGATTTTGATTCTTCTGTTCTTCACAGGGTCCACAGACTCTCCTCTTTTAACAAATGGTGATAACAGTTTCATTCACCTAGAAATATCAAACCAATTGTCTTTGTCCATTTTCTGCTGCTAAAAGAGGATACAATTGTGTTAGTCAGCTTTTGCGTCACTGTGACCAAAATACCTGACAAGAACAATGGGAAGAGGAACAGTTTATTCGAGGCTCAGAGTTTCAGAGGTCTCAGTCCATAGATGGTTGACTAGATTGCTCTGGGTCCAAGGTGAAACAGCACATCATGGGGCAGGGGCTCAGCAGAGGAAAGCTGCTCAGGTCACACTGGGGTCAGGAAACAGAGAAGCCAAAAAAAGTGAGAAGAAACGATTACATAAAGAACAAACCTTCCAGGGCACACCCCCGGTGACCTATATCTTCTGGTCAAATTCCAACCAGGCTGGGTTGATTAGGTTTTAGCTTTTACAATCCAATTATTACCTCTGAATATTCCTGCATTAATAAGAGCATCCTGGGGCAAGCCATACATTGAAACCATAATAACAACTGACTGGGTAAGTTTATAAGCAATATGTGTTTATTCTTGGGAAGTCCAAGAGCATGGCCCTGACATCGGTGAGGGCCTTCATGCTGTATCATAGCAGGATGGAAGGGCAAGCAAGCATGCACAAGACAGAGAAGTGAACTTTCTTTTATCAGAAAACCTCTTTAGTGATAATGGCATAGTTAATTAACAAGGGTAGAACCATCATGCCCTAATTACCTCTTGAGGGCCCTACCTCTTATTACTATTAAAATTGCAATTAAATTTCTACATGTATTCTGGAGGGATCATTTAAACCACAGCATCAATCTTAGAATTTATTTGAAGCAAATATGGTTTAATATGCGATCAACCAAAACAGATAAGGGCAATGGCCCCTGCCTGCAATCCCCGAGACTTTGGAGGCTAAGGAAGGAGATTACAAGTTTGAGGTCAGCCTCATCGATTTAGTGAGACCCTCAGCAACTTAGCAAGTACCTGCCCCCCCCCCCAAAAAAAAAAGAACTGGCAACATAGCTCAGAGTTAAAATGCCCCTAGGTTAATTTATATACACACACACACACACACACACACACACACACAAACACACAGAAACACCATAGTATCTATTACCGATGTGTACCTATATCCTTTCCTATTAACTACTTCATGGTCTAAAATTTGGATCACTGCTTTTCATATCTTTTGGAAAAACACAGATAGTTCTCTAAAAATATGGAGAAAAGATCCTTACTAAAGTCAAACTGTAAGGCATATTACTGAGTTCACATACTGACCTGACAAAGAATATAATACTTATACATCTAAATATCTTTATGACTTATTAACATGATGAAAAATATCATGCAAAAATAAATAATTCAGTTAATGTCCACATATCTACTTCTGAATGCTTTTCATTTTGGGTTTATGATCTTTTCTCCTGATGTGACATGAGTTTTCTTGGCTCCATGTTGAGCACTAAAAGACAGAACTCTGGAGGTAATCCCCTTCTCACTGTTCAACAGAATTTTGCCTTAATGAAAAGAATTTAATCTGAAGTTCAAAATTCTGGTTTGTTTGTTTGTTGTTTGTTTGTTTTTGGTTTTTTGATTTTTTTTGCTTTTTTTCCCCCTTCTCTTCATTTTTCTCCCCACGTTGGCATTATAACATTAGATAGTTATAGTTGGGCTTTGGGCAACATCAGTAACATGAAAACATGACCACTCCTGATCTTCTAGGAACACTGGACACTTAGTATTGATTTTTCTGGGTCATGAACTGCCACTCTGACACAATTACATCCCACACTGTTATGTCTACTGCATAGAATCCCATACCATTTTAATATAAAGCGAGTTGGAAAGAATTGCTCAGAATTCCAGGAAAGAGACCACAGGTCTCCTCTGTTCCTGATTCACAAACTTCTTGGAAGGTTATTTAATATTTCTGTGGATTTAACCTCGGATTGGGGCAAGAAATATATAATAGTTTGACAGTGGTGTTTACCAGGATCTTTTGCAGATTCTCTGTCAATTCTTTCAGGTATCAAAACTTGGAGGCCTTTTACATAGTTGGGATTTTCTTGGTTATTTTTCCATCTTTCTGTGTGCTGGTGGGTGCATGTATAATGGGCATGGTAATAGAGAATGGGAAGTGAAACCAATTCTTCCAGATTCTGGTTACTTTATTTATAGCATATATTATACTTAGATCATAGTCAGATTTGTTTGTCAATTAACTTCAAGAGGAAAACAAATTAACATTTTACTTTGCTTCCACCTGGCAGTCAGACCCAGACCTATTTCAATGAATGACACATGTATCTTTACCTTTGCTGGAGAATGGCCTTAGACAATGTTTTGATGAAACTACATCACTTCAACACATGCAGAACAAAACGTTTACTATCTAAGTCAGTATCTACAGAACGATGTGAACGACTTTATAATAACGAAATTTCTGGGATCCAAAACACCACTTGTACATATCTTTTCATCAAGTGTTCTATGTGTATGTGTTTTAGTTCCCTAGTATATGTATAATAATTAGTATCTCTGTGAGCCTTTGTATTGTGTCTAGAACTAATTTGTAGTTGCCTTAGCACACACACATACATGTGAATACACTGTGTATAGAGCAATGTTATTCAAACTGTTTATATAATTATATCCTGTGAAATTTTAACCATTATAAGAATTTAGAATTGTATAATTTCTAATTATGAAAGAAATCAATGTATACAGAAACAAAGTTATTGTAATTTAAATAATTCATAACAATGTTTCTCAACATCTATATATTCATAGATATTGAGCTCTTCATTTAGTTTTAAATGGTAAATAAAATTACATATATGATATATACAATTATACAAATGTATTTATGTGTACATGTTTGATATATGTCTACAGCTTAAAATAACTAAATCAAACTAATTAGTATATCCATGATCTTGTGAAGCTATCTTTTTTTTTTTTTTTTTTTTTTGGTAAGGACATTATAATCTTCTCTTAGCAATTTTCAAGTATGCAATATATTAATTATAGAACTTTGCTGTAAAATAAGTCTGCAGAACTTATTCTTCCTGTATAGCTGAAATGTTGTGCCTCTTGATGGACATCTCCAATATCCATAGTGAATATGTTCAGAACTCACGAGCAGATGCCTGCAACTACATAGAGTAGGGAACCTTTGCATTAATGCTCATTTCCATCTTAACTAAACACTTCCTATGCCCTAGGGCCATAATCTTACAGTCGCAGAAAAAACACTAGTACTAATTTCCTTTTCTTTCTTCATAATTTGACAGAATATTCCTTGTTACCATAGATGTTTAGCATATGATTCTTTATTGTCTTATTAAGTCAGGAACTTGTATACCTTTCCATTTAAAAATTTTTCTTTTCCATATCTAAATTTCCAACATCACTATTTGTGTGCAGTGTGTCTACTATTAAGCAAAATAAGGATTACTGGAACAAAAGCACTGTGAAATCACAATAGTCAATCTGATAAAAGAGTTGGGTACTGAGTAATGGGTGGATAGAATATACAACAGGGATAATCTGGCCAACTAATGATTCATGTCCCAAACAGAAAAGAAAGGACTGGGACAAGATTTCATTATGTTATTCAGAACTTCCTGCAGTTTTAAATTTATGAAGTTTTTACTTGGGGAGTCTTCCATTTAATATTTTCAGACCTCTGTTTATGATGGAAGACTGAAATCACAAAACAAAATCCTGGCTAAAAGATGACTATTCTGAATATTGACCATTTTATGTTTTATGACATATTTATTCAGGTCCTTTGTCCGTTTTTTAATTGGGTTATTTTCTAGTGATTACACTAGTGAGTAGTTTTTACTACTATTATAACTTGGATTTTAGCTCCAAGTCAGAAGTATGTTTTGCTAACATTTTCTCAAATTCCGTAGATTTTCTCTTCAATTTTGTTGGTTGTTTCTTCTCCTGTCCAAAGACATCACAATTTGTATTTAGTCATTTCAGCACTGAGATGCTACTTGAATTTCAACTTTCCTGGTAATAAACTCCAATGTTTAATCATGAGGCAAAGTTTTGCATCTTCTCTAAAAGATAATATTCATTTGGACTAGTTTAAAGTACTCTAGACTCATAATTTTTAAGTATTTTTCCAAATTTGTAGTTTCCCTCAATTTCATCTGTTGTTTTTCAATTGCAAAGACAAAATTTGTAAACTACCTTAGAAAAAACTTTTGAAATGGAAGTAGTCTATAACCTGTCAATTGAGAATATTTACAATATGCAAAAGATTTTTAAAATTTTTATTTGTGAAGGAAAACATTCTTTAAAAAAATCTATTATTGCTTTTCACATTTACTACACCAATAAAAATATAGATATCTGCTGAGTGTGTTAGCTCATGCCTATAACCCCAGAGAACTGGGAGTCTGAGGCAGGAGGATTGCAAGTTTAAAGTCAGCTTCAGCAACTTACATAGGCCCTAAGCAACTTATCAAGGACCTTCTCAAAATAAATTGGGCTGGGGATTTCTCCAGTGGTTAAGCACCCCTGGGTTCAATCCCTGATACAAAAAAAAAAAAAAAAGTCAAAAAAAAAAAACACCAATGTGTGTGTGTGTATACACATGCACACACACACACGCACACACAGGCACACACACAGAGAGAGAGAAATCTGCTAACAATAAAGAACAATTCTGTAGGCCAAACAGTACTCTAAAAATAGTATTATGAAAATAAACAAATATCTCTCTATATTTTTTTTGGGGGGGGAGTATGAATATAAGCTTAACTGTAAAAAATAAACATAATTCACCCCATACGTGCTCTTATCACTCAATACTCATGGCGTGATCTACAATTTTAACATGTATTTAGAAGCAAAAATAAACCAAAAGTGTGTGAGAGTTAAGTTCTGAGTGCAGTAAAAGTTGTGCAATGATAAATGTCAGCAGAAATGTTTCATAGGAAAAAATGTATATGATCTATTTTCTAAAGAATCTTGACTGTGTGAGAATCTGAAAAGGTTTGTAAATGATGAAAGGGTTAGGCCATACACCAAGGAAATTTGCAACTTTTTTAAATTGTATTACTATTATATAAAAAGTCCTTAAGATACATTTTTAAGTGTCTTGAAAATGTCCTAGTTTTGGAATCATTTAACACAGCATAATAGCACAGGTAAATTAAAACTTTTTTTTTTAAGGAAGGAGAATAGAGTTCTATTCCACTCTTTTTAAACTCAGTCTCATCACTCACCATTACTTTATTTCATCTACAGTTTCACCTAACTCCACAATCAGCAGGAACAACTTTTTAACTGGCAAGATCATATTCTTCCAGTACTTTGGTTAAAAGAGAGCGGAAAATAAACCGGGAAAGTGATCCCTGGATGTTATTTTTAGTCTCTGCTCTCTTTTTGAACCAACTTGGTATTTCTTCAACAATAGCAATAGCAAAAATTACAAACAACAATACAAAAAACAAAATCAGATCTTTACTGTTTCTTTAATTTCAATCTCTTTTTCTTAATGTTTATAAAGATCTATTTTCAGTTGTAGGTTTATTTGTTTCCAATTAGGAAACTGTAAGAAGGCCTTTAAAAGCTTGTATTTGTGTCAGCAAAATAAATGGATAGATAATCGTAAGTCATTGGGTGTTAATAGATGTAAGATAAGTTTCCAAGCTTCATGAATGCATGTAATTCATATTAAATATTAACACTTAGATTTAGGCTAATATTTTTGATAGGATAACACACATCATGTCAGGAAATGGGAAACTCCAGAAGAACAGACATTGGACAATGAAACTAGATTGCATCCATGTATCCAGAAGGTTTCCCTATCCAACCAGCAGATTTGCTATGTGACAAGAGTGGCACTTGTTCTTTGTTTGTTTGTTTGGTAGTAGGAATTCAATCCAGAGACACTTACCCACTAAGCCTCATCCCTGGCCCTTCATATTTTTCATTTTGAGACAGGGTCTGATAAATTTCTTAGAGCCTCACCCTCACTGGGATTACAACTGTGCCATAGTACCTGGCACTAGTGACAGTCTTGATAACAAAAGATTCGTACTTTTGTTTTAGAAGTTGTAAAACACTTCAAAATTGTAAAGGTGAAATACTGGCTTTCAGTTGACCTGCATCTGAAGATATTGTTTGTGATTCACCAATAACAATGTAAAAATTTCTCAACATTCACTGAATTAGAAAACCAACATAGCACTAAAAAGATAATTTAACAAGTAAAAAAAGTCCATAACTAGGCCATTTCTGTGTGAGGGCATGCTCACTGTTACACACAAGATAAATACCAATGCTTTGTTTTTACCTAAAGGCATGTTTCTGTGATTACTTGGAATTATTCATCATGTGCAACGAAAATCCTATTTTACTGTATATATGCAGCTAATTTGAAGGGAATTCCCAGATAAGCTACCACAAAGGAGAAATATTCACATGTGTGAGGTTTTGCAATGGGAAAAAATTATCTTAAGTAATCTCTTTGTATACATGTGATTAACCGTGAAGTTTTACTTTTGTAAAAAAACCCTCCATTTGAAAGAAGTTTATGACAATATTTTTGCTTAAAATCCACAGACCCCCTGGGAGTTTGTTTCAGGTAAAATAATCTTTGGCAAATCTAAGCCTTGAGGTCACTATAGTAAAGAAGAAAGTTAACTAAGTTTTCTCACCCTACTTCATGAAATATTGTAATCAATAGTATTTGCAACTTTAAAAACCATGTTTGGATTGTTTTCAAATTGGTGGCTCTATGATCTAGCCAGGTGAGGAGATGTTGAATTGATTAAGTAAACTGATAGAGACTATCGGGAATGACTAAAGTCTAAACATTTGTATATTCAATACTGGAATGTTAGAAATATTTTATTTAATAGAGAAATGAAATTAAATACTACCTTAAATCAGCTGGTGATTGATTTAGGAACTCACAAGTCCTGCTTATTAATTTTCAATTGTTGCTATAACAAATTAAATTTTCACACATTTAATGATTTAAACAAATACAATTTTATGATTTTACTGTTCTGCAAATTGGAAGTACAAAAATGGATTTATTGGTCTGAAATCCAGGTAGTGGCAAGGCTGATTTCTTCTAAAGGTACTGATGAAATAATGTTTTCTTGCCTTTCTTTTACCTTCAAATGGCCATCTGTATTTCTGTTTATGTCACTTTCTTCAATCTTCAAAGTATAGTACTACAACTTCTGCTTCCATCATTAGATCACCTTGTCTTCTGACTCCAACTTCTAAAAATCTCTTATAAGGACCCTTCTTGTTACATCAAGTCTACCTGTGTAATAGAGTATCTCCCCTTCTCAAGATCCTTGATTTACTGTAATTGCAAAGTACCTTTTATGCCATACACTGTAACCTTCACAGGTTACAGAGGTTCTGACGGGTACATATTATATTTGAGGGTCATTTTAAGAGTACCACAGATGAATACTTATTCAATCTATAAACCACAAAGTGTAGAAGAGATATAAACAAATGTGTGTATTTATTTGCATATATATATATATATATTATATATATACAAATTCATGTATATCTAATGAATTAGAATTAATGTTATTCAGAAATAGTTATGTTACTAGGTCATTGTACTGAGACTGAATCTTCCAGGAAATAGGCGCACATATTATCAAATTTTAAGTTTAGTGTATGGCATTAATCATGAAAATCAGAAAGATATTTACATACTTTATGAGGAAATTGTAGTAGTCTAGCATACTGCTTCCAAATATCTTTTCACTTTGCATAACCTTGGAAAAAGAAGTGAAACTAAATTATGTTTATGTCCTCCATTTTTCAATGAATTCCAAGTTTAAAGGGTCATGAATTGCCAGGATAGACTCGCACGTACTACAAATGAAAATAGGCAGATTTTTCTCTAATCACTTCTAATGAATTCCTAAAAACTCTCAGAGAATGAACTGAAGAGAAATCCATAGGGAAAATACTTCAGAGAATTCATCTGGGATATCAATAGAATAGTTGATGGGGTCAAATTTTGGTTCACAATGAGAAGACAAAAAGGACAGTACCAATTTTCTTACTGTTAAGGTGGTCTTTTCAGATATTTTAATGGAGTTTAAACATGCTTGAATTAATTATCACCAAGTTCTTTAAAAATGCTGTGCTCATGAGTTAACAGTATATGATTAAAAAGACCCTGAAAGAACTAAGAGGCTTGCAAATAAAATTAATGCCCTCATATTTTTTGTGACTGTGAGTACTTTGGTATCCATTATTGACTGATACAATAAAAGTACATAACAACAAAAACAATCCACATAAGATCGAAGTGGCACAGGACAATAGTCATATGCTTATCTAAGTAATTGACTAGGCATTAATCCTGGCTGACACTGATCACATGTCTGGGGGCCCATGGCTGGGACAACTGGACAATTTAACTCTTATCTTTGCATTTCTTACCTTCCAGAAGAATAACTGAGCATGTTCTCAAGGTGATAACAAAAACACCGAAAGCACATAGGAACATAAAAGTGATTTATCACTCTTTTCTAATGTTGAGGCTGCCAGTATACAAAATCCAAAAGAAGTCTCAAGAGAAAACCTGGAGGCAGAGTGAGAGGGCACAAGAAAGGAATAGTTCATAACCCAGTTAATAAATGGGCAAAGGAATTGAACAGATACTTTGCAGAAGAAAATGTATGTTCAGTCAGCAAATATATGAAAAAATGTTCAACTTCTTTCAGAATTAGAAATTAAACCACTCTGACATTTCATCTCACTCCAGTCAGAATGGCAATGATTAAGAATACAAGTAACAATGAATGTTGGTGAGGATGTAGGGAAAAAGATCCATTCATATATTGCTGGTGGCACTGCAAATTGGTGCAACCACCCTGCAAAACAGTATGGAAATTCCTCAGAAAACTTGGAATGGAACCACCATTTGACCCAGGTATACCACTCCTTGGTCTGTACCCAAAGGTCTTAAAATCAGCATATTATAGTTACACAGTCGCATAAATGTTTATAGCAGCTCAAGTCACAAAACCTAAGTTATGGAACCAACTTAGGTGCCCTTCAACAGATAAAGAAAATGTGGTATATATAGGCAATGGAATATTACTCAGCCATAAAAAAATCAAATTATGGCATTTGCCTGTAATGAATGAATTTGGAGACTATCATGCTAAGTAACATAAGTCAATCCCAAAATATCAAAGGCTGAATGTTTTCTCATGTGTGTGGATGCTAACACACAATGAAAGGGGAAGGGGAAGAGCTGAAGTTCATTGAATAAGACAAAGGAGAATGAAGGCAAGGGAGGGGGGATGGGAATAGGAAAGACAGTGAAATGAATCAGACTTAACTTTCCTCTGTTCATATATAAATACATGACCAGTGTAACTCCACATCATGTACAACCACAGAATGTGAACTTATACTCCATGAATGTTTAATATGTAACAATACACTTCACTGTCATGTAAATCTTAAAAGAACAAATAAAAAAAAGAAAGAAAGGAAAAGCAGGACTAGGCCATTAATTTAACTTATGTATGTCTGTTATGGTTTGGCTATGAGATGTACCCCAAAAGTTTCTAAGTTAATGCAGGACTATTCGGAGGTGAAATGACTAGATTATGAAGATCATAACCTAATCTTGGATTAATCCACTTAATGGATTCATAATTTGAAAGGACTACTGTACTTGGTGGAAACTGTAAGCAAGTGGGGCTTGACTACAGAAGATCTTTGGGGTATTCTTTTGGGGATTACATCATGCCCCTCTAGCTTCTCTCTCTCTCTCCTTCTGACTACACTGAGGTGAGCTGCTTTACTCCACTCTGTCCTTCCACCATGATGTGCTGCCTCACTTCAAACTCAGAGCCATACAGCCAGACAACTGTGAACTGAACCTCTGAAACAAGGAGCCCAAAGTCAACTTCTTTTTCCTTCCAGTTGTCCTTGTCAGATCAGAGTGACAAAAATGTTGACTAACATTATGTACAAGAGTCTACAAAATTTGATTTTACAAGTTTGAAACTTTTTGATTTTACCTAAAAATATATATTTAAATAAAAACAAATGTTTAGAGAAATGTTTCCTAATACTTTTATTTGTTTCCGATGCATCAGACAAAAGTGGGAGATACTTTAGATCAATAGGATCAATCTGACAGTGGAAAAAAGTCATGCTATCAGCTGTGCAAGGAAATATTTTTTTTTTTTAACTTTATTTTTTTTTTATTGTGAACAAATGGGATACATGTTCTTTCTCTGTTTGTACATAGAGTAAAGGCATACCATTTGTGTAATCATACGTTTACATAGGGTGATGTTGCTTGATTCATTCTGTTATTTTTTTTCCCTTCCCCCCACCCCTCCCATCCCTCTTTTCCCTCTATACAGTCCTTCCTTCCCCCATTCTTGCCCCCCTCCCTAACCCTCACTCTAACCCTAAAACTAACCCCTCCCACGCCCCATTATGTATCATCATCCACTTATCAGCGAGATCATTCTTCCTTTGGTTTGTTGAGATTGGCTTATCTCACTTAGCATGATATTCTCCAATTTCGTCCATTTGCTTGCAAATGCCATAATTTTATCATTCTTTATGGCTGAGTAATATTCCATTGTATATATATGCCACAGTTTCTTTATCAATTCATCAACTGAAGGGCATCTAGGTTGGTTCCACAATCTGGCTATGGTGAATTGAGCAGCAATGAACATTGATGTGGCTGTATCTCTGTAGTATGCTGATTTTAAGTCCTTTGGGTATAGGCCAAGGAGTGGGATAGCTGGGTCAAATGGTAGTTCCATTCCAAGTTTTTTAAGGAATCTCCATACTGCCTTCCAGAGTGGTTGCACTAATTTGCAACCCCACCAGCAATGTATGAGTGTACCTTTTTCCCCACATCCTCGCCAACACCTGTTGTTGCTTGTGTTCTTGATAATCGCCATTCTGATTGGGGTGAGATGGAATCTTAGGGTGGTTTTGATTTGCATTTCTTTTATTACTAGAGATGTTGAACATTTTTCCATATGTTTGTTGATTGTTTGTAGGTCTTCTTCTGTGAAGTGTCTGTTCATTTCCTTAGACCATTTGTCGATTGGATTATTTGTAGTCTTGGTGTTGAGTTTTTTGAGTTCTTTATAGATTCTGGAGATTAGTGCTCTATCTGAAGTATGATTGGCAAAGATTTTCTCCCACTCTGTAGGCTCTTTCTTCACATTGCTGATAGTTTCCTTTGCTGAGAGAAAGCTTTTTAGTTTGAATCTATCCCAGTTGTTGATTCTTGCTTTTATTTCTTGTGCTATGGGAGTCCTGTTGAGAAAGTCTGGTCCTAAGCCGACATGTTGAAGATCTGGACCTACTTTTTCTTCTATAAGATGCAGGGTCTCTGGTCTGATTCCGAGGTCCTTAATCCATTTTGAGTTTAGTTTTGTGCACGGTGAGAGATATGGGTTTATTTTCATTTTGTTGCATATGGATTTCCAATTTTCCCAGCACCATTTATTGAAGAGGCTATCTTTTCTCCATTGCATATTTTTGGCCCCTTTGTCTAGTATGAGGAAATTATATTTGTTTGGGTTTGTGTCCGTGTCCTCTATTCTGTACCATTGATCTACCTGTCTATTTTGGTACCAATACCATGCCGTTTTTGTTACTATTGCTTTGTAGTAAAGTTGAAGTTCAGGTATTGCAATACCCCCTGCTTCATTTTTCCTGCGAAGGATTGCTTTAGCAATTCTGGGTTTCTTATTCTTGCAAGGAAATATTTTATAATCACAAAGATAAGACCCAGACCACTGATTACCGCATCCCTAAATGTTGAAGTCTGAACACCAGAGATGCACTGAGACAAGCATAGGAAGGAAGTTTGATTTAAAGGAGAGTAACACAGACTCCTCCTGGGAGGTAGAAGGGGCCACAGCTGGTATCCTGGTATCCCAAGAAGTGGGAGAATCCTGCTTTTATTCATTTTAGATTTCCTTTGTTCTCCTGCCTTCTTGCCCCCTTATTTCTCCCCATCCTGCATTAAGTGACTAGGCCAAGGAGATGCTGGTGGGATGGCCAAAAGGTGAGGAGAAGATGGGCTGGAAGGGTCAAAGGTGGAGTGATTCAAGGCAGGAATGAGCAGCAGCCCAGGAGGGGCTTTTACAACTCCCTGCAGGGAGGAACAATTCCTGGGACAGGTTACTTAGCAACAGGTTGGAGGAGGAGCAGGGGAAAGAGTTTGAGAAGGAGGATGGGAAAGGGCAGAATTTCCTTTTCTTTACACCCAGACCCCATCTTCCCGATTAAACCCAATTATTATCTGTATTGACTGTCTTTTTGTCCCCTGGCTTCAAAACTATGAGAGTCTCTTCTCCTCTAAAATCTACACAGAAATCAATAATGTTTTACCTTAATTTCATGGGACATAATATGACAAAGTAATTTGTTCTCCATTTGAATTTAGTAAAAGGTAACTTCCCCAGAACTTAATATTTCACATTTAAAAATGTTCTAATTATTTTCACAAGTATTATATAACAAGTCAAATAAATATTGATATTAACAAAACTAATAAGTGATTAAGACTATAAAACGTGTCTGTTTTAAAAAAGTAAATGAACAGTGAGATATTTATTATATATGATTTATATTATGAATGAATAGTTAAGATATTCTTTATATATTCCATATATACTTGCATGAATATTACTCATTACTCTTATTTGGAAATGCATTTGGCTGTTTTATTTGGTATATTTAAATATCACACTTCTTAAAGAAGAAATGGTTATAATAAAAATTTCAGAGTTTAGTTTCTCAGATATTTTATTTCCTACACATTTTTATTTTGTTCTGAAAGAGTGTGGTGTTTTGCAGTATTCCTGAAAACAATCACAGTGTATACCTTGTACAGGTACTTAGTACATTGTGGGCGGTATCAGATTGTATGGAAATATAGGGCAGCTTCTACTTCCTGCCCTTATTCTTTCAATCCTCCAACACACATTGAATACATGCTTGTTCTTTATCGTAGACATGTAGGAAATGACAAAACAAATTCTCTAATGTTATGGATTTAATATTATATCACTTTTCAATCTGTGGGTCTATCTATCTTGTTTCTACTTTTATTCCATTTCAATTATATTGCTCCTGTTCTGTGATACTCTTTGTGTGTGTATGTGTGTGAAATCTTCACCTTGCTCCGCAAAAATTAGTCTTAATTCTAAATACATATTTTTGAATTTGCTTTCACTAATTAATTACTTGATTTGTCTTTAATTTTCATCGTTTTAAGATATTATGCACTGCTACTTGTTTGACAAGTTATAGAAAATGAATATTTCACCTTCATGAGTATTATTAGATATGGAAAATGACAAACCCCCAAAATAGTGAGACCTAGGAAAGGTGAGAAAGAAAGAAAGCCATACATTGAAAGCATTGGTCCTCTCCCAGTACTTTCTTTTCCCAGTGATAAAACAAACCCTGGGGAGGAGGTGTCCTTCAAAAAGCATTAATCCTGTCCTAAACAAATCCTTTCTAGATACCAAACACCAACCCCAGGGATCCATCCTGCCCAGTAAGATAAATCCCGCTGACCACAGACTCCCTCCCATTTGGCCCAGTAAAACAGACCCCAAGTTCCTGAGTACCCACACTGACATACTCATTAATAAGGCACCTCTCAGTATGACCTACATAAGCCCAGTCCCCTCTTTGCACCAGGATAGTGGGTCCAGAGGTGTCACCTCATTCCTGCCCCACACCAGTCCTGCATGAGACTTCCCTCTCGAATAAAGAGCTGAGCTGTAAAGTTTGCATCTGGCTCAGTCTTTTCGTGCTAACAAGCATGCATGCACATGTGTGTTTATTGTGTTTCTCATTCAAGTGATGTAAGACACAATACCTTTGTTAGGTAGGACAAATGAAAGCTATTTTACTTTATTTCTGAAAACCTGGGTTTAAAATTAGCATATTAAAATTTTTATGTATTTTCCTCAGGTAGTGTATTATTTTTGACCTTCTCGAAATTAGAACCTGTAACCAACTAGTCTTACAGCACTGCTGTAACTCAAACTTGCTTTGCTGCATGTCTGTCTGTTGTATTTCCTCACAAAACTATTTGTAAAAATGAGCATACAGTGTTCCTCACTGTATTAACCAATTTTCTATTTTTGTCAAACAAGTGGAGAAAAATATGCCAATGTTGCCCCTTCTATCTGAAAGAATCTGTGCACCTCTAAGTAGACTTTGCAGCAGTCACAGATTTTCTATATGAATGACATTAACGTCCCCTTATGCTTTCTTTTATTTTCAGGGACTATGATGCTGAGAGCTATCACTCTGGCGTTTGGAAGCCATACTTCCTGTCTACTGAATGCTGGGTGACTGATAAATTGCTATTGTTCTCTATCAGTAACAATGAGATAAGCTACCTTTTAGTTTCCTAAACTCAGGATCCAATACTAGCTTCCAATTTTTTTTTTTTTTTAACCAGATCACATTTTAGTAAGAATTTCTCTCATTTTTTTTTTTTTTTCTTAAAAACTATTCTTGGCATGGACACTGGTTTTGTACAAGTCCTATTCCTATAAGATATATTATTTTATTGAATAAGGTTAAATAATGTACCACCCTAAAGAAAGTTTTGTTGTGATAGAAACATACAATTTCAATACCATCATAGTGAAATATACTAAATTCTTCAAAAAGAAATAAAAAATTCATAGGAAAGGTAAGACCCTGGACCCTGGGAAAATAATACCTGACTATTCCATTATATAATGTTCCCTCAAAAATTCCTAAAAGGACTGAAAACTTGCTTTAAAAATAGAGGCTGTAGCAAACTAAAATATCTGCAAAATAAGAATAAAACATATCTATAAAGATGTTGGGAGGTTGAATAAGAATCAGCTTAAATAATCCAAAGACTATAAAATCTCCTTGAGTTCTTCTTATCTTTTGTTTTCTTTCTTTTTTTCCTTTTGTTTCTGTTTTTGAGAGTCATTTATATTTGTGATGCTATTATAAAGGTCCGAGTCTGGAAACTCTATTTTGAATTTAATTCCTGAGTTCCATATCATCTGTCCAAGTACTGGAAACTTTTTCAATGTCATTTTTGTTTCGTACCTGATCAGAGACATTTTATATCCTTAGGTATACTAGCAATAGATATCAATTCAATGCCCTTGATTTAAAAAAATATATAAATGCAGATCAAAGGCCTCTTTTTGTATATGTTTTTATGTACTTTTTAAAAAAAATTTATTTGTTCTAATTTTTTGTACATGGCAGTAGAATGCCTTAAAATCAACATACTGTAGTGATGCAGACACATTAATGTCATAGCAGTTAAATTCACCACAGCTAAAATATGGAACCAATCTAGATGTCTTTTTGGGTGCATTGACTGACACCACCAGAAAGGGAGAGAGATTCCATACTCATTTCATGTGAAAGAATTTCATAGGAAATTTTGTTTTAACTCATGTCTTCATAGAATCTGTCCTATTTTTAATATAATAGGGTAATCGTAAATCAACTGAACAATACATTCATACACAAATTATGAAGATTTTCATGTCACTTTTCATACTATTTTATGATTAGATAGATTATGTGTATGGGAAGAAATAAATAAAAGGCTGATGAAGGGCAAGTTTGCTAATAAAAATGTGAGATAATTGTAACATTGAAAATCATAGGAGCAAGAGCTGCCAAAGATGCAAAAGTAAAATCTCAAAGTGATAAAAGAATGCATGTCCTCAAGGTATTCATTGTGAAAAGTAAGACGAGGCAATCAAATCAATTTGGGCTTGTTGAAAACATAACACTTAAAATTTCAATTGAATTCAAAGTTTTCTTTAAAAATAAATGAGTTTTTTTTTTGGGGGGGGGGCGTTTAAGCACATTTTTTACTCTAATTAAATTTGCTGCAATGATCTTCCATTCAAGAATCTAGAATACTTAGAATTGCGAATACTGTTTCTGCCCTAGTGTGCAAAAGGATACTGTTCTGAGAAGTTCATTACATTGTTTCATGCTAAGTAAAAGTTACACAATGTCCAGCATAGCATCTTCTAAAAATGCAACCTTTGTCACACATATATTGAGAGCAAAAATAGAATTTAATACATATTTTCCCGGGGAAGTAGGCCATCTGTAGTACAGAGGAAGAGAGAGAGAGATGGTTGGGAGAGTCTGACAAATTTTTTTTGACAAGCATATGATGAAATATAGTAAAACCTGTTGACTTCTTAAAGCCAGTACCTCTATAAAAAAAAAAAAAAAAAAAAAAAAAAAAAAAAAAAAAAAAACCAGGACTGGGATTGGACCTCAGTGGAAGAGGGCTTTCCTAGCACATGTGAGGCACAGGATTCGATCCCCAACACCACATAAAAATGAATAATTAAAATAAAGATATTGTGCCTATCTACAACTAAACATATTAAAACAAACAAACAAAAAAAAAACAAACAAAAAACCAGAATGAATACAGTATCACTAGAGCAGATGTATCACCAGGGCAGATGTAGCACCTTAATTTTCTGATATACAAAATTAATTTAACAACTTATTTTCCTGGAATATAATACCCAAACACATATCATGTCATGTTCTAAAAATTTCCATGAGAATTCCTGGACTCAATTCTTTTGAATTCCATATTCTATCAAGGTCATTCTTCTTGAATCTAGAGATGATATGAATTAGAAGAACTCTAAGTTGCAATATTCTGATCCATTTAAGCATAGTGTCTAAGTTGAGTTTTGCTGTTTCTGGACAGCATATCTAGATAATTCAACTTACTCACTTGCTAAATTAAATGATCTTCAAAATTTGAAAGCTTATACTTCAATTCATGAGACATTGAAATAACACATTTGGAAAACTTGATACAAGGTTCTGTACGAAATTCTACATATTAGTCATATACAAGTGTTATTTATAAGATTCTGAATATTAGTCATACTACAATTTTACCTACAAAATTCATGAAATGCAGAGTAGTTTATCTATGTATCAACATGATACATATAGTGGTTGTGAAATAAGTTTGTGTTTGTGTAATTTGTATCTTCCAAACTGTTCTTGCTTCTAATAAATCTTCAGTATTGGACACATTATCAAATATAATTCTACATGAAATAAATCTTCACATGTGCTTGTCATCTTCAGTTTTATTAATCATTTCAGTAGTTTTAGTTTTGGAACTCCTGGTCATATTTTCATATTGTAGAAATTATTGATGCAGTCTTCTATAAGTCACTTACCAGGGTTTCTTAACTCTTTCTCAGAGAAACAATTCAAAGAGAGCACACAAAAATGTAAAGGGTTTCCATGTTCATGGATTGTAATAATCTGAACTGTTAAAATGTCTACACTAGACAATGGAATCTACAGAGTCAATGCAATCCCTATCAAAATACTAATGGCATTCTTTACAGAATTAGAAAGAAAAACCTAATTGTGTGGAACCATAAGAAAACTCAAGTAGTCAAAGTAAACTTGAGCAAAAAGAAGAAAGGAGGCATGATACTATCTAATGTAATATTATTCAGTCAAAAAAGGAAATAAAAATCCTGCTATTTGAGTCAGCATGGCTAGAAATGGCTGGAAATGGAGATCATAATTTCAAATGAAATAATCCAGAATAAAAAAACAGGTCCCTCATGGCCTCATTCATATGTAGAATCTAAAAAAAGTTGATCTCATTGAAGTTGAAAGTGGACCGTGGTTAGGAGAGGCTGGAATAGTAGTCAAATGTGGTTTGAGAGAGAGATAAAGCTGATCAATGTTTACAAAGTTACAGTTAGAAATGAGAAGATCTGGCATTTTATTGTTGACTATAGAAAATTTTAAGAAAACTAGAAAGAATTTTGTGTATTTTCTTATCAGGAAATAATATGTGTTTAGGGAGATATATATATATATATTTAACATGATTTACTTATTATATAGTACATATATGCATAAACTATCACATGATACCTCAATAATAAATGCAATTTTAATGTATTAGTTAAAATAATTTTTAAAATACTTAATTATATTTGATTTAAATAAAAATAATAAACCTTAAACTAGTGAAATCTAGTTTATTTACTTTAATTGACCAAATTAATTTCTCTTCAGTGGATTTTAACCTTTTGGTTAACAGATAATTGTTTTTAAAATTTATTTTTATTCAGCTATAATTATTGTTCTTTCTTTCTCCTATAATGGATACATACAGATTGTAAATTAATGCCCTAAAGCAAAAGTAAACAAAGCATTATTCTGGTAAAATAATTCCTTCACATTCACTTATACATACATGAGTTTTATATTTATGACACCAGATGCATGCAGGAAAATAAGTGTTTCTGAATGATTTGGTGCTACTTGTTCTTTAAACAGTGTGAAACATGGTCTTAAAAGTCAGGATTTCACTATATATTAAAAAAAAATATGGGAATTCCTACATTGTCAGTATTACTGTTTTTTTCTCTCTGCCTCATTTTTGAAATTGTAATTTTTATGTATTACAAAGGTGTTCTCTCATTTCCCATAATATCTTCCCAGACTAGTCTATCTACTCTTATCTAAATATTTACCTGTGTTGACATTTGGTAGAGTGTCTTTCAATTGACATTCCTGGATCTCATAAATCATCGAATACTGCTTTTACTTCGTTATTAAAACGTAGGGCACAGTCTTTGGGCAATATCACCAAGTAGGTAAACATGGCAATTCAAAAGAGTTTTTAGAAACACCTGTCACCACTTTCAAATTTCCATAATTTCCAGTGGTGTGAATAGCCTCTCAGTGGAGGCTGATGTTGTAATGCCACTTCTCAGCAGTAGTTCTAAACTAATGATGTGAGAAAGACATAGAGTATGCAGAAACTATTTGAATGCATTAAGCCACTTTGGAATAAAATAGAAAAAGACCAAATAACAGAACTCTTATGTTACAGACTTGAAAATTCTTTCCAAAAGTATTCTGATATTTTCACTGCTTCTTTCACAAACATTTTAAAATTGTGAGTTATTATTGAAAAACTGTGTGCATAGTCAAAAATTGTATGGTCATATTTCTTATTCCTAATAACAAAGGTGAATTTCCCTCTATACATTTATATCTTTCAAAACTCTTGTTTTCAATGTGCAATTAAAATTAATTTAGGGAAACAATTTACTTCATGAAATACTGTTCATTGACAGTGTACAAACTAGTGACTTTGACTTGAACTATTAATTTTGTATTACTTGTTTACTCACTTAAAAAGGAGAGCATTTCAACATAATTGTCAGCTCATATAAATTTTACTAACCTGTCTATGCTGGTCTGTCTCCTTATTTACTTCACTTATCATTATGTCAACATATATTGTTTATTTACTTATTTTCCGTATACCTCCAATAAAATCACAGTTCAAGATAATCGGAAATTTGTTCATATTTACTGTGCTTATCATGGTGTCCAGGAAATTGTCACATTTCTCTCTCTCTCTCTCTCTCTCTCTCACACACACACACACACACACAAACACAAACACACATTCACACATACATACACACAATCACCTGGAGTAGTGTTCACTGGAGAAAATTTTGGACATAAGGTCATTAGATGGTTACCTACTCTGAACTTCACCATACAAACCTAGAAAACTGGACATCAGACTCTTGGAGAGTAATCACAAACTGGGATCTGTGTGTTTAAAGTGGCACAGTTGGGAAATATTTGCCGTTCTCCCTGTTAGAAACATAACTAGGTCTACAAGAGGAATACAGCCTAAGAGAAACTTGACTGCCCCCCCACCACTGCCACCTCGGTGTTGTATTGGTAATGTCACCACCCCTTTTTTGTTTTGATCAGGAGTTAGTGCCTTCTAGACTGATGAACAAAGCAGTGGTGGAGCATGCTACGTTTCCTCATCTCCTCATATAATTGGAGATAAAGTGCAGAATGGAAGTACCAGCATCAGTTTGTCCTGATTGACAAGGACTGGATAGTTTCCTTGTTGCACAGCAAGACTAGTCCCTTCCCTTGGAGTTTAATCTACAGAGAATGGATTTCCAGTGGTGTGAATTCTTACCCCTCAAAAAAATACAAAATCAATGCTGCCACTTCTCAGCACAGAAAGAAGTACTTAGTGGAAGAGGGATGATGCTTGACAGGAGACAGAAAGTAGACCATGGGAATTATTTTTCATATATTTCAGTTTATGTATGAAAAAAATTTTATAGACCTTAATCAGTCAATATTAATGAGTCATGAGTATGAAAAACATTTTATATGAAAAATATTTTTATCAATAATGAACAAGATTTTTATGAACAACGGTAGGGAAATACAAATACAAAATATAAGATACAAATGCTTATATTTCCTCTAATAGAAAATATCATATTTAATCAAAATAATAGCAATTGTATTTTATAGATATGTAAAGCTATTTCAATGAATTTTTATGAGGTTTGTGGTATATATTATTTAAAAATGTGTAACTTATTAGACTGTATCATCCAGTTTCAGATTAATAGTCACATTTATATTAAATTTTGTCACTTAACCTCTGAATTACATTCTGTTAAGGAATGTTTCCCTTGAAACTTGGATTAACTATTGTTAGTAAGAACTTTTAAAAATAATAAATTTAATACATTTTTAATTAATTAAAATTCATTTTTCCAATTTTTTAGTGAATCTTCCATTTGTTGACATGCACTAAATTAACAAAAAACAAAGACAGATGGATACTTTTCATACTGCATTTAATAACTTTTTAATTTCTCTTGTTCACAACAGAGTACAATATCCCTTAATACAGAATCTTCTTGAAATTGAACCTGTGCTTTCCTATTTTATCTAAAACAAGTAAAAGTGTTGTCATGTATATCACTTCCAACCTGCCTTAGAATAAAGAATAAAGGTTATATCATCATGGAAATGAAAATGTCAAATATCAGAGTTAGATTCAATTAACTCTGGAAAGAGACTTCTATAAATGGGCAATCAATCATAGTAATATTCACATAATAGAATTATAAATATTTTGGGGTTTTGAATTATTTTTTAAAAGATATATACTACCATACAAATTTCAGATAAATAACAGAAAGAAAACATATGGCGCTCACTAATGTGAGAGCAATTGAATCATAGAATCATTATTAAAATATATGTAGAAATATATTTCCTTTCCCAATATATACTTTGTGTTAAGAGCATAAACTAAAAAGTGATCACACAACAATTTGAATTCCAGATTAAAAGCAAAGCATCAGACATTGTATTCTAGGAATTGCTACAACAAACCACTATTTTCTTTGTATTGATATTGATTTAGGATTTTAAGAAAAATGGGTTGATGATTTTTCCAATCATGGCTTCCTTTTGTTTCTCAAATAGTCCTGTAAACTATAAAGGTGGTGTCTGATGTTTGTGGTACTCAATAACTTTGACCTTTTGTCCTATTTTCTCTTACAAAGTTGTGTATCAGGGATTCATCTTTCCCTCAGACAGTTATTTTGGGTATTCAGGACGCACTATATATTCACATTAGCCTAAAAATTACCACGTAAATAAATGAATAAATAAATCCATACATGCTGGAGGAGACATTTTCAGGGTTCTTGGATATTTTCAATATTTGATAAAAATAAATAGAATGAATTAGGTCATAAGGACTTCAAGTTCAATGAATGTTACTGGCACAGTGTGGCTTTCTTAGAGCACCTGGAGTCTTGAATCTTTCCTTAGCCAGTGTTTATTACAGTAATAGCTGTGCTATTAAACCATTTTTTCTCATTTCCTTGATTTAGTTGCTTAACCAATTTTAGAATTTTTAAATTCTTTGGAGAAAAGGTGGATGAAAAGACATTGTATTACTTATAATCCCCAAAACTGAATTCAGTAAATGCTTTATTGAAGATATAGTCTTTCTAGACTTACACTGAAGGTTAGGAAAAAACAGTTGACAGAAATTTCACTTGTGGTCAAGAAAGTGAGGACTGTTAATACTACTGATATTGAATTCAATATTAAAATATAATACACAAGATGAACAATATCAACCTATAAAATATTGATAATGCAGTCAGCATTTGAGTACATGATGACAAAATTTGGGTTTACTAAGACAATTCAATCTGAGATTAGGGTGAAGTAAAAACAAATACAAAAGTAAAAAAATTAAGACAATATTATGGGACTTACTTCCCATGATTTAATCCTCTTCTTCTAAATTATTTTATTATTTATGATGTATTCATATATATATATATCTGATAAGCTCATTTTAAATATATATATTCAACCACTTACATACATTTTCAGGGAAATTAAGATTAAATATTGCTAATTTCTAGTTCTACCTTTCTGAGAGAATAAACAAGTTAACTTGAGTTGACCTAGGATATGTACAGAATTAATGTAAGGAAAATATCATATGAAACACATTGAACTTCTGTGAAATGAGAAAAACATGGTTTCCTAGAAAATATTTCTGCACATTTTTAAATTACTGATAGCCAATAGTGTTTTCTAAATGGACATACTAGATATCTAATTTAGATTATCACATGTGTTTCTTACTTTACACATTTATGAATAAGGTGATTTATTTTAAAACATATTTATCACTCATATTTCAAGTACAACAGAACGGAATAATCTACATTTAACTCTTGTTAATATATTTACTCCCTGCTCCCCTGCATGGTGCATAAAAAATTCTAGTCTTCCTAGCAGCATTATGTTATGAGATCAGGCAGCTTAATATTAAGACAAACTCCTTTTGGATTCCCCAAGCTACTAAATGGAACTAATTCTATTCCAAAGATGAGAAAAGTATTAATTATTTGGCACAACTGGCTAAATTAGAGGATTTGGATCCTCAGAGTTAACCTGGAAAATAAATTTGTGAAAGCATTCCAAGAACTTCAATAAGAAAATTTTCTATCAGAAAATTGCCTTAGATGTTTCATATATCAAAAATTGTTAGCCCAAAGTATCAAAGTAAAAATTTTCTACTATAAGAATATTCAATATCATCTATACAGGTGCAGACTATTTTAAAAAATCTATAAATTATAACCTTTAAGTTATTAATTTCAAGTGTTTATTTTATTTAAGAAAAGCCTACATACGACTCTGCTTAAAGTTTTCACTGACTCCCTGGCATCTGAACTGATCAGGCTATTTGGAATTCAGAGATGTCATCATTGTGAACTTCATGAAGCACATGCTGCCTTTTCTTGAGTTTGTTCTTGATGTTTGCTGATGTTTCATGAAAATGACTCTCTCGACATACAGCATGAAATACGAAACCCTGTTTTGCTGTAGCTAAATGACAATTTGTTACCTGAAATTTGAAAGCAAATTATATAATTTACCAGTCTTACATTAACATCAGTCAATTCTCAATGGTAATGGAAGCAAAATTATATACAAAATTTTCAATACTTCAATGGTAACACAAAACTCTAACTCAATTTTCAAGGATAAGAATTCATGTAACATCAACTAGAATCACAGATATTTTTGAAATCATTTTAATATAAATAAAAACATACCATATGGAATATTTATTTTCTCCAAATATGTGTATTTGAATAAATATTTTCCAATCTACATAATGTAATAGACACAAGAGTAGTTCACAACTGAATTTTGGTATTACTTTAGAAATTCTAAAACTAAAGAGATGAAAAAAATCAAACAAAATTGAACAAATAATAAATCACTGAGAAAATATTTAAATTATGTCCTGAATACCTCTTGGCTTAATTTTTTCCTGTCCATTATTTTTAGCATTTTATTATTTAAAGATACTCATTTACAAAATATCCACGTAATAATATACCCATCTGTAAAGATTAACTTTCCAAATATTATTTTAACATATTGCAGGAAAATAAACTGGGTTAAGATTAAATATTGGTGGATTTTCTCAAGCTTTTCAGTTCAAACATGAAAGAAGACACTTCAGCTGCATCTACTTAAAATATTCAGTGAATGTCTTCTAAAACTATTTAAAGTGAGGAATTAGCTATATAACAGAAAAATATTTTCACATATCTCTATTGAATATATATGCATACATAAATACAGTGTGTGGACTCTTGCGCTGAATTGTAGGCATACTTTCCAACCTCTACTAAGTTGTAAAGCCCAGGGGAATGAATACCCAGCAGATGGCTACGTAAACACAGCCCTCAGATAGTTGAGTAGTTCCTTTACATTGCCATCTGCCATGTAATACTCTCAGAGATTGAAATCTTTCAACTAGAAAATGTTCTGCCAAGATTTCACAATGCCTATCAGCCCAACTAACAGGTAAGAAGAATTTTGCAATGGATGAAAAGTCTCTAAAATGTTTGTTAATATAAATTTTCCAAAAAACAATTATTAATATATTTAAATTAAATATATTTAATTAAATATATTTAATTAAATGTATCACTATGTCAAGTTTTAGTGGAACAACTACAGTTACATTTACATAGCCATCTGCTAGTATTTGCATAGTCATACCTCCTGGGTTGCAAAAACCTACTCCACAAAGATCACAGTATTTGTCAGTGCAGTTGCACACCTGTCAATCAGTTCTGGTCTCCAAAGACCCAAAAAATAAATATAAAGAAGAAAATAAAGTTAAAAAAGTTAGTTGCCTTAATATATGAGAAGTGATTAATAATTTCAATCAACAATTGAACATTTTTGATATCTTAATTATACAGACTTTAAGTTATTAAAACCATTACAGATATTTCTTTCTACATTCTTTTAAAATTTGGTAAAACTCTTTCTTCATATGAAATAAGTGTTGAGAGAGAGTTATAATGATTTTTGATATGGAAAAATGTTTTGATATCTACTGTATCATCTACTCAATATTCATATTTTTTAATTTTCTTATAATGCAGTACAAATGTAAACATATATATTTGATTACTTTAAGAAACTAATTCAGGATATGATTTTCACTATTTTAGAACTACAAACTCCTAGACAGAAAGAATCATATTTAAATTGTGTGTGTGTGTGTGTGTGTGAGTGTGTGTGTATAAAATGCTGACATTGTTCTAATTTACTATTTTTTTGCTGAGAACCTAAATAATAAAAGGATAAAAAAGAATTTTCAAGAAATATTGGAAAATAATTTGAACTTGATGATGGTAGTAGTGAAATGTACAAGTAGTTAAAGAGCATTTGTAGATAAATTTAGAGCCCAATGAAAGAATGGGCAATGAAAAGAAACTAAAATAAAATAGTTTATTCAAAGAAAAGAATATAGAATAGAGAAAGAGAGGAAACATAAGAAAAATTAAGACAGTAAAAAGTAGTTCTTTTGTTGTGTTGTGGATTATGTGTGTGTGTGTGTGTGTGTGTGTGTGTGGTGTGTGTGTGTGTTTGGTAGTGCTGACATTTAACCCAGGGTAAGCATAGTTTACCACTGAACCACATCCTCTGTCCCCAAAAGTTGGTTCTTTAAAAAGTTAATAAATTAGTAATCTTAACAAATTAAGTTAATAAAGTTAATAATCTTCCCAATAAGATTGTAAGATTAAAAGTAACATATACATACACACACATACTACCACTAAGAAGAATGAAAAAACATCCAAGCGGAGATGTAGATATTTAAAAAATGGAGGATCTGTGAGAAATTTTATTAACTTAATGTTACATTTTCCATAAAAAGTATTAAGTCCTAAATAAATGCCACTTAGCAAAACAACAAATAAAGAAATAAAAAAGTTAAAAGTTTCCATATTTTAATAGATTTTGACCTATATCAAAAATCTTCTGCACAATAATTTCAGGCCTAGAGACTTTATTGCTCTTCTCCTCCTAATAGTGATTCAAATAATGTGAATTCATCATAATTTCTTACAAAGAATAACTTCAAAGGAAGAAAAGTAAATGCCATTTTATTAGTCCATGTAAAATTTAGGTCTTACAAGTCAAACTTGAGAAAAAACATTATGAGAACACAAAATTACATGGCAGTATCTCCCGTGAACCAGTCACAAAATTTTGTACAAAATAATTGAAAATTAAATGCAGACATATAGAAAAGTGATCAAAATAAATTAAGGCAATTTCACCTTTTTAGTAAAATAAATGAACATTTAAAAATCTATTCATTCAGCAGAAGAAGGAAAAGAGCTATCCAAAGTACTCATTCATAAAATAAATCATAAAAATTTGAGAATGGAATGGCACAATCTTCATTCAATAAAGTGTATGCATAAAAGTAACCAAGAGTCAACATTGTACTTAGTTGTGAGATACTGTGCACTATCGACCTGGATTCATGAAGAAGACAGGTGTTAATTATCATTACTTACATTCAATTCTACTGAAGTTCTGTTAAAGAATAAAAAAAGTGCATAAAAATTGAAAAAAGTTTTCACACTAACATTATGAACAACATGATGTCTAACAAAATGACTAAAAAAAAACTACAAGTTTTTAAAAGTAACAAGGAGACTCAGCACATCCCTGAGCAATAAATAAAACTTTCATTTTTCTTTCTATTAAGAGCTAAAAATTAGGAAATGAAATAAATAAAAATTCAATTGTGCTAAATCTCTACATTGAATGCTTTAAAAATTGGAGTAAAATTAAGAAAGACCTTCAGAAATAGAAGGATACTGGACTTGTGTATATATGGATTGAAAGATTCAAAATCTGAATTAGGTATGTGTGTGTGTGTGTGTGTGTAGCAAAATATATACTGACAGAGAGAGAGGGAGATTTTAAGGAGTTGACTAATATATCTATAAGGGCTGGTAAGTACTCAATCTCCAAAGCAGGCTGACAGGAGGAGAGCCAAAGAAAAGTTGCTGGTTGATGTGGTAACTCAAGTTCAAAGGGAATCTAAAGCAGAACTTCTTATAAAATATGATGAGGAGTGTTCAGTTTTGATAATTTGCATATCTCAATTACCACATTATGTCATGAACTATAAGTGTTCCCTTTACTACTGAAAATAGTGCTTTTAAATTTAGTCAAGTTAGAGAACCAATTACAGAAAAGTCAAAATCAATTTAAAAACAAAAACAAAAACTACTGGTCCTAAGATTCTATTTCTTTAAAACCACTTTCATTATGAAGATGTCAACTAAGAATGTGTAGAGACACTGTACTTGCAAAAACAATTGGAGAATATTTTGTTGTTGTTGTTGAAGAGATAAAAATTATAAACAAGCTGATTCTAAAATGTATGTTGAAAATGCAAACATACCATGATAGCTAACAATCTTAAAGAAGAGTCAATTTAGAAAATCATGGTTTCAAATATCAAGAATATAAAGATGTAGTCTTCTCTTGATATCCAATCTCTTGATTGGTTCCAGGACCACCTGGAACAAAATCTGCAGATGCTCAAGTAACATTTAATAGTGCAGTATTTACATAAAGCTATACACCACCACCTGTATATTTACAACCACTTCTAGATTTCTTATAATAACTAATACTATATGAATCCTATACAAATAGTTGCTATTTTGTATGTGTAAGGAATCGTGAGAAGAAAAAATAGTCTGCATATGTTCAGTTCAGAAGCATTTTTTAAAAGTATTTTCACATTGTAGTTGGTTGAATCCCTGGATGTGGAACCCACAGATGTGGAGGATCAAAGATACAGGAAATAAGACAGTGCAGTTTTTGCATAAGGATTGATAATATATTTAGATTTTTGTCGGAAAGTCTTCTGTGAAATTGAATATAGTAGAAATGAATATTCTATTTCTAATATTCAAAAATACTGAGATACATGGAAAATATAATTTAATATTTCAATGTAATTACACCAAATTATGATCAAATACATGTAATGCTACCCTTCTAACACTACAGACATTTACAATTATTTCTATTTATCTTTTATTAAGAATGTTATATATATCTTGTATCTTATCAACTTATTATTTTAGGGTGTATATTTTATCAACCTGTATATTTTAGTGTGAGTTTGGTTGGATATTGAGTTTGCACATGTTTTCCAACTGCATTTTTTATAATTTTACATTCTTAATGGTATATATTTATAAACAGAACTCCATGATTTTAGTAGATCCTGTGTCTTAATCATTTATGTTTAGTGATTTTTTTGTACTGTCAAAAAATCATGAAGATAATTGACTTTCTGATCTTTCTAATAGCATTATTATGTTCACAATTTACATTGGTTTGCCATTCATCTTAAGCTATTTTTAATTTGTGTGATTTAATGTTAGGGGTCATTGTTTCTGTCTTTTGTTTTTTCTTACATGTGTCCAATTGATAAAGCTCTGTTTATTTGTAAGAGAAATAATATCTTCCATAATTGCAGAGATATCTCCACTACAAACTAGGCAGTATCATAAGCAGGCTGTACTTCAGGTTGTATAGAAAGATAAAACCTTAAATGAGAAGCCTTGAAACATGATGCCAGTAGCCAATGGGAGTGGGGACCTGGGGGACCTTCCAAGGAAGACTGATAAATAATATTTAGAAGTCTTCATTAGATATACGGTAAAGGTTTGAAGTTAAAAGTAAGAATGTGAAAGTAACTAAAATTGAAGAGGTTGCTATATTCTATTTGTTTTCAGAAACTTGATTTTTGTCTTAATTTCTTTGTTTTCTCCCCGGAAGTCTGTATTTAACAGTATCCTATGACTCTCCTCTAATTATCACTGAAGTATGTTCATACCCTGAACATACCTGGATTTTAATGCCTTCCTAAAAGCTTGCACATCAAAAAACGTTTTGTTGTTATTGTTTGGTGTATTGAATTACTAAAATCATTATATTGATAAAAAATGTTCTACTTCAAGCTCTGTGAAAAGTTTTAATAGTTATAATTAATTATTAGTTGTAACTATAATTGTAATTAAGTCATAAGTTATCATTAATAGTAAAATTTATTATTTTGTACTAGTTTACAAGATTTCTGAGAACTCAGAAGATGAAAAAAAAATGAGAGATAAAACTTTGGCCGTACATTTTATATAACTCCAGTATTATGAAATGAAGTTTTTCAATAAAGAATCATTTGTTTAATCTGTTTCTTTTGATGTGTTGCATGGTATAATACACTAATTAAAATTTTGAAAGTTGATAATCTACAAGTTGATAAGATATAAGATATATATAACATTCTTAATAAAAGATAAGTAGAAATAATTGTAAATGTCTGTAGTGTTAGAAGGGTAGCATTACATGTATTTGATCATAATTTGGTGTAATTACATTGAAATATTAAATTATATTTTCCATGTATCTCAGTATTTTTGAATATTAGAATTAGAATATTCATTTCTGCTATATTCAATTTCAAAGAAGACTTTCTGACAAAAATCTAAATTATTAAAAATGAATTTAATTACTTCAAGGTTAAATGAAATTTTAAAAGTTTACATATTTCATTATGAATGCTTTCTCTCTATTCACTGTCATTTAAAATCATTTTATTATGAAAGTCATGTGTCTTTTGAGATGGTTTATACTAACAAGCTTTTAAATATCTATGTTCTCCTATCATTCTTATTTCCTTTGCTTACCTTGTTGAAATAGTTTATTTAAATCACTGATATGCATTTTACTACTATAAGAAAGGACTAAGAAAATGAAATAACTTGATCGAATCAAACACCATTACCCTATGTAAATGTATGATTACACAAATGGTATGCCTCTACTTCAATTACAGAGAAACAAGTTGTACCCCATTTGTTTATGATAAAAAATAAAAAATAAATAAAATAAAAAAACTTGATCTTTATCAGGAAAATATGCATAAAAAGTTCTGAACTCTGGCTAAAAAAAAAAAAAAAAGAAAAAACTCAAGCAAGCTGCATTATCATTAAATATTAAATATATAAATTAGAATATCCCCAGCCATTATTGACTTACTATTTATTTGCCAAAATATTTTTGCTGCATTATTGCTAGATTTTCTGAAATTTTATACTCATTGCAAATGCTATTTATTATTTTAATTTGTTTCCTATGTTATTAAAATGATAACACAAAGTGTTATAGTGGCATTTTCAAAAACTTGATTTTTAAGAAAAATGTTTAACAAGCTAAAACAGCAAGAGTAATTAACTGGTTTTTAAATGTATACTTCAGGTATTCGTTTTTGCTGGACATATAATTACAAAAATATAAAGAGGTAATGCTATACACAACGATCAAAATTTGGTGCTACGTTCAAATCACTTACAGTTGGAGATGAAGGAAAAGCAGACACCAAATGCCCATAAAACATGCCGAAGCAACAATGTTATAATGAAATAAAAATTGTATCCTGGAAGAGATTAACATAACTGGTTAAGGGCAAATTTTACAAAGTTGATATAACAAAAATAAGAGAAATATTTGGAAAGCAGTTTGATAAAAGAAGAAAATGGAAGGTATAAATATTTGAAAATAGTGAAGAACAAAGAGAGAAATATTTTACTGAGGGTGCAGTGGAATTTAAACTAGATTAATAATGTGTCGTCATTGGGAATGAGGACTGAGGTTTGTACAGTCCAGCACTTAAAACCTAATATCAATTCAGTGAGCAAAGCAGTAACAGTAAATATATTTCAATGATGAAAGAATACAATCCAAATATAGGTTGAGACCAAAAACTAAAATAAAGTCATTGAGAATAAAAAATTAGAGTAATGAGAAAAAGAATATTGGGAAATAAATAAGAACTATAATATCCTTTTTCAGGTGAAATATATGGAAAACTAAATCAGAAGTTACAAAGAAGATGGATAGAATTTATTGATCACTAAAAAAAATATTTCCTGTGAAGAACTCAACTATTTGAAAACTGTGAAAGTAGATAATGAGCAAAAAAAGAGTTAAAATGTCTCCTACATTTTGAATCTTACTGATTGGGATAATGGTAATGTATTTTATAGAAAGTCTTACTAGATGGCTCACAGAGGGGAAACAAGTATTTTCTCTAAGCTATTTTAATGAATACTGTTAAAATTTGAGGATAGTGCACTAAAATTCACATAAAATACCTTATAATCTATGTTATCTTTAATGCCTTATTGAGGAAAAAAATTGAAGATGCATGGAAAACATGTAAAAATAGTAAAAGAAACAAAAATAGATCTCTTCCTTCATTCTACCAAACAAAACAAACCCAAATATGATAGAAGATTTTAAAGTGGAAAATTAGTTAAACCTTTAGAGACAACTAAAATGATAGGGTTAACATTTATATATAATGTGGCAACAGTGACATGAAAATTTTTTAAGGCAAAAGTAAACAAATAAGAATTTTTCATGTTATACATCAAATATATTTAAAGAGGTTAATGTTAAATGTTAAAGTTAAAATTAAAAGTTAATGTTAAAAGATTTAAATTTCTTTGAAAGTATTTAAGCTTTGGACATGTTTAATGCATGAGATAAACACCAAAGAATAATAACAATTGTAAGTAAGTATAATTGCATACAATTAAATTTATACACATTGAAAATAAAGTACATCAATAAAGTGAAAAGTTATCATAATAACATCATGATAATTGACACACACAAATAATTTTGATAAAACACTTTGGGAAAATACAAGAACACAGTATTCACAAAGGCGATAATACAGATGAGTAGTAACATTTGAAAATTTTCAAAACAAAATAATGAACAATATGCAAGTTTGCTCATTAAGAGCACTTTTCCACTGATAATAGTAAAACTGTATGTACTTCATACAAAGAGTCATTATAAAGCTTTGCCATCGCAGGAAAGAATTTCATAAAAATCTTACATCTTTTCAAGTGAAAATTAGAAATCTACATTTCCAAAAAGATCTTATGTATACACATTTGGCTTTTCTTTTGGGCATGTGGAGTCTGCAGAGGCCTGGTGCAACAGGACTTTTGGAAGGCAGTGGTCAAAGGACCTTTTTGCTGACTATAAATAGGGGGTTCAGAACCAAAGGGAACACATAGCAGACGACTCTTCTTAAATCTGAAGGCAGCTATGTCACAGATGAAACCGAACTCCATCTGGGCAAGAGATGTGCTGTGTACAAGGCAAAAAAAAAAAAAAAAACCCACAGTGAGTCCTGGAGGTGAACTAAACAAAACCAGAGTAATCTGGAGAAAGGTACTCATGCATATACAAACAGTGGATCAAATTCTGAAGCAACATTTTTCCTAAGTCATTAGATTCAGAATCTGTGTGATGTTGTACGCCTAAAAAATTTGAACTAATGAAAATAAACTTAAATGAATTTGGGGCTGGGAATATAGCTCAGTTGGTAGAGTGCTTCTTTGTATGCACAAGCCCTGGGTTCAATCTTTAGTACCACACACACACACACACACACACACACACACACACACAAGTGGATTTGTACTCCTGAAAAAAATATCTATCGATTTAGAATTAAGATTTTTCTTAAAGTTATTTTTTGAGGATATAGTTTATATTTTAAATGAAGTAAATTTGTCTAAGAAATTCTCTGTCTTATTCAGCTTTTTGTGGCTGTGACTAAAAGACCTGACCAGAACAATTGTATTGTGGGGAAAGTTCATTTGAGGGCTCACAGTTTCAAGGGTCTCAGTTCATAGTCTGTTTGCTCCATTCCTCTGGACTTGAGGTGAGGCTGAATATCATGGTGGAAGAATGTGGTGGAGGGAAGCTGCTCGCATGATGATTAGGTAGCAGAGAGACTCCACTCACCAGATACAAAATATTTACCCCAAAGGCATGCTCCAGGGACCCAGGACCTCCTGCCAAACCCTACCTGCCTACAATTACAAATTGGTTAATTTCATCAGGGGATTAATTCATTGTTTGGATTAAGACTTTCATAACCCAATCATTTTTCCTCTAAAGCTTCTTTCTTTTCAGGCCTACAAAGAACTATTTATTCCCCAGTCACCTTTTTGTTTCATATTTTTAAAAATGTTTTGTTTGTTCTAATTGGTTATATAAAACAGTAAAATGCATTTGCACACATTCTACACAAGTGGAGCATAACTTCTCATTCCTCTGGCTGTGCATGTGCTGAGTCACACAGTAGTATAAACATGCATGTATATTGAGTAATAATGTTTGTCTCATTCTACTTTCCTTCCCATTCCCAATGCCCTACCCTTCTTCTCACCACCCTCTACATAATCCAAAGGTTCTTTTCTCTTCCCTACCAAACCCCACTATGGATCAGCATCCACTTATCAGAGAAAACATTTGACCTCTAGTTTTTTTGGAATTGGCTTGTTTCACTTGACATGATATTCTCTAGTTCCATCCATTTACCTGCAAATGCCATCATATTCAATCATCTTTAAGGTCAAGTAATAGTCCATTGTGTATATGTATTACATTTTATTTATTCATTAATCTGTTGAAGGGTATCAAGGTTAGTTCCATAGTTTAGTTATTGTAAATTGAGCTGCTATAAACATTTATGTGGCTGTGTCACTGTAGTATGCTGACTTTAAGTCTTTTGGATATAAATCCAGGAATGGGATAGCTGGGTTAAATAATGGTTCCATTCCAAGTTTTCTAAGGAATCTCCATACTGCTTTCCATTGATTGCACCAATCTACAGTCCCAACAGTAATGTATGAATGTACCTTTTCCCCCACATCCTCACCAACACTTATTGTTTCTTGTATTTTTAATAATTGCCATTCTGACTGAAGTGAGATGAAACCTTAATTTTGATTTGCATTTCTCTAATTGCTAGAAATGATGAACCTTTTTTTCATGTTGTTGATGGTTTGTATTTCTTCTTCTGTGAAATGTCTGTTCAGTTTCTTAGCCCATTTTTTGTTTGTGTTATCTGATTTTTGGGTGTTAAGTTTTTTGAGTTATTTATATATCCTGGAGGTTAATGCTTCATCTGAGGTGTATGAGGTAAAAATTTTCTCCCAATCTTACACTCTTTTTTCACATTATTGATTGTTTCCTTTACTGAGAAGAAGCTTTTTAATTTGAATCCATTCCATTTATCAATTCTTAATTGTACATATTGTGCTTTTGAAATCTTGTTAAAGGAGTCAGGTCCTAAGCCTACATGATACAGATTTGGGCCTACTTTTTCTTCTATTAGGTACAGGGTCTCTGTTCTAGTGTCGAAGTCTTTGGGCCACTTTGAGTTGATTTTTGTGCAGGGTGAGAGATAGACATTACATTTCATTTTTTAAATTATTTATTTATTTTTTTATTTTTTACAGACTGAATTTTGATTCATTGTGTACCAGTAGGATACATTATTTTGTTTCTATGTTTGTACACATGTAGATTCATACCATTTGTGTAATCATAAATGTATATAGGGTAACGATGTCTGTCTCATTCCACCATTTTTCATACCCACCCCTCATTTCCTTCTACATAATTTAAAGTTCCCCCATTTTGTTACATATGGATTTCCAGTTTTCCTTGCACCATTTGTTGAAGACACTATCTTTAATTCGATTTATGTGTTTGGCACTTTTGTCTAGTGTGAGATAACTGTATTTATATGGGTTTGTCTCTGTGTCTTTTGTTTTGTACCATTGGTCTACATGTCTGTTTTGGTGCAAATACCATGCCATTTTTGTTACTATTGTTTTGTAGTATAGTTTAATATCTGGTATTGTGATGCCTCCTGCTTTACTCTTCTTGCTAAGGATTGCCTTGGCTATTCTGGTTCTCTTATTTTCCCAAATGAATTTCATGATTAATTTTTCTAGTTTTATGAAGAATGTCATTGGGATTTTAATAGGAATTGCATTAGACCTGTATAACACTTTTGGTAGTATGGCCATTTTAACAATGTTAATTCTGCCTATCCAAGAGCATGGAAGATCTTTCCATTTCCTAAGGTCTTTAATATCTTTCTTTAGTTTGTTGTAGTTTTTATTGGAGAGAGCTTTTACCTCTTTTGTTAGATTGATTCCCAAGGATTTTTTTTTTTTTTTAAGGTTATCGTGAATGGGGTAGTTTTCCTAATTTATCTTACAATGGATTCATTGCTTATGCATAGAAATGCATTTGACTTATGGGTATTGATTTTATATCCTTCTACTTTACTGAAAGTTTATGATTTCTAGAAGCTTTTTGGTGGAATTTTTTGGATCTTCTAAATATAGAATCATGTTGTCAGTAAATGGTGATAGTTTGAGTTCTCCTTTTCCTATTCGTATCCCTTTAATTTCTTTGGTCTGTCTGATTGCTCTAGCCAGAGTTTCAAGGATAATGTTGAATAGAAGTGGTGAACTAGGGCATCCCAGTCTTGTTCCACTTTTTAGAGTGAATGCTTTCAATTTTTCTCCATTTAGAATGATGTTGTCCTTGGATTTAATATAGATAACTTTTAGAAAGTCGAGGTATCTTCCTACTATCCTTAGTTTTCTAGTGTTTTGAACACAAATGGGTGCTGTGTTTTGTGAAAGGCCTTTTCTGCATCTATTGAGATAATCATAGATTCTTCTTTTCAAGTCTGTTGATGTGAAGTATTATGTTTATTGATTTCTGTTTGTTGAACCAACCTTCATGCAGGGATGAACCCCACTTGATCATGGTGTAGTATCTTATTAATGTTTTTGTATGCAATTTGCCAGAATTTTAATGAGAAGGTTTGAATCTATGTTCATCAGGGATATTGATCTGAAGTTCCTTTACTTGATGTATTTTTGTCTAGTTTTGGTATCAAGGTGATACTAGCCACATAGAATGACTTTGGAATGGTTTCCTCCTTTTCTATTTCATAGAATAAAATGAGGAGTATTGGTGTTAATTCTTCTTTGAAGGTCTCATAGAACTCGGTTGAGAATCTGTCTGGTCCTGGGCTTTTATTCATCTGTAAGCTTTTGATGGCATCTTCTATTTCACTACTTGAAATTGATTTTTTTTTTTTTAAATCATGTATGTCCTCCTGCTTCAGTTTGTGTAGATCATATGTCTCTAGAAATTTGTCAATGTCTTCAAGATTTTCTATTTTGTTGAAGTATAGATTTTAACAATAGTTTCTAATTATGTTTTGTAATATTTCCTTTTTCATCATGAATTTTAGTAATTTGAGTTTTCTCTCTCCTCTTTATTAGTGTGGCTAAGGTTTGATGAATTTTATTTATTTTTTCAAGAACCAACTTTTGTTTTGTCAATCTTTTCAATTGTTTCTTTTTTTCAATTTCATTCATTTCTGCTCTGATTTTAATTATTTGCATCTTCTACTGCTTTTGGTGTTGATTTTTTCTTCTTTATCTAGGACTTTAAATGTAATGTTAGGTCATTCATGTGTTGTCTTTTTATTCTTTAAATTTATGAGCTGAATACAATAAACTTTCCCCTTAGCACTGCCTTCATAGTATCTCAGAGATTTTGATATGTTGTATTGATATTCTCATTTACCTCTAAGTATTTTTTTATTTCCACCCTGATTTCTTCTACTATCCATTCATCATTCAAAAGCATGCTATTTAGTCTCCAGATGTTGGAGCAGCTTCTATTTTTTATTTTTTTCATTGATTTCTAGTTTTATTCTGTTATGATCTGATAGAATGTAGTGTAGTATTTCTATTTATTTCGTATTTGTTGAGTGTTGTTTTGTGGCATAAGATATGGTCTATTTTAGACCATAGCTATGATCTATGTGCTAGTGAGAAGAAAGTGTATTTGCTTGATGATGGATAATATATTCTATATACGTCAAGTCTAAATCATTGATTGTATTATTTAATTCTATAGTGTCTTTGTTTATTTATTTATTTTTTTAATCTATTTGTTGGTGAGAGAGTTGTGTTAATGTTACTAGTATTTTGTTGTGGTCTATTAGCTTCTTGAAATTGAGAAGGGTTTATTTAATTGTACAGAGTTGCTCCATTTTGGGGGGACATAAGTATTGATGATTGTTATGTCTTACTAATGTATAATTACCTTAAGCAGTATGAAATGTCCTTTGTTGTCCCTTTCGACTAACTTTGGATTAAAGTTCACTTTGTTTGATATGAGGATAGAAACCCCTGCTTGTTTATGTAGTCCATATGACTGATATTTTTTTTCCCAACCTTTCACCTTCAGTCAATGGATGTCTTTTCCTAGGAGAAGAGTCTCTTGAAGACAGCATATTGTTGGGTCTTTCTCTTAAATCTAATCTGCCATTCTATGTCTTTGGATTGATAAATTTAGACCATTAATATTCAAGGTTATTATTGAGATATGATTTGTATTCCCAGACATTTTGGTTTATTTTTGTTTTTTATCTTGACTGAGTTTCTCCTTTGATTAACTATTCCTTCAGTGTAGTCATCCCTTTGCTATTCTTCATTTTTTTTTCATATTTTATCCTCATGGAATATTTTGCTGAGAATGTTCTGTAGTTCAGGCTTTCTAGTTGTGAATTCTTTTAACTTTTGTTTATCATGGAAGGTTTTTATTTCATTTTCAAATCTGAAGTTTAATTTTGCTAGATATGAAATTCTTGATTGGCATCCATTTTCTTTCAGCACTTGACATGTTACTCCACGACCTCCTGGCATTGAAGGTCTGGGTTGAGAAGTCAGCTGAATTCCTAATTGGTTTCCCCCTTTATGTAATTTAATTTTTTTTCTCTTGCAGCCTATAAAATTCTGTCCTTTCTGTATGTTAGACATTCTCATTATTGCCTTGGTGTGGGTCTGTAGTATTTTTGTACATTTGGGGTCCTTGTAAGACTTTTGTAGTTGATTTTCCATCTCATTCTTTTTTTATTATTTTTATTAAGCTTTTAATTATTTACAGACTGCATTTTGATTCATTGTACACAAATGGGGTACATAATTTCGCTTCTATGGTTGTACACAATGCAGATTCATACCATTCATGTAATCATACATGTACATAGGGCAATGTCTGTCTCATTCCACCATTTTTAATACCCCCCTCCTTCTCATTTCCTTCTACATATTCTAAAGATCCCCCATTATTCTCTCATTTCCCACCCCCACCCCCATTATATATCATCCTCCACTTATCAGGGAAAACATTCGGCCTTTGGTTTTTTGGTCTTGGCTTATTTCACTTAGCATGATATTCTCCAATTCGATCCATTTATTTGCAAATGCCATATATTCGTCTTCTTTATGACTGAGTAGTATTCCATTGTGTATATATACCAGAGTTTCTTTATCCATTGATCTGTTGAAGGGCATCTAGGTTGGTTCCACAATCTAGCTATTGTGAACTGAGCTGCTATAAACATTGATGTGGCTGTATTACTGTAGTTTGCTGAATTTAGGTCCTTTGGTTATAAACTGAGGAGTGGGATAGCTGGGTCAAAAGGTGGGTCCATTCCAAGTTTTCTGAGGATTCTCTGTCCTGCTTTCCAGAGTGCCTGCATCAATTTGCAACTCCTCCAGCAATGTAAAGTGTGCCTTTTTCCCCACATCCACGCCACATCTATTATTGTTTGTGTTCTTGATAAAAGCCATTCTAATTGGAATAAGATGAAATCTTAAGTCACTGAACCTGCCCTCCACACCAAGATCCATCATTGCTGAGCCCGCACCCCATACTGAGGTTGGTTTAGTGCTGAGCCTGTCCATCTCATTCTTTAGATTTGGGAAATTTTCTGATATTATCTCATTGAAAACATTGTGCATTCCTTTGTTTTGTATCTTTATACCTTCATCTATTTCAATAAATCTTAAATTTGGTGTTTTTATATTATTTCATATTTCTTGAAAATTCTGTTCATGGTTTCCTACCCCATCTTCTCTGTGAGGTTGACTTTATCTTCAAGAGTATATATTTTGTCTTCATTGCGGTTCTGTCTTTCAAGTGGTCTAGTTTGTTGGTGATACTTTGCATTGAATTTTTAATTAATGTATGGTTTAGATGTGAGGTGTCCCCCAAAAGCTCACATGTGAGACAATGCAGGAAGGTTCAGAGGAGAAATGATTGGGTTGTAAGAGTCTAAATTGAATCAGTAAACTAATCCCTGATGGAATTAATTGAAGTGATTGGGTGTGGCTGGATTAATTGAAATTGTAGTGTGTGGCTAGAGGAGATTGGAATTGGCATGTGGCTTTGGGGTGTACCTGGAGAGTGGAGACTCTTTTTCTCTGCTTCCTGATAATACGTGCTGCTTCTCTCTGCCACCCCCTTCCACCATGATGTTCTACTTTACCTGGAACCCAAAAGAATGGATCCGGCCTTCTGTGGACTAAGATCTCTAAAATCATGAGCCCTCAAACAAATCTTTTCTCCTCTATAATTATTCTGGTCAGATTCTTTTAGTTACAGCAGAAAAAAGCTGACTAAAACAATTAGGTTCATTATTTCCTTCATGTTCAGGATTTCTGCTGATTCCTTTTTATAATCTCTGCCTCTTTATTGAAGTGATCTTTTGCTTCCTGTATTTTCTCTCCCTTATAATCCTTTATTTCGAAAATCAATCTAACTTCGTATTTTCTAAGCTCTTTCTCTGACTTTTCTTCTACTGTGTTACCCATGGATTCTATTTTTGGAACATCTTGGTTTGTTTGAAATGCTTTGTTCCTTGTTTTTTCATATTGTTTGTGTGTCTTCTCATCTAGCAGTATGGAGCTGAGGCAATACAGATTCTACCCTGTGGTCTTATAGTGTACCTGAAGGTTTCCAGTACCTCACCTTTAAGGGGGAGACCAATATTAATAGCACCCAATGCAAACGATATACCAACTTAAACCAAATGGCTCCTAATAAGATTTTAAAGTTTTGTCACAATAAATAGCAATGAAGTGTTCAATTACTGTCTACAATATAAACAGTAAGTTTGCTAAAAGGGTTTGCTATTTCAAATGATGGACAATGAAGGAACAGAAGTAGTATAAGATGTTTATAAGGCAGAAGGAGAGAAGATAGAGTTAAAATTTTATAATAATAGGAAGGGAGGAATTAATAGAGGTTGGCTGCTAGTATGGGAGAAGTGATAAAGATAATCCAGGGAGACAGATAGGTGAGAGAAAAAAAAAAAAAACAATTAAAAAAATAAAAATATAAGAATACACAATAAAACTGTAATATACTATTCAGACTTCTCATTCCCCAATAAATTGATACATGGAAAATATTTAGATTCAAAGATGGTAGAGGTATGAGAGAGAGGGCAAAAAAAAAAAAAAAAAATGAAAATTGAATGATTGCTTCCGTTGTCTTTAAAAATTTTTCTCAACTTACCTTCTCTGCTGATGGGTGGGGTTGTCTGAAGTTTGATGTTTACCCCAGTTCAGTGGCTGCTGGACCAGTTGAGTGGATGAGAAGATAGCAAGATGCCCTCACACCCTCTTCCACAGTTCCAATTTTTGTAGCTGCCCCTTCTGTTTCTGCTCACATTCGAATTCACTGAGCTGGAGAGAGCCCAGTTTTCTACACATTGTTCAATATGTATTTTCCCCAGGGAACTACTTCTAGTCTCCAGGTTTCCACAGGCTTGCCAGACCCAGACTGGTCCACCGAAACGAAGCTGCAATCTGATAGAACTGGGCTTCAACTTCTCCAGGCTCTGTCTTGATGTGGTCCCAAGATCTCAATGTCCTTTCAACTTGCAGAGATACCACCACGAATGTGCTCACACAAAGGAGTGACCCTGCAAAGAGGCAGCCAGATAGCAGCCTCTACCATACTGAGCAGAAAGACCACAGGTACAACCAGACCTGCAGATACAACAATATATCTCTCCACCCTGGCTGTGTCACCAGACCAAGGTGGCTGCAAACCGAGATGGTGGCAGTGGCACTGGCAAACCTGCAGGCCCTAGCCATTGTTCCAAGACAGAGGTAGCCATGTGTAACCAATCCTGTAGGTATGGGGATAATGAACTTCCAGGCAAGAGTGGGCAGCAGTCCATCCAATGGCGGTCTGGGGTCTGTAAACAATTGGTGGGTGGATGTCAGGTAGTGGGAGACAGGTGGGTGAAAGGCAGGCAATGGGCAGGCAAGAGGCCCTTCTAAACCTTCTTGCATTGTCTTACACATGAGCTTTTGGGGTACACGGCACATCCAAGCCTAATACTCTATAATGCCTACATGACTTTTATATACAAAAAAGTAAAAAAAACATTAAAAAATTATAGTTATGTAGATAGAATTATGAATAAATTATATTTTAATCTTGCTGTAATATTTGTTTTTGTAGTTCATTACTGGAATTACTTATGGTAGTATACAACTATGTCAGCTATTTTACAAATATGTTATTTGATACTCGTATAGTCCATGCTTGATGCACATAATTCCTGTTTTGCAAATGAGGAACAGAAAGTTTGGAAAATATTTTAATCTGAAATATCTAACTTGAAAATCTGTGATCTTTCTAGCACTTTTCCGTCTTTCACTGTTTTCTATATATTCTCTGTTATTTGCATTAAAATAAGCAACTTTCTACTGAATACAAAATTGTCTCAAATGGTTATAGACTCTTAGCACATACTGGTAGGCAGGCAAAATAAATGAATGAATAAAAAATAAAAGAATGCATCAAAATGATTCAAAAATGAAAATAAATGGAATAAAATGGGACTCAGTAAGAAAGACAAATGTGTGGAATTGATGAAGATATATGAAAATAAGTATCTAAAATAGTATAAACTTAAAAGAATTGGAGGTATTTTCATACTACAAATGAGTTGCTAGAGGTGTTTTTTGACTTAGGATAACATTCCTTCACTGATGAAAGACTGCAGAAGTTAGAACTACAATTGATAATTTCTCCTTGCTATGGAAGATAAAGCAGACCCTATACTAATTGAATCCTATTTGTATTGACTCTGTAAGCAAGAGTCAATACCAATATGATGTTTGATAAAGGAGTTTCCCACTTTAAATATAAATAATAAGAAAGAATTTCCTGCAATGAATAAATACTAAGTAAGAATGAGACTTTCAGTAGCTAAATAATGTTTGAGAGAAAGGCAAAATAGGAGAGATGTTGTACGCAGTATATACATTATAAGAAATTGATACCAAATGATTAAAACCTAAACTAATATGCCTACCTGCCTGAGTTGCTGTGGAACGTGGTATCCTCTATTATAATTTATAATAATCATTGTTGCAGTGTTAATAAACCTAAAAGTAAAAAAAAAATTATTTGAATTCAGGTGTTCATGAAATGGGTAATTTTTAGAGACATGACCAAATAACCACACTTGTCTAAAGACAGATTGCATGACATTGTGCCATTGCATACAGGTGTCCTCAGAATTTCAACAACTATTACAGGAATACTCAGAGACATAAGCAAGAGGTCAGTATTAAATGGTATAGTAAGAAAAACATCAATAAAATACCAAAGTTTTATTGAATATTGTTCCAAAAGTTGAATAAAATTAAGTAGCTCTGAATCAGTAAAAATTGCTTTGTTTAGTTAAAATCAGGGACAATTCCTGAAAACCTTATTAATATTTCGATCACTTTGACTACAGAGAAGGAACTTAACCTGTTAAGGTAAAGATTCATGTTATGGATTTTTGAGACACATGTTCTGTATTTATCTTTTTTTTTTTTTAATTTGCTTTTACTTATAAGAGAGGTTAAGTCTCTTTTCAGATATTGCTGTTTTTTTTTAATTGTAAACAAATGGGATACATGTTGTTTCTCTATTTGTACATGGAGTAAAGGCATACCATTTGTGTAATCATAAATTTACATAGGATAATGTTGTTTGATTCATTCTGTTATTTTTTCCTTTCCCCCCACCCCTCCCACCCCTCTTTTCCCTCTATACAGTCCTTCCTTCCTCCATTCTTGCCACCCTCCTTAACCCTAACCCTAAACCTAACTCTAACCCTAATGCTAACCCCTCCCACCCCCCATTATATGTCATCATCTGCTTATCAGTGAGATCATTCGTCCTTTGGTTTTTTGAGATTGGCTTATCTCACTTAGCATGATATTCTACAATTTCATCCATTTGCCTGCAAATGCCATAATTTTATCATTCTTTATGGTGGAGTAATATTCCATTGTATATATATATACCACAGTTTCTTTATCCATTCATCAATTGAAGGACATCTAGGTTGGTTCCACAATCTGGCTATGGTGAATTGAGCATCAGTGGACATTGATGTGGCTGTATCTCTGTAGTATGCTGATTTTAAGTCCTTTGGGTATAGGCCAAGGAGTGGGATAGCTGGGTCAAATGGTGGTTCCATTCCAAGCTTTGTATTTATCTTAATTCCATGGTTTCCAAGATTTGAGATCATGATTTGAAAATTTAGAGTTTCCATAAAGGTGTTAATTTGGAATTTTTTCCCATTGGCACATTGGAATTTCTAATAAGAAGAGCACATATTCTCAATTCTTTTCTATTCAGCGGGTCCAGCTTCTTTGATCTTCTTCATATCCAAAGATTATTTTAAAGGTTATTTGAATTCTGTTTACTGTTTATATATCTAAATGCCAGATTTGAGAATTAATTTTATGAAATTAATTAAAAGAATTAAAAGACTCTTGTGAGATTATTCCTCTGATCTTGCTCTTTGGGGAGTTTAATAGTTGAGTCTCTACTAAAAGATTTTATCTTCTTTGTTTAATATTAAGTATATTTTTGTGTTCTGTGATTTTTTGCTCCGGACCTTCATAATTTTCAAGGGACTTAGACAATAGAATTAATTGTATAAATCTCTTTATTTTAATCTTCTGGATACAAAAGTATGAACCTTGTTAGATTGGTATGCCCACTCTGAGATCTATATCCATGTGGAAATTTTCTGTCCTGTCTTAAATAGAGAAGACTATTTGCAGTAACATGGAAAATATTTGTTCCCATATTTCAATAGTTAACATAATTAGAGTTATTTGTTTTACTATGATGAAATTATCAAAAGTAAGACGTTTTTAATATGTTCCACTACAAAATGGCTATGGCTATGGTGACTTCCCTTTTGTCTAATAAAATTTTCTGCATCTAAGCTTTCCCTGCTCTTATAAAGGGAATAAAATTAGCCTTCCACAGTAGCCTATAATTTTTTTCAAACTTCATACATTTCAATTCACAGAAGTACCTATACATGTATATATGAATTCATTACATATACACATATATATGTATAGATAGATTGATAAATAGATAAAAGCAACTTCTTATCCTTTCTCTGGAAATTTGAGTTTAATTACATACAAAAAATATAAGTGATACTGTGTACTCTTTAGCAAGAACGAGTCTAGATATATGTGCACAAAAAATTAGAATTATTTAATTATGAAATCTATTAAATTTTTTGGAGATTATTTTCTATGTAATAGGCAATATTAATAAGCATGTGAAAAAACTAAGTTGAAAAATAAAACATGGGACCAACATGGGGGAATATTCAATATATTAAATTGATTTTACTGTACTAAAAATTGTTTGTGTCATAGGTGCAGCTCTGAATTGTTTGTTGATGACCAATTTGCAATATATGGAGAAAATAAACATTTTAACATGTTTTAAATAAAAACTAAGTCTTTAAAATTGAGTTTACACATATAGAGAAAGCCTTTGGGCACTATATAATTAATATAAATTAGTGGATAAAATAGTTTTCTCTGGTAATTTTGTGGTTAAAAAAGAAAAGATTTTTTTTCTCTCTTGTATTTTTTTCACATTTTCACATTTGATGTGAGCATACATTTTGTTTTAACTATGAGGAAGAAATACCATCATCTAAATGTTTTTCCACTTCATGAACACAGGATAATTTTCCACTTACTTGAATTTTCTTAAACAATGTTTTATAGTTTTTAAGATACATGCTGTTTACTTCCTTTGTTGAATTTATTCACAAGTGTTTTTCTGATGCTTTTATAAATTGAAAGTATTTTCTAAAGTTAATTTTAAGAGTTCTGAAAAATAGCTCAAAAGAGAAATGTACTGTTTGCCTACATGAGCATGCTTAATTCTCTTATCAATTATTGTTTAATGCTTTGTCTTCTATAGCATTTGAAGGGAAACAACCAGGGTCTTTCACTTCAGGAAGGAAAATAATATCTTCTTGGTTATTATGCTAACTCCTTTTTATATTTATGTTAAATGTACTGCAGCATCTCCTTATGAGTAGCTAAGATAACTAATCTTCATTGTTTTACTAAGAGTTTTGTTCTGATGGCTAATATTTGTTTTGCTTTCCTCATATTCAAATATTGAATTCCAATAAATAAAAATAAAAATGTAAAATATCATTTGCATTCTTCTGAAAAGTCACTGGGTAAAAATATTTCTGACTTTGCTTACAGAAAGCAAAGTAAGGGGAAAAACCAGGTTTGTTTGGAATTCTCAAGATTTTAATTGTCTCTAAATAATTGTGATTTTTGTGTAAAATCATGAAAACAAACCTGACATTTTGAAATAGATGTGGCTAATTAAAGTGATTTTTGTTAATAAAAGTTGTATCAATGGTTATATATTCCTCACTTTTGAAAGAGGCATACACTGGTGTATGGCAGAATGGTATGATGGTGATCAAAAATTCATTCTATTTCTGGCATTCAAAGATCTTTTGGATTAGAAACAATCTCCTTTCTTTGTTGTCACAATTCAAATCTGAAGTTTTTCTAGATAATAATTTTTCAGAAATGTTTACATTAAATTTCCATTGTCATTAAATCAAAGTTCTCCTTTTTTCATTCCAAATAATTCTATTTCCGAGAAATATTTTAGTGTTGGATGTTTTCTATTATAACCAATGAGAATGCATATTTTTCCTTTGCCAGAAACATCATTTTCTTCAAGATCTTAAGAATAAGTAACTAGGGAAAATTTATTCTTGAGATTCTTTAAAGGGCTCATTAGGTATAGCTAGCATTTAACACTGAAATTTAACACTGAAACAAAATTCCAAAAGACTCATCTTAAATTATAGTTTTCCTCTAAAGTAATATCATCCATTTTTCCACAATAAAAATTAGAAAAATGCCTAGGTTTCTGGTTCATTTTGGCTTTGATTTTCAGTGATTTTCATTTCTTTAACACAAAAATCACACCAGTTAATGCAAGCAAGATGCATAGTAGGCTATCTTAGATCTTATTGTTACCAAAATAATATTAATTGAAAGAATACATCCCTGTATTTGGAGAATGATAAGAAAGATTAAATTTTGAGTGGAATTTACAGCATCTATACATATATGAATAGTTAAGACAAGATAGAAGAAAACACTTAGATCATCAGGTCATATATTTCCAGGTAATATCTATAAAAGTATTTTCCATTAATCAATGTATTACCTATTAATATCTAAATGAAAATTAACATCTTAAAATTCTGCATAAGTAAATATAACTTTGGTCTAGAATATTCTCAAATATTATGCTATGAAACTTTTTTGCTGTAACATTTACTAAATTTTCTTCAAATAATTGAGGTTATATAGTCCACATGGATTAGACTGAGACAATTAGGTTATATTTCTCAAAAAACAATGTTCTACAATGAACTGCAACTTGAAAATTGAAATAACACTAATGTAAGTAAACTTTTTACTATTTTGTGGTTTCTTGTTAGAAGTGTTACATGTATTTCATTAGAGTTATACTTAGGTTCTTAGGGGATTTTTTTGTCTTGCTTCCATTTTTATTGTAAATGATCTATGTAAAAAATTACATTCTAAGTTTTAATGGTAAATAGAAGTAGATGGGAATAAGTAATTAAGACTATATTTAGAAAACTTGCTAGATTAAAAATTATTACAAAAATATGTAAGTTATATTTTCTGAATAATTTTTTTCTCAAATCCAAATACATTCCCTTTTCTTTATTCTTGGTTGTTTGGTTGGTTGATATGTTTAATTTAAAGTCACTATACTGAAATATGTGTGTTCTCATTCTCCATTTTTTTATCTGCATGTTGGAAACTAGATAAGGCAGTTTTGGCCATGCACATGGAGACAGCATACTAAATCACCGAAGAAATAATATAAAGGCAAAATATCTTTATTTTACCTTGTGCAGCATAATCTGATTGCTTATTTCTAAATGAAAATGTGAGCAAACAATAATGTTTTATTCACATATCTCTGCATTTTGAGGTATTCTTATTACTGCATCTTGGTCTTCACTTGAAAATTACTATATCTAGATAAGATGGTAAGTAGGAGATTTAATATCTTCTCGGAGTTCAAGATAGAAGTCTAAGTTAGATATAAAAATGCAAGAGTCATCAATATATAAAGTGCATTGAATGCCATAGTGGTGAACTATGTCATTCAAAGGGTATATCTAGAAAAGAACAGAATTAATAACTGTGTATTGGTTCACAGAAAATTTGGGACTCAATTACATAAGAAAAACAAACAACAAAAATAAAACACAGAGAAGAGGAGATATGTGAGGCTGGAAGAGGTAAAGGCTTGAGGGTCATCTCAACAGCCAGAGAAGAGGTTTCAAAAAGGGAGGTACGGAAACAGTATCAAGTTCTGAGAAACTGAATCAGAACTGACCATAAAGTTGACTTGTGGAAATCATTACTGATATTGGCAAAATCCATTCTGATAGAATGATGATATAATAGTATGATGGCATTGATCAATTAAATAATCAAATTGAAGAAAGTGGAGAGAAGAAATACATATCAATACCATTCTTTAGAGTAATTTTAGTACTGAGGTATATAAAAGAACTAGACAGAGGAGGTAATAGTGTCAAGGATGTTTTGTTCAAAAACGACTGCCATTATGTTAAATAAGCTGATGGGATTAACACAGAAAAGAAGGCAAAGATGAGGAGAAAGTTTCAGTTAGGATAGAGAAGTTAAACTGAAGTAAACCAAAATAAGTGGATAGTGGGTGCAGTCATGTTGTAGGTTTAATAATGAAAATACAGGGAAAAAATAGTAATACTTTTTCTACTGCATTAAAAAGTCAAGGATAATGAAATATTCTTGAGAGGAGGACATTGGAGGCTGGAGCAGAATGGGGATGAAGTTAGAGAACCAAACAAAAGACTAAAACAACCTAGGACGAAGGAAATATACATAGGTTTCAACTCATTCTATTTGAAATTATGTGAAAGCTGGCAGGGATGTGTGTAGCCAATGGCAGAGAATTTTCCTACCATGAGTGAGGCACTGGGTTTGATCCCCAGAACCACCAAATAAATAAGAGATGGTAATGTGTTATACAAGCATGAACTTATAGTGAAAAGATTAAATATGGATTCATATTTCTTTTTGCTAGACATGGAGTGAGAGAAGTAATAGATTGAATCAGGTAATTTATTTTCTATTTAAACAGAAAGTTTAGAGTAAGGGTCAAATAAGTTTTTGATTTAGTAATTTTAATGGTGAACAATGAAATCTAAGCCAGATTTTTTTAAAGAACAGAGATTGACAAGAATAAAAAGTGTAAAATGTGGTTTATGCAAAATTGGACAGCCTGATGGAGGCCAAGAATTGATTAGATTCTGAGTTTCTGAGTGTTAGGATTAGGTATTTATAAACAAGGAAAACTGGAGGCCTTGATTAGAGAGTATCATCTTCAACAGTGCGTGTCATGTTGGTAAGAATAACAAGAGATTCAACTTACAGTTTATTTTGTTAGCAAAAATTCATTAGACATATTTCTCAAACTAAGTAATGGTCTTGGAATGAGTAAAAACATGACTTCCACAGAGATGGCATCTTCGAAGTATAAACTTCCTCAATGTTTTCTATCTAAGTCATTATTAGCTGGTTCAACGTTAGAGTATTACTCCTTTATTTTAAATTCTAATTTTAATTCAGATTTTAACCATCCTTTTCACTTTATAAGTTTTACAATTTATATTTTTACTAAAAGCTAAAGTCTTCGTCTACAGGCTATGATTTTCCATGTAAATTAATTGTATCATTCCTTTGAGGTTAGCTTTTGGTTCACCCTGGATTTTTTATTACCTGAATTTTGCAATGTTATGTTTGTTCTTATGTTAAGCTGGATAAAAATAATATAAATTTATGGTAATATATAAGTAAGGAGGATTCTAATCAAGAAGTACTAGAGACTTTTTATAATTCTTGATTTTCTTTAAGGGATGAATAATGTGGAATTTTTCTTTCAAAAAGCAACTCAGCCTCTATCTCTTGATATATTGTTATTCAGATATTATAGGACACTTTGTCACAGCATGCCTGCATTCATATCTTATGTTATGTTTTATATGAAAATTGTAATCAAGTCATTGGTATCAAATAATTACCCAAATTAGAAATGCAAAATATACTTCAGTTTATATAGCTCTTTGCTTCAAATCTTTGGACCAGAGACAAGATGTTCCCTTCAGCACATTTCCTTCAACCTGTCAAACTTTTTATGGCTAACCATTAATAAAAGTAGTATGTCTTCTGAAAGTAAGCTCTTCACTAGCTTAATAGATTAACGACAAACTTTAATGCTCTCTGGTACTTTTGTAGGGAACATTCCTCAAGCTTATCAGACAGCAGGCACTGACACCATGGTCTAAGTAAGTCAAACAGTCTGAACAGAGAAACTGAGGTCATGGTAAAGACTTGCCATGGAATGAAGGTCTTTGTAGCTGTTGAGGCCGAGTTTGAGCTGAGGGGAGGCCTTGTTCTGATATGCATCACAGAAAGCTGTGATGTGAGCTCGCCTGCGCTGCCTTGCCTCATACTGTGTGCGGAGCTTGCCATTCCCCCAGTCCTTTGTCTCAGACCTGTTGCTGGGCAGGATTGCTTAGGCATGCTTGGTTTGTTTACACTACCTGGACACTCGACGTATAGTTCACCTATAGGCTGACTCTGTTACACTTTAACAAGCATGTTAACCTGATTGGATAATGTGTCTATATATGTCTGTGCAACCCTAAATAAAATTAGATCCGTGCCTTCAGAGCTCAATCTCTGATGCCTGGGTAAGCGCGCTGGGTAAGGCTAGGTAGGGTAGGCATCATTGGTCCTCACCCTCAGCAAACCCGTCTCTGAACATCTATATACTTCGCTTTCAATTTTATTCTTTCCATTTCACTTTCTATCTCTGAGATCTCTTCCTTCACCCATCATGTGAATTAACTTTTCCATTTCTACTCTATTTAGGTGTATTACTAAGTTTTATGCTTCCTTCTAACCATAGTATATTAGTACAGATTTTACATTCTACATATTAGTACAGATTTTATATTCTCTATAGTGTAGCTGTAATTAAAATAAAAATGTTCTTTTTTTAAAATGCAGAATATTTTATTTTTTCCCTCTGTTATATGTTTTATTGCCAAAAATACATTGCACAGAATAATTTATTTCACTTATTTGGATGGAAACCTCTATTGTGTTTTTAAGTATTATTTTATAGTCATAGCTCATATAAAAATAGAAACCAAAACAATTTTTATACATTAACTATGTGAAATGCTAAGGAGTCTTAGAGCAAGGGATTTAAGGCAAAGGATAACAAGTTTAGTAAAAAGTGATGGAAAAATACGTGTTCCTAAATTTAGGAAAATGTTGTGATCCAGATAACAAAGTTTGTCTTGCAATGTTCAAATGCCTGTATGTTAAGGAAAAAGTGTGTGTTTGTAGAGATAGAGAGAGAAGAGGGGCAGTATAGCAGTAGTTCTCCATCAAACAGAATAATTGTAAATAATGACTAGATTTCACCTTCAATATCAATCTTGCTTTCCTACATGATAAAATACATTTAATTTTTAGATCTTTTGTTTGGAATTTCTAATTTTTTCTTGCAAAAATGCTATTTCAACCTTAAAATTTAAAGTAAAATTTTAAGATATATATATTTTTATTGCTCTTTTGAAGAAAAAAACATATTTTCTAGTGTTATGGCAAAGTTGTATTTCATTAGCATACCGTTTAACTTTTAAATCACAACATTATTAAAATACTAAGATAATGTCACCAATAAATTATCTGAAACTATTACTTTTTTTTTTTTTTTTTTTTTTTTTTTTTTTTTTTATTGTAAACAAATGGGATACGTGTTGTTTCTCTATTTGTACATGGTGTAAAGGCATACCATTTGTGTAATCATAAATTTACATAGGGTAATGTTGTTTGATTCATTCTGCCATTTTTTCCCTTCCCCCCCTCCCCTCCCACCCTTCCCCTCCATCTATACAGTCCTTCCTTCCTCCATTCCTGCCCCCCTCCCTAAACCCGACTCCAACCCCAACACTAACCCTTCCCACCCCCATTATGTGTCATCATCCACTTATTAGCGATATCATTCTTCCTTTGGTTTTTTGAGATTGGCTTATCTCACTTAGCATGATATTCTCCAGTTTCATCCATTTGCCTGCAAATGCCATAATTTTATCATTCTTTATGGCTGAGTAATATTCCATTGTATATATATACCACATTTTCTTTATCCATTCATCAATTGAAGGACATCTAGGTTGGTTCCACAATCTGGCTATTGTGAACTGAGCAGCTATGAACATTGATGTGGCTGTATCTCTGTAATATGCTGATTTTAAGTCCTTTGGGTATAGGCCAAGGAGTGGGATAGCTGGGTCAAATGGTGTTTCCATTCCAAGTTTTCTAAGGAATCTCCACACTGCTTTCCAGAGTGGCTGCACTAATTTGCAGCCCCACCAGCAATGTAAGAGTGTACCTTTCTCCCCACATCCTCGCCAACACCTGTTGTTGGTTGTATTCTTGATAATTGCCATTCTAATTGGGGTGAGATGGAATCTTAGGGTGGTTTTGATTTGCATTTCTCTTATTACTAGAGATGTTGAACATTTTTCCATATGTTTGTTGATTGCTTGTACATCTTCTTCTGTGAAGTGTCTATTCATTTCCTTAGCCCATTTGTCAATTGGATTATTTACATTCTTGGTGTAGAGTTTTTTGAGTTCTTTATAGATTCTGGAGATTAGCGCTCTATCTGAAGTATGATTGGCAAAGATTTTCTCCCACTCTGTAGGCTCTTTCTTTGCATTGCTGATAGTTTCCTTTGCTGAGAGAAAGCTTTTTAGTTTGAATCTATCCCAGTTATTAATTCTTGCTTTTATTTCTTGTGCTATGGGAGTCCTGTTGAGGAAGTCTGGTCCTAAGCCGACATGTTGAAGCTCTGGACCTACTTTTTCTTCTATAAGATGCAAGGTCTCTGGTCTGATTCCGAGATCCTTAATCCATTTTGAGTTTAGTTTTGTGCATGGTGAGAGATATGGGTTTAGTTTCATTCTGTTGCATATGGATTTCCAATTCTCCCAGCACCATTTGTTGAAGAGGCTATCTTTTCTCCATTGCATATTTTTGCCCCTTTGTCTAGTATGAGAAAATTGTATTTATTTGGGTTTGTGTCCGTGTCCTCTATTCTGTACCATTGATCTACCTTTCTATTTTGGTACCAATACCATGCCGTTTTTGTTACTATTGCTTTGTAGTAGAGTTGAAGATCTGGTATTGCGATACCCCCTGCTTCACTCTTTCTGCCAAGGATTGCTTTAGCTATTCTGGGTTTTTTATTCTTCCAGATGAATTTCATAATTGCTTGCTCTATGTCTGTAAGGTACATCATTGGGATTTTAATTGGAATTGCATTGAATCTGTATAGCACTTTTGGTAGTATGGCCATTTTGACAATATTAATTCTTCCTATCCAAGAACATGGGAGGTCTTTCCATCTTCTAAGGTTTTCTTGAATTTCTTTCTTTAGTGTTCTGTAGTTCTCATTGTAGAGGTCTTTCACCTCTTTTGTGAGATTGATTCCCAAATACTTTATTTTTTTCGAAGCTATTGTGAATGGGGTAGTTTCCTAATTTCTCTTTCTGAAGATTCATCGCTTATATATAAAAATGCCTTCGATTTATGTGCATTGATCTTATATCCCGCTACTTTACTGAATTCACTTATGAGATCTAAAAGTTTTCTGGTGGAATTTCCTGGTTCCTCTAAGTATACAATCATATCATCAGCAAATAGGGATAGTTTGAGTTCTTCTTTTCCTATTCGTATCCCTTTAATTTCTTTGGTCTGTCTAATTGCTCTGGCTAGAGTTTCAAGGACGATATTGAATAGAAGTGGTGAAAGAGGGCATCCCTGCCTTGTTCCAGTTTTTAGAGGGAATGCTTTCAGTTTTTCACCATTAAGAATGATATTAGCCATGGGTTTAGCATAGATGGCCTTTACAATGTTAAGGAATGTTCCCACTATCCCCATTTTTTCTAGTGTTTTGAGCATGAAGGGATGCTGTATTTTATCAAATGCTTTTTCTGCATCTATCGAAATAATCATGTGATTCTTGACTTTAAGTCTATTGATATGGTGAATGACATTTATCGATTTCCTGATGTTGAACCAACCTTGCATCCCTGGGATGAAACCCACTTGATCATGGTGCACTATCTTTTTAATATGTTTTTGTATGCGATTTGCTAAAATTTTGTTGAGAATTTTTGCGTCGATGTTCATTAAGGATATTGGTCTGAAATTTTCTTTCCTCGATGTGTCTCTGTCTGGTTTAGGAATCAGGGTAATATTGGCTTCATAGAATGAGTTTGGGAGAGTTCCCTCCTCTTCTATTTTCTGGAAAACTTTGAGAAGTATTGGAATGAGTTCTTCTTTAAAAGTTTTGTAAAACTCGGCTGAGAACCCATCTGGTCCTGGACTTTTCTTTGTTGGAAGGCTTTTGATGACTTCTTCTATTTCATTACTTGAAATTGGTCTATTTAAATTGTGTATGTCCTCCTCGTTCAGTTTAGGCAATTCATATGTCTCTAGAAACCTGTTGATGTCTTCGAAATTTTCTATTTTGTTGGAGTATAGATTTTCAAAATAGCTTCTAATTATGTTTTGTATTTCGGTCGTGTCTGTTGTGATATTTCCTTGTTCATTCCGAATTTTAGTGATTTGGGTTTTCTCTCGTCTTCTCTTTGTTAGTGTGGCTAAAGGTTTATCAATTTTGTTTATTTTTTCGAAGAACCAACTATTTATTTTGTCAATTTTTTGCATTGTTTCTTTCGTTTCAATTTCGTTGATTTCAGCTCTCAGTTTAACTATTTCCTGTCTTCTACTACTTTTGGTGTTGGTTTGTTCTTCTTTTTCTAGGGCTTTGAGCTGTAGTGTTAGGTCATTTATTTTTTGAGTTTTACTTCTTTTATTAAATGCGCTCCATGAAATAAATCTTCCTCTAAGTACCGCTTTCATAGTGTCCCAGAGATTTTGATATGTTGTTTCTTTGTTCTCGTTTACCTCTAAGAATTTTTTAATTTCCTTCCTAATATCTTCTGTTATCCATTCATCATATAGTAGCATATTGTTTAATCTCCAGGTGTTGGAGTAGTTTCTGTTTTTTACTCTTTCATTAATTTGTAACTTCAATCCATTATGATCTGATAGAATACAAGGTAGTGTCTCTATCTTCTTGTATTTGCTGACATTAGCTTTGTGGCATAATATATGGTCTATTTTAGAGAAGGATCCATGTGCTGCTGAGAAGAAAGTGTATTCGCTCTTGGTTGGATGGTATATTCTATAAATGTCTGTTAAGTCTAAATTATTGATTGTGTTATTGAGATCTATGGTTTCTTTGTTCAATTTTTGTTTGGAAGATCTGTCCAGTGGTGAAAGAGGCGTGTTAAAATCACCTAGTATTATTGTGTTATGGTCTATTTGGTTTCTAAAATTGAGAAGGATTTGTTTAACATATATGGATGAGCCACTGTTTGGGGCATAGATGTTTATGATTGTTATATCTTGCTGATTTATGCTTCCCTTAAGCAGTATGAAATGTCCTTCTTTATCCCTTCTAACTAACATGGCTTGAAGTCCACTTTATCTGAAATGAGGATGGATACTCCAGCTTTTTTGCTGAGCCCATGTGCATGGTATGTTTTTCCCCATCCTTTCACCTTTAGTCTATGGGTATCTCTTTCTATGAGGTGAGTCTCTTGCAGGCAACATATTGTTGGATCTTTCTTTTTAATCCAATCTGCCAGTCTATGTCTTTTGATTGATGAATTCAGGCCATTAACATTCAGGGTTATTATTGAGATATGATTTGTATTCCCAGTCATTTGGTTCATATTTAAAATTTTTGACACATCTTGGTTCCTCCTTTATTTGACAGTTCCTTTAGGATAATTCCTCCCTTTGCTGATTTGCTTCTTTGTTTTTTATCTCTTCCTCATGGAATATTTTGCTGAGAATGTTCTGTAATGCTGGCTTTCTTTTTGTAAATTCTTTTAGCTTTTGTTTATCATGGAATGATCTTATTTCATCGTCAAATTTGAAGGTAAGTTTTGCTGGGTATAAGATTCTTGGTTGGCATCCATTTTCTTTCAGAGCTTGAAAAATGTTGTTCCAGGCCCTTCTAGCTTTTAGGGTCTGGATTGAAAAATCTGCTGATATCCGTATTGGCTTCCCCCTGAATGTAATTTGGTTCTTTTCTCTCACAGCCTTTAAAATTCTGTCTTTATTTTGTATGTTAGGTATTTTCATTATAATGTGCCTTGGTGTGGGTCTGTTGTAATTTTGTGTATTTGGAGTCCTATAAGCCTCTTGGACTTGATTTTCCATTTCATTCTTCAGATTTGGGAAATTTTCTGATATTATTTCTTCAAATAGGTTGTTCATTCCTTTGGTTTGTTTCTCTAAGCCTTCCTCAATCCCAATAATTCTCACATTTGGCCTTTTCATGATATCCCATAGTTCTTGGAGATTCTGTTCATGATTTCTCACCATCTTCTCTGTTTGTTCAACTTTGTTTTCGAGGTTAAATATTTTGTCTTCAATATCTGAAGTTCTGTCTTCCAGCTGTTCTATCCTATTGGTTGTGCTTTCTATGGAGTTCTTAATTTGGTTTATTGTTTCCTTCATTTCAAGGATTTCTGTTTGGTTTTTTTTCAATATCTCTAACTCTTTATTGAAATGATCTTTTGCTTCCTGAATTTGCTCTGTTAACTGTCGATTGGTGCGATCGTTCAATGCCTGCATTTGCTCTTTCATCTCATCGTTTGCTTCCCTAATCATTTTAATTATGTACATTCTGAACTCCGTTTCTGTCATTTCTTCTGCCATGCTGTCGTTGGATTTTATTGATGTAACATCTAGATTTGTTTGGGGCATTTTCTTCCCTTGTTTTCTCATATTGTTCAGGGATCAGTGGGTCATTAAGATATTGCAGATTTCCTCTATCAACTTATAATGTCCCTGAAGATTGTTAGTATATCCCCTCTTATCCTTCAGTAGCCTGACGTCTTGGAGGAGGTTGATAATGCAGAGCTCCACGAAGAAGCTGCCTCTCTAGGGTGGTGACCCTCAGGTGGCGTATATTCCCTGCTAGTGGGCAGAGGTGTCTCCACTTGTTGACCAATTGTCATCCAACGGGGAAGTAGACTGTGGGCTGAGGCAAGGCCTGTTTGTGCCTATGTCTCTGGCTTTACCGTCCCTGTGGGAAAACCTCCCCTGGCCGGGAAGAGTCACTCGGTGGGGACGTCTCGCTGGTCAGTTGCCCTCCTAGAGGTTCCCCTCAATCTACAACTACCGCCTGGGCTGGGCTGTCTTCTTCTGCAACGATCCCAGGGGCCCGGACCTACGTCCTGGGCCTGGGAGCCTCACCCTTCGCAGGCGAGTCTCCTTAGGCTGCCTCTCCCAGAGAATCTGCCTGCCGCCCTGGAAACTTTGCTCTGCCCCTAGGCGTGTCTCTGTGCGGCTCTTCCAGCAAGAAGCCACCTAGCTCCTGGGACCCTGCTCTGCACCAATCGCCTGGCTATGCAGCCCCTCCCCTGAGCCACCACCTGGAGCCCCGTACAATAGCTCCGAGACACAGAGACCCGCCACACACCTCCTCCTCCGGACAGCCGCCCGGTTTCCGACGCAGTCACTAGGAATCCAAACAACTCACTTTGGGTCTCCTCCTCCCACCAACCACCCGTAGCCCTAGGCAGTCACTCCAAGTCCAAGTGACCCGCCCTGTTCCTCCTCCTCCTCCTTGGGGTAGCCGCCCGGGTGTTCAGGAGCGGTGGCTCCGAGACCAGGTGACTCACCACGCTCCTTCTCCAGGCAGGCCACCGGTGTTCCGGAGCGGTTGCTTTTAGTCCAATCAACTCACCACTCGCCTCCTCCTCTGGCAACCGCCTGTGGTTCTGATGCAGTCACTCACAGACTAAGCGTCCCACCGCTCTCCTCCTCCAGGCAGGCCACCAGTGTTCTGGAGCAGCTGCTCCGAGTTCAAACAGCTCGTCACGCAGCTCCTCCTTCGGCAACCGCCCGCAGCTCTGATGCAGTCACTCCCAGGTCAAACAACAAGCCACGCTCCTCCTCCTCCTCCGGGCAACCTCCCGGCACTCAGGAGCGCTAGCTCTGAGTTCAAACAGTTCACCACACAACTCCTCCTCTGGCAACCGCCTGTGGTTCTGATGCAGTCATTCCCAGACCAAGCGTCCCGCCGTGCTCCTCCTCTTCCTCCGGGCAGTCCCCCGGCGCTCAGGAGCGCCCACTCTGAGTTCAAACAGCTCACCACGCAGCTCCTCCTCTGGCAACCGCCCGTGGCTCTGATGCAGTCACTCCTAGACCCAAGTGACCCGCCGGGCCTCTCCTCCTCCTCCGGGCAACCCCCCGGTGTTCGGAAGCGGTCACTCTGGGTCCAAACAGCTCACCACGCAGCTCCTCCCCAGGCAGCCGCCCGGAGCCCCAGCGGCTGCTCGAGTCCAAGCGCTATGCTGAGCCGCCTCCTCTATGATGATCCCAGTTGTCCGTGTTTACCGCTCCAGTGGGGGGAGGGGCGTCTCGCCGAGCAACTCCACTTCACAAATTCCCTGTGTTCCGGGGCTACCGCCCCATCCGGGACGCCTCCCCAACAGGAGAGACTCACCCGGCAGCTTTGAGTTGGTCCCAAGTCTCTCACTATCTCCTCTTTTGAATCTTGCGTCCTGGAGCAGCGTGAAATGCAGCCGCCCTCTAGTCCGCCATCTTGGCCCCCCCCCATTACTTTTTTTTAACTTCTTTTTTAAATTTATTTTTATTGTAAACAAATGGGACACATGTTGCTTCTGTTTGTACATGGAGTAAAGGCATACCATTTGTGTAATCATACATTTACATAGGGTAATGATGTTTGATTCATTCTGTTATTATTTCCTCCTCCACACCCCTCCCACCCCTCTTTTGCCTCTAGACAGTCCCTCCTTCCTTCATTCTTGTCCCCCTCCCACCCCCCATTATGTGTCATCATACGCTTATCAGTGAGATCATTTGCTCTTTGGATTTTTGAGATTGGATTATCTCACTTAGCATGATATTCTACAATTTCATCCATTTGCCTGCAAATGCCATAATTTTATTATTCTTTATAGCTGAGTAATATTCCATTGTATATATATACCACAGTTTCTTTATCCATTCATCAATTGAAGGACAACTAGGTTGGTTCCACAGTCTGGCTATTGTGAATTGAGCAACTATGAACATTGATGTGGCTGTATCTCTGTAGTATGCTGATTTTAAGTCCTTTGGGTATAGGTCGAAGAGTGGGATAGCTGGGTCAAATGGTGGGTCCATTCCAAGTTTACTAAGGAATCTCCACACTGCTTTCCAGAGTGGCTTTACTAGTTTGCAACCTCACCAGCAATGTATGAGTATACCTTTTTCCCCACATCCTCTCCAACACCTATTGTTGCTTGTATTCTTGATAATCGTCATTCTAATTGGGGTGAGATGGAATCTTAGGGTAGTTTTGATTTGCATTTCTATTATTACTAAAGATGGTGAACATTTTTTCATATGTTTGTTGATTGCTTGTAGATCTTCTTCTGTGAAGCGTCTGTTCATATCCTTAGCCCATTTGTTGATTGGGTTATTTGTATTCTTGGTGTAGAGTTTTTTGAGTTCTTTATATATTCTGGAAATTAGTGCTCTATCTGAAGTATGAGTGACAAAGATATTCTCCCACTCTGTAGGTTCTCCTTTCGCATTGCTGATAGTTTCCTTTGCTGAGAGAAAGCTATTTAGTTTGAATCTATCCCAGTTATTGATTCTTGCTTTTATTTCTTATGCTATGGTAGTCCTGTTAAGGAAGTCTGATCCTAAGCCAACAAGTTGAAGATTTGGACCTACTTTTTCTTCTATAAGATGCAGGGTCTCTGGTCTGATTTCAAGGTCCTTGATCCATTGTGAGTTGATTTTTATGCAGGGTGAGAGATAGGGGTTTAGTTTAATTCTTTTGCATATGGATTTCCAGTTTTTCCATCACTATTTGTTGAAGAGGCTATCTTTTCTCTATTGCATACTTTTGGCACATTTGTCTAGTGTTAGAAAATTGTATTTATTTGGGTTTGTGTCCATGTCCTCTATTCTGTACCATTGATCTACCTGTCTATTTTGGTGCCAATACCATGCTGTTTTTGTTACTATTGCTTTGTGGTATAGTTGAAGTTCTGGTATTGTGATACCCCCTGTTTCATTCTTTCTGCTAAGGATTGCTTTAGCTATTCTGGGTTTCTTATTCTTCCAGATGAACTTCATGATTGCTTGCTCTATTTCTGTAAGGTATGTCATTGGGATTTTAATTGGAATTGCATTGACTCTGTATAGCACTTTTGGTAGTATGGCCATTTTGACAATATTAATTCTGCCTATCCAAGAACATGGGAGATCTTTCCATCTTCTAAGGCCTTCCTCAATTTCGTTCTTCAATGTTTTGTAGTTTTCATTGTAGAGATCTTTTACCTCTTTGGTTAGATTGATGCCCAAGTATTTTATTTTCTTTGAGGCTATTGCAATAGGAGTTGTTTTCCTCATTTCCCTTTCAGCTGCATTGTCGCTTGTGTATAAAAATGCTTTAGATTTATGCATACTGATTTTTTAGCCTGCTATTTTGCTGAATTTATTGATGAGGTCTAGAAGTTTTCTGGAGGAGGTTTTTGGATACTGTAAATATAGAATCATGTCATCAGCAAATAATGACAGCTTAAGTTCCTTTTTTCCTATTCATATCCCTTTAATTTCTTTAGTCTGCCTAATTGCTCTGGCTAGAGTTTCGAGGACAATGTTGAATAGAAGTGGTGAAAGAGGACATCCCTGTCTTGTTCCCATTTTTAAAGGGAATGGTTTCAGTTTTTCTTCATTAAGAATGATGTTGGCCATGGGCTTAGCATAAATAGCCTTTACAATGTTCAGGTATGTTCCTACTATCCCTATTTTTTCTAGTGTTTGGAGCATGAAGGAGTGTTGTATTTTGTCAAACACTTTTTCTGTGTCAATTGAAATAACCATATGATTCTTATCCTTAAGTCTATTGACATGATGGATTACATTTATTGATTTATGGATGTTAAACCATCCTTGCATTCCAGGGATGAACCCCACTTGATCATGGTGCACAATTTCTTAATATGTTTTTGAATACGGTTTGCCAATATTTTGTTAAGGATCTTTGCATCTATATTCATCAAGGATATTAGTCTCAAATTTTCTTTTCTTGATGTGTCTTTTCCTGGTTTGGGTATGAGGGTGATATTAGCTTCATAGAATGAGTTCGGTGGGGTACTCTCCTTTTCTATTTCCTGGAATACTTCGAGAAGTATTGGAATGAGTTCTTTCTGAAGGTCTTGTAGAACTCAGCTGAGAATACATCTGGACCTGGGCTTTTCTTGGATGGTAGATTTTTAATGGCTTCTTCTAGTTCATTGCTTGATATTGATCTGTTTAAAATGTGTACGTTCTCCTGGTTCAGTTTGGGAGGAATATAGGTCTCGAAAAATTTGTCAATATCTTCAGTAATTTCTATTTTGTTGGAATACAGATTTTCAAAGTAGCTTCTCATTATGTTCAGTGGTGTGTGTCATGATATTTCTTTATTCATCACGAATTTTAGTAATTTGAGTTTTCTCTCTCCTTCTCTTTGTTAGTGTGGCTAAGGGTTTGTCTATTTTTTTTACTTTCTCAAAGAACCAACTTTTTGTTTTGTCAATTTTTTGAATTGTTTCTTTTGTTTCAATTTCATTGATTTCAGATCTGATTTTAATTATTTCCTTTCTTCTATTACTTTTACTGTTATTCTGTTCTTCTATTTCTAGGGCTTTGAGCTGTAATCTTAGGTCATTTAGTTGTTGACTTTTCATTCTTTTCTGGAATGCACTCCATGCAATGAATTTTCCTCTTAGTACCGCTTTCATAGTGTCCCAGAGATTTTGATATGTTGTATCGTCATTCTCATTGACCTCTAAGAATTTTTTTTTATCTCCTCCCTGATGTTTTTTGTTATCCATGTTTCATTCAAGAATATATTATTTAGTCTCCAGGTGTTGGAGTAATTTGCGTTTTTTATTTTGTCATTGATTTCTATTCTCAATCCATTATGATCTGATAGAACACAAGGCAGTATCTCTATTGTTTTGCATTTCCTAGGGGCTGCTTTGTGGCATAACATATGGTCTATTTTTGAGAAGGTTCCATGTGCTGCTGAGAAGAAAGTGAATCTGCTTGTTGATGGATGGAAAATTCTATATATATCTATAAAGTCTAGGTTATTGATTGTGTTATTGACTTCTACAGTTTCTTTGGTTGGTTTTTGTTTGGAAGATCTATCTAGTGGTGACAGCAGTGTGTTAAAGTCACCCAGAATTGTTGTGTTGTGGTCTATGTGATTCCTGAAGTTGAGAAGAATTTGTTTGATGTACAGGGATGCAAAATTGTTTGGGACATAAATATTTACTATCATCATGTCTTCCCGATTTATGGTTCCCTTTAGCAGTATGAAATGTCCTTCTTTATCCCTTCTGACTAACTTTGGCTTGAAGTCCACTTTATCTGATATAAGGATGGAAACCCCTGCTTTTTTACTGGGTCCATTGTGCATTGTAGGTTTTTTCCCATCCTTTCACCTTTAATCTGTGGATGTCTTTTTCTATGAGATGAGTCTCTTGCAGGCAGCATATTGTTGGGTCTTTCTTTTTAATCTATTCTGCCAGTCTATGTCTTTTGATTGATGAGTTTAGGCCATTAACATTCAGGGTTATTATTGAGATATGATTTGTATTCCCAGTTATTTGGCTTATTTTTGGTTTTTAAATTGGCTTGGTTTCTCCTTTGAGTGGTTTTTCTCTAAGGTAGTTCCTCCCTTTGTTGACCTACGTTGTTGTTTTTCATTTCCTCCTCATAGAGTATTTTGTTGAGAATATTCTGTACCATAGGCTTTCTATTTGTAAATTCTTTTAACTTTTGTTTATCATGGAAGGATTTTATTTCATCTTCAAATCTGAAGGTTAGTTTTGCTGGGTATAGGATTCTTGGTTGGCAACCATGTTCTTTCATAGCTTGAAATACGTTGTTCCAGGCCCTTCTAGCTTTTAGAGTCTGGGTTGAGAAGAGTTGAAATTACTCTGAGTTTCAAGTATACAATACCATAGTCATCCTGTGGTACATGGATCTCTTGAACTTTTCTCTTGAAACTCAATTACAAGCAGAAAATGCACACCTCTGAAAAGGAAAAAATGGCAATTCGCAATTTAGATGATTATGCTTTAACCACATAATGCATCTTTCTTTACAAGGCAAAAGGAAATGCAAGGACTCTCACCAAAAAAACTAGATAGATACAATATAAATAATATAGAAGACATAACATAAATAATGTCATATCTCATGAATATATATCAAATTTTAAATTCTCACACAACAGAATATATCTTAAGAGTGGAATTTCTAATTACTAAGAAAATAAAGTTTTGTTGTTGTTTTTTTTTAATGGTGCTGAAAAAACTAGATAGTACATTTTGGATAAAAATAAAATAATTATTAAAACCACATATCATACCTCATACAAGAATACATTCTGAATTATATCAGGTGGTTAAATATAAAAAAATGAATCTTGAATGTAATAAAATTTCAATGAATTCTTTTAAATATTCTGTATGATGACTCAAAATATTTTATAGCCCCTTAAATAAAATAAGATTTTTTGCAACAATATAGGACTCATTAATTAGTAAATGGATTGATGATATGTGGATAACTATAGATAGTGGTAATAGAAGATGAAAGAAAGAATGAAAGAACAAAAGAACGAAAGAAAGGAAGGAAGGAATGAAGGAAAAGAAGGAAGGAAGAAAAGAAAGGAAGGAAGGTGCTAAAAAATTTATTTCTAAGTAACGAATCTAAAAGAACTGACAGTTACTAAATCAGTTTTGAGGCAGTATTGCTAACATTAATAATTATTTCAGGCACTATTATTCATGTATTATTGTGAAAACAATGATAAACATAAATCATACTGCCACAAAGTATCTCCCACAAATACTTAAACAGTGGCAGTTTTACACAGAAACCTGATCAACACCCATTGTGAAGCAGGTTTTCAGTTTACTGTTGACCAATTTATCAGCTTGACCAGATAGAACAGCCAGGCACATGAGTTTCATGTTGTGGGTTCCCTACTAACAGATCAACAGTAAGGGGACAACAGAAACCTGGGCATCATCTAGACAAGGTTTTCTCACGAGATCCTGGAAAGCAGCCCACCCTGTGTTTTATACCCCAGGATTAGGTGACTCCTGGGTGAAGTATTGAAGAACATCCTGTGTCTAGAACAGAGCCTGCACCATCCCTGCTTATCCTGCCCTATCTCATGATGTTGCAGTCCCAGAACATTTTGTACTTTTTCTCGAGAAATGTAAATGAAGAAAAGGGAGAGTTATTCCTGTTCAGAGCCACCCGGACAACTGTCCTGCAATCACCTAAAACAAGTTACCAAAGCCAACAACAACACTAATAGGACAAGTCTTCATCATGTTTACTGCTATGAATCATTAAGTATCGAAAAGCTCTTTTACAGAATTTCTGCCAAAAATGCAGAAAACATATAAACCATGATGGTTTACCAAATACACATTATGGGATGTTTTACTGATTGATTGTCTTGTTCTCTTCAAAATTCAAGGTCCTGAAAGATAAGGTAAGGAAATTTTTCAGTGTATACTAAAAAGACATGCCAAGTAATGCATCAGTTGATCCACAATTGGGCCATGACAGTTTGCTTATGGTGGAACTTTTGCAAGACAATTGATGGTATTATCCAGTCTGTACATGAAATACTTGCATTGTATTAACATTAATTTTCTGATTTTAATAATTAGATTGTAAATATGTATGGTAATGTCTACATTAATCATGAGAGAGAGAGAGGAGAGAGAAAAGGAAAGAGAATGTTAAAGTAAACAAGTAAACTTTGTAATAAAATGCTAGCATTTGTGAAATGCAGATAAAAGACATATGGGAAGTTTTCATTTTCTTCCTGATACTCTTCTATAAATATGGAAGTTGCTTCAAAATAAAAATTGTAAATGTACTGCATTTTTTAGCTTACAGTTTTTTATTCATTTTTTTTTGAAGCATAGTGACATAAAGATCATGAAGGGAGTAAGGTGAAATTAATTTAGGACTCAAAGTATGCATACAGAAAACTTTTAAAACCTTGAACATTAGGAAAATGGGAAGATAATTAATTATAGGAAGAAAAAATGAAATACAAATGTCAGTTAATGGGATTTGGGGCAATAGGAAGTTAAGATTTTCATTTCTATTCTTTTCTATATTGTAAAGTAATGTTAGTGTCAGAACTGCAACTTAAATGTAGGCAAAAATGAACTCCAGATTTCCTGCTTTCTTCTCTATATGATTATGCAATGAAAGATTCCAAAGTAATTCATCAATTCCTACAAGAATCTTAAACTAAAAGTGATGTCCATATTGTTGCAGAAAGTGCACAGATTTGGGAGTCAGACAGATCTGCATTTGAATCCTAGTCTTCCAATTTCTAGCTTTTTGACAAATGTTAGTTTCCTTTTTATAGAAAAGAAAACTGGCTAATTTTGTTGCACTCTGTGAATTTTAAGATGAGTTTCAAGAACACAGAAGGAATTTAAACTGCAGTTTTTAAGAGGCTAGCTACTTTCATTCAGCCAGCTAAGTCTTTGCCAGATCATAATCCATATTTATCTGCATTAAGATTTTCTCCCCAGAAATTCTGTTTCAATGAATGTGGAGGTGGATCCAAGAATCTGCCTGCTTAACAGGCAGATGATTCAGATGTACACTGCATTTTATGAATTGCTGCTTTGGATGGAGAAGCCTCACATTACTGCTTTGGTCTAAGTTTGTTCGGAAATATTAATGTTCTATGAATCCTTTCTGAAAAATCACTTTAGATGTATTTGACAAAAGGGAAAAATATAGAAAGAAGCATTCCTTAGAGTTTTTTTCTTCCTTTGAGTTTTTTTTTTTCTTCTTAATAGTAAGTATCATGTTTGTGTTCAAAAAACGGGTTACATTTTTTAATATATTATTTATAAAAACAGAAAGATTTTTCAGTGATTGCCCCCTGTATGTTAAATCTCAACATTGATCTGGAAAGGGAAAAGAACTTGAGGCGGTCCATGATTTGAGGGAAAATATGAAAGAAGACGTTGAAAAAACAAATAAGGTACATAAGGTATTCACAAAATTAATTTCAAGGATATCTGTAATTAGGAAAGTGAGATTTGAATATGTTGTATATGCCACAATGAATCCTACTACTATATATAATTTTAATGTACTCATTAAAGCTACAAAAATAAAATGAAATTGTAAGGGAATAGATAGCTATAGAGAGGTATGTGTGTAAATATACAATACACATATGTGTGTGTGTATTTATATGTATATGTATGCTCACACACCCATACATGCATGTGTTATTCTGGAGAGAATAACAAATGTTAGAACATCCTTACTTCTTATGTGAATATTTCCAGATTTGGCCACTCCTTCCATTCTGATCCGACCAAGCAATGAGGAAATTAAGTATGAATTAAACACTAAATTCCTTCACTCTTCCCTTCTTCTTATGTTGGAAGCAGCTAACCCTGGTGAAAAAAATATTGCGTCATAAAATTTTAAATATACTCATAACTATACAAATTGACAAGTCCATGTGAACCAATAACAATAATAATCCATTATTATTAAATTTAATAGAAAAAAGATACATGATCAGTATAATTATGTAGGTGACATTATCATTTTTCACAGTGGCCAAGGTGACATTTTGTGAAAAAACATGATAGTTGCTGTCCATGAACACATATCTGAAAATAAGAGAGATGTTTTAGATACACCAATTGTAATGTCTAATTCCATCACATTCCAATCTTCCTAGTTTTCTGTATCTACTTTGTGAAAAGATTCAGATAATACACAAATAATACGCATCTTGACATAGTTTTTGAATGTTATAGACTTCAACCTGGCATGAGAAGTATTCATCTGAAAATTTGAAAGACAATATGGAGTTTCAAATTAAGAAAAATTAATTTCTAGATAATGATTACCAATTTTATTTTTGGGGGTTGGGATGGTGAATAGGGACTTCTTAAAATTAAGCAGCTAATAGTATTTGGATAAAGAATAGAAAGGTTCATTTGATTTTGAATATTGATTAGTAGTGATTTTCTTTAAGAAATTGCATTTGCCTGTCATTGTACAATTATTATAATGCTTTGTTAGTGATACAAAAGTTAAAACTTTACATTTGTTCTTATAGTGGAGGTGATCAAGAAACTCTTTTGTAGTTCATAAAAAAACGGTTTAGATGAAAGGTATATTGTAGGAATAGGAAACAAAGGTAATGCTTATAAAATATAAGGTACAAGAAACAAAGCATTTTTACAGTAATTTGAAAGAAGAATTAATATAGTAGCTCCATTTTTTAACCTGATATCTTAGGCTTAAAGAAATATCACTATTTTTAATTATAAGGAAATTAAGATAAAATGGACTTTTCTCACATTTATTCAAATTTTAACTTGTAACTAATAAGTAAAACATAACTTATAAATAGTCTTGTTTTAAGGACAATGAGACAGGCTTTTGCTGTTTCTGCACTGGTAAATAAACTGCTTAATTTCTCATTTTCTCCTACTCTGACTTTGTGGTCATGCCCTCATTACCATATTCAATTAATTAGTGCACAAAGGTAATATTCTCATGCTCACAACACATGGAGATGCATTATTGACTCCAAATAAATAGGGCAGGTTCCTAATGTAAGGTGAGCATCCAGAGATCAGAGCTAACAAAGCAAAGTATTTTACACCTTTGTGAAAATAGTAACATTAACAATTCACTGCTTGACCAAAAACCTCCTACAAGGACAAAGAATCAATAAAGAGGAAAGAGGGAGATAAAAAGAAGGAGCAGGGATAGAGAGAAAAGGGTATATTAAAATAAAATGTAGAAAAGAATTGTATTCATTCTGATCTTACCTTGATCTACTGGGATCAGACCTAATCTATTTCTTTAGAAATTTGCCCTCTTACATACTGAGCAAAACCACAGAAAATTAATTTGGTTTTGTAATTTTTTTCAAATCATATTTGTCCACAAGTTGCAAACAGCATTCCAATCTCTGGGCTTTTCTGTATGTTCAAAATTTCTTAATTCCTTACTGAGTTAATGCACTGGAAGGTTTCATAGTGTTTTATATAGCTTTGTCGAAAAAATGTATATAATGACAACTTCAGCTCTGTCTTGGAAATAGAGTCATTTTAGTATGGAACTTGGAATAAAGCCCTTCTCAAGGACAAATTTTTTGGTATTGTTCTGTGTTTGATCTTTACCTGTAACAGAGTATGCATGATGTCTCAACATCAGTAAAAGGAATGTGATTACCAATCTCCTCTCTTTTAGTGGTGCTGATTTCCTAATTATCTACTCCTATGTTCAACTCTTCCTCACTTTTCCCATGTTCTACAAACTTGAATTAACTCTTTAATCTTGAGTCAAATAATACCAATGTTGCGTCAGGTAATGCAGCTTCTTCCAAATGGTCCCTCACTATATCCTGTTGCAGAATCACCTAATCCTTCACCGTATTTTCATCCTTAAAAGAGAAGTAAACTGGGAAGATCATGTAAACACCTCCTGGTCTGGTTTGCATACTCTCTCTCACCTCCCCAAGCTTCTCATGGTCTGGTCAGGTATGATGCTGTTACCAACAGAACTTTTCTGCTTCCATGCTTCTTAATTCCTCATAGCAATGCCGTGTGTGTGTGTGTGTGTGTGTGTGTGTGTGTGTGTGTGTTGTGTGTGTGTGGTGATGAGGGTAGCTGGAGGAGGGCTGGAGGGGACGAAGGAGAAGGTTACAGAGAAATTACCTGTAAAATAATCTGGAAAGAAATAGTAACATGAGAGGGACTGATAACTTAGGAGAAAATTACAGAATACATTATTAATTATAGTAATCTCATGGAAGGACAGGTCTTTGAACTCATTTTGCAATTGATTATTGATGCTCTTTGACCAATGTCTTCCCCTCCCCAGATCCAGGTAATTTCCATTCAACTGTGTGTTACCATAAATTTACCTTTTCTTTCTCACTTTTCTTTTTTCTGTCCTCCCTCTTCTCTCCCTCCTCCCCCTCCTTCTTCTTTTGATTCCACATATAATTGTGATTACTATTTGTTTTTCTTTGTCAGGATAATTTTGCTTAGCATAACATTTATAACATTCAACATTCACCTTGTTTATCCATCTTGTTAAAAATGGAAGAATTTCCTTCTTTTTAAAGGTTAAATAATTTTCCATTATATACGTTTGTACACTCCAAGATAGATATTCTGTGGAATGGTTTAGATGTAAGGTATTCCCCAAAAGCTCCTGCATGACATAATACTAGATCATTCAAAGGTGAACTTTTTCTCCTATAAAATTGTTCTTGTCAAGTGGTTTGGTGACAGCAGCAAAAGCTGACTAAAAACATTCCAAGATATTTATTTTCTATCTATCTCTCTATTTATCTATCTTGATTATCATCAATAATGAAAGGTGAAATCACTGGGTTAGGAGCACCTCAACTTAATCAGTTTGTTAATCCACTGATACGGATTAACTGAGCGGGAACTACAGGAAGGTAGGGTGTGACTGGAGGAGGTGAGTCATTGGAGCCATACCTTTGGGGTATATATTTTGCCCCTGGTGAGCAAGTGGTCTCTCTGCTTCCTTGTGGCCATGCCCTGAGCTGCTTTTCTCCTCCACACTTTTTCACCATGATGTTCTGCCTCTTCTCAGACCCGGAGCAATGGAGACAACTGTTTATATGAGGCTCACCTCTGAAACTGTGAGCCCCAAATAAAATTTTTCTCCTATAAAATTGTCCTTATCAAGTCATTTGGTCACAGCAACAAAAACTGACTAAAAACATTCCTATCTATCTATCTGTCTATCTATCTATCTATCTATCTTGGTTCTTGGTTATCATCAATAATGAAACAATGCTGAAATGAACATGGTAGTACATATCTCTCTTTGAAATTATAATCTTATTCCACTGGACATTTTATTTCCATTGGAAATACATCATCTAGCTTCCTGTTAGTTGTTGCTTATTTTTAAAATATTTACCTTTTCAAATCAAATAATTAGTTCACTTGTCTCACATCTCATATATTTTATTCTACAGGAGAAGAATTTTAGAGGATGTCCCTGCTCATCACAAAACAAACCATCTGCCTCAGGACAAAACATGCTGTTGGATTTTAATTGGTTCCATTATGTGCCTAGTTCTTTTTGTAGAAATTCAACATAATTTATGTTTTAAACCATATGTAGAAAATAAGAAGTTATTTCTCATTAAAAACTTGTTGACACTGCCCAATAAAAGAATACACAAGTTTCTATTCATCTATAAGTTTGCTTGGTTACTTCCTAATTATTCCCAATGATTTAAAGCAAAGTCTAAAAGTGATCTAATGATTTTTAGATAACTCAAACTTTTAAGTAACAATTAATATTCCTACTCTTTATTAGATCGAGGCTATTGAGAAAATATTAATTTTTTTGGTAAATGACCCTTGGTGATTTTCTAGTGAGACTAAAAATGTTTTGACTATTTAGGATCAGTTTTTCTTATATCAACAGGTTCATTTTGACAGATTTTGATGCAACGAAACTTTCAAGACTATATATTCTATGGAAACTAACATGGTATAGTTCAGAATGTTCAGGAATACTTCATGACACACACGTTCTTTTGAGAAACCTTGTGAAAAGTTTATGTGTACCATTTTCAGTGTTTTCAGGAAACAAAACCATTGTCTCACAATTAGAAGGAAGTGTATTGACTGAACACTACCCACAGTTTGCATGGAAATAAAAACTTACCGATTCAGAATAATGTCACAAGATCTCTAAATTTTTTTTTGCCTGAAATTCACTGTGAATACTGAAAGCAAAATAAAATAAGCCCAAATCCAAAGCAATATGAGAGTCTGCAAAATTGGCATCGTTTCGATACAGATTTAGGTATGATTCACTATTCAATTACTGGAAAAGTACTTTTCCAACATGTTATACTAAACATATGATTTTACATGAAAACAGTATGCAGTATAGAAAATAAATTTTCCTATATGCAAATTAGAATAAAATAAGGCAGATCAAGGCTGGAATAACTTCTTAATCACAAAAGATTCTTGTCTAGACAATTCAAAACTGATATTACTGTGAATTTTAAATAGACATTTTAGTGCCAAAAATGGCAGTGCCTATTTTAAAAATTATTCAGTATTTAAAAGCTCAAAGGCACATAAGTACCCAGCATGTCAGGATAAAAATGCTACCATGTGTGCAACATGCATATTTTTTAAGTGACAATTCTTTAGGCAGAAGGAGAAATAAGGGGGTGATTGGAAATTTTTTCTCATTGCTACTCTTTCATTTAAATTATTTGGAGAGAAACCTAATGAAATTTGTGCCCATTTTTCTTTTGTTTCTCCAAATATCAACTTTGAAATTGACATTGCATTGTGGTCAATAACAGAGTTTGTTTAAAAAATGTACTTCTGTGTTCCCTTGGGTTGAGTGATCTCTTTCCCTCTCTTTGAGTGGGCTGCATAAACAGAGTTTCTGGTATTTGCACCCAGTTGAAGCAAATTAATAACTTCCCTTGACTGCATAATGACATTGTTTGTGCTCCATTCATTACCATTTTCATCCTTACATGTTCCCTTTTCATTTTAATAGATAATGAATACTATAAAATGCTCCTCACATACAATTTTGGAAAAGTGGCCAAAATTTTTATTGGCAAAGGTAGTAGTTTTACATTAGTAGACTGTCAATTGTTGCAGGAACTTCAATAGCATGATTCTTGTTGGAAAACACACACTCAGACAATCATTCAGACAAGATTATACTTTAACGATATGATTATCTGGTTAAAAATCCTAATAGGTATTTCTTTTACCTATTTCCTTTTTCGCTATCATCATCCTACTCAGATGGATCATCTTTCACTTTAATCCCAGTTCAACCTTCCTTTCATTGAGGAAGAAAAAGGGAATATAAAGTTTCTTTTCTGAAAAAGAAACTTTAGCATTTCTTCACCTTATCTAAAGTCTAATATGAGATGTTTGAATAAAATCGTTAGTGAAACCACTGGGGAAAGAAAAGAAATATCTTCAAATCAACATATCATTTACAGAAGAATACAAAATTGTGTCAGTCTTCAAGATAGATTAACCAAAAACTCTCTGCTTGAAAAAAAAAAAAAAATGTTCTTCTTTTCTTACATAGAGCAATGTCACAGTGTTTTAACCAAGGCCAGTCTTAACTAAAAATGTGAAAGAGGTGAAGGATGCTATTGGAGTTTCACAAATTCCAGGGCCTGCTTTCTAATTCCTCTTGCCATGTCACTGTTCCCTTTCTCTTCCTGTCCTTTTCTCTCAATGTAAACACAGGTCCCTTAACCTGACTGAAGTCTTAAGTGTTGCACTGATTCTGCGTGGCGGTGTCTTAATTCTTGTTCTTGGGTTGATAGGAGTGAAGATGATTTGTTTTTAGTTCCAGAATTGAGATTCTTCTAGAAAGTGATAGTTATATACGCCAAGTAACTTAAATGTCATCAATTACAAATGAGGCCAAATAAGGATATTATCAATGATATTGTATTGCATCAACCTCTTCCTTATCCCCTGCCTCTGCTTTTCTGATTGCTCTTGGTGGATCTAACAAAGGACAGAAGCACCCTATATTATGATATCATTATGCCTTGAATTCACAGTCAGTGTGGGGTCAGCCCCTCTAAGGGAAAAGAAAGTCTAAATCTAAGTGACCTGGTAAGACTTTTGGCAAAGGGAACTACCTGAGGGATTAAAGGATGGGCCATGAGGACAGCATAATAGAATATTACTCAGGAAACTGTGATAACTCTCAGTCTTACCCTAATCCAGCACTGCCCATCAGTTGTTACCCTGTTTCCTGTTTCTTTCTTTCTCACAATCCTCTACTAAACATGTTATTACTAATATTTTGTTTGTTACCTATCTCTTCCCACATGGAATATAAACTCTGAAAATGGAAGAAATGTAATTGCCTATTTTTTCCCTAATAACCTCCCACATAAATATAAACTCAGTAAATATTTGTTGAGTAAATAATTGAATAAAGTTACAAAATGTTAATAGTTAGTTTTTGGTTGTATTATGGAATATTGATAAAAACTTATAATTTTGTGAATTTAATTAGAAACATTTTCAAAAGTCATTCAGTCATGCAGGTAAGTGGGAGAAACAGAATTCCAAATTTCTCTAACATCAAATCTATATCTGGTGAAATATTCAATTTAGTCATATTGTTTTTCCTATGTGAACAGTATGACTTCTAAAAAGTTAAAAAATGCACAGTAAAGGATTTAAATGAATCACTGAAAATAAAGACTTTTTTTCAAATAAAAAGAAAGTGTAAATTATGCAGTGAGAAATAACATGTTCATTGAGAGCTGTTGAGACAACTCAAGTTTCCTCCATTAAAGTACAAGCTTCATCTTGCTATCTTTAATTTAGGAAGCAATGCAGTCAAAACTGGCCAAGCTGTTCTAACAGACTTGACACCATTTTGACAAACAAAGCACAGCACACCCAGAGGCATTAGGGAGCAAGACTTCCCAAAGATCATGTGTACTTTGGCCATCTGTGTATTTTATTTTTTTGAGAACATTAAATCTCACAAAATTGAATATTTCCCCCAGACTTTAATGTGTCTGCATGCCTTTCCTAGAGTTAAATATTCCTTTATGAAACTTATATTATCCCTAAAAGATTTTTTGCAAAGTCAATTTCAGAATATAGGATCTTATTTTCCCACTAGTTTCATTGTATCACTTGGTGTGTATATCACTTGACACAGCTCTAAAGTAGATTTGCAAAACTGATTTATGAATATTGGATACTTTTTCCAACATTTTTGGATCACTTGATAAGTTTTTCACTGAAAAACTAGTTAAAAATGAAAAAAAAATAAAAACTAAAGCAAAAAATGAACGAATAAAACTATACACACACACACACACACACACACACACACACACCCCAAGCATACATTTAAGAAATCTAAGCTTCAAATATATTTGGGTGTCAAAATAATAAGAATGTTCAAAATATTGTAAATAGATGCATAAACAATGGGGACATATTTTGACTTCTGTAACAATGATTTTAATATGCCAAAAGAATATCAATGAATAAAGTAGAAGTGAAAATAATAAAATGTCCTTAAATTTCTTTATATTAAAATCCTTTTTTTAAAAAAAAAGATTAAAAAACCCACGTTTTCTTTGACAATGTATTCTAACAAATAATGTATCTCCTCCAAAATTGGTGAACACTAATTAGAATCTTGTGGTGCTTTAAATTAATTACCTCTTTTAATGACTGCAATAGTACTTTGGATTCCATATTCAGTTTTTCTTTCTTTCTTTTTTTAACTGAACTGAAAGACATTTTTAAGGAGTTAAACTGAAACTGGTGTTCAGAAAGATTAATTCAAATTATAGAATCTCCTGCAATTTAGAAATGAAAAGAATTTTTGTTATGTAAAAAAAATAAAGAAAATTTGAAAAGGTAGATAATAGGGATAACCTTAATATATACTTCAAAAATAAACCTTATTTTTAAAGGAATTTCTAAAACAGTTGTTTATGGAAGTACAACCTATTCATTTATCTATTTAAAATATTGTCTTCCAATGATTTTTAACCCAGGTTCCTACATAAAGAATTTGTAGGAAATATGTAAAGTTAACATGTACTTATGCTTTATCTTAAGCTTATTATCTCATTGTGTATATACTCAATAATTGAGCCTGATATAAAATTCCAGTTTTCACCAATAAGTAGGACTCCTTATTACCAAATATATACTGATGCATTTCAACTCTGAAATGGCCTTTCCTCTCTGTTCTGAAACAGAGGCAGTGTTCACTTCCATGAAAATCAAAACTAAACAAAACCAGAAATAATCTTTGCTTTTTTGGAAACTGTCTAGGATACTATAAAGTTCCACTTCAATACTACAGAGAAATATGATGTTAAAAGTATAGCACATTTTCATTAATGCTTATAAAAAGTATCAAATTACATAAAAACTATAACATTCATTAATACATGTGTATTATTCATCCTACCATCATCAGGGAATGTTTCAGATTTGAGGTTCCATAGTGAGCAAAACAGACAACCACCATGCTCTCACCTTACTGGTGCATCATAACATTTTGATTCTAAGAGCACTATAATTTTAGATGATAAATTTACTTCCTTTGGAGCTATCAACTTCTTATGAAGTAAATGTAACATAAGCTGACATTTGAAGTAGGGGCCTGATTTAAATATTTAGAAGAATAAGAAAAGTGTCCTGGTCACAAAAAATGTTGTGGAAAGATGGAATACATGGTGCTATTGAGAAAGAAACATCACTGAAAGGAACCACAACTTATTTTCTAATACATGATGATGAGTCTTACACATACCTCCCTGTGGCACTGAGAATATTGTTAATCTAAATAGTTTTTAGGATAGGACTTTGAAATGGAAGTAACAGAAACTGGTTATTTCTTGTATTGGATTGACTGCATACCCACACGAGTCTTTCTCCCATTGGACTGACTGAATATTCAGGTTTAAGTTGTTAAAGCACTGGAAGGTAACACATGACTTTTATACTTCCTCCAAAGACAATTTTAAGACTCTATGATTTTGGTATGTGATAATTGACAATTAGTCTGACAATGGCATGCCATAAGTATTGAAGCAAAAGTAAATTGGTTTTCTGAATATACATCCTGTTATAATGGTGGACTAAAGAGGGGGATAAAAAAATCTTATAAGTAACTTGTAATTTAGAACTGTAAAACAATTCAGACAGTAAGAGTTAATAAAAATACTTGTTATTTACAATGATTACCATACAATATATTTGAGGATATCAAAAAACTTTTTTTTTTCTTTCAAATGTCTATTATTGACTAAATTTTAAGACTGTTTTCTTAGCTTATGTGGAAATTTTTGTAGGACTTCAGATTATATGTATGGTAAAATAAGACTAAGAAATTTTCTTTTCCCATGGAATTCAAGATAATTTCTTTGACAAAGTCTTTCTAAACCTAAATTTCACAATAAAACCAGAGAAGAAAACATACTAAAAATTGGAATTGAAGAGGTCAAAAAGTACTTGAAGAAATGTGTCACTGTGAATTGTCATTAATCACAAGCCCTGGTGACTGATAATTATCCACCAATGTGTTATCATTGGGTTCACTATCTGCTTATTTACAAGGCTGAATACAGATGTTGAGACTGGAACCTATAGTAAAGAAGAAAACACAGATTTAGACATCAGAATGAAAAGAACACAATACATGGAATCAAGAATATCAAGTCTAATTTTTATTACTCATGTAAATTTTGGAAAACCCCTTAAATTCCTTATAAATGTGATTCTAATTTTTACAATAAGTTGTCAAAAACAATGAAATGCACTAATTTTTAAAAGAAGCAGAAAAAATAATGGAATAATTTAAATTTTATTATGTATTAAAGTATTATTTATATATTAAAAATCTACTTAAATAAAAATGATATCTTTAGAAAGTAAATTACTGCTAAATGTGTAATGTTTAACTTCAATACCTAACTATATACAGATTATGCACTGTGAACATGACCAATTTTTTTATTTCAAGTACTTCAAAATTTAAATTTATCTCTCAATTAATTTTAAGCATTTTGAGGATAAAAACCACACTTTATGTTGGCCTTTCCATCCCAGAAATATTGTAAATTTTTTTATTAAATAAATAGAAAACTTGTCGGGGTCTTAAGCCCGCTTGTCCTTCTCGACCAGCGACAAGGGAAGGGGACACTCCCCAACAAGGTCAGACCAGGATAGGTAGGGCCGACTGACCGCCTGCTCCCAGCCCTCCCTGCAGAGGACAATCAGACGTGTCAGGGAGACCAGTCACAGCAGGAACTTGTTTGTTGAGGAAATTGCACAGCTTTTATGTAGGGTGGGGGCTAGGCGGGAACCAATCAGCTTAAAGGTCAGCAAGGCAAGGGCGTTCCCGCAGGCGAGAGTCCCATAGGACTATATGGCAAGCACGAGCTGATCACGTTTGCGGAACTGTTGTTAACCAATCCCTGATGGTGGTCCAATTTATCGTCATTAACTATTGAAATCACCTTTGAGGCCTTGATCTTGCTCACTCGCCAGGGAGTAAGGAGTCAGCCTGAGTTAGTTAACGTGTCATTAGTCCCAACAAAAACTGAATTTTTTTTCTTCACAGGACAATTGGAAAAACAGTAAATTCACTAAAAAGAATGTGGCTACCTATAGTATTTCATGACGTATTAATAAAAGTTAAATAATCACTAGAAGATAAAGTGATTTTTACCTCATTTATCCAGTAGTGAAGCAAATATTGTCTTAGGTTAGCTTATTGCATGGGTGTTGATTCACTGTGACTTAGTTTCATAGGCACAGTGAAAGCTCTCATAGAAGTCCTAAAAAGAATCCTTAAATTTGTTTGTGAGATTATTTTTAACAAAAACAACTCTCCACAAATAGTAAACCTAATCAGAAAAGAAACTCTTTCTGTGGTTCTATAAGCTATATTGAAACACTCTGGCTCAGCTCACTGCTTGGCTATATAATCCTCTTTCAACTGCATATCAAGGATATACTCCTCACAGAAGTATGAGGATTAATAAAAAAGTCATTAATAGTATCTTCTATATGCTTCCTTGTTCCAAAAGACTTTAATATGAGATATTTTTTGTTATTACTTAGAACCTTTCCAAAAGGAATATAGGTAACAGCAATCTTAGAGATAAGAAAAGTAATTCAAAGGGATTAAAACTTTACCACTATGATGTCAAATATTTGCTTGAAAAGTGAAAAGTCAAAATGTTCAATTGGTTGTTTTGTTGGGTCAGCAGTCATAGGTGGTGGGCAAGCAAATCTTCAATACTGTTATTGAGAAAAGAGTTTTACTTGATGAACTGTATTTTAAATCATTACACCCTAAATTGACAACAGATCACAGAAGTACACAACATTGGAAATGGCAGAGATCATCAACTCCTTAAAATAAATAAAAAGACCCAAGTGCAGTATCTACTTTGGATTAAGTGAACTGTGATTTTAGTCACCCATTCACATAGTCCAGTGAATGCTTGACTCAGCATATATTCTTCAAACCTGTTAACAGTTTCAAGAACAGCAAAGTATTCTTTCCAGAAATTTCAATGCATCATTGACATTTTAGTCACAGGTTATTGTTTTAAATAACACCATTTTGTATAATTTTCCCTCAGGTTTTAACTCCCTGGTTTAGGATTCTAAACTAAATCTTTCAAGCATCTTTTGGTCCACTTAAGTTAGTACAGAATCATAGCATCTTACTATTAAAAGGAAAATACAGATTATCTTCCCCCACCACCAACCTATTTTCTCTATTTATCGACAGAATAGTTTTCCGAAGTATGTTTTTATCTCTCTGAGTAACAAATTCCTCATACTCACTAGTATCAGAGATTTATTTTTGCTGTTGAGATGAAATTAGTTCCCATGCCTTCCATTTATTGTTTCTGTTTCTTACCCTTTATCAAAAGCAAAGTGAGCACAGTCATGTTTGGCATCCTTCAATAAATGAGTATGGTCATAATAACTTTCCTTTCCCAAATCTTAGTTGTAAACTATTTTTATTAATAAGATATAATTTTTTCCTTTTTTTTTTTTTTGGTATGGAGATTGAACCCAGAGGCCCTAAACCACTGAGTCACATCTCCAGCCCTTTTTATTTTTATTTTTTTATCTTAAGACAGGGGTCTCGATAAGTTACTTAGGGTCTCACTAAGTTGCTGAGGCTGGCTTTGAACTTGTAATCCTCCGCCCTCAGTCAGTACCCCCATGCCTATCAATAAGGTATAATTTTGAGTTGCATCAAAACCCTTTTCATCAGACAGATGCATTTGAATTTCTCACACTCTTCTTCAAAGTAGCCAAAAGCAACATAAAAGGGCACCATGGCCCAGGCCTGTAATCCCAACTACTCAGTAGTCTGAGGCAGGTGGAAGGATTGTGTGTTCCAGGGTGGGCAGCACAGAGACCCTGTCTCAAAACAAAAACAAACAAACAAACAACAAAAGAACATAATTCTTCAAATAAGATTGAATGCATTTTAACAGGACTGACCTGTCACCTCTCTTATTGTGAATGTAACTGGTAATGACGCAAAAAGAAGATTATTAACCGATTACATTTCACATGATATTATACAAAATTTATGATTGATTGTTTGCTGCACACTCTACAAATAGATACTATAAATGTGCAAATGTTTCTTCTCTCCCCAACTACTGAAAATGTTATTTCTCTTTGTGAAGTATAATTATATTGTATTTTGACCATTAGTCCTAATTAGTTATGATTACTACTGATATCAATGTATTTTCCCCTTATTGAATAACGGTGTAGATTCATACCATTAATGTAATCACATGTACGTAGGGTGATGATATCTGTCACATTCCACATCTTTCATACCCCCACCCACTCCTCTCATCAGTTATGTTTCTGATAAAATGTTGAAAATGGCAGGGTCAAGGGAACAGACATGAACTAAGTTATTAAAAATCTCCAAAATTTATAAAGAACTTGTAAAACTTTATACCCAAAATACAAAAAACCCAATCAATAAATGAACCAAGGAATTGGACAGACATTTTACAGAAGAAGATATACAGGCGATTAATAAATATATGAAAAAGTGTTCAACATCTCTGATAATTGGAGAAATGCAAATCAAAACAACTCTAAGATTTGATCTTACTCCAACTATTATGGCTATTATGGAGAACACAAACAATAATAGTTGTTGGCATGGATATGGGGGAAAAGGCACACTTTTACGTTGCTGGTGGAGTTGCAAATTGATGCAGCCATTCTGAAAAGCTGTACAGAGATTCCTCAGAAAACTTGGAATGGACCCACCTTTTGACCCAGTTATTCCACTCCTCAGTTTACACCCAAAGGATTTAAAATTAGCATACTACAGCAAGGCAGCCACATTAATGTTTATAGCAGCTCAATTCATAATAGCTAGATTGTGGAACCAACCTAGAAGCCCTTCAACAGATGAATGGATAAAGAAACTGTGGTATATATACACAATGGAATATTGTTCAGCCATAAAGAAGAATAATATTATGGCATTTGCAGATAAATGGATGGAATTGGAGAATATCATGCTACGTGAAATAAGCCAATCCCAAAAAACCAAAGGCCTGATAAATGAACGATGATACATAATGAGGGTGGAGGTGGCTGGTGAGAGTAGAATGGAAGAACTTTAGGTTTCATAGAAGGAAATGAGAGTTAGGAGTGGGCGGGGGTATGAAAGATGGTGGAATGAGATAGATATTGTTACCTTACGTACATGTATGATCAAACGAATGGTATGAATCTACATTGTGCACACCATAGAAAAGAAAATTTGTACCCCATTTGCATACAATGAATCAAAATGCAGTCTGTAAAAATAAAACAAAAATTAGAATAAAAAAAATCTTCCCTCCAACGGGAAAGATTAAAATATTATATTATTGTATCTCTCTCACCTAGATGGGTAATAAGTAGCATCATTTTCTTTTTTTCTTTCTAAAGTCAGTTTCTTTATTCTTTAATTCACCAGAATTTGGCTCCCACCTTATTATTTGGTGTTTCATCTCAAGAAGGACTCCAACCCTTATAAGGAAGAATCACTTCTTCCTCTGTCACACACCTCAGTTAATAATATGTAACTTGATTCCCCTTGGCTGTGTTACTATTGATTGAAAGTTTTTGAAAAATTAAAATATTTCTGTATATTCATAATGAAATAGTTTCAATATTCTATGCTTTATTTCTTTTTCTGATCTGTCATTCACAATTTTTGTAATTGCTTATGTTATTAATGCAGTATGTTTTGTGGTTACATTGCATTTTTTAACTTCCAGTTTGAAAAACGTTTTACTCTGGTAAAAAGCAGTTCCTGAAGATATCTCAATCCAACTTACATTATGTTTAGAACTCTTTATGTGAAATCCTGAATCCATGAATTACAAACAACTTTTCGTCCCAAACTGTCCCCATGAGTGGGAAAATGTGGTCACCAGCTTAGATTTTGTATATCCCTCCATAACCTACTTATTTAATAAATACTTCAGAACACCCCTGGGTTTTTTCCTTGCTTCTGAAGAGATGCTACTTGTGTACTTACTACCCTAGGTCTTAAGAATTACCATTAATGTAGGATGCTGCAAAATCACTTCATTATTAGTTAATTATCATCTTTTATACAAGCTTCCAAGAGAAAACAGCAAATGTTCAGAAAAAACATTTAAATCCTTGAGAACATTGTATGTCTCTTTCATTTTCTTTTCTTTCTTTCCAAGGAAAGTCTTAAACACCTCTGCCCTCTTTGGAGCATAGAACTTTTCTATGGTTGACATGTTGCCAGATTTGTATGAGGAAGACCACAAGCATGTGTGTTTACCATGTGCCAGGCAATGGGCTAAGATTTCCGCATCAATGATCTCCTCTGAGATCCAAAAAGACAGTCTGCTGATTTCTACTTACATCCCTAGTTTACAGTCAAAATTTAGAGATGTCACGTAGCTATGGGTGTAGAACTATCAAGATGCAGACTTGGATTTGGGCTTAGTACTTTTCCCTGTCAAGTTTTTGTTGTTGTTGTTGTCATTGTTGTTTTGTTTTGTTTTTTTGTGAGACAAGGTCTCCTAAGTTGCCCAGGCTGTCCTCAAACTTGTCATCCTCCTGCCTCAGTCTTCCAAATCTCTGGAATTACAGATGTGGGTCATTGTTCCCAGTCTGTTTTCTAACTTTTATTCACTGAGTTCTGAATGGAGTGTTTTCAGTCACTTCACACTTTTTCTGAGAATTGTTTGTTTCCTTCTTTTTTTTATCTTCTGGTAGAATATTTGTATGTTAGCACGTTCAAATAAGTAGTTTTGCTCACGTTTTTGTATTTTTATATTGTGCTTCATAGGCTCTAGGAATATGCTTTGATCCTTACTGAAACGGATATATTATTTAAGTGAATTTTAGGTGGGAAAGAGTTTTTCTGGAAGACTCTTAACTCATTCCTTGGTATTTTCTCAATGCCTTTTAATTAAGAAGCTATAGTGTTGAAACAGACTGAATTTTTTGTGGAGAACAACTGAAATTGGGAAAGGATCTCACATGTTGCGAATGGAGGCTGGGGCAGGGGCCTGTAATCCCCACCCTGACTGGTACCACAGAGGATGGGGACAGAGGGTGCCCTCACAGGCCTGTCTAGCACATAAGTACATTTCCTACATTTGATCTCACTTCCCCACCAATGTATCTGCTCCCCCACTTCTGGAGTCTCCTTTAAAAGGTCTCAATTTCAGGAATTTTCGAGATAGAACCTTTGAAATAATTAAGTTTCTTCTAACTTCTTTATAAGCTGGATTTGAATAAAACCTATTTTCCTACTAATTTGTCTGAATATTTCTGGAACAGAGATCACCATCTCTAACCTGTTTCCTCCTGTGGGAATTGGTGCTTCCTTGCAAGAATACATGGATACCTACTTTGGTTTTGTGAAGGATCCTAAGAAAGATCAAGCAATGTAACTAAGAAGTTTAATTACTTGTAAGACATCGACATCTAGGTAGAAAACAATGGTACCTGTTGTTTACAATGCACTTTGGCAATATTTAGAGCAGCTCCTTCCAGTGTTTTCTGCATCATGTTCCTAGGTCTCTGAAAGAGAAGGGAGGGAAGATGTTCTAAAAAAATGTGTTAACTATGTACTAATCACCATTCCTTTTTCATATTTTTAAAAAAATGTTTACTATATTAACAGTGAATACAAAAAAAGAGGAAAATGTGTGCAAGGTATCCATAACACAATTAACATAGGATCCCTCTTCTATTGAATGTATTTGGGAAATGCTGTTTTAAAGCGAAAAACAGACTGAATCCTCCTATTCTGAAACTCATCTTCAAAAGAAAGTTATGACTCATCCTTCATAAAATATTTAAAAAAGAAGCAGTGACATACTTGAATTTGAAACACAAAATGCATCCTAGATTTAAAACAAAAGAAGTTAAAAAAAATAAGTTTGAAGTCAGTTTTGCCACAAAGGTCCAATATATGGTTTAGACTATAACACTTAATGGTATAGAAGTTTAAAAGTTCTGTGCTTCCAGAGAAAGCAAAGCAGACTCTATCACACTGACCTAAACTGAAAGGTTATTTAAAAAGTCCTTGTGTTGATAAATGTTGATAAATGTTAGGCAGAAGAAATGAGAGCATCAGTGACAAGCAAAAAGGATATTCAACATAAATGTGAATCTAAAATCTGAAGGAAAGATCAAATAAAACTGCCACAGAAACTTTCCACCTCTCGACTTTGTCAAAGGTGTTCTTGGTTTGCCAAGTAAAATTAATACGGTATGCAGTGTATGAAGGTAAGAAGCTAATGTGATTTTAGACAATTTTGTTTTAAAAATGAACACTAAAATCCTTAAATCATATAAATATCCTTAACACTTAAATATCACAATGCATTCACCTAAAGACAACACTAACATTTTTATGGTTATAAAGTTATATTTAATATTATATTTCTATATCTTTCTTCATTGTTGAATGCCCATGAATCACTGAACTATACTGTAGCTTAACTATAGTGCTTCTTACTAATCTAAATCAAAGGTCAGATTTTCCTAGGAAAGTATCTGTTGGAACTCACTGTGTGAAAAATTATGAGTGTCTCATAAGGTAACTTTTACTTGACAATATTTTTTACCAAGAAAAATAAGTTCCTGTTAAAATTAAAATAATCAATAGAAACTAAAATGAAAACTATACAGTAATCCAAATATGTATGAATATATTTATATATTCTTGGTCAGCAGAACTAGAATGATTCACCAACAAAAATCATCTTTATTACTAATATTTCCCATTACTACAAAAGCATGTGGATTATGCACAATTAACCATGAAGTCAATATATTGATAAATAGTAAGAAGAAAATGCATATTTATCAGTTTTCTTGTATATACTGTGATCTAGCTAAAGCCTTCATGAAAAACAGAAGTAGAAATTCTATTCCAAATTGCCAAAGCAACTGTTTGGCAAACAGTTTCGATTAGTGTAAAATGATCCATTTAATGCATCCCACAAAGGACTACGAACAAATACCAATATCAAACACAATGGAGAAAAGAAATCTTTGAAGTGGCTGTTTTGAACAGACTATTAAGAACATGAAATTTAGCTGAAATGAAACCAACCAGATGCTAGTGCTTGAATAAAGCAAATAAAAAAGATTGCCTTGCTATTAGAAAGGTAGCATAAATTTCTCCTCTATGTCACTTAGTGTTACCAAGAGACCCACAGAGGAGGATGCTGATTTTCTGTGAGACTTTTCTAATTATTTTTATTTTCTGTGGTTCATTTAATTTTAGTGATGCTTTGGTGTTGTTTAGGGTGAATTTTGTGGAATGAAAAATTTCATGTGTAAAGTCCATGTAACCTGGACCCTTGAACTTACTGGAGAAAAAGAAAAAGAAATAAGAATAAAATACAAATATTAAACTACTGAAATTGCTTCTGCTGGAATAAGAATTAAAGATATTGCTCTTTCATTGTTCAAATGATTCCATTTAGATGCCTGCCATCTCTCCAGTGATTTGGAAATTAATCCTTGAGCACAAGATTTAGGGCATTGACATTATTATATTTAATACTATAATGGTAAATGCATACTGTTATTCTTGTCAAAATCTATAGATAATGTAATTACAGAGTGAGCTTTAATTGAGGAACCGTAGTTAATCATAATGTATCAATAATCATAATATACAAACATCAACTCATCAGTTATAATAAATAGATAATACTAATAGAAGATGTTAAAGTTGGGGCAACTGAGAAAAAAAGGCCAGGAGATACATGGAAATGTTGTACTTTCTGCAAATCTTAAACTGCTCAAAAATTAAAGTCCATTAGTTTAAAATATTCATTTTGCTGGTTAGTTGATGTATTTTGGTCTATACACTATAATAAAACCCGACCTATAATCTCAATTCTGTGGCTTTAGTGACACAATAGAACTTTAGCGAAGCACAGAGCTTCATGAATATAATTCAACTGATAAGCACTAGAACTTTTCTAGTAAATAATGCCTATTTTTAGGTAATTTTGTATTTATTCTTTACATCACATTTCTAAACATTATTTCAAGGTCAAGTTGCAATGCTTTTCTCAATTATAAAATATAAACATTACTCTTACTATGGAATGAATTGTGTTCTGACACAGTTTATGCATGAAAACCCCAACTCTCAGGGTGATAGTATTTGGAGATGGAGGCCTCTGGAAAGTAATTAGGTGTAGATGAGGTGATGAAAGTAGGACATTCATGATGGAAAAGCATCCTTATGAGGAAGGACACTAGACACTGACTCTCTTCCCTAAGTTAGAAAGTAGCAGGAAGACAATTACCTGCAAGCCAGGTGGAGAACCTTCACTAGAAACTCATCATGCTGGCTCCCTATTCTTGAACTTCCAGCCTCTAAAACTGTGAGAAAATAATTTTCTGTTGTTTAAATCATCAGGTCGATAATATTTTATTGCAGGAACCCAAACTGACTCAGACAGGCCTTGAGTTTAGCGTATGCCAAGAAGTGTTAATGGAAAGAACACTGAGTGAGGACTCCACATATATTGAAACCTAGGTTCTTCCTTGAACTAAACCAATTCTGAAACACGACCATTTGTCCTATCACCTTGAACCTGAATATTCCTGTATTTAAAGTGAGAGGGTTTCATTGACCAATCTACCATTGGTCCCTTTTGTTCAAGCTAGACTTACCAGATAAAATTAGAAGATACTGTATTAAATTTGAATTTCAGACAAGTAACTAAAGAGCTATTCTCTAATAATATCCCATGCACTATGTGGAACATGCTTATATTAAACATTTATTTGCTATTGTTCTGAAATATGTCATGTCCTTCTTGTGTTGTTCCTAATGTATGCATAATAGTAATGGATTTGTGGTTCTCAAAGTTTGGCGTGAATATAAAACCTGGAAGGCTGGACACAACCCAGACTACTGGATACCATTCTCAGAATTTCTGATTCGTTAAGTCACAGAGAGGTCCAAGAATTTGCATTTCTATCAAGTTTCCCTGTACTGCTGATACTGATAGGACCTGGATGTGATAAGGCTAAACATCCCTTCCACTTTCAAGATGCTGCCACTATATTATTCTATATTTTTCAACCTGAGGATAATACTTCATTTCTGGTGATTATTAAATAATTATCTAAGAAAATTTTAGCTTTTCATATCTGAAAAATATTTTTGTTAAAATATTTCACAATTAAACAGAGTAGTTTTGAATGTACTCTAATTAATTGTAATGATTGTTGATTTAAAAGACTAAAATTCATGAAATTCTGTACATGCTTCAGTTAATGTATCCTCCAAGTTGGGCCCCATGTAATATTAAATGTGTTTTATAAATAAACTTTGTGTTATCTGTAACCTTGACACAGTATTACTTTTTCTCCCTTCCTTTGAGTCCAAACTCTCTAATGAACTTTGGAGTTATATATCTTCTGTAGTTCAAATAACTCCAGAAGAAACAAATAGCTTTGGTGATAAAATAGCCTTAAGCTATTTTGCCTTTTCAGTAGATTTGTATGTTGAAAATACTGTGTCTCAATTGTATGTTTCTGTTTCTCTTCCTGTTTCTCTATAATTCATTTATCCTAACCCCCTATTTAGCCTAATCTTGGATCTCCTTGTCATGGACATGCCTGTTAGAAAAGTATATTATGGGTTACGTGATGTGGCTTTCTATCAGTTTCTACCCAGTAGAAACTTGAGGAACATGAGTAAGATCTAACTTTATCTTTATCCAAAAAGAGAACCAACTAATATATTTCTCTTTTCAACAACAATTAATATCTTTTTATTTTTTCAGAACATCCCATCCCCAAATGGGATCATAGATACAGGATACAAGCAAAATACTTCCATCTTAGGACCAACAGTAGCAAAATTAGTGCAACAAATTTGTTCATAGATTTACAATTTTCACAGTATTATACTTATGAAGAAAATATTTAAACATAACATTATAAAAAATCAAAAATTATAAAATAATAAATTACATAATTTATCAAATTACTCACAGGTTTTCTTGGATAAAGTCTATATTTACTCAAATGTATTAATATTTGAGCATGCAACCAAATAAAATTATTTTATAAAAACTTACTGAATCTTCAAGAAAATCCTGTGAGGAAATACATAATGTTGGCCTTATCCTCAGATTACAAAAGGAAAAAACTTAGAAGCACCAATTAAGTTTTCCAAAACAACATGTTAGGAAAGAGAAACAGTCTTAGAATTTAGATCCTTTAGCTCCTGGCCTCTTAATTTTTGTTCTAAACAACCTATATTAGTCAAGATTTCTCAGTGAAATAGAAAAAATCATGTGTGCATGTGTGTGTGTGTGTGCGTGTGTGTGTATGAAAGAAGAGCAGATAATGTGTTTTATATATATACATATGTCTATATATATGAGGAATCATATATCAAATATTGTATACAAAGGATGTATTTGCACATAAAGAGATTATGAGGAATCTTCTCATGTGAGCATAGAGGCTATGAAACTCTACTATCTGCGTGTGCTAGCTAGGGACCCAGGAAAGTCTGTAATGTTACTCTGGTCAGTTCTGGCAACTTGAGGGACTGGGTATTTGATGATGTACATCACATTCTAACTGTGAGAGAGGACTGATGTCCCAGCTCAAGTGGCAGGAAGAGAACAAAAAGGAGTCAATTTATCCTTCCTGGTCTTTGGCTCTGTATAGTCCCTCAACAGACTAGATGATGCCCACCTACCTTGAGGACAATCTGCTTTACCAGATACATGGATTTGAGTGTTAATCTCATCTGAAAATATTCTTGGAGTTCAAACATACCCAGAAATATTTAGTTGAAGCACTCCTTATCAGAGCCATGTTGACACATTAAAATTAGCCATCAAATAGCCTCAACAGCAAGAGTTAAGCCATGGCTTTTGAATACCATAGAAGATAAATTTGTTAAAGTAGCACAGGAAAATGCCTTCAACTTTTCTGCATAAATTAGTATATGGGTAGACCGGGATTTTCTTCTGGCCAGGTCTACTTCTTCTTTTTTTTTTTTTTTTTAAATGGTATTTAATACTCACCATTTATTAAAACAGTATTTCTAAGGGCGTGTTAAAAAAAAAAAATTCATCAAACTACAATGAATCTAACAACAGATTTTACTACTTAGTATTAAAGGTCATTTATGTGCTCACAAAATGCAAGTTTAAAAGGTTAGGTTCTATGTACAGAGAAGCAAAGTTTTGCTTGCATTATCTTTCCTCAGTGTCACTTCCATTCTTCAATCTCTCTAGAAACCTCCTCAGGAATTTTATCCTTAATTTTATTTCAAAAGGAAGTCCAAGGCAAAGTACCAGAGAAATATTTATTATTTTATCCATACTCTATCCAAAAAAAGTATAGATTCTCTGTTTATAGTCAAATTGTCCCACTAAAGAAAGTTTGTTATAATAAATATTGATTTAAAAATATGACTGCTACTTAGAATATTTAAAGGGTTATTAATTTTATGTTTTTTAACCTAGTCAAAAATGTTATGAAATTCAAGATTTTTTCTTTCTTCCCCCACCCCCCAGCCCTCTTTTTAGCAGTACCGAGTACTGAACCCAGGGTCACTCTACAGCTCAGTATATTCTCTAGCTCTATTTATTTATTTATTTTTATTTTTAGAGTCAGAGTCTCACTAAGTTACTCAGGCTGGCCTTGAACTTTTGATCCTCTTACCTCAGCCTCCAGAGTAACAGATTACAGGAATGTGCTACCATATCCTGTGCTGGATTTTTCATTTTAAAATATTTTCAGAATAAGAGTACTGATTTTTTTCCTTTTTCTTGTAAAATATTATTAGTTTAATTTACCAACATATCAAGCCTCTTGACTTCAAAGTGCTTTTCCTTTTGCTTTGAATTGAAAATTATCTTATATCTAAGGCAAAATCTTCTTTAATTTCTGTGACATATCTGTGTAGTTTCAGAAGCACGAAAGTATATTAGTTGTGATGTTGACAAGACCAATTTTATCTCGCTGTCAAAATTGACATATATGTGCATAGCTTCATTCCAATTAAGAATGAGGTGAGAATCTCTAAAAGAACAAACTTGAAATATTGCTGGGAAGTAAAATAATGCAGAGTAAGAGACATATAGGCAACTAGACTGGCAAAAACCATTTGAAATAATTGCACTGGATGCCATTTTTTAAATTTTTGTCTGTTTGCAGAAAATTTGATGAAAAATGGTCTCAAGGGATGAAATATGATTTTAAGTCTTCAACTAAGCAGAACCAGCAAAAAATAATGTGATATGCACCTGGGTGAATCTAATATCAAAAAGAACAGTATGTTTTCTTGTCCTCTGCTATACACTGGGGAAAATTAAAACAAGCAACCCCCAATACAGCACTGTATGAATAACTCAACAAATATGTTTGTAGAGGTCTCAGGACCAGAAATAGGAAATAGGTACAGACATGATCTTCGGTGAATAGGTTTAAGAATAAATGCCATTCACCTTTCAGATGTCAGATAGATGTTTGTGTCTTTGTACCTCTTAAGGTGTTAGAGCCATTAAACAATATTGGGCCATAGGTACTTCTTTCCTAAAATGTGAAAGTAACCATAATTCAGTATTGTACACATTCACAGGAAATGGGGTTAAAAAATTTAGCCTGCTAACATCATTTCTATTTTTTTAAACAAAAGATAAAGCAAAGTGACTTATATATAGTGAGTGAAATTTCACAGTGCTTTCAAATTCATCATGCTGGTAGACTGTTACATGGATGGGATTGTCCAGGATAAATTCTCTTGTTTTCTTTTATCCTTTATTAAAGGATTAGGAAAATCAACCTCAAGAATAATACCAGAGCACACAGTTCAACAAAAATGCATTTTATTCACCAGTCTGCCTATAAAATATGCTTCATTTAGAAATCTATATATTGTAACTTCCCACAAACTAAATTAAAACTGAGTGAATTTGACCATAGCTGTACAGTTTTTTTCACACAGATCTTTAGAGGAGTCTAAAGGTAAAAGCAGGATCCAGACAGTATATATATGGCTTCACTTGCAGATTTCTTCTTATGAAGTTACAAGTTACCTCTCTCTCTTTTTTTATATCTGAAGTTTGTCACACTCTTTTCATCCCAAGGAAACTGTTTATAGTTTTCTCAACATGTCAGGCTTACCTTATTCCTGAGACAGACTTAGATCTGTCAGTTATGCGACTTGCTGCTCTACTCTTTTTTGCTTTTTAACTGTGAAAAGTACTTTGAATTTTAAAAGCAGCCATGTGAGTTAATTTGAAATGTAATTGTTTATTTTAAAAGTTTATAACATTGAGGCATGTGTCACTTATACAATCATATACAGACAGGTAGAGGAGTGGTTGCTGCCAAAGTCAGAATTAAATCCAAATCAAAGTGTAATTTCTATTGTATTTTTCCATTTCAGAAATCCTACCTACTATGTATCTTCTCTTTTCATATGTCATTCACCTATTCATTAAATGTCAAATGAAACAAACAACACTGAATTGATCAACATCATCATTGTTTTATGCTTTTCCAAGATCAGCTAAAGAGGCATCTAATGAACACTCCAGTTTAAATGACAATAACTTAAATTTGTAATAGAACAAATATGTTAAAGAGACCATAGAAAACTTTAAGATTTCTCAAAATATGTAAAGTTTTGAATATACAGGAAACATATGAAATGAATAACAACCTATGACAGAATTGGGTCAGAATTCAAAATGCTTTATAATAAAAATGATCAAACCACTGATGTCTTAAATAGCACCAGATATGAATAAAGTTAAGATATATTTGCTCTCTTCGGGATTTCATTGCTTACAGGGGAAAAAGGATAATTAAACCCTGTTATTAAATGCTCTCAAATTCACTGAAGGTGAGAAAATATTCACAAAACAAAACACAACAAAAGTATATACTAGAATTCGTAAAGACACATAGATAGCAATTTTCCAGTTACATATTGTTCCCATGGTAGAAAAGGGTTCTACATTTTTGGACCTCTGATCAGTATTCCCCTAACCTATCCTATGGGACTACAATTTCCTTCTGTATCACCAAGATTACTCTTTAACTGTTACATTTCTCTATGTGAATGGAAAAGTTTATGTTGGTAGTTAGTAAGCATCCAAGGTGGGCAACAGAAATGTGGACAATTAAGGTAGTATAAATAAACTATCTGGGATTTGATGAGAAGACCTGGTTTTGGTAGTAACATAAGTTAATCAGGAAACAAGAGCAGGCAAAAACAAGTCAATATTGAAGTAACTTTTGGAATCATGGCCAAGAGTAAGGGTAGTGTATTAGTCTGCTCAAGGTGCTATAAAAAAAAAAAAAATATCATAGGCTGCATGGCTTGAACAGCAGAAATTTATTTTCTTACAAATCTGAATTCTGGAAAGTCCATGATCAAAGTTTAGCATGATTGGGATTTTTAAAAAGACTCTCTTCCTGCACTGTAGGTGGTCATTTTGTACTCACATGACTCTTCCTAGGTGAATGAACTCTCTGGTGTTTCCTCTTATAAGTCCAGTAAGCCCCCTGAATTTATGAGATCCAATCCACAGATTCATTCAATCAATAGCAGTTTGAAAACATTTGGAAAATATTGCATGTGCTCTTATAATTATTCCCTAAACAAAGCAGTATGACAACTGTTTATACAGACTTTACATTTTGTTAGGTATTATAAATAATCTAGAGATGATTTAAAGTACAGGGAAGGAGGTGTATAGATTATATCTACAAATTATACTGTTTTATATAAGGGACTTGAGCATATTCAGATTTTGGTATCCACATGAGATCCTGGAATCAATCTCCATAGACGCCAAGGGACAATGATATACTAAGATGGAGACAGGAACTGCGGTAATGGAAAGACTGAGTGTCAAAATAGCACCATGAGGGTGGCTTCCTAACTGGTTGAAAGGGTCTCATCCAGACCTTCCCACCAGTGGATACAGGAGTCCCAAGACTCAAGGAAAGCTTCTTAAACCAAAGGCAAGAACAAATAGAGTCCAAGGGCAATGGAGAAGCCTGCTCATTGAAAGGGCCTGTGGTGAACCTGCTCAGAGGTTAAGAGAGGACAGATGATGGAACAGAATGTTCTGAAGTTAGCATCAGGAAAATAAAAAGGGAGTTTTTGAATATTTAAATTGTGACAGCAGAAACCTTGAAAGAGAACAAGACTGGTAGCAGTGGCAAAGGAAGTGAAAATAATAACTCAGAGGTTCTGGGCTGGTGCAATGGATTCATTGGTGGAGAATGGGGTGTGTGAAGCCCTTTTTCAACCCCAGGATGCAAACAACAGGAATGGAAAAGAAAAAGAAGTAATGAAAGGGGAAGTAGTAAAGAATAAGAAGTAATGAAAGGTGAAATATTGCAAGGGCAGATATGTTCTGTGATGAAGGATTTGCATTTTGAAGTGGCACATTGTCTCCATCACCTACACAAATTCTATTTTGTATTTCAAAATAAAAATGAGAATTACAGCCAAAAAATAAATAAATAAAAATAAAGGTCTATAAAGTTAAAAAAATAGCATCAGAATGATCTTTGAAAGAAAAGACACTTTTTCTAGTTTGATATAGTGGATCTTGTTAATAGTGTACTCTATACTGTCTAGTGACATCTTTTGTTGATATTTTAAGAATTGCTGAATTACTGAATTAGAGACCTCAGAAGAGAGAAGAGTAAGAAGGAAAACTGTCTTTTGAATTTATAATACCTTTGCAGAGAAATCACAAGAATATCTAAAATTAAATACGGAAACTAAGGGACATCAAAACCAAACAAGTATGTAAGCTTCATAATAATTTGCACTGTTTCAGCATAAGAGATTGAGTAGTGAGGCAAATTTTTATATTTTTTTCCAAAATTTTAGGATCACTCTATCTCCAGGCTTTCATTCAGCGTGTATTCGTTCACATGGTCACAAATGCAATCAACAAAATTCTCCTACTCCTATCATGTATTCTGCTACTCCTATCATGTATGATAGTTTCAAGAAATAAATTCTGGTTCTTGAACTGCTTGTGAAATTCCTCTCTATATTTTTTTCTATATCAAAGAAAAAGTTGAACCTGAGTTAAGTAATATAAACTATTTAATTTTATCTTTTTTTTTTTTTTGCAAAGAGAGACACATGACACAATAAATATATACAACAGAAAAAAAATGTTTTTTTTTTTTTTTTTCTTTTGTTATCAGGGATTGGACCCAGAGGTGCTTAACCACTGAGTCACATCCACAGACCTTTCTTTATATATATATATATATATTTTTTTTTTTTCTTTAGGGTTAGGGTCTCTCTGAGTTGCTTACGCCCTCACTAAGTTGCTGAGGATGGCTTTGAACTCAAAATCCTTCTGCCTCAGCCTCCTGAGAAACTGGGGTTTCAAGCGTACACAACTGCACCCGGCAATAATGCTTTTTTGATAAATAAATTTTTCCTGTTATTTGTTCTTATAATATTACTTAAGCCTTCTGAAGGATATATCCTTCTGAAGTTGGTTTTTTTTTTGTTTGTTTGTTTTGTTTTGTCTTTTTTACACTTGAAACTTATGCCACTTCCCTCTCAATTTCTATTGTTTCATATGAGTGATACACTCTGTTCTGTTTTTCCCAGGTAGGTAAGGTAACATTTTTCCCTGGATGCTTTAAATACTTACTTTTCTTTAACTTTTCAAAGTTTAATTACAGTGTGCATTGGCATGGATATCATTGGGTTTACTCTTCTGAAGTTGCATACAGTTCATTGGATCTTAGGTTTGTCTCTTGCCAGTTGGGGAATTTTAAGCCATTATTTCTCTGAGTGCTTTTGCTCTTCCTCAGATACCCTGAAGACATGATTGCTACATCTTTTGTTGCATTCCTATAGATTAACAACTTTTTCCATACAGTTTTTCAAAAGAAATCAAATACAGGAATGTGCAAAACAAAACGACAAAATGTATAATATAGTCTAATAAAATAAAGGTCCAAGTGAAAATGACATGCATTGAGATAACCTCCATTTTATTAATATACATTATACATTTTTTTGTATCGTGCATTATTTGTGTTCAATTTCTTCTGAGTTGTTTCTTAAGATTTAGCATTTCTCATTAAAAAAGTTCATGATGCTTAACCCAGAATGTCAAGTCTTTACTATGTAGCTACTTTGTATATTTGAGATTTCTGGAGAATCATTAATGACATTAATATTACTAATCTTGTCCTATACAATGGACATATTTTAAAGAGTTTATCACAGTGATTTCTTTGAGCAAATAATGAAACAGTGACCATCTTTGTGTTAGAAATAAAAGATGAGGTAACTCTATTCTGCACTAAAGAACAAGGAAGGGCAGAATAAAGAAAGGAAAGAAGAACAAGAAAGTGGAAACAGTGTCATTTTCTATTGATGAGATTTATTTTTTATTTTATTTCAAGGCTTAGATCTCAAGTCAGTGCTTGAGAAGATTGAGAAGATCTGTTAGAACAAATTATGGTACGTGTCATTATCTGGTGTTGAAGTAAGTAATATTATCAATCTAGTATGATCTAAGTCACTGCTGATTCTTCTGTGTTTTCAGGTTATGTAAATGTTATCAATCTGACTTTTCACAAAAATAAAAATCAGATATTCCCTAGAAAACTTTAAATGAATTAGCAAAAACAATTTAAGTGATTTTTAATTGGTGCTTTGTAGACATGTATAAATGTGGAATTCATTGACGTATGTTCATCTGTGTACATAGCATAGTTTGGTTTATTTTTGAGGGGAAACTGACTTCTTAAGAATACAGTTAGAACCATGAATGCTGCAAAGGTAAAAGGGAGATTTGAAACATGTGAAAACACTCAGCAAATTAAAGTGCATACCTAACTGCACCAGACAACAAGCTAGGGTACTCTGTTTAAACATCAGTTTTAAAACCCAGAAAAAAAAAAATTAAATGTACATTAAAACAAAACAAACTTTTCACACAACTGTAGGGTATTCAATTAACTCTGATGCTTTTTTACTGGTCTCAAGGTGAGTAAGAATTCAAGGACTATCTAAAATTAGCCATTAGGGAATAAAAATGTGTACCCTTCTCCACTGTTTGTAAATCAAGATGTGAGCATTTTCAAACAGGATTGTGAAATTTCTATTACTTGTTTTTAGTTCAGGTGTTAAGATACACACCATGCATGCTGTCACACTACAAACACTCACACATGCCCACACAGAAAGCCAATCTAAAGATTGAAACCATCACAAAACATCCAGATACATTGGATCCTCAAGAACATTGAGAAACTCAGGGATTTCCTATAAAGAACAGTTCATTTTCATGAGAAATGTTATCCTTGTCATCTGCTTTGCATGTGTGTATGTGTGTTTTCAACATTGCAATTTTTTTTGCCTTAAACTATCCATTAACCATGTAAGATGATGAAATGTAAAAGAATATCTATGTGGAGTAAAACAAAAAATTAAAAGACCATAGAGATTTGTTAGCTAAAACTTCCATTCTTGTTGCATGCTGGTCTACTTCCCATTGAATATAGTAAGTTATGAAGTGTGATCATTTTGTATTTGAAGCCTTTGTTTTGTTATTTTCTCTGTTGGACTTAGCAACATCAGCTATGACAAGCTAGGTACTGAGTAAGATCCAGCAAAATTAGAACTTTCATTATATTTATGCTATGATAGATATCAATTTTATGTGTCCGAGTAATCAGATATATTTCTAATTGATAAACACTGACTAAAAAGTCATTTCAACATTTAAGTCATGCTTTCATTATTTAGATTATATTCATTTAAGACAAAGTAAATGTACTGGATAAAAACATATTGTGACTCTGAAACAATTAAAAATACCTAAATGCTCAGTAGTAAAAATGTTGGGAAAATCAGTAATAAATACTCTGCACACATGTTTATAAATGCAACGAAGAGAAAATGTTCTCATTTGAAATTGAGGATGCTCTGGAAAGAGACTTTATTCTCCTTAGCTGAAAACAAAAACACAATGCTGCAAAATGAAAACAGATCAAAAGGAAGAAAGAATTGAAGAAAGGAATTTTGAGATAGAAGCCTTGCTAAATTGCTGAGTCTGGTCTTGAGCTTAAACTCCTCCTGCTTCTTCATCTCCCCCAGGAGAGCAAGCTTTAATTCTTCATGTTGGTTGACATTCCATGGGAAATCCACTGCTACAACTTTACTATTACATGACTACAGAGCAATGTGTACACACAAAGGTTTAGGAAGCTAAAACTTTCCCCTGGAAATTAGTAGTCAATTTTACAAACATAGTCATTAATAAAAGTAGTATTTGTGCTTTCCTATAATACATCTTCATGAAGAAAGCATCTTAATTTTTTTCATTGTTTCTTTTTTCAGTTCAAATTTATGCAAATTTTCTGTCATAATATTTCAGATAAGAAAATATTGGTTGCTTATCTAAGATGACTAATGGAATTTAATTTAGCATTACCTAGCAATAAATGAAATTATATTTGTACTAAATATATATGGAATCTTTTAATGTATGTGTTTCACTACAGTTTCTCGCATCAATCATAAATAGAAAGATGCATCCTTTCAATATTAAAGGGACAAAAATAAATAGTTTTAAAAATTATCCAGAATAAATTTTTACATGTTTTTACACTCCCATTGCAATGTAGCAGGACTCATAGCATATATGAACAAATACATTGATAACAAAATTCATTCTTTTAGAAGACATCCTTCAGTGAGCCTAATGAAGAAGATTATTGGAAAGTACTCACAAACTAAGAATTCATTGAGAAACCATGATTGACAAATAGAAACCATATTTCTTTTAATACGATATCTGACATTTATGTGATTTTATATTTTATTCTTTTTTTATTTTTAATTTTTTTATCATATATAACAGCAGATCCATTTTGACATAATTATAAAAGCATGAACTATATCTTGTTCTAGTTCAGTTCCCAGTACCTCCCTTTCCCTCACTGCCTGTGTCCTTTCCTCTACTAGATTGATCTCTCTGCCATTTACCAATAGTTATTTTTAAAATTAATTTCTCGTGGATGTGTACAATGGTGAGATTTTATATTTTAAAAGAAATTTGAAGATAGATTCATCTAAGACCTGCAAAGAGAGAGAGAGAGAGAAAGAGAGGGAGACAAATAGCTTGCTTAAAGAAGTTCTCTAATTTCTATCTTATGAACTTTCCTTTTACTTTTGCAATGGGAAAGTTTAAGTACAATATTGATTCAGTATTAAATCTGGATTTAATAGATGACTGGATACTTTCATCGTTACATTGTCTACTAATGTCGATGACCTCTGACTGAAGAGCACCAAGAGCACACTTGCCAGTTTCAGGAAGGAAGAGCGTACACCAGGGAGGACCCTCATTTGGCTGTGAGTATGTTAGGACTAATTAAAGGGTTTGTCCTAATGTCCCGTGATTTGGGAAGAGTTTAAAGAGGTGGGGCATTGCTCTTGAATTGGAATGGTTTTACTGTCAGGAAGCAAAGACAAATCTGAGATTGCGTTTCTTCTTCTTCTGGAAGAAGAATGAAAGCAGAGTGACTCAAAAATTATCATTTGAGAAGAGTAACAGTCACTCATTTTAACCAGGATAAGGAGATGTTTGGTCATCTTTATGGTTTGAGCAATGTTCATTGTGTATTTTCAGTCTTGATTATAGTCTTGTTTGTCCTTAAGCAATTATGGTTAGAGAGTGACATTATTGATGCTGAGGTTCTGTGAAATGTTTTGTGTGGCACAAAAACAAGACCTAGCTGAGAGAGCAAGGATAGCTCCCAAATATCAGGGGTTGCTTTTCTCTTACAAGTCTCAGCTCAAAATACAGTATCTCCCTATCCTATTGATAAATAGGATATCCTATTGATAAAGGATATAAGAAATTATCTTTCTGATTGAAAAAGTTTGTCTTAATCCATTCATCTATTGATGGGTATCTGGGTTGATTCCATAAAAATTTTGCCTTAAAAGTATATATTTTTCATCATTTAAATTATCTCTATCATGAATAAACAGAAATATAAACATATATTTACATATATATAAAAGTTAAACGAGACAAAGAGATTATAATCACTTTGAACTCAACATGTTAAAAACTGGAATTTTCTCATTCTCCCCAAATTATTTTTCTTCTGCCATCTGCTTTTTCCTCACATCTAAGTCATCAACACATTTTGACAGTCTGATAATACAATATTGAATCTTATCACTTTTCCCCACCTCCACACTAATTATCTTAATCTATCATGTTAAGATTTCTGACCTTAAATTTTGTTAGCCTCCCAACTTGTTTTCTACTTTCAGTTGTATCATTCTGATTGTACTCCTCTTTCAGTGACATTTGTCCGAGTTTAGAATGAAATCTAGCCTCCTCAGATTTGGGAGAAGGCAAACTTGAGAGGCAGTGCCTTTTGAGGCTGACCCAGTTAATACTATGATAAAGAAAATGACCACTTACTCATTTATGAAATAGGTGAAGCAAATACAATCTCTTGCCAATCAGATTGATGTTCCTAAAACCTTCTTGGGTGCCCTCCAAAGTAAATAAGAGTTCACCTGGGTGAGCATACACATATATATACACTGCCACTCTAGGCCCAAATGCAGTGTATTTATTTTGTTTATCATAATGTAGCATTCTTTCCTTTGCTTTAAAGAATTTGCTCCTGGTTATATCTAACCAGAGCACTTTGACCTTATCCTACCATCTCAGGCTTACCTCTGTGAAGATATCAAAATCATCATTCATAACTCAGGCATGTTTTCACTCCTATTTTTGAAGGAAGACCTGCTTTAACAAGCTTCTCTCTCCTATCAATCTGAGCACTCACTAAGGGTCTGTGACATTTACGCCATTGCATTTTAGAATCCCAAACTGTTTTTGTTCTGTAGTAGACAGTTAACAAAGTGTGCTTAATATTTATCAGAATTTAGCATTTTTTTAATGTTAAATTATTTTCGCCTTTCTTTTAGCCAACATAGAGTTATTAACTCATTTCATGGAGGGATATAAAATAAGAATACTTTTAATTTCCCAGTTTAACCTATCTGTTCAATTTAATATCAAAACAGAAGATAATGTTCCTGAGTATTGTTCTATCCTCAAGTTCATCAATCATCATTAATCTTTGATATTTTCTGAGTTAATGATAATCAGAGATCATGACTCTTATTTTGGCTCACATCATTTTCTTTCCTTTTGAAATGCAAATACATAATGCTGCATCATAAAAAAAGAAAAATGAGAGAGAAAAATATCAGAGAATTGCTTTTCAAAAGCAGTGCCACTGAAATCTATGACAGCATTTTTTGTCTTTGTAAAAACTATACAAAATACCAAATGTACAAAAGCTGTCTTTGGTGCTCTTGTTTTCTTGTTTTTCATATTATTTTGAGAATATTTTTCAACTATATATGGTGCTAACAGTGGTTAATGTAGAATTAGCCTACATTCTGCAAAATACATCAATTGATGACAAAGAGTCTAATCTTCCTGACAAAAGTAGAAAAAATGGTATGATATTTTACTTTTACTCCTTTTTATCTCAGATTCTACAGAATATTTTAAGAACATAATTAATGGAAAAATAATGATGGAGAAATTTTAAAAAGTTTTAAGAGACAGTTTATGAAGACAAAAAGCCAGTTTTTATACTCCTAATGATAGCATCATATTATTTACTATTATCACTAAGTAATCCAATAAACTTAAACAAATAAAACAAATAAAAATAAAAATCATACTCTCTATTGCTTGCAAGTAAATTTTAACAGACATGTATATGTGGAACAAAGTTCTTCAAGCAAAGTTACAATACATATGTATCTTAATATTTTATTTATTTCACTTTACATGTGTTATATGAGATTTTGAATGTTGAATCTAAAGTTTTTTTTTCTGATTTCCCCTAATATTTGTGGTTATTAGATTTCTACTTAAACTTTTATTAGTTATTCCCTTGAGTATTATATTGTCTTTGTAGTAACATGTATCAGTGAATAAAATATCAGTAAATATAATAAAACATTATATTGGCATAAAGAGATCTAAAATCAACATGTTTTTCACCTGGTGAAAATTCAAGCACTGGAGGAACTTCCTAATGCTAACAGAATACTATACACACCAGTTATTATACTTTTCAATAGGAAAGGAGAACATTAATTCAAATAGGTAGGACTTCATTAAGAGACTTTTTATGATTTCAATGCATGTAAGAAAAATAGTTAAATCACTTGTTGAACTGTTTAGAAATCTGTCCAAAACATTTTTCTTTTTCTATGGATTAAACACACACAAATTTAAAAATCCCTTATACATTTTCCAGGAAGTTTGAGTGTCATGAAAAGGAATTCTGCAGTTTAAAACATTATGGAAATTGTAATAAGGCTGTGTTTTCAGTGTTTGCTGATGCTAATATTCAAGTCATACATGGCTCATTTCTAAATTAATGCATGTACAACTTTCACATGCATCCTTTCACTTTTTACTTCAATTCATTAAATGGCAAGAGTATGTCTTATCCAATATAATATTCCTATTGCAAAAGATAGAATTAGCTATGAAATGGGAATGCGGTGTACATTTGAATGAATGGGAATGTTTGGCAGTGTAACAACATATATCAAAGACTAGCAATTTTCTATGACATTTGAAAGTTTGGAAACATTTGGAACGGAGGGATTAAGGTCTATTTCCTTTGATGTTGTTACATTACAGTTGTTTTCCTATTAAAGATATAGTAAGCAATTGCCAGGCATGATGCTTCAAGCCTGAGAACCTAGTGACTAAGGATGCTAAAGGCAGAAGAATCACAAATTTGAGGACAACCTGGGCAAATTAGAGAGATCCTGTCTTAAAATGAAGTAATGAAAAGGCCCCGGGGATGTAACTCAGTGGCAGTATGAAGGTTCTATCTCCAGAACTAAGAAAAATAAAAATAGTTATGTATGTATGTGTGTGTGTGTACATCAAATTATTTGGCTTGCATGTTTCTTCTGTGAAATGAAGTGTTGGACTAAATATTTTTCCATAAGTCTACAATATTCTATAATGCAGATTGACACCACCAGTCTCTCAATATTTTCTACCTGGAATTAAATAATTTATGGGGATTTACTTATTTTACCTATACTTTTGGTTTCCTCTATAGAATGTGTGAAGACAAAAAAACCTCCCTCTGTGGTCTAATAAATGCTACCAGACTTGCTGTTGCATGAACAGTTCAGTAAAAACTTTCTTAAAAGATGTAAGAATTGAATGTGCAATATGGAATCTCAATATCCTGGAAGGAAAAGAGGAATTCTTAGTAGGAGAATCAATAAGAAACAAAAAAAAAAAAAGTATGCAAAAAAGGTGAATACAGTCCCAGGGAGAGGAATCAAAGTGACTCACACAAAGACTTAGCACTGACCACATTAATCAACTGGAAAAGGTTTAGAGAAAAGACTTAACAATTCTGATAATAAAGGTAGAGGAAGTTCAGAAAAGACTTGAAGAGAATACTCAGAGGTTGATGAACTCCCAGAGGGCATAAAACGGCCAAATGTGTAAGTTTTCGTAAAGCAGAGATAAAATAAAACACAGTGAAAGATTTTACTGCATACTGACCCAGACTTACCACTCCAGAAATTTTAGTGAGAATACTAGTCTTTAAGCAAATAAGTAGCAGAGAAGGGACATTATATTAAGCTAATTTACCCAGGAAAAATAAGATCTTATAGCCTTACCACTATTTAGCTTATAATCAGAGCTTACAGTAAGGCTCTATAGAATTTCAAAATTTATACTGTGTTCTTGAAATTCCAAAAGAGGTAGAAGCTCATTCTAAGTTGAGAAATAATCGTGCTCTGCACTTAAACTTAATAATTCTCTGAAATTCTGGAATCTGGAAATGAATGAAAAAAAAAAAGTCTTCATAACATTTAAGAAACAAAAGATAAAAAATGATTGAAATATAACTAAATTACATAATTAATTTATTTTAAAAATCCAGACTGGAAACCAGCAGGGAATGTAGAAAAGCAGACCTACTTTAATATACATGGAAGAAGACAGGCATTTAGAGATAAGAAAAGATTTAGAAAAACTCAAGGGACTATCATGTCTGCCTTTACTGCAAAATGTACAATATGTCCCTTTTCTGAATTTACAGTTTCCATTGTTTAAAGGATTGAAAAGGAGTTCTAGTTGGCATCAAATTTGAAAGTAGTATTATTTCAGCAGGGAGGAGGATGATAAAGAAAGTGAGAAAGAGAGATTATCAGAAACAGAAACAGTTCTGTGATGAGAGAAAAAAAAACTGCTGCTAATTCTTGGTTAAAAATATATACTTCGGAAGTGAAGTGGTTTACTTTTTTTATATTTTTACAGATCTTTCAGGCATTCTTTAATGTTTTAAAAGAGGCTTGTTTAGGTTTTATTTATTTAGTCCACAAATAATGTTTTATTATGAATATTCAACAAAGTTTAAAACAAAGTTATTTAGAAGGAGTTATTATTTAATTTGCAATAAAATTTTGAGCTTACAATGTTAGAGTCTGTAACATTAAACATTTGCAATGCTCCACAATGCAATATGTTCTATAAATATAAATGTTAAATTGCACAAATTCCACATTTTATGTTGGGAATGTTACACAAAAACCAACTGAATCCCAACACATGACCTCAATTATAGTCAGTCTGAACACCCTTTAAGTTTGAAAAAGGAAGTAATTACAGGCATTTATTTACATTGTGTAATTGGTGAATAGCAAAATTAACTCATTGAGCTACAATTAAGTTGTCTTCAGTGCAAATGGCAATAAGAATTATAAAAGGAATAATAAGTTGGCCTATGTCTTTCATTGTACATGAACAGTTAGCTATGAGATGTCATGAAGATGCCAAAAAAATCTCAAAATACAATTGATTTAAATTGAAAGAAATAATACATTATTATGCACTTTTTAAAGACAGTAGAAGGACAAAATATTTAAATAAAGAAAGGGCATTGCATGGTCTACCATTAATAAACAAATCATCAGATTCTGCTTTAATCTAATTTGTTTTCTTTCTTTTTTTCCAATTTGAAATAGGACTATATGAGTCTTCATATTTATACTTGGATACATTCTTTTAAGTTGATATTTGTGCTGAGTTGTTGAAATAATAATGAATAATTTACTCTCGAATTGTGCATATTTTCTGGAATCATATACTTTTAATTCCTAAAAAGTGTGATTTAATACAGCAAAGAAATGCAAGTTCCTATTTCTTGGCATTATTATAAATTAAATATTTTTTGATTATATCTGTTGAGGACTTTGGCAAATTCTTTACAAATAATTATGTAACATCCAAAGCAGAATTTTCACCAGATTATATTTTGCTTTACAAAGTACTCAAATAAATTATATCTTGCCAGAAGAATTTTACTAAAGGAATTCTTGGTTAAATTATAATGTTTGAAGATAATATAATACATATTATAAAAAAGTAGATATAATGATAATCCTGATATCTTTTTAATATTTATGAATTTACATGCCTTGTTTTAAGTCTCCAGAGAATCCCACGCAGTGCACACAACAGTTATATCACATTCAATTAATTGCCTAGTGCTCTTTGATTTCAAGTTTTATATAAGTGATATTATGTTAACATTTCCCATCATTCAATGATCAATATTCCATGTATAAGTTTTTTCTTTGTTAAATCGCATGATATACTTCTGTTTCTTATTTGTAATTTCAATAAAAATCATACTTTTGCTAACCATTCATATAATTACTTCATTATTTATAGAACACCTGCAATCATTTAACTTAGGTACTGAAGTAAGCACAATTTTACTAGAGGTCAATATTCTTGCTACTTTCCTTTTGGGATTATATATGAAAAGGTATTAAAAAATGGAAAAAAATGAATTGAAGAGAATTAAATTACTTACAATAGGAAGTTATTTTGTGAAAATCACTAAGGGCATTTGACAGTATATGTACACTTGTATGTATTCATCTATAGTCACTTCTCTCCTGTCCTCTCTTCTTCTAAATATCTTTCTGTCTCTTCTCAACCATTCATCCATATATTGCACCACCAATCAGTTCATTGTCTGCATCTATGTATCTGCATCTGTATATATAGGTCTTGTGTATACACACACACACAGACACACACATACATGTCTATCCATCCATCCAGCATCTCTCTCTCCCTCCTCACTTTACCAGTATAACAAAATCCAAAACTTTAGTTAATAAATGCAAACTGATTTTCAACTTAAGTTGAATATTTATTTAAATAAAAGACTTGGTTTGTTTATCAACATTATGTGTCAATTTTAAACACAAGAACAACATTATGTGTCAATTTTAAACACGAGAGCATTTCTAAGAACTTTACTTCTAAGTCAAAATTTCTAATTAAAATATGCATACATTTAAAACCACAATCTGACTAAAAAAAAAGAGATCTGATATTAAATATCTAGTTAATCTTCACATTTATCAAGTTTTCTTAGGCTTTGAAATTGTTTTGTGCCATTTCAATTAAGAGCACAGTGACAAAAGCTACTATTTTCCCATATAGATATCTCATGCATTAGAAAAAAAAAAATTGGCTGGGCAGGTGGCACAGGACACCTATGATCCCAGTGACTTTGGAGGCTGAGGCAGAAAGATCTCAAGTTCAAAGTCAGCCAGGCCTGGAGCAACTCTTTCTCAAAATAAAAACTCAAAGAAGTAAAGGGCTGAGTATGTGGTTCTGTGGTTTAGAGTCTCTGGGCTCAATTTCTGGTACAAAAAAAATAAAACTCTTGAATTTTGTCTCCCAGTATTTTGATTACGTTGGAGTTTATTGTAAAAAAGTAGTCTGTTCATTCTATTGAGATACTTTATTAGGTGTCTCCACACACTGAAATCCAACATCTTAATCTGATCCCTGTATTTTGTTTGTACCAGATGTTAACTCTTGAGTTTTGACCTAATTCCTCCCAAGATTACTTCATTGGTGGTGCAATTTTCCACCAGAAAGCACATAAATGGTGATCATTATGCTTGTTATTCCATAAAGAAATAAGGAACTTAGCTACCCAGATACAATTTCATTATAGAATGTAAAAGACTGACATTCTGATTCAAGCATTCCTTCCTCCTCTTTACTGGAATACTATTAAGAGTAATTACCCCCTAAGAATTAATTGACCCTTAAAATAGCACAAGTTTTTCAGGGAAAGCAAAGTACAAGCATAGTTTTCCTCTTCATTTACCATTATTCCAAATATGGAGTTGTCTTCCAGCATCACTCAAAAGTGACCAATGTATTATTACTACATACATTTGAGAAACCTAATCTACTGGATTCAAATGTATTTACCATGCTCCAATACTTCATAATCATTATGCTTATTGACACACAAAACTGTCCCATGTTTGACCATTGAGAGTAAATGCAAAAAACTTTCTCAGTCTTCTTGACAATATTGTTTGTTTCTGATACAAAAAAATGTGTGTGCATTTCTTATCATAAAATTAGCTATTTCTCCAAGGAATTCTCATTCCTGTTAGCAGGAATGATACTAAGAGACTATAAGCTAGCAATGGCAATATTCAAATCTAACAATGCAATATTCTTTGCTACTAAATTGTCATCATTTCTACTTTTTCATTGAATAGAACTTGGAAACATATGTTTTAAAGAGAAAACAAAATATTAAGTTCACTCTGATATTTCTAGATTAGAACTAGGTTTTCAGATTTTTGCTTCTTTGTTTTATACTTATAATCCTTCTATGTGAAAATCCTTGGTTTATTATCACATTGTCATAATTAATGGGTTGCATTATCCTACATGCCAATTTCAGGATAAAAATACAAATATAATACAATTACTGAAAAGAGCGTATCATTATTTTTTGCAGTTATTTTTCTCTTTAAAGTAAATCACATCACTGGGATTACTATATTTTAAGATCACTTGAGATAACTGCTCTGTATGATACTCCACAAACAGCCTGTTATAAATTTATTTGTTTTCTTTTTCTTTTTTCTTTCACATTTTAGACGGTGCTCTTTCAATATACTACGTTCTCTAATTATGGAAACCTTTTATAAAGTACCAAAAGCTAATTCTACCTAACACAGAATTATGGCTTGTTTTCATGTTCCCTCTATCTTTTTCTCTAGATAAATAGTAGATGTCCAGTATATTTTGTGTTGATATATTCATTTATTTGTTCATTTTAAAATGTATACACATATACATACATGTATCGCCCAACTTTTCTTACATAAAAAGAAGCATGCTTTTCACAATATTACTCACTTTAAATTTTAAAAATAAAATAAATCCCAAAAAAATTGTTAATGAGTTTCAGCTGATCCTCCCACTTTTTAAGTTCCACAGTAGTACACTCAATGCTTGCACTACAATTTATTAAGTTGATCCTTTATTGAAGGAGTTTCGGATTTCATATAATCTTTTCCTCCTGGTTCAGATTTTTTGAGGCTTATTCATTGCACATTTAAAACATTTCTTTTTCTCACTTTGTTATTGACTTATTTACCTGATCTGTAAGATTTCTCTCAGACCTACATTAGTAGTATCCTATGAATTCTCGTTATTTAGCTTTTATTTTTTTTGAAGGTGCTCTGACATTTCAGTCTCTGCTTTCCTTCAGACCCAACAGTTGATGAAAAATAAGTTTAAAATTTCTAGGAAGAATGTGCTTTTTGATTTTTAAAAGTTTGTCACGTAGTTCTTATTTAATTGTATTGTGGTCAGTGAATGCTTTTCCTAGTAAGTTTTTTACTTTTTATTTTCAGTCTCTTGTGGTGGCCTGAGAGATACTCAATTTTCATTAACATACAATTGGCAACTGAAATTCCAAACAAGAGTGGATGTCATCATCACCACAGGAAGTTTTTTCATAGTTCACTCTTCTTCAATTCTTGTAATCAATCACCCAGACATAGCACTAGTTCAGGTGATTTGCCAGCTTAGGTCATTCTGGCTTGTTATAGAAATTCATCTAAACATAGTCATACAATAAGCAATGTTTCAGGAGAGGTTCCTTCCTCTTAGAGTATTTTAGATACTATAAGCACATGTGAGTAGGGAGAGTTTATTTTATTCTTAAATGCTCCATTATGCAAATATACACATTTCTCCTCCATTTTCTTTCTGATGGACAGTAGTTTGAAGTTCCTGTAAACAGGCAACTATGAAGACTTTTGTAAATGTGTCTTTTGAACAGGTTCTAAATAATCAGGACACAAGGTAGATACTATGTGATTTTGTTAGAAAATCCTTTCTCAAAGACATTATTTCATACAAGATGTATGAAAATAACATTGTTCTACATTCTCATCAAAATTTGATAGTATTAGTCTTTTTACATATTCTGATAGGGATACAAAATTGTCTCAATTTGGATTTTCTTTGCATTTGCTTGATAAGTACAGATACTGAGTAGTTTTTTGTTTCTTTGGGGGAGTGCTTATTAGCCACTTGTAAGCTTTCTTTAGAAGTGTTTTTAATTTTTTTTTTTTTTTTGGTACATTGGGCATAGTAATCCATAAAAATGGTATACATCTTCATGGTTGTCCTTTAATTTCTATCAAGATTGTTTTGTAGTTTTCAGTACCAAGACATATCCAAAATTATTAAATGTGCCCTTAAGCTTTCTGGTTTTATTTATTTTTAGTGTTAATATATATGAAGTTGTTCATTTTTAAAACTTTTTATTCAAATGTCTGTTCTTAGTGTATAAAAATAAAATTGCTTAACTATATTCATTGCTATTCTAGACATTGTATGTGTAAATAATCATTAACTATAAGTAGCCCTTCATCTATCTCTTTTGCCTTATTGCTACAACCAAGACCTCTGGTATAATGTTAGGCAGAAATGGTAAGACTAGGCAATTTTTAATTTTTCCAAAATGTAACAGGAATGTCTGCAATACAGTATGACCTTAGCTGTACATTTTATTAGAAGTTTTAAAGTGACTACCATAATTTTATTATATTCATGCATTTTATCATTAATGTTCTGAATTTGAATTCCATGGTATTTCTATACCTATTGTAAGGATCATATGCTTTTCTTCAATGATCTGTAAATAACAAGAAATATGCTGATTTAAAATATCGGTGCATTAAAATCATACATAATATTTGGTTTCATTGTTACATGTTTTTACATGCACATAACATAATTTAGTCCATTTCATTCTTCAGTACCTCCCTTCTCCCCCTGCTCTTCCTTCCTCTGATCCTCTTCCTCTACTCTATTTTTCTCCACTTTATTTTCATGATATGCCATTTTATATACCTTACTTCTCTATAGCTTCCACATATTAGAGAAAACATGACCACTGACTTTATGAATGTGGCATACTGTATTTTATTGTATAATTGCCACCATATTCATGGATATTCACAAATATTCCATGAATCCTAACTTTGCAATAAAGACAGCTTAGTAATTTAAGATTCTTAAGTAATACTGGCATGTTTTTAAAGCGTCACATAATGTTTGCACTCAATTTTTGCAATACAATGTTTTTGCATAGTTGTGTGATAAATAAGTGGTGAAATATGGTTTTTCACTTAACATGGTATTCCAGTTCCATTCTTTTCCCTATAAAATGACATAATTTCATTCTCCTTTATGACTAAAATTTCATTGTTTATATATGCCACATTTTTTTCTATTCATCTGTTGATGTACACCTAGGCAGCTTCCATAACTTTGCTATTGTGAATTGTGCTATTATAAACATGAGTTTGCATGCATTGCTATAGTATTCCTTCATTCTTTCAGATACATAATGAAGACTGGTATAATTGGTCAATAGGTATTCTATTCCCAGTATTTTGAGAAACTAATGTAATAATTTTCATACTAGTTGTACTAATTTACAACCCCACCAACACTGTATAAATGTCTGCTTTTCCCTACATCTTCACCAACATTTATTTTTGTTTATTTTATTGATGATTGCCATTCAAACTGGAGAAAAATGAAATCTCAGTGTAGTTTGATTTGCACCTCTCTAACTGGTACAGATCTTAACAATGTTTTTCATATATTGTTCACCATTTGTATTTCTTCATTTGAAAAATATCAGTTTAGTTTATTTGGCCGTTTATTGGTTAGGCTATTTGTGTTTTGGGTGTTAAGTTTTACAGCTCTTTATATAGTCTGGATAGTAATCATCTGTCAGAAGAGCACCTAGTCAAGATTTTCTCCCATTCTCTAGGCTCTGTCTTCACACTCTTGCTTACCTTGCTATGCAGAATCTATTAGATTTGATACCACTTCATTTATTAATTTTTGGTATTATTTCCTTAGCATTAGTGGTCTTATTGAAGAAACTGCTGCCTGTGCATATAAATCAAAAGGTGGATCCTATATTTCCTTCTACAGATGCAGTTTCTGTTCTAATTCCTAGTATTTAATCCAAGTCTTTGATCTACTTTGAACTGACATTTGTGAAAGGTGAGAGATAGGGATCTGTTTTCAATCTTTTACATACTGATAATAAGTTTTTCCAGTACCACTTATTAAAGGGTTCTTTTCTTCCACATTTGTTTTTGGCATTTTTGTCAAGGATCAGATGAAAATCTGTGTGGGTTTGTCTCTGTGTCTTCTATTCTATTTCATTGTTCTACTTATTTGTTTTATACTAGTACTAAAGCTGTGTTTGTTACTATAGCTCTGTAGCATAATTTGAAACCAGGTATTATGATGTCTCCAGTATTGCTCTTGTTGCTTAGAATTTCTTTGGCTATTTTCTGTCTTTTATTATTCCATGTGAATTTTAGAATTCTTTTTTTCTTGTTCTGTGAAGAATGACATTGGTGTTTTGATGAGTAACAGTGATTAAGAGTGGTAATTTAAGAGCAAACCATTTATCAACGTATGCTATAAAAGTTATTGCTAATTATCTCCATAACTACATTAACCAAATAAAACAGTGGTGAGAGATAAAATAGAGTAGACTGAAAAGATTAAGCATGAGTCATAGTTTGTTAAATTGAATTGGAAGAAGAAATAAAATTACAGAAGATAGAGGGAAAAAGAGAAAGAGGAAAAAAGAGTGAAAATGTATGAGGGAGAAAGAACAGAAGAGAAAATGAGGGGAGAGAAAAGAAAGAAGGAAAGGGAAAGGGAATGGAGATGAAAGAGAAGAGATAGCAACAGAGGATCCTACCAATCAACATAGTAAAAGCAGAATTCTGATAAAACACAAAATGTGGGAATATACTGGGAATCAGTTTACATCAAGCAGTTAATACAATAGCAGTCATAAAGACTGTTGACTCTTTACTTGCTGAGGTTCCTAAGAACTAGATATTTCTTCCCAGGGTTTTGATTTTAATATCTCCCAGCAATGAGGGAGTTTGTGTGACACAAATATCATGCCGTTTGTTTGTTCTCAGCTCTGACTCACACCAGCCATGGGAATCTGCAGGCTGAGCTCTGCCCCTTCTTGCCTGGCAGCATCTGTTGGGGAAGCATTTCCTGATTCTGAGTAGACTTTATCCTCAAAATTGCTTTGTTATGTGACAGGGTGGGAATGTAAGTCTGGTAGGGTTGCGTGTCAGCCCTTTCAGCTGCATTCCCCTGTAGAACAACCTGGACTGTGTGGAATACTTGATTGTGAAAGCCTCAGTCAGTGCACTGGGGTAAGGATTTGGGGGAATGTCAGTCTATATTTTAGACCCTTTGGGACATGGGACAGTGTTTGTGGGTCCTCCTGTATGCTGCAGCGGGGTTAGCCACCACTTTCTACCTGACCCCAATCTCTTCCAGTTCTACCTGTGGTCCATCAAACATCTTATCCCAGAAATCAGACCACCGACTTTAAATGATATTACCGTTCAGTCTTCTCTGCTCTGCAGACTGACAGACCAGCAGCTGTGGGTCAAGAAACCTCCCAACGCTTCTCCCCAGTCTGTGTTACAATCTCCCTCTCGTGTTCAGATTATTTGAAGTCATGGGCACCCACCAGCATAGTGAAGTGTAAAGCCCAAGTGGCGGTTTGGTCTTTGAGAGTCCAAAAGCAAGTACACCGAAAACAAGATGAAAGAGAGAGAATAGAATATAAAAAACAAAGGCAAATTGTAGGAATTTCTAGTCTCTCACTTTAAGAAGTCCAAACAAAGCTTTTGTGGTTTCTCCACTTCTCTCGCTCAAGTCTAGTGGGACTTTGATCCCTCCCCTATTGAGCCACTGTGCTCCCAGCTCTGCCACTGTCTACTTCTTACATTAATTTCTTTATATTCTAGAAAACAATGATTTTGTTTTTCACCTAGGTCCTAGCTCTCTGAGTTGCCTACCTGTACTTTCCAACAGTCTACCTACCTCAGTGTATCTGCTTTAAATATTGATCTGAACTGGGATGAACGTAGTTTACCAGGCATGTTAAGCCAGCTTTCCATTACTATGACAAATACTAGAAAATGATCTTAGAAACAGTTTATTTTTGGAGGGGTGGGTACCAGTGATTGAACTCAGGGGCACTCCACTACTGAGTCTCATCCCCAGCCCTATTTTGTATTTTATTTAGAGATAGGGTCTCATTGAGTTGCCTGTGCCTCACTTTTGCTGAGACTGGCTTTGAACTCGAGATCCTCCTGCCTCAGCCTCCTGAGCCACTGGATTATAGGCGTGTGTCACCATGCCTGGCTTAGAGACTATTTTGATGCAGTTTTGAAAGTTCTAGTTCATTTTTACTTTGCCTATTTGTTTTTGGGTTAGTGGTAGGACAGAGTATTAGAGCAGAAGCACATAGCTAAGCACAATTCCTTACTTCATGAACAGAGAGTGGAGAAGAAAGAAACTGGGATTCCATAATATCCTTCAAGGGCATGTCCCCAGTGAACTAAAGATCTCCCACTGGGCTCCACCCTCTAAATGTTCCATCATCTCCTAATAGTACCAAAACAGGGGTTAAACCTTTAACACATAGGCTTTTGAAGAACATTTCTGATCCAAACTCTAGTAGCACCACTAACCCCAAGGTCCATGTTCACCCCATTATATTAAATGTAGTCAGTCTCTATTCAAGAGACCAAAGTTCTTAAGTGGCATACTGCTCAAAATCTCTGTTCAAAGTCTCCTCTAAAACTCAAGGTTAACTTTCAGCTATGAGCCTCTGTGAGAAATAAAAAAACCCATTATGTGTATATCTACAGGTATACATCTTGGGATAGGATTAGACTTCCAGGGGCTTAGATAACCCTTCACTGTGACTTTGGTGGCTGTGACCTTGGTGACTGTAGACAACATGGCTCCTCTATTGGATAATGCCTCCAGCTTCTCTCGGCGGACATTCCATATTTCTGACACCTCTACTTTCATGGGGTCTCCAAAACAGCTTTTACTTCACTCACACAGCTCTGCACATCACCCTGTCAGGAGTTGCTTGCAAGAATTTTGATCCTGCAATAATGGTAAGAATTTTTACTCTGGCTTCTCACCCTTCCCTCTTAAATATCAGTAGAAGCCTCCATGTAGCTTGTGTTCTGAAAACCTAAAAAGCACACCATACAGAGAATGCCACAGTGTAAACTTTGCCTGGGGTCCACTTGAGCCATAGCTATGGTAGAGTCTTATAAAAGTAGTGGTATAAGATCATTATTATTTGTCATTTGAAACTTTGATTATGGTCACCAGAAAAAGATTTGACCCTGGAGATGTCTTCATGGAATATTTCATAACTAACAAATAAATGAATAATTATAGTCTTTTGAGTTGTTTTATTTCATGTCATTGTTTGTATTTGTAGTTTTCAAGATATGTGTTCATCTCATTTAGCTGTTCAAATCTAGTCATATAAAGTTATTATTAATATTTCCTTTAATTCTTTTAATCCTTAAATTGTCTATAATGATATCCATGCTTTCAGTAGAAATGATAATTTATGTTTTTTCAATTTCTTTTAATTGAGAAGATAAAATTGCAAATTATTTATTCTCCTGATATTTTCAGTTGACCAACTTTGGCTCATTAATATTCTATATCCTTCCTATTTGGGACTCCAATTACATTTATGTTAACGTTTTTGATATTCTTCCACATGCTCCTAAAGTGCTTCATTTATTTTTCAATCTTCTTTTCTCTATTCTAGAATTTGCATAGAAACAAAATAAAACATAAAGCAAACCACAAACAAAACAAGGCACATTATTAGCCTAGGCTTATATAAGTACATATTAATGACTATAATGTTATTTTTGATGAGATAATATCATGATGTGAATATTAAATTTTATCAATTGAAGTGGTGAAGTTTGTTATAGCTTGCTATCATGTGAGCTAAATGCAAATGCCTACTGATTTTGCATATGTATCTATCTCTATCTCTATCTATATGTATGCACATATATGTAATATACATATATTATGGAAAAAGATTTTACAGACTATGGTTCATGCTCTGGTCACCTGTTTTTTAAAGGAAGGTTTTTTTTTTAGTTACTGATCCATTTGTTTACATTTTTTTCTATGACTCTTTTTGTACCATAATAATGAAGTTAATTAGTTGCAACAGAGACCATAGTCTAAGGTCAGAGGCTGAAATATTTACCATTTGAATCTATATAGTAATGGTTTAGGTCAACCCTGCTCTAGAATAGAGACTGCTGTAAATACAAAATATATATTTAAATGAGTATTTAAAGTTTCTACTTTTTTTTTTTACCAAAAACACCAACTATAAGCTAAGTTTATATAAAATAGTCACTTAATAATTCATTATTATATACTTTAAATATAAGTATTTACCCCTGAGAAGAATATTTTACTTAATCATTTGATTGGTAATATAAAGTACATTGGAATAATTTTCAGATATTCATTAAAATAAAATAAATATTACTGATATTGTGTTATAATTTTATGAAAATTAGTCTGGTGGAATCCATGTGCACAAATTTTTTAAAAAGAAAAAAAGTCAAGTTTAAAATAATTTCACAAGAAGGTAGGAAATATTCTAATACATGGTGCCTTATTTATTATCTAGAGTAATGCACTTAAAAAATCAAGGATTAAAACTTTCAAAGGATGTAAATATATAGAGGGAATCTATAACAAAAATTAAAATGTTTACTTAAAAATCCAAGAAAAAGTTATTACACATTAGTGATTTTTATCATTAAACATAAAACTATGTAAAAAAATTTTTTTAAATAAGAATAAGCAGGCATATCATAGTAAGAACAAAAGAGGTTGATTAGACTTTTAAATTTCATCTTTGCATACAATTGTGAACTATGTTAAAATATTAATACATTAGAGAGAATCTATGTATAATAGATTAAACCAATATATCACTGTAAAAGAATAAAAGATAAAATTTCCTGGAGACTATATCAAAATAAGACAAAAAATAATTATTTGAAGAAATTCAGGTTTGATTCATTACTTTAGAAAGAGATCTGGGAAAATACTTGAACTCAGGTCTTAGTCTGGCAGGTTCAATCGCAGAAGCAGTGTGTTTGTGAACTTGAGGCACTGGGCTATGCCCCATAAACTATGTTAATGATAATTTATGGTGAGATGGTTAGGCCACAAGGTGTCAGTTTGACCTCTTGAGAAGTTCAAGGTTAAGGTCAGACTCATGTGAATCAGTTTTATTTGTAAAATCAAACCTCAAGAAAAATTCTGAACACCAAGACTCAGATGAGGTCTTTCAGTATGGATACCACATGTATGCACCTCCCATGGAAGAGTGCTCCAGGTAGTTTCACATTTAAAAACCCTCTGAACTCTGCTCTCATGCACATTTTTCCATGGCTGATTTCAATCATATTTTTTACTGTGTTAAATGACAAGTATGAATAAAAGAGCTTTTGATGAATTATGTGAATCTTAGTGAAATATCATTCTGCAGGGCCATCTTGAAGTTCATAGAAGTGATGGTGTTAGAGACTTCAAAACATTGCAGAACTAAATAGTTATCACTGTAAATTTGGTTTCAGGTTTGGGCAGTGGTATAGAACCAGTTTCTAGGACATCATCGGTAGGTTTAGGGAAATAGAGAAACTGTCAGAATTGGAAGATTTACAAGACAATAGTTTATTGTGAAGAGTATATGAATTAATATTTTAAAGCATATTGAATAGTGCCTGAACTCAGATTAAACATTATATAAACATTAACCTTCATTGTCTTCCAACTCTTAACCTATAGAAAAGTCCTTTAAATATGACTTGAATATAGCAAGTACTAGTTAAGGACATAGAAACACAGTCAGTCATTGTTACGATCTTGAGCAGGTTTTTTAATTAACTTTTAATCACCTGCCAGAGTCTCCATTCATCAGTCTCCACTCATTCTTTAAATGAAGGGATTCAGTTTTCAGTCCAAGGTTCTTTATTCTAGAATCTCTTTTCATGTGAGTGTGATAGTTTCTGCTATTGAACCTGTCACAGATCCGAGTTTATGTATTTTCCTAGATCTTTTCATGAGGTAATAAGCCAAATTTCTTCAATAGTTGTTTTCTGTCTTGCTTTTGCTATCTTCATGGCAAATTTTTATCTTTCATTCTTATAAAATAATATATTAATATATAATCAATTTTCAGATAGTATATACTTAATTTTCTCCAGTGTACTAATATCTTCAATACACTTGGTTGTTATCTTTATACAATGATTCAGTTTTGTACTAGAAATCTAATTAAGCCTCTTTTATACTTACTTATGAGATATGACTATTCATTTGATTTATTTTATTTCAATTATTTGCATAATTTTGTTTTTCGATATTAAAGTTCATCAACTTTTTCCCATGTTTTTAGGAGAACATATTTCCTTGTTTTTATAAATCAAGCTATTCCAAGAATTTAAGGATTATCTCTCAGAAAATAAAATCAAAGTCCAGACCTCTCTTTGTGTAATAACTTTTTACACACAAATACTATGCATCTTGATTGGACTCTTTGTAATCCCATAAAACTTTGGGTACATAAGTAAAATATCTTTTCTAATTTTCATGAAAAAATTAATAAAACTAAATTCTGGATGTCCAGAAAAATTACATTCTGTTGCACATTTCATCTTAACCAAATATGCTACTTACTTAAAAGAGCAAAATTAGAATAATTTCCAAACTAATGTTAAATAAATTCAAAAATATGCTACATATTTTCCTGTGACTGAAAAATAGAAAATATCTTTGGTAAGAAAAGTATGCTTTCAAAATTATATTAAAACTTGCTTTACTCATGCCTTGTATTGGGAAACTCCTAAGATAGACATAATCTAGAAAAAAGTATCAAGTAAGTATGCTGTATTTTCATGTCTTGGGAGATGATCATTTATTAATTATAAATAAAACACTTCTTACTAAAACATTTGCAAAAGCTGTAAAGGACGAACAGAAGCCCTTACTTTGAAGTAAATATAAACTGCAAATACATAAAGAAGGGAGAGTCTAGTGCTAAGCATCACAGCTACCTGCACAATTTACAAGGTTCTGTATAGTAATTATTTGTTCCTTGACCTTCTGAGATGAAATGTAAAAGTGTGTACATCTTAAATAAAATTACTACACCAAACTAAACTGGATAAAATCTATATATTGATGGAGAAATATGTCTATTTATATTAGGATATGAATGTGCTTAAATACAATATTTTGCTTGTTTTGTATACTCTGCAGAATGTGATGATGTCAAATTTCCTTTCAATATCTGTGATACAGCTATTAGGATATAGTAACTGCTAGCATTCTGACTTGCAGCCTTAATGACCACTTGCACTGAAAATCAAATGCATCATTTTGGACATTCATTTTCAATTTCATCTGCCAAGTGGAATGTTATCATGTACAAGATCAATAGAGTGATCTGACCAAACACACAAATCAGATTATACTCTCTTCCGCCACTGAAATTTTAAACTGACAACTGCACATAGTACAACATTCAAAGGTATTCAATCTTTTGCAGCATTTTCTACAACTCACAAGAGAATTTCTTTGACAAGTTAATGAAATCTCACTAATTGGAAATTTTACTTAATATTAACTTCATTAAAGTCATTTTCATAATGTCATTAATCAGTTTTTAATTTTTCTATTAATAGATACATAGGAAATAACTCATACTTTATTTGTGCTAGCTTTTTATTCATTGAACATCTTTCAAAATGCATTATTTTTAGAGTTTCATCATATAAAGAATCTTAGAGAGGCAAATATGACCGAGTGTTCTCTGTGAACCCTTATGTCATATTTCAATGCTACACCAGTATCAAAATCATATACAAAATTTAATTTTAGAATTAAATAAGTTATATAATTTATCTTGGCATCCTACATTAAGATTAGGCAAATATTATACCATGGAAGATATTATGTATTTTGAAATTAATATTATATTTAGAAGTACTTTCCAGTAGTAATTTATTTAGTGTTTTTTTGTTGTTTTTTTGTTTTGTTTTGTTTTGTTTTTCTATTTTCTCAAAATACATTCAGAAACAGTTTTTTCTATAGTTTGGATCTGGAATGTCTCCCAAAATGATCAGATGTGACTGCATGGTCCCTAATGCAGAAAGGTTAAGAGGTGGGGCTTTTAGTCAGTGGTTGGATCTTTAGGGCTCTGAACTCATGGGTGGATTAATACATTGATGGCTAAATGGACTACTGGGAAGGGGACCTAGTTTGAAGAAGTAGGTCACTGGTAGCATGCCCAAAACCATTTATCTTCTCCCTGGCCCCTTCCCCTTCTGCTTCTTGACTGCAATGAACTGAGCATCTTTCCTCTGCCATGCCCTTCTGAAATGATGTTTCTGTAATGGAGTCAGCCAACCATGGACTGAGAACTCTGAAACTGTGAGCCAAAATAAATCTTTCCTTCTGTGTTGTTCTTGTCAGATATTTTGGTCATAGCAATGAAAAGTTGACTTGCACACCTTTTATCTTTATAACTAGATGGTTATTTTAAAAGTGCTCAATTGTGATAAATATATATGTAAATGAAATATGCCATTTTAACCATTTTAAGTGAAAAATTCAATGGCTTTGATTACATTCATGATGTCATGGAAACATCACTTTTATTTCACCTTTCTCCAGAGTCTGAAATCACAAGCAGTAACTCACCATCCCGGTGTAACTGAATATTTTTTTTCAGGATTTTTTTGTAATTAACTTTTATTTTGTGGTTACTTACGCTATAGATGTAATAGATAGACTTCTTTTGAGTAAATTCTGAACTTATAATTTCTGGTTATTTCACCACAAAAAGCCTTTTTTAAAAATGTTATGTTGAAAATGTATCTTAAAACACACTGTGGTTTGGGGGATGGTGTAGGGGGCGATCTTCTACTCCTTGTAAAAATAGGTCATGCAAATAATGACAAAGAAATGTATTTTAAACTAAATTCATTTACATATATGCTTTACAGCTTCAGTAGCTACCTATGAGCTACCTTCTATAAAGTGTTCAACATTTCTCATATTAAAAATCTAATAAGCACCCAATAAAGAATGAAATACTTGTTTCATAAAGTATTGGTTCCTTTTAGTTTCCCACAGTTATCAAAGGACAACCATCAGATATGTACATTTTCCATCTCAATCTAACAGTAAATTCAAATTAAGGGCCAAAGTAAAATGTGATCACATGTTAAGAAGATGATTCTTCTAAAAGTGTCTTGCCACAAATACCAGAAAAGTATAATTCCAAAACCATAAGAAGATATTTGAAAAGAAAGAGCATGTTCATAATCTCAGAGATTTTCATTCTTTGTTTTTTAGAAAATAAAAAAAGTCTTCATGAAAAAGATATAAATGTATTTATTTATAGCAAACTGCATGAAAATATATTAACTGTAATACCATGAAAAATTCTTATTAGTAACAAATAGCAGGAAAAATTGCTTTATTTTCTATTTTCTAATTTTAATTCCCACTTATTTTTAATATTAATTTATTTGTATTATTTTCTACAAGTTTTACTACTCAGTATAGTTACATGGATGGATGAAGTATTTTCATTTTTCCTGAAGATCATTTAAATGTCACATGATATATTTTTGTTTATAAAATAGAAAAGCAGGCTATTTTTGAAGCATACAATCAAAATTATCAATATTTTCATAAATCATAAACACTTTCATACAAATTACTTACATCTATAATACCTTAATTCAAATATTTTAAACATAATTTAATTCAAAATTGAATTATAATACCCATAGTAAATTTTACCTCTGTACTTTCAAATGCACAGAATCTTCTATACTGAAATCCATGTGTCTGTATTTGAATTCATTTATCCTCCAACTCATATCTGCTACTGCTTGTGCTTGTACCCTAAGACTGAATGAGTGATATCAACAGCAATCACCTACAGTTCATCACAGAAATGTCATTGTCACAAGACGTATCATCATTCACTGGTCCATTTCCTTTCTTTATTTCCCAAAATAATAAACCATATGAGGATTCTGTTTTATAAAGCTCCCTAGTTTTTTCTCCTTCTGCTTGCAACTAATTTGGGCATGCTTTTTGAATTGCTAAATATTATCATTTTTACCTAGATCAAATAATTTTTCATACTGTAAATAAATCATTTAATCATTCTTCCATGAAGACATTCTTCCATGTCAATTTTACAAGAGTACCATGCTTCTGATATTTCTTTCATCTATATTTTATTTAATGCACCATAAACATCACAAAACATCTAAATCACATATTTGGTTTAAATGTTTAAATGTTTAGGGATATCATTCTTTAAAATAGACTACCTTCTTAAGAAAGAGAATTTCAAAAGTATCCTGGAAATTTCCTGTGCCTGAAAAATTGAAAATATCTTGGGTAAGGAAAATATATAGTCCTTTCTTGAACATTTGCTAAATGTGTAATATTGATCAAGTCACTTAACTATGCAATACCTCAGTTTTCTCACCTGTAAAATGAAGATAATGTAAATTATTATGCAGGGCTGTGAAAAGTTGCATAATCTAGCACATAGAATAGTTAGGGACACATTAAACAATCTAATAATATAAGCACTTATTTATTCTCAATAAGTAATAATGCAGTAATAAATTCAAATAAAATGATTATTAAATGTAGTAATAGATGTTACTTTCTATCTCTCACTAAAATTGGAGGATATGATAAAATTCTATAATGTGATCTCATTCTCCAAAAAAAATTATATAGTATTAATATTAGGAATGAGTACATCCCATCTTAAATAAATACTCATATTTTATTGATTTCATAATCTTTAGAAAGTAAACATATGGAATTTAATTCTATCATTCTTATAATTGGTTGTATTCTTTACAAGATAAATGAATTATTATCCTACTTTGTAAAAGGCATTATGTTTCAAAATTTCTATAAATTGCCAACAAAATGATAATTAATGTGCAATAATAAAATAATATTATTATATAATGTCAATTATTATTTTGCAGTGCATAATCCTTCATTACCATGAGATAAGAATTGACCTTGAACATCACTACTTTACATATGTTCATGGAACAATATCAGTGATCCTCACAAAGTTTTTATAGATAAGAACCCCACTATGAAATTATAATGAAAATGTAGCATAAAATATGAAAAATATTAATTTATACAATTAACTTTCAAATATTTTCGTGAACTTACTTTACCAGACTCCTCTCAAAACACTATTCTAAAGCATCTTTAAGGATTTATTATAGAAAATTTTTTAGAAGTTTAATTATAGAAAGTTTATAGTAGAAGTTTTATTATAGAAAGTTGTTATAAATGATGAGTAGATATTTTGGAATGTGGAGCACTGTCTTGAAAAGTCTTAATCTCCAGATTAAGGAGGCTGTAGAGCAGAAGGAAATGTCTATATACACAGTGAAATTTAGAAATTTCTGGTTAAAATTTTTATCTTTTTATAAAAAATAATTTTAAATAAAATATATCAAGCAATCTTTTTCAAGTCTTCTTACAATTCCAGCACTTTGCTGGGCAATTTCTGTTCAGCTAACATCACCTTGGGACAGCTTTCTTCTGGATCCAACAGCCAAGGAAAACTAAAATTCCCTTTCCCATTACTGAACAAGGAAATTCTGTGACAGAATTATGAGCATACTTTCAATAGAGGTCTATGGTTAATGATAACAGCAATGTTGCAACAAATAATATTTTTCTATATCATCATGGTAAATAGCATTTTGAACTGAATTCAACAACTAATAAGCATTGATAGAATGGTTTCTAAGTGGAATAATTAAAAAAATACCTCCATTCAAAGTGCTAAACTTCTTGGCATGCAACTTTCACAATATTTAAAATGTAAATTGGGGAATATTCTCAAAATGATATCCAACAATTAGATTAAATCTATCTTGATATTGACCACAATGCAATGAACTATGGACTTTATACCAAATTCAATTCAGTGACAGAGAAAATTATTCAGTTTGAATGTTTATAACTGCCTTTAATTTCTGATTTATCCCTATTGTTTATTTCATTGTTTCGAAATACAATAAAACACATCACGTTTACTTGTACAAATAATGGTTAAAGTGTGAAATTGGAAATATTGAAACATCAGATTTTTTTATGAATAGATTTAATTTATGAAGATTATATTGACAACAAATAACAGATCATTAAGGTCTAATTACTGGGAATAGTGAAAGGGAATGAGAGAATATCTAAACCATTAAAGAATAAGGAATTGAGTAATTTAGTTTTCAAAAAATGTAAGCAAACTAAAGATGCTATTAATAGAATTTTACGAAAAAAATTTCATTAACTTACAATCACTAAAGTTCTTCCTGTCACCCAAGAACCATGCTACAATTACTTTCCCATAACAAATTGTGAAGTTTTATTAACTGTGAAAGAAATGTATTGGGATTATTGTCCAAAGCTTGCCACAGTTATTTCCCCAACACCAACTCCTCATCAATCAAAAAATTGCCTTTTTTTTTTCCCTATAGGGTACATTGCAGTTGATACTGCCTAACTGTCAATGAGAAAGAGACTTAACTCTCTTTGGGATGGTGATCATGTACTTTCACTCTCACTCGATCTCTTTCAGCCATTGTGGCACTCTCTTTCTGGAAACCTGTGACGTGCTAAGCAGTAATAAGGACTAAAATGCCACAGGCTTCTTACGTTCCAGATACATTGAATCTCATATTCTGCCAGCAATATCTTAAATAAAACAAACTAGAGCGTTGATTCATGGGAATAATTATAGAGTTTTCAGGCGTTGTCCTAATACTTTCTATGTAAATATTCAACCTTACAAGTTAAGAACTCCTCTAAGTATCCCTCTAGCCAAAATATGACTATTTATATTAGACGAAGCATATTCTTTGCTTTAGGAATTATCTCAAATAATAAGTGTGAGCACCTTTTTCACTAAACCAATATGTTGTCTCGGACACTTTTGTCCTATTACTAGAATATTACTATGACGATTATATTTTGTCATTAGTGTTTCTGGATTAATTGAATTTTAAAGAAAATATATTCTTACAACATTGTTTTTGTTTGTTTGTTTTTAGTTGTAAATGGACACAGTATCCTTATTTTATTTAGAATGTGGTGCTGAGCATTGAGCCCAGTGCCTCACATGCTAGGCAAGTGCTTTACCACTGAGTTACAGCCCCAGCCCCTTACGACATCTTTTGTAAGGCCAATTACTGCTTGAAAGTACAGAACTCAATTAAAAGAAATAAATGTATTTTTATTTTTCATATATTTTCTGTCTTGCATCTACTCTTCAAAAATTGAATTATTCTTATTTTTGTATCTGTAATGCAGAAAACTTTGTGAGGCATAATAATTTTGAGGGCAATTTATGTGGTAATTACCTAACTAGTATGAAATCTACTTTAACATTTTCTACAGAATTGTACAAATTTGCACTAGTAATTTCATTAAAATTAAACATCTTTGATGTATATATGCATGTATGTATATGTGCACTTGTATGTACTTAAAATGTAGGATGTTATTTAAGGGGCTACTCCATCGTTTAATACATTTCTATGCATATGGAAAGTAGGAGAAGGTGTTTTCTTCCTGGCATTTAGTACAAGAGCACAATGTGTTGTGTTTGTTTATCACCTGCTGTGCTGCCACCTGCCAATCCAGGCTCTCTTCATCACCCCAGAACATCAAACAGAAGGGACATTGAGTGGGATGGTTTTACTTGAAATAAATATATTTCCTTATTACTTAACCACATTTTAGGTCATTCACAAAGCCAGTCCGCTTACAAGGTCTGCCTCAGCTATCAATTTTTAATTGAAAATTTCCAGATATTGATAATCTCCATTCAACTTTCTTTTCTCAGAAATATAATGCTTTTAAGAACCAACAAGTACCCCCAAAATGCCATTCCTTCATTGAACTTTAAGGTCTTTTTGCTGTTGTTGTTTAAAACTAAAATATTGACAGTGTGGTGCAGTGCTACGTCACTATATCTGTTCCTTTTTCAAAATATGTAATCTTAAGCATTTCTTTTATACCATATGCATATGAAGAAGGATGAATGACCAAAAGGAACACTCTCGGATATGTGATCATTATGGTAGAAAACCATGAGTGGTGGAAGATACTTGAAAGTGCTAGTCAACTAGATCTACTTCCAAAACAATCTAGAGGGTAATTTAAAAATTGCATGAATATTGTTTAAAATATTCTTTAAAATATTCTGCATGGATAAGTTAAGAATTATTTTTCCCTTTAAATGGTAATATGTAATACATCACTCTCTATATGGTTGTTTTTTTAAAGTTTTCCTAAATTGCTGAGAAGAGCCACAAACTTGGAATCTTCCTGCCTCATCAGGAAGTCACTGGAATTATAGGCATGCATCACTGTGCTGGCTTTAACATGTTTTTAAAGAAGCAGCATAGGGCTGGGGATATAGCTCAGTTGGTAGAGTGCTTGCCTTACAAGCACAAGGCCCTGGGTTCAATCCCCAGCACCACAAAAAAAGAAGCAGTGTAGTCTATTAACTAAGACGTAATTGTATTAGTGGATGACCTCTGCACTGATTAGTGAACCAAGTGAGAAAAGACATGAGGAAAATATAAAGTATAAGAATATAAAAAAAAATCCTTTAGTCATCTAATGAGTAAATTCATCAATATTCAAGGAATTCAAGTGATAATAATGCATAAATATCTGAACTTTCTCTTTCTCTTTTTCCAAGGCTGTTCTCCGTTGAGCTTGTCCCTATTCATAACCCTTCCGAATACCTGAGATTTAAGAACCCTAAACAAACAGTAAACAAAACATTTATAACATAATGAATATTTTTAACAGTTCAAAATTTGTATAGGAAAATTATTAAAAAATGAATGCTAATGCTATGTATAGCTAAAAAAAAATTATAAAAAGAAAAAAAAAAAAAGCCAAGTCCGTAAGTACCTTGTATTTTTCTCATGATTTTACTTTAGTCAAAGCATCAGTGACCTCCTTATTGTTAAATGCAGGGAGTGGTTTTCATATCTTATCTTCATATAAAAAAGCAGAATCAACGCCAGGCATGATGGCACATGCTTTAATTCCTAGCCACTACAGTGGCTGAAACAGGATGATCCCAAGCATGAGGTCAGTTTTGTCCACTTACTAAGAACCTATCTCAAAATAAAAAATAATTTTAAAAAAGGTTAGGGATGTATATCAGTGGTAAAGCACCCCTTGGTTCAATACCTATTCTAGAAAAAAGAAATTTAAAAAGCAGTATTGAGTATGGAGCAGGTTGGAGTGGAGCCAGGAGAAAAATAGGTGGTTAAGTTAGAAGAAATTAGGATGTTACAAACAAAACCAAGAGAATGGGAAGAATGAAGAGATATAGTAAATATTTACTGATGATAAGCATTATCAATTCATATTTTCAAAATCAAATATGCTGCACTGTTACTAGTGTGTTTAATATTTTTAGAAAACATTTTTGTGATTTAGGGAATACAAAAATATGTCTAATAAAGACAACGAAGAGTATTTAAAGGGAACAATTTAATCATAATAATGTGCTTATCCATCAATAAAAGTAAAACACATGAGAAATTAACAACCACTAGTTGTGTAGGGTTAAGAAGATTATGAGTCAATTTGTCAATAGCGTATAGGACATTTGACTTAAATTCCCAAGCTAGAACATTACATGCTAGAAATCAGTATGTCTGATAAGATAAGCAAATAATCACAGAGAAGGAGATAGTACTTCAAACTTGGAACTTGGAAGATTCTGTGGAAAAGGTAAAACGTGAAAAGACTGAAAATTCTACAGATTTTTTCTTTAAAAAACATTGAAGATTGGGTATTGATGATTTTAAAAATATGTATAAATTTCAATAAACCAATAAGGAATAAAACAAATATTGTTTAGAGAAGTGTGTGAGTATAGACATTAGTAGCAAAGATTCTGTTGTGACAGTTCCTCTTCATTTTCAGTTTAGCTGTCTTCTAGCTCTGTGACCTTGAACCTGTTGTTAGAGTTAACTATCTTTCACTTTTATCTTATGAAAATGGGGGATATAGTTATAGTCAACTTTTTTTATTGTTATCAGGACTAAGATTTGAGTAAATACAAATGATGGAGAATAATTCCTATCATGTTGCTATTTATTGCTTGATTCTATTATTATTACTAATCGTCATCATCATCATTTTAAAGATGTTTGTGAAAATAGATATACAGTAACCTAATGTACAACTTGCAAAAAACATTTTTTACTCAAGATGTATTTGAAAACAGTAAACAAAATGGTTTAGCAATAAATAGCTCATTGGGTTAGTAAAAAAAAAAATAGATAAATACAGCAGTAATGGCGGGGAGGTAAAAGGATTCAATATCATCTTCATTCATAATTTCCTAGAATATGACATGAATACAATCAACACAGCAGTAACTATATACGCAAGTGAGATAGTCATCTAAGACTGTTTTATTTTTTGGAGGGTGCGGTGGTCATTTAAATATCTATCAAGAATTTAGATCACAGACTGAAAAGAAGAGGAAGTCATTACCCCTGGTCTTTAAACTGTGAAGATTCAAACACTTTAATGATTTATAAACTCTTGTTTTCAAGAAGTAATAACTGAAAGCATAGCTCTCCAATTCTATGCCCTGTTTGTACAGAGCACTTAATCACTCTGATGCTCTTGGGGCATCCTCTCTTGTTTACCACTTAAAACTCATTCCTTCTTCATGGCGTTTGCACCTCTTTGCTAGAGCATCTGTCTTTTGAAAAGAGACTTTGGCCTTCTAAAACTTCGTTGCCAAAGATATCCATCCTAATTATGTTCTAGAAAATTTTGCTTGAAAATTTTAGATTATATGACAAAGTTGAGCACAGTAAGACTATAATGAAATAAGAATTACACCAATGCTAGCTCTAGGGTCTAAAACAATTAGTGTGTATCAGCAATCTCCATCTGTATCATGTAGAAACTAAAAGGCTTTGGTCTAATCTTGTAGTCCTTGTCTTTATTATTTCTAAGTGAATAAGCAGCATATAAATGTCATTTTGCCAGAGAAAAAGTAAAATTAAGACATTAAAATATGTATATCTTCTCTTTTCTGGGAGACTTAATATTTTTTAGAAGTAAAAATGACCTGATAATTAAGCCAAATATAAAACAAACCTAGTTAAAAAGAATTAATTGACTCAATGATAACATACAACCATAACAAGTAATTGCTTATTATTAAATTTTTGATTTGGAAAGAAATCGATTCAAATTATTCTGTTAAACTTGCTGTTTTAGTTTAAATGTGAATTAACATAATACTAGGAAACTTAATGTACTTGACAAGATGAATCTAAATATATGCATCATCATGACTTTGAAATATAGAATATTAATATTGGCAAATCAGGATATTATCTCTAATTAAAATGTCATTATTACTTAAATTATGAACATTACAAAAGAACAAATATATTAAAAATAAATATTTATTACATATCTTAAAGATACCATAAAATGCAAAAGTTAAAATTCACTGGAGGACTTCTGTTCCAGGAAAGATGGAGTAGATGCACATTTCACTAATTTCCCAGCATGCACAAGTAATAACACTGGAAATAAGCATAAAAATACTCTCAAAATGTACTAGAAGACAGATCAACTAGGGACCTTGAAACCAGAAAAATAACATGGTGATTGAATAAAATTTCTCTAAAAAGGTAATCTATTAAAAAAATGACAATGCAATAGTAAATTTATTGATATTCTTTTTTTCTCATTTCCTCAAGATAATTAAACTGAAGAAACCAGCAACCTGTAAATACATATGTACATAGAGAAAAGGACATTTTCAGCAAAAGCCTTCTCTCCCTAGTTTATGTGTCAGGAAAGGCCAACTTGGCAAGAAAGTAAACTCTCAGGTAAAAAACTTAGACAATGAACAATTTACTTAAGCTGAAGACCTTAAAAGAAAAGCAAACAAATAAATCCAACAAGCGCTTGTCATACCACCACCTATGCCAGCAAAGGCCAAATTCACAGGTGAACTGTCAATTTTCATCATGGCCTCATGAAATATCTTATATCCCAACTAGGGTGGTGTCAGAGATAAGTTGATGAAGAGTTTGGCCTATTAGTATTACTACCTGTGTATGATAAACTGGTTAGAGGTCATCAAGTCACCCCCACCCCATGTGGTATCAGTGAAGACTACAGTGGAAGACAAAATTCCTACTCCTGGCAATCAGTAATGAGGACCCAAACACTTCAGGTGTCTACAGAGGCCAAACAATGGATCTGGATTTCTATGCGTAGATGGTATTCTCCTACTTCTTGCTGAAACTGTGTTGAAAATAACTATTCAGCTAAACAAATATACTTAAAATGCAGAGCCTTATTGCATAATACCGCAAATGCTCATTAAAAAATATTTTCATAAACTCCACATAATGTACAACTACAAGAATGGGATCCTAATTAGAATAAGTTATACTCCATGTATGTATTACATGTCAAAATACACTCTAATGTCATGTATATCTAAAAAGAACAAAAAATTAATAAACTTAAAAATATTTCAATATTATTTATAACTGACAAACCACAATTATATACACTTATGGGGTACAATATTATATTTTGATATATGCATATAATGTGGAAAAATTAGATTAAGATAATGAAGTTATGCATCTAGGTCTCAGTTTAAGCAAACAGCAACATCCAAAAAGCCAGGAAGATTTCAAACCAAATGCAAAAGGAAAATTAATAGCTCTTACAATTCAGATGACAGAAATGCTAGAAATTATTTCATGATGATTTTAAAGTAGCAATGTTAAAACTGTTTCAATAATTATGACATACTTGAAACAAATGAAAAAAATAGAAAATGTTATCAAGAAAGAAGATAAAAGTAAGAAATAAAGACATATTTTGGAACTGAAAAACACAATGACCAAGTTAAAAAGTGGGTGTCCTAAAAGACGCATAAACTTGGAAGAGGAAAAAAATTGATAAAATGGAAGATTAAAAAATAAGCAGCACAGACATTACTGAGAAAATAAAGCAAATGAATAAACACAAACTCAGGAATATGTAGGAAAATACCAAAAGATGGACCCTTCATGACAGTGGAATTCCAGGAGAAAAAAAATGATGGTGGAGTTAAAAATGTCCTTGAAGAAAGAATGAAAGAAACATTTCCAAGTTGGGTGAGAGACATCAAGCTACAGATGGAAGCATAGCATGTTAATTTTACCAGAATATACACTGACTCTAGATATTTATTTACATTTCTAAATGGTAATTTTTGTCAAAACTATCATCTATGGACCTATGGAATGCTAATTCACCATCATGCTATTACACATGGAATTACTTCTGATCAAGTATCTCACTTCTTAGCAAATGAACTGAAACAATGGGCCCATGCTCATGAACTTCAATGATGGCTATGCCACGTTTTCACAATTCTGAAGCATCTGACTTGAAAGTATAGTCAAATAGCTTTACAAGACTCAGTTCCAGATCCACCTAGGTTGTAATATCCCATAGGCCTAGTTCAAGGTTCTCCAGAATGCTATATATTCTCTGAATTAGTATCCATATTAGTATCCAAAATATGGTTCTATTTATTCAGCAGACAGAATTCATAAATCCAGGAATCAAGGGGTAATAATGGAGTGGCAAAATTTAGTATTATACTTTTCAACTCTGAGTAATAATATTTGCTTCCCCTTATGCTGTGCTGGGCTATAAATCTTAATTCCAAAAGCAGAAATGCTTCCAGCAGAAGATATATCAATAATTCACTGAACTGGAAGTTAACATTTTCACCTGGCTATTCTGGGCTCTTCAAACCTTTGAAACAACTGGCAAAAACAGGAGTAGTGGTGCTGCCTGGTTACCAAAGAAAGTTGAGCTATTACTCAAATATGGGGGTACAAAAGAATATGTAATGAAATTCTTTAGGGCAGCTCTTAGTAGCCCTAGTTCCTGTAATTAAAGTCAGAGACAACTGTAAAATAACTGATTGCAGAGAAGTTACCAATGGCCTCAAATTTACTAATGAAGGTTTGGACCATCCCAAGAGGTAAACAAACACAACACATTCTCTTCTGGAAAAAGGATAAGTGTACTTTGGGTTATACACAGGATGATGCATTATGTTACAGGAAAATACAAAATTGTTATTGGGATATTAGGTATGGTTTAAAGATATTCCCATGAGTTCCAATTTTAAAAAGGTTAAGTTTATGATGGTAATTTTATAACTAGGCCATAGCATCCAAGTATTTGGTCAAAAAACAATTTCAATATTGTTGTGAGATATTTTAGATGGGATTAATATTTAAAATTATTAAACTTTGAGTAAAGAACTTTATCCATCAGTATTTTGTGCGTATGGATAAGACTATGCTAAAATTTATATAGAAATGCAAAAAAAAGAAATTTGTAGTTAAAACAAATTTGAAAAAAGAAGTATAAAGTGGGATGAATTAAGGTTCTATGGTGTTGGGAGAGGAATATACAGAATGAGCAATGGAACAAAATCAAGAACCCAGAAACCAATTTTTGACAAAGGTACAGATTCAATTAAGGTAAGATAACCATTTCAAATGACCCTGGAGCATTTGGAAAGTCACATGAAAGAAAGCAAAAGAAACTCTTCAGTTTAAATATCCCACCTTATTTGAAAGTTTAATCAAAATGTTCAAGCTTAAAAAGAAAATAAACTTAAACATAAAATGTGAATCTCTGCAAACTCAAGACTACTGAGAAAGAGAGAGAGAGAGAGAGAGAGAGAGAGAAGAAATTTTAGGATCTATATTTAAGACCATAAACACAATTCATGAATGAATTGATTAGAAAATTGCACTCAACAAAAGTTTTAGAAGTTTCCTATGTGGAATACTATCATAATGACTATTTTTTAAAAAGTATGACAGCACCAAATGCAGAAGAAAATGCAGAAAAAAATGGTCATTCAAATATTTCTGATGGGGATGTAAAATGGTACCATCATTCTAAAATATAGCTTGGCATTTCTTTAAAAAACAAAAATGAAAGTACCATACAGTCCAGCAAACATACTCCTTTCCAGATAATGTTATCATCAAAATCTAAACAAGAATGTATATGGTAGCACTGTTTATAATAAGCCCCAAATGAAAGCCACCTTGAAGCTTCCAACTGATAAATGGCTAAACAAACCAACAAACTGTGGTATATTTATGCTGTAGAATACTGTTCAACAATAAATAAGAAAATAGTAATGAAATATTCATGAACCGGAAGGAGTAGTAGAGAATTATGTTAAATGAAAAAAGCCAATCCCTAAAAGTTTCATTCTGTATGATTCCATTTATATAACATTTTTGAACAGAAAATATTCTAGAATATATCTTATTCTAAATAGAAATACATATTCCCTGCTTTTTATTATCATACCAAAATGGATTCTGCTGTCATGTATAACTAAAAAGAACCAATAAATAAAAAAAGGAGAAAACATTCTAAAAATGGAAAACAGACCTTTTGATCACTGAAGTTTAATGAGGATTGGGAAGGGTCAGAGAAAAGTGAACATATTGCCAAAGGGCACCATAAAGTTCATTGCAGTGATGGAAATATTTTATATCCTGATTTCTCAAAATTAATAACCTAGTTGTTATACTGTATTATAATTGTAATCTATTACCATTGGGGCAACTAGGTGAAGGGTTTACCTAGGGATCTCTCTGTATTATTTCCTAAAACTACATAATAATCTACAACTATTTGAAATGAGATATTTAGTTTAAAAAAAAAACAGCTTGTTTATTTTATAGTAGCTATGTAGGGTGAAATGCCATCTATTGAAATTATAAAAGTAGAATTATTTTTAAACATGAAACTAAGATCAGTTAAGTGTTAATCATGTTTTATATAAGAATATATGAAAACAGAATGCCATATGGCTAAATAAACATATTTTTGTTATGCAAATGGCCTATAATATTGAATGAAACATCAGAATTTCAAATTAGTTATAATAGTCCTTCTTTAATTTGATGACTACCACATGACTATGTTGTTATATGACATAGGAAATCATGAAATAGGAAACTTTAAAAACTGAATTAAAAGCTATTTGAGTCAGTCTTTTCTCTGCTGTGACTAAAAGACCCTACCAGAACAATTTTAGAGGAGGAAAATTTTATTTAGTGGTTCATGGTTTCAGAGGCCTTAGTCTGTAGAAGGGTGGCTCCATCCCTGAGCTTGAGGGGTTAAACATAAAGGCAGAAGAGGGTGGTGGAGGGAAGCAGCTCACATGATGATCAGACAGCACAGAGACTCCACTCACCAGATGAAAAATACATACACTTCCAAGGCCCACCTCCTCCAATCACACCCTACCTACCGCCAGTTACCATTCAGTTTGTCCCATCAGGGGGATTAATTCACTGATTGGGTTAAGACTTTCATAACTCAATCATTTCTCCTCTAAACCTTCTTGTATTGTTTAATATGTGAACTTTTGGGGGACACCTCAAAACATAACAAAAGCAAATTGAATAAATTTTAAGTCCAATATATTCCGTGAAATTTGAACAGTATAATTATGGAAAATATGCGTGCAGATCAGAAAATAATCTGGAATTTTTTTGAATTAACACTTACAGTTACCTTTAGAAATTGATAGAATAATCTTAGAATAATTCCTTAAAATATATTTATATTCTATAAACTGGTACTTGATATCATATAGTGGAGATAGGATAAGGATTTAAGAATGCAGATGTTGTCTTTTAATTCTCTATTGTAAATTTTTTCTAGCACCATAATGCTAACATAATAAAAATAATGTGGCTAGCCATTTTGTACACTAATATTTTACAAAGTTACTTTAATCACTTTGACTAAGAAAACTTGAAAATTATCCAGACTCCATTGAGAAAAGGATGCCATTTACAACTAATAGCACATCTTCCTAAATTATATATTAATTTATCAATTTTTTTATTTAAAATTATCTTTCTTTTTATTATAATCATTAACACATATTAATTGTAGAAGTTAATGAGTTTCACCGTGACTTTTTCTTACATGCACATATCTTGAACTGATTGTGTCCATCCCTCTTTTACTACCCTCTCTTCTGGATCCACATTACCTATTCTCCTGACCTCAGATCTCCAGTTCCTGTTAGTAGTTCCTCTCCTGATTCCAGGTTATCTTTTTATTTATTTTTATTTGTTTTAGTTTCCACATATGAGAGAAAACATGAGATCAGTTGTCTTTCTGTGTCTTAAGTAATTTTATGAATAAAATATGATCTTGGATCTCTTCAATATCCTGAGGGCTGCAGTGATGAAAAGATCCAATTCCCTTCTGTAGGAAAGTACTCTCCAGAGTAAGAATTTATATATTTTGCTTTCTTAATCTGCAATATATGATGTTAAGACCTAACAAGGCTGATCAATATTAAAAACTTCTCCCAGCAATCAAAACTGTACAGTCTGGTTGTAGTTTTTTTCTTAATATAGTGTTGCTTATTTAATTTTATACCCCCAAAGATATGTTAATTCTTCACCCCTGGTACCTGTGACTCTGACCTTATTTGGACATAGATTCATGTAGATTTATCTAGATGAGGGCATATTGATTTAGGGTAGGTTATAAGTCAAATGTGTCCTTTTTAGATGAGGCACACAAACACTGAGGTACAGATAGCATGTGACAATGAAGTCAGAAATTGGAAAGTCATGTCCATAAACCAAGAAATGCCAGATTTCAGGTAATTGACAAAAGCTGAGAAGAGTCAAATCTTAATAATAATTCCTAGACTTTTCAGAATACGGTCTATGCACACTTTGAATTAAGGCTTAGTGCTTCCTGAACTGTGAGACAATGTTCCTGTTGTTTTAAGCTGCTTGAGTATGTAGCAATTTGTTACAGCATTTCCAGGAAACACATATTTGCTTCATCCATCAATTAATTGTTATATCAGCTTCCCCCATAGTGCACTCAAGGCCTTGTAACATCCATATAATACATATAGTAGTAACAACACATTTTTACTATTCTTATCTGAAACAAAAACTCAGAATCTAAGGAGAGAAAAGTTAAATACAGCTTGGAAGGGTAGAGATTCAGGAATTGGAAATAGTGACCTCATTTCACTATTGGCCTCTATACATCAGGGACCATAGACCAGATATTTCCAAGGAGAATTATAAGGCAAACCAAACCGTCTTGAGTGATACACAGTGAAACAAACTTTTAGAAGTCACTGATAACACATCTATGAGCTTTCCTCAGATACTTTGGCTCCTAATGTGGTAAAGGTATTGTTTTTAATTAACCTGGTCCAGAAATGGCCTCAGGCAAGGCTGAAGTCTGAAAGCCAGTGAAATTGACCTTGATTTCCTATCCCTCTATAAAGTCTCAGGATTGACTGGAGTCTGTAGTTTGTTATATGCACATGAAAATAGGCAACCATGTTGCTTCCAAAACAGTGAAGAGGGGTAGAAGCTGTATAAAAATCCTCAGAGGAAAATGAAGACTGTAAAATAATAATCATACTAATCTCTTTTTTAGAGATTATCATCAATATTGGATAAATTTGTGGAGACTCTGAAGTTCACAGAAAATGGTTCTTCTGACTGGTATCTCTTGCTCTATGTAAAAACATCACCAAGTAAATTTCATATTTTTCACTTAGCTTGGTGTCATGTTGTTTTCTAGGGTTATAGGCATCTTTCCAATAACCCTGTTAAATCTTTGAGAAAAATGTGCAAATGGAAGCCAAACAATAAAAAATGTAAGATATATGTCTCCCTTTACTGGGCTTGTATTTTATTTGGTGACTTGGAAACATCATCCTTAGCATACTTTCAAATTGATATGAAAAATTTAAAGTGTGAAATGAGTTCTTACTTCACAGAGCACAATCCTAACTGGCAGAGAATTTTTCCAGGAGAAGATAAGAATTTATCTGTTCCCGGATGACTTAAGAGGAATTGTATGGACAAGAGAAATAGATGTTTGCATGAAGAAAATCAATGTTGAAAAATAAAACATGAATCAGAGAAAAGAAGTAGGACAGTGTGAATGAAATGGAAGTTTCATGTTTTTTTTTTTCTCTCATACAATGATATCAAGACTTTTAATTGACTAACAACTGAAGGACCATATATATGTTGTAGAAACAAAAAGAAAAAGTATGCCTAACTTCAACTAGAAATATATTTTATTAGTATAAAATCAAAGTTTGCTTCTTTCAATTTCAGAAATATCTGTTTAACTCAATGTTTTACTAATATTTTGTTTTTTTTTTCTTTCATCAGAAAAACATGTCTCCCAGCAACTTAGGAAAGTGAGGCAGAAGAACTGCAAGTTCAAGCCTGTCTTCAGCAACTTAGACTTTCTCTCAAGATTAAAAAAATAATAAGAAGAAGGGGATCTGGGGATGTAGCTCAGAGGTAAAATGGTAAAGAATTCCTGTATGTTTTTACAGGACTATAGAATTCTATATTGGTACAAATACCATAAAAGTCATTAAGTAACCTATTTATAAGTATGTGGCCTTCATTATCTATGTATTTATCAATCATTATTATCTCTAGTTTCTACATAAGGAGCTAATACTCAAAATACATATAAAATATCTCGATTTCTGTTTTTATTGTTTTTTTTTTATTTGCTATTTATTCCTTTTAGTTATACATGACAGTATAATGTATTTTGACATATCATACATGCATGGAGTATAACTTTCCATTCTGGTGATTATACCTGATGTGGAGCTACACTTGTCATGTATTCATATGTGAACATAGGGAAGTTATGTCCAATTAATTCTACTGTCTTTCCTATTAGCACTCCCTCTCTTCCCCCTACTTTCCCCTGTCCAATCCAGTGAACCAAACCTCTAATCCTCCCTCTCCCGCTCACCTGCCTATTGTCAGTCAACATTGACATACCAGAGAGAATATTCAGTCATTGGTTTTTTGGGAATTGTCTTGTTTCACTTAGCATGATAGTCTCCAGTTACATCCATTTATCAGCAAATGCCATAATAATCTTCTTTATGCCCGAGTAATATTCCATTGTCTATATATACCACATTCTCTTTATATATTCATCTGCTTAAGGGCATCTAGGTTGGTTCCATAGCTTAGCTGTTGTGAATCGCGCAGCTATGAACATTGATGTGGCTGCATCATTAGAGTATGCTGATTTTAAGTTCTTTTGGGTATATGCTGAGGAGTGGAATAAATGGGTCAAATTGTGGTTCCATTCCAAGTTTTCTAAGCAATCTCCATATGACTTTCCACAGTGGTTGCACCAATTTGCAGTCCCATCAGTGATGTATGAGTGTACCTTATTTCCTATCCTCACCAACTTGTATTCTTGATATTTGCCATTCTTATTGGAGTGAGATGAAATCTCAGTGTAGTTTTAATTTGTATTTGCTAATTGCTAGGGATATTGAACATTTTTCCATGTATTTGTTGACAATTTGTATTCTTCTGTGAAGTTCCTGGTCAGTTCCTTTGCCCACTTATTTTTTGGGTTATTTGTGGTTTTGGTCTTAAGTTTTTTGAACTTTTTATGTATCCTGTGATAAATGCTATATCTGAGGTGCAGATGGTAAAGATTTTCTTCCATTCTGTAGACTCTGTCTTCACATTCTTGATTGGTTCTTTTGCTGTGAATCTTTTTAGTTTGATACTATCCCTTTTATTGATTCTTGATTTTACTTCTTGCACTGTAGGAGACTTGTTGAGGAATTTGGTACCTAAGCTGACATGATGGAGATTTGGGCCTACTTTTTCTTCTAGTAGACATAGGGTCTCTTGTGTAATGCCTAGGTCTATGATCCACTTCGAGTTTAGTTTTGTGCAGAGTGAGAGATAGGGTTCTAATTCTATTTTGTCACATATGGATTTCCAGTTTTCCAAGCCCCATTTGTTGAAGAGGCTATCTTTTCTCCAATGTCAATTTATGGCTCCTTTGTCTAGTATTTATGTGAGTTTGTCTCTGTGTTTTCTATTCTGTACCATTGATCTTCATGTGTGTTTGTGTGCTAATATTATGCCACTTTTGTTACTATAGCTCTGTAGTACAATTTAAGGTCTGGTAATGTGATGTCTTTTTCTTCACTTTTCTTGCTTAGGATTGCTTTGGCTATCCTGGGCCTCTTATTTTCCCAAATGAATTTGATGACTGACATTTCTATTTCTATGAAGAATATAATTGGAATTTTAAAAGGAATTGCATTAAATCTGTATAGTACTTTTGGTAGTATGGCCATTCTGATAATATTAAGATCTTCCCTATTGAAGAGCATGAGAGATATAGTTTCCAGGTTTTAGGGTAACTTCTACTATTTATTTTATCATTGATTTCAAATTCCATTCCATTATGATCTGATAGAATGCAAGGTATCATATCTATTTTGTCGTATTTCCTAAAAGTTGCTTGTTGCTTAAGTTGTGGTCTATTTTAGAGAAGGATCTCTGTGCTGCTGAGAAGAAAGTGTATTCTGTCATTGATGAATGAAATATATTTATGTCTGTTAAGAGTAAATTATCAATCATATTTTTTGGTTCTATAGTTCTTTTTGTTTGGAACATCTATCCAGTGATGAGAGAAGTGTGTTAAAGTCATCCAATATTATTGTATTGTTGTTTATTTGATTCTTGAAATTCAGAAAGATTTGTGTGATGTACATAGATGCTCCATTGTTTGTGGCATAGATGTTCACAATTGCAATGTCTTGTTGAGTTATAATTCCCTTAAGCAATATGAAGTGTCCTTCCTTGTTCCTTCTGAATAACTATGACTTGGAGTCCACTTTACCTGATACATGGAGAGAAACCCCTCCTTGTTTTGTGATCCATCTGAATTATACATTTTTTCCCATCCTTTAACCTTCAGCCTGTTGATGCCTTTGCCTAAGAGGTGAGTCCCTTTGAGACAGCATCTTGTGGGTCTTGTTTTAATCCAATCTGCCAGTCTGTGTCTTCTGATTAATGTATTTAGGTCATGTACATTCAATGTAATTATTGAGAAATGATTCTTATTCCTTCTCATTTTGACTTATTACTGATTTTTACTTTGAATTAGTTTCTTCTTTGTTTGACTATTCTTCTAGCATAGTTCCTTCCTTTGCTGGTATTCACTTTTATTTTTCATTTCTTCTTCATGAAATATGTTACTGATTTTTTTTTAGTGCAGATTTCTAGTTATTAATTCTTTTAACTTTTTTTATCATAAAAGGTTTTTATTTCATCATTAATTTTGAAGTTTAATTTTGCTGAGTATTATATTATTTGGTGGTATCCATTTTTTTTCATGGCTTGGAATCTATTATTCCAAGGTCTCCTAGCTTTGAGAATCTGAACTGAGAAATCAGCTACAATCCCATTTGGTTTCCCTCTAAATGTTATCTGTGAATTTTCCCTGGTAGTCATTAAAATTCTATCCGTATACTACATGTTAGACATTTTCATAATAATGTGACTTGGTGTAGGACTGTTATAATTTTGTATATTTGGTGTCCTCTAAACCTTTTGTAGTTGACATTCTATTTCATTCTTTAATTTTTGGGAATTTTTCTGATATTACTTCATTGAAAAAATTGTATATTCCTTTGGTTCATATCTCAGCTTCATGTATCCAGAGAAATCTTAAGTTTGGTCTTTTCAGGTTATCCCATATTTCTTGGAAGTTATGTTCATGGTCTTTTAACATTTTTTTATCCAAGGTCAAGTTCATTTTCAAGATTATATATTTTGTCTTCTTTGCCTGAAACTCTGTATCTCAAGTGATCCAATCTGTTGGTGTTGCTTTCCATTGAATTTTAATTTGGTTTACTGATTCCTTCCTTTCAAGGATTTCTCATTGATTTTCCTCAGTCTTTCTTTATTGAAGTGATCTTTCACATCATGTATTTTCTCTCTGATTACACTCCTTACGTTGTCCTTTACCTCACAGGTCAGTTTAACTATGTACATTCTAAACTCTTTCTCTGACGTTTCTTCCACTGTGAGGTCAATGGATACTGTTATTGAACTATCTTCATTTGTTTGGGGGCAATTTATTCCCTTGCTTTTTCATATTGTTTGTGTGTCCAATCATCTAACAGTGTGAATCTAAGGCAGTAGAGCTTCATCCTGTGAACTTATAATATCCCTAAAAATTTCCAGTACCTCACTATTTCAGGAGAGACAATAATAACAACAACCAAAGCAAACAATATTCAGCATTAAACCAAATTCTTCCTACTATGTCATCTAAAATAAAAACAGTAAGTTTGCAAAGGGGTTTATATTTTCAAATGGTGGACAGTGAAAGAAGAGAAGTGATATAGGATGTGATGATTATGAGGGAGGACAAAATAAGATATAATTTAAAAATTAAAGGAAGAGTGAAAGAGAGAACAGTAGAGATTGGCTGTTAGCAGAAGAAAAGAGAAAAAGAGAATCAAGGGAAACAGGTGAGAGAAAAATATATATAAAGTAATTTTTTTGGAGGTGTATCATGGATTGAACTCAGGGGCACTAAACCACTGAACCTCTTCCCCAGCCCCATTTTGTATTTTATTTAGAGACAGGTCTCACTGAGTTGCTTAGCAAATTGTTTTTGCTAAGGCTGGGTTTGAACCCGTGATTCTCATACCTCAGCCTCCTGAACCACTGGAATTATAGGCATGTGCCACCATGCCCAGAATAAAGTAAAAAATTAAAACTAAAAATGAAAGAACACAAAACAAAGCTGAAATATACTAATTAAACATTCTAGTTCTCAAAAAACTGATCCATGAAAAAATAACTGGCTTCAACCATTCTGGAAATGAGAAAAAAAAATATGAGAATGTATAAATGGTCCATGAACCTTTAAGACCACAATTAAATATAGAAAAGAAAAAAGAAGTGACAGAAAAAAATGTTGATGAAAAGTTAACAAGAATTGTTTCTGTGGAGTTTTTACTGGACTTGTATTTCAGGACAGATTCAAGTTTGCCAGGAATCAGCTTCCCTGGCTCCCAGCATCGGGGCTGCAAAATGGTTCTTTTCTCTGTTCTCTCATCTGTCTACATTCCATTTCTTTCCCAGACAAGGATATTCATTTTAGTAGAACAGTGTCTTCAATCACCAAATTCTCTGTACCCAAACATACCTCAGGCCTCCTAAAAATGTGGGTTCCTTTAATTCCTCTATCCCTCCACTTTTCTCACAGAGGGTCTACTCTGGCTGGTGTCTCCAGCTGTCGCAGGGGCTGTGGTGCAGAAAATTTCTTCCTTATTTTATTATACCCAACCTCCTGAGTTCAGATGTCTCTCTCTCTCTCTCTCTCTCTCTTTTTTTTTTTTAATTGTTCACCCACCTTGCTGATAAGCTGCCTGTCTGCTCATTTGGTTTCATGCCATGGAACAGCCAGGAAAACAATCTTCTCTATTTAGCCATCTTCAAACAATGACTTCTTGTCTTCATTTTCTGACTTTCAGAGTGCCCAGTATTCTCTCTATGGTTCTTCCAGCACTATACAGTACAGAAATATGGAACACCTGAGCAGAGAAGAGGAGTCCAGAAACAGATGTGAAGAATCCACAATATGATCTTAATATACTTGTTTTAATGTCTCTGAATTTCCATTGCCAATGAGATATCTTCATAACGAAGAATAAATATGCACATAAAATAAAATCCCTGATACCATTGAGCTTCTTTCTGCTTCTGTAGCTTTCAAAACATACATTTCCTCACTCTAAGCTCTATCTAGACCGTCCACTCTATAGGGTCTCAATAGCTAACTTCAGTTCTGCCTAAAAGGCTCCTCCTCTTACTGTCTCATCTGGTGGGCCCCTTCTCAACATTTAGTGAATTCTTCCATCCCTTCATTTTTACACTGCTGTATAAAACTAAGTTAGCTCTTATCACAACATAACATTGTTTTCTATGTTTCTATGTTTGCTTATTATCTATTGATAACAGCATGAATAGTATAGCTTCTGCTCTTCCTCACCCACGTGGTAACTGCCACACAATGCATGCCTTTTATAGTCAATAAAATTGCAAGATGTTTAAGGAAAAGCCAAAAGTTTATATTGACATTTAACCTCCACAGTAACTAACACAATGCTGAATTTCTAATTGAGGCTTACCACCATTGACCAGTTAGCTAAATTACATATATTAATTGTATATATTTTATAAAATACTTTTACTAGATGAATGAATGATGTTTCACTCTTCAGAAACTACAAGACTAAATTACTAGGCCTAGAACTTAAACCTATAATTTTTCAAATTGACTTCCCTGCCAAAAAAGAAATGGGTATTATAATAAATTTTCTAAGACTTTAGAAAAGATGAGGGTGCTTCTCATTTCCCAAAGAATATAGTACTTCCAGAAATGCAAATTTGTGTTTTGTGCAAGTTTAAAGGGCATGAAATACAGTTTATGCTAATTCATAAAATAAATTTTTGGTTTGGCTATTTTCACCAAACCATTGTAGAAGCATTAAAAAAATCTCCTGCATGAATCTTCCAAAATATCACAGCTATAATTAACATCAATACATAGTGACAGAGGCAGTACTGATTGTCTCAAGGGCCAGATATTTGATGTGCTCTCTGGTTCAAGACGTGATAATTCTTTGGCCACAGTACATGTTAGCTTGAGGCTTTCATTCATTGCAGTGGGAGACTGGAGAGCATGGACGATCTCCATATCAAATTTCTAACTACTAACCCAAATGAAGGGGAAAAGGTCTTTAGTAATGTTGACAGCATGGGGAAAAATTTACCTTTACAAAAGCAGTGACTAAAGGATGAAATGCTTTTGGAACACCTGGATTAGAAGACTTTTCCAAGGGAAGCAATTGTGTGAAACTTTAGAGGTAACAAAAATAAAGTCAGATTCCCATTTATTCCTTGTTGACAATGATAATCCATGGAAATAGCAAATTAGCTCCAAGGCATATTGTTAGCAGAAGCAAAGGCAATTTTATAAACAGTCTGTTATAGGTTGACTATTCAAAATGAGAGTGGAAAAGAGTTTAATGTGCAATTGTACAACTTAATGAATAGAATTCAAGCTGTTGCCCATCTTTTTACTTTACTTAACCTTGGGAAATTATAGTTTTAACACTAAACGTAAGTAGCTTTGGTTATTCTGAAAAATTAAATGAGTAGAAACAAACTGTTCACATTTGGAAAATTGATAAATGGCATAAATATTGCTATACGAACATGCAAGAAGTAAAATGACTTTATATTACTTTATTGTGACAGCTTAATGATTTTACCAACATCATAAAGGGTGTTATTGGAAAGGGAGGGACATGGGAATTAAATTGACCAAATTATACTACGTACATATACAAATATACCACCGTGAATTTCACCTTTATATATACCTATAAAGCACCAAACAAAAACAAACAATAAAATAGAAGGAAGACCAGTAGACTAGAAGAAGGGGAAGGGACTGGGGACTAAAAGGGAGCAAATTATATTCCATGCATGTATGATTATTTCAAATATTATGTATATATATTTTGTGTAACTATAATACACTAATTAAAAATGATAGTTTTTGTGACCTACTTTTACAAGCATATTACATCAAAATATAGCAACTTATAGCATTATGTTGTACTATTTTATGCTTTAATGGGTGCACTGAATTCAAACAGAGTGTTCTCCCTTGGATTGTGTCAAATGGTTGTGGTCAGATACTGCAAACATCTCAAGATTTCCCAGAGATGGACATTGAAACAGGCTTAATCCAATGGTAGCAACCGATGCCATTATTGTCTAGTAAATCTTGTGGTACTATCACATTTCCTGATGAGATCACTTTAAGTATCATTTTGACTTCTTAGAGTATGGACACTGAATTCTCAAAGGGAGTGTGATAAGTTATTTTTATAGAAACCTAGCTACCATGCCCTTAATTCCTGGATTGAGATATATGCACAGGGTCCCCAAATATTATGTCGTGCAAAGAAGTCATGGAATTTGTTTGATTATAAATTGAAGTAGCGTAAATCTTCTCTCTCATTGGAAATGTAAAAAAAACTCTATTATTATTTTTAATTTTTCATAAGTAACATTGTAAAGTGATTTTTTTAGGTAAACAAAGCATTCAAATACACACGGAGAAACAAAAACATTTCACCCTTTACAAGGTTTAGTTTGCTTTCTTCACAAAGAAAATAACTATTGCTGTCTATGACATATCTTCTATCCATTATCGAAATTTCATCTGTAATTGAGCAGATCAATTGAACAAGTGTGCCTAGCTCATTGCATCATTGCTAGAGTTCCTGCTCCCAAACCAAAAAGCACAATCAATTTTTATTGAATAAAAATATCTTGCAAACTTGAACATTGTATCAAAAGAATCCTGATTTTACCTCTTGAAATTGGGTCATCAGGAGCACAGCATATTTTTTCCAGCTATAGATAACAAAATACTTCAGTATAAGAAATAATTTTTCTGTACACCAGAAAACTCTGACTTCACAGGTCCTCTAAATTAGAAAATATGTCTTATGACACATCCTTAAAGCTTCATTGTCTCAGTTTGTCACAAAAATGGGCTGGAGTATGTACCCATGGAAGTGAATTTACTTTTCAACTCTATTCATATGTCCTCAGAGAAATCTCCATGGGACCTTTCCAATATTACTTATTAATGTAGGATGTGTGTCTGTGTGTATTTATCTATATATATATATACACATATATGTATATGTGTTTATATAATAGACTTATGTGTATATGTGTATATATAGATATATGTGCAGAACAAGGAAATATATACATTTTGTTTACAAAATTTTGCCAAAGATAAATGCCATCAGTTATTTCTGAAAAATTCTTATAGAACGTTTGGGTAAGAAATAGTTATCCAACATATAAACCCTTCCTGAAATAATTCAAAGGTTTGAATTTCATAATGAAGATTTTGTTTTATGTCTGAGCCCTTCCTTAATGAAGAGGAAGTAGTTGGTACTTGCCTAATAATTGATGAAAAACAGGACAAAAACCACATTATTTCTGATTCTATTTGAGTGCCAGGTATGAAACCCCTCAAGGTGATTCTTTCTTTTTTTTTTTTTTTTCTAAATACTTTCATTATATTTTGCAGTTCACTAAGGAAATACATTTATTTTACAACTTTGCACTCTTCAATGTAGCTGATGTTTTAGAAGTATGATATTATTGACCCGTTCATACTTGTTTCTGTTTTATTTTACCCAATGATTCTTTTCTTTGGTTCTTATGCATTTGCACATGTACTCATCGTTTTTCTCCTCACATTTTTTCTTTCCTTTTTCCTTTTTCTTTTTTTTTATTTATTTTTATTTTTATTATTATTGTATACAAATGGGATACATGTTGTTTCTCTATTTGTACATGGAGTCAAGGCATACCATTTGTGTAATCATACGTTTACATAGGGCAATGATGTTTGATTCACTATTTTTTTCCCTTCCCCCCCACCCTTCCCACCCCTCTTTTCCCTCTATACAGTCCTTCTTTCCTTCATTCTTACCACACTCCTTATCCCTAACACTAAACCTAACCCTAAACCTAATGCTAACCCCTCCCACCCCCCATTATATGTCCTCATTCGCTTATCAGCGAGATCATTCGTCCTTTAGTTTTTTGAGATTGGCTTATCTCACTTAGCATGATATTCTCCAATTTCATCCATTTGCCTGCAAATGCCATAATTTTATCATTCTTCATTGCAGAGTAATATTCCATTGTATATATATGACACAGTTTCTTTATCCATTCATCAACTGAAGGGCATCTAGGTTGGTTCCACAATCTGGCTATGGTGAATTGAGCAGCAATGAACATTGATGTGGCTGTATCTCTGTAGTATGCTGATTTTAAGTCCTTTGGGTATAGGCCAAGGAGTGGGATAGCTGGGCCAAATGGTGTTTCCATTCCAAGCTTTCTGAGGAATCTCCATACTGCTTTCCAGAGTGGCTGCACTAATTTGCAACCCCACTAGCAATGTATGAGTGTACCTTTTTCACCACATCCTCGCCAACACCTATTGTTGCTTGTGTTCTTGATAATCGTCATTCTAATTGGGGTGAGATGAAATCTTAGGGTAGTTTTGATTTGCATTTCCCTTATTACTAGGAATGTTGAACATTTTTTCATATATATGTTGATTGCTTGTACATCTTCTTCTGTGAAGTGTCTGTTCATTTCCTTAGCCCATTTGTTGATTGGATTATTTGTATTCTTCGTGTAGAGTTTTTTGAGTTCTTTATAGATTCTGGAAATTAGCGCTCTACCTGAAGTATGGTTGGCAAAGATATTCTCCCACTCTGTAGGCTCTCTCTTCACATTGCTGATAGTTTCCTTTGCTGAGAGAAAGCTTTTTAGTTTGAATCTATCCCAGTTGTTGATTCTTGCTTTTATTTCTTGTGCTATGGGAGTCCTGTTAAGGAAGTCTGATCCTAAGCCAACAAGTTGAAGATTTGGACCTACTTTTTCTTCTATAAGATGCAGGGTCTCTGGTCTGATTCCGAGGTCCTTGATCCATTTTGAGTTGAGTTTTGTGTAGGGTCAGAGATAGGGGTTTAATTTCATTCTGTTGCATACGGTTTTCCAGTTTTCCCAGCACCATTTGGTGAAGAGGCTATCATTTCTCCATTGCATATTTTTGGACCCTTTGTCTAGTATGAGAAAAATATATATTAAAAAGATAGTGCACCACGATCAAGTGGGTTTTATCCCAGGGATGCAAGGTTGGTTCAACATTCGGAAATCAATAAATGTCATTCACCATATCAACAAACTTAAAGTTAAGAATCACATGATTATTTCAATAGATGCAGAAAAAGCATTCGATAAAATACAGCATCCCTTCATGCTCAAAACATTAGAAAAAATTGGGGTAGTGGGAACATTCCTTAACATTATAAAGGCCATCTACGCTAAGCCCATGGCCAATATCATTCTAAATGGTGAAAAACTGAAAGCGTTCCCCCTAAAAACTGGAACAAGGCAGGGATGCCCTCTTTCACCACTTCTATTCAACATCGTCCTTGAGACTCTAGCCAGAGCAATTAGACAAACCAAAGAAATTAAAGGGATACAAATTGGAAAAGAAGAACTCAAACATCCCTGTTCTATGACGACATGATTATATATTTAGAGGAACCTGGAAATTCCACCAGAAAACTTTTAGAACTCATAAGTGAATTCAGTAAAGTAGCAGGTTACAAGATCAATGCTCATAAATCCAATGCATTTTTATACATAAGTGATGAATCTTCAGAAAGAGAAATTAGGAAAACTACCCCATTCACAATAGCATCAAAAAAAATAAAATACTTGGGAATCAATCTCACAAAAGAGGTGAAAGATCTCTACAATGAGAACTACAGAACACTAAAGAAAGAAATTAAAGAAAACCTTAGAAGATGGAAAGATCTCCCATGTTCCTGGATAGGCAGAATTAATATTGTCAAAATGGCCATACTATCTAAAGTGCTATACAGATTCAATGCAATTCCAATTAAAATCCCAATGATGTACCTTGCAGAAATAGAGCAAGCAATTATGAAATTCATCTGGAAGAATAAAAAACCTAGAATAGCTAAAGCAATCCTAAGTAGCAAGAAGGAAGCAGGGGGTATTGCAATACCAGATCTTCAACTCTACTACAAAGCAATAGTAACAAAAACGGCATGGTATTGATACCAAAATAGACAGGTAGATCAATGGTACAGAATAGAGGACATGGACACAAACCCAAATAAATACAAGGTGATTCTTTCTAAAGTCTGACTTGCTGACTTGGAAATTTCTCAGGTTGGTAACTGAAGGCGATTGTAGTATTCAGTGATTTTGTTCCCTTCAATACCACTTCACCACACATATTGAACTCGAATGGAAAGTTTTATTGTTGAAGTATGGTTATTCCTTTACATATTCCCATGTTGACTGTAATTTAACTTGGTTCTTATCAATGTACTGCAAGGTTTAAAAATTTGTGAAATTTTCAAAAAAATTGGAACTAAAACCAAGCTTGTCATGTATTTAATTTTAAATTTAAACTTTCTATGGGTTACACATCACTAACACTGACTTCTTAGAATTTTTTAGTGAACTATGCAATCATAACCAAATACGAATACACGCCTGGGATATATATTCTGAGTAGAATTAAATTGCAAGAGTTCAATTATAAAATTGCGTATTTCACAATGTCATACTTTCTTTTTTTCTTGATAAATTCTCTTTTCCTTGATACTTTTATTTATTAGACTGCATAATACTTCAAAATATAGTATGAGAATACTTAAGGTTTAAAATCATACCATGCACTTCATACAAAGGAAAGAAAATACCAATTGTTTTTAAATTATGTGTCTGTTGACAAATTCTGATACTAAATATGTAGCATGCTTACTAGAAAAAGTAGCTCAAACTAGTTGAAGACTACTTTCCCCATTTACTGATCTCCTTTTGTCCCTTGAATCATACTAAAACTTATATGGGAATCATTTAGATGCTGCTGTATAATCAGTGTATATTCAATATAAACATTTGCTTTGTGGTATGCCAGGGTGGCTTTTGTTGAGCTCCAGAGGAGAAAATAAAATGCTCTGATTTTTCAGTACAACCACATTCCAATGGAATGTTCTCACATTTGTAGGCTGGATTCATACCTTGTAATTACTTAAGAATAATTTTTTGTGTTTGATTTTTTTTTAGGTAGAATTAATGTATAAAACAAGAAAATAGGCTTTCATTGAGTTTGTATCGAGTTATAATTTACTTGCTTTTGTTGTAGAATCAAGACTGTGAAATTAACACGTTCCTTTGTATTGAGCAATTCCAGTATCCACAGGCAAGCAATTTTGTGCAACACTCAGTGGCAAAGAAACATATAAGATATGTTCCAAGGGTACCCATAAGACAAAGGGTAGTGATTCTGCTTTGTAATAATCAGTCATTCATCATAATCCAATAATAGACTTTTTTTCCTCAGCAAAGTTCACCAGATATGTATCAAAAAATAAAAAGATATCCCTCAACTCTCAGAAAACCATTCTTGTTTAGATACTGTGACCACAGTTTGCAAGTCTTTCTGATAAATATTCATACTATTTTAATCAAATTAAAATATTGATAATCTATTCTAGAATGTGGTGGTTATAATGGTTATATGTGGTGGTTATGAAGGGCTACACCCTTTATCTTGTTCATTTACATTATAAACGTTCAAAACTATTTACTAAAACACCTATTAAGAGGAAACTTCTATTTTACATAAAGATAACTAACGTTTACTGTTTTCTTTCCATCATTATATCTCATACAGCATTAATTGGGAAGCTATACATCTTTTTACTACAGTGTTTTCAAGGCAGAAGTATATGCATGAAAACAGCCCTGACTATCTCAAAGGAAGAAAAGCATAGGTGCTGCTGTAATAGCACCTAGGGGCTGCTGCAAAAAAATATAAAAACTGGGTGAGTTAGAAGAAATAAGTACTCTTTCACAGTTCTGAATATTAGAAATCTGAAATCGAGGTGTTAAAATTTCTTCCTCCTGTGGACTAGAAGTAAGTATTTGTTAAATGCTTCTCTGTCAGTTTCTGCTAGCCTCAGTCTTTCCCTTGACTTTTAAATGACCTGCCTGGGCGTTCACATCTTCCCTCTGTGTGTTTCTCTGCAATCCAAATTTCTCCCTTTTTATAACAACATGGTCATATTGGCTTTACTGTCTACCATAAATACCTGCTTTTATCTTAATTATATATTAAAGGACCATATTTTTAAGTAAAGATACATTCACAGGTGCTAGGGGTTAGAATTTCAACATCTTCAATATATTGTAAGCAGTAGAGAGAAAGACAAAGTCTTTTAGGCAGAACCTTGTGATGTAAAAGTTTGCAAAACCTGGGAAAGATCCATGGACTTCATAAAACACCCAGAACATTGTTACTGTATTTATGTTTAATACTTTCCTAAATTGTGAGAAATTTTGCTAGACAGCTGTGAAAATTGGTTTATCATTTGTTCAGATTTAGTTGGATTTGCAAGTAAGTTTGTAACAGAACTTGGTCTTTATAGTTCTTCCTCAATCAACCTCCCCATTACACACTCCCATCTCTATCTTTTGTTTTAGTTTTTATCCAACTATAGTTTGATTTCTGATTTGTACATGGTCAGCAGATTTTTTTTCTCAATTGATGGTAAAAATAATGGGAGTCTGGTGATCACTTAGTAATCATTTTGAGTGGATGGTGGCAATTTATTTTCTTTCGGGTAAGAGATGATAAAACTATTAATCTCTTGTTTTTTAGTTTAAATATTTGTGAGTTGAATACAATTCAGAAAGTATTTCATCATAACTGGGAAATAAAACATAGTCTTAAGATATGGGCTGTTTTGTGTTTAATTTCTTTGCTTTGACTTGTGACTAAGATTATAAATCTCAAGTTAACTCTCAATGTATTTAAGTGTCCATATTCAAGAAAACGCTTTTATTTCTGTGTGAAATTTTAGAATATTTTGCAATCTGGTAGGGATTAATATATTAGATGATGAAGTTTTTTAAATTCAAGAATGATTGTTCTAATTGGTTTGTAAATTTTTATAAACACTATGTAAATTCAATAGTTTAAAAATTTCCAGAAAGTAAAGAAACTGAAGTTTATGCTATCCTTATGAAGAAAGAAAACCTTAAAGAAGCTACTAACTTTGAAACTTTTTTATATAAGAATCAAAGTACATGTTATTGAGGTTAGTTTTTGGAGCAATTCCTCTGGTTTGATAATTTTAAAAAATCTGCTTTATGACTTTTCATTAATTTGTATCAAGTATGATATAAGTGAACAGATTTATTTTTATTTGAATAAATGGAGGTTTGTTTTTGATGAAGAGACTCTTCTAACGGCAAACTTTCTATTGTAGTTAACAGATCAGATAAGCTAACATTTTTCTTATAAAATGCAGAAATATTGAAAAATATAAAAGTATACATTATGGCACATTAAATCATAATCTTGACATTTAAAAATTAGTTACAACTTCAAATGAGTCATTTGAACATAATTTTTAAGATAATTTAAAAACTTACACTAATATTAAAATTATGTTAAGCAATGGATTAATTTGGAATACCTGAATAATTAATTAATAGAACAGAGAATTAATACACTTGTCAAAATTCATAGGCTTAAAAGATATACATTTGTCCTTTTTATAAGTTATAAAATTGCTAAAACCTGTCACTAACTCTAAATAGTGTAAATCACTGTCTATGTGGTGGTAGAACATTCTTTTATTGGTTTTATGGAACTTCCTGGTCAGCTAAAACTCTTCATTTTCTCTGTGTAATAAAAATTAATGAATTTGGTTATAAATTTTAGTATGGGTATTTGAAAATATATCAACAACATTGGTGATAGAAAACTTGACTATGTATTCATGTAATATGCTATATTTTTGTTTATCAATAAATAAATATTTATTCTAAACAAAAACCAGTTTTGTTGGATGTTCCTGGATGTGCAAGATGAACATGACACACAAAATTTCAACAGGTATATGAAAAGTTGTACATTTGTAAAAATAAACTTTATCTGACTTTAATATAGATGCAAATAATAAAGCTATGAAATATTACAATTTTGACAAACATCATCACTTTTTTAAATGTTTACTAAATAATAAAACTATTTTATTACAAAATGTTTAAAGAATGAAAATACAAAATTTGTCTTTTTCTCTTTTAAAATGAGAATTGATTGTCATGTACTTAGTCTTCCTTTACTAACAAATTAATAATGGTATCCTTTCTCTTCTCTGCAATCTCTCCAAATAGCTGAGTCTGTATCACCATATAATAATTTTCTGAGTTTTCTGTTTACTTTATAATGTCTTTGATTATTAAAAGAAAAATTTCCTCATATTTGAAAGAAAATGGTGTCCTCATTTTCATGTGATCTTCTGTGTTTATTTTAAAATAATGTGTTGTCACTTTCTTTAAATAACTAATCAGAAGTTGTTTTTTATGCATATACGAGAATATTGTAAATAAATGAGATATTCATATGAAATTTTTTAAAAACTTAGAATTGTGTGTGTTTGTAACTAAATGTAATAGTTAATCTTTAACAATATATTTATATATGAGTGTCATACATATTTACATAAATAAAAAATACTGGTAGAAAATATATTACAATTTTAACCATAATTATCATTGGTGATAGAGAAAACTCATAAAACCTTTTTCCTATCTTTATGTCACTCAACCCATAAGGAAGATAAATAATATTATAAGAAATTTAAATGGTAGGGTGGTGTGTGTGTGTGTGTGTGTGTGTGAGAGAGAGAGAGAGAGAGAGAGAGAGAGAGACACAGAGAGAGAGAGAGAGAGAGAGAGAGAGAGAGAGAGAGAGAGAGAGAGGGTATTAGAGCAAACTAATTACTTTTTGCCTTCTCAATTGTGCTGGGGCTCACTTTTTTTTTTTTTTATCATGGGACTGGTTACCTGATATAATACTCTAGAGTGATACAAATATCCTTTTATCAAGGTATTTTAATTGAGAGTCTATTGATCACAGCTTGTATTCCTTTTTAAAGTTAACCAAAGGAGTATAATAAAATGCATACCCTCAGGTCATATCTTGAGAGATTCAGGTGGCATTTCTGGTATCTACCTGGCAGTACATTTTTTTGTTTGTTTTTGTTTTTTGTTTGTTTTTGGCACTGAGGATTTAACCCAGGGGTACTTCACCATTGAGCTACATCGTCAACCCTTTGTATGTCAGACAAGTTCTCCCTATATTGCATAGATCCTTGCTAAGTTGCCCAGGCTGACCTCGAACTTACAATCCTTCTGCCTCAGCGTTCCAAGTAGCTAGGATTACTGGAGTGCACCAACTTATTTGGTTTAGTGGTACACATCTTAAGAAGTCTGGTAGTGGTCAGGCGTAGTGGCACATGCCTGTAATCCCAGCGGCTTGTGAGGCTGAGTCAGGAGGATCATGAGTTCAAAGTCAGGCTCAGCAAAAGTGAGGTGCTAAGCAACTCAGTGAGACCCTATCTCTAAATAAAACACAAAATAGGGCTGGGGATTAGCTCAGTGGTTGTGTCGCTGAGTTCAGTCCCTGGTACTCCCATTCAAAAAAAAAAAAAAAAAATCTTGTAGTGACTGTAGAAGTAGTATGAAGAATCTTTAAGAATTTTTTTTTTTTTTTCTTATTACCCAGGATCAAACCCAGACCCAGCCCTTTATAAAATCTATTATTTAGAGACAGGATCTCTTGAGTTGCTTAGGTCCTCTCTAAGTGTCAAAGGCTGGCTTTCAACCCATCAGATTCAGGAGCTGCTGGGATCACAGGTGTGCAGGTGTGCACCATCACTACAGGCTCTTTTTTTTTTTTTTCAATAAAAATGTTGATCTCTTCTTTAAAGGTTTTTTAGAACTCGGCTGAGAACCCATCTGGTCCTGAACTTTTATTTGTTGGTAGGTTTTGATGACCTCTTCTATTTCATTGCTTGAAATTGATTTATTTAAGTTGTGTATGTTCTCCTCATTCAGTTTAGGTAATTCATATGTCTCTAGAAACTTGTTGATATCTTTGAGGTTTTCTGTTTTGTTGGAATATAGATTTTCAAAATAGCTTCTAATTATGTTTTGTATTTCACTCGTGTCTGTTGTGATATTTCCTTGTTCATTCCGAATTTTAGTAATTTGAGTTTTCTCCCTCTTTCTCTTTGTTAGTGTGGCTAAGGGTTTATCAATTTTGTTTATTTTTTCAAAGAACTAACTATTTCTTTTGTTAATTTTTCCAATTGTTTCTTTTGTTTCAATTTCGTTGATTTCGACTCTGATTTGAGAATTTCCATGGAATTGATGGTTTATTCCAGTATACAAAATTTAAAAGAAAATAATTTATTTATCAATATGGCTAATTAAGACCACATTTGATGCATTTCACATTTAGAAGTAATCAAATAGTCTTATTAAATTACTGTGTCTTTATGTGTGTGTGTGTGTGTGTGTGCGTGTGTGTATTTAAATAATACTTGCAAAAGTACATTGAGTGGTACAAATATGGTAAAATAAAGATCAAAAACAATAAAATGGGTACATGAAATTCAAGCCTGCCAGGCACAGTGGTGTACACCTGTAATCCCAGTGTCTTGGGAAGCTGAGGCAGGAGGATATGAGTTCAAAGCCAGCCTCAGCCAGCCTCAGTAACTTATCGAGGCCCTAAGCAACTCAGTTCTCACTCAGTTCTCACCCTGTCTCTAAATAAAATACAAAAAAGGGATAGGGACTTAGCTCAGTGGTTGAGTGCCCCTGGGTTCAATCCCCAGTACACACACACACACACACACACACACACACACACACACACATTCAAATCTTTTATTCATATTAGATGCCTCCATCTCTCATTAGAAATGTTTAGAGTATATACAAATGTACTTATTTTTGCTTTTTCACAAAAAAAGAATGCCACTACTTCTCTGTATCTTATTAACTTTTGATATAGCTTGACAACTTTCTTATACTGAGCATATCAGTCTAATTGTTTCAATGATTGCATATTAACACACTTTATAATTACATATTTAATGGGTTCTTCATTTATAAATATCGATGTTGTTTTCACTTTGGTAGCAATATTTTAAAAATGTAAAAATAAACATTTTTGCCACTGTACATTGGGTCTATATCTCAAAAAGAAATTCCTACTGTTGTTCAAACTGAAGATTTTTGTATTTTAACTATTATAAGCTATTCACAAACTGCCCTTAACATACATTCACAGATTTTAACTTATTTTGCATAAAGCATGAAATTTTATTTTTCTACACATCCTCACCAATACTATTTGTGGAAATGATTTAATTTTTTGAAAATTTCATATAAATACTGTCTTGTTTCAATATTTATTGCAATAAGTACCAGGAAAATTGAGCTTTATCACATGTTTATTAACATTATGATTTTTTTCTTTGACATGTTTGGGTTATTTTGTGAGATGTGAGTGCTCTTATTGCATGTGTTTGTGTGTATGTGTCCAGTAACAAAACAAAACAAAATAAAAGGTAGTCAGTATTCTAATACCAATAATACCCACGCATTCTATAAAATTACATGCTGCACATATTGGAAAAATTATATCATTTTAATATTTTTTATCAAAATTCTTTCTCCCTCCTATATACCGACATAACATTTCCACTTCCAGAAGCATGACCTCTTTTTTTAATAAAATCTAGATTCAGAGATGTTTGATTTTGTTCTCGTAGCTGTTTGTGCTGATTTAGTGAAGAATACTCAATGTGCTTAGATAAAATGTTTTCTGACAGAAAAAATAATATTGTTTCCATCTAAAGTGCTTTGTCTTGGGGTAAAAATAGCCAATTCCAGTCTTTCTTTAGAAAAAAATCATAGCATTTATATAATAACAATGTGAGAGCCAGAGGGGTGGCTTACCAGGCTGTATTTCTGAGAAACTTCCTAAAGTCAGAGTTTCCAATCACACACAGCCAGTTAAGCCCTTCATCTTCCCTAGATAGATAAATTGAGTGCCATGCACTTTGCTGTGCAGGGAACTTCTGAATGAAACCTTTTAAAGTAAAGGTCTTGTTTGCTGTGACTAAAAATCAAAAGGCTTTTGCAATTGTTATTAATGAAATAAGTTCACATGGTGGCTGATCCTGAGATATTGCTTGATGTTATTAAGCATTTACATAACCTTGAAATTTGAAAAATATTTATTATAGTGTACCCTCATCAATTTTTTTTCTGGAAAGAATTTAATGGTTTGTAATTTATGCTAAGTCGTCATCACTGATAGTAACAAAAATACAAATAAGAGTGTTTTTAGGATTTGTTATAGTATATTTATAAGTAATGAAATCACTTTACTTCCAGAAAAGCAAAGTTATTTTGAGAAAAATTAAAAATAATGACTATAAGAGAATGAAGGGAAGTGAGGAGGAAATATAAGGCAGAAACAAAAATATAGAACCCAATTCTTATGGATACAGATTAAATTATTTGTAAAACTAACTTATGCTAACATGATAAATACAATTCAAACATCTTGTTGTTCTTTTTTCTGTAAATCCATCTGCCAAAAGTAGGCAAGACTATGATTTTGTTATTTTCTCCATTAGAACCTTAGGATTATAATAGTGAAGCATTGTACTATAGAGTAACAAGAATTGTACTCCTAATGATCTGATTATTCACCATACAAATTATTTAACTTGACTGAACTTTAACCTCATAAGGTTATTGTGAAAATTAAATTAAATAAAGATTTAGCATATTGCTTGCCACATAGAGCATGAGAAATGTTAGCTATCATTATCATTGTGGGAAATAGAAATTATTTTATGCTACAAGAATTTTATAAGAATTACAGTCCCCATTTGAAAAGTTTTTTTTTTTTTTTAATTTTGTGACAGAAGGGAAGAAGAAAGTTGGTTATTTACAGTATGTATATGGGTGGGCATATATATTTTGTGTTTTGAAAAATAAATGAGGCTTCTAGAAGAAATGTTTTGTTAAAGATGAAAGGGATTAGAACGAAATGGAAGACACAACAAAAAATGAAAGGGCAAGAGTATGAATTAAGATAGGAAAAGAAGAAATAAAGGACAGATTAAGAAGGCAATAATGAATGTCTATTTAACCTTGAAATGTTTTCCTTTAAATGCTGCACTAAGAGAAATAAAGAAGAAACAAAATATAAACCATTTTTAAAATTAAATAGCATTTTATTATTTCCCAATCATTTTAACCTTCTTTTTCTCTGTTGCTCTTATAATATTTATTTGAGTTTATGGGACAACTAATTTTTTATCTGTTCTTTTTATTTAGACATGAAAATGAAATCCATTATGACATAATTGGGACACAGTATTTAGATTTCTTTTTAACAGGTGAGAAATTTGGGAATAGAAAATTTAAGGTATTTGATAAAGGTTACAATGCAAATAAACAAGAAGACCTGAAATAAAATCTATTTTTTTCCTCCTAGTGTTATCTGATGACATCAAATTGTCTCTCTGTAAGTATGTCTTACCCAAGTGGATTATTTCAAATGCTTGTTGAACTGCTACCAACTGAGAACTCTGTCATGCTTTGCAGATTTCTTATCATTTAAGGTTTTTAATAATCCTGTGAACATGTTAGACAACAGATTTGACAGCACAGAAATGCTAGGTATTTTACTTTAAATTTTGAATATCAATTTGTTTATTTCATCTTTTAAAGATCAGCTTGTATATCTCAGATCTGAACACACATGTATGTGTCTTCAGACTGCTCCAACTTTCACAGGGTCTTGCAAATGAATGGTTTCCTATTGACTGACTTTCACTGGCACCTATGAGTTACTTCATAAGTACTTGAAACTGATTTAGCTAATAAATTATCATGAATGAAAAAATGAATAAATAAGTGAATGTGCTCCAGTGTAAAATCTCTGCCTAGCTGCTTGGGAACCATAAGGTAGAGAATGATATAGAGTTCTAAGAAAATGTTATAAAATCTCTTACCTGATCACTTATATCCAGTTGCAGCAGTCCGGGATGGTGTTTAATGTTATTCATGGAAAGCTATCAATCATTCACTTTGTCCCCCAAAAGAATTCACTGTACAATTGATACCAATTAAAAGTAACCCTTTCTGTCAAAGTGAATAGAACAATGACAATTCCCTTCCTATTTGCTATGTCAACACACAAAGTTGTAACTAAATAAATGTCATAATGACAGCTTATTCAGAAAAAAGAATGTCTCTTTTGTTCACTTCTACATCCGTAGGACTAGACTATTTACTTATACATATGCTAACACTTAAATGCAAATTTATATTCTCTGGATAGACATCCATTCTTCTGCCAAAATTAGTATAAAATAGGAATTTTACACACGTTTTTGTTTTTCTATGCTTTGTCTATTAAAATTAAATATTACCTAGTTGATTTGCAAAGAATTAAACCAAAATGTGCTAAAAATGCACCAGTAAATTTTACAGGCACTGTCTTTTTCCTATTTAGGATGGTCATAGTTCAACATAATTATTAAGACAAACTCTCTTTTTCTATTGAGACAAATGCTATCTTTAAATAACTAATTCCTCTACTTTTGTTTATTCAGAGTTAAGATATTGAAAGATAAATCAGAGGACAAAATTGTCTTGCTTAGTCTTATGATTATGAAGTCTCTGAAAGGGAGAATCCCTAGAATTGTTTATTTTACAATTAACAACAGGCAAAATTAGTTTCTGATTTTTTAAAAGCATTTGCTGACGTAGTTTGTTTTGGATGAATGTGCTTAATTAAAAGACTAAACCTCTGAAGCACTGTGTCCTGGTAATGTTGTTTCCAGTATACCCAAGGTCTGAATAATCTATGTAGTAAGATTAAAAGAAAGACTCCACTGCCATCTTTGGCCATTTGTTGTAATTATTTCTGAAATTAACAGTGTATGCTAGAATGTGTCTCCATTTTGATACAGACTAAAAACCACTATTGGATTTTATTCTCTCTACTATCTGACTCTAATCTACTAAATTTTAAAAATTTGAACTACTATATTGGCACGCCTTTTCCATGTCTGAAGAAAAGTGTTTTGAAAGTAACATCTGACTCACGAAAATATGTTTGTAATTGCACCCTGCTTCTATAGAATGACAAAATCCAATCTATGAGTTTGTCATGTGAACCAATTTTAAAATCTTTCTTAAAGCTACTATTGGGTATTCCCAATAATATATTGGAATAGTATATTGGGTATTTCACATGAAATAATAAAAGTCAAAGATCACTACATGCAATAAGATCCTGAAATGTAGTCTTACGAAATGGTTTCTTATGTCTTTAATTTCTTTCCTTTTTTAATAACTACCAACTTTATCAGATACTAATTTAATTTTATATACTTTTAACTTTTCCCAAATGTTCCCATACCTTCTCTACTTACCCATTAGAGAATATTTCATTCTCTATTCTACTGCTTAAAATAATACTTGTTTGTTCTTGTTTGAAGCTTCAGTATTTTTCATGACCTAGAAAAGTGATTCTTGCTTTATTTCTCGGTAGATTTAATAGATAATCAAACTCTCAAATTTAACAATATCTCACTCAATCAGTTATTTGCAACTCTACAACGAAGAGACGTTAAGTTATATGAAAAAATGATTATGTGTGCATCCTCCTCCTATTTGTCCTATTTAAATCTTTTGCTAAGGTAAAAGATTTTGCTCATGCCACCCAGTCATCTATAAAATCAGAAACCCTTTCCTATGTCCCAAAAATATTCCTGACCTGCTCCAAAAATATTCCTGACCTTTGCAGACCTGTGCAAAGATATAGATATTTATCTATATCATCTTAGAATTTTATATAATTTATCAGCTATATTATATTTTTATCATTTCTCAATCTTATGGGAACTTCAATGAAATTTATAGGCACAGATTTATTTCCACATTTTTAAAAAAATCTCTAGTGATAGAATTAAAGTCAATATTTCTCAGATAAACTCTCTGGTATCTCTCAGAGATTTGGCACACAGTATTTCATTTTTTAAATCTTAATTGCTAATTGAGTATATCATTATGTCATTTAATTAAAAATTACTGGGCTATAAAATAATATATGTAACTACCATCCATTTGTCCAAAATGGGTCAAATTCAACATCATTTAGCACACTGAGTTGGTACACTTAGAGACTTGTAAAAACAAGACTATTAAGTTCTCATTTTGTTTTCTTTTCTGGACACACTTGAGAAATGCCCGGACCACCCGCACTGATCATGCAAAAGTCCAACTTTTCTCTTTTTTTCTGTTCCTAATACAAATAATCACAAATCTTACTCATTGGATCTCATTTGGTCTCTTTCAGTTATTTAACATTTCTTGGCCAATAGCTACATATATTTTTCCACTGGGGAGGGATGACTTTAAGGAAAGTGTATGCTGTCTTGATAAAAATGAGCAAAATGAGTGAGCACTAATATCCTCTCTCCCTTTCCCCTTTCTCTTAGCTTCAGTGATAGATGGGAAGACTGGAACTGGAGCAATCCTCCTGCAATCCTCCAACCCAAGAATTTGAGAGGACATGCCCTGCCCTATCAATTTAGCAAAGTGGAAAGATTAATACATGCATGGTGGGACACTAGCTCAGTGATCTCAATTGTATACTATGAAAATTTCGGTCACATTGGCAAGTATTTCTGTCTGACACTTTAAGATTATAATTTGAATATATGATCACTCTGGAATTTCTCTATCATTGTCAAATAAAATAGCATCTTTTTCCCTTCTTTTTATAGATGCTTTCACTTTTTATGTAAGAATATTGAAAACAAGATTATTTTTCTCAGTGAAAATTTACTTAAGGTTATTGGAAAACTCTGCATAATTTTAAAACCGTTGTCACATTTTATCACATTACAAAAGAAATCATATGAATCTCCTTTAAAAAACTAAACAAGATAATATTGACATTGACCTGTTCTTGGACCTCATTTTCCACAAGTACAGACATATTAGATCGAGATGAAAGTGTTCACTTCCTTGCTTTCTAACCAAGTGTGGGAAATATAGTTTCCCTTTATGCTACAAAAGTCTACCAAGTTAAATCCTTATCTTCTTGTGTATGATTCAGAGAAGACAAGCCTCAGAGAGCTAAATAGTGGAAATAATTATAGACCTTTCTAAGTCCACTCTCACAGCTTGAATGTGGGGTCTGGCAGCATTGGAATTTTAACATGGCATCTAGTATTTGAAAAAACCTACCATATTATTATTTTTCTTTCAAACAATTGAAATGAAAACCATGTTATACTTCTAAAACAACACAAAAGGAAAATGTGTTTTTGTTTTGAATTTGAATTTGACCTTTTCAGGTCCAAAAAAAAAAAAAGACAAAACAAAACAAACCATAGGTTTGCATCTTACTCTAATTCTAAACCAATTAAACATTTAATGAATACTTTTATGCTATCTTCTTTGTAACTACACCCTGAAAACATATATTAAATTACCCATTTTAAAAAGTTGTTTTTTAAATTAAAAAGCAACACTAGATATTCAGAAGAATATTTTGATTGTTCAAATACTTTTAAAAGTCAAATGATTACAGTGACATTTGTTGCTCCAAAAGGTAGAATTTATTTTCTCTTATTATAGTCCTACTAGATGGGGGGCATTTCTAATTGTTTTTTATGAAACTATTGATTTTTGGCATGTTAGTTTTGCTTGATACAATTATTATTTTTAGAATAACAGTAAATAAATAAAAGTTTTATACTTTCTGATAGAAACTGTGGCATAGTCTGAATAGTCTGATTTTTTTTTTAACTATAGAGCCAAGTTTCATATTTCAAAGATGAAAAGATGAGAATAAAAATCTATGTTCTCAGACTTTTGTTTTTGAAACCTGAACATTAATTCTTTGATATAGTCCCTTAGGCTGGATATTATCAGATTTTAAAAGTACAGGCACTTCAATTACATTTTATTAGAATGGACATCTTAAAATAAAAGTGATATTTTATAAGACAGCATGGTAAGTATTTTATTTTCCATGTTTTCAGTAACTTTTAAATTGAACCATGAAAGAACCATTTACAATCTTTAGCAGACTAAATGTTAGTACCACATATTAACAAAAACTTAAATTTTAAATTAATTGTGAATGTTTAAAAATAACAAAGAAAGTTAAAACAACTTCATCTAAAACAAAAAATCAATAATCATCAACTGATTTGATGTTGCCTTGTGTTTAAAATTCCTGATCTTTAGTCTTAGTTCACTTCATCAAACTCAATTTAATTATAACAAAAATTGCCTATTCAGATCAGATCAGCTTTTCTTACTCTATAGAACTATTCTAATATAAATTAGAACTTTCTGTAATTCATCCACTATAAAAATTAATCTTTTTTTCAATAAAATATTCACCCTGCAGAACTATATTTTGATCACATTTATTAATTCAAACACTTTATCCAATTGGAAACTTATCTAAATTATGTTTTTCCTGCATATTCAATGTAAGAAAATTATCACTGTATTAATATTCAGAACTTACTCAAATGGCAGAGCTTTCTAAAGGAAAGTAATTGCATTTGGAATTCAGGACCTAAGATATTTGTATGTTTGTTTATTTTTTCCACATGATCAAGAGTTCTTACTCTAGGAGACATTTTTTTCCCAAATCTGAATCACAAATATCCTGAATAGTCCAGGTATGATTTTCTATTATCAATTAGCAAGAATATCAAGTATAGCAAAGGAAACACTACAGTGAGGGATAACTGTAGACCCCAGGAAAGAAATACATATATTTTCCTCAGCAGTGACAGGAAACTTTCCCTAAATCTTCACAATGGCTCCTTCAAGATAGTGCATACTTCTTCATGAAAATATTGCTGAATCTTAGTCTACCACTATTATCTCCAAATATGAAAAAAACAACTGATAAATATGCAAACATCAGAAATGTTTATTGTTTTCCCAATACTATCAAGCAATTCTAGTAGCATTTATGGAAAATTACCTAGAGTTATCTATAATTCACAACACCTTCCTGCCATTTGGAAATTCAGATAGATAGCAATAGTCGTATTCTATAGGAAAGTCACCATGGATCCTGAAATGGATGCTGAAATAACAAATCCTGAAGAAGCTCTCCTAGGAGAAATACAAGGTGAGGTTCCTATGAGCCGCTGCTGTTCACATTTTATCAACTTGTCAATGGACAGCTTATTTATGTTTGTTTCTGTTTTAAGACACCTTATTTAAAGTTTATTGAACATGTGAATTTTCTCCATGTTGACCTGCATAGAGAAGTACTAGATAGCACTTCAGTTCTATATTTGGGGCTGTTTTAAAAAGCAAAATTACTGACAGAAAGCACAAAAATATGAAAACTGTGGAATAAACAGATGACAAAAATGAAACTTGTTTAGAATATTGAACTTGAAAAATAAGTCAGACCATCATCTCATTCAAACTTAGCTGGGAACTTGTTCTTTGGGTAACTCAAAACTTTTCACTTCTCTGAATAAAATGTCCTCAAAAGAGCTTGAAAGTGGTATTAGTATTGATCTGGGAGTTACAAATCAATCTTAGTGATTAATGAATTCACAAATATGGAACTCAAAATAATGGAAATAGACTATAGATAGAAAAACAGCTTCCTCTGATATCACTTTTAATACTACAATTTATAACTATACATTTTGTATTCTGAACACATGCATTGTTATAAAATGTGGTCTAATTCATTTCATAATAATTTTTCTGTTTTCTGATTATAAAAGGAAAAATAATTTTAGTATTAAAAAGAATCTGAAAAGTACAGAAAGATAAAAAAGTGGAATAAATTACAAAGAATCCTTCTAGCTAAAATAAGTACATTTATAACATATAAAATCATATACCTAGTTATTTTAAATTAAGTTAGTCTCTGTCATTGGTCACTTAAACTGTTCTCCCTTTTCCCACAATTATAATAAATTGTGATAACATTTATTTTTAAATTTTTTTCAATTTTGGATTATTATTGAATTGACTGGGTAAGTAAATCAATATTTGAACATTCTTAATAACAGATTAATAACAATTATACTATCAACACCCGTATGAAGCATGCTCTTTTCCTCTCAGTATTATTTCCTGGCATTGGGCATAACCATTAACACACACACACACACACACACACACACACACACACACACCACTCTGCAAATCAAGCACAGTAACATTTTTTACTTTTACTTTTCATTACATCTGTCTTTAAGCTGAATTTTTTTTTAAAAATACCATTTTACCTTTTACTTTTCCCTTTGTGTATATTGTTTGATGTCATTTTCACAATTTTGAGTCAAGACATTTGTTTTCTTATTCACTTATGTCTGCACTTTAAGAATTAGCCCCTTTTTTGTTACATTAATAAAATATTCTATCATTATATCATTAGCATTGGTTGATTATTCATTATATCTCTATCTTATTTATGTTGACAGAAATCCATGAATATTGCCTCAAACTTTCTTCCTTTGAAAGTTTTTGCATCTCAGTTAATAGTCCTACATATTCTCACATTAAAACATTTGAGGTCAACCTTGATATTACTCTGCCTCTCTCATACTGTAACTTTAAATTTTGTCAGGACATGCCATTACTTCTATTACTTCCTACCACTGCCATTGCTAACAATTCACTCTATGTCAGAATCATCTCTAACCTGAATTATTGCAATATCTTTGTGACTGATCTCCCCGCTTCCACCTTTGCCCCCAGTCTATTTTCCGCACAGTTGCCAGAGTGGTCCTATTAAAATGTCAAGTCACATCAGATCAACCCTATAAAATATTTTCTCTGTAAAATGAAACCCTAAAATGACCATCTAGATGCTCCATGATCTGTAAACTCTTGGACCTTATCTCCCAGGATGCAACCTCACCTTCACTTACCTAAAGCACATTGATATCTTTGTTCTTCAACCAAACCAGACATGCCTCTACTTTAAGTCTGAGCAATGACCTTTTGCATTCTGGAATGCCTTCCCTTGGGGTAAGTCTTTTACAATTACTTCAAAACAACCAAGTGATTATTATTATCATATTTTTAGGTAAATTTAATGGGCATCAATGTATTCTCTATTAGTAATACATTTAAAAGAAAAATGAATAGTTTTTCTGTAAGCTCCATGTTGACTACAAATTATCTTTTTATTACATCAATCTTTCCACTAAATCTCAGCAGTAGATAATGGTTTCTCAACAGCCAATATTCAATCCTGTTCCCATGAACTAATTTTAAAATAGCCTATATTACTAAGGAATAAATTCTCAGAAAATTTTATGTTTAATAGGTTTTATCAAAATATATATTCATCAATTACATTTTATTATTCCTAATAGTAATTTAATCCAGGAGTTTTTTTAACTTCCTGGACCTTTTATCACTCAAAACTTCAAACATAAACTTTGATCAAACAAAACTTTAAAAAGATATATTTTATTCACATATTTTGGTGGCAGAAAGATAATCAGTACACTTTCAAATGTAAATCAATATGAATTTTGAGAAGATAAAAAGTGAAGTATCTAGAAGTTTTACTGTTATATAAGAATATATTCAAGCACAGTTGCCAGAATGATCCTATTAAAATGTTGTCACATCATGTTATAGATCAGCCCTATAAAATATTTTTCTTTGTAAAATGAAACCCTAAAATGGCCATCTAGATGCAAATATTATTTTTGGTCTACTAACTTCTACCTAAAGAAGATTACTTTTCATAATGTAAATGGGCCTCAGAGAGTCCATTAAAAGACTTTAAAGCAAAGATAAAAGTTTCCCAAAAAGAAAGGAATTCTACCTGGAGAATGTAACATGGGAATCCTACCTGAATTTGTTTCCCACCTCAGGCATGCCCTGCAGATTTCAGACTCAAGACTGCAACAACTCATAGATGTGTGTGTGTGTGTGTGTGTGTGTGTGTGTGTGTGTGTATAGTTGCGAGTGCACCTATGCTTGAATGTATATCTATACTATTTCAATCAACTTCTTTAAACATATGTGGGTTTAACTTTAGGGCCAATCCACCTTATAATTGACCTATAACATAAAACCAAGGTAAAAATAAACATATAGTCTCAACAAATGGTTTAAAAGTTTATAACATTTAGTCTGGAAGGTTGGGTAGACATTGACACCAAATTGCAGAAGATAAACTCAAAAATTAATGATTATTTAATGCATAATATTCTGGAAAAACTACGTACATCAAGTGGGAAAATGTCAAAGTAGTTAGAGAGGAGACCACTTAATTTACTAGAATTGCTTTCTGAAAGAAGTTTGTTAAGAAGTGTGTGACAATGACAAGAGTAAGTGATAGGACAGTTTGGAAATTTCCATTTTGGCAATGTGAACTTTCAAAATATTCATTAATTTTAATTTTAATTTTTTTATTTACTTCAGTTAAGAAAGAAGTAGGAATCAATTTTTGAAGCATTGTCCCAAGTAACCAGGCAGAATTTTAAAATTTAAATCAGTTTTGAGATCCAAAATAGTATTTTACAATAATACAGCGAAGAATGGTTAAGTATTTGTTGCTGGTGTTATTTATTTGAGAAAGAATTTTGTTAATTTTAATTTTAATTAAAGGAGTCTGTATTTTGATTCTGGCTTGACATTCCTTTCCATGACTGTTTTTGTTTCAATAGTTCTTTTTTTCTTTTTTTCCCCTCTTCCCATAGGATGCTGTTTTATAACAAGTTTGGGGTATGCCTACAAATAAACGTCATTAACTTTAGATTGGTTAACAGGAATTTGTACTTGTATTTTTATTTATATAAAATAAATTTATTTATATAAATAAATTTTATTTATATGCAAATTAATTGCCCTTTTTAGGGCAGTAGATTCTGAAATATACATTTGGTAACCACTATTTGATTATTTTCTCTGGTTAATATCCCCAATGTGATAATCCAATATATATTCATATAATTCTTCTATTAAAGAACATTGCGAGGCAGAGAATTAAGCAAATTTACTTTTGCTAAAATGATAGTTTAAATTTAAATATACTAAATATCATTGCAAATATATTTTACTTGATTACCTTTAATATTTAATTTTTTTCCTAAGTGTTAAGCATATGCATATATAAAAATATACAAAAGCTCCAAGTAAATTACCTACAAGTAGGTTTGCCAGGTCGGAAACCCATTTCTGTGACACTGTCACTTTATAATAAATACTGAATTATATGACTTTATGTCCCAAAGAAATAATACCCTCTAATAGTTCCCAGAGATTGCTTTATTCATCATTTAAAATGAGTGATGCCACCTTATGATTTTTCTATAAAAATCTCATTTTTTGTAGAACTTTTATATAAGTGTTGACAGATCTGATGCTGCTGTTTCAGGAGGTGGCATAACTCATATTGGCATGTTTGCTATACTATTGAAGGCCTTGATTATCTTTTACATTTCTTCCTTCATTTTGTTTCATTTTATAACAGATCTAAGAAAACAATAACTTCAGGGTAAGGTTAAATTTGATGATTTACAGTACTATAAAATTTATCTACAGCTTTATAGTATATAATTGAATGGTACTTGAGTGTTTATCAGCATTGTTTATACTTATTTTACACATCATTTATTCTATCTGTTAAAAATATTGGCTTTTGTATATTGAATTTCCTTTTAAAGTAAATAATTTCAAAACAGTATTCTTTTTCTCTAAAATGCAAACATTATATATATTTTCTATATAGTGAGCATTTGTAATTATTAACCAATTCTCAAACTCTCAAAATATATCAATTTTGAATAGTGTACTCATAGATAGTAACTGAAGTTATAATATATGTTGATTATTTGAATAATATTTCTAATATAGGACTTCCTAACTGCCTTCTAAAAAAACTTGTGATATCAATATAAGGGGAATCCAAGTGTATAAGGTATGCTGATCCCCATAAATTTACTAACCAGTTCAGGGGTTATCAATACATTTTTTGCCAAAACACATTGTATCTGGCTAGTTCCATTTCATGTGTAATGCTTAAACATTATTATATATTACAGTTTTTACACTCAGTGGGGTTGAGAGGTGACTTGACTAATTCTCTCATCTTTCTCACCTACTGAAAAATCCTGGGCCGACTTCATGACACCTAGGTCCACATTATATCTGAAGAAAGTACATGTAAATGGACTTCAAGGGAAATCATGTAGCCAGAAGTCAGTAGAAATCTTCAGGGTATAAGGAAAACTATGAGGCTCCATTCAAAGGATAAATAACCAATTCAAAATAAAGGATTCATATCATGAAGATATAGAAGGTATATTTATAAATCAGAGTGTATGTATTATATTTTCTCAATACTGGTAATCTGTATTTGATGAAATCATGAGAAAAAGTTGCTCTTTCTTATATTTTTGTTAGTGATTAGGTAAAACTGGATGTTTCTCTTTATACATCTGTGTGAGACAAGAGAGAGAAGGTATATAAAATGACAAAATGAGTAATTAGTGCTTTTTTCTTTGATACAGTTCTAGAATACAATAATGATTAATGGGTAGAAAGTCCATGAAATTTATTTATGAAGAAAAAAATACATGTAGATAGAAATCTGAAATTAGAGATAAATAATAACTCAGGGAAGACTAGAAATAAAATTTCAGGGGTGGCTAGAAATTGAATTTACAGTTATTACTAATAAATAGATGTAAGAAATTATGAAACACTAGATTCAAAAAGTGACTGACAGATTTAATCCTAAAGCTAAAATTTGAAAACTGTAGAATTACTCAATACTTATTCACAATTCATAATTCTGCATTTGCCTCAGCTATCTGTATGAGGTCCAGAAATCTAACTAAAGTTCAGAAGGACAAAAAATTCTTTTATATAGATCCATGGGGAGATATAAAGAGACATCATTTTAAAATGTTAACCCACGTTTATTCTTTATATTATAACATATCAACTCAGTTATTGGATTCAGAATATAACATGTAGCTATTTCTTAAACATACATACTCCCTCTTCCTCCTCCTCATTTTTCTTCTCTCTCTCTCTCTCTCTCTCTCTCTCTCACACACACACACACACACACACACACACACACACACATAACACACAGATCAAAGTCAAGTTGTATGGCCCAACTAGACCCAACTGTTATATGAGTGATAATTAAATTATATTTAACTTCTACTTAACAGCAACAATCTAGATGAAGTTCTGGCCTAAGGTAAAGAAAATAAGAAAGGGCAGAAGAGCAAAAGAGGCAGAAATACCATTTACAATCTAAGAAGAGTTACACAGAATAAAACAATTACAAAGTTCCTATTTTTTTTTTTTTTCATTTTTCCTCTAACAGAATAATAAATGGACTAGGGTTGAGTCACATTAGGAAAAAATACCAAAAAACATTAGTGATTCTAAAACAGATGGAGTATTTATGATTAACTGCTTAATTGTGTATATGTATATGTGTGTATATGAGTAATCTCATGACCCACAAGTGACAGAGGCAGGAGATTGGAAGCAAACCTCAGATCAGCAAGCTTTCCTTTATTCTGCAGTGAGGTCCATGGATCAGGCACTCGAGTGCGCATTTTCTGGTTATGGAGATGGCCTCCAGGTTACAGAAGGAGTCTGGGTTTTTAGAGTTTCACTGGAGACTGTGGACATGCAGTTTGGACAATCAGGGACTAGCTGTACAGGTTAGAACTTTACCTTAGGAAGGTAGTTGTAATGTACCTTACAGAAATAGAGCAAGCAATTATGAAATTCATCTGGAAGAATAAGAAACCCAGAATAGCTAAAGCAATCCTTAGCAGAAAGAGCGAAGCAGCGGGTATTCCAATACCAGATCTTCAACTCTACTACAAAGCAATAGTAACAAAAACGGCATGGTATTGGTACCAAAATAGAAAGGTAGATCAATGGTACAGAATAGAGGACACAGACACAAACCCAAATAAATACAATTTTCTCATACTAGACAAAGGTGCCAAAAATATGCAATGGAGAAAAGATAGCCTCTTCAACAAATGGTGCTGGAAGAATTGGAAATCCATATGCAATAGAATGAAACTAAACCCATATCTCTTACCGTGCACGAAACTAAATTCAAAATGGATTAAGGACCTCGGAATCAGACCAGAGACCCTTCATCTTATAGAAGAAAAAGTAGGTCCAGATCTTCAACATGTCGGCTTAGGACCAGACTTCCTCAACAGGACTCCCATAGCACAAGAAATAAAAGCAAGAATCAATAACTGGGATAGATTCAAACTAAAAAGCTTTCTCTCAGCAAAGGAAACTATCAGCAATGCGAAGAAAGAGCCTACAGAGTGGAATAAATCTTTGCCAATCACACTTCAGACAGAGCACTAATCTCCAGAATCTATAAAGAACTCAAAAAACTCTACACCAAGAATGCAAATAACCCAATCGACAAATGGGCTAAGGAAATGAATAGACATTTCACAGAAGAAGATCTATAAGCAATCAACAAACATATGGAAAAATGTTCAACACCTCTAGTAATAAGAGAGATGCAAATCAAAACCACCCTAAGATTCCATCTCACCCCAATTAGAATGGCGATTATCAAGAATACAAGCAACAATAGGTGTTGACGAGAATGTGGGAAAAAAGGTACACTCATACATTGCTGGTGGGGCTGCAGATTAGTGCAGCCACTCTGGAAAGCAGTGTGGAGATTCCTTAGAAAACTTGGAATGGAACCACCATTTGACCCAGCTATCCCACTCCTTGGCCTATACCCAAAGGACTTAAAATCAGCATACTACAGAGATGCAGCCACATCAATGTTCATAGCTGCTCAATTCACAATAGCCAGATTGTGGAACCAACCTAGATGCCCTTCAGTTGATGAATGGATAAAAAAACTGTAGTATATATATACAATGGAATATTACTCTTCCATAAAGAATGATAAAATTATGGCATTTGCAGGCAAATGGATGAAATTGGAGAATATCATGCTAAGTGAGATAAGCCAATCTCAAAAAACCAAAGGACGAATGATCTCGCTGATAAGTGGATGATGACACATAATGGGGGGTGGGAGGGGTTAGTGTTAGGGTTAGAGTTAGGGTTAGGAAGGGGGGCAAGAATGGAGGAAGGACTGTATAGAGGGAAAAGAGGGGTGGGGGGGGAAATAACAGAATGAATCAAACAACATTACCCTATGTAAATTTGTGATTACACAAATGGTATGCCTTTACTCCATGTACAGAGAAACAACATGTATCCCATTTGTTTACAATTAAAAAAAAAAAAAGTTTGAAACTCATTCTTATCTGGGGAGATAGAAGTCCAGATTCTGAGGGATGAGTACTCAAATCTTGCTGTTTGCTTTTCTTTTTCTGGGATTCATTTTTTCCCAGAGTGTCAATATTTGCTATACCACCATTTAGAGCTAATTTGCAATGGGCAGGTCAAAGTTCAGGGCCCAGCATTTCAGTATTTGCTTCCTTCCTTCAAGATGTACTGGAGCTGGGAAGGGGTAAATGTTTGTTTTTGGTGTAGATGCTGAGGATGAACCTGGGAAGGGTAAAATTTTGCTTTCTCCCCTCAGGGTCCATTGTTATTGGGAAAGGATGTATACAGAGGTTTAATGTTTGGCTAATTTCCCTTATCTCCTCCAAAGCCACAGTTCCTCCATTTTTCTTGAGGAGCTATCTTAGAGGAATATTGTTTTTCATAACTCATCAATGTCTGTAATGTCTCTGTATATGTTGTTAAGTGTGTGTCTTGGTGAATATTGATTCATTTTACATTTTACAGATAAATATATAATATGCATAAATTCTACAGTATTAGCAACACATTGAGTAGATCAAATATTTTTATACGTACCATTCTTTCCTTCATTGTATCTAACACAGAATGATTAATAAGCTTATTAAACAACATAGAATAAATGCATATTGTCTCACTGTGGATAAAAGTATATATCTTTCAGATAACAATATGTAGTACAAAGTAAAGTCTTTTCAAAAAAATTTAATGATTTTTTTAAATTTAGCACAACATGTTCAAAATATTGTCATTTCAACACAAAATCAATTTAAAACTTATTCTTGAGTTATCTTACATTATTTAAAAATTCTAAGTCATTGAAATCTGGCATACATTTGTATGTGTGCACATTTTAATTTATTTTTAAGTCATTTTGTAACTAATACAAAAAAGCAAAAATAGCACGGATTAAAAGGGTAGCATTTCCTGGCATGGTGGTGTGCTCCTGTAATCCCAGCAGCTGGGGAGGCTGAAACAGGAGGATGGCGAGTTCAAAGCCAGCCTCAGGAAAAGAGAGGTGTTAATCAACTCAGTGGGACCCTGTCTCTAAAGAAAATACAAAATGGGGCTGAGGATGTGGTTCAGTGGTGGAGTGCCCCTGAGTTCAATTCTCAGTTCCTCTCTCCATAAAAGAAAAAGGGGTAGCATGTGTTTCAGTGTGAGTATACATGGCATAATGTGAAATATTTTTAAGATTAAAAATGAATTTTTTCTTTATGAGATGACAGTGTAATATAAGACCTTATCCTAACTAAGAATGTTGTCTCAGGAATGGCAAAATTTATCTTTGTGTGGTTGGTTGATTGGGACAAGCTTACTAATTTTCTTTTTTTTTTTTAATGTTGCTTCAGTGATTAGTATAAAAAGTACATAGATCAATTAGCAATGACAGCCAAGTACTCAGATATGAAAGTAGTAGCACACATAATTGCTGCCCCCGGTCTAATTCATTTATAAAGCACTTACTTCATCGAACTGTTATGCATTGACTAGTATTTCACATTATGAAATGAGTTCATAGGGACTGGAGGGATTCATTTGAAAGAGAAATGGTATAATAATGTCAGCCAGAGGCAAGACTTAGGGAACAAAAGGAAAATGCAATGGAGTTTTTGGGGAATTGTTGAAGTGTAAGAACCTATGAGAAAATTTAAGTGCAGGAAGTAAACATAACCATAGAATACTACAGACTGAACACTGACAGCAGATACAGTCAGGTTCCATCTAAGCATGGATACAGTTTTTAAGTGCACTTTGAAGTACTTCTATGGTCTGACCCCATGCCTCACAATCTACTAATCCTTACTTTATTTTCCTCTATGATACCATTATTTCTTTTTCTTTGCCTGTAATTCTTCAACAAAAAATTTATTTGGAATTGCTGCTTCCCTTGTTTTTCTCAACTTGTTCTTCTTTTACTTTGATATCCATCCCTGATAAAATTGCTTTCTTACCAGAGACCTCCAAATTTGATATCTGATTTGTCATTATACTCAGATTCTTTGCAGAATTGACAATCCATTTCTATAAATTCTCTTTTCATCTATAAAAATGTATTCTCTTTGTTCCATAATTAATTTCAGTCTCTTTTACTAGATCATCCCAAATTAATGTTCTTTGCTGTTATTATTTTTTGCTGTTGTTTATTTAACTGTATTGAGCTCTAAATATTTGAAAAGATACTTCCATGTGGAACCATAAGTTTTGTCTTCAGTGAGCTGAGACTCCAGTTGGATTTGTTAGGGATGCAGAGCGTTACACAATGTTCTAGGCTGTAAGCACACAGTGACATGGGCATTAAAGGTGTTGCTTATATTTAGAAAAGTTTTCACTTAAACTATTATTTGAAATTTGCCTTGATGGTGAAAGATATTTTAATAAGCATTGGCTAAATTCCTTACCAATTTTTATAATTTATACAAAAAATGTTGATTGATTAAGTCATGGGTCTTGCCCATCTCTGAAAAGAAATAGAATTTTCTTCAAGTGAAGACAATTTAGAGTTCCTTATATCACTTCATCTCACGCTTTTCTACTTTGTCCCACAAAAGACATTTTTAGAAATGCAAAGTACTTATTTACCCCTTATAGATTATCTATGCATATAAGTTCACTAAAGTCAGTTAAAAGTTTTTAACCTATACAAACAATTTTGTTTGCTCTTCAGTAAAACTTGTAAGCAATAACTCTACATTAATTGATGCAACTAAATATAGCATATTTTGAAAAAAGCAAATTTCTTAAATCAAGTGTATTATCATAATTTAGTAAAACTACATGCTTCCATTGCTAATCAAAATTTCAAGCAGTACAAAAAAATTTCTCTAAAATAACTTAATAATGTCAAGTAGAATGAATAGTAGACATAATAATACATAATATACACACACTGATCTATGATTTATAAATAATTATTACTTAAAAATCTGAGTGGGGAATTTTTTAGAAGTGTATCCTATATATTTAGGTACCATAATGGAGGTTTATTAAACAAAATTGACAAGTAAAGGAAGAAAGAGTAAAGTAAGCACATCTGAATTTATTGTCACATGTTCTTGCCATTGTAACTCTGATGCTCTTGTTAATAATAGTCTTTTAAAGTGTTTTCTTCAAAATGTTTTTTCTTTTGGTATTGCCTACATTATATTGTTATATGCATGTATGAACATGTAACAATGAATCCCACTATAATGCACAAATACAGTATACCAATAAAATATATGAAAAAAATAAAAGAATTAAAAATTTTAATTTCTGATGAATATAAGTTTTCCCTAATAAGACAATACACTACAGTTACAAAAAAAATTCATATGGACTGAAACTGATTTAGGAATAGTTCAAATGATTAAAGCTGTCTTTAATCTGAAACAGATGCAAAATTTCTTGACTGGTCTTTAACTTTGAAATGATGAGTCCTGGAAACATTTGAGGTACAAGTTTTTTTGTAGCAGTTACATAAGTGCCATAGTTTGTACTTATTTTAGTTAAAAAAAATAAAGCAAACCATCAAAAATGTGTGTAATAATTATTTTATCATAAAGAACGTCATTTTGCCTATATCATAGAATATGTGTACTTACACAAACCTAGTGGTATCAGTCATTCACTTAACGTGGTCTTGTAGTGCAATCAAGAGAAGAGGGGAAACAGGAGATACATGAAGCTGTGGCCAGCATGATATTGTGGCCACAATATTATGATACATTATTTTAAGGCTTACTTTTTCATGTAAGTAAAAAGAGTATATTCTAAAATAATGACATAAGTATAGTATAGTACATACATAAATTAGTAATATAGTAATTTACTATTTTTATCAAAATTTATTCATTATATACCATGTGCTGTACTTTTACAGAACTAGACATATAGCAAGTTTCTCTACACAACATCATCAGAAGAACATGAGTGCTTTGTTGCACTACAATATTTGATGGCTATGGGGCTACTAGGTACATTTTTCAACTCTATTAACAACTTTGTGGGACTACCATTGCACATGGGGTCCATCATTGGCTGAAATGTCATTGTTTGGCACATCACTATATATCATAACCATGTATTATTCAAACTGCTGTTCTTTTTATACTATAAAATATATACAAGGTGGAAATTAATATTTTCTTGATATCCTCAAGATGCGCATTCTCTTCCTTACAGACTAGTACTCATAAATGTTATATACAACAGTATTAGATAATGAAAAATAGTTTATCATAAGTTGTTTTCTTAGCCTACATTCCTAAATCATTGATAGAGAACTAGAGTTCTTTATCACAGCTTTTAAGACTCTAAAATCTATGTAAATGAGATGAGGGAGTTTCTTTTAGACAGAGATCTCTGTGAAAAATGTCATGCCCCAAAGATAAGTGAATGTTCTTCTAAAGATATTTTATACCTGCTAAGCTCTTGTTAGAAAGCACTGGTGATAACTCTTTCAAGATAAGCATAAGAAGTATGGATATTCTGAGACCTAGTTCATGGGCTCCTGTCAATTCAGCCAAGAATATCTGGTATAATCCATAAAGAAATAAAAAAGATGTTGTAATATAAAGATGCATGACCATCTCAAAATGGTGAAAAGGAAATTAGAATCAGGATTCCTGCTCCTCACACAGTGAGTGCATCTTTCCCTCCTTATCACAAAAGCAACGAATCAGAAAGTAAAAATCATTGATAAAGGAAAAGGCAAAAAAATCGTTGCATGTTGGACTCAGCCTAGTACCAGGAGTAGATTTTGGCTTATCAACTCACACGACAGCATCCTGTGCTTGAAGGAATGTGAACTTATAAGTCAACTCTTCTGTGAAAGTGACTTTAGGAGATCACTTTGTGACTTACTCATTATTGTGTAGTTATTTCAAGAGGGAGCATGGCCTCTGAAGTGAAACTGAATGCAAGACTGGCTTTTCTAGTGAGAGCACACACAAGAAAACAGAGCCAGACTCACTTGGCTGCTGCTGCTGTTGCCTTCCTGATCCACATTCTGTAAAGTCTTACACGTTCTGAGTTTGGGGAATCCATGATTTACTTGATAAGTATGTGAGATGGAGGTAAATATAGGAAGACAGAAATAATGATGTTGCCTGCTGCAAAATATTTATGAGAATACCCTTCCAGTAGGCAGTGATCCACATCAGCATCAGGAAAACATGTAAAAATACATTTCAACATTGTCCCTGAAGCAAATATCAAGTAATTATTCCATGTTTTCAGTAGAAGGAAGAATATTAAAACACACGGAGCAATAATATTGTCCACAGGAAGAATATGGTCAATTTGTCAATTAATGTGACTTTGTAAGAAAGGGACAGATGTCTTAATTTTGAATTATTGTCCAATTTGTTCCTTTGAACTCATAGAATATGGATTTTTTCATCTTCTTTCAAACCAGAAATCCTACTCTCTATGTGGTAAAATCTTTGAAATACTACACACACACACACACACACACACACACACACACATACATACCTACATATATATATGCACATATATTTACAATTCAAACTACTTGCTGAAATGTATTTAAATTAAAATTATAGGTATTTAATGAGAACTTCATTTTGTTTTATTTTATGACACCTTTATTTGATGTATGAATTTGCTTTATTTGGTGTATATTTCTTACAGGAAAATATTACTGTGTACAGATATTCCTGATATTTCCCTACAGCTACATTACTTAGATATCATCTAATTTCTATATTAATAAACTTGATCAGACACTACAAAATGAAGTCATCAACATGTGGTTGTCACCCAACTAGATTTTTTGCAGTTCTGTTCTCTAACTTAATATGTGACTTGAACTATGCTAAAAAAGTAAATGATCCATTAGGCAACAGCATTTCTTCAGAGCACTTCAAGATCAAATTCGTCCTAGTGATCATATTTCACTTGCTCTTGAGTGTGGGTTAGGAAAATTGTTCTCATTTTAAACATTGTTAGTTTTACCTTAAAAGTATGGAAACATTTCTAGGTAATAAAATATGTTTACCAAGCTGCTCTGCCTCAAGGCTACACCACCTACACTGTATGGAGCTGATCAAATGAAATCATCATTCTTTACAACAGTCCTGTCATAAATGTTCACTGGTACGGTGTTGTCAGGCTACCTTAAATAAAATAGGTCAGAGTCCTTTTCCACAGCATTTCAGACTCCTACTCTGTAGCTGCCCCATTCCACTCTGACCTTTGTGGAACTCACAAAAACTTGAGATCAGAGCAGATCTCCAGTTTTTAGATCAGTGATAAATATATCTCATTTATTTGATAAAATGGAATGTAGGCTACTTCTTTAGATGAGTCACAAGCATTTGAGAATGAACCTTTTCCTGGAAGACATAATTCATTACCATTTTGATGATTTTAACTGAAGCACTCCACCTTGAATTTTTATCTTACACTTTTGAACTAGAACTTGATCATTTAATCCAGAACAGGTATTCAAATAATGATGAATTTATTTTTAATACATGTAATTATTTCTTTCAAAACTCAGACATTCCATTTATTAAATTATTTTAGAAAAAACAGGCATTATGTGAACCTTATTTTCTTGTATAGCTTACATGGAGAATTATATTATTAAGGTCTTACAGCTGTCTCTGTGTGCTATTCATCACATTTTATTCTTCAAATTTTGTTCACTTTCTTTTTTTCAGCTTTTTGTCTGCAAAGTTTTATCTATAATTTTCTCATGAAAATCTTACTATTGAATTAAGGTGGTATATTTAAAATATTCTATCTCATGTAAATCAGATTATCAAGTCACATGTGTTTGCCCAATACACAACCTTGCATCCTTTCTATGTTGGCTCGATGTTTCATTGGAATTGTGATATATTTGACTGATAAAGTCATTTAAGATCCTAAATTTTATTTTATCTGAAATTCAGTTAAAATAAAAGATCTTAAAACATGTCAAGCTGAAATGACAAGGATTTTCCTTTTGGATAAGAGTAGGCCAACATATGCTATAGCAACTTGGTACCTAAAGCACATACACCAAGTGAAAAGCAGATTCCACATAGAGTTCTCCACTTATTAGCCTACTATGTAGGTGAGTGAGCTTATGTAAAAAGTAGTAAGTCATAAAGATCAAATTACCTCTTATTTCCTTTTGTATAACGGGTTCAAGCTCAAACTGTCTTAAGATGTTTCTGCACTTTCATTGATGTAGTAACATTTAAAAACCTAACAAGTTTTCAAATGTGGGGTGATCTCATTATATTTCTTGAATACAAAAGTATATAAATGAAGAAATTCTATGATTCAATAAATCAATTCCTGAAGAAAGAATATACTGGTGATTTATGCATCTTTAAGCATATGCAAAAGACTAGACTTCAGGGGTATTGTTATATAAAGAATTTTCTAGTGTACTCATCAATCCAACTATTATTTTTGTTCACTTTGAACATTCTGTTCTATACACTCAGGATATAGACATGATATGAACTGTGATTAATGTCAGGAGGTAATATACTACCCTTGATCTCATATACTGCCATATTAAAATTTGTAGGTTACTAATATGAAGAAATGTTGCAGAATATAATTTTCATTGTGTTAATCTATTTTTAGAAGTTTTATTTTCAGAGAGTACATCAGAAAAAATTTGGTTGAGGAAAGCAGTTATCAATCTATAGGGCAGCATGTATCTTAAATAAGCATGAAAATTAACTCCAAGAGCACACATTTGTTCAAAGGAGGACTTCTGAGGTTCTAAACTTACTTGTTTTCATCACCTTTTAAACTGTCAATTATTGGATGCCTCATATGGCAATCTTAGTATTTCACAGTTTGCTACATTGCACAGCTTTCCTTTCTGAATTTGTATATTAAGGCTGATTTAGGTTTGTTTATACAAAATTTGGGCACTTCAAGTGACTCTTTAAATAAAGCTAGGAATATTTTTAAAGGGAAATAAAATCTATTTTCCTTCAAACTTCATAATACTATGGCAAATTACTGGTACAAAATCATAAATTCTTAATTTACAGGCAGATTAGGTGAGTAATGGGATTTTTTAAAATTTCAGATTAGTTCTATGGTTCCTTCTCCTCCCCTTGTAGGTTTTATTGTTTTAGTCATTCTCGATTTGTCTGAGAGGTCTGTTCTCTAGTTATTGCTCAAATAAAGTTCCCAGTTTAAATAAATTTTTAAGATGTAATAAATTAAAACATTGAAATCATAGTTATATGATGAGGTAAAACAATTTCATAATTTATCTTCCCCCTCCTCCCAACAGATAAGGTAGAGAAAAAACATACATAAAAAGTGGGAAACTTATATAAACTTGTAAATTTTCTTGTTCATAAATATACGAGGATTGGATTCTATTATTAATGATATATCTTTGTTTGAACTCATTTTTATAGTCTCAGATGTGTTGATATTTTCTCACTGCAGTATAATTATTAATCTCCTGGTATAGTATATTTTTATACAAAACACAAAATCTTTCCTCCATTAGAGATTAAATTACATGTCCTTGTAACATGCTTCTGATCTTTGGATCTTAAAAATTCCCCAAAGGTCCACGTGGTAAAGGCTTGGTTTCTAATTTGGTGTCACTGGTAGGCAGTGAAAACTTTAGGAGTTAGACCCCAGTGTGAGGTCACAGAGGTTATATCATCAAAAGGGAACATGGAAATCGACTACTTCCTCTTTCTCTTTCATATCCTGGATATGAGGTGAATAATTTTGCAACACCACATGTTTCTGCCATGATATCCTGCCTTGGTATACGCCCAAAGCAATAGGGCTAACAATCATGAATTGAAACCTCTAAGGTTATGAGTTAAAATAAAACCTTTATCTTTGTAAACTGATTATCTCAATTGTTTTTGGGACAGATAACAAGGAATATTGGTATTGAGAAGTGGGGGTCTGGCAATACCATATACCTGACAATGTTGAAGAGACTTTGGAATTAGTTTACAGATGGAAGTTGAAACAGAAATTTGTAAAAGTATGGTAAAACTTAATGGGCAATCATGTTGGTGGTTTAGAAGACCAGAATGCTCATAAAAATGTGGACAGTAAATAGAGAAACAACATGTATCCCATTTGTATACAATAATAATTAAAAAAAAAAAAAGACTATACTAAAAGTTTCAGACAGAAATGAGAATTCTATGGGTAACTAAAGATTATCCTTGTTACATGGGAGCAAAAAGTTTAAATGCATTTTGTCTATACCCTGATACTTTGTGGAAGCCCAAGCTTAAAAGTAATGGACTAGTTGATCTGATGGAGAATATTTCAAGTCAGGAAAGCCCTTAGACTGTGGCATAGTCTTTTGAGAAGAGAGCCCACAGCACCCTGCCTACACAGGGCCACTGAGGGAATCATTTGTCTCTGGGTTTCATTTCCTCACATTTAGCCAGCAAGTGACTGAGAGGACATTGCATCCATTGATAAAGCAGACACACATGCAGCTTGCATTGGCAGTACACTTTGGCATCATCCACCTGACGCTGATTTTTCAAGTGCACAGATTGCAAGTTATGCGATCATGGAGGCTTCCTTCCAGGTTTCAGAGGAATGGGAGGGAGTCTAAGTAGTGTGTTGCTAGCTCCAAGTTCTTCAAGAAAACCCCCCACAGGTTGATGTGTGGAACTGTGGCAGTAAAACTGAAGATCTAATGGAAATGTAAAGAAAATAGGGATGCCAGTATATACAGTTCCTGCCAAGAGATGCTCCAGGTACATGCAAAGCCAGTCTGAGAGAAAGGCAATGTGACCTGCAACCAGTGAAGTTCTGTGGGTGGATATGCCCAAGCCCCCCTCCTGCCACACCATGTCCCAAATTCCAAAAAATGAAACATTAGTATTTGTTTGCCCTGCTGGGTTCTGTCCTACTTATATCTGGTCTCTCGTTTATATTCTACCCATTTCTTCTTTTTGGAATGTCTACCCTGGGTCTGTCACATCATTCTATTTTACGTGTATGAACTTGTCCATCCACACTCAGAAATTCATAGCTCAATTTTCCGTAGTCTTAGAGAAACTTTGGACTAGTAATTTTGAGCAATGCTGAAAGAATTAAGACTTAGGGAGGATTGGGGGTTAATTAAATGTATATTGCATCATGAAATTAACAGGAAATTTTAGGGAATAGAAACAGAAAGTTACAATTTGAACCTTAAATATACCCAAAGATCTGTATGGTAAATCTGGGTCCCTAGCCTGGGATTTTGGGAAGTGGTGGAAGCTTTATGAGAACAGGTCTGGTGGGAGGTCTTTAGTTCCCTGGGGATATGCCCTCAAAGGGGATTGTGGGAACCAACCATTGCCTTTTCTCTTTCTCTCTCTCTCTCCTCTTTCTTTCTTCTTGGCCAAGAGGTGAGAGGTTTTTGTTTGTTGGTTGGTTGGGTTTTTATTTTTTTAACATAAACCATTGCTATGATAATGCTACCTTGTCACAAGCCCAAAGTAGCAGGACCAAAGGATCATGGACTGAAATCTCTAAAACTGTTAGTCAAAATAAGTCTTTCTTTTTTAAATTTGATTATCTCAAATTTGTTACAGGAATAGAGAACAAACTAATATCCTGTTGTTTCTTTTTGAACATATTTTTCTTTCAGTTGTAATTTTACATTTGTATATTTACCAAAGGCTAAGAATATTTCATTAAAACTATATTTTAGTTGCCAAGCTTACAAATAAATTTTAAGTAACATATGAATTTATTATTGAGTATTTGCAATGCATCTGACATTGTGCCAAGTGGTCTGTGATAGATATTTATGATCAAGCCATAGTGGTCAGAGAGAATAAATATAACAGATATATCAGAACAGTACTGAGTAGATGAATCTTATTAGCATTCAAAATTGGCAAGAACAAGATGGGTAGGGCAATTAGAAAATTCTTCACAAAAGAGTTAAACTCTGCCATCATATATAAATAGGCAATATTTACTAAATATTTATAACATAAATGAGGCACAATCTCGTTCATAGATCATTGCTGTGACTTTAAAACTGTCTACCTTACAATTTAACTCTTATTTCTCCTCTGCACTACTGATATTAAGAAACTGAAATTGATCATGCCATCTGTGGTATAGTGAGAATGAGAATGGGCTTACCTTTTAACTACTCTGTTGTTTGACTGCTGAATATAAAATCCAAAGTCTTCAGTGAAAATTGTAAAGAATATTTCCAACTTCTTTCAGCTTAAATGTTTGGTTGTTTACATGTAATTCCTCTACTGGTACTCAAAACTAGCTCAATAGCATCTGTTCAACTGGCATCTGTACTGATTGTGCCTCCACAAATGAGACTGTACAACTGACTTCCATATTTTTCCACTTTTAAGACTTATATTCTACTACCTAATGTATTCTAATATTTGCACAAATGCATATGTCTCTTTGATTTCAAGGACCATCAGTGGTATAATGAGGATAAGAAATGACTTACCTTTCTGTTTTTCCAGGACTAATCTTTACTGTGTAACATCTTACCATCCTCCAGAAATGGTATTGGGAAGAAGGTAGATTTGAACTTGACTCTTCCTGAGGTTGAGAAATATGAAGGTAGTGATATAACAGCTATAGCTTAACATTGTCTACTTTCCATTTGGGCTACTTTCATATCAATGAATATGGATTCTGGAGAGCTATGAGGAGTACCTGAATACAAATAAATTCATGAAACAGGTACTTTGTACACAAATAAACTATTTGAATATATCTGAGTAAACATGATATTATATTACTATCTTTTGAAGACTTTCAATTAGCTCTTGAATCTTCAAAGCAGAGTTCTTAATTAACATACATTTGGAGCATGAAGTTTGAAGATAAAATGCTTTTTTCAGGTCTCCTTGTATGAGAACTCTCATTAGAGTCAAAAGTATAGAGCTTAATCTTAAAACTTGGGAAGGTATATTTTCTATTATTGAGGTCTATTCAACCAAATGCCATACCAGAAAAAAAAAAAAAAAATAGGAAACAGCCAACTAAAAATCAATTCACCATGTCTGAGGCTGCCAGTTTCAGCATGAGCAAGAGCAGACATAATATGATTATGAGGACTCAAAGCATTCAGGACATACAGCTGAATCCCACATAAATTGCCAGCCAAAGGGAAATGTTGCTGGATGCCCTACTAACAGGGATTTACAACAACCAAGCTTTTTTGATATGTGTTTCTGTGGTGAGGTGGATTCCATGTCCAAAAATTAGGCTTTCGTGGTCACAAGTTCTGCCAAAACTTTAGCTCATTACCTCTAAACAAGTCTTCCATAATTACAACATTAACATTGTTGGGCTTTAGTACATTGAAGCAATTGCCACTCTTATGAAAATTCTACTGAAAAAGAAAAAAAATATCTCAAATCATTTCTATTTTATTGTAGATTACACTGAGACAAAATAAAAAATGCTAATATTGATATGATGAAATGCATTAGTGCTAAAAGATAACCTAAAGGATTATTTTAATACTGTTTATGGCTGTTATATAATAATAAACCTAAAAGTAAACAAATGGATTAAGATTTTTCTCATTGTTCTATAAATACTTATACATAAATTTTTAAGTGAGTAAATCACAATTACAATTTATACTACATACACACAGATATGTATACACATACAACTAGTACCTACATTTTCAGAATTCCCCTAGTGTAAAAAATATCATTGTATTACATAAGGAGTACAAGAATTATTCTCCTGATATGAACAACACAGCTAAGCTCTTTAAACTCAATCCACTTATACAGTGCCTTCTGTATCAAATGACTTGATATTTTGTTGCTTTACAGTCACAAAAGGATGCCATGAGACTCTAAGTCAAGAGGAACATGATAAAAGAAAAAGATATTAGTAGAAAATACCAGGAAGATGCACTGAAATGAAAAGATATCTCAGCAAATACAATTTGGAACAAAGCTTTCTGAGACTCGACTGTCCTATAGCAGATAATATACAAGGAATAAGATATGACCAAATTTTTAGCAGCCCAACATCCAATGGCCAAAAGGAAAAATGTTTTCTACATCAACATCATCTCTTTGGTCTTTCCTACTGAAGCGATAAACAGTTATTGGTACCATATTTTCAAATAATGAAAGTGAGTAAGGTATTATCCGGTAAGCAAACAGTCGATGAATTTTACTATTATATTATACTACTAAAGTAGGAAATTTTTATTCTGTTAATGAATAATCATATTCATCATCTTTATTCCTATGGTTTTGTATATTCTTTCATATTTAATTTGCTCTGCTACTTTCATACATAGAAAAATTCCAGTCACCTATTTTTGTCTGAAGGATGTCTTTTTCATACTAAGTATACTGCTTCATTTTTTGTTTGTTTGTTCGTTTTGTTTTTTTCTTAAGTTTTGTGAGATACAAAGAGAGTCTGTGGGTTTTAGCAGAAAAAAAATTTAATTGACCCAACAAGAAAAATATCAACTTCTTTTGTAGATATCATTAAATACTGGTATTTCCTATGATCATTCCTGGGGTAACCACCTGGCATTGTGTTTTTTAATCACTTATACCCACTATGAGGCAGGATGAAATTTGACTCAGTATTTTCCAACCATGCAACAATGGAGTATATTAATAGTAGAGTTGTTCTGTGTCACAGTTTGTGATTTCTTGACTTCCTTTCTGGTTTTAGCAGATGGTAAAATTATCTCTGAAAAATTCCTACCTTAATCTATCTCTGCATCATATTCAGATTAACAGTATTTTCATTTAGAAGAACTCCTTACTAGCATGCAAATACCTAGACATCTAACCTGTGACCCTGAGCAATTGTCATTTCTTCTTTCAAAGTCATAATTTTTTTATTGCAAAAATGAGGTTGATAGACTATACACTTTATATGGAAATTTTTTTCTTTAATATTTTGTGAAAACAGAGACTGCAGGCTATTGCTTCTGCATTGAGGGCTGAAGTGGTCAAAGGTCTCTAAATCAATTTAATACATTAAACCTTCTAAGATAGATGAAAGACTCTAGGGCCTGTCTAGTTAGCATGTGGATAAAGCACACTTATGTTCTCCACATATTAAGATATGTTAATATCTTAACTGGAGAAAAATTAAGTAAATATAAAAATAAAGAACAGAGAGTCATTATACAGATGGGAGAAAAGGAAAGAAATAATGGAACTTACCAACTTTGATTTTCTTAGTTGTATATCTGAATCTATAATTCTAAAGTTCATTCTTAGTTTATTTACTTTCAGAAGTAAAAAGGACAGAAATCAGATCATTGACAAATTTTCAGAAGATGAAAAAGAAAGACAACGTTTCTAATTTGGGAGAATTAAATATTTTAAAATAATAGAATTTAAAGTCAGATTATTGGAATATAACTTGTGTAGAATGAAATTTACTATTGTAGTGAATAATTCTAAGTTTTGAACAATGAAATTATATCACATCAGCCAAAATTAATTTACAAATATTTTATTACCACCCAAATAGTTCCTCTTTTAAATCTTTTAAAAATCAACCTTTCCTCATACCCTCTGACTAGCAACCATTAATCTATTTTCTGTCCATACATTTTTATCTTTTCGTGAACATCATGTGAATGTATGGAACTTTTGTGTGTGGTTTTTTTCCTTTAGTATAATGCATTTGAGATAGATTCATGATGTTTCATGCTTCAGTTATTTTTTCAGTCGTATCACTGAGTAGTATTTTGTTGCTTCTGTGTCAGTGTGTTTATCCATTCATCCTTTAGAGGCATTAGAGTAGTTGAATCTTTTATGTTCATATATAAAGTGATTATAAACATTTTGCATACAAATATTTGTGCACCACATATATTTTTATTTTTCTTGATAAATTACTTGAGAGTTGGAATTTTAGAGACATGTTAAGCTTATATGTAACTTAATCAGAAAATCAAACTGTTTCACACCTTGTCAGTGCTTGTTATGGTTTATCTGTTTACTATTTTTTTTAAAAAATTTTAAGACAGCATCTTGTTATGTTGCCCATGATGGACTCTAATTTATGATCCTTCCACCTCAGTCTAACATGCCATGTGTTCTATTTTAATTTTTTTAATTTTAATTTTAATTATTCTTTTTTAGGTGTATAATATTATATCACATTTGTTATTAAATTATATTTCCTAAATATTGATTTATTTTATATGCTTATTTGTAATGTATATACATATTACTTGTGATGTGTCTGTTTAAAGAGGCTATTCAGTTGTATTGGGGTATTTGTTTTCTTGTTATTGGTTTTGAGAGTTCTTTATATATGTTAGATGTGAGCCCTGTATGAAATAGTTGATTTTGAGAATTTAATTTTTCAACTCATGTCTTTCTTTGGAGCACTTTCTTAAGAATGTCCCTTAACTTTGATGAGGAAAATTTACCAAATTTTACTTTAATAGCATCATGATATTTAGCAACAAGATTAAGTATGATTAATGCAAAAATCAGTGTATTCAATGCTAAAGTATTGTATTTGGGACTGAATAGGCCTATTTAAATAGTAAGTAAGTAAGTAAGTAAGTAAGTAAATAGCTACTTACTATAATCTCAAATTCATTTATGAACTTCTCTGAGATTATTGCCTTATATAAAATTTTGGTATAATTATCACAAATACTTCATAAAGTTTCTGTTGTAATCATAGTAGAAAATTAATAGAAAAGGAACTAGTTGGAATTTTAAATAATGATCTTTCTGGCCGTTACTGTATATTACCAATTATCTCAAAGGTGGGAGATATACAGAACTCTTCATAAATTCATATATTCATTTATCTATTCATTAAAAATACTAGTTAAGGACATGTTGTAATCAGATAATGTGCCAATGCTGAGAATATATTGACACACTAATCAGTTGAAAAATGATAAAAAACAATAAAGAAATGGACAGCATTGCAGTAGAGATCAATAATAGGGATTTCCAAATTTAGATCTGATTCTGAGAGAATAGCTTCTAGGCAGAAGTTTTATTTGATTTAATTCTTCTTGAATTAGAAAGAGTGAGCCCTCTATAGAGTGGTGGAATGATAATAAGATAAGCTTATGTACAGGAAATCGTATATGATGTCCACTCTTGGGGAAAAAAAAAAAAATGTGATACCTAGGGAACAGAAAGCAGAAAGCAGGACAAAGCATGGAGCATGGAAGAAGAAGATTGTGAGTTTGAAGTCAACACGGCCAGAGGGTACAAACTCCTCTCCATCCAAATCCCAGGCTATGTGATAGAAAATGAACCTCTGAGACTTCCTTGTGAGGGAACTTGTCAAGAAAGGCAGATTTAGTCTTTGATATTCTCCTCACAGAAGGATCACAGGACTCAAATTCAAGGCTAGAGCACTTTAACTTAATCATTTCAACATCCATCATTAGTCCATGATCAGTCACATTGATTATGCTGCCCACTTAAAATTGCTATACTGGAGCACAGGAAGGGACACTGAAGGATACAGTGGATGGAACTGTCCAGGGAATTAGAAAGGGGATGGGTATAATCAAGCCCCTGCTCCAGGGGCAAGCAGAGAACCACACAAGCCTCTGAGTATTCAGGATATGGAAGCTCTATTGTTTAATAGCTTAAACAACTTGACAAGTGGGATCCATTTATTAAACTGAAAGTTCTAAGTTTTCTTAGAGAGGAATCACTTCTCACTGGCCTTCCTATAAGAATTCAAAACTACAAAACTATAATGCCCAGGCCTTGAAGATGTCATATCTCTGAAGTTGTCAATGATGAACCATTAAGCTAACTAATGCTGCCAAACCTTGACACTGTCCTTCTTCCTTGCCACAGTGGCCTGGTCGTGATAATGGTGAGTGCAACCACGGAGTGAGAGAAGGAGTGGAGTGGTCATTTCATGTTCTCCAAATGCTTTGCCTAGGAGCAGTATATTATTTTATTGCAACCTCCATTTTTTACTAGGGTTTCTGATAAAATACTGTTGTTCTAACCACCCAACACTTTCTGCACACTCAACACAAAACATACAATTGAAGATCATGTGGATTGAAAAAAAAAAATCTATCAGAAAAGTTTTCTGTGAGAGTGAGGAAGAAACTCAACAATAAACCAGTGAGGGAAGAGAAATACAATCAAGGAAGGCTGATAGGGAAATATGAGACAACATTCAAACAATCTCCTTGAAAAAAAATATCCTTAAGCTATGGGAGAAAGGAGAAAAAAAATATAGGTGTAAATTCTTTAAAAAGACAAGAGAGAAGAAACCAGAGCACATCTGAGGGAACTGGCCTCCACTAGGAAGAAGGATCCTTTCTCTTTTAAAAAGAGGAGAATTAAACTGGGGCATATGGCTGTAGGTTTCTAGCGTTTCTGGTGGAGAGAGGAGGGAGTTCCCATCTGATGGATTCTATTTTCTACAATAAATGCTATGGCAATATGATCCACTGAACATGTGTGCTGGGGGCGTTAGAAAGGCCTAAGAGGTTTGAGTACAGAAAAAAAAAAAAAAAAAATGACAGAGTCTTTAGGGAATGTGGGAAAACAAATCAGATAACACTGAAATCTCCGTACTTCAGCCAGTTTTGAAGAACTGATTAGCAATGGGTTATCAGTTTTAGGGAGGTTCGAATTGTGTCATTTGAGAATACAAACTTACATGATAAATCTATACCAAAATAAATAAATAAATAAATAAAACAGATGTCAAAAGCAATAGCCTGGGTCAGAAGAGAAAATACATAACTAGTCTCCACCATTCACTGGCTGCACATCTTATCTGTAAGTTATGTAATATTAAAATTGGTCATGTGAAAATTTGAAATAATAATATATCTCATAGAGATGTACTAAAAGATAATGTATACAAAATAGCACAAAACCTGTACATATTGAGTTTTACCAAAGATACTATTAAGAGTAGCAGTAGACAAAGCTTCTATGAGCAAAATATATACCAATTTGACTTCAAACTCACATTTCAAGCAAATTTGTTTTGTTATCTGCTTGCTTCTCTGCTTTCTATATGTGTACTTCTGTTGTAACTTTGTTACAGTCTGGCAAGGCTGAACTATTTACATATTTTTTTTGAAAAGTAGGATGGCTCCTGACACAAGTGCATTTTGGCATGAGATTTTCTCACTGTCTGGAAACACAACCAGAAACATTAACCATTAGCACCACACCAACACACACACACACAAACACACACACACAAACACACCACCTCTCACTGTTCTATTGTCAAAAGAGTTGTTTAAAATTCAACTCAGCCACCTTCTGTAAAAGTCTTTGCTGAACACAGGTTCCTGGACATTCCTCTGAGGTACTGAATCATGGTATTTTGTGTGTCAATCCCAATAGATTGTGAGCTCCTAAGAGAAAGAGTTGCTTCTTCTTTACATGAATTTCTTTGCACAGTTACTGATGAAAGCAAGGATCTATGCATAGTTTTCAACAAATGTCTGACACCTCTGAAAACAGAAATAATTCCATGTGCACTGCACATAGGTTGCAGAGACAGAATTCTTTGCAAAAGCATTTTATGGATTTTTATTAGTCTATATTCTTTGCCATAGCTAAGTATTTGAGACTGGGACATTTATAAAGAAAAGTTTATTTTGGTTCCTGGTTTGGGAAGTGCAAGAGCATGGCAATAGCATATGCTTGGTGTCTGGTAAGGGGCTTAAAGGGCTCATGGGGAAAGACCAAGTGGACATGTGTGAAGAAGAGCACATATGTGAGAGGGGAAGTGCCAGGCTTGCATTATAACAGCTCACTCTGGGATATAACTAATCCATTCCCACAAAAGTGAGACTTCCCACAAGACTGCATTAATCTATTTGGAATAGTGAAGCCCCATGACTTAATCAACTCTGAAAAATCAGTATTGCAAGTTAGGAAACACATTTCAACACAAGTTTGGTTGGGAACAAATCACATCCAAACCATAGCTGAGATGAAAGGCATGGGATTCTCCCTGAGAGATTAATACCTTAAAAAATGCAATATTAACAATAATAGTGTCAGTAGTATCTTGACATGGTGCCAAATTTAAGAAAAAACTTAGCAATTATGAAGGAGAATAAACATGACATAAGTTAAATCAGTTAACAACTGAAATCAGGGAATAATGCAGCTTCCTAGGGGAAAAAAAAAGTCTTAGATCTCCAAATTGTTGATTTCTAAGTAAAATGAATGAAGAAACACTGTAAATTTCCTTTGTAGAGAAGAAGATTAGAATGTCCTCAGTCTTCCCCTTCTGCAACAGAAAATGCCATGATAGGCTCACACCAACCAACATGACATTCTGGAAAATTTTTATTTTGAGATAATTTTATGATATTTGCTAATTCTGTTTAATGGCTTACATTGGATCTATGTTCTTTTAGGGATTTGAATGGCTTTTTCTAATGTGTTCTTCTCACTGTGTTGTGCTAAACTTGAGCTGTAAATATTGGGCATAGAGCTACCCTGTGGACAGTTAAGTAATTTCCTCTTTCTTACAAATGTCTGCTTGGTATCATTCTATACATTTGCTTCCAGATTAATAAAATTCACTATTATCTAAATGTATGATTTCAATGATCCAATCTAGTGTTTTCCTTTCATGGAAAAAAAAAAAAGGATTTGGAGAGAGAAAGAGTCAGAGAGAGACAGAGAAAGAGAGGAAGTTAAAGAAGATTATAAGCTTTTGTTTTCTACATTAAAATAGCATTGGTTTTTATTTGATATTTTGAAGTAAAAATAAGTATTATATGAACATTGTTTAGCCTTCAATACCTGAAAAATAACAAGCTACTTTCTGTTGTCAAGACATAGTACAGAACTAGACAGGAAATAGTTAAAATCAGAGCCGAAATCAACGAAATCGAAACAAAAGAAGCAATTGGAAAAATTAACACAATAAATAGTTGGTTCTTCGAAAAAATAAATAAAATTGATAAACCCTTAGCCACACTAACAAAGAGAAAGAGGGAGAAAACTCAAATTACTAAAATTCGGAATGAACAAGGAAACATCACAACAGACACGAGTGAAATACAAAACATAATTAGAAGCTATTTCGAAAATCTATACTCCAACAAAACAGAAAACCTCGAAGACATCAACAAATTTCTAGAGACATATGAACTACCTAAACTGAACGAGGAGGACATACACAACTTAAATAAACCAATTTCAAGCAATGAAATAGAAGAGGTCATCAAAAGCCTACCAACAAAGAAAAGTCCAGGACCAGATGGGTTCTCAGCTGAGTTCTACAAAACCTTTAAAGAAGAGCTCATTCCAATACTCCTCAAACTATTCCATGAAATAGAAGAGGAGGGAACCCTCCCAAACTCGTTCTATGAAGCCAATATCACCCTGATACCTAAACCAGACAGAGACACATCGAGGAAAGAAAATTTCAGACCAATATCCTTAATGAACATCGACACAAAAATTCTCAACAAAATTTTAGCAAATCGCATACAAATATATATTAAAAAGATAGTGCACCACGATCAAGTGGGTTTTATCCCAGGGATGCAAGGTTGGTTCAACATTCGGAAATCAATAAATGTCATTCACCATATCAACAGACTTAAAGTTAAGAATCACATGATTATTTCAATAGATGCAGAAAAAGCATTTGATAAAATACAGCATCCCTTCATGCTCAAAACACTAGAAAAAATTGGGGTAGTGGGAACATTCCTAAACATTATAAAGACAATCTACGCTAAGCCCATGGCTAATATCATTCTAAATGGTGAAAAACTGAAAGCGTTCCCCCTAAAAACTGGAACAAGGCAGGGATGCCCTCTTTCACCCCTTCTATTCAACATCGTCCTTGAGACTCTAGCCAGAGCAATCAGACAAACCAAAGAAATTAAAGGGATACGAATAGGAAAAGAAGAACTCAAACTATCCCTGTTCGCTGATGACATGATTATATATTTAGAGGAACCTGGAAATTCCACCAGAAAACTTTTAGAACTCATAAGTGAATTCAGTAAAGTAGCAGGTTACAAGATCAATGCTCATAAATCCAATGCATTTTTATACATAAGTGATGAATCTTCAGAAAGAGAAATTAGGAAAACTACCCCATTCACAATAGCATCGAAAAAAATAAAATACTTGGGAATCAATCTCACAAAAGAGGTGAAAGACCTCTACAATGAGAACTACAGAACACTAAAGAAAGTAATTCAAGAAAACCTTAGAAGATGGAAAGATCTCCCATGTTCCTGGATAGGCAGAATTAATATCGTCAAAATGGCTGTACGACCTAAAGTGCTATACAGATTCAATGCAATTCCAATTAAAATCCCAATGATGTACCTTGCAGAAATAGAGCAAGCAATTATGAAATTCATCTGGAAGAATAAAAAACCCAGAATAGCTAAAGCAATCCTCAGTAGCAAGAGCGAAGCAGGGGGTATTGCAATACCAGATCTTCAACTCTACTACAAAGCAATAGAACAAAAACGGCATGGTATTGGTACCAAAATAGACAGGTAGATCAATGGTACAGAATAGAGGACATGGACACAAACCCAAATAAATGCAATTTTCTCATACTAGACAAAAGTTCCAAAAATATGCAATGGAGAAAAGATAGCCTCTTCAACAAATGGTGCTGGGAAAACTGGAAAACCATATGCAATAGAATGAAATTAAACCCCTATCTCTCACCCTACACAAAACTCAACTCAAAATGGATCAAGGACCTCGGAATCAGACCAGAGACCCTGCATCTTATAGAAGAAAAAGTAGTCCAAATCTTCAACTTGTTGGCTTAGGATCAGACTTCCTTAACAGGACTCCCATAGCACAAGAAATAAAAGCAAGAATAAACAACTGGGATAGATTCAAACTAAAAAGCTTTCTCTCAGCAAAGGAAACTATCAGAAATGTGAAGAGAGAGCCTACAGAGTGGGAGAATATCTTTGCCAACCATACCTCAGATAGAGCGCTAATTTCCAGAATCTATAAAGAACTCAAAAAACTCTACACGAAGAATACAAATAATCCAATCAACAAATGGGCTAAGGAAATGAACAGACACTTCACAGAAGAAGATGTACAAGTAATCAACAGATATATGAAAAGATGTTCAACATCCCTAGTAATAAGGGAAATGCAAATCAAAACTACCCTAAGATTTCATCTCACCCCAATTAGAATGGCGATTTTGAAGAAAACAAGCAACAATAGGTGTTGGCGAGGATGTGGTGAAAAAGGAACACTCATACATTGCTGGTGGGGTTGCAAATTAGTGCAGCCACTCTGGAAAGCAGAGTGGAGATTCCTCAGAAAGCTTGGAATGGAAACACCATTTGACCCAGCTATCCCACTCCTTTGCCTATACCCAAAGGACTTAAAATCAGCATACTACAGAGATACAGCCACATCAATGTTCATTGCTGCTCAATTCACCATAGCCAGATTGTGGAACCAACCTCGATGCCCTTCAGTTGATGAATGGATAAAGAAACTGTGGCATATTTATACAATGGAATATTACTCTGCAATGAAGAATGATAAAATTATGGCATTTGTAGGCAAATGGTCGAAATTGGAGAATATCATGCTAAGTGAGATAAGCCAATCTCAAAAAACTAAAGGACGAATGATCTCGCTGATAAGCGGATGAGGACATATAATGGGGGGTGGGAGGGGTTAGCATTAGGTTTAGGGTTAGGTTTAGAGTTAGGCTAAGGAGAGCGGTAAGAATGAAGGAAAGAAGGACTGTATAGAGGGAAAAGAGGAGTGGGAGGGGGGAAGGGAAAAATAAATAAACATCATTACCCTATGCAAACGTAAAAAAAATAATAAAAAAAAGAAAAAGACATAGTACAGTACCTTCCCCATTTTAAATTAATTTAATATGACTTGTTATAAGTTTTCAGTGTTTTTAAGCCTTTAGGGTGACTTGCCAGCAATATTTTATCATCTTTAATCTAGAATAAGACTTCACTGACCTAAAGTGGTTCTGATGAATAAAAGGACATTGCATATTCTACATTTGAACTAATTGATTTTCATATAAAATTTGTGTTGAACAAGGCCAGATCTACCAGAGTGCCAGATGGTATTTTGAGTTGACCCTCTGTCACACCAAAACTGCCTGTCAGTAAGGGAAGACACAAGGAAGATGCCCTTTCAGAGAGGGGGACTCTTATCAGTTCTTAAATGTCAGTAAGATGAAGAAATAAGACTGTTTTAAATAATCATTGCTTAAAAAATCAGAAGCACATAACCTAAGATGAACTAATTTTTCAACAAGGAATATCATAAAAAGATTTGTTTTTAAGTCCATTTGAAAACTGTGATATTGCTGATATTCAAGGACCATTCAGAACATCAAACCTCTTTCTGTATCATTTAAGATGTTTCCATATGCCAAGAATAATTCTGTTAAATTGTTCAAAGAAAATTATGTTTTCTGAAGCCTGCCATCTGCACTTGGTTGATAAATCATGGTAAAAAATTAAAAATAATTTCACACATTTGATCTCAAACATTTATCTATTAAGTATGTATTGTTTCAGAGTTCAGAATCTGTGTAAATTATCAATGAAAGTTATTTCTTTAGAAGTCGAACCTAAATGTAAATACTGGGTGGATATATGAGGGATTGATTAATTTTAGATAACATTTTTTTTCTGATGGGCAAGAAAATTATTGTGTTCACACATGTGTACACCTGTTTGTGTGTATGTGTGTGTGTGTGTATGTGTGTGTGTGTGAAAGAGAGAGAGAGAGAGAGAGAGAGAGAGAGAGTCCCTTCATGTAGCATTAGTAAATTCAAATTTCCAAGGATAACCATTTTAGGAAGAGGTAGTTACCTAGCATTTAATATCTTCTAGCTTTCAGTTCATCATGGGTATCATCTCTTTAATCTGCAGAATTAAATGTTCATTAGACTTTTTCAGTTTTATAAGTGAGGTAGCTGAAGTTTGAAAGAATGAGAAACTTGCTTACAGTTACACAGCATTATTTGATTGTTAGAATCTCAATAAAAGTTTTGATTTCCAAAACCATCTCAGAAATTCTTCATTAAAACAACTATGCCACAATTTTTAATTTAACTCATAGATGTAGCTCGCACACATTCTCATGTGTACTTGTGTGCTTATAGCAAGTTATATGATTTTAAACTTTTACCTGCTTCTATACTTTACAGCGAGAAAATAGTAAAATAAGCAAGTTTGTTATTTCTTATAACAAATACGTTTGTTGTGATCTTATGACAAAATTATTGTGTTCTTCTATGGGTTATTCAGGTTTCATTATGTTCTCCAGGGCATTTCCTCAGTTTCCTGAGATGTAGTATATAAGTTGTCTAATGTTGCAAAGACCTGATTTGACAAAGATCTTATACTAATTACAAACAAGTCTAAAGAAGAAGGAATTGGATTGAATTCAGACTTATTTAAACCTATGCAGAATTATGGTTCCAGTTCTCATGAAGGAATAGATTTGTGTGGCACTAAATTTGCATAAGTGTTTTAACAATTTAAATGAAAAATGTATAAATTAAATAGTATTCATTTTATTTCACATGATCAGGTTTATAATATTGAACTTAAAGCTTCTCAATATAAAATTATTTTCCACACTATAGAATGCCTTGCATGGTGTATAAAGGAGAGCAGGGTGGAGGTTCCTGTTTTGACTTTCCTGTGGTTTTGGAAAGTGTATCAGCATACAATAACAAGGATAATTCAAGTAATTTGTGCCTGTATCCCACTGCTATTTGATCAGACTGGAGCATTACATCATTTTCCTGGTATGATAGGTTCCATGTATAGGTGTCCCCAGTTTCAAGATCGTTTGGTGACTATTTTTAGTTTACCATAGTGCAAAAAGCACACATACTTAGGAGCAACTCTGCTTTGATTTTTTTTAATCTTCCCTCAAGATTGGATATACAACACAATACCATCTCCTGTTGTTCTTCTGTGGGTTATTCAGGTTTCATTATGTTCATTACTGCTGGGCAATAGGGTGTCACAGTTACCAGTCAACCATGTAAACAGGAGAGTAGACCATTGACTCTACGGTGCACTATGTTGCTACGTTTGGTATGTTCGGTAGATTAGGCATATTAAACACAAATTCGACTTAATGATATTTTTAATTTCTGATGTATTTATTAGACATCATTCTCTTGTAAGTTGAGAGGCATCTGTTCATAATTATCCTAATTTTTCTAGTCCAACTTTTCTCTCTTTTTTTAATCACCCGTAGTTCCAAAAGGGCAATTTCTACTGGAATGATAGTTCCCGATAGCACTGTCTTCTCAGTATCCTAATTACTAAGTGACATGATCAAATCTATGTTTTAAACTCTTCTGATTTACTAAAGAGATCTACTTACTGATTTTCAGAAATGTATCATTCATGGGCCTAATTCAATACTGACAGCTGTATTGTAAAAAATCTTCGCCCAAGCTATCACTTTAAATTCTTTAACTTCTATAATTCTTAAAAGCTTTGAACTACTTTTTGATGTTGTTTCTAGAATGTGTAGTAAGTTAGTTCTCTGTGTCATTGTCCCTTAAAAATCATTACAAACAAGATCACGGATCATTAGCACATGACTTACCTCATAAAATTACTTTTTTAATAATCTGAATATCCTCTGAAAATTGCTTGGCCATTGTTTTAAATTTAATGATTTAATATTGCTACTTTTAATAGCACAATAAACTCTGCTAAAAATTTTTTTTGCTATAATAGAAAGTAAGAATTTTTAAAATGGTCACTCCAAATTGTGCCAAATACTAAAAAAATTGCATTGCCTTGATGAATTAATGCCATCTTATACCACTAAATGAATTGAAAAATAAATGTGCCTATTTTTGTGCAACTTTAAAACAATTTAAATAATTTTTAAAATGTTTATGTATGATATCCTATAGCAGGAACAACCTAATATTTTAATATTTCATGTTTAGTTTTCAGGTACCATATTTTTAGAGTGTATATGGGATTATTTATTCCATATGACACAGGACTTCTGTCCTGTTTGTTTCAGTCATAATAAGCTAGATTATGCTTCATTAAAAATAGCCCCATATTTATATGGCTTAAGATAATTCAAGTTTATTTCCTCTCATGCTACATGTTTGTAGTACAGTAGGTTGCTTGGCAGCTCTCTTCTAAATAGTCCTCACTGTGGGACACTGGCATAGAAATACTTCTCAAACTTCGATATGCATACGAATCACTTGTTAAAATTAATATATTGATGATCCTCTCCTTGAGATATTGTGTGATAGTTGATCCTATAACACAAGCATATGTGAGAAATAAAAGAAATTACTGAAAACTCTCCAATATCTAAGAGCCCTCAGATTCCTATCACAGTGAAATTAATTCCAGATTCATCCCATTTCATAGATTTTCCATTATATCAAAGATAAAATAAATAGCCCTTCCACAATAGTACATTACTACTACATTAGTCACCCATTCACTTCTGCAGCTAATACTGCATTCAATAATGAAAATTTCTTTACAACAGAAAATATTGATCATGACTTCCTAGTTTATATCCTACTTTAATAGACTGTTTCTCAAAGTCTTCCATGCCTAAATTCATTGTCTTCCATTTCAGACTAAAGTTATAAAGAATTTAAAATGTTTTAAATCCACTAAAGTGAATGTGTGGCACAATAAATCTGTCTCTGTGCTACTGATAGCAACAATAACACAAAAATGCATGGTAGATATCTGTACATCAGCTCACAAATCAGGTAAAACACATTACCTTTCTTTGAATTTCAATAAATAATCCTGTCTATTACTTACTTGACTTCACCACATCATGTGTTAATCATCTACCACCTTTGAACAATTTATCTTCCTATGATTTTTTCCCCCTGTGGAGACTTGATATTTCTTAAAGTATAGTCTCCATACATACTAAATAATGCCATTACACAAATGCCAGTAACCTTACCTGGAACATTGTTTTGACCTTAATCATCTTGTACAAACTTCAGAAAAAAAAAAAAAATACCAACACAATGTTTTACCCTGTGATTTCCTGGTACTTCTCAGAACTACCAAATATGCTTCATGCTTGAGTGGTATTAGATTGTTTATTATTGTTTATGAAAATCCCTCTTGAGTTGTCAATGGTGTAAGGCATATATCACACGACATAGTTGTAAACACAAAGAAAACCAAATGAAAAGGACCTATCCTCTGTCTTTGTAAATGACAAGCTATTTCCACTCCTCTCAAAATTAATCAGAGGACCTGAGATCAATTAACATTTCAGGTCATCAAACTTTCTTTGTTTGTTTCCTTTTGGTTCTTTTTGGATGGTGTTGTGGATGGAACCCAGGTCCTTCTGCAGGCTAGGCAAGTGATATATCATTGAGTCAAACTCCCAGCGTGGTCATCAAACTTTTAAAAATACATTTCCAACCTCCGATGAATTTACTTTCTGTTTCATTGTTCCTTACCTTAATGAGATTATATATATATATATATATATATATATATATATTTTTTTTTTTTAGCATAACAGTTTAATAATCATTAATGACTTAGAATAGGAAGAAAAATGAGTTTATTTTGGGGAGAATTAATCAGAAAAGATGAAAATTAAGTCCATGATTGGTTTCCAGGAAGCAATAACATGGAACAAAATTATCAAAAAAAAAAAAAAAAAACTTATTAGCTAAGTTCATTCCATAATATAACATATTATCTCAAGAGGTTGAAACAAACAGATCTACTTACAAATTTTGGTAATACTGCTAAAATATGAAGGCTTCTTGTTCCTATATTTTATATCCCTTTTAAAATATTAAGCAGAACATCTCATCTTTTGGACCAGTTCTCCAATTTTCATTGTTTTATCAATATTAGTAGTTGTGAGGCCAGAAAAGATAAGGCTTGTGATGACATCATGAACAACATCGAAACTTTTCCTTTTATGTTGAGGTGACTGTATTTAGTTTCAAGGAGAGGCAAAACTTCTTGCTCAAGTTGATTCAAAATGCAGATTCAGATGTCAGGAGGAAAGTCAGGATAGAATTTATAAAATTGGGAGTCCTTCACATACAAATGACAATCAAAAGATGTAACAGGATAAAGGAAGAGATTGTTAAGAGAGCAGAAGGTCATGAAGAGATCACTTGGGTAGTTCCTGTATTAGTGGAGTGAAGGAGGAATAAATTCAACAGAAAAGAAACTAGAAAAAGAGGGGAGAAAATTGAGAAAAAAAAAAATTCCATTTCAGAAGCCAAGGAAGTGAAAAGTTGAATTAATAAAGTAGCAATCAGTACTGTGAAATGGTACAGAAAATTTATGATATAGTAAGATAATTCTTTCATTTCTTATTTATTTCAAACCGTGGTTTCTAATTCAAAAGGGTCAGTTACAATGTAAATTCTGGAGTTAGACAACTTGGATTGAAGTTCTGCCACTTGCTACTTCCATTGTACTTTTGGGCAATTTTTAGACTTTCTACATTTCCAAATTTTTTCTCTTTGGATTAAGTTAAATAATCCAGTTGAAGGTTTTAGGTTAAGTTTGGCATGGAAAGACTTAAATACTAGTTTAGCAATAATGATTTTATTATTATTATAAGAATATTTTGTGAAGACAGAAGGGAATCAAACCAAATTTCAGGGGATTTTGAATTTGAGTGTATATACAATATAAAGGCAATGAACAGAGACCATTTGTCTCAAGACTGCAGCTGTAGGGGGACGGGTCTATTACCCTTAATGGACTGACAATTTGAGGTTAGAGAAATTTATTTTTCTCCTAGGAAATTTTAGAAAGAAGTTCTCTGGAACTTATTTTCAGTGGCCAGAAAGGATGCCCTGAAGGGAGGGTTATGCAAAGAGGCAAAGTCATCCATGACAAGATGAACGAGTCAGAGCCTCCATGGTAAGGCTACCTGTGGTAACCAAAACTAAAAGATGCCCACCTGGTCCCAGAGGGGAAAGGAACAGGAATATTTAGATTAGAAAATGGAATATTTTCTTTCAAATAGCCTCAATCTCAAAATATAGAAAGTAAAGGAGGAACTTTAGATTATGTGGAGGGAAATGAGAGGGAGGAGGGTATGAGAAATGGTGGAATGAGACAGACATCATTACCCGACGTACCTGTATGATTACATGAATGGTATAAATCTACATTGTGCACAACCATAGAAATTTAATGATGTACCCCATTTGTGTACAATGAATCAAAATGCAGTCTGTAAAAATTAAAAAGAAGAAGAAAAATGAAAAGGAGGAACAGAGAGTAGGAGTAGTAGAGACGGGGTTGATACTGAGAGTGCAATATTGGGATAACAAGAAATAGAATATTATAGAGATTTAGTTAATGATGGCTAAATGACTTCCCAGAATTCAAAAGAAGTCACAGGTAGGGCAGAGATCAATGCTCTCATCCAAAACACAAGAACTGGATGTAACTTGGCAAGCATTGGATAGTCAACGAAAATAAAGTTAAATACACAAAAAATCATATTTGAACATGATTAATCTCAGAACACTCTAGAAAACGTACTGGAGAAATGATTTTGGAACAAGAAAGACTTTTTAATTAGTTATGTTTTTAAAGGAACGAAATACACACGTAGGCAGTAGGAATGAAAATGAGAGCAGTGAAAGTGATATGGATGGCAGAACTGTATTTTTCCATTTTAATTCATTCCTTTATTTTACAATTATAAAACACATAGCATAGCACCAAGAATATGACTATCTCATGTGAATTTCTACTATCCCAAAATAAGTTCAATTATAAATATGATTTACTAATTTTCAAATCAAATGAAAATATTCTGGTTACATTTTCTTCATCCAAAGAACTGGATCCTTAGTATCATGAGAAACCTCAGCATGAATGAACTACATTGAAGATGTATGGTCTGAGACTGGAACTGGAAGTTTGGCTTAAGGAGACCCTATTCTGTTTTCACATTAAACCCAACTGCTATCTTCCTCAAAATCTATGAGGAAAAAAGCATTCCTAAGAACAGGATCCTATATGATTTGATGTTTGTAAAATTCTCATGAAACTACCTCTTCTTTTCTGAGTGGGGTTTTTGTTTGCTTGTTTGTCTGTTTAAGTTTGGGGCTAGTCCTTAGAATCAAAGCAGACTCACAGGACCAATACAGTCATTTGAACTTTGCTCTAAAAATGAATGAAATGAAAGTTCTGTTTGTAGAGGAAAGCCATGTTTTGTTTACACAGAGGAAAAGGCAGAAGAAAATTCTTCCCCAGGGAAAGACATCCCCTGTTGATTTATTTCTGCAATAGGAGAAATAACATAACAGATGTATCTGTTTGGAAAAAGTGTATACTACACACAAATTTAAACCACATACAACTTACATTTATGATAGAGTTGTGAATTGTGCTTTTTTGTTTTCATATGTAATTAGAGAGGAGAACAGATATGAAGGTTAACTTTAATACATCCATTTTACAGAAAGTAATATGCTTGGTGAACAGGGAAAGGGGAAATTTTGTTTCTTGTAAGAATGTTTTGCTTTAGTAAGATGTTACTTCTGGACTTTAGGAGCTAATATTTGTGAACATGTAAAATAACAAGAGTCAAATGATGTAAACATGAATTTTTGAAGCATGCTCTGTCTTATGTAGTGGGTTAGGATGTTGGAATCTTCTGCTTAGATTCTTTTTTTTTTTGGAGAGAGAGGGTACTAGGGATTATACTCAAGGGCACTCACCACTGAGCAACATCCCCAGTCCTATTTTGTATTTTATTTAGGGACAGGGTCTCACTGAGTTGCTTAGTGCCTCACTTTTGCTGAGACTGACTTTGAACTCGAGATCTTCATACCTCAGCCTTCTAAGTTGCTGGGATTACAGGCTGGTGCCACAGCTCCTGGCTCTGCTTAGATATTTAAAGAGGGTGTGTACTGAGTAAAGGCATACATTATTATGAAAGAAGTCTTACTTTGGACTAGTTGTCTTGATGCACCTGGTCTTTGTAAAGCAACTTTTGCTTCCTTCGTTCCAAATAACAGGATTAGAGTGTGCAGCAAGCTTATAGTCAAGCTTTCCCTCTTTCTGTGTATATTTTTGGTTAGAGCTTTGCCAAGAGTATGATGCCCTGTAGGTTAGCTACATGTTTAATGCTAGAAAAAGTAGATGAAATAAATCTAGCCATGATAAAATGGCCCCAGAGTAGGCTCCAGTAATAATTGTCAACTTTATGTTTGTATCTCACAGTATAAAATAGTCCTGTGTGTTTTTCCTACCATTAATTTAATTCATACCCACCAAATTTTATGTTTTCAATTTGCATTGGGAGGCAAAACCAGAATGGATGATGATCTGTCAGTTGTACCCTAAGGTAGAGAATAATGCTCTCTACTAGATGAGGAAATTTCCAACTCAAAATCTTTTGCACAGGATCATTTTGCCTTCAGCTTTTTGAAAGCAGGATTTAGGCAAGATCTGTCTTAAGGGCTAAATACTATCTGCACAGGCCATATTTGATCTTTTGGATTTACTTTTCATACTAAAGTAGTTGTTAATTTCAGCAAGAAAATCTTCAAAAAAGACTTCATATTCTGAAAACCAAAAGTCAGGAGAAGGAAAGCATTTGCTTCACATTGTTCCCTAAGAAAAATGAAACCTTAAATAGGGTTTTTAAAATAAAAGGAAGAAAACTTTTGAAATGGTCATAATCATAGCCAAAATAGTTGCTAGATTTTTAAAATTTCAATGTCTCTTAATGTTAAAATCTATAATAAAGAAAATTTGTGCAATATGCATGGTAGTGGTATTGATTCAATGATAAGTAAAATTGTCAATAGTTCTAAATCTATAATAAAAGAAAATTTGTGCAATATACATGGTAGTGGTATTGATTCAATGATAAGTAAAATTGTCAATAGTTCTATGATGATAACCAAATTAATTTCAAACTACTCAAATGATCCTGATTGTCAGGACAAAGGTAAAAGTGGTAATTTGTGACACGCTTTTTGATAGTATTAACAAAAACTATTTTCAAAGAAATCAGTGATTGTTCAAATCCATGATATTCACAATAGCACACAATTTGCTCACTTTTTTTGTTCTTCTAATATGGATAATGATGCCAATTTTGCCACATTATTATAAGGGATCAATAAAATACTCCATTAAATGAGACCAACAGGCTTTCCTGTAAGGGGCAGCAATCCAGATTTGAACCCTCACCATGTTACTCCTTTCTACATATTGACATTCAATTTGTATTCTGAATTTATATCTCAGTAATGGCAACTATTATTATTTGTAATGACTCATCAGAATCATTCCTAAAAACGCTTAAACTTGCTGACTGAGATTCATCCTTGTAGTTGTCCTCTAGTTTTCTCTCACCGACTAGTGTATCTAATGACAAAGAAATACACCCAGTAACTGCAAAAATTATCTCTGCTTCCATCAGCAATGTGAAAAACAGCTTTTATTATTATTTGTTCTCAACTCCTGAACCTAAATGTCTTTCCATTCTTACATTTGTTGTTTTATTTTCAATTACTAGAGTGTAGCTTATATGAAGACAGAATTAGATAAGTACAGGTGCAGTTTCTTATTTAAAGCTCGGTGGGGTTTTTCTTTAGTCAAACCATAGCAAATCCTAATAGTTCCAAATAGATGTTATTTGCTAACCTGCATGAGAGCAAAGTAAGTATTAACAGCAGGTGATGGCCACAGTATTCCAAGGAGGAACACATGAGCTGTGTATAAGGGATGGAGCCTGGATAATCTTGCCTTTGTGATGCTGCCCAATTCTGTAAATGACTTCCTCACTTCTTTCAACCCTCTCTACCCAGCCATTGGTCAGTTCATTCTATTTAAATTACCCTATCTCAGCTTCTGGCGTAATCAGAACAGTAGTCAGCATTGCTCAACTCATTGTTCCTGCAGTGCTCAGCTCCATAGGAACCAAGACATAATGGACCAACATAATGGATGACTGAATTGGAAATAAAAATAAGCTATTTGTTTGAAATTTACCTCCCATTTATTATATACTTGCATAGGAGGTCTCCTAAGTATCTGTAGGGGAGCCTTGTCTGGAAAAGTTATATAATATATGTTTATGTGTGGAGGATAGAATACACATGAAATTACCATAGTGTTTCATAGCACTGATTTCTCTTTCTTTTTTCTTTAGTAAGACAGTCTTGAGGAAATTGAAGCACAAATCTTATTGGTAAACACATGCATCAATAACAATTATTTGTAGGAGAAAGATTCATGCAAGTACATATATGCATAGACATAAATCACACATAATAATTCATTTCCATTCAATAGGGAGTTTAAAACATTCTTCAGCAGTGCAATATGCACAAGGTGATCTTAAGAAATAAGTGATTTCTCTCAGCATACCCTGAGCAATCTCAAGATCAAGAGCCTGTCATCTAACAATTTAGAATTAAGCACTGAAGTTCTTTTTTCCATACCTGAAAGAGCTATTACTTCAAGCAGAAGCACTGTTAGTGGTAGAAAGAATCATACCTATATTTCACCCTGTGCATCACTGAAAACATACTCTATACATGTTACATAATTATTATTACTTGACGGCCATCCAGCAGGCAGCCATCAAAGTGCAAGATGTATGCCTCTCCAGAGGAATATGATAAAGTAATGAGCTAGAATAATTTGCCTGCTCAAAGGAATGTCTCTTAAAATTTATAACTCTTAAATGGAAATTAAGGAGTATATACAAAATTTATAGAAAGAGTTGTCTCTATAGAAAAAAGGTTAACATTGGTAGCCTGATAACTTTCAGGTGTTGTCTTAAAGTCTCTTACAAACAAAATCCTTATCAAATAAACTTGTGCATGAAAACTTGGGAATGCACTTGAACCATGGAATTCCTTTTTCAAGCTTTTAAACAAGAGAGAAGCTCTATTTGTTCCACGGATATTAGACATTAGTGTAATTCATTTCCACTTATGTTAGAGGATGAGTTAGATTTTTGCACAACCTATAAACAAACGACAACAAACTAGTATGTATGAAGAAAGACTAGGTTAGGAAGGTCTACTGCTTCTAACTATTCATAGTTAAACATGATGAAGTAAACAAGTCTGGCATGGTGGTACATGCTTATAACCCCAATGATTTGGAAAGCAGGAGAATGGCAAAATCAAGTCCAGCCTTAGCAACTTAACAAGATCTCCAGCAACTTAGTGAGACTCTGTCTCAAAATAAAAAAATAAGATGAAATAAAAAGATTGGACATGTAGTTTACTGGTTTAAGAAGGAAGGAAGGAAGGAAGGAAGGAAGGAAGGAAGGAAGGAAGGAAGGAAGGAAGGAAAGAAGGAAGGATGGACAGAAGGACCAAATCAAGCAGTTATCTTGGGCATTCCAGGTTTTAACCCTGAAAGTTCTATATTCAGGGAACCTACTTCTTACTGGATTAACTGAAGTAACTGGTCACCTTACACAGAACAGGCTACAAAATGACAATAGCTGTTAATTAGAAAATGACAATATGTAGAAAGAGCGTAGAAATCCTCATAATTGAGCTACAATTTTTATATATGTAACTACATGTGATAATATATATATATATATAGAAATATAGCAATGACTGAAAAAGATGAATAGGAACTAAGAGTTAGAGACTAAGAAATGAATGATAAGCCAACAGATTCTGAAGGGCAAAAAATAACAATAATATACATCAAAACATACCACGACTTCACCTTAATTAATGCCTACTGATGATGAAGCTCAATTTACATACACATGTGAAATGTCTTAATACACTCTGGTGGTTAAGGATCTTGATCTTTGAAGTTGGATTGCCTATAATACAGGGATGAAGAGTATGAATTTAACGAGTTACTATCTACACAGCATTCAGAATATAATGTGCTGTTTTTGCTGCTTAATCTTCAATGTGTTGTTTGATATGTGCAACAATAAACTCTTCTACTTCTCTATTCTCTACTATTATAAAATTTGTCCCTAGGAACTGGGATGACATCAAGCAGTAGGGAGCATAAAACTGGGATATTATATGTTAATACCCACCAATTTTTCTTAAATATCATTTTGCTTTTACATTAATTAATTAATTAATTATAAATTGTATTTTCACCATTGTTTGCCATACTTATGATTCAATGCAGAGGCATTCTACCATTTAGATACATCTGTACCCGTTTTACTTTTTATTTTTGCTACAAGTTCTCTCTAATTTGCCCAGGCTGGTCTTGAACTTGCTATTCTCCCTCAGTCTCCCAAGTAACTGGAATTGGAGACATGCACCACCTCACCAAGCTTGCTCTAATTTAAAATATTCTGATAGAGGTATAAACAGATTTCAGTAGATAGTTCACTCTGAATTCATAGTTATACAGGTTAGTCATTCATTGTATGACCACTAATTAATTAATAACAGTGCTTTGTGTAATACATGATTATAGTACTTAAACATTTTAAATTTTCATTTTGTACTTAAGGTATAAAATCACTATTGGATTACATGTATATGTACCTGAGTATTATGGGAAAGTCAGTGAACAATGGAATATTAGATTAATGTAATTGATCCAGTTTTTTTATTTTTATTGTAAACAAATGGGATACATCTTGTTTCTCTGTACATGAAGTAGAGGCATACCATTTGTATAATCATACATTTACATACGGTAATGGTGTCTCATTCATTCTGTAATTTTTTCCTTCCCCCCACCCCTCCACCCCTCTTTTCTCTCTATACAGTCCCTCCTTCCTCCATTCTTGCCTCCCTCCCACCCCCTATTATGAGTCATCATCCACTTATCAGCGAGATTATTCATCATTTGGTTTTTTGACATGGGCTTATCTCACTTAGCATGATATTCTCCAATTTCATCCATTTGCCTGCAAATGCCATAATTTTATTATTCTTTATGGCTAAGTAACATTCCATTGTATATATATATACTACAGTTTCTTTATCCATTCATCAATTGAAGGGCATCTAGGTTGGTTCCACAATCAGGCTATTGTGAATTGAGCAGCTATGAACATTGATGTGGCTGTATCTATGTAGTATGCTGATTTTAAGTCCTTTGGGTATAGGCCAAGGAGTGGGATAGTTGGGTCAAATGGTGGTTCCATTCCAAGTTTTCTAAGGAATCTCCACACTGCTTTCCAGAGTGGCTGCACTAATTTGCAACCCCACCAGCAATGTATGAGTGTACCTTTTTCCCCACATCCTCACCAGCACCTATTGTTGCTTGTTTTCTTGATAATCGCCATTCTAATTGGGGTGAGATGGAATCTTAGAGTAGTTTTGATTTGCCTTTCTCTTATTACTAGAGATGTTGAACATTTTTCCATATATCTGTTGATTGCTTGTAGATCCTATTCTGTGAAGTGTCTGTTCATTTCCTTAGCCCATTTGTTGATTGGTTTATTTGTATTTTGGTGTACAGTTTTTTGAGTTCTTTATATATTCTGGAAATTAGTGCTCTATCTGAAGTATGGGTGGCAAAGATTTTCTCCCGCACTGTAGGCTCTCTCTTCACATTGCTGATAGTTTCCTTTGCTGAGAGAAAGCTTTTTAGTTTGAATCTATCTCAGTTATTGATTCTTGCTTTTATTTCTTGTGCTATGGGAGTCCTGTTAAGGAAACAGAAATCCTTGAAATGAAGGAAACAATAAACCAAATTAAAAACTGCATAGAAAGCAGCCAATAGGATAGAACACCTGGAAGACAGAACCTCAGACATTGAAGAAAAAATATTTAATCTTGAAAACAAAGTTGGCCAAACAGAGAAGATGGTAAGAAATCATGAACAGAATCTACAAGAATTATGGGATATCCATAAAAAGGTCAAATTTAAGAATTATTGAAATTCAGGAAGGCTTACAGAAACAAACCAAAGGAATGAACAATCTATTTAATGAAATAATATCAGAAAATTTCCCAAATCTGAAGAATGAAATGGAAAATCAAGTACAAGAGGCTTATAGGACTCCAAATATACAAAATTACCATAGACCCCCACCAAGGCACCTTATAATGAAAATACCTAACATACAAGATCCAGTTTTTAATTGTAGTTTTACCATGTTTATAAGCAAATCTGATTCTCTTGAATGAAATACACATAATATGGTTCTCCTGACTAAAATTCACTTAAAATGGTGTGAAAGCTAATGCTACTCCATTATTTTTATTATGGAATAAAATTTTCAACTATCTAAAGGTCATAAACCATAAATGACCACTGTTCTTACCTTTTATCATTTCTGTGACTTCAGTAGATCCTGTGGTTTATGTAAGAAAATAATACTGTGTGGCAGAAATATATTGATTCATAGGCAGGATTAGCATCAAAATGGATAATGTATTTGAATAAAACTTTTTCTTCCTACTTTATCAGATATTTATAAATATATGAATAGGAAATACTTTACCATATTAACTTACCAGAGTATGATTCATAAAGAAAGGAAAATTTCATAACTTCATTATTATTACAGATTCAGTTGATTTTATACTTTTGAATCATAAGTTATTGCAAATTTTATGAACACATATATGTGTATAGATACATAATTAGGTAATATTAATTATTTATGTCTTCAAAAGTGATTTTTTTCCTGTTTTAACTTAATAGACACAGTTGACAACAATTAATGTCTGATAATACTTGACAAAGATATAAATTTTACAAAGCTAGATGAAATATCTCCAATATGTACACAAAAATGAACTTATCAACAATGCTATTAAAGAAAGAATTCTGAATTAAACTTAGCAAGGTCCTTTTACTTCCTGGGGAGCTGGGGAGCTGGTATAGAATTATGGATCCTTCCACCACAAATCTATTTACAGAAATTATAGACAAAATAGCTAAGTGTGAAACATAGGTAGTACAAATAGTTGTGAGAAATACTTGGGAGGAATATAGCTGTTTGAACTATATGAAAGAGGGTTGTAATCTGTATACTGGGATATATGGGTGTAGGCTTATTAGACAGAGGTTAATTTGGAAGGGAGATTAAATTTCTGTTCTTAGAGGGTACATTATCTTCTCCACTTGCTTGGTGAAATAGAAATAAGTAGCAAAAGTCCATTTACATGGGAATTATTTGCATAGTATCAAAGAAGTCCTATGGTCCACCTTGGAAAAGAACTTAATTAAAACAAATGAGCAGGCAAGTATACACTACCTCTCCTCTTCAGGGCATATGCATGCTGTGGTGTCTATCTTTTACCCCTTTGATATTTATTTCAATCACTCTGAATATTTTCTAATTGTATAAGGCATTGATAGTACACTGGAGTGCTCATCAGTTAATGCGTGTTGCCTAGAATCATCTACCCACATTCAACCACCACGTCACATCAATAAGGAGGAAATAAACTGGAGTCTGAAATTCATTTGCTGCTATAGTAACCCATTAGAGATAATATAGCTGAAATCTTCAGGGAACATAAACTCATATTTAATTTATAATTTGATATCAATTATGATATAAGAGCACCAAAGAAGAATTAAACTAAGCATTGAAATATGGAAAGAGAAACACACATATATGTTATATATCTATTTTTATATATAATATAAACATATATAAAAATTATATATAAGGGATGCCTGGACATATGTGTGTGTGTATGTATTTATATGTGTGTGTGCATGAGAAAAGGGAATAAGGTTATTTTAAGAAATAAGAGAAATAAGAGAACTTAAGGAAAAAATAGAAAGATGGTGGAGGTTTGACAGGATGAGTGGAGCCATAGGAAGCATTAAAGTTCTATTCTGAAAGAACATATTGAATGACGTTTTCAAAGTAAAAAGAGAGAAAATAGAAAAGTTTGGAATTAGAAAAATTGGAGAAATATTTTCATCAAAATCCCTGGAACACTATGAAGGAAGTTCTAACAGGAAAATTCACAGCATTGAGGTCATACATTAAAAGGATAGAAAGACACCAAATAAATAAGCTAACATTGTATCTCAAGAAGAACAAAGCAACACAAATATCAGTAGAAGACAGGAAATAATTAAAATTAGAGTCAAAATCAATGGATTTGAGATTAAGAAAACAATTTCAAAGATCAACAAAAAACCAACACCAATATCAGTAGAAGATAGGAAATCATTAAAATCAGAGCCAAAATCAATGGAATTGAGATTAAGAAAACAATTACAAAGATCAACAAAAAAATTGGTTTATTGAAAGAGTAAACAAAATTGATAAATCCTTAGGAAGCTCACCAAAAGAATGACAGAAAACTCATGATTTTTTAAACCATAGAACCTGTTGAAATATATAGGTTTATCAGAAACTATTGAAAATTTATACTTCAATAAGTTAGAAAATCTTGAAGACATTGACAAATTCCTATAGATATATGACATAACCAAATTGAACCAGGAGGACGTAGAAAATTTAAGCAACTCAATTTAAAGTAACAAAATTGAAGAAGCTGGACTGGGTTTGTAGCTCAGTGGTGGAACCCTGGATTCAAGCCTCAGTACCACATATAAATAAATAAAATAAAGTTCCATCAACAACTAGAAAACAAAACAAAACAAAACAAAATCTTAAAAATTTAAAAAGACATCAAAAGCTTACCAGGACCAGATGAATTCTCATCTGAGTGCTACCAGAACTTTAAAGAAGAACCAACACCAATCCTCTTCAAATTATTACATGAAATAGAAAAGAACTGAACGCTTCCAAACTCATTCTATGAATACAGTTATCACCCTGATAACAAAACCAAAGACACATCAACGAGGAAAGAAAAAATAAACTTCAGACCAATATCCTTGATGAACATAGATGCAAAATATTTTAATAAAATACTGGCAAATAGCATATGAAAGCACATTAAAATGATAGTGCACCATGATCAAATGGGTTTCATCTCAGGGATGCAAGGTTGGTTCAACATATGAAAATAAATAAAATTTGAAAATGTTGTGATTTATTTTTCTTGATGAATTTCATTTTTAACTGATATATAAAAAGGCATCCATCAAGAAAACCCCAGAACCTTATGATTTCACAAGTACATTCACCAAACAGTGAATAAAGAATTAGTACACCAATATTTTTCAATTACTTTCAAAAAATTTAGGTGAAGATAACACTTCCAAAGACATTTCAAGAGGTCAGAATGATCATGATACCAAAGCCAAACAAGGATACAATAAGAAAATAAAAGCCAATATCTCCGACAAACATAGAAGTAAAATTTCTCCTCAACATATTGGGAAACAAAATATAGCAACACATCACATTAAAAAATCATTCCCCAGGATCAAGTGGGATTTAGAGTTGAGATGCAAGTAAGAGTCGACAAATACACACAAATCTATAAATGTGATACATGATATTAATGGAATGAAGGATAAAAGCTACATGGTCATATCAGTAGATGAAGTAAAAAACTAATTCACCAAATCCAGTATTACTTTATAATAGAAACTGTCAATAGTTAGGTATTGAGGGAATGTTCTTCAATATGATAACACCACATATATCAAAAACATAACAGGCATCATACTCAATGGTGAAAATTAGAAAACTTTTCCTTGAAAATCAAGAACAAGACAAGGATTTGCATTCTTAATCCACTTTTCAAAAATTACTTTATTAGTGTATTAGAGTTACACATAGTAGCTAGGTTCATCCTGACAAAATCATATGTGCGTGGAATCTGACCCATTTTATTTCAGTCCCTGTTGTCTCTTCCCCCGAAATTCCACCTACTCCACTGATTCTCACCTTGCTCATTCATTTATCAAAACCATTTCAAAATAATTAAAATTTAAAAAAGTATAATTAAAATTTACATATGAAATATGTATATAGTAATACATGTATGTATAGGTATATAATAATATGCATATATGTATACAAGTGAGAACAATATAAATACATGTATATATATACATGTTTGTATATATGTATATAAACTATCTACAATAGCTATCAATTGATAGTTGGGGATTTTTAGCACATCATGAAGCTGTAATAAACTATAAATACACTAAGTAAAAGTCAGAGGGTTAAGATGATAGCATAAAATTAGTATATGGATAAACTAATGTATTAAGAATTAAATGACAAGGCAACAATTAAAACACTAGTATACTACAAGCCCTGAGAGGAAGATTTATGTAAGAAAACCTCTAAGCAACAGAGTTAGTATGTATAAGAATTTGTGAGGTATGGAGGATCCCACAATGCATCTTTAGAGAAAAGTTAAATTATATAGATGGCTAGTGTTAGCACAATTTATAAAGTATTTAGGAAACAATCTTTTAGTCTCTTGTATCACTGATATGGAAAATGAACTCTACTTTATTCAAAGACATAAATATAAAAAATTCAATATTAAAGTAAACATTGGTAAATATCTAATCTCAACATAAGGAACCTCATTTTAAGCATTTGAAGTTATGTAGAAGGAAATGAGAGGCAGGAGGGTATGAAAAATGGTGGAATGAGACAGACATCATCACCCTATGAATATGTATGATTACACGAATGGTATGAATCTATATGGTATACAACCATTGAAATGAAATGATGTATCCCGTTTGTGTACAATGAATCAAAATGCAGTCTGTAAAAAATAAATAAATAATTTAATAAAAATATAAATAAACACACACAAAATAAAATCTTGCCTTTAAAAAAAAGAAATGAAGATAAAGAATAATTTGTTCAAAGAGACACAAAATGGAATAAGACAAATTACAAAATTTAGGAGTATCTAGATCAAAAAAACGTTCACAACATATAGGAAGAAAAAATTTGCCAAGTATCAAATACATAAATTGAATTTTTTATAAAAATTTAAAATTCCATAGAAATAGTAAATGAGAAAATACACAAGTGATTCCTGAATAAATACTGAATAAACATATGGAAAAATTCTCTTACTTAAAAATGATTAAAATTTAATGTAAAGTAATGGTAAAATGATTTTTTGTCTGTTAAAAAATTTGATGAATATAATATGCCAATGTTTATCATAAAAGTGTGCTTACAGAAAAAGATATTATTATATCCTGTGGGAATGCATTTAAATAAATTATTTAGTTAATAAACATGGTCAATACTGATGGGAAGCATGTAAAATATTAAGTAACTGTATGCATAGTGTATGATATGATTTGTTTCAATTTACTAACTGAATAATTCATTTTAATTTTAAAAAATGAAACAAGTTTATGTCAGCTCTTTCTATAATTTCTATCAATGATAAGCTCTCTGAGATACTCATTGCTCCAATATGTTCTAGAGTTGAGATGCACCACAGCATTGGTGTGTTTTTTAAAGATGGATATCTATTCTTGTATCTGCACATATGTCTATCTACACACTTATCTCCTGTGATTATGTAAAAGCTTCTTTTCTACTTCACTAATAAAGAGCAAAAATGCCTAATGTTTTTCTAAGGATTACTATGGTTTTCCTTTTATACTGTAAGCATCATAGTACATGAGCAAGGCACTGGAATTTACTCATGTTTACTAAATCCATTAAATATCTAAAAACTGTAAAATATAAAGTGGCTCTTGATAAAATATAATTTTTGAAATACCTTAACATGTTTAAATATGAATGCTTTACAGGAAACATTTTTTTGTTTTATAGCCAAAATTTAATACATAACAGAAGATGTTTTCATTTCTATGTTTCTGAGGTCACATGGTTTCTATCATAGCCTATTTTTATAGAATTTAAAAATATAATACAAACGTAGTGGTCATTTAAAAGTATTGTGGTTTCTTGAAAACTTTACATTAAAAAAATGCTATGTTCCAGTTCATCTATATCAATTTTATGTCTTACTTTTAATCTACATACATTTCTGCAACACACATCAAGTGACCTATGGCCAGAAATGTGTCAAATGTGAAACTTTCTTATTTATTTTTGAACTACATATTTTATTTAATTGTATCAAGAAAGCACATTAAATACTAATTTATAATTCTGGGATATATTAAAAATAGTGTCCAAATAATTTCCAGAGCAATATTTGAAATTACCATTTCCCAATTAATATAAGTTTGGTGGTTCACTATGAGATACTATGTAGGACTTTACCTATGGTCACATGGATTTCTAGATGTCTTTTCATGTTTCCCATCAACTACCAATAGGTAGTCCAGTTTTGATCTTGGTGACCAGGCCATCACACCCAGGATGTGAAAAACTATTTCTAGCTCTTTTATGGACATTTGTGTCTTCATTTTCTCTTGTGTGCCTTCTTGAAATGATGATATGGAAGACTCCAGAATCAGTATGCTGAGGTTCAATATTGGCTCTGTCAAATAATTTTATGACCTAAGGCATGTAATATTCAATATTTCATGAATAGGTTTTCTTTTCATGTGTAAAAAAAATGTAATGTCAGTTCTGATCTTAAAATGTTATTGTATGTATTAGATGTACTAATACACCACTTAGCATTCACCCATGTTGGGCATTTTATAAGATTAGAGAGTATTAGCTATTATTAAATATTATTTTCTCTCTACTGCAATAATAGTTTGCATCACCCACTTTCTGAACCAGTGGTTTTCAGGCTTTGCAGGCTCTCTAGATAGCAAAAAATTACTGAGAGACAGATCTAAAAACAGCTTCATGGGCCAAAACTTGCATATACTTAATCAACAACTCTTTCCTAAATTATTGCTTAACCAACCACCAAAATGTTTTTAATCACCCATGTTTAAGTACAGTCCAAAAGACTTACCATGCAAATAAAACCTTTGGTAGTCATTTACATCCCTAACCCAGAGGAACAAAATCTGCCCATATCTGCTCTGCATGGCAGCAGTGTTTTTATGCTTTGTGAGATATTAGTTACAGGCTTGTAATCTTGTTTAAAATGCACAAAGTAAAGGCAGGGAATAACAGGATCTATTCCAGGAACAACAAAAACAATCACTCCTAAACATTTTTCTACTTATAACTTTAAATACTTCTATGGGGAAATAGTATTCTATAGTCTGGATATGTTATTTTCATTCATTTCTGTTTTATTTTTTCTCTGAATTTCCTAAAAGGTAACTTCTGTGCCCTCTGTAACCTTATAATATAAAGCAGCCATTCTTGAAGATATTTACCAAGTTTATGAAGAGTCTTATAACAGTGATAAATGCTAGTGTCTTTATTTTCAGGTATTTATATAAATCATTTTCATTAAGTTAGCTCGAAAACTGAGTTAATGAATAAAGACACACAGAAAGGAATTTTTTCCCTATTTTTAAGAAGAAAATTATCAATATTGTTCTCCTTAGCAATTTCTGTCTGTAAAGTACTGATGTAAAATCTACTCAAACAGAATTTTAAAACTTTCCTTTATTTTTTTTCAGATATATTTTATTATTCTTTTTGGTTTTCAATTTGTTCAAATCAGTTATACATGACAGTAGAATGCATTTTGACACACTGTACACAAATGGAGCACAACTTCTCATTCCTCTGGCTGTACACAATACAAAGTCACACCAGTAGTGCAATCATCCATGTATATAGGGTAATAATGTCCTTCTCATTCTATCCTTCCATCCCCACACCCCTCCCTTCCCCTCACACCCCTCGACACAATCTAAAGTTCCTTCATTCTTCCCTACCCTGCCCCATTACAGGTCAGTATCCACTTATCAGAGAAAACATTCGACCCTTGGTTTCTTGAGTTTGGCTTATTCAACTTAACCTGATATTCTTCAGCTCCATCCATTTACCTGCAAAAACATAACTTCATTCTTCTTTAAGACTGTGTAGAATTCCATTGAGTATATATACCACATTTTCTTCATCCATTCATCTTTTGAAGGACTTCTAGGTTGGTTACATAGTTTAGCTATTTGTGAACTGAGCTGCTATAAACAGTGATGTGCATCACTGTAGTATGCTGATTTTAAGTCCTTCAGGTATAAACCAAGGAGTGGAATAACTGGGTCAAATGGTGTTTTCATTTCAAATTTTCTGAGGACTCTCCATACTGCTTTCCATAGAGAAAATTTCCATTATTAATGGAAAAAAAGATTAAAAATTTTATAGATGTTAGGCTCTTAAAACTATAGCAGTTTTTGCCTAAGAAGCAAAACATAAAAATAACAGTTCTGACAACAAAGTTATTTGTTTTTCTTAATTTCATAACATGGAAAAGTGTTTCTTAACCTATCTGCATCTTCATCTTAAACTATGAATGGAGTATAAAATGTATGGGGCTTTTGAAGGATGTATTTGATTTGTATGAATGAAATTCAGGTAAGTTTTAATAAGTGATTTCAGTGACACATCTCCTTTTCTTTTTAAAAAAATTACCATGTTTTTCTGGAAAGGACAGTTTTAGAAAATGTCATATTCTAGCTATCTAAATATAGCTAAAAAATAAAACTGAGGGACTTTCAGAGGAAGTTTGTGATCTTCATTCACTTACAGTATTCCTGTCACGGTGGGCTTCATCCCAGGCAAGGCAAAAGGGACATTGGGATTGCCAATTTTCAACAGCATCTGAGCACCTCTGTGGCACCCTTAACATAGTATGATGTGTGTCAATGTAGGAAGCTGAAGCTTTATTCCCAGGGGAATGAGGACAATATGCTGCAGGAAGACAAAAGAGAGGACACAATGTTGAACTCCTTCAAGACAGCTCTTGGAAGTCAGAAAACATAAAAGCAAAAGTAAATAAAAAAGAGCCCATATCATCCTCATCTTGTACAAAATCTTCATGCACCTGTACCTTGAATAGCAAAAGTCCTTCAGGTTATCAAATTTTAAGAACTGGTACTGGATTAAGTCCAGAGAGGAAGAAGTAAAGAGTGAAAGGATAGGAAAGGTGACTGAACATAATGTTATTCTGATAGTTAGGACAAAGGAAAGAAAATAATAGTACTAGTAATAATAGTAGTAATAATGTTTCAGAGGCAAATATAAAAGATTTAAGGATGCAAGTTAATAAAAAAAAAGTACATTACACAGCACTTAACAAGGATATGACATTTCTCACTTTGCACTATACAAGAAATTTACAATTTTAAGAAGGGCTTTTGAATATATAAAAATATATAACTGTAGCACTTAAAAGAAATCCGTGATGTTTTAAATAGAGTGAACAAGTAGTGTATCACCCAAACAGGGATGATGTTGAAAATAATATAATGATTAGGAATCAGTACTGTATGTAGGATGGTGGGGAAGCCAATAGAGTTCCAGGTAAACTGCAAAGTTGGATCCCATTATGTTTAGGAAATATTTTCTTTGGCTTGTTAAGTTAATGTGAAGAAAAAAAAATGTGTCTCTCTTCCTAAAGCATAGAATAATGTTCATGCTGTTATCACTAAAGTAAATCTGGACTTTAAATGCAGACATTAGAGATCATTACTAGAAAAGTGTGATGTGTGATGTTTTACAGTGAAATAGTGCCAAGTCATATATCCTCTCACTTAGATAATATGGATTTTGAAATTCTAAACTTAGAGTAACAAGGAAAGTCACTGTAAGTTTAGAAAAGGAATATTCTATCTTCTATGTGTTTTAAATATTATTCTTTGAAGATAAGCATATTAAATCAACAATCAATTTTTTACTGTGTGATAATATCTTTTAGATGTGTTTTTATTTCTGGGGGAAGATCTTTAAGAATTTAGAATACCAGAGTCTTGGACAGTTGTAGAGGGTGTGATAAAATAAATCATCCTGGTATTCAAGAATAATTTCCAGGAGAAAGAACTAAGATTAGGTAATTCTTGCAAGCAATGTTAATTTGATTTCAAATATATTTTGGAAGATGCTCTATGTTGATATTTCAGCAATAACTGCCATGATAATTATATATATATAGATACATTCATGTGTCCTGAAATAAATTTATGGAGTCAACTACTAAATTAATAAAATTCAAGATAGAAAATTATCCATTTATTCCCCTTATATTCAAGAACCTAATTAACATTTCAACTTGGAAATCTAAGAAGCATCCAAGAACCACATGTTCAAACCTCACTAAATGTCCAAAGCAGACCACTGGGAAAGATAATTCAAGATTCTGAGCAAGGTATATATCCTTGACATATTTTTGTTGCTAACTCTTCTGACCAATAATTCACCACATTCTGTTCATTTTCTTACTCTTTAAAAGTATCTCTCATGTATGAACCTCTATCCACTTCCATCTTTAGCTACCAGACAGAGCTATCAACATCAGTCACATGAATTACTACAATAGTAATTTAAATAAATATTATTTCCCATGTGCTTTTGTGTATCCAAATCAATGTATGCACTGCATCAAGTGTGAAGTTTAATAATAATTAAAGACAATAATGTCAATCCTCACCACTCAGTGCTCACTGCTGTAAGATGCTTCCTAAGTTATGGCTAGAACAAAAGTAGTGACTTTGAGAAGAATCATGCCATCCTCATTCACTCAGTCTGTCCAAATGAATATCCAGTGCTGTCTGTTCTTGTCTGACTTTCCAAACCATTCCAAGTCATTCACTCTGTTTTACCTCTGCCTGAAATTCTATCAGTCTCCCTTGACTTCATATTGTCACTTGTATTCATTCAGATTACTTGAAGTTCTCGACTCCCCTCACATTGGAAGATGACCCACTCTTGTTTTCTTCATTATTCATAAGCAGTTTATAATTGTGATCTAAAATATTATTTGATTAATATCTGCATTATTAGACACTTAGCTCAATGAAATAAGGAATATGCCCATCTTTAAATTAATGCAGAAAAACAACTTTGAATAAAAGTGCACCTCCAGTGTCTATATGTCCACTGCTTAGTTCATTGCCCAATATATTAGAGATGAAGATAGACATTTTTTAATAAAAGGTTGCCTTAAGTAGGGATATGAACCTTGCCTTCTATACATATTTTGGCTTCTTTGGCAATAGAATATACCACAGCTAATATTGTATGTTTCCAAACCCAGGCCTTAAGAAGGTGGTAATTTTTATTTCTCCTGTTTTGTAGAAACAACTTCCAAGGCAATAAGAAAAGTCAGGTTATCCTTTGGGAGATACATAGATATGGAACAAGAAGCAGCCCTGGAGAATGACAGACACCACAGAGAAAGAATTGGCCAAATAGAGAAATAGTGAAATGTCCAAACAGGTGAATTAAGCCTGGTTGAACCTTCTAGCTAACATAGTTGCCAACTGGATGCAGCCAAATGAATTTCCAAACTGATGCCACAGGAGTAAAATAAAAAGACCTGAAAAGGCCCTGTCCATAGTACTAAGCCACACAATATCAGAAATAATGTTTGGCTTATAGCACTAATTTTTCAAATAGTTTATTGCATACTCCAATTGACAATAAAAAATGATGAATACTCATTTTTAGGATTGGGGGTTTCATTCAGGGTAGACTTCTTGCCTAGCACTCATAAAACTGTGGATTGGATCTTCAGTAACACACACACACACACATACACACACACACGCAATCAAAAACAAAAAGCAAACAACAAAAATAGTCCTCATTAAGAAAAAATAGTCCTCACTAAAGTTATCAGAAAGGTACAATACATTTTTAAGAGTAGTATTTATTCAATTCTAGAGTGAATATTGGAGTAGTGGATACAAAACTTCAAATATAGAACCCTTAATGTTGAAAAAGTAAAGGGTATTCAGTAAAGATTTTAATCGACTATTGTTATTCACTATTCTTTAATAGCATTAATATTAATTAATAACCCCATGCTGGTTATTAGATATGTTTATATATCATTTATATATTATTGAAGAGGACCTGACATAGTAAATACAAGAGAAAGTACAAAAATAAAAATATGTATACATGGGACAGAAAAAATGAGATTAAGTCAATAGAAAATAATTTACATAATATGCGTTGGAAATTTTCAGACCTTTGCTTACATAAGACTTCTGGTAACTCTGGTGATGCTTTGGAGGGTACCTTGAGCTCCTGATTTAAATAATCCCACGCAAGTGGTAGTTTCCTCAAGAACCAACATTAAGTTAAGCCCAAATTCAATTTCTAATTTTCTAATGCCTAGAATGGATTACCATGTTTTTCCTATTCCTTAGAATACTATTCTGATAAATTATCATAGCTTCTTCCCATAAGAGGGTAAGCAACATGCATGCCACCACTCATAATCTGTTCATTTCTCTGTTCTTTCTCAATCAATAGGAAGTCATTTTATTTTATTTTATCTTCCTTCCTTCCTTCCTTCCTTCCTTCCTTTCTTCCTTCTTTCCTCTTTTCTTTCTCTCTTTCTTTCTTTCTCCCTTTCTTTTTCATTTTTCCTGTTTGTTTGTAATGGCTTCTCTATCTTCATATTTGAACATGTGCTTCTTGAATTAGTTTACTACTCTTATTCTGTACATTGGAGTAAAATGTATTTCAGAATTAAACAAGTGAGATTATAGATACATTATAAAACATTATATGTTTTATATGTGTATGTATATTGAGAGACCCACAGTGACCTGGAAAATACACCATAATAAAACTCATTAACATATGTGCAGAAAATGTAGGAATATTCACATAAAATGAGATTTACAAATACTATAAATAAACTCAAGTCAACTTTTCTCCCAACATGATTCACATAGGTCATGCTTTACTTTCAGATCAAGTTATTAAAGACCACTTGCCTTTTAAGCTACTTCCCATGTCAGAAGTTTGGAATAATGATTGTGATTCATAATTTCCTGGATCCCTTTTCTCCATAGAATTGTCATTTCTATTTACTAAATTTACTAAATTCTAAATCAATTTCTTACTTTTTAAAATTAGATCTCTTTGGATCCCAGTCATGCTTTCACAAGGTAACCAGTCAATGTGTACTTCCCTTTGCAATATTATTGTTAAAGACAGATTACCTATATAGTTGTCATAAGGAGACACCTTTTTTGAATTTGCATTGTAGATCTAAATTATTCTATGAAACTTCAAATCTCCTTTAAAATCTATCCTTTAGCTTTTTCATTTCTCTGTATTTCTCATTCTGTCCCCTTCAGTCTTTAAACTATTTCCTGAGCCACTATCCTCTATTCATTTCATAATTTCTAATTTTTTTCTACTTTCCTGTAGTGTGCCTAATCACCAGATCATCTCAGAAGTACTCTGTAAAGATATCTTGGCCTTAAAATTACTTTGAAATGATTTGGCTTTCTCTACCTTTTTCCAAGTAGAAGTTTTATCTCCAAAATGGTCAGGTTGCCTGTTGCTTTTCATTTTTAAATAATGTATTTTTGAAAGTAAAGCCAGAATCTTGGTCTCTGATATTCAAAAGGATAATTAGCACATGGTGAGGGAGGAAGGCCTCAGATTTCTGCCAAAACAGATAAGCTACAGTTTCTGGACTACTGCCTGGGTATTGGATAAAGGTCAATGCTTATGGTTCCAAGACTAAAATTTTCTAAGGATCAAGACTGCACAGAAAAATTACTAGAGTGACTAAATAGGTCAAATACAACAATGCCTGTACAGGATACCCAGATAATTTGATTCAAAGTGGGTTTTACAATTAAGCAAAATAAAATATTTTATTTCAAAATTATTGGAGTGTAGGGTGTAATTCAGTGGGAGTCATGCTCCAGAACCTGGGTTCAATTCCCAGCACCACAAAAAGCATTTAAACAAAAAACAAAACATAGATGTGGGAATCCAGAGCCCAAAGGCTTCTTCAGTTATTATTTAGGCCTGTATATTTCTCCCCCTATTTATTTTTTATATGCTTGTATCACATGCACATTTTCTTACATAGCCTAATTAAAACCATCTCTATTTAGGATAAGTTCTGAACCAATGCAACAAAATGATAAGTACTAAAACATGTCAACATCAATACATACAAACTTTCTTTCTTGTTAATACAAACCAGGATGAGGGATAGAGCTTAATGGGACTGACTGTTAGAGGTTCTTGCCAACAGACTGCCTGTTCACTGTTAGGCCTTTCTATGCATAAATAGAGAAAGAGAATGATATAATTTTTTTATCTGGGCATAACAAATCACTGAAAATTTATCTGCATAAAGCAATAGTATTTTTTTTCTTCATTTTTTGTTCTAATTAATTATACCTGACAGTAGAATGAATTTTGACACATCATACATAAATGGAGCATAACTTCTCATTCTTCTGGTTGCATACGATGTAAACTGACACAGGTCATGGTTTGTTACTATGTGTCAAGAATTAAGTATCTCCGAGCTGGGCTCTCTGCTCAAGGTCCTCAGATAGTTCTGCTAAGTCTTCATGTAAAGGCTTATCCATGAAAGAATCTGCTTCTCAGTTCGTTGATGTTATTAGAAGAATCCATTTTTTAACTACATGACCGTGGTTCCTGGTTTCTAACTGGCTATTGACAAGCAGCCACCATGTAATCTTGGAAGTCATAGAAGTTTCGTGATTCTTGGCCCTCCCCATGAGAGTTACATAGTTCAGTACTCTGCTCTTTCAGGACCATCAGGGCAACCTCTCATTTCCTATCTACCAAATCAATCTTAGATAAAGCACTGTAATTACAGGAGTTATGTCATGTTTGCTTTACCTTCTTCTATTGGTGAGTAAGTAACATATTCTGACCAGACTTAAGGGGATATACAAAGTTGTAACTCACTAAAATCACCTTAGATTATATCTACCATGGAATTTATACTAAATTACCTGATTCTTAGTACCAATAAGGCAAAATAAATATATTCAAATCAAGTAAACAAGCAAAAGTACCTTTCCCAAAAGTGTAACATAAATCCATTGTCCCAAATATTGTGAAAAATTCTACCTTGGGCCATCACAAAGACAATGAGTCTGTATGTTTTTAAGTATTATGAATCACCTATCTAGAATATAGTCTCCAATTATTTACTCAAACACTATGTGTTTTCATGAAGATCATTTGAATATGTGATTAAAATCCGTAATTAGTTGACATAAACTAAGATAGATTTTTCCTAAATAATATAATAGGTCTGATTCAATTTGTTCAGTACTCTAAAGCAGAACTGAGGTTTCTATAAGCAAGTCAGAAATTCCACTATGGGTTACAGTTTCAGATCATGTCTGAAAGTTTTATCCTGCTCTTCCTGATTCCTGTTATGGATTTCAGACCTCCTTTTTCACTACAATTACAGATTCTGAAGGCTTGCAATAGATCTCTCATATATACATATATATATGCATACATATATAAAGACACACATATATGTATATAAATCTCTTGCATATATATTTGTGTGTGTATATAGGTAGATAGATTGATAGATATAGATATATATTTTTTCCCATGTCTTGGTTAAAACCTGACTAATACAGACTCTTAAAGACTCCATGTAATTATGGTACCATATTCTATATAATGTTGTTCAATGTAGATGCATAAAATAATATCACAGGAAAATCAATTTTTAAATATTACACTTAAATGCTTTTAAGAGAGCTTCAAAGTGAGATATGTAAAGAGAATAACTAGTATCTGTGTACTTTCCTATTCTAAATTGTAGCTGCCACTTAAAAACAGAAGCAAATGACCTAAGGGATAAAGTCAACTCAATCCTCAATTCCCTTCAAGGATTGGCAAAGCCACATTTTAGCACAACTGTGATACAGGGAGCTATAAAGCACTAGTTTTGACAGTCCTGTTTTATGGGATCAAATAATATGATCTATATATACTATTCTTTTTGCAAATTTATTTAATAGAGAAACAGACTTTGCACTAAGAATAATTATAAAAACTCCAATTATCAAAGAATATTTATTTTTTATTAATGGAAGATTTTTATAAAATTATTTTATCTTTTAATTATTATGAGAAAATATAAAAATTAAATAGATATAATATGTATAACATATAATATCATTTGATATTTTGATTTATGAATGCATTGTATAATATTTAAATCTGGACAAACATTTAACCTCAAAGATGTACAATTTCTTTACGGTGAAAACATTCAAAATCCTTTCTTCTAGCTTTATGAACTACAAAGTGCATTATAATTATTGTCATTCTACAATACACCAGACTATCTTCTCCATTAGTACCTATTGACAACCTCTTCCTCTTGTACCCTTACCTGAATTAGCTGTTTTTGTTTGTTTGTTTTTGGCTGTGATCACCAAAAGACCTGACAAAAACAAGGTAGAAGAAGAAAATTTTACTTGGTACTCATGGTTCAGAGGTCTCAGTCCACAGATGGCCAGCTCCATGGCTTTGGGTTCAAAGTGAGGCAGATCATCATGATGGATGTGGAAGAGCAAAGTAAATCAGGACATGAGAATCAGAAAGAAGAGAGAGTATAGCTCATCAGGGACAAAATATAAACCCCAAAAGCACACCTATAATGACCTATTTTCTCCAGCCACACCCTATTTACCTACAACTACTGACTAGTAACACCACATCAGTGGATTACTGTACTGATTAGGTTAAGGCTTTCATCATTCTATCATTTCACCTCTAAATACTGTTCCATTGTTTCACTCAGAAGCTTTTTGGATACACCTCATGTCTAAACCATGACACCACTGTTCTTCCTAGTCTCTGATAACCATCTTTCTGTTCTCACTTCTACAATATCAAATTGTTACTCAACACAGGAATGATATCATGCAGTACTTGTTTTTCTGTGCCTGACTTAACCTAATGATCTCAAGTTCCATCCATGTTGACACAAATCATAAGATTTAAAAAAAAAAGTTATGACAAATAAATTGTACACATTAATTCATAGATGCATACAGCATGCACTGATCAAATGGAACTATCCTGTTTCTACCACATCATTACCCACACACTTCCCAATATTTGTAACCATTATTCTATCCTTAGACCTACTAAATTTAGCTTTCACATATGATAGAGAACATGGATTTCTTCTCTTTCTCAGTCTGACTTATTTCAGCTAACAAAATGTCCTCCAGTTGCATCCATTTTGCTGTAAATGATAGGATTTTATTCTTTATGGCTGAAAACTATACCAGTGAGCACCTAGGCTGATTATGGCATATCATATCTATTTTGAAGAGTGCCCCAGTGAACATGGAAGTACAGGTATCTTTTGTATGTTGATTTCATTTTCTTTGGATATGTAGCCAGGAGTAAGATAGCTGGATAATGACTATACTTTTCATAATAACTGCCCCCACCAACAGTGTAGAACGTTTCTTTTTCCTCCATATCTTGCCAGCATTTGTTACTTTTATTTTGTACCAGCTATTCTAAACGGAATGAAAAAATATCTTATAATTTGATTTGTTTTACCTTTGTGACTAATTATATTAAGCATATTTTCACATGTTTTTTAGTCATTTGCATTTCTTTTGAGACATTTCTATTCAGGTTATTGTCTTATTTTTATTTGGATTATTTATTTGTTTTTGTGTTAAGTTCTTTTAGTTCCTTATATATTTTGGATATTAACCCTCTGTCAAAAGAGTAAGTGGCAACATTTTCCTCCATTCTATATGTTTCATATTTGCTGTGTTGTTTCCTTTGCTATGCAGAAATTTTTTTTAGTTTTATGTAATCCCTTTTGTCAATATTTAACTGTTTCCCATGATTTGGGGATCCTATTGGGATCATTATTGCCTCTACAATGTCTTGATGTGTTTCCCATATGTTTATTTCTAGCAATTTCAGAGATTCAAGTCTTATATTTGTTCTTTAATATAATTGTGTATGGTTCAGAGATGGGGATCATGTTTCAGTCTTCTTCATGGGGATATCCAGTTTTTCCAGTAACATTTACAGAAGGGAATGCTTTTCTCCAATGTATTTTTTGGCATCTTTGTCAAGAATCAGTTGACTATGGGTATATGAGTCTGTTTCTTGGATCTCTATTCTGTTTGATGGGCCTCCATGTCTGTTCTAATGCCAATACCAGTCTCTCTTGGTTACAATGACTCTATAGTATGTATGTCTTGAAATCAGGGTTGTGATGTTTTCAGCTTTATAATTTTTTTTGTATATTGTAATGTATTAGGCTATTCAAGGTCACTTGAGGTTACAGATGAATTTTAGAGTCTTTTTTCTAATTATTTGAAGAATGACATTGGTATCTTCACAGGAATTGGATTGAATTGGTGATAGCTTTGGGTGGTATGGACAATTTCGCAATACAAATTCTCCCAGTCCAGGAACTTGGGAGGTCTTTCAATTCATTTGGTATGCCTTCTTTATTTCTTTGATCACAGTTTCATAACTTTCATTGAAGAGATATTTTGCTTCCTTGGTTAAGTGCATTTCCAAGTATTTTATTTTATGTTTTTGTGGCTATTGTTAATAGGATCTTTTTCACAATTTCTTTATCAGAAAATTCATTTCAATTCTCAGAAAGGTACTTATCTTTGGTGATTTTGTATCCTGCTACTGAATTCATTGATCAGTTCTAATAATTTTTTGGTAGGATTTTTATTTTCCTATGTATAGAATCATATTGTCTGTAGACAGGATAATCTGATTTACTCCTCTATTTATATGAATTATTTCTTTCTCTTGGTTAATTGTTCTGTCCAAAGATTCTAGTACTAAACTGAATGATAGCAGTAAGAGTGGACACCTTGTCTTATTCTTGATTCTCAAGGAAATACTTTTACTTGTTCCCCATTCAGTATGAAATCAGTTGTGTGTTTTCTTATATACCTTTTATTATCTTGTGATAAGACCCTTCTGTACCAAAACTGTGTAAAGCTTTTGCTACAAAGAGCTGTTGCATTTCATTAAATGCTTATTCTAGATCTATTAAGATGATCATATGATGTTTGTGATTCTCTGTGCTGATTTGATGCATTATGTTTATCAATTTGTGTGTTGAGCCATCCTAGCATTTCTGGGATGAAACCTACTTGATCATGGTGAATGATTTTATTGATGTGCTGTTGAATTCAATTTGATACTTTGTGACAATTTTTGAATATATGTACATTAGGAATTTTGGTCTACAGTTTTCTTTTTTGTTGTTGTGTTCTTGTCTAGTTTCAGCAATAGGATACTCTCAGAATTGATTTGGAAGGGTTCCCGACATTTCAATTTTATGGAATATTTTGAGAAGCACTAATGTTAGATTACTGTTATTTTATCTTTATTAAAACTTGTTAAATTTCACTAGTAAATGTCATATGGTCCTGGGTCTGCCTTTATTTGGAGATTTATTACTATTTTTTAATTATTTTTTTTTATTTTTACAGATTGCATTTTGATTCATTGTATACAAATGGGTATAACTTTTCTTTTCTATGGTTGTGCATGATATAGATTCATACCATTTGTGTAATCATACATGTACATAGGGAAATGATGTCTGTCCCATTCCACCACTTTTCATACCCCCATCCCCTCCTCTGATCTGGGAAAGTTTTTATTATTTTAATTTTTTATGAACTCATGGCTCAGTTTTTTTAGGATACATGTTCAGAAGTTCATTCATTTCTTCTAAGGTTACCTACTTGTTAGCATTTTTTTTTTCAAGAATTCCTAATATCTTTCTGCAGTATTGATTGAATGTTTCCTTTTTCATCATTAATTTTATTTGGGTCTTCTACTTTTTTTAATACTCTAGCTAAAGCTTTGTTGATTTTATTAATATTTCAAGAACCAGATTGCTTAATTAATTTTTTTATTGTTTTAGTCTGCATATGATTTATTTCTGTTCTGAATTTTGTTACTTCTTTCCATCTATAAATTTTAAGTCTCTTTTTCTAAGTCCCTTATATGTGTATTTGAAATCTTTTTTTTTTTTTTAATGTATGCTTTCAGTGCTATAATTTTCCCTCTGACTACTGATTTGACTGCATCCTACAAATTTGGGTATATTTTGTTTTGATTTTTTTTGTTTGTTTTGAGATTTTTAAAAAAATTTCCCATATTGATTTCCTCAATAATCCACTGTTCATTTACAAATATGTTATTAAGTTTCTAGGTATTTGTATGATTAATAACATTTTTTTAGTTATTGATCTAGAATTTCATTTTTTCTGTGGATGATAATAGTCTATCATGTATATATACTACATTTTCTTTCTCCAGTCCTACATTGATAGATACTTAGTTTATTTCCATTTCTTAGCTAAGGCAAAGATTAGTGAAATGAACTTATAAATGTAGATGCCTCTTCAACAAAGTGATTTTATTCACTTTGGAGATACATACATACACACACACACACACACACACACACAGACACACTGAATGAGATAAGTGGATTATATTATAGTACTATTTTTAATTTTTTTCCTGGAACCTATATGTACTGATGGTAGTGCAATTGATCCCTTTTCCCACAGTCTCATCAACAATTTCTATCATTACTCTTCTGATAAAAAGCATTCTATCTGGGGAGAGAAGACATCTCAGTGTGGTTTTGACTTGCATTTCATGATGTTTAGTAAGAAAGAACATTTTTTCATAAACCTATGATTCATTCATATGTCCTCTTTTGCTAAATATCTACCTGGATCTATATTGCCTTGTTTGAAATTGGTTATTGCCTTTCATTTTATTGTTTACTATTGGCATTTGGGAGATTCTTATATATTGTGTTTGTCAATCTTTGGTCAGATGTCTAGTTTGCAAATACTTTTCCATTCCTACCTTATATTTTCACTCTACTTATTGTTTCCTTTGCTGTGCAGAGCTTTTTAGATTGATATACTCCTATTTCTATTTTTTTCAAGGACTTTTGGAAACATAAAGAGAAAAACAAACTCCTATCTATTCTGATGTCTTGAAAAATTTCTCTTATGATATCTTCCCATTTTAAATTTGTCTTTAATTCATTTTAAATTGATTTTTATGAGATAGTGGTTTAGTTTCCTTCTTCAGCAGGTGAGTATCCAATTCTCTTAGAACTATTGAATTGAAATACTTTTCTTTATCCAACGTGTATTCTTAGCATTTTTGTTTCAAATCAGTTCGGTATGGAAATATGGGTCTACATATGGCATCTGTATTATGTTCCATTTGCTTATGTTTGCTTTTATGCTGGTGTTTGCTGTTTTGATTATGACTGCTTTGTAGAATATTTTTTAATCAGGTAGTGTAATGCTTTTTGCTCTGCTGTTTTTACTCAAGGATGCTTTGGCTATTTCCTATGCATATGTATGTGTGTTAGTTATATAAATTTTAGAATTTATTTTCTAGTCCTGTGAAGATTGTGGTTGGCATTCAGGGAGTCTAGGTTGCTTTCATTTATGTAAATATTTTAATAATAATGATTCTTCCAATCCATGAACTAAGGATATTCCATTTTTACTGAGTTCTTTTTTAATAAATGTTTCATACTGAACATTATAAAGATCTTTCAACTTCTTTATGAAATTTATTTCTAGGCATTTTTTAGCTATTATAAATGGGATTGATTGATTTCTACTTTATAAAATTCATTATTGACATAAACAAATATTACTAATTTTTTATGTTGATCTCATATCTGATATATATTTATATATCAATATATAATTATAATATAAATATAATATAATACAAATATAATGATAATATAATTAATTATAATTAATAATTATATATATAAATTTTCAAGCAGTGACAATTTACTATTTTCTTTTCCAATGTAGATTTTTTTTTTATTGTTTGTTCTATTTAGTTATATATGACAGCAGAATTCATTTTGATTCACTGAACATGAATGAGTACAACTTTTCATTTCTCTGGTTGTACACAATGTAGTCACACCATTCGTGTAATCATACATATAATGATGTTTGTCTCATTCCACCATCTTTCCTTCTCCTAGCCCCGCCTCCCTTCCCCTCTTTTCCCTTTACACAATCCAGTGCTTATCCATTCTTTCCTTGCCCCCCATTTCCCATTATGTATCAGCATCCACTTAACAGAGAAAACATTCAGTCTTCAGTTTTTAGGAATTGACTTATTTCACTTAGCATGATATTCTCCAACTCCATCCATTTACCTGCTAATGTCATAATTTTATTCTTCTTTATGACTGAGTAATATTCCATTGTGTATATATACCACAGTTTCTTTTTCCATTCATCAATGGAAGGGCATCTAGGTTGGTTCCATAGTCTAGCTATTGTGACTTGAGCTCCTATATCTTTGATGTGGCTGCATTACTAATGTATGCTGAATTTAAGTCCTTTTGGTATAAATCAAAGGGTGTGATAGCTGGGTCAAATAATGGGTTCATTCCAAGTTTTCTGAGGAATCTCCATACTGCTTTCCAAAGTTTAGATGATTTCTTTATCTCCTTCTTTTGCCTGATTACTTTCACTAGGACTTCTAGTGCTATGTTGAATTAAAAATCTTGTTCCAAATCTTAAATAGAAAGCTTTCAGCTTTTTTGTATTAGTTACGATGCCATTTGTGTATTTCAATTAATTAAAGTTTATTGATGAAGAATGAAAAGTATATCTAATCTATGAATCTAAATAGGAAGATGTATATAGGTATCAGCAGATCAGTAAATAGATAAAAAATTTCATTTTGAATGCATCTTATGAATATAAGCTTTGACTTTCTTCAACATAAAGTCCTATGATTGTTCAAGACCCCCAAATTTATATCATAGTCATGGTAACTAAATGTCAAGACTGAAAAAATGTTCTATATATCATTTAATTTTGAGAGATATAAATCCAAGTACACCTTCTTTAAATTACTCAGGGTAAAATAGATGTCCAGCTATCAGAATGAGAATAAGGCATTCATTACTTTTTATTGTTGCTGCTCTTTCATTGTTGTTCTTTATATAAAATTTTAATTATAAGCCAGATAAATATCACATGATTCATCCTGAATATCATCACTTGAGATTTAATATTATATCTTTAAGCTGTCTGTTTATACATGATAATGGAAAGCAAAATTAAAAGTTGTGTGGAGAAACATGCAAGTCCACTGTATTACAACCCATAAAGAGTGAATCAGAAATCTAACAGTATTGGAGAGGGAAGGTTCTATTTATAATGTGAAGATACAAAACATAAGAACTTGTGTTTCTAGGCAGACAGGAAAGACAGAAGATTTTCATTTTAGTGGCTTGCCTTGGGAGAATTGGTAAAATGGAAGAATGATATCAGGGATGGAGTGACAAGTCTGTGACACTTGTAGAATGTCAAGATGCAGACAAAAGAGCTACAATCTAGCTTCATTTTCTTAGGACAGTTTCTATAAGAAATACAGATTCTAAACAATAATGCATTGTGTGTCGTCTAAATGCAGACATAACCTGGTTAGTTAGGAATCTTAGAAATGTAAAGATGGAGGCACGGAACAAACTCAAAATTCAAAAGTTGGGAACTTCACAGAAGAAATAAATGCACCTTATCTTCCCAGAAAAGTAGAAGCAACACTTATTAAAAAGAAGGTAAGAGTTCCATGGTTTTGAGAATGAGACTGCCTCAGGGAAACTTATAATCTATTGTTACGACAAAATCTAAGAACTTATTTACTTCAGTGAACCCACTAGTGCAAAAATTTTATAACCAACTTAAGTTCATCAGGAAACACACACACATTCACATTATGAAGAGAAATAAGGGCAAACAAAGAAAAAATATACCATAATTTTGTCAATGGCTGAGACTGACAGTATTAATGGATCTCAATAAATGTACATATTTTCAATGCCTTTTGGAAACTCTATAGTGCTGATTTGGGTTTTTACAAAAAGCATACCAAGATCAAGAAAAGGAAATTTGAAAGAAATTGTAATTCATTTCATACAGACTTTAATGTTTAATGAACATTTTCATATGTATAATATATAGTCACTAACAAAGTTATCATTTTCACACTATCGTGTGTCTATTTGGTCATTCATTCTTTCATTCTGTATATATTTATTGAACAAAAAATGTCCTGCAGGCACTGAAGTTCAAGAAATAAAAGGATGTTCTTTTTCTCCACATTTTATATTCTAGGGGAAGGAATGATTATTTATTATGACAATTACAATGAGCAAAATAGGTAAATATCAGAAAGATTTCTAGTAGTAATTCACAACTGATTTAATAGTTGCTAGCTAGACAGTTTGATGATGAGGACATTCTAGATACAAAAGTGAATACTCAGAAATAATAGGAAATAAAATTTAGAAATACTTAGAATACTGAGCAATTACTTATAGTATTCAGAGACTTGAAGCATTTTAAAATTTCCAAGACACAAAATGAAAGTAGAAACAGGTTGAGGGTAGCAACAGGAGCTAGCACAACATGCAAAGAGAGATGACATTTATCCTGGGGTCCATATAGACAAGCAGATTTGAAAAGTGTTCATAAATATTATAAACAAAGGAATAGTGAAGCATTTGATAAATATCAATTAATCAAAATTAATCAGACATTCTTTGAGGTTTAAATATATATGTTTCATAAATTATCAAACATAAATGATTCTGAAGCTCAGGTTTTTCAAGGTAACTTTTCCCACTTGTTGAGTATCTTGCAGATCTAGGCTTCACTAAAAGCCCTAGGAAGGATGGAGAGCATTGAACAGTATATATGTGACAGTAACAAGACCAAATTTTAGGTTCAGAATATTATTGGTGGGTTTTTATGGAGACTTGATTAAAGATTCACATAAATGGAATGGGAAGGCCAGGTGACTGGCTAGAACAGGCAAGAGATGAAAAAATAGTGCAAATAATATGAAAGAGAAACAAGTGAAATATGTTAAGGAATTGAAATTCATTGGAATTAAAAGTTTAAGAAAAGGAGGGAAAAAATCAATTACTTCTGGATTTTTAGATTGAGAAAGTGATGGTCTTCAAATAAGATAAAAATTATTGAATCTTTTGGGGGGAAAAATAGTGGATTAGAACTTGGAAATGTCCAACAATTCACATTTACAAAAATCTGAGGCTCCTGGGAATATTTGTCACATGAGAAAATTTCTGAAATCAATACTTCTTTCTATGGAAATCTTCATAGAAAAATATCATGTGTAATGTCCAGTTTATTCCATTTCCAATCACACGATCAAAATGATATTTATTTATAATTAATAAACACACACACACACACACACAGCTTCTATCTGTACCATGGGAGAATTCTCAGCTAGAAATTGGCATCAGTATTTTCAGGATATGTAAATCAATCTTCAGTAACAAATAATCCACAAATATCAGTGACTTACAAGAACTCAGAATATCACTCACTTTGAGGGCAGGCAGTTCTCTGAAAGGGTGTTAGGGTTTGCATATGAAGTGTCCCCCAAGAGCATATGAAACAATGTAGCAATAGATGAAATGATTAGATTTTAAGAGTGATGACCTGATCAATAGTTTAATTCAGTTAGTGGATTAATAGTTAGAAAAGACTACTGAGTAATAAATGTAGGGAAGTAATGGGTGACTGGAGGACATAGATTGCTTGGGGAGTGCCTTTGAGTTTTATTTATTGTTCCCCTGAATACTTCTGTTCTCTGCTTCCTGGCCATCATGAGCCGAGTAGCTTTTCTTGGCCCTGCCCTTCCTCCATGAAGTTCTACCTTGTTTTGGGGCCAGAGCAATGGAGTAGGCTGACCATGGACTAGACCTCTGAAACTATTAGTAAAACAAACTTTTCTTTCTCTTAATTGTTGTGGTTGGATATTTTGGTCACAGTAACAAAATTTAATGCAGAGGACAACCATTCTAAAGGTGAGGTGGTGGTGTTTAATTCCAAAATGCAATTTTGTGATGTATCCATATTATTATGTGTTAATGCTATCTCTGTGACTTGTGAAAAAGGGTCTAGAAAATCAACAACTGTCATTCAAGTGCTCAATTCATCATCTAAAAGGAAAATGAGTTCTGCTTACAAAACAATTCACCATGCTTTCTATAAGCTCAAAGAAATGGAAAACTGCAACGTAAGAAAGAAGAGCCAGCTCTGTCAGTGAGCACCAATAGATACAATTCTAAATTAACTAAACTGCAAATTATTATATAGGGTTTGGCCTATTATGAAAAGTGTTAACTATATTTAATAGGAGAAAAGTTTAGTTAAAACAAAACTGTCGAGGATCCAAGATGGCGGACTAGAGGGAAGCTGCATTCCTTGTCTCTCCATAACTCCAGTTTCAAGCAGAGGATATCTGTTTCTTGATTGCTCACTGTCAGGCACCTATTATCCTCCATTTGCCTGCCTCTCGCCTGTCCATCGCCTGCCTTACACCTATCCATCACCCAATGCATGAGGTTCACCTCCCGATTGTCCAACAACAGTCAGCAAACTGATCGCTGACCGCCAGTGGAGCACCAGCTGCCTGCTGTTGCCTGGAAGTTCTCTGTCACAGTCCTTGCAGGTTTGATTACACATGGCTGCCGCCATTTTGAGACAACAGCCAGGCCCCGTAGGACCCCTGGTTGGACAGACTGAGCCCCATCTCCAGGATTCCTCAGTCCGACCAATCAGTACCTGCCTCTGGGGCCCTCACATCAACTGACTGCTCCCTGCTGCCAGGACCCCCAGACCAACTGACTGTGCCCTATCACCGGGACCCCAGACCGATCGATTGCACCCGGCCTCCAGGATCCCACAAACACACCAAAAACACCGGACCTCCAGGACCCCTGCCTGACCAACTGCAACCTGCCTCCAGGACCTCCAGCTGACCACTTCCACACCTGAGCTGCAGCTCCCCATTTGCCAACACTTTTGGAAGCCAGAGAGGCCATCTTGGATAATCCTGGAAGCCTTAGCTCCGATCATTAGCTGGGGCAAAACCCATCCTGAGACACCTGCTGGAGGCTTGAAGCTCATTGTCAGGTACCTCTCATGCATCAGACTACTGAACACTGGGAGGTTTCATTACTATATGACTGTTATACTGTAGATTTTCTTTTTTCTTCTTATTGAAAAAATTAAGTTTTTATTTCTTTACTTTTCTTGCTCTCTTTTCCTTCTGTTTAGCTGCTCCCTCAGAGTCTCTTTCTCCCTTTTTTGCTTGCTAACATCCAATTTCTTTTGATTACACTCTCACCCTTTCTATTATCTAGAACTTCTGTATATTCTTTTCTTATCCCATTAACAGCCACATTCTACATCCCTCTGCATCCTCTTTGTCCTCCATTTGAAACTGCAGACCTTATTGCAAATCTGTGTGTTTTACTGAAGATAATATTTGAACTCATTCTGTTTATTATGACAATTTTGTTATTGTCCTCATAGGGGCAATTTGGTCTAGGATTGCATAGTGTCTGAATTGGGCACTGCTAATATCGATCTCCCCTTAAAGAAAGGGTTTTGGAAACCTATAGGGCCACTATAAGCCTATGGGGGAAATCTGAAATACCCCAGATCTGCACTGCTAGAGGGGAAAATACATGAACAACAAGAAAAAACAAGGAAAGAAAATGATCCAAACAAATCTAGATTCTATATTAATAGAATCCAAGACAGTATGTTAGAAGAAATGTCAGAAAAGGACTTCAGATTATACATGATTAAGATGATTTGGGAAGCAAAGGATGAGATAAGAGAACAAATGCAGGCAATGAATGATAATACCAATAAGATGAAAGAGCAACTGCAGGAAGCAAAAGATCATTTCAACGAAGAGATAGAGATTCAAAAAAAAAAAAAAAAAAAAACAGAAATCCTTGAAATGAAGGAAACAATAAACCAAATAAAAAACTCAATGGAAAGCATCACCAAAAGACTAGACCACTTGGAAGACAGAACCTCAGACAATGAAGAAAAAATATTTAATTTTGAAATTAAAGTTGCCCAAACAGAGAAGATGGTAAGAAATCATGAACAGAATCTCCAAGAACTATGGGACATTGTGAAAAGACCAAATTTAAGAATTATTGGGATTGAGCAAGGCACAGAGATACAAACCAAAGGAGTGAACAACCTATTCAATGAAATAATATCAGAAAATTTCCCAGACCTGAAGAATGAAATGGAAAATCAAATACAAGAGGCTTACAGAACACCAAATGCTCAAAATCACAACAGATCCACCCAAAGGCATATTATAATGAAAATGCCTAACATTCAAAATAAAGATAGGATTTTGAAGGCCGTGAGAGAAAAGCATCAGATTACATATAGGGGGAGACCAATACAGATAGCAGCCGACTTCTCAATCCAGACTCTAAAAGCTCGAAGGGCCTGAAACAACGTGATTCAAGCTCTGAAAGAACATGGTTGCCAACCAAGAATCCTATACCCAGCAAAACTAACCTTCATATTTGAAGATGAAATAAAATCCTTCTATGATAAACAAAAGTTAAAATAATTTACAAATAGAAAACCTGTGCTACAGAATGTTCTCAACAAAATACTCCATGAGGAGGAAATGAAAAGCAACAATGTAGGTCAGCAAAGGGAGGAACTACCTTAGAGAAAAAACACTCAAAGGAGAAACCAAGCCAACTTAAAAACCAAAAATAAGCCAAATAACTGGGAATACAAATCATATCTCAATAATAACCCTGAATATTAATGGCCTAAACTCATCAATCAAAAGACATAGGCTGGCAGAATGGATTAAAAAGAAAGACCCAACAATATGCTGCCTGCAAGAGACTCATCTCATAGAAAAAGACATCCACAGACTAAATGTGAAAGGATGGGAGAAAAACCTACCACGCACATGGACTCAGTAAAAAAGCAGGGGTTTCCATCCTTATATCAGATAAACTAGACTTCAAGCCAAAGTTGGACAGAAGGGATAAAGAAGGACATTTCATACTGCTTAAGGGAACCATAAATCAGGAAGACATAACGATAGTAAATATTTATGTCCAAACAATGGTGTATCTCTGTACATCCAACAAATCCTTCTCAATTTCAGGAATCACATAGACCACAACGCAATAATTCTGGGTGACTTTAACACACTGCTGTCACCACTAGATAGATCTTCCAAACAAAAGCCAAACAAAGAAACCATAAAACTCAATAACACAATCAATAACCTAGACTTAATAGACATATATAGAATATTCCATCCATCAATGAGTGAATTCACTTTCTTCTCAGCAGCACATGGAACCTTCTCGAAAAACAGACCATATGTTATGCCACAAAGCAGCGTTTAGGAAATGCAAAAAATTAGAGATACTCCCTTGTGTTTTATCAGATCATAATGAACTGAGAGTAGAAATCAATGACAAAATAAAAAACAGAAATTACTCCAACACCTGAAGACTAAATAATATGCTATCAAATGAAACATGGTTAACAGAAAACATCAGGGAGGAGATAAAAAAATTCTTAGAGGTCAATGAGAATGATGATACAACATATCAAAATCTCTGGGACACTATGAAAGCAGTATTAAGAGGAAAATTCATTGCATGGAGTGCATTCCAGAAAAGAATGAAAAGTCAACATCTAAATGACCTAACATTACAGCTCAAAGTCCTAGAAAAAGAAGAACAGAATAACAGCAAAAGTAGTAGAAGACAGGAAATCATTAAAATCAGAGCTGAAATCAATGAAATTGAAACAAAAGAAACAATTCAAAAAATTGACAAAACAAAAAGTTGGTTCTTTGAAAAAGTAAACAAAATAGACAAACCCTTAGCCACACTAACAAAGAGGAGAGAGACAACTCAGATTACTAAAATTCGTGATGAAAAAGGAAATATCATGACAGACACCACTGAGATACATAAGATAATTAGAAGCTACTTTGAAAATCTGTATTCCAACAAAATAGAATCTACCGAAGACATTGACAAATTTCTAGACATTTGCTACTCCCAAATTGAACCAGGAGGACATACACAATTTAAACAGATCAATGTCAAACAATGAAATAGAAGAAGCCATTAAAAACCTACCATCCACGAAAAGCACAGGACCAGATGAATTCTCAGCCGAGTTCTACAAGACCTTCAAAGAAGATCTCATTCCAATACTTCTCAAAGTATTCCAGGAAATAGAAAAAGAGGATACCCTACCAAACTCATTCTGTGAAGCTAATATCACCCTCATACCCAAACCAGGCAAAGACACATCAAGGAAAGAAAATTTGAGACCAATATCCTTGATGAATATAGATGCAAAGATCCTTAACAAAATATTGGCACACCATATCCAAAAGCATATTAAGAAAATCATGCACTACGATCAAGTGGGGTTCATCCCTGGAATGCAAGGATGGTTTAACATCCGTAAATCAATAAACGTTATCCATCATGTCAATACACTTAAGGATAAGAATCATATGGTTATTTCAATTGACGCAGAAAAAGCATTTGACAAAATACAACACCCCTTCATGCTCAAAACACTAAAAAAAATAGGGATAGTAGGAACATACCTGAACATTGTAAAGGCTATTTATGCTAAGCCCATGGCCAACATCATTCTTAATGGAGAAAAACTAAATCCTTCCCTTTAAAAATGGGAACAAGACAGGGATGTCCTCTTTCACCACTTCTATTCAACATTGTCCTTGAAACTCTAACCAGAGCAATAAGGCAGACTAAAGAAATTAAAGGGATATGAATAGGAAAAGAGGAACTTAAGCTGTCACTATTTCCTGATGACATGATTCTATATTTACAAGATCCAAAAAACTCCTCCAGAAAACTTCTAGACCTCATCAATGAATTCAGCAAAATAGCAGGCTATAAAATAGTACGCATAAATCTAAAGCATTTTTTTTCCCATGTCTTGCTCTCTTTTATTAATTATATTATTGATGATTCACAATAAGATTAATTTTTTGCATTTAAGATCAGCTCAAGGGATAGTATTTATTTCTTCTGAATAAATCTGATATCTAGTTCATTTTACAAGGTTTTTTTTTTTTTATTGTAAACAAATGGGATTCATGTTGTTTCTCTGTCTGTACATGGCGTAAAGGCATACCATTTGTGTAATCATAAATTTACATAGGGTAATGTTGTTTGATTCATTCTGCCATTTTTTCCCTTCCCCCCCTCCCCTCCCACCCTTCCCCTCCATCTATAGAGTCCTTCCTTCCTCCATTCCTGCCCCCCTCCCTAAACCCAACTCCAACCCCAACACTAACCCTTCCCACACCCCATTATGTGTCATCATCCACTTATTAGCGATATCATTCTTCCTTTGGTTTTTTGAGATTGGCTTATCTCACTTAGCATGATATTCTCCAGTTTCATCCATTTGCCTGCAAATGCCATAATTTTATCGTTCTTTATGGCTGAGTAATATTCCATTGTATATATATACCACATTTTCTTTATCCATTCATCAATTGAAGGACATCTAGGTTGGTTCCACAATCTGGCTATTGTGAACTGAGCAGCTATGAACATTGATGTGGCTGTATCTCTGTAATATGCTGATTTTAAGTCCTTTGGGTATAGGCCAAGGAGTGGGATAGCTGGGTCAAATGGTGTTTCCATTCCAAGTTTTCTAAGGAATCTCCACACTGCTTTCCAGAGTGGCTGCACTAATTTGCAGCCCCACCAGCAATGTAAGAGTGTACCTTTCTCCCCACATCCTCGCCAACACCTGTTGTTGCTTGTATTCTTGATAATTGCCATTCTAATTGGGGTGAGATGGAATCTTAGGGTGGTTTTGATTTGCATTTCTCTTATTACTAGAGATGATGAACATTTTCCCATATGTTTGTTGATTGCTTGTGTATCTTCTTCTGTGAAGAGTCTATTCATTTCCTTAGCCCATTTGTCGATTGGATTATTTACATTCTTGGTGTAGAGTTTTTTGAGTTCTTTATAGATTCTGGAGATTAGCGCTCTATCTGAAGTATGATTGGCAAAGATTTTCTCCCACTCTGTAGACTCTTTCTTTGCATTGCTGATAGTTTCCTTTGCTGAGAGAAAGCTTTTTAGTTTGAATCTATCCCAGTTATTAATTCTTGCTTTTATTTCTTGTGCTATGGGAGTCCTGTTGAGGAAGTCTGGTCCTAAGCCGACATGTTGAAGCTCTGAACCTACTTTTTCTTCTATAAGATGCAAGGTCTCTGGTCTGATTCTGAGATCCTTAATCCATTTTGAGTTTAGTTTCGTGCATGGTGAGAGATATGGGTTTAGTTTCATTCTGTTGCATATGGATTTCCAATTCTCCCAGCACCATTTGTTGAAGAGGCTATCTTTTCTCCATTGCATATTTTTGGAACCTTTGTCTAGTATGAGAAAATTGTATTTATTTGGGTTTGTGTCCGTGTCCTCTATTCTGTACCATTGATCTACCTGTCTATTTTGGTACCAATACCATGCCGTTTTTGTTACTATTGCTTTGTAGTAGAGTTAAAGATCTGGTATTGCGATACCCCCTGCTTCACTCTTTCTGCCAAGGATTGCTTTAGCTATTCTGGGTTTTTTATTCTTCCAGATGAATTTCATAATTGCTTGCTCTATTTCTGTAAGGTACATCATTGGGATTTTAATTGGAATTGCATTGAATCTGTATAGCACTTTTGGTAGTATGACCATTTTGACAATATTAATTCTGCTTATCCAAGAACATGGGAGATCTTTCCATCTTCTAAGGTTTTCTTGAATTTCTTTCTTTAGTGTTCTATAGTTCTCATTGTAGAGGTCTTTCACCTCTTTTGTGAGATTGATTCCCAAATACTTTATTTTTTTTGAAGCTATTGTGAATGGGGTAGTTTTCCTAATTTCTCTTTCTGAAGATTCATCGCTTATATATAAAAATGCCTTAGATTTATGTGCATTGATCTTATATCCCGCTACTTTACTGAATTCACTTATGAGATCTAACAGTTTTCTGGTGGAATTTCCTGGTTCCTCTAAGTATACCATCATATCATCAGCAAATAGGGATAGTTTGAGTTCTTCTTTTCCTATTCATATCCCTTTAATTTCTTTGGTCTGTCTAATTGCTCTGGCTAGAGTTTCAAGGACAATATTGAATAGAAGTGGTGAAAGAGGGCATCCCTGCCTTGTTCCGGTTTTTAGAGGGAATGCTTTCAGTTTTTCACCATTTAGAATGATATTAGCAATGGGTTTAGTGTAGATGGCCTTTACAATGTTAAGGAATGTTCCCACTATCCCTGTTTTTTCTAGTGTTTTGAGCATGAAGGGGTGCTGTATTTTATCAAATGCTTTTTCTGCATCTATCGAAATAATCATGTGATTCTTGACTTTAAGTCTATTGATATGGTGAATGACATTTATTGATTTTCTGATGTTGAACCAACCTTGCATCCCTGGGATGAAACCCACTTGATCATGGTGCACTATCTTTTTAATATGTTTTTGTATGCGATTTGCTAAAATTTTGTTTAGAATTTTTGCGTCGATCTTCATTAAGGATATTGGTCTGAAATTTTCTTTCCTCGATGTGTCTCTGTCTGGTTTAGGAATCAGGGTAATATTGGCTTCATAGAATGAGTTTGGGAGAGTTCCCTCCTCTTCTATTTTATGGAATACTTTGAGAAGTATTGGAATGAGTTCTTCTTTAAAAGTTTTGTAGAACTCGGCTGAGAACCCATCTGGTCCTGGACTTTTCTTTGTTGGAAGGCTTTTGATGACTTCTTCTATTTCATTACTTGAAATTGGTCTGTTTAAATTGTGTATGTCCTCCTCGTTCAGTTTAGGCAATTCATATGTCTCTAGAAACCTGTTGATGTCTTCGAAATTTTCTATTTTGTTGGAGTATAGATTTTCAAAATAGCTTCTAATTATGTTTTGTATTTCGGTCGTGTCTGTTGTGATATTTCCTTGTTCATTCCGAATTTTAGTGATTTGGGTTTTCTCTCGTCTTCTCTTTGTTAGTGTGGCTAAAGGTTTATCAATTTTGTTTATTTTTTCGAAGAACCAACTATTTATTTTGTCAATTTTTTGTATTGTTTCTTTCGTTTCAATTTCGTTGATTTCAGCTCTCAGTTTAACTATTTCCTGTTTTCTACTACTTTTGGTGTTGGTCTGTTCTTCTTTTTCTAGGGCTTTGAGCTGTAGTGTTAGGTCATTTATTTTTTGAGTTTTACTTCTTTTATTAAATGCGCTCCATGAAATAAATCTTCCTCTAAGTACTGCTTTCATAGTGTCCCAGAGATTTTGATATGATGTTTCTTTGTTCTCGTTTACCTCTAAGAATTTTTTAATTTCCTTCCTAATATCTTCTGTTATCCATTCATCATATAGTAGCATATTGTTTAATCTCCAGGTGTTGGAGTAGTTTCTGTTTTTTACTCTTTCACTAATTTGTAACTTCAATCCATTATGATCTGATAGAATACAAGGTAGTGTCTCTATCTTCTTGTATTTGCTGACATTAGCTTTGTGGCATAATATATGGTCTATTTTAGAGAAGGATCCATGTGCTGCTGAGAAGAAAGTGTATTCGCTCTTGGTTGGATGGTATATTCTATAAATGTCTGTTAAGTCTAAATTATTGATTGTGTTATTGAGATCTATGGTTTCTTTGTTCAATTTTTGTTTGGAAGATCTCTCCAGTGGTGAAAGAGGCGTGTTAAAATCACCTAGTATTATTGTGTTATGGTCTATTTGGTTTCTAAAATTGAGAAGGATTTGTTTAACATACATGGATGAGCCACTGTTTGGGGCATAGATGTTTATGATTGTTATATCTTGCTGATTTATGCTTCCCTTAAGCAGTATGAAATGTCCTTCTTTATCCCTTCTAACTAACATTGGCTTGAAGTCCACATTATCTGAAATGAGGATGGATACTCCAGCTTTTTTGCTGAGCCCATGTGCGTGGTATGTTTTTCCCCATCCTTTCACCTTTAGTCTATGGGTATCTCTTTCTATGAGGTGAGTCTCTTGCAGGCAACATATTGTTGGATCTTTCTTTTTAATCCAATCTGCCAGTCTATGTCTTTTGATTGATGAATTCAGGCCATTAACATTCAGGGTTATTATTGAGATATGATTTGTATTCCCAGTCATTTGGTTCATATTTAAAATTTTTGACACATCTTGGTTCCTCCTTTATTTGATCGTTCCTTTAGGATAATTCCTCCCTTTGCTGATTTGCTTCTTTGTTTTTTATTTCTTCCTCATGAAATATTTTGCTGAGAATGTTCTGTAATGCTGGCTTTCTTTTTGTAAATTCTTTTAGCTTTTGTTTATCATGGAATGATCTTATTTCATCGTCAAATTTGAAGGTAAGTTTTGCTGGGTATAAGATTCTTGGTTGGCATCCATTTTCTTTCAGAGCTTGAAAAATGTTGTTCCAGGCCCTTCTAGCTTTTAGGGTCTGGATTGAAAAATCTGCTGATATCCGTATTGGCTTCCCCCTGAATGTAATTTGGTTCTTTTCTCTCACAGCCTTTAAAATTCTGTCTTTATTTTGTATGTTAGGTATTTTCATTATAATGTGCCTTGGTGTGGGTCTGTTGTAATTTTGTGTATTTGGTGTCCTATAAGCCTCTTGGACTTGATTTTCCATTTCATTCTTCAGATTTGGGAAATTTTCTGATATTATTTCTTCAAATTGTTCATTCCTTTGGTTTGTTTCTCTAAGCCTTCCTCAATCCCAATAATTCTCAAATTTGGCCTTTTCATGATATCCCATAGTTCTTGGAGATTCTGTTCATGATTTCTCACCATCTTCTCTGTTTGTTCAACTTTGTTTTCGAGGTTAAATATTTTATCTTCAATATCTGAAGTTCTGTCTTCCAGCTGTTCTATCCTATTGGTTATGCTTTCTATGGAGTTCTTAATTTGGTTTATTGTTTCCTTCATTTCAAGGATTTCTGTTGGTTTTTTTTTTTTCAATATCTCTAACTCTTTATTGAAATGATCTTTTGCTTCCTGAATTTGCTCTGTTAACTGTCGATTGGTGCGATCGTTCAATGCCTGCATTTGCTCTTTCATCTCATCGTTTGCTTCCCTAATCATTTTAATTATGTACATTTTGAACTCCCTTTCTGTCATTTCTTCTGCCATCCTGTCATTGGATTTTATTGATGTAACATCTAGATTTGTTTGGGGCATTTTCTTCCCTTGTTTTCTCATATTGTTCAGGAATCAGTGGGTCATTAAGATATTGCAGATTTCCTCTATCAACTTATAATGTCCCTGAAGATTGCTAGTATATCCCCTCTTATCCTTCAGTATCCTGAAGTCTTGGAGGAGGTTGATAATGCAGAGCTCCACGAAGAAGCTGCCTCTCTAGGTGTGGTAACCCTCAGGTGGCGTATATTCCCTGCTAGTGGGCAGAGGTGCCTCCACTTGTTGACCAATGGTCATCCAATGGGGAAGTAGACTGTGGGCTGAGGCAAGGCCTGTTTGTGCCTATGTCTCTGGCTTTACTGTCCCTGTGGGAAAACCTCCCCTGGCCGGGAAGAGTCACTCGGTGGGGACGTCTCGCTGGTCAGTTGCCCTCCTAGAGGTTCCCCTCAATCTACAACTACCGCCTGGGCTGGGCTGTCTTCTTCTGCAACGATCCCAGGGGCCCGGACCTATGTCCTGGGCCTGGGAGCCTCACCCTTCGCAGGCGAGTCTCCTTAGGCTGCCTCTCCCAGAGAATCTGCCTGCCGCCCTGGAAACTTTGCTCTGCCCCTAGGCGTGTCTCTGTGCGGCTCTTCCAGCAAGAAGCCACCTAGCTCCTGGGACCCTGCTCTGCACCAATCGCCTGACTATGCAACCCCTCCCCTGAGCCACCACCTGGAGCCCTGTACAATAGCTCCGAGACACAGAGACCCGCCACACCCCTCCTCCTCTGGACAGCCGCCCGGTTTCCGACGCAGTCACTAGGAGTCCAAGCAACTCACTTCGGGTCTCCTCCTCCCGCCAACCACCCGTAGCCCTAGGCAGTCACTCCAAGTCCAAGTGACCTGCCCTGTTCCTCTTCCTCCTCCTTGGGGTAGCCCCCCGGGTGTTCAGGAGCGGTGGCTCCGAGACCAGGTGACTCACCACTCGCCTCCTCCTCTGGCAACCGCCTGTGGTTCTGATGCAGTCACTCCCAGACTAGGCGTCCCACTGCTCTCCTCCTCCAGGCAGGACACCAGTGTTCTGGAGCAGCTGCTCCGAGTTCAAACAGCTCGTCACGCAGCTCCTCCTCCGGCAACCGCCTACAGCTCTGATGCAGTCACTCCCAGGTCAAGCAACACGCTGCGCTCCTCCTCCTCCTCCGGGCAACCTCCCGGTACTCAGGAGCGCTCCCTCTGAGTTCAAACAGTTCACCACGCAGCTCCTCCTCTGGCAACCGCTTGTGGATCTGATGCAGTCACTCCCAGACCAAGCGTCCCGCCGCGCTCCTCCTCTTCCTCCGGGCAGTCCCCCGGCGCTCAGGAGCGCCCACTCTGAGTTCAAACAGCTCACCATGCAGCTCCTCCTCTGGCAACCGCCCGTGGCTCTGGTGCAGTCACTCCTAGACCAAGCGTCCCGCCGGGCCTCTCCTCCTCCTCCGGGCAACCCCTCGGTGTTCAGAAGCGGCTGTTCTGGGTCCAAACAGCTCACCACGAAGCTCCTCCCCAGGCAGCCGCCCAGAGCCCCAGTGGCTGCTCGAGTCCAAGCGCTGTGCTGAGCCGCCTCCTCTACGATGATCCCAGTTGTCCATGTTTACCGCTCCAGCGGGGGGAGGGGTGTCTCGCCGAGCAACTCCACTTCACAAATTCCCTGCGTTCCGGGGCTACCGCCCCATCCGGGACGCCTCCCCAACAGGAGAGACTCACCCGGCAGTTTTGAGTTGGTCCCAAGTCTCTCACTATCTCCTCTTTTGAATCTTGCGTCCTGGAGCAGCGTGAAATGCAGCCGCCCTCTAGTCCGCCATCTTGGCCCGCCTCCCTAAAGCATTTTTATATGCAAGCGACAAAACAGCTGAAAAGGAAATGAAGAAAACAACTCCATTTGCAGTAGCCTCAAAAAAAAAAAAAAAAAAAATACTTGGGCATCAATCTAGCCAAAGAGGTAAAAGATCTGTACAATGATAACTGTAAAACATTGAAGAAAGAAATTGAGGAAGACCTTAGAAGATGGAAAGATCTCCCATGTTCTTGGATAGGCAGAATTAATATTGTCAAAATGGCCTTACTACCAAAACTGCTATACAGATTCAATGCAATTCCAATTAAAATCTCAATGATGTACCTTACAGAAATAGAGCAAGCAATCATGAAATTCATCTGGAAGAATAAGAAACCCAGAATAGCTAAAGCAATCCTTAGCAGGAAGAATGAAGCAGGGGGTATTGCAAAACCAGAACTTCAACTATACTACAAACAATAGTAACAAAAACAGCATGGTATTAGCACCAAAATAGTCATGTAGATCAATGGTACAGAATAGAGGACACAGACACAAACCCAAATAAATACAATTTTCTCATACTAGACAAAGGTGCCAAAAATATGCAATGGAGAAAGGATAGCCTCTTAAACAAATGGTGCTGGGAAAACTGGAGAGCCATATGCAACAGAATGAAACTAAACCCCTCTCTCTCACCCTGCACAAAAAGTCAACTCAAAATGGATCAAGGACCTTGAAATCAGACCAGAGACCCTGCATCTTATAGAAGAAAAAGTAGATCCAAGTCTTTACCTTGTTGGCTTAGGATCAGAATTCCTTAAAAGGACTCCCATAGCACAAGAAATAAAAGCAAGAATCAACAACTGGGATAGAGTCAAACTAAATAGCTTTCTCTCAGCACTGGAAACTATTAACAATGTGAAGAGAGAGCCTACAGAGTGGGAGAATATCTTTGCCACTCATACTTCAGATAGCACACTAATCTCCAGAATACATAAAGAACTCAAAAAACTCTACACCAAGAATACAAATAACCCAATCAACAAATGGACTAAGGATATGAACAGACACTTCGCAGAAGAAGGTCTACAAGCAATCAACAAACATATGAAAAAATGTTCACCATCTTTAGTAATAAGAGAAATGCAAATCAAAACTACCCTAAAGATTCCATCTCACCCCAATTAGAATGGCAATTATCAAGAATACAAGCAACGATAGGTGTTGAGAGCATGTGGGGAAAAAGGTACACATACATTGCTGGTGGGGCTGCAAATTAGTGTGGCCACTCTGGAAAGCAATGTGGAGATTCCTTAGAAAACTTGGAATGGACCCACCATTTGACCCAGCTATCCCAATCCTCGGCATATACCCAAAGGACTTAAAATCAGCATACTACAGAGATACAGCCACATCAATGTTCATAGCTGCTCAATTCACAGTAGCAAGACTGTGGAACCAACCTAGATGTCCTTCAATTGATGAATGGATAAAGAAAATGTGGTATATATATATATATATATATATATATATATATATATAATGGAATATTACTCAGCTATAAAGAATAATAAAATTATGACATTTGCAGGCAAATGGATGAAATTGGAAAATATCATGCTAAGAGAGGTAAACCAATCTCAAAAATCCAAAGAGCGAATGATCTCAGTGATAAGCGGATGATGACAATTAATGGGAGGTGGGAGGGGGGCAAGAATGGAGGAAGGAGGGACTGTATAGAGGGAAAAGAGGGGTGGGAGGGGTGTGGAGAAGGAATGAATCAAACATCATTAACGTATGTAAATGTATGATTACGCAAATGGTATGCTGTTACTCCATGTACAAACAGAAACAACATGTATACCATTTGTTTACAATAAATAAATAAATAAATAAATAAATAAATAAATAAAGCTGTCACCAATTCTCCCCTAAAGCAATAAATATGACACTAATCATAAATAATAATAATTTTAAAGAAGATGACTCCTGGTATTTACTTTGGAGCATATGTTATTTCAACCACCTTATTTTTAACTATGCTGGCAGAATCATAGTAGAAGAGGGAGATAGGAGCATCTTGAGTACCACTTAGAAATGTGAATTCAGACAAAAAAATATGGTAAGTAAAATACATCATCCATGGGAAGTTCTAAGTCTTAATAGAAAAATCACAAATTTCTGAAGAGAACTCTGTCATAACAAAAAAATAATACAACCCCTGCCATGTTCTGCATCCACTCATGAAAGTCACCCTGTAGACTCTAGAGGAGCGACAAATCATTGATATGCTTACAAATGAAACTAGACATTCAGTGAGGCTGGCAAATAATTTTTAAAAGGTGCCACAAGTGGCATATAGAATGTTAGTTTATATTTGGAAAACTATCAAAATACATATATGTACATAATATTTTATTCTCTCCTGTATTCTGCCATTGAAAGATAGAAGTCAACAATCATTATTCTACAAGTTGGCTCAGGGAAGACTAATGAATTTGGCATCTAGAGATTTCTCCATTGACCTTTTTTTCTCTATTTCAGAATCATTTTTATTTTTGGAAACCAGTGTTGTGAAGTATAATATATTCACATGTGATTTCTCAAACAAATGAGTGTTTTAAAAATATCACTTTGTAATAGTAATAATATATTCAGGGACTTGAATTATTATACTGTTTATAACTGTGCTGTTGGTGTGAATTACTTTGTACCAATTCAAGGCCTGCTCACTTGGCTTAATTAAAGTCTTCCCATTCTTACAAAGTGCATAAGTGAAATAGAATTATTTTAAAATGTGTCATTTTTAGGGAAGAAAATCTGATTAGTACTTGATTCAGGAGCATGGAGAAATGAATTTAGTCACAAGGCACACAGTCCTGAGAACAAATGAGAATGATGGAGAAAGTGAACTTATGAACATATGGAAAAGAAAAATACTTTCTGAATTTGTGTCCACATCCTCAAATTATTAGGGAAGGGAAAATATTACATCTTTAACCATTATATTATTATTATTTTATTTAACAAATAGGTCATGATGATAGTAGTTAATAAGTCTCCGGCTCCTAAGCTTCATCAGCAACATGCAGATGGCAGGTTTAAAATGTTATACCATTCATAAAAAAATCTTGATGTTTCATGGCAGACCACTTTAAATGCTCACAGATACAACAATGTATTTTTGTTAAGGTATCACTTTTATCCTTAACCAAATTTGTATGCAGTACACAGGAGTGAATTATATGTTCACTAGGATGTGACAAAGAAAAACTATTCTATTTTCTGAAGATCTTTCTTTGATATGAATGAGAAAACTGTAATGTCACATTAACCTTAAAAAACCCCAGGCTTTAATGATGACTAGAGTTTACTGTAACACTGAAAGAATACACACTCAAATATGAAATATGAGTCATTATTATCAATATCATATATGTTTTCAAGTTATTTTCAGCATAAGAAACTCATCTGCTAAAAATGCAGTTTTTGAAAGCACTGAATATCTAATTTCTATTATCAATGCATTCTCTCCAGATGGAATCTAGTGCTTAAGTGTTTTATTCATTATTTTGTAGAAAAGCAGATTTTTACATTAATTAATGTATGCTGTGAGAAACATTTAAAAGTAACAGCAGCTCGTTTTTAAGAAATGGTAGCACAGACTAGATAACCTGTTTATTTCATATGATTTGCAGTAACTCTTCAATTATGTAACTGACCTTCATTTCAGTAGCAGGAAAGAGCAAAACCCCGAGATAGCAAAATGATTAATTTCCTATATTCTAAATATCTTCCTCCTCTCTCTTTCTCTCTCTCATTCAACACACATTCACTAAAAAGGCATCACTTTTTGAAATGTGAGAGTGAGTTAAATGTTTTAAGCATTATGATATGCATGTTGTAATGAAAACTGTGCTATATTATCATGACTTCAATATGATCAAATACTGGTTCTGTATCTGAGATTACTGAAACAGAACTGAGAGTATCACAAGGATTAAAGACATATGAAATATTAAATCCTTAATCATTTTTCATACATTTTATGGGTAGTCTATCCTTTCTCATAACTCAATGAAGTTGAGGTGATGACTAGTGGAAAATAGTCAACTAATTAAATTCACTTTCAAAAAGGTCAAAATAGTACAGCATATTACTATACTTCCCACAATAAATGGAGCATGCAAATGTCAATACTTCATTCTGGGGGAAAAAAACCTTGGGAAAAAAATAAAATGAAATTGAGTAAAATTGTCTCACTGCTTCAAGGTATCAGGAAAAATTTAGTTAAAAATCTAAGTTCATAGCAAGTTATTTGCTATAAAATAGAAAAGCTACTCATGTTCTTATAACTGCATCTGGAAAGCTACTTCTTCATTGTGCTTCTTGAATATAGATTTTTTTTTCTGCTAGAGTATAAATATAAGCTATATCTCCCTCAGCTACATATCTGATATACTTTATAACATTGTCCTTTAATCAGCTAAATTTTCATGTTATGTCCATTTAATGGTCAACTACCTTTTACCACAGAATGGTCTTAGGGAAGAAAAAAGACCATATCAATAAAGCAAAGCCAATACTATCAAATTTGCATGACTGTATGTACATATTTTATATCACGCACACATAATTCTTAGTATTTCTAATGCTTTTAAGATTTTAAAATAAAATCACTAAATACAAAAGCATCCTCTAACCTTCTTACTTTTGTCCTTACTATTCTCTAGCAACTTAAATGATGCCCATATCCTATCCTTCAAGGTTCAGTCTTTCTAATCACTGATACTCCTTTCTTTAAAGTGCTTATTTACAACCAGTCTCAACACAATTTTGCTATGGGTGGCAAATAAGATAATGTTTAAAAGTCCATATTATAGGTTTGAATACAGTCCAGAAATCTGAGGAAATATGGCCACTTACTTGCATATGGGCCATGCAGTCTGACCAGCATTAGCTGGAAATCGCAATCTCATGCTTTGGTAATTATGCATCCTTCAAAAGAATATTATTCCAACTCTCCAACCAAGCATTAGTTTTCCCATATATATAATGATCAAATGAAATCTTAAAGGGTTATTGAGATGATTATAACCACCCACTTTTTAAGATGCTTAAGATATTTGATACATAATTGGTGCTTAGCAAAGATCCAGTTCCCTTCCAGTATTTTAGTGTAACTCTTCTTTAAAATTAATGATTTTAACGTGCTACACTCTCTCAATCTTCTAAATGTATTGAGGCAAAAACCAGTATATTAATTTCATGTTTCTCTGATAAATTGCCACTAGCTTAGTTGCTTAAAACAGCATAAATCTATTACCGTACTATTCTTTGGTAGTAGAATATTCTATAGGTCAGAAGTCTGACATGGGTTTTACTAGACTAAGATCAAAATTTAAGAAGCATTGTGTTCCTTTCAAGAGACTGAGGGAGAATCTTCGGTGATATTCAATTATTATTTCTTACAATTGCGGAATAAAAGTAGGTTTTCTTGCTGGTTATATAGACTGTAGGCAATACCAGTGCTTAGAAACTACTGTATTCCTTGGTTTGTGGTTTCCTTCACTTCATATTATTCAAAACCAACAATAAGGTCAAATTCTTCTCATATATATTCTTGGATTTTAAGGAGTCCTGTTATTAGATTAGTCCTTTGTAGATAATAAAGGATGATCTTCTCAACTCAAGGCTTATAACTACAACAAATATGTAAATTTTCTTGAATATTTTGTAATATCTTCACATGTTCCAGAGACTAGGATTTTGCCATTTACAAAGGGCTATTATTCTGCTGACATACACTGTGTAGGGTCATATTATGGGATTTATTGTTTGGACAACTTGTATTCATACTAGCACACAATTCCCACTATGTCAAGTCTGATAACTAGCAGTTAAATCCATTTATGCATTTAGCAGAAGTGCTACCAAAAGATATTTTACCTTCCAAATAGTGGATTGATTCACAGTACTGACCTGCAGCATGGACAAAAAAAGCCCCTGAAAATTTTCCTTGCCTTTTCTTGTCTGCATTACACCAAATGCATTTCTCTTCAAAGATTCACTATAATCCACCAACTGTGATGACTTACTGCCTCATTTCAATCTGTCTTGTTACTGATCATGATTAAAGAAGTAAAACTATGTCTTTTTAAATTAATTATCACCATAATTGCTACAGGTTCCTTATTAGGCCTAATTTAAAGAATAATTTTCAGGTTTTACTTTGCATCAATTTTTAATGGGATTCCGATCTGTGTTTCCACTTCTCAGTAAATACTATCAGACACAAGAAATATTTATTTTCCATTTGACATTTCATTCATTCTAATAGTATAGATGGTTTGAAGAAACCATCATAGTTAATTTTTTCCCATTTCCTCATCAAAATTTGGGGTGAAAAATTAATTTGCTGTCATCTTTCAGTGTTCACTTCCCATTATTATTATTATCATTATTATTATTTATTGAGAATTCAGTTCAGGGCCACTTTACCACTGAGCTTCCCAATGCTTTTTATTTTTTGAGTATTTTACCAATATTAATGTCCCAATTGTAAAATTTTACTGTGGTTTTATAAAATACTAAAATAAAGAAATAGAACGAAGGAATAGAGGAACATTTTTCCCCCAATTTTGATAACTTTTATGAAGGCCTTAAATTAATTCAAAATACTGTGTTATACAATAAAAGTTACTGGAGCCTTTTATGCATAGGCACATTCTAGGTTTCTGTGGGTATTAATAATAATAGCAATATGACTAAGCATATGCTATTTAGTAATTATCAATTTATGCAAATACATTAATTAATTCATTAAATACTCATGGCCACAGCATGAAATAAGTAGTATTGTACCATCCACATTTTTGAAATGAAATGAGATACACAGGAAGAATAATTTGCCTAAGAGTTTTGAAATATGCAAAGATATTAGCTTATATTCACTGTGCTGCAATATATGCAAACTTAATTAAGGCTTAATTAGGCAGATATTTGGACTGAAGATTGTGTAACTAAATTACTAACTTCTAAGAAAATGAGTTGAAAATTAGTAACCATGACATCAGAGTAAATAGCACATGCCATCAATAAAAGAATACATGTTGAATATTGCATAGTTAAAATGAAGAAAATAAGGATAATCTTAAGTCAGTTTCTCTATGTTTATTCTTTCCACTGATATCTTTATTCTTTTTTAAAACATAAAATTAGCACCACTTTTATTTCTGTTGAATGTTTCTGCCTCCCAAGTGTGTTATAGTCTACCCTGTGTTTTCTCTAATTTTTCCCTTTCCTTTTCCTGTATTCCCTTTAATGACCATTCACCTACCTTTGCCTGACTCACCCCCTTCAATTCCTCTATTCCATTTTATGCTTCACAATCCTTTTATACCTTGCTCTGGCTGGGAAGATAATATACCTCATCTCTGTACATTTCCTGACATCACAGCAGCTATCAGAATAAGCATTAATTTTCAACTTCAATATCAATATAAAGCTCACCTTAATATAATTCTGAAATGTTCCCATAAAAATCATTATTCATGCAGCAATCTCTTTGAAATCCCCACATCCATGACGGTTTTAGGTAGACTAGTGATGGCTCACTCTGGCAAGCTCTGCCATGCTCTCATTGCTCCTGTCTCTTCCCTTATTTGGTCTCTTTAGAATAAAAATGACAAAATTCACTGCTTAAAACTTTCCAAAATTTAAATTGCACATTAAAATATAGAATAATAGTTCTCCTGAATGAAAAAAAGTAAAACCTGGAGTTTGTTAGTCAACATTTATTCTATTAGTTTACTCTATCATGTTGTCCTCATATTAAATGAATGGAAGATTGTTATCCAGCCTGAAAATTAGAGTTGTTTGTACAGTTAAAAAAAAAAAAATAGATGAACCTACACATCAACCTAGTCTGAAAAGTTATATTCATTTCCTTTACTCAAATTAGTCATGTAAACTATAAAGTTTTCTCCAGATGAAGAACAATTCCAATTTGTCTCCATCTCCATTTGGATGAATCAATGAGTATTTTAAACTCAATATGCTAAAAAAAGAACCTTGGCATCTGCTATCTTTGCTCCTTCAGGCTTAACAGCATCCCCATGGTATTCCACCATCCCTGCTTGACTTCTCTTTCACTCAGCCAAACATTTGTAAATAGTCTTTTCAGTGAACTCCCTACATTTCCACCTTTGAACCACACCATCTGTATCTGTCTGGAACCTCGTCCAATGCAATGCACAATATTATGTATAAAGATCTGATAACTTAAAAGGATAAATCGCTAGCAAAAATACCCTTACTCAAAGCAAAACTTTGGTTCATAACTAATTCACATTATACAAAAATTCAATTGAATTTTCTTGCATACCGATATTCTTTTGGTATTTATTGGGAAGTTTTACTGGAGGGTCTATGAAAAAGAGAAATCATGCTATGTGTTGCTTATGATATCTTCAATTCTCAGAAGACTAATAATGCATGGCTGTGACTGACAGCAAATCTCTATATAATTCTGCTAACCCATGGAGGCAGGGCTATTTGCACGCATCAGGGAAATGTGTTCACTGCTTTTGTGTCTATATCCTTTGGTACAGAAATTGTGTGTGAGAGTAGTTGCCCTATTGTACTAGAGTCTGATGTTCTCCTCTTCAGTCAACAAGAAGTAACAGGTAGGATGCCAGTTCCTACTGCTTTTAGGCTTTCTCTCAATGGAAATATAGATATGTGCCTAGTAGAATCTTAAGGAGAGGTGAAAACTGACAAATACTCTTACTCAAAGCAAATCAAAAACACAGGAAAAACCTACAGGGAGTGGAAATATTTATCAAGGAAGATTTGTATCTAAATTAAAGAAGTATCCAATTATTTAAGGTTTAGAGGATAGAGGAACATGTTTTCTGTGCAATGTTTCCTCTCTCTGAATGCAGGTATTGAAAAATTGATTGAAATATGCCCAGAAAGACAGTTTAAAAGTTCATTCAGCTATAACAGCACACACCATCAAGTGACCTAATAATATTACACTACAAATTTTGGATATAGCCAAAATTTGACCTTAAACAAATTACATATTATTTGTAATAATCTATTTAATAATCTATTTTTCACCCATAAAATATATGTAATGGGTATATCTCACTGGATCATGAGAATTACATGATAATAATTAAAACACATAAAAACCATAAGAATGACAGATTCACAGTAAGTTGTATGTGTTTCCTATCATTAGTACTTTCATCATTATTACTAAAAATAAATAGTCGAAAAATATTCAAGATTGCTTGCTTTAACAGGGACACCAATATTTCCTGTGAATCTTACAATAATTGTTCAGTTAATTCTCTTCCCCTAATTGCTTTTTCAGAATTTGTTATCTCCTGCAAATTACTAACTCTCCATACTACTTTCCCACATGTTAGCAGATGAGCTCACCTTATAAAGCATCAGTTAAAAATAAATGATTGAGCTGGAACTTGTTAAAATTCTATCCATTCATTTTTTTCCTCCATGACTTCTATTTTCATAATGAAGTATATCATCAAAGTCAGTATTTCCATCTATGCTTTGGGTCTGTAACTCTCACATTCTTAGGCACATTTGATGGTCAATTAACCATTTTTTTATCCAATTTCTTCCTATTTTTGTCAGCTTTCTTCACTGCTGTGACTAAATGACCTGACCAGCACAGTTGCAGAGAAGAAAAGGTTTATTTAGGAGCTCAGGATTTCAGAGGTCTCCATCCATAGACAGCAGGCTCCATTCCTCTGGGCTAGAGGTGAGGCAGAACACCATGGCAGAAGAGTGTGGCAGATGGAAGCAGCTCCCATGGTGATCAGGAAGCAAAGAGAGACCCTACTATCTAGATACAAAATATGTACCCCATGGCCACACCCCCAATGAACCACTTTCTCCAGACACACCCCACCTGCCTCCAGTTACCACTCAGTTAATCTCATCAGGGATTAATTCACTGATTATGTTAAGGCAATAACCTGATCATTTCTCCTCCAAACATTCATGCATTGTCTCACATGTGAACTTTTGGGGGACCCCTCATACCCAAAGCATAACACTTCCTTTCAATGTTTTTCACCATTTATTTTAACATTCTTTTTTCAACTCCCATAAAATAGCTCCTGAACTCAATCCTTTCTCAGATTTTTTGTTTTTAATAATCATTCTACTTCAAAGAACAACAGAATATCATTACTTTCCATGTCTGCATTCTCTACTCATTTGTGTAAGTTGCTGATTTATGGAACAGCACCTACCTTTCAAGGCAAGATAGCAATTATACTTTTCTTTAGTATAGATTCCAAGAAGGAGTACTTAAAAAAAAAATTTTTTTTGCTAAAAATTCCAGTGAGTCCACAACAAAGCTTACTTCTTTATACAAACTGAGTTCTTGCTAGGTTAAATGAAAACTTTATTGCTTGAAAATTTTACCCCATATATATAGGGGGTAGAATTATATTTTTCTAATGTAGCCTGTTAAGGAGAAGTGCTTCACCTTCTTTCTGTCTTCTTTCTTTTTTTTTCTTACTGCATTTGAAACCAAAGGAGTGGTTTTACAGAAACAAGTACAATTAGTGACTCTATTTGTAGGCCCAGAGTAATATCAGTGCATATAAAACTTCACTTTGCAGAGTGCCATTTGGTTTTCTAGTGAATTAATTCTGCCATGAAAATGCCAAATTTACTTGATATTGATAAATTTATAATTAATGCAAAAGGTATTCCCCAAAGAATAAGTGTTACAGACTAAATAAATCTGAGGGAAAGTTCCAGATAAGAGAAATTACAAGAATATTTTAAATGGACACAAGTAGAGTTAAAGGTCAACATTACTACCACAATAGTAGCTAAATGAGAATTTTTCAAATCTCAGATTTTTCAAACCTCAGTTATTGTTACAGTTCCCAAACATAAGAACTAAGCACAGTTTGTTAGTCAAAGAGATAACACAAGCTAGTGCTTACAAAAAAAAGTTCGTCTTTACATTTTAATTTTCATCAGAAAATCAATATTATCTACATATATTACTTGAATATACCTCATATGTTTGTGAGTGCCTTCCACACAAAAGATCTAAAAAAGATATTGATGTCACAATAGTATAGTTATTACTGCATGATTTCAATTGTATTTATCGGTATTAGAAACATACCCATTGACAAAATGTAGTTGCTTAATACAGTTTTACTGCCTAATATGTGAAATGTGTTCATATGACTGTTGATGCCAAAGAATCATTAAAAGGAGGCCAAGATTAAAGCATAAGCCCTAGAATGTGAGGCAGAACTTAGGATAGAACAGGTCATCACTAACCCCTGTTGACTCTTTATTACATGCAAAACACATGCTATTTTACTCATGATTCTGTAAGGAAAGCCTGTTCACAAGAAGGAGAGTGAGCAATGGTGAGAAAAGTGAAGAAATGAGTTTAGGACTTGTTTGGGAACAGCTCCCTTTAGGTTTTAAAAACATTTGATGAAACTATACAAAAACTTCACTATCTGCCTCCACAGTAAAAATAATTACTGAATAGTTACTATAATTATAGTCGCTTTGTTAAGAGACCTAAATATGATGGACAATAAGAGACACTTGATTCCTTTTCTAATGACTCATATGACAGGCAAGCCAGGTAACAGCTAAAACACTTTACAAATCAGCAAAGCAGTTAGATAGAATTTACTTATATTTGATATAGTCAGGAAGTTTATAACTATGGTTAGTTATCCCAAATGAAACTGCTAAAATGTTAGATAAACAAAAAAGATACTTTTGTAAACATCTGTTCAAGTTCCTGAATGAAACTCACATGTGAATTGGGAATAAGAATTTGGTATTAAAAAACAGTGAATGCAGAAGGTAGGTTTCATCTGATTTTTGTTTATGTGTTTGTTTTTTGTTTTATTTTGTTTTTTTCTGGACCAAGGACTTCTAAATTAACAGCTGAATGCAGGGGAGCAGAGATAAGGTAAAATACTGCATAAAATTTTTATAAAGATCCCCTTTATAAAACTTAGTATTGAAAACTTAGAATCTTATACCCTCAGGGTAAGATTCAACAAGAAATAAAGTGCGTTGAGGTGGAATAGAAAGAAAGTTTAGCTACCTTAACTTTGGCAAAATAAATACAAATCTCTTTTGAAAATTTAAAATCCTTAAATGGCTCCAACTCTGAACTTTCTTTCTTTTATTTTTTTTTCATTTTTATCACAATATACTACTTGTGTTCTCTGAAAAACAAGAGCCATCAACGTAATAATTAAATTTAAATGCTACTGGTTATTAATGACTCTAGGTAGGAGACAGAAGTAAATGCAAATCCTATCTATAGAATCTCAAATCAGGGCACACTTAAAAATGACCATGAAAATCAATTAGTTCACAGGTAGGAAAACAAGTAAATTACTCACTACTGAGAGAGAAGCAAAATAAATGATAAACAGTGGATAAGGTCCTAATTAGCTTAAGAATTGGAACTTTTACCTCCTAATATTCCACTGGTTTCACACAATTTATCAGAGATATTTTCCTTCTTGCTTCCAGCAAGGGAAGGTAAAAGAGGACCAATTTTGATACATCCCAAAGTGTTTCATCTTTCTTAACAAGGACTGCCCTGAGGGAAAACTTTTTATTCTCAGAATATAAACTACTGGGGTTTTATCAGATCCTAATTGTCCTAGGGAAAGGGAAATACTGAATTCCACTCCCTTCTATCCTTCCATGTGTGAGAATGAAAATACACAATCCCAGCCCACTACAGCTATTCTGTCCTATTTTAAGGAAGAAGTCAGAGAAGCACATGCAAATTTCACAGTCCAGGAGCACAGGCTCATTAAAAGACTGAGACATAACCATGGAACTCTAGGTCACTTCCTGTCCTGCCACACTTACTACCAGATTACTAAGGTTCTACTTACAGCAATATCTTTTATCCAATATATCAGGCCAAACTACCAAGGGAAAAAAAAAATTACAAGATGTAGTAAAAGGAATAAGAACAAACTTTAAAGAGGCAGAACAAGCAACAGACACAGGCATGGCAGTGATTTCAAATTACCAGATTGGGAATTGGAAAAAAAATGTAATATGCTAATAACTCTAATAGAGTACCTAGCATTCAAAAACAAGGACAATACCAGAGAGAAATTCCAAGATCCAAAAAGAAATGTTACAGATTTTAAAAAAATGAAAATGAATTATGCTTTCCATGGACTTATGACAAAGCTGTGGGGAAAATGTATGAACTTGAGAATTATCATATAAAAGCCTCCACAACTGAAATGTAATCACAAAAAGTTGAACAACAAAAAAAGGAAAACAGCATATCCAATGACTTTGGGAGAACTACAAAAGGTGTGACAGTCATATAATGGAAATGCTAGAAGAAGAAAGGAAGAAAAGAATGGCATAAATATTTGAGACAATAATTAGATTAAGAATTTGCCAAATTAAGGTGAGATACCATACCACAGATCTAGGAGGTTCACAGAACACGCTGGGCATATAATTTTCAAACAAAAAATTAAAGGCAGGGAAAAATCTTGAAAATAACCTGATGCAAGAGAGAAAACTCATCATCAACAGAGATAATGATAAAGATTATATCTGATTTCTTCTTAGAAATCATACAAGAGAAAGAGCACAAAAATATTTAGTAGTTTGAAACAAAAAGAAAAAAGAAAAAAAAAGGCAAACTAGAATTTTGTATCATGAAAAATTACCATTCAGAATTGAATAAGAAATAGACTTAGACCAAACAAACAAACAAACAAGAAAAAGACAAGAACATTTTCTTTCACTAGACCTGCCTTGTATGACATGTTTAAAGAAGTTCTTCACTGATGTAGAAAATGATATAGATGGGAAACATGCACCATGTATTGGAAAGAATATTAGTAAAGAAATAAAAGAGGGTGAAATAAAACTTTTTTTTTTATTATTCCTAATCACTCGAATAGCAATTAGTTCAAAATCATACTAGTGATAATATAGTCCATAATGTGTTCTTATGCAAAAGTGAAAGGAATTATAATGATGCAAAGGATATGAGGGAGTGGTTAGGATTATTGTGCTATTATAAAATACTTGCCTTACTCACAAACAGGAGAGTTATTTATAAATATATTTGTAAAAACATGAACAAAGATTAGTTATAAGTGTATATAGTAAACTTCAGAATAATATCAATACATTTAAAAAAAAAAGAAATTAAGCATGTGTTAAGGAGAGGAAAGACAATCACTGAATGCTCAATCAATACCACAATAAAACAGAAAAGCATGCAAAACATATATAGAAATAAAGAATTCGGTCAAAAAATGGAAGATGTGAATAAATAATTGTAGATAATAATCTAACGGTGTAAATATTCAATTTTATCATCACTTGTCTAAATGTAACAATTGAAAGATTGATAATATAATGGACCAAAAACTACACTCAACTGTGTAGTGTCTATGAGAAACACATTTGAAATATGAAAACAAATATGGATTAAAAATAAATGTTTTGGGCTGGTTAATATAGCTCAGTGGTAGACTACTCCTGGGAAAGCACCAGTTCAATCCCAGCACTACAATAAAAAGTAAATGAATAAGTAAACAAAATGCTTTGAGAAAGATATGCTATCATAACACTGATTTTAAGACCAATAGCTATATTAATTTCAGACAAAGCAAATTTCAGAGCTAAAAACGTTATTAGAATTAAACGTGAACATCATTCAACAATAAAGGGGTAAATTGCCAAAAAAAATATACCAATGAAGAACATGCTAAGACCTTTGAGCAGAGCATCAGATACTTGAGGTAAAAAATTGGTATAACTGTGAAGAGAAGTAGATTAATCCAGTGGTATGGTTGTGACTTGAACATCCTTTCTCTCAGAAGTGGATAGATACAACAAGCAAAAATCACTAAGGATTAGTCAAAAATATTAATGATCACTTAGATATACTTGACATTTATAGACTTATTTCATTCAACACTAGAATTCCTATCCTTCTCAAGTTCATGAGAAACATTCATCAAAATAAAACACATTCCATGCCATAAAACATGCCCAAACAAACTTAAAGTAGAAATAATACATCTTTTTTGCAACTGTGTAGAATTAAATTAGAAATTGATAACAGAGAGATAGTTGGAAAATCTTAATTCTTGAAGATTTAAAAAAGATGACCAAATAATGCAAGAGCCATATTAGAAATAATGAGAAATAAAAAAAGAATTTTTAACTGAATGAAAATAAAAATGCAAGTTGTGAATTATTTGGGGGAGGGGACTCAGGAACTTGGGGATACTTATCACACACTCTACCATTTAGTCATATCTCTAGTCCAAGTTATCAAAATATATTTGATGCAACAAACGAGTAGTTAGAGAAAAAATTAAGTTATTGAAAGCAAATATTAGAAAATAAGAAACCTATAAAACAATTATGGAAGTATCCACTTAGGAAACAAGTAAAAGTAGAAAAATTTTATCCAAAGTAACAGAATAAAAATCATTTAATTGAGAACAAAAATCAATAAAGTTGAAGTCAGGAAATTCATAAAGAAAAGAAGGAAACCAAAAAGTTATTTTTTGAAAAAAAATGGGTAAAATTCTATTTAGGATAATTTTTAAAAAATTGGAAAAAAGAGGAGGAAAGATAAAAATTATTAAGAGCAGAACTAAAAGAGATGGCATCACTACAGAGCTGATGAATGTTAAAATGATAATAAGAGAATGCTATTGATAGCTCTATTTCCCCAAATTTGATAACTTGGATGAAATAAGTTAATTCTTGAAAAGACACTGTACTTTTCAGCTTTTCATCACTATAACTTAATACCTGAAATAATCAACTTATAAGAGCATAGATTTGTTTTTGTTCATAATTTTGTTGGTTACAGTCTATGATCAGTAGGTTCTGTGCTGTGGGCAATGGCAAGGCAGCACAATATGACATAGCACGTGGCAAAACCACTTACCTTATGTCCAGGAAGTAACAAAGAGAAGGGAAGGAACAGTCTTCTTTGAGGGCACACCCTAGTGACCTAAGACCCTCCCACTAGGTTCCACATATCAAAGGTTCCATCACCTCCAAATAGTGCCAATCTGGGGACCACGTCTGTAACACACTTGTCTTTCAGAGACATTCAAGATTCGAACTATAGCAGACATAATCAGACAAAACTAGCACAAGAAGAAACAGACAATTTGAATAGGGTTGTATCTACTAAATATGTTGAATAAATAAGTAATGACCTTCCAAACCAGAAAGCAGCACACCCTGGTGAGTTCCTGGTGAATTGCAACACACATTTTAGGCAGAATGGTACTAATTCTTCACAGTTATCTTTCAGGATATAGGGGCTTTGGGAATACTTTCTCACACATTCTATGATGTCAACATGTTGACATCATAACACAACACTGGAAGTCCTGGATAATGCAAAATGAAAAGGAAAGAAAATATACACAGATTAGGAAATGAGAAAATCAACTATCTATGATCACTATGGAAAGTGAGAAAAGTGACTTGTCTCAAATATGTAGGAAATCTGAAAATATAAACAAAATCAAACCAAACAGAAACCACACTCCTGAAACTAAACCAGTTGTAGGAGGTTGAAGAAAAAATATTTGATAAAAACAATAATTTCTCTGTGTACCAGCAAAAAGCAACTAGAATTTGAAATTAATAACATAATACCATTTACATTAGTACTCTAACATGATGTACTTTGGTATAAATCTAACAAAACGTGTAAAGTCCATATGGGGAAAAGTAGAAAACTTTGAAGAAAGAAACTGAAGAACTAAATAAATGGAGAGATATTCTTTGTTCAAGGAAGAAATCACTATCAAAAACTCAGTTTGTCCCAAACATTGTATAACTTCAATGAAATCTCAATCAAAATCCCAGAGGGTTGTTTTTTGTTTTGTTTTGTTTTCTTTTGTTTTGTTTTACAGGCTGCATTTTGATTCATTGTACACAAATGGGGTACATCATTTCGTTTCTAGGGTTGTACATGATATAGATTCATACCATTCATGTAATCGTACATGTACATAGAGTAATGATGACTGTCTCATTCCACCATTTTTCATATTCCCCTCCCTCTCATGTCTCTCTACATAATCTAATATTTCTCCGTTCTTCTCCTATCCCCACCCCCATTATACATCATCATCTACTTATCAGGGAAAACATCCAGCCTTTGGTTTTTTGGGAATGACTTATTTCACTTAGCATGATATTCTCCAATTCCATCCATTTATCTGCAAATGCCATTATATTATTCTTCTTTATGGCTGAATAATAGTCCTTTGTGTATATATACCACAGTTTCCTTATCCATTCATTTGTTGAAGGGTATATAGGTTAGTTCCACAATCTAGTTATTGTGAATTGAGCTGTTATAAACATTGATGTGACTGTATTACTATAATATGCTAATTTTAATTTCTTTGGATATAAACTGAGTCTTTTTGATGAACATGAATAAACATTCTAAAGTTTATGGAGAGAGAACAAATCAAGAATGACAAACAAAATATTAAAAAGAACCAACTTGGAAGACTCACACTATCTGATTTAAAGATTTAATATAATGCTTTAGTAATCCTGACAGTATATTTTTCATGAAAATAGAACAAATAGGTGAAACACAATGTAGAAAGAAACTAACATAAAAGTAGTGAACTGATCTTTGACTAAGAAGCAAAGGATGGAGCAACAGTAGTATCTTCTGGAAGTTGTACTAGAATAACTGAATAATCCCAAACCCCCCCCCCAAAAAAAAAAAACCTGGATACTGATATATCTTTCATAAAAGTTGATTCTGAATGGAAAACAGACATAAATATAAAATCCAAAACAATAAAATACATAGAAAACCACACAGGAGAAAATCTCTATGACCTCAGTTAGATGATGATTTTTTAGGTACATCATCAAATGCAAGATCCATTAAAGAACAAATTGATAAGCTGAACTTCATGAACCACTAAAAGCACTACTCTATAATAAACAATGCCACAAGAAGGAAAAAAGAAGAAACTGACCAGAAAATAATTGCAAGTTAGGTATTATGAAAATAACTGTTACCAAAATATACAAAGAATGTTTAAACTCAACAAAAAAACAAAACAAATACAGAAACTAATGAATGGATGGAAGATCTTAAGAGACACCTTACCATGGATGACATATAGATGAAAAGTACAATATAGAAAGATATTCCCCATCATGTCATAACACAAATATAAATTAAAACATAAACTACCATTAAATACCTATTAGAATGTTAAGAATCCAAAACATGGATAAAACCAAATGCTAGTGAACATGTGAGGAAACAGAAACTTTCATTCATTGCTCATGGGAATACGAAATGGTATAACTACTTTGAAAACACTGTGTCAGTTTCACACAAAACTAAGCATGTTATTAACATCCTCTTTAGCTTTTGTGGTCTTCAATATTTACTCAAAGTAAAAAAATTAATGGACACAAAAAATTCCACTTGTATGCTTACTGCAGAATTATTCAGAATCGCCAAAACTTGGAAACAAACAAGATGTCTTTCAACAGGTTTATTAGTCAGGGCTAGGTAGAGGAACAGAACCAACAAGATATGCAGGGATATGTTTATGAAAGGATATCTATTAGACTGACTTACAGCATCGGACACTGGATAGACCCTCAGTGACCATTTGCACAGTGGAGATTTAGAGGAACCAATAATTTCTCAGACCAAGAAACTAGAACTTCAGATCAAGAGGAACTAATATTCAGCCTTAGTCCAAGCCTGAAGGCCTGGAAATTCCCTGGAGGATCATTGGTATGAGTCCAAATTGGAGAGTAAAGGACCAGAGTCCAATATCCTCAGGCAATGGCTGGAGCAATTGTGTTAAGTTTGCATCAACCTTATTCCCTCCTTCTCCCACCATTGTCATCCAGGCTTCTGCCTATCCAACTGTGTCATCCACACTCAGAGTAGGTCTCTCTCCAAAGTTTGCCAATCATCTCTGAAAGCTCCATCATTGACACATCCAGAAGTCTCTATTTATTGGGAGAGGGTACTGTAGATTGAATCCTGGAATACTTTACCACTCAACTATATCCCCAGACCTTTTATTATTTTTTTAGTTAGTTGCTGAGGGTGGGTCTCTAAATCTCAATCCTCTTACTAGCTCAGCCTCCTGAGTCACTGAAATTATAGACTTGTACTTCCATTGCCATGCCAGGCTCAGAAGACTTTTTTTGTTGTTGTTAATGAGGATCGAACCCAGATGTGCTAACCACTGAGCAGCATCCCCAGTCCTTTTTATTTTTTATTTTGAGACAGTGTCTTCCTAAATTGCTTAGTTCCTCACTACACTGCTGAGATTGGCTTTGAACTCATGATCCTCATTCCTCAGCCTCCTCAGCCTCTGGGATTATGGGCGTGCACCAATCAGTCCAGCAGAAGACTCTTAATTCTAGATCTCTCTGAATACAGTGAAGCTGACCATCCAGATTAATCATCACAAATAGCTAGGTAGATGAATAAAATGGGGTAAATCCAGACAAGACAGTATCATTCAGTCATAAAAAAGAAATGAAATATCAATTGAGAAAAAGATGTGAAAGAAAAGTAATTGCATATTACTAAGTAAAAGAAGGCATTCTAAAAAGTGCTGTATACTGTATGATTCCAACTGTATGAGATTCTGAAAAGGTAAAATTGTGGAGTTAGCACCTAGATTAGTAGTTGACAGGGAATAGGGATGAGGGAAGAATGAAACAGTGGAGAACAAATGTTTAAGGTGATCTCAATATGACCTATGATTCTATATTGATAGATACATGTCATTATATATTTATCTAAATCCATGGAATGTATAACTCTAAGAATCAACCCTATTGTAGAATATGGTCTTTGGGTGATAATGGAGGGTCAATGTAGTTTCTTCATTTATAACAAATGTAACATTCTTGTGGAGTATGTTAATAGGGGAGACTATTCACATATGAGAAATACATGAAAAACTTCCGTAACTTCTGCTCATAATCAGAAAACTGCTCTGAAAATAAAAGTCTACTTAAAAAAAGACAATATTTTTAAAATGCATTTTTAAAATAGTAATTGATATTATAATAATTTTATGAGTATGTAGGTGTTGCAGTTGAAATTCAATAGGGTTTAAAGATTAAGAAAGTTTAGAAGTAATTTTCCAGACCTGAGCTTGGGGAATTAGGAGAAACAAAACTTGAAAGACAATCAAAGACACGAGTGATACTGTAAGATCCTACATTTCTTCGTGATTGTTTTTGGAGAGAAGAACGAGAATTGACAGAGGAAAAGATACTTTTCTTTATTCTGTTCAGTGACAATAGACAGCAACCAAAAGATCTAAGAAAAACAACAAACCCCAATTATACTAAAATAGACAAAAATTATCATACAGGCATTATTATGGAGAATGCCAAAGGTATTACAGATCTAAACAAGAGACTGAAATAAAAGAGAAACTGCCTTCCAAGGTGAAACTTTATATTTATAAAAATAACTACAATACCAATCATTAAAATAAAATTACAATGAGATGACTATCAAGTCTCCAAGGAGGTATATTTGTCAACTTTATATGTCAGCCAATATAGAGTAGATCATGTTGTAGAACCTAAGTTAGAACTTCTGTCCTCATGAGTAATGTATAAATGTAATATCAAATATAATTTATAAGTGTAATATAAAATGCCATAATAGGAAAAATAAATTTTCCCATTCAAAAAAGAAATATGAAAGACATGCATAACCACATGCACAAATCTATTCTGGAATATCCTTTAACAGGTTTGGATCTCCTATACTGAGTAATTACCAGATCCTCATTTGGGAGTAATCACTTATACAATTATTTCCCATGACTCATAGTTCAACTTCTAGAGAAGTCAGCAAACCACAGTTTTAGATTTCAAATCTGACCTTTGACCATTTATATTTTTAAATAATTTTGTTAGAACATAGCCACAAACTTTGGCTTAAATATTCATTATAGTTCTCTCTCTCTCTCTCTCTTTCTCTCTCTCTTTCTCTCTCTCTGTGTGAAAGAGAGGAAGAGGAGGATTGAGTACCTATGATAGAGGTTTTATGGTCCATGAATACTGAAATATTTATCAGGTCTTTAGTAAGAAAGTTCATGAACACTTGTTCTAAAACAGTACTGTTACCTTTGCTTTAGTAATAGTTATTGGGTAATTTTCTTTCTCCACTGGATCCTACACAGCACCCAGTCCATTCTCACTTATAGGAGACTAAGATTCAAAATTTGTTAGATGACTAAGACATTCACAAGATTTGCCATTCTAGACTCAATGTATATTTAGCAGGATAAGGATGTATTAAAATATTAGAAGAGGATTTTCACATCATAGAAGAAAGTCCAATAACTACCTACATATACATGTATTTATATATATTATATATATATGTATTACTTACACATATATACACATACATATGTATATATACATATTTATATATGTGTATATAATTATATATGCATGTATATATATTTATATATGTATATGTGTATATATATTATGTATATATTTAATTTATGGAACTAATAGAAGAAACAAGACCAAAATAATATCAGAATATATAATCAAAATTGTTGACATAGAGCATAGAAATTTTAATCATATAATCAATAAACTACTTAATAGACATAAGTAGAATGCTATGACCAAAAAGTTATAATATATGTTGTCTTTAAAACCAAAAGGAACTTTTAAAATATTGACAATATTTTCAACCATGAAGCAAAACCAAATAACATCAACAGTAGAATCATGAAGAATATCATTTCTCATTGATTATTTATTAGTAAACATATCAAACAGTAAAATAAAAATTCTATATTTAGAAATAATAAATTGCATGGCCAAGTGACTATTTTGTGAAAGATATATCAAATAAATTATCATATATCAGTTTAAGCAGTTTTTAAAGTAAATTTTATTATGTATACTATAGGCATACAGCATGATGTTTTATAATATGTATATCATTTTGTATGTCACCTTATAGGTAATATATATATAAAGGTAATTTATGATTATACATGTATGTGATGTATATTATACATGTATGTGTGTGTGTGCATGTGTGTGTGTATGGTTACTGAAGTGGAACACATTGACATATTCATCATTTCACGGTTACTCAGTTTTCCTACCTTTGACAAAAGTGTCTATAACCTACTCATTTAACATAGATTCTGAATATGACATGCTAAACTTCTAAGAATTTGAAACATCATTCCTGGCTGAACAGACAGATAGCTGTAAAGAGAATGAAGCTTTTCTCATAAAGAAACATGGATTCTACTATTTTTAAATACTGACACACTCAACTAAGATGCAAAGGAAATTCATGCTAATTTTAAGGCAGTTGTACTAATGAAGGAAACACCTATGTGCACTAAAAGGAGCAAATACTGTATTAACACAAAAGAAGTCTCTGGACCTTGATGTGCTATAGAAGAAAGATATAAATGGCACACTACTAAAAACAGGAACAATTTCATATTTAAAAAAAATACCTCAGAACTGGATTCCAAAGTCCAAAATGCATTTCCATGAATCAGTAAGGAAAGAATCACAAGAATACATTTATTACATCTCTCTCTGCAGAGAGAGTCAAAAAATGCTTTGAGTACAGAATAGAAGGAGCTATATATTTGTGTTTGTGTAGATTTAAAAGTTTCTATGGACTAGTTATTACTAGGCATATTTTGATTGTTCTTCAATTTGATTGGTACTGTCTTAGGATACAGGCCTGCATATCTTTGCTTGTCTATTCAATGAGAGGGAGAATGATAAATCTATATTTTTAAGTTGCCAATCTCCTAATTAAGAAAAAACTGTCTCAAGAACCTCACCCACATCAAGACCTGATGCTAATAAAGAGAACATGAATTTTAAGCTTGTTACTATTGGAGAAAACTTTGGGGAACAGGGTTAAGGATGTGTTAATGCAGTAAGTAATGTGAGTACCTTGTGATTTACAAACCTTTGCAACTCCTCCTATCAAAATATGGAGTCTATTTCTTTACCATTGAATACCAGTTTGGGGTGTTTGATTTATGTTACTAATAAAACTTGTGATGCTCTGTATGATGTAAGATGAGGTCTTTAGAATACTTACAGCTTTTGTCCTTCCCCTTTTAAAGGTCACTTTCACATGAACAAGTCTGAACTTTTTGTTCAGTGAATGTGAGACCACATAGAAGAAAAGTTCTAGCCATTTCAGCCGTCCCAAATAATGCCCCAAATGTTGGTCTAATTCTACCAAACACTACATGAGACAAAGATGGAAAATTTTCTTAGGAAAAGACACAAACCAAAATTTCAAGCCCAAAATATCCTAAATAAATAATTGCTTTTGTTTCTAAATACTAACTTATCTCAGCAACAGATACTGATGCTTTAATAGCACCATTCATAATATGAAAGAAATTTTAAAAGACCTAATATTCTCTGTATAAAACTCATGATCAAGAGATAATCAGAGGGAGTGAAGAATATCTCTCCTAAGGTTCAAAGATCTCCCAGGGAATCCCTTGGTATTATGCTGCCTTGTAATTAGCAAAGGAAAATTACAAGACTCAAATACAGGGAGATCATCTATTGTTCCACATATTTCAGCCAAAATTTTTTGCTGGGGATGTAAAGAATATATAATAAGTAGGAGAAAATAATTTAAAACACTAGGTGTAACCATGTGATCACCTACTACATAATTCTTTCTGCTTTTATGTATATACATAGTTTCTTCTTTTATAACACTAATAAAAGCAAAAATAGCATACTATAAACAGTGTTTTCTATGGGTCAGGAATGTTCCAAAGTCTTTATATACTATAATCATTTGTCTTATTGATTCCATGAGTAAAGTACTAACATGTTAATTCTAACTTCTATTCTATTACCCACATTTTACTCATTATTATCATATTATCCACATGTGATAAAACAAGTTCAATCATAAAGTTTTGATCAAACAAGTAGAACCACTAGCAGCCTCTCAGGGAATTACTTCTTAATCAGTTTCTGTAATGGATAAGTTCAAATAATCACTTGAAGGGATATTTGGTACAGAGTAACTTCTCTGTTTTAAAATTCCCTTAGCAAAGTGTTATTCTAAATGAAGTCAATAATGTTAAACGACACAAAGACTCTTAATTTTTTTTTTTTTAATTTGGTGGTGGTGTTGGGGATTGAACCCAGGTCTTGTGTATGGGAGGCAAGCATTCTATCAGCTAAGCTATATCCCCAGCCCTTATTTAAACTTTATCAAGCAGACTTACCTTCTTTTGAAATGGCATAAAAGTGCTTCTATATTAATACATTAAAATTATATATAATGTGTTACTATATAACACTGCACATTAATATGCAAATGTATCATAATTTAAGAGCTATAATGTAGAAAAAATATCATTTTTCTCTTTATTTTTGAATTTTACTTATTTTAATTGATATATAAAAACAAAAACTATGCCTATTAATAGTGTAACACAATGGTTGAAATATATCTATATATTACATAAAATTTAAATCAGATTAAAGATATTTATTTCCTCAATCATTTAACATTATTTATGGTATTAACTTTCAAAATCATCAAAAATTTAATATTTATTTATGGGAAAATCTTTCAAAATACTCTCTCCAACCTTTTAAAAATGCAGAATATTTTATCATTATCTATAGTCACTACACTGTAAAATAGCCCTTCAGAGCTTCTTACTTCTAATTGTAACTTAGAACCCATTGAGAAACCGGAGAGAACTTTTTCCCCTCCCCTCTCCCATACACTCCCTAGCCTCTGGTAAACCTCCATTTGATTCTCAACTTTAGTCAGATTAAAAATTTGAGTTTCCACGTGTGACTGAGGTCATGCTGTGCTTGTCTGTGTATGCCTGGCTTATTTCACTTAACATAACAATCTCCAGTTCCATCCATATCATCAAAAATGACAGACTTTTATTATTTATTTATAAGAAGATAGAATTCCACTGTGTATATGCATCACCTTTTCTTTATTCATCAGTTGATAGACACTTAGTTTATTTTTTAAAAAATTTCTTGGTATTATAAATACTTTGACAATAAACAGCTGAATATAGATGCTTCTTAAATTGATTTTCTTAAATTAATTTCCTTTGGATGTATTACCACAGTGGGATTGCTGGGTCATATGGCAGTTCTGCTTTCATTTTTTTGAGAAACTTTCACAGTGTACTCATTTACATTCCTACCAATAGTGTGCAAGCATTTCCTTACTCCACATCTTCGTCATCACTTGTCTTTTGTCTTTTTGATAAGAGGCATTCTTACTGGACAGTATTACAATTTTGATTTTCAGTTCCCTGATAATAGTGATGTTGAGAACTTTTTGTGTCTGTTGGCCGTTGGTATATCTTGTTTTGAGAACTGTCTGTATGTGTAATTTGCTCCTTTTTAAAATAGGCTTTGTGAATTATTTTGAGTTTTATGAGTTCCTTTGGATGTTAGCCCATCTCAAACGTGTGGTTTGCACACATTTTTCCATTGTCTAGTTTTTTCTTTACTTTGTACTTTTTTGTTATTTTTAGATATACATGACAGTAGAATTAATTTTGATATAATTATTCAAGCATGGAATATATCTTATTCTAATTAGGATCCTAATTGTAACTGATGGTAAGATTCGCTGTGATATATTCATATATGTACATAAGAAAATTATGTCAGATTCACTCCACTGTTTCCTTTTCTATTCCCCCTCCTTTCCCTTCATTCCCCTATCTAATCTACTGGACTTCTATTCCCCAAACCTTTACAGTGGGTTAGCATCCACTTATCTGAGGAAACATTCAACCATTGGTTTTCTGGGATTGGCTTATTTTACTTAGCATGATAGTCTCCACATTCATCCATTTACTGCCAAATGTCAGAAAGTCATTCTCTGATGGTTGGTTTCTGGGCAGAAGCTTGTAAATTTGACATAAGCTCATTCATTTTTTTTTTTTCAATTTTGCTTTGACTTCCTGTTCTTTTAGAATCTTCACTAAACAATCTTCCTATTGCAATGTCCCCAGTCATTTTCTCTAGGCTTACTTTCAGTAGTTTCATATATCAAATCTTACATCTAAGCGTTTAACTTATTTTGAGTAGATTTTTGTAACTGGTGACTGGCGTCTAGTTTCAGTCTTGCGCATGTGGATATCTAATTTTCACAGCACTAATTTTACTTAATGAAGGACTGAATTTTCTCTGGTGTGTGTTCTTGGCATCTTTTTAAAAATTAGTTAACTCTAGATACATGGGTTGACTACTAGGTTACATATTATGTTCAACTCATCTATATATATCAGTTTCTTGGAAAATACCATGCAGTTTTGACTACTACATCTTTGCATTATATTTTGACCTTTATTAATGCAATACCTACCACTTCATCTCTTTGTTGAAAATGGTTTTGGCTCTTCAAGGTTTTTATTTTTTGATTCTGTATAAATTTAAGGATGTGTTCTCTATTTCTTTGAAAAACCTTTGTTATCTTGAATGTGATTTTATTTAATCTACAGATTATCCACTGTGGTATGACCATTTTAGCAATGCTAAATATATATGTGTATATATAGATACATATATATTGTGATTTGCTTTTCTTATGTACACATATATAGAAAAAAATCAGGAAAACTATAGCAAATGATCACATAGCTGTAATTAGTATACATAACATTTTTAGTACTTATTTCATAATTCTTTTACTTTCAAGAAGTATCTTGGCTTGTTTGACTTTATTTTTCATTAGATTTCTTTACATAGAAAACCATTTTGATGACACATAAATTTCAGGTTTGAAACCTTTTGAATCATTAAATATTCTACCACTTTTCTTTTGCTTTTCTAAAGCTAAATGTTTTTAACTGATATATACTATCATAATAAGTGCACATATTTATTGGTATTGTGATATTTTGCTAAGTGTACACACTGTGTAACATCATGGGGCAGTTCTGGCTGTTTGGAGTTGTATTATTACCTGGTTAGTGACAGGACAGGACATTATTAAAAGTACTAGCAAGGGATCTCCTGCACTCCTGAGCGACACCTCCCTTCAACTGGAGTTGAAATCCAAATGTCTCTCTTTTTTTCTTCACATTTTTTATTGGTGCATTATAGTTATGCATAATGGTGAGATTTGTTGCTACGTATTATTATACACACACACAAAAATAACAGTACATTTTGGCCAATATCCCATTCCAGCACACTTCTCCCTCCTCCCCTCTTTCCTTGCCCCTCATCTCTTTCCTCTACTCTACTGATCTTTGCTTTTCATTCAATCATCCCTTCCCTGTCTTTTCCTTTTTCTCTCTAGCTCCCACATATTACAGAAAACATATGACCCTTGACCTTGTGAGTTTGACATTTTTCACTTAACATGATGGTGGCAAGTTCCATCCATTCTGCTACAAGGCATAATTTTATTTTTTTAGGATTTTGGACTAAATAAAACTCCATTGAAAACAGACACGTAGACCAAGGGTACAGAAGAGAAGATGAATCTATAATCACTAATCCTTGACAAAGGTGCCAAACACACACTGGAGAAAAGATGATCTCTTTGGCAAATTTTAATGGAAAAAAACTGATATACACATGTAGAAGAATGAGGACTACACCCTTACCTATCACTCTGTACAATATCAACTCAAAATGGATGAAAGACCTAGAAATTAAACTATGCAACTCCTAAGAGAAAATATAGGTTCGGCATTCTAGCATATAGGCACAGGCAATGACTTTCTTAATAGGACCCTCAAAAGAAGAAATAAAAATGGTGAAAAATTATATGAAAAATATTCAACATCATTAGCAATTAAGGAAATGCAAATCAAAACTATACTACTTCATATCTCACCAGTTAGAATGAAAATCATCAAAAATGCGAATAATAATAAGTTCTGGAAAGGATGTGGAGTTAAAAGAAAAGTTTTACACTGTAGTGGGATTGTAAATTAGGATAACAACTCTAGAAATCAATATGGAGGTTCCTGAAAAGATTAGACATGGAACCATATTAGCCAGCTCTACCACTCTTTGGAATTTATCCTAACTGAAAGTTGTCATACTATAGTGATACATGACTACTCATGTGCTATAGGAGCACAATTCACAATAGTCACACTATGGAACCAGCTTAAGTATCCATCAGTTGATAAAAGATAAAGAAAGTGTGGGATATATCCTATCATCTCTGATCATCAAGATCATTCATACCAGTGAATATATATCCATTTCTTCACTTTCATGAAGAGTCATCTGTTGAAAAAATTGTGATAACTCTTGGTTAAATAAAAATGTAACTAACGTGTTGGTCAATGTTTTCCAAATTTGCCTTGGAAAAAACTAATTAGAGGACTAGGGTTGTAGCTCAGTGGTAGAGTGCTTGCCTGGCATGTGTGAGACACTGGGTTCGATCTTCAGCACAACTTAAAAATAAATAAATAAATAAATAAATAAATAAATAAATAAAAGAACTAATTAGCATTTGGAGTGCAGACTAGTGTGATCTGAGACAGGTCGAGAATCAAATGGGAATCATAGCCAGATATCAAAAGTGAAGTAGATTAGGGCCACCAAGAAGGACTCCCAGCTCTGATCAAGACAAAAGAGTATAGTCCATGTGTTTTCTACCTCCATATTTCAGAGCCATGAGCCCATGAATAATGATCAGAATGCTAAGGGAAATCCTTACCTCAAAGTACCTCATAGGCCCAAAATGTAGCACAGATTCATTGTGCAGATTCAGGACCCCATTCCATATGTCAAGAAGATATAATGAACACTTTCCATCTGGGAAAGAACAGATGGAAAAGTTAGTATTCAAAAAGACTGAGCAGTTACCTTAAAGTAACTGTTGTATTCTACACATAATCTTTATAAATTATATGGTCCATTGGCACTCTGAATTCTAACACCTATTTACTTCTCTCGCTTAGACTAGACCCTTAACTCCATGTTACATAATTTATTCTTATTTTATTTGCTGTCTACTGTTTCCTTAACAGAGAAAACAGTTTTTATAGAACATGAGATAGGATATATTTGCTGAATAAATAAACAACTAGGTGGCTTCACGGGTTTAGGACAACAGGCAGGAAGAATAGAAAGAAGTAGAACCCCTAAAGTCTTTAAAGAGGGAAAATATGCCACACAGTGGGAGAGAGAAAACCACACACTCTGCCGAGGTAGGACATAATCTTGCATAAGATTTACACACTATACAATCATTTACTGCCAGGAAATATTTTTTCCACCATTGAAAAAAGAGGTATATCTGCTTTATATGATTTGCATAGGTATTGGATTGTTTTTGCTGAACATTACTGCAATTCTTTACTGAGGGGATTTATGACAGAAAATGAACTCTATTCCCTGTCAAATTAGGTACATTTTGATTGAATATTCTTTTATTTGCTTTCCATAGACACAATTTTAAATATTTAAAAGACCTAATTTTCTTGAAATTCCATTTTAAACAATCTAATTTTTTTTCTTCTGCAATTTATGATCTGTTATTACAGGCATAGCAGGAAGAATTAAAAATACAGAAAAACATTCTTTGTTTAATTGTCTGTCATCTAGTGTCTTCTTAACATGTAATTCCAACTTATCTCTTGGCTTTCTAGTCTCCAGGCTAAACAATTACCATCCCTTAACCTTCTTTTAGGGTCATATTCTTAATCCTTTAATCATTTTTGGAACTCTCTCTTAATCCTCTGTGGTTCTCTTTTAAGTTGCAGAGCAAAAACTAAATGTGGTACCCATGAAAGGTTTTAACTGTGCTAAGATGCTGAGTATAATAGGAAATTTATCTCATGGTATCAACACATTCTTCTTCTCACCATGTGTCCAGTATTGCACTTTTTAATAACTAAGGAATAACATTGTGCACTCATGTTCATCTTGTTAGTTCATCTTGTTACCCACTGTTAATGAATAGCTCCCATCGGGATTATGAAGCAGAGAACCAAAGACATCACTTCATAGGATCAAATGTGAATCATCCTTTCACAATAAAAGAAGAATCATGCAAATTCAGTGACCTTCCTCAATAATGAAATGACCATCAATTATAGCTTACCTTGGACATATTATCTACCAGTATGGGTAGTTTAAGACTCATTTTATCTTCTATCACTATATTGAAAGGTCTGGGCGGCCTAATGTACAGCACAAAAAGATGGGTGGATTAATGTTAAATTAAGCAGTAATTTCCAACATATGCCAGAGGATGATTTTTTTTTTTTTTTTTGCTATTTTAAAAGACGCAGATTAAAAGTGACATTTCTTGAATAACAGTATTATAATATTCTTACTACCAAAATAAGAAATGTTTATGTAACAGTCTCATGACTTTCTCTAAAGGATTCTTACATAGGAATTCCAAAATGCTAGTCAGGGCAGTCAGGACTGCATAGAAAGTTGTCTAATAAGATACACTTTTTTGTTGTTATATATTTTGAAATTTTATGTTTTTAATTAATTATAGAATAATGTGAGTTTTCAAAGAGATGCACAGAAATCTCATGTAAACTTCACCCATCTTCTCCCCAGATTAACATCTTGCATCACTACAATACAATAAAAAACCAGGGAAATTGACATTGGTACAATTCATAGAACTTATTCTGAACTAATAACGTATAGAGGCTATCTGAATGTAGATGAATGTAGATTTCCATGAATGTAGATCTGAGAATCAACATCTGTGTGTATTTGTATGCACATCTCTATGCAATTTTAGCAAATGGGCAGCTTCGTGCAACCCCTTCCAAAATCAAGAAACCTAACTGTAACATAAAAAAAACTTGCCTATGCCTTTTTAAACACTTTCTTTGACTCCACCCTTTGTCTCAAATCCTTGAAAACTAAAGCTAGCTATTCCAAATCATTACTTCTGTTATTTACAAATGCTATGTAAAATGAATAATATTCATTCTTTTAATTAAGGAACTTTAAAAATATAGTATTCCAGAACATGAAAACTAAACAAATTTCATTGGTGAGTTAAAAAATAGAAGCAAGCAACTCACATCTTTAAAAGTTGTTAAAGTCATTTGATAATACACTTAATATAGGTAGCTCTAAGACAATTGGCAACCAACAGAATAAAAGGTCTGATAAATAAAATTAATTATATAATTGCAGTGATCAAGAGTGTGGTACTGGTGGATAACTAGACACATATATCAGTGCAATGAGATACATTTTCATGAACTAGAAACACAAAGGTGTGGCTGAATGGTTTTATAAAATGCTTCAAGAACAACACAAAGGAAAAATATTGTGCTTTTAAAAATGGTGCTGGAAATCTTTGATACAAAAATAAATGAATAAATCTCAAAATTCACCAGTACAAAAGAATTACAATTAGACTTCATAAGCAGAGAGATCCTTCTCAATATTAAAACTTATTAAATTGTGATTTTTATCTTTGCCAAGAGCAACCACTATTATTTTTATTTATATTAACTGAAAATAAAGTTTTAAAATTATATATTTTGATGACATAACAAATGAATTGGAAGACAAGTAAACAAGAAAAACCTTAAATTCAATAAAGATAGTATATAAATGAGGGATTATTAGTATATCAAACATGACACAAAATACTATGTTGTCAGAATTTTTATGTTTATGTATTTCTCCTGCACTACAATTATCCCAGTTATATCTTTAAAGTAGTGCTATTTGTTAAGAAAAAATATGTAACATATGATGGAAGTTAGAGAGATTATAATATTCTAAAAGTATCAGAGGGATTGATAAAACAGGAGGAGTTGGGTGTGTGCTGTAAAGGATAGATAGAGACTTAATATTATAAAAATGGAAGAAAATGTATGGACATAAGCAAAGACAAGATTATAAAGAACAACAGTATAGGGAGCAAGAAAGGAAGGTAGAAAAGTGGTTTGGAGTAGGCATGAATGTACCATGATCAAATGAAGATATATGTTTTGACTGATATTTTAAGATGTTTTATTAAAATATATATATATATATATATATATATATATATATATATTATCACTGCCCTCCGCCAGCGGAGGCAATGATAACGCGTACGCTTCTTTTTCACACGAACAAAAAAGCCCAAAAGACAAAGACCAACGAACGACGAACAATAAACGACGAACAATGCCCAACAAACAATGCTCTTTATTCGAGGAAGTGTCTGGGTTATATAGCAAGCATAAGCCAATCAGAGTCAGTCTGAGATCAGTCTCTAGGCAGTTACAAGAATCACCTCATATACAGCAGCCAATCAGAGTTACTGAGCATGTGGGGAGAGCATGATAACAATGTAATACAATAAGGGCAACAAGAGAGCACGCAGCGAGCATGAGTCAGCAGTGTTAGTTGTTTGTTGCAAACCAGGGGCCCCAGACTGAGGTCCTCGATGTTGCAAACTGGGCCACCCCAGCTCAGTGCCAGACTAGGGTGGGGTCCGCGGTACCCCAACAGCTCCCCCTTTCCTTTATTAAAAGAAAAGGCTTGAGACCGTGCCTGTCTTAGGTTGAGGGGTCAGCTCATGTCCTTACCCGTCATCAAAGACTGTAGAGCATGCTACAGCTTCTGTCTTAGGTTGGTACATGGCCACCTCCTTCATTACCCGTCATTGACTACCGGTCCAGCATAGAAAACCAAACTTGAGGGGAACTGCCAGCCTCTAGGGCGGTCATGGCCTGATGAAAAATAATCCGGTCTTTTTGTTGGGTGGCTCGTAGTTGTACAACTACCAAGGAGGAGTAAAAACCCCAAAGTATCAAGGCTTGCCCATTGTTGTACAAAATTGAAAGCAGAAGAAAACCACTTAGCCAGCTCAGACATAGAAGCAATTTGTACCCTAGTAGAATTAACTTTGACAATTTCAGCCCTAAGCTGTGAGGTAATAGGTCCACTCTCTGATCTACAAGGAGTATGCCTGCTGTTAGATGTTGGTTTAGGGTCTCTTTAGTCTATAAGGCTGCAGCTGTATTTTCGGCCAAGTGATTGTTGTTGCTGTCTGTATGGTCAATGCTGCTGCTGCAGAGGCTGCAATGGCAGTGATCACAACTGCTGTGATGCCAAGATCTCTTCTGTTTCTTGATAATAGCACTGGCAGTTCTGTATCTGTAACAAAGACTGGGACTGGTAGGAAGGTAGGAACACACATTAAGACTGCCTGTGAGAACCTAGAAGCATTGCAACATTGAGAGAGATTGAGAGAAACATCTTTTTTGTTTGTTAGCTGAAACATAAAAGGGGAGAAAACACAAACTGGCGTAGGTGGAAACATAATATTTCTGGTCCTCCTAAGAGAGCAAAGAAAGGTTGTAAGTTAGTATATAAAGAGGAGGTGTTAGTTAAAGGCAGAGGATATGGCCAAGCTCTAACTATAGCCCATAAGTTCCGAGTCTGGCTGTCCAGTTGTATCCTTATTGTTGTCACTCTCATGTTGTATTGTTCTGGTCAGTCTCTCGGGAATCCAGACCGGAGTTTGTTGATCCTGTGGAAAGACGCAAACAGATCCTCGGACCCAACGTAAGACGGGATCCGGACCTTTCCATGCTCCAGTTAACACGTCCTTCCATCGCACCCAATGCTGTGGAGCGGGGCTGGGCGAGGTGTGACGCTCGGCAGCTGAGCACCCATCATTGTCAAAAGTTAAAAAATTTAGAATAAAAAGAGCTAGATTTAATTTATCTTTGGGGGATCTAAAGGAGACCCCTATTCCCCCTTTTGTTTTATTAAACAATTTTTTAGGGTAAGGTGGGTTCTTTCTACAATACCTTGACCTTGTGGATTATAAGGAATTCCGGTAATTAATTGTATATTGAATGTGTCTGCAAACTGTTTGAAACTTTTAGATGTATAGGCAGGTCCATTGTCTGTCTTAATGATTTTTGGAATGCCCCAACAGGCAAAGGCTTGTAAACAATGTTGAATGACATTGGAAACCTTTTCTCCAGATAATGCAGAAGCCATAATAACTCCTGAACTGGTATCAGTAGACACATGTACATATCTGAGATTACCAAATTCTAATATGTGAGTTACATCCATTTGCCGTATATGATTTGGCAAAAGACCTCGGGGATTAATTCCAATTGACTGTACCGGGATAAGGGGTGCACAGTGTTGACAGTTTTTGACTATCTGTCGAGCAAGGTGTTTTGGGATTTGAAATTTTCTTACTAAGGTAGTAGAGTTAACATGAAATTTGTCATGGAAAAGTTTTGATTGTTCTTCCACAGAAAACACAAAGGAAGATCTAGTAGCCAAATCAACAATAGTGTTTCCTTTAGATAAAGGTCCTGGCAAATTAGTGTGGGCCCTGATATGTCCCACATAGAAAGGTTCACAACGTTGAAGGATTAGTTTTTGTAGACTAGAAAAATAAGGAGCAATAGTAGAATGTGGAGAGATATAAGGTACTGTTTCCAAAACAGATAAAGAGTTGACAATATAATGGCTGTCTGTTAATAGATTAAAAGGCACATTATTTAATAATTTGAAAGCCATAGTTACTGCAGCCAATTCGGTAACTTGAGCGGAGTGGGGTTGAATAATGAGAGTATAGACTTTGTCATTGATGAGAACAGCCCCAACTCCATTTTTAGATCCATCAGTAAAAACGGTTGTACAATTTTTTATAGGATTAGAGCTAGTGACTTTAGGGAAAATGATGGGAGTATTTTTACAGAATTGGATCCAAGGATGTTTGGGGTAATGATTATCAAAAGTTGCAGTAGTGGTACAGTAGAGTACAGTCCAATCTGAATCATTATTTATTAGCCATGATAGTTGATTGACAGTATATGGAGTAATAATGGTTGGTGGTTGTACACCAAAGGTGGTGATACATGTTTCTATGCCTTTGAGTACTAGCTGAGCCATAGTGGTAGGATAGGACTGTAACATTTTTGTAGGAGAACTAGAGAGATGAATGCTTTGTAGTGGACCACCTTGCCATAAAACACCTGAGGGGCTATGACTCTCAGGAAAAATAATCAACATTAATGGCTGTGACGGATCACAGCAAACTATCTGACAAGATTGTAACCATTCTTGAACCAATTGTATAGCCCTTTTTGCTTCAGGGGTTAGACTTCTACTAGAATTTAAATCAGGGTCACCTTTAAGGATGTCAAATAAAGGTTTTAACTCTCCTGTAGATAATTTTAAATAAGGTCTGATCCAATTGACATCTCCTAATAATTTTTGATAATCATTTAGGGTTTTTAATTGGTCTGTTCTGATAGTAAGCTTTAAAGGTTGGACTGTAGTAGCAGACAGTTTTGTTCCTAGATAATGTTGTAGTTCTCCTGTTTGTAATTTTTCTGGTGCTATGGTTAATCCCCAAAAACTTAATTTTTCAGTCATGAACTGTAATGCCTGTGTTAGAATGTCTCTATCTTTATGACATATTAATATGTCATCCATATAATGATAGATAAGCAATTCCCGAAAGTTATTTCGAGTGGTTTTTAAAGCTTTATCTACATATATTTGACACATTGTAGGGCTATTGGCCATGCCCTGAGGCAACACTATCCATTCATATCTTTGATCAGGTTGGGAATGATTTATAGCAGGCAGAGTGAAAGCAAATCTCCAACAATCCTTTTTATGGAGGGGAACGGAGAAAAAACAGTCCTTTAAGTCTAATATAATGGTGGGCCAGTGTTTAGGTAAAGCTGAGACTAATGGTAACCCACATTGGATAGGTCCCATAGGATACATTTGATTATTAATGGGGAAGATCATGTAATAACCTCCATTTTCCTGATTTTTTCTTAATGACAAATATTGGAGTATTCCAGGGAGAGGTAGAGGGTTGCAGGTGACCCGCATTAAGTTGCTCCCGTACTAATTCATGAGCAGCCTCTAGTTTTTCCTTAGTGAGGGGCCACTGTTGTACCCAACAAGGCTTATCATCTTTCCATACTAATGGGATGGTGTTATCTACAGTGGCCCCTAGGAAAAACCCAATCCTGAAGTATCATTTTTTGGAGTAGGTAGAGGGACAGGTTGGACCATACCTTGTTGTAGTTTTCCTAAACCTTTGTTTTCTTTATACCCCATTTTTTGTAACATATCTTTTACTGGAGTTCCTTTATAGATTATATCAGTAGTAAGTTTCATCTCCATTTGTTGTAAAACATCTCTACCCCATAGGGAAATAGGCAAGTTACACACATATGGTTGGAAAACTCCAGAATGTCCTTCCTCATCTTTCCAAGGCAGAGTAGCACTTTGAGAGGGACTGTGAGCTATTCCCAGTCCCCTAAGAGTCTGATTTGCAGTAACAAGTGGCCAGTGTTTGGGCCAATCAAGAGCACTGATGATACTTTTATCAGCCCCTGTATCTAAAAGTCCTAACATTTGAACCCCACCTACCTTAAGTTTTAAGAGTGGTCTTTCACCTAAACCTAGGGTAAGGCAGGCCATAGGGTCTCCAGTGGATCCAAATCCTTGTTTATCTCTTATTATACCTTCACTAGGCCAGAGAGAATGCTGACTAGGTAAAATGAGCATTTGAGCAATACGATCACCTGGAGAGATAACTGTAACACCTTTTGGGGAGGATACTAAAATTTTTACCTTGCCCTCACAGTCAGAGTCTATTACTCCAGGATGTACTATTAACCCCTTTAGAGCGGTGGAGCTTCTGCCTAATAATAACCCTACACTATCTTTTGGTATGATCCCTTTCCAGTCTGAATCTACTGTTTGTACTCCCATCTCTGGGGTTAAGACCAATCTGGTGGTGGCACGGATGTCCAATCCTGCACTTCCTGTTGTTGCTCTGCGCACCTCGCGTTCTCTGTTGGGGGATACCATTGTCGAGGCACCTGCTGAATGACCCCGTATATTTGTTGTGGGCCCCGGGGTGGGCCCGGTCTCCCGTTTTTTTGAAATCGAGGATTAGGGCCTAAGAAATTTCCCTCTTTGTCTCTCATAGACTGACAAACACTACTCCAATGATTGCCCTTTTTACAACGGGGACATAAGCCAGGTCTGGTGTTAGGTTGTGGAACTTTATTACAATTTGCTCGCATGTGTCCCATTTGGGCACAGGCGAAGCAAGAACCCATTGATCCTTTGCTTCTCTTATGAGGATAGGGTGGATTAGACTGGGCCTGAGAAATGGCTGCCGCTAGTACTTGACTTTGTCTTTCTATGGCAGCGGCAAATACATTGCCCTGACCAGTAGCATCATTAATATCCCTACACACCTTTAGGTATGTTGAAAGATCTTTACTTTTCCATGGCCTTATAGCCTCTTTGCACCATTTGTTGGCTTGTTCATATGCCAATTGTTTTATAAGAGGCATAGCTTGATCTGCATCTCCAAAGATGCGAGAGGCTGTTTGAATCAATCTATCCACAAAATCTGCATAAGGTTCATTGCTGCCTTGAATGACTTTAGACAATTGACCCTGCAAGTCACCAGTGCCTTGTAATGTCTTCCACGCCCTAGTAGCAGCAGTAGCCACTTGTGCATATGCTCCTGGATGATACTGTATTTGAGCTTGTAAATTATCATAAGGACCTGTGCCCATGAGCATGTCTAAGTTCCATTGAGGATTACCTGCAGCTGCATTACGCCTGGCAGTATCTGAAGATATCTCTTGCCAAGACGTCTTCCACATAAGATATTGCCCACCGGAAAGAGTGGCTCTTGTCAAATTAATCCAGTCCTGGGGTGTCAAATTTAAACTGGATATGGTTTCTACTAGGGCGATCGTAAAAGCAGCCTGTGGACCGTATGTACTGACTGCCTCTTTTAATTGTTTAACATGTTTAAAATCTAATGTCTGATGATATCTTTGATTTTGAGGATCTTCAAAAACAGGATACGCTGCTGATCCCAAATGACTCCACTCCCTCCGCGTTTTTTCTAAAGGTGGCGGAGGAGGAGGCTCAGGAGGTGCAGTAGGTGTCAAAGAGCGTTCCTCCTTGAGCGTCCATTTTTTAACATATTTAGCTAATTCCTCTCCTGATTTTTGTGAACGGCATGAGCGTTCCTCTTTTATCTCCTCTAAAACTTGACTTCCCTCTGTAAAGGGCTCATCAAATTTGTCCTTATTTGTGTCTAGACACCCTCTCACTAAAGACCATATAGCCATAGTTCCATCAGGCAGTGGATCTTGTCGATCTGCCCTATGAAGATCCTCTCCAAGATGTTCCCACTGTGGAATATTTAATAATCCTTCATCTAAAAACCAAGGAGCTACCTTCTCTATTGTATCTAAAAATGTTCTAGCAGTTTTAATTTTTAAAGGTGTACCATTGGCCTTAAGCAGTTCCTGTAAGGGTTGTTGCATACGAACTTTTGATTTTTCAGACCCCATCTTGTACAATGTAAGCTGCGTTCCACGTGCTTATCTAGTCCTTGAACCGCCTTTCCAGGGTGTAGCCGCCTTTAGCGTGCTACCTTCACTTTAATACCTTTAATGTGGACCGCCTTTCGCTTAGTCCAGGTAGCCGCCTTTTGCGTGCTACTTTCACTTTAATACCTTTAATGTGGACCGCCTTTCGCTTAGTCCAGGTAGCCGCCTTTTGCGTGCTACTTTCACTTTAATACCTTTAATGTGGACCGCCTTTCGCTTAGTCCAGGTAGCCGCCTTTTGCGTGCTACTTTCACTTTAATACCTTTAATGTGGACCGCCTTTCGCTTAGTCCAGGTAGCCGCCTTTCGCGTGCTACTTTCACTTTAATATGGACCGCCTTTCGCTTAGTCCGGATAGTCGCGTACCGCGAACGTCAAGGCTGCCTTTCACCTGTTTACTTTTGCTTCTGGATAGTCGCGTACCACGAACGTCAAGGCTGCCTTTCAAGGCTGCCTTTCACCTGTTTATTTTTTGACCTTTTTATAACCGGTTTAACTTGTTAAAAAATTTTAAAATATCTTACCTTGTTTTCTTTATAAAGTTTTCAGTTTCCCGGGTTTCGGCACCACTTATCACTGCCCTCCGCCGGCGGAGGCAATGATAATGCGTACGCTTCTTTTTCACACGAACAAAAAAGCCCAAAAGACAAAGACCAACGAACGACGAACAATAAACGACGAACAATGCCCAACAAACAATGCTCTTTATTCGAGGAAGTGTCTGGGTTATATAGCAAGCATAAACCAATCAGAGTCAGCCTGAGATCAGTCTCTAGGCAGTTACAAGAATCACCTCATATACAGCAGCCAATCAGAGTTACTGAGCATGTGGGGAGAGCATGATAACAATGTAATACAATAAGGGCAACAAGAGGGCACGCAGCGAGCATGAGTCAGCAGTGTTAGCTGTTTGTTGCAAACCAGGGGCCCCAGACTGAGGTCCTCGATGTTGCAAACTGGGCCACCCCGGCTCAGTGCCAGACTAGGGTGGGGTCCGCGGTACCCCGACTATATATATATATATATATATATATATATATATATGGCTACAGAGTTTATTAAAAGTCTTACCAGGAGAAAAGAGACACAAATAGGTAGAAGAGTAAGTGAAAAGTTTCAGTGGAAGTGTAGGAAATGAAATGCCTGGAAGAACATGATACAGAAAAGCAAAACTTTTAAGGAGGAAGACAGTTTTCAAGGCATAACAGAGTGAATTGCCTTGGACAGAAAAAAATACCGTAAGGAGGTCTTGAAAATGTACAAAATTGGAATGATGATACCATTCAATTTATGAGAAAGAGAATGGAAAATGATTTCCCACCACATCATATCAATATTATCCAATGATTTACCTCTCTTCCAAAATATGAGGTCTGAAATGGAGAGCTAAATAAAATTAGAAAGATTTCAAATAAGTTTTCAGAAATAATGTGGAGAGGGTTCTTTAAACCTTCACCTGATCAGGAGCAGATCCCACACAGTCAATATCAGGCACACTATAGTGTGACATTGCTACATTTGAATATTGTATTCAATATTATAGTATTAAAATAGATAAATTATATTTATATTCTTCATCCTATGCCTTAAATTAATTTAAGTGTGAAATTCCCACTAAAAAATCCAGAGAGAATATTAAGTTTTTCCATTGTACTTGAAACTATTTTTTGATCGATCAATCGATTGATTGATTGATTGATTGATTGATTTTGTAGTTCTGGGCATTGAACCCAGGTCATTGTGCCTGCTAGGCAAGTATTCTACCATAGAAGTACACCTTGCCTCTTGAAACTCCTTTGTTATGGTTTGAATGTGTCCTCCAGAAAAAACATATTTTGGAAGCTTTGTTTCCAGTGTAATAGTGTTGGCAGATGGGTCCAAGTGGGAGATGTTAAAGTTATGAGGGTTTCACCATTATTAATGGATTAATGCTGATAATGAAATGGTCGATGCTGTGAGCTCTCTTGGAGGGGGTCATAAATGAATTATGGGTTTGTTTGAACCATCTCAAGGCAGGGGGTTGCTTTTCTGAGAACTCTAGGTGAAATTCCACCAACTAGAGATTGCTCAGATTATGCTGCCACCCCGCCCATTGTCTCAGACAGCCCTAAGTTCAGACAGAGTAGTCCAGAAGTACAGGATGTGGGTGTAACCTACTGAGTTGCAACCAAGTTGTCTTTGCCATCTTCTTCCTTTCTTCCTTCGGAAGTCCTTCACACTGAATCCCAGTGGTGTTTTACTATTTAAGTAAAGCTAGCATGTTCCATTTTATGGTTACATCCTGTCTCCATCAGAGCTGGATCATCCCACTGTGCCCTTGCTTTTCACTTATTTCTGTGTCTTGTTTTTCTTTCTTAAATTTCTCATACCTTTAATATTTTAATATGACTCACCACCCTAGTTCTGGAAACTGAGTAAACATCACATGGGTTGTAACTCTGTCTTATAAATCACCTATACTTTGATATTCTGATAGAACAACACAAAATGGAATTAGACACTTTTCAGTGAATATATCACTTAGGATTTCACAAGGAGGTGTTAATCTTGCTTATTTTTAAAGATACCTTGTGGATCTCTGCTCTATGTTGGTATTCCATGGAGTCCTAGAGAACTCCATGGTGACCCTGGAAGGGATTTTTTTTTTTCAGTAATTTCTCCATATATTCAATTTGATTTCATTCAATTTCCCCTTCAGCTCATTTGGAATTCAATATAAATGGCTTTCTCTGGCTAAGTTACAGGTTCCAAATGAGTTTGTTAGGGAAATTGCATTTGAATATTATTTCATTTGTACTTACCACCATAAGTAAATTATTATTTACATTTTCTGACCCTTAAAAGTACAGAAACAGCTGTAAAATTATGTAATAGTAGTTGCAGTGCTGTTCATGCTGTTTTTCATTTCTTAACTATTCCCCACTGTTTTAATTCACTTTGCTTTTTGGAAAAGGTAACCATACCATAGAAAAGACATACACTTAAATAAAAGGACAAATAGAACAAGCAGGTAACTTGAGAAAACTAATTAAATGACACATTTTTTCCATTCTCACATATAGTTCTATTCATTTGTCTTAGCAATAAGAATGTCATCTGTCAGATACATTGTTTTTTATTAAGCAAAGGTATTTTGCCAAGACTGAGAAAAAGGATATCAGCAATAGCCGACAAAAAGGTTACTGCAAAATCTATAACTGCATATCTTAATCTTTCTGATATTTCTTTCTATTAGATATATTCAACAATGAATTTCCATGTGTGAAAGATAATATATTTTTCTCTTTCAATCCTTAATAACACAGATATATATCTGATAATAGTAATTTTTATAATAACCAATTTAGAATCTGTTTACAAGCATTTAGTTTTACATGTATTATAATCAAAATGATTTGTGTGAAATTTGTTTTATTTATAACCTTCATGTGAAGTTTCAGTAGTAATGTTATACTTGCCTTATAAAATGGGATTGGAGATACTCTAAATTCCATTCTCTAGAAGAATTTTTAATTGATATTATTTCTTAATTATTTCATACAATTTAATAGCAGCACTAGGCAGGAATTTTTTTGTAGGTATGTTTTTTATATACAGATTTGAGTTCTTAAATAATTATAAGATCATTTTGATTTTCTGTAATAATTTCATGTATCAAATTTAGTTATGTATTTCATTGTATTATTTTGGTGATACATCTAAAAACTAGCAAATTTGGGAGAATGGAAGTACTTTGGATTAGACAAAGGGGAATGAAGGAAAGGGAGGGGAAATGGGAATGGGAAAGACAGTAGAATGAATTGAACATAACTTTCCTATGTTCATATATGAATACACAACCCACGTAACTCCACATCACGTTCATTCTCAAGAATGGGAAGTTATACTCCACATATGTGTAATATGTCAAAATATATTCTACTGAAATGTGTAACTAAAAAGAACAAATACAAATTAAAAAAAAAAATTAGCAAACTTTCCATTGGCTTAGTTGTTACCATTCCTATTATCTTACTTTTGTTTCATGTGTCATTGTCTCATTTAACTTTTTCTTTCTACTGAATTATATGTATACATAATGGATGAAAAATTAAATAAATTCTATCATGTAATTATAATATAATCTTCCATAAAAGATATCTTTTGTAATTCATTAGATTAAATCTACTAGAATTACCAAGTGAGCTTATTCCTTTCAAAGATGCAGAGAATTCATGTTTGTGCTAAACTCATGGGAGTTGATCCATCTCATAGTTACTTTTGTCTTAAGATGTAGGCCTTTGGAATCCCAAAATCAAGTCTTGCAGGAAGGGTTTTGGGGACCAATCCCTGACAGATTGTGAGCTCTAACATTTGTTAAAAGCGCTGGTCACCGTGTCAGTCATTTTTAAGTCATCAGTCATATTAGGAGTATGAAAGGTAGCATATACCACCCACTATTCTGAGTTCCTCATTCTTTGGGTTATGACCCTGTAATCATTCCCTTGCTTCTAATATATTCGAAATAAGACTTTGGCATTTTTTTTTCTTTTTTTTCCCCTCTAATTGCCAATGCAAATTTGTTCTGAAATATTCTGGGGAAACTTTGAAGACACTACTCATTGTTTGTAAATATCAAATGTGGGAGAAAAGATTGCAACATGAAAGATAAAGAACAAACAGAAAAGAAAAAACAGGGTAAAAATAGATAAAACATCAAACAAACTGCAAATATAAACCAGAGATGTGAGAAGTAGTTACGTCAAAGAAAAAAATTATCATAAAACATCATATTCAGAAAACATTAAAGCATTATATTCAAAAATATAATGACACTAATGGTATAAAGTGTTGAAAGAAATGTTGATAAAATATCTCAAAAAATTGAACAAATAAAAACAGCATTAGTTTGACAAGGGAATTAAAATTCCAGAAAAAAATGTAACATATTTAAAAGACTAATTATAAAACTTCCAGTAATAGAGAACAGAAGAAGTTATGGAAGATATTAGTTATAAGTAATAAACGTTTCAGAATTAATCCATAGGTAGGAAAAGCTCACTGAAATTAATACTCAGACTAATGAAGAAAAAAATGGACCATGAAATGTAGCATCATCCTGAAATCATGGAGAAACACCAAATGTATTCTGAGATAAAGTAAAGGGATTAAGAATATGTCCACTTTCAATATTAAAATGAAAGGCATGAAGAAAGTACTTTTAAAAACTTTCTGAGAAAAACAGAGCATAAAATTTTATTACCAAAGCATCAATTAAAGATGAAGGAAGAATAAATACTCTTTAGGCATGTCAACTTTCTCAAATTTCTCTTTTATGTAAAAATTTTTTCTTAGGAAGCTGCCTAAGAATGTTTGAAGAAAAAAATATTAATCAAAAAAATTTAAAAGCCTATAAAAAAGTCAGAAAATAAACAAAAATTATAGATAAGTTTCAGAAAGAGACAAAAAAAAAAAAAAAAAGAATTTCAGGAAAGAGGGTACTGAGGAGGTCCCCCAAAGGGAACTTAAACCATGAGGATTCTTGATGTCGTTGCAGAAAGGGATTTGAAAACAGGTCAAAGTGAGGCACTGATTGATTTTTTTGAGAAAGCAAGACTTACAAACTCTGAGAGACAGGGAAGAGTGTGGGTGTTGGAGAGGAACACTTAATTTTGGCCAGGCACATTCATATATGTAAATTCTAAAATATAGAGAGGTGATCTAAGAGGGTATTTTTTGTTCTCTTTTGTGTTCGAAACTGGACACATTAATCGTCACCTCCTTGGCATTGTTTTTAATGAAAGATCTCTATTAATTTCCCCATCAGGACGTTTTCTAGTTCTGCTGTGTGAATTTAAGCAGTACTAAATTGATGTAGCACTGAAGGTTTAGCGGAGAGTATGACCTATAGATAAAAATAATCCGATCGCAAAAATATAAGTCACAAAGAAATGTATTTGTTGAACAGAACCATTCCTGGATTTCTTTTTCTTTTACATTCAGATCAGGATAGCTGGTATTTATGGACCTGTGAATAAAGTCTAATAATCAATTTAATACTGTAATTTGTGATCACAGTACACAGAAGTAGTATATAGAAGTAGACCTTGGATCTGGACTTTAAAAAATTTGCACTTTAAAATCACTGCCTCTCTTCCTTTGTCCCACATTTTCATTCTGTCTATTCTGATGTCTTCCATCTCATGTCAGAAGGATGAATAAATGCATTTCTGAAATGAGCCACAGAGCAGGCTTCAATGAGGACAATAAAAGAAAGGGATTCAAGAAAATAATATCTTTAAGGAAGTAAAGTTACAACTAATAAATACCTGATGTGCCCCAACAGAATTGTAAATTATTAAATTCATAAAATGTTCATGTCAATAGCTTATTTAAATCATGGATCTTAAATCTACAAACATAAGTCATTTCCATTAAATTATTCCACTTGCTATTTAAAACAAACAAAATATTTTGAAGATTCAACTGAAAAAAATGCACAGTTTTAGAGCTAGAAAGAGAAAGAAGAGAGTAGTGTCACTGAAACGAAGCCTGAGCAGAATTTCAAGATGAAAGGTGGAGTAAATACTGCTCTGTAATATCAATGTCAGAGTGTCAAGGATGGCGGAATGCTATAGACAGTGTCAAGGTGGAGGTTCTGGGAAAACGAAACAAAAACTGAAGCAAGAAATCTCAACACCACATGCTCAATAGGACAGAAGTCATGGGAGTTATTAAGAAAGAGGCATTGTAAATCATAAAGGAAATATTGACTTCATATTTGTGTATATAATATGTTCTACACCCCAGAGATTTAATATGTCATTAAAACAGTTATGTAAAGCAATGGAATACTTCATTAGTTCATTATTATTAGTTCCATGTGCATTCGAACTTGTAACTGGTAACCCAGTACTTTACAAGCAGTTTTCTGTGACTTAAAATGCCATTCATTTTGCTCAGATGTATTTTAAAGGTGATTGCTCTTCAGAAAATTCAAAAATAAAAGCATCAAACAAAACTAATGAAGAGGATGGTAAATAAAGTGTCCTTCCTAATTTAAAGTCAGTGTGTTTAAACTATCATATAGGAACTCCTAAATAATTTTAAAAAATGTATAATTGAATCTCGCCCCAAAATTGATAAATAGCAATCATCATTTGACCTAATATCTAGTTTTCTTTTAGGCTATGCATAAACAAAATGCATAAATGTATGAGCATAAAATATATACTAGAGTTTGGGATTTGGGAATAAATATCATGAATAATTTGATCATACTTAGAAAATGTTTCATAATTTAAGTTTTAAACTTACAGTTTAAAAATTCATATCTTCATTTTATTTCTTTGTTTTTAATGCAACTACTCTTAACTATCTTTTGCTTTCCACAAATTTAAAAGCATTCCTTGTTAATATACTTTTAGATTATTTTTGCAAAAGCATTCTGTCATAGTCCATTCAGTTTGCTATAGTACAGTGCCATTGACCAGGTGGCTTATAAACAATAGAAGTTTGTTTCTCATAGCTCTGGACACTTAAGATCTAGGATCAAAGTGCCAGCAGGTTGTCTGAGGAGGCACTCACCTAGCTCACAGACAGTTGGTGTTTTGTACTGTATCCTCACATAGCAGGAGGCCTTCTAAGGAATTCCCTGGCTTCTACTTATGAGGGAACTAATCCTCAACACCTACTCCATCCCCCAAAGTCCTCAAACTGTTATCATAATGGATTTTGGCTTCACACTAATTTGCGGAGGTAGGAGATGGCGGGGGTGGGTGGAGATAAAAACATTCAAATTTATGGCTCATACTATGGTATTTTAAAATATGGTAGCCTTAGCAAACAAGATTTCTAAAATATGTGCATGAATATGAGAAAAATAATTTTAGTTTTTTAGTTTTGGTTTTAGTTTCATTTAGAATACTAAATAAAATTAAAGAAACAATAATGAAAGTCAAGAAATTTACTTTTCTAAATTAGGGTAAGACCCACAAAAAAATCTTATTAGGTATCAGATTAATATAATTGTTTTTATTGAATCAATTGTAACTTAATGTCAAAACAAGAAATATAAATCTCTATATTCAACTTCCTCCAGACAAAAAATTTTAAGACTAATCAAAGATCAGCTAATGCCTTAATGTCTTCAAAGCTAGAAATAAAATAAAAATTTATTTTAAATTAAGTGACCTAAAATTAGTTTCAAATGAAGGAGGAAGGGGATGAATACATTAAAAATATAGTGAACAATAAGCAAAATTTTGAGATATCCTGGAAAAATTTTACACACATACATAAGCACGCACATTTACCTTCTAAACCCTAATCAGAACAACCTACGAATGAGAAAGAATGATAAATAGAGATAAACTAGGAAGCATCTGTATAGAATATTTGATCCTGAAAGGAAATTACAAATTTAAAGTAAAGGGAATGTTTTCATATATTAATTCAAAGAAGAGCATATTCAATGGCTAACTGCAGAGATGACATTAAATGTTGAGATTAATTTTTGAGAACCTTTTTTTTTTCAAATAATCTAAAGGTTATCAGCAAAATTTCCCAAATTCCTATGATCTTCTGCTCTTAATGCATATGCTAAAACTGCACCTTTAAGCGATCTGAAGATACAGGCATTGCCATGTGACTTGCTTTAATTGTTGAAATGTAAGAGGGGATGGTACATGTAATTTCCAGGCTAATATTTCAAAAGTCAGCTCAGAGTTTGCTACTTGAATTCATTGCTCTTTTTATGGTTTCTGAATGAGAATTAAGTATAATAGAGTTCCCAACTAACACACACCAACACAATAGGAACCTGGTTCAGTGGTAACACCTGAACTTTTAAACCAGTGAAGTTTTACTTCTGGGATTGCATAGGATGTTCTATTCTAACAAATAGAAAAGGGTACTGTTCAAGAAAGGCTTGACTCAGCAGTCCTGCCTGGCTTAAAATGGGGGCTTGCCTGGCTTAAAATACGGGGCCTTTTGAGGATTGGCCTTCTGCCAGCTTTTTTAGAAATAGCTCCTGGAATGTTGTGTCTGGATAAGGGAATGTTAGCATGCCTGAAGCCTGGAATGGCACAGTACCAGGTTTTGTTGTTGTTTGTTTGTTTATTTGTTTCAAATAGTTTATACTAACAGTGATATTTATGGTGAGCACCAACTCTGTCCCAGTCTGGAGCATGAGTAACTGATGTTATTTTCCTAAATTAGTGATTCTTCCAAATAATCCTGGACTGCTAGACTCAGGTGCCTTTCCCTGGTTGTCACTACTTTACACACGTTGCCACACACCATTGCAGGATAAAGAAGCAAGTCCTATGTGACTTCACTGGGACATTGGGAGATTTGCTAGTCCTCCTCAAAATTTTGCCCTGTGCATCTGTTCCCTTTGTTGATTTTATCTGTACCTTTTAACTATAATAAACCATAACCATGAGTGTAAATGTTCCCAAGTCAGATAAGTAATTTTAGCGAAGCATCAAATCTGAGGGTGGTTTTGAAGCATCCCAACAGGAGTACTTATCAGTTAGCTTCTTCCATACCAAAAACCTAAAATATTTGGCTTTGACTTAGGTGCTACACAGTGAACAACACTTAGAGTCTAAACAAAGAGCGATGTATTTTATGCTAAATGTGTATGTGCAGTTTTTGTGTAGTAAAATTTTTATTATGAAAACACATTAACTATACAAATGAATGGTTTCATTGTGACCTTTACATACATGTATTATGTGTGATTGTGTTTAACCTGCCTTCTGTTCTTGTCCTCCCATCTGCTTACTTCCTCTTGTCCCCTTCCCCTTCCCTGGTAGTTCCTCTTCTAATTTCCGGTTACGTTTTTTTTTTTTTTTCACATATGAAAGAAAATACATGACACTTGTTATTCAGTGCCTGACTTACTTCACTGAGCATGATGTCCTCTTTTCATTCATTTTCCTACAAATGGCAAGCTTTCTTTCTTCTTTATGACTGAATAATACTCCACTATGTATACATAAAATATTTTCTTTAGCCATTCAACTGCTGACAGACAACTGGGTTGATTCCTTATCTTAGCTATTGTGAATAGTTCTGCAATAAAGGTGAGTATGCATGTACCTCTTTTGTATGTTTTGACTCTCTGTCTTCTAAACTATAGTAGGATTCTCTTTCTTGTCTCCTTGAAAACAAAACAAAACAAAAAGTTGCTATGATGCTGTGCATTAGCTGCAGCCCTGGTCTGCAGAAGGGAGAAGAACATGGAAGGTTCCATGTAGTACACCACTTTTGTGTTCCTCCAGCCTAGAACATTCAGTACCCCACCCCCCCAAAAAATAATAAATCACATTACTGTTATTTGACATGCTGTACTCATTTTCCACCAAATATTTATGTCACTATTTTGACTATACATGTTATCACTAAACTCTTAGCAAGGGAAGCAGCCCAAATTCTTTCAAGAGGTTGAACTTAGTCCAAACCTAAGATAATAATTATTTCCACAAATTTCAGCTAAGCTTCTTCATGCCATGTTGTCTTAAGAAAACCACTATGTGTCTCCTGTGCTGTGCTAAAGTATGGTCAGGGCAGTTGTCAATTGTCAATTAACAATTTCATCCAGAAAAAGAGAAGAAAGAGAGACTCACAAGCTTCACTGTCTATTTCACTGTGAAAACCTCCCACCGTGGCTGTGGGAAAATTTCCTTGCTCAGATTTTGGAAGAGGTCTCTCTTCTCCTCTGTTTCTGTAGCCTTTGCTTCTTCCAGTTGGCACAACTAAGGTGGGCAGTGATGTATATTCCCTTCCTGTGCCTGGCTACATTTGCAAGTTTTAGTGCTGGCACATGGCCACTTAAAAATGAAAAGAATTATAAACTGGGGAAAAAATCAGTAACTTTGTTCTGGGGAATCATTGAAAATTAGGGTGAATAAGTACACGCAAACTCTGGTGATGAACAGTAAAAACAACAAAAGCTACCACAAAGAGAATGGTGCCTGAAGAAATCACACAAAGATCAACCAGAAAAATGGAATAAAGTTTTCAAATCCTTTTAGTATCAAAAATTAATAGAAATAGGGACATTAATAGAGGTCCATGGCCAGACATCTGTACCAAATAACAAATAAATCAAAGAGCTGAGGATGTAGCTCAATTTTAAAGTACCCCTGTTTTATCTCTAGCAATTAAAAAAAAAAAGAAAAAAGAAAAATGAAAGAGAGAAAACAGAAGGAAAGAAAAAAAAATAAAAATTAGGGAGCATTCTCTGGTAGTCCATATCTATGAAAACTGTAATCTTGTAATTTTATAATAACTCTTTTCTCCCTGATTATTTAAGACCACAGCTCTTACATTTTCCATACCACTGCATTCCACCTGAACTTAATGTAATGTTGACATTCCTATGTACTGTAAACAGTAAATTACCCATATCAAAACAGTAAATTACCCTTATATTTCCCAAATAACCAAGCAACCAAGTCCAAAACCCCATCTCAACAGACAGTGCCTTAGACAAAGTTTGATACAAATCACACAATCTGTCAAGGCCCTGGGAAGAAACAAAGGGTATATTTTCATTGAGCAGTTCACGGAGTGTTTGATGATCAGTCTTCAAAGATGTGAGCAATGTGAAGTGGAACTACAAATAATTCTGTATGTCAATATTGGTACTGTTACTGCTAGGATCTGAAAGGGCAAAAGGAGGGGGTACTTACAGAAATTTGGAGACCAAAAGGTTGTGTGGATATAAACTTCTGGGAGCTATAAATTTATTTAAAAGATACGGCTAGCCAATATTGACCTCAAAGCATTGAATTAGTCAGGGAAATAGATACAGTATCATATCATCTTACTTCTCTCCAATCTTCTCCTTATATTCTCTATTGATTTAACTCAACTGAGACAAAAATATTCCATTATTCAATTTTAAGTCAGTCTCTTGAGACAATAAGAAAAGTTATGGAAGAATAGAGAGTAAATCTGGGGGCAAATAGAAAATATCCATTGTAGAAGTCAAAATGCAGGAATTCACATTGATCAAAATGAGAAATCATGTTTTTGCACCATAACTGAACAACAAGCCATCCCAAAACTTGGTTGATTAAAACCCAAACTATCCTTGTAGTTCATTTTGTTATCTGAATGTTTCTGTTTTCATAAAATTCATGTTAAAACCTAATCCTCATTGTGTGTGTGTGTATATATATATATATATATATATACACACTATATATATATATATATATATATATATATATATATATATATACACCACAGTTTCTTTATCCATTCATCTGTTGAAGGGCATCTAGGTTGGTTCTACAATCTAGCCATAAAGAAGAATAATATTATGGCATTTGAAGATAAACCAATAGAATTGGAGAATATCATGCTAAATCACATAAACCAATCCCAAAAAACCAAAGGCTGAATATTTTCCCCCATAAGTGAATGATAATATATAGTGGGGGGAGGTGAGAGAAGAATGGAGAAACTTAATATTATATACAGTGAAATGAGAGGGGGGAGGAGAAGTATGAAAAACGGTGGAAAGAGACAGACATCATTACCCTATGTACATGTATGATTACACTAATGGTATGAATCTACTTTGTGCACAACCATAGAAATGAATAGATGTACCCAGTTTGTGTACAATGAATCAAAATGCAGTCTGTAAAAATTTTTTAAAATAATTTAAAAAATAATTAAAAAATTAAAAAAAAATTATCTTCAATGTGATGGTATTAGAAAGTGGGATCTTTGTGGAAGATTGGGTCATGAATGAAAGTTGTGCTTTTAAAAAAGAGGTCCCAGAAGCCTATCTTACCCTTTCTTCCATGACAGAACATAGCAAGAAGACCCCATATATAAACTATGAAATTTGCCCTTATTAAACTTTGAGGTTACTGAAATCTTGATTTTAGATTTCCTAGCATCCAAAATTATGAGAAACAAATGTCTATAAGTTGCCTAGTTAATGGGGCTTTTTTAGAGTTCCCTGAACTTACTCAGATAACCCTGAATTCTACAAAGGAAACTAGTCAAATGAGGAAAATCATTTGAAATTTTTTTATAGGGAGGAGTTATTTGTAAGTAAATGTTATTATGTAATATTAATAATTCATTATCTTTCACAGTCTTAGAGTGGATTGGATTAGCTAAGCAGTATTGCTTGAAGTTTCTCATGCAGTTTCAATCAGATGATGTTGATTGGAAATGGAGTTATTTGGAAACCAGGTGTGTCCTCTGTGAATAGGAGCCAGTAGCTGAGGAACGCTCCATGACTTCATCCTTCCATGTGCTCTGTCCAGCATGGCAGATTCCTGGTGGCTAGACAATTTTCATTGTGGTTCAGGCTTCCCAGGGTGCATGCCCAGAGAAAAAGAAACCAGAAGAAAGCCACATTGCTTGTGATGATGTAGATTCAGTAGTCACGTAGAAGCATTTTTCTGACATTCATTTATATTAGAAAAAGTGTCTCTAGGTACAAAGTGAGTAGATATAATTCTCATCAAATCAATGGAGGAATATCAATATCCTACTTGTGGACTTCCTGCCTTCAAACTGTGAAAATAAAGATTCGTTGTCTAAACCACCTAGTCTCTGGTATTTTTTTGTGACAGTCTTAGCAAACTAAGATAGTCAATGACAATGAGAAATTATAGTGCCTAGATGATGATCACTAACTCTTTCATGCCCTCTCAGAGGAACAAAAGTTCTTTGGAGAAATGAGTAATTCCAAGTCTGAACAAAAAAAGCATAAGGTAGGCAAAAAAATCTTGGAAATCTACTGTCATATTAAAATGATGATCCTGCTGTCAAAATATGTTGTAATATAAGCATCATAAGAAAAACAAAATTAAATGAACAAAAACCTGGATACATTAAAAGAATATGTATATTTATACCTGTTCATTTTTAATAGTTAGCAGCAAAATCCACCATAACCCTCTTTGTCTATTTAAATTATTTTTTGAGTTATTCCAGATCTGGTTTATCATTTTAGATTACTTTTAGTTTTTATTTCTTTAACTGTACATATTTATAGGGTACCAAGGATGTTTTGATTCACATATGTACATATATATACTGGGTAACTACTCAACTGTGAAACAAGCTCACTACATGATTAGTGTCCCTCTATATTCACTCACATCACCACTGTGAAACTTGGGACTAAGTGTGAACTCATGAAAATAGGAAGGTCATATAGTTTCACCAATCTTTTCTGACTCAGAATCTTATGTACTATGCCAATATTCATGAAATTGTGCAAGACTTCCAAGAAGAGGAAATCTAATGTCCTATATAATAAAGTTCTTGAATGTTGGTGTATGCTAACTTCCTCTAAATACATTTTTATTCTTATGTATCATTCTATCACTGGAATGATTACTACAAGTATGGTGGTTCCAACTATTCTTCATATGTTTGTCTCCCCAGATCTACATATTAACTCTGTTCATATTTCCTTACATGTAGATAAAAGCAAATAAATAGAGGTAATTAGTAATAAACATATTCTCAAAATGTTTATGATTCATTATTTCTCTCAGCACATGAATATTATTTCCCTGTAAGAGCTGGAATCTATTTTTAAAGGGAAATCTTAAGAATAGACATTACCTCTCATGAGAAAACGATCTTACGGATTTTCTTGACCAATAAGACACAAAGCAAGTGGCAATCTGCATCTTTCTTTTTTACAACTTTTTCCTGAATCTCTTGGAATGCTCATTCTGTAGGACAAAACAGAACTCTACTAAATAAAATATCCAACTACCGTGAGTCTGGCGCCTTTCTTCAGGAAAACCCAGATAGCCGCGTAGAGCTGTGGCCATCCAGTTATCCCATTCCCAGTTTCAGACCTAAGAGCAAAAACCCATTTTCAGTGTTTAACCCAGTCAAGCTTATAGCCTTCGCCTAAAATGGCAATTGATTGAGCGATTGCTGAGGAAAATTGCCCTACTGGGCCCATTCAACACACTATGAGAGAGAATAACAAATTTTAGTTTTCGTTCTTAAGATTTGAGGTAGCTGGTTATACATCAGTATACAACTGAAGTCATCATTTGAGTGACTATATGTAAGTCAATTGGATACAAAATAAAAGTATCTTCCACCACTGATTTATTCAATCTTTATCTAATATAGGGTCAAACACCACATCACACTAATTTGCATAACTTAAAAATATCTGGATTATTTTATATTCTTTTATATACATTTTTAAGTACACATATATTAAGTCTTTAGGTCTTATTTATACTATATGCTATCTGAATATGTGTATTCAAACCCATTTAAAAGAAAAAGGCCACTCTATGTATTCTTGATCCCTGGTAAATTCTTTCCATTAGCTTCCTTGAGTCTCCTCATCAGACATTATTCCCCAGTACTCTAGCAAGTCTAATTAGGATTATCTTCTATTATTATTCTTAAGTAACTCACCAACCCTAAGACACATTCCCTTGTGAATGTGTGAAAAATACTCTTGCTTTTTACCTTAATTTATGTCAGCATCTGCTTATTGCCATATTCCTCTATTATGGGTTCCCCATCATCTAGTCCCCATGCATTCTTTTATAGGAATACACAATTTTTAGTAAGAGGTAATGTACAAAAGTAGCTAAGTAATAATCAATTAATAGGAAGAGAAGATAAAATAATAAAGGAATTGTTATGAAGTATATGTGGCTTCCACGACTCCATTCTTTTTCTATTCTTTATCTAGCGTTCTCTGTTTATTCTTGTTCTTTTTTTTGTCTGTTTATTCTTTTTTTTATACAAAAGGGACATGTTTCCCCCTCATGTATGTAATCTTATCTGTTTTATTGTATGCCCTCTCTCTCTGTTTCACAAACACACACACATACACACACACACGCTCAAACATCTGAAAGATCATTCAATATTACAAGAACAGTATTTAACTATGATTCAAGAAAATGTGGGCATACAAGAAGTTAGTACGAATCAGCAAAATGACTGAGTAGTAGGATGCTAATACTTGAGCAGTCTAGTAGTTTAAGATTTTTGACAGACTTCAAAAATGTTGTCAAATTTTTATCCAGGGCTTTGAACTGCAAGGTTTTTAGCTTTGAGAAGGTTTTAATGGGAAGAATCAACCATCATTCACTGAAATAGATAAAACTATGAAGCTAAAGCAGAAAAGTAAAATTGATTTTTAAAGAGCATGAAGAAAAGTACTCTATCCAAGTAAGAATTTTCAGACTGAGAAAAATGCTTCAGAAATTACCAAATGCCTAAATAGACTCAGGCATTTCAGAGCAAGGATGAGGAAATGATTGAAAGCTCTAGAACTGAATGCCCCAAGGAAACATTAAACTTGCAATTCTATGCAAATACATTTTAGCTGTTCCTCTTTTAGCAGACACTGAAAAGATAGATTTTTTTTCCACCATACATTTATAAAGTAGAATATCAAGGATGATTTTCTCCAAATTTCTCAGCAGTGAAAAAGCCTAATGAAAACAGTAACAAAATAAAAGATTAATGAATAATCTTACAAAAAATAATATTTACATAATTTTTGATACTATCAATACCAAAACATTCTGGCATAACGACGATTCATTCAATGAAAATATATTCAGACCATAATATATCCTTTTATTTTTCTAGTTTCTGATAACATATATAAGTATGAAAAAGTAAAACCCTATGACTCATGGAGCTTACATAGGATGGGACAGCGACATATATAAAAAGAACAGAAATGTAATGCTTCAGGAGGTGATCAGTGCAGGAAAGTAAAACAGTACAAGGCATTAAAAGAGTGACAAGTAGTTTAATCAACTGTAGCAGGTTAAAGAAACTCCTTATCCTATCACCAAATGACTAGTAATATATTTTAATAGCCCAAGGAAAACTAGCCAATTAGTGATCATTCTCACATCCTCAGATATGTAGTGCCCTCCTTGCAGCTCTCTGGAACTAATAACTAAGTCTCATTTTGTGCAACTAAGTTTATGGTAATTTTGTTGCTCACACAGAAATATTGAAACAGACATTCTAAAAATGACAAGCCTTTATCAAGACTTTAGCAATAGGGGAGAGCTTGAACTCAACTTTGCTGAAACAAAAGACAAGATGATTTTTTAACTGCTAAAGTGAATTAATGCAAGAGTACTGAAAAATGTTGGCAGAAAATTTCTCAAAACAATTGGGTTATATGTGTTTGCTTATTAATGTGCAGGCTCCTACTCTCCAACAGAGGTTGGGACACACTGGGCAACTATATTTCTTGCTTATGTCTTGAGGAAGGCAGTTCTGGGTAGTAGAATACTTATCTCTCAAAAGGTAGAGAAAGAATTTGCAATTTCAAGATTTCTGAGGTAAGTGCTCTGAGGTAAGTGCTCTCAGGTATCTATGACCAGAAAAAAAAAAATCTGAAGTCTGGGTCAACAGAAGGGAATGTTGACACCATCTTGGTCATTATACAGCAATAGGTTACTAATATATTAGTTATCTGATAAAAGTATGTAACGTAGTCCATCCATTTCCCATCAAGATGGCATGACTGCATTCCTGTATCTGTCCTGTCCCAAATAGTTACAACACAAAGAAAAAAAGTACTTTGTTGATATTGTCTCTACACTATTAGAGAAGAAGATCAGTTCCTTAGTCACATGAAACCTGCCCTAATATATGCCATATCGTATGGAGAGTAAGTTTCCTATAAATATAAATCTCTAACTCAGCCCTCTAGAAACCCAGTCTGATGATTTTAAAATACACCAGATTCCACAATGATTAAAATATCCATTAGACCTTTCTAGGTGAGTGTTTAAGCTATTTGTTAGTGCTGCTACACTAGAGGAATTATTTTTTTAGTCCAATTATTTATAGTTTTATTTTTCTCCAAAGTTCAATACCCTCATTTTCTTGGGAGATGCTTCCTAATAAAATCTTTATTTGAATTTGTAGCTATTTTTCATACTTATAAGGAGTCTCTAAGCATGTTATTTTAGACTTAGATGATCAGTGCTTAAAATTCTCCGAGAACACAGCACTCGTATATGGGCCAAGGTGAGATAGCCACCTCACATGTTGCCCTTAAATATATCATATGTTAACACAAGAATATTTCTATCCCATGAAGCTGTTATAGGATGTATTATTATATCACATACAATTCCATCCCAGGTGAACGACAAAGTTCTTTTGCTAAACTTAGTATGTATGATTTCGGTAATAAACAGCAACCAAATAACATCCATGATTGCATCTCTCAATATAGTCCTTGTTTAATTTCTACTTTTCTTAAATACTTTTCATGTAAACCCACTTTTACTGTAATAAAAGCAATAAATCAACCATTGTCTTTAATGACATGGCAGCAACCATTTTCCCCATCACACCAAAATTTAATCTTGGATCATGGCCCTAAAGAGAACAGAAGTTCTGATGGTCAGAATTATCCCTTCCACATGATTCATTGGTAATATTTCTCTCAATTTATTTGAAAATTAATAGAATTATAATATAATATAACCTGTAAGTACAAGTTGATGATTAATGGGTTTTTTGGTTACCAGGAAATTCAGTGATCAAGAGACACAATATCATTTTTACTCCCAGATTATCCAAGTGCAGTGTTTAGGCAGACTTCAGAAACTAGTAGAATTGCAGTATTCCTCCTGTGAAGGATATAGGTCTTCACAGGGGTTTTCTCTCAGCATCAGTCATTAGAATGTACCAGATCTAAAAGGAGTATGGGATAGCATTATTGTCAAGAACTAAGAGGTTCTCAAGAAAACCTGTGACTCTTATCTACACATGGGTATTCCTCTTATTTTTCAGAATCTCTGCTGTTTCTGTGTACCATCTCTTTGACCTCCCACCCCTACATCTTCTGACTTTCTCACCCTGGCTTTTTTGTGCCTCTTGCTCATAGGGCAGACACTTTGGAAACAGACTGACATTTTTCTATCAGACTCACTTGAGATGGATGTCAAAGGATTTGACTGGTTAAAAAAAAATTACACAACTGTCTCTGTTGGTAGTGATAGAGTTGCAGTCAGTTAGTTCAAATTTAACTGCAGGGGTGAAGGTAAAGTCTAAAGTTCATTTGGGAATATGAACTGTCAAATTCATTTTGTTTTCCCTAAGATTGCATGGAAAATTTGATTCTTGCATTTGTATCAAATTCTTTGGTTATTCATAGATATATGCCTACCAAAGTCAAAGAAGAATTTAGTAAAATGAGATAGAAAATTCTGTATTTTCATCCACCCCATTCCTTATTCCTCTCTTTGATCTTTGGAACCATGTGTATCTCGAGTACACAATCATCTAAAATACTAATCCATATGTTTATGCATTTTTATCACATCTTTTGAATAACAAGTGCTTCAATTACCCAGTTTAATTTTAAATAAGACCAATGTTCTGAGGGTGTGGAGGAATGTAGTGTGTCCCTATACTGTTTCCTTGCCTATTTTTTACACATTGGTAGCAGCAATGTGTATAATATGATTAGAAGAAATATATACATGCAGTCTAAAATGATAAAGAATTTTCTCTCTCAAACTTTTAATTGTATTGTCCAAAGCTGCTTCTGTTACAAGATAAGCTAAGCATAAAGTAGAATAAGTGAAAATTTCAGTTAACAACAATTTGTAGCACCCTGTGGCTATTGGCATATGTCCAGAATAATCTACTTGCTTGATATGGTGGAGCTCCTGACTGTGGGGGATTTTTTCTAATGCTATTTTCAATTGAGTCCTTGTCTCTTAAAATGGATAAGGGTAGGGGTTTTTGTTGTTGTTGCTGCTTTTGTTTTGTTTTGTTTTCCCTAACAGCACTTTAATGGATTGTCAGGAGAATGTATGTAATATGTGTTCTCTGTCCATCAGTGCATGTTATGAGTACCTGCATTTATGTATGTACCAAATGGGGAAGAGGCTTTTGAGGTCAGAGAAAGGCACATTCCGAAAATCCCTCAACTGACAAATAATTTTTGCTTTTTTTTTTTTTTTTTTTTGTGTGTGTGTATATTGTGTGATTGTAAAGTGGCTGTGTATGTATGCATTGATACACGCACATGCACACACACCTGTACACCATTGTCTACATGACCCATTTTAAACTTGCCTGTTAATTCCTACAAAAATTTTTACTATTGAGAATTCCAAAGGTTGATTTTTTTGTCTAGTCATCTAATATCAGTTTGTGTATATTGCAAGGTCTGAAGGTATGTAAATATTCAAACAATGCCCTAAAAAGCCAAGTCTAACTCCTTTTATACTGAACTACAATGACAACAAAACCACCTCTTACTCTGACCTTCTGCCTCTAAGATTTTGCCATCTGCAGGATGCACTGCGGATAATTTCCAAGCCACCAGGAAAACCTTAATCAGGGAATCAGGAAACTGGTTTTGTTCCAGAGAGTCATATATTTTAGTTTATGCAGTGAAGGGCCAGGAAAGTCCTTGAAGTGCTCTACAGTTAGTCTGATGGGCAGTAAATTAATATCTGATCATGAACAAAGTGGATTGCTTTGAACTTTCCCTGCTTAGCATGCCCAGGAATATACCACTTCCGTTTATGAGCCGTCTTTTCTGAACTTCTTCATCAATATCTTCTACATCACCCAAGACATAATCAGTAATATGGCCCCAGAATTAACTGTGGGGGAAGTTCACACCAACATCCCATAGAAAGGTAGTGAGTGACTATTTAATGGACTATTAAAAACAATTGCACAGACAGCCTTTGAATGCTGAACTCCCTGGGGGGCACAGAATAGACTGAGACTTCAGTTTTAGTGGGTTTTATCAGTCATTTTGTAGTATGGTTGAGTACAGTTCCTAATTCTTCTTGCACCCCTTCCTCAGAGAAAGAAAATAATGCTATCCTCCATGTAGCACAACAGTATACTAGTATGGTTTAGATAGAATGCTCTATACCAAAACTCATTTTGAGTCTTGGTTGCTCAGTATGGCAGTGACAGGAGGTAGGGCCTTTGGGAGTGAGTGATTAGGTCATGGTGTTAGCCAACTTTCAATACTGTGAATGAAATGCCCAACAAAAAATGACTTAAAGAAGGAAAAGTATAATCTGGCTCATGATTTTAGAGGTTTAGTCTGTGGTTAGTTGAGTCCTTTAGTGTGGGTGCAAAGTGAGGCAGAACATCATGGCAAAAGGGTGTGGTGAAGGAAGGCAGTTCCCCTCATGATGTCCAGGAAACAGATAAAGCAATGAGTAGGGTCAACAGGGAAAATTAACCCTTCCTGGGCCAGCTCCAGGTGACCCACATCCTCCTGCCATTTCCTGTCTCCTACAGTAACCACCCAGTTAGTCCATTCAAACTAGGATGGACTGATCAGGGTATAGCTCTTGTAATCCAATAATCTCAACTCTGAAAATTCCTGTATTAGTACAAGAGCTTTAGGGGGACACTTCATATCCAAACCATCACATTCATGGAGGATTTTCTTTCTTGAAATCCTGGGTTACATTTCCAGAGAGTGAGTTGGGTCTAAAAGGTTAGGTAACCATGAGAGCATGTTGTACAGCATGATTACTAATTTAAATATTTCCAAAGAAAACAATAATCATACACCAGATTACAATGCACAACAATTCTACAGAAGGTTTATAGGTGAAATACATTATTTGCCCCATGTAATACATAGGAAATAGTTACACTAAAAACAGTATTTATTGTATTTGAAATTCAAATTTAACTAGAATCCTGTGTTTCAATTCATAAATCTGGCATCTCTACTTTTGTAATCAGATGAACTACTAATTTGTATGGAAAAGAGAGTTCTCTTGTGACTTGCTGTGCCTCTTGGTTCTTGCACTTCCTGTGCAGCCTACCCCATATTAAGGACAGCTGAATGAATGCAAGAAACCAACTTGTCTAATCCTGTTAGTCTATTGCTAAACTCCAGGAACCATCTGTTTTGCATACTGGTCATACAGGGTTGATAAAAAGGATTTTAGGGGATTTAAAAAGACCCCTACAACCATTCTCTTAATCGCAATAGTGATCTCCCAATGACTTCCTGGAATACTGTAATACTTAATGTTTGATATGGATGAGCAATGGATTATTAGCAGGTTAAAGAGATTTAGTCTGCAGAAAGGTTAAGGGAACTATGCCACATTTATACAAAATATCCACTCAAATGATTCACTCAGGTAGAATCTGTGTGATCACACACAGGTCTCTCCTTCTTACTTTCCATTTTGCTACTCAAAGTTCACTTTAATTCTCTCTACCAAACATCTCCATATGCTCCAATGCTCCATATGCTTTGCCTTCAGGCCTCCTAGAGTGTGCTGTTTCCACCAGAAGGGTTGCTATATATTGAAATTCTGTATCCAGAAATTCTGAAATGTGTCACGCACCACCACCCGCCCCGGACATGTCATCCGGTTCCTCTTTATGTGTTGAAGGAAGCCAACCCAGGAGTTGGACAAGCAAATTTAGGATTTTTATTTCATTTGGGACTTTTATTTCATTTTTAAAGTTTTAAAAGTTTGGAATTCTTTTAAGCTAGGATAAAAAGAGAATATTTGGTATTGCAATTTAAGAACTGAATGAAACAAATCTCTTTACCTCCAAACCCCACCACCCCGTATTGTTAATGAGCTATGAAATCCTTAGTGGGGATGTAGTCAAATTTATTTGTTTTTATGCCATTATTTAAAAACCATCAAAACAACTCTACCCACTTGTGCTAGTTTTCCCCTAAAATTTTCTTCTCTGTTTTTTTTTTTTTTTTTTATCCTGCCTATTGTGCTACCTCTTGCACAGCTGGCATTTTATTCATGTCTTGAACCTATTGAATGAAAACTAAATCAGCTATTGCTTCCTAAATATTCACTTGATCTCAATAATTAGCTTAAATAAGGCATGGAAGATTGGCGAGTTCATTTTTGTTCCTACTACACATCTGACAGTTCTTGTCAATGACATTAAATTAAAGATTTCCTCTCATGGCACCATAAAGCTAGTTTGTGGGCAGTTAACATTTTTAGAGTAGGTCTGTCAAAAGTCCTTCTTCACTCTCTGGAAGTATCTGCTCAATTTGTTTACTCAGGAAAAAATAATTTTTCCAAAAAAGCACTTTTTGAATATAGAAGTTCTCTATATATCCCATGGTTAATTTTAAGAATCTATGTACCTATGCTAATAATGATTTACTAGGTTTGTACTATAAGAAACTTGGTTTTTAAACAGGGTATTATTGATATTTTATGGTCATCAGGCCATAGTTTTTATTCTTGTGTACTTTTTAGATTAATCAATGTTCTTAACTGAGTTAATTTTCTCGATTAATGTGCAAGATGCCCAGGTGGCTATGGAAGCAGCAGGTTCTTCCAGTGACAGGGTCTTCTGATTCTATTTTTTAAAAATTAGAATAAGAAGAAAACTTACATCCAGTTTTAACCTTAACTGATAAGAAAAGATACAAAATTGAAATTTTTGCTTATTTTCCTTCAGTTTTGTTGTATATTCCCTGACTATCCATTTGGACAATTCCCATAAGTCTCATATCTCTAACTCTATCCAACAGTCCTCCATAGCCTACCTCAAGATGTTCACACTTCATGACAAGAAGGGAAAATGTCACCATTACATGAAATTCTTGAAATACTTTTTCATCTCTTCCTGGTTCTTGACTGACAGAAACTTAGATATTCAGGAAACATGAGTTTGGAAAAGAACTGTTCACACTGTGAAAATCTATGTTAACAAAGGACAAGTTTATCAGAGATCTTTCCTAATATCCTAATTCACTGAGATTTCAAAATCCTGATATAATCATGAGTTACCAGAAAGTCATTGAGAAGTTTGTCACCTCATAAAGTAACTTCTATCATCTTCATTTACTGCATTCTTTGTACTCTGGTATTTGTGGCTCTCAAGGAATAAATATGGGCCTTAACTTCCCCAAAGGCAGGTTTCTAATCATAAAAGATTTCCATATTTTTCTCCAAAATAATATAGACTGTGCTGGCACTTAATCCAGCAATCCAGGAGATGGAGGCAGGAGGATCACAAATTTGGAACCAAACTCAGCAACTTAATAAGATTCTGTTTTAAAACTAAAAATGCAAAAGGCTGGGAGTGTAGCTTAGTGTAGATTTATCTCCCATCATGTATGATGTCTTCAGTTCAATCTGCAGTAACACACAAACACCAAAGGTAAATAGTGATACTTTCTAGTGTGCCATGGCCCACCTCTTACATACATTCTGTTTAATTTTTCATCAACAATTTAAATAAATTGAGTAAATTCTGGTAAAAAAGAACTCCACATTGTCTTGTTACTACAAACATCATCAGATCCAATTAAGTATTTAAACAGTAAGATTGAACCTGATCATTTTTCCCTTTCTGGGACCCAAATGTAGGCAAGATGACATACATACAGGCTGTGCATTCAGTTTTTAATCATTCTTATAACCAGAGGCATTAAAAATTGAAAGAAAACTCTACATAGGTTTACTTATGTAGCAAATACTTATATGTCATTTGTTATGTGCCAGTGTTGTAAAGCACATTAACAAATGATGTTTCTTTTAATTCAGTGCCAGAAAAGAGTCTTATGATGTCTGTTGTTATTATTGTTGTTGTTGTCATTTGATAGATGAGGAAACAAAGATACAGAGAGATTAGTAACTTGTCCAAGGTAAGTAGACAGGCATCTGGCTTCAGGGTTTGTTCTTAGTCACTATGCTGAGCTATCTGCTTTTAAGGAAATACTTATAAGGTTATTAATTCAAATGTGAGTTTATTGGAATCTTTCAAGGAAGAACATCATGTCACATTAAGTGGACTAGCGATCTAGAGTTTTGGAATCTATCCTGAAGTCATATGAATGAAGTTTGCTAAGCCTGTCCATTATTCTGTTTCAGCTTTCTAATTCAGTTAACATAGAAAATGCCCATTAATGTATAAAATTTGATAACACTCACTTGCCAAAATGTAAGCCTCAAGATAATAGGAGTAAGATATTAAGGTACAATAAATAAAACTATGCCTTCTCAAAAGTGTGCTACAATAAGAAGACACTAAGAAGAGGTGGAACCCTGGAGGAGAGAAGCATGCTGACTTAGGAAGAAGCACTCTATATATAACAAACAAGGAAACAACACACACACACACACACACACACACACACACACACACATAAACAGAGAGACAGATATGGAGATCAATGGATTGAAAAAGAGAGATCTTTCTTCTGATCGAGTTCATTCATTCTTTCATTTACTCATTAAAAAAGTATTTATTGAGCATCTATTATGCTATTATGAACCATTATAGTTTTAAGCACTGAGCACTTAAGTGAGTTTTAAAATGTGGATATAATTATAATATATCTGAATGTAAATGTAAAGATATTTACATATTTTCTTTATTGTTAATACAGATGTATTGCTAATATCTACAATAAAAACAATGTTCAGCAAACTTATTGTTTTATGTTTTTCAAGTAAATTTTAAGATCCACTTTTTGTATGTAAAGGTCAATGTATAAAGACATTGAAAAATTGTATAAAGTAGTCCAATTTATCAAATACCTATTAAATGCCTGCCATTATTCAAACATTTTATTAGTCTTGGGATTGTAAAAGTACACTATGGTCTGTAGTGTACAGGATAAAATTTTCCCAGAATTCAGAGTTAACAAATGATATTACCTAAATCACTGACAATTGCATATTAACCATCAAGCAATTAATATTTTCCTTCATTTATTTAATTGCACATGTTGAGAAGCTAGTATTTGGGCAAAGAAGTAGAGCTGACATTTGAGAATAGAATTGAAACCACTAGGGAAAGACTGAAGTAAATGTGGAGAGGAAGGTAAAGATCAGATTACATATAGCCTTGTAGTTCCTGTTAAAAGATCTTCCTTTATCCTAAGAACAACAGAAAGTCATTAAGTGTGGGGGGAATGTTATTATCAAATGTACTAGTTCTAATAAGAAAACTGGTTGTACTCTGGAAACCCATTAGAGATGGGAGAATTGGATGAGGATAGAATGCCTATCCTCATGGACAAAATGGTTCAAAACTATGCAAGTTTCATTTCAAATTATTGACTAAAGATCTCAAGTAGACTTTTTTTAAAGTTATATTATTTTATTTTTATTTTTTAATTTTTACTCATAGTACACAAATGGATCTTCAAGCAATCAACAGGTGTATGAAAAATGTTCAACATCTCTGGTAATAAGAGAAATGCAAATCAAACTACCCTAAGATTTCATCTCACCCCAATTAGAATGGCTATTATCAAGAATACAAGCAACAATAGGTGTTGGCGAGGATGTGGGGAAAAAGGTACACTCATACATTGCTGGTGGGGCTGCAAATTGGTGCAGCCACTCTGGGAAGCAGTGTGGAGATTCCTTAAAAAACTTGGAACGGAACCACCATTTGAACCAGCTATCCCACTCCTCGGTTTACACCCAAAGGACTTAAAATCAGCCTACTACAGTGATGCAGCCACATCAATGTTCATAGCAGCTCAATTCACAATAGCTAGATTGTGGAACCAACCTAGATGCCCTTCAATAGATGAATGGATCAAGTACACTTTTGATGCTACTTCATTTTCCACCCTCCCCAGTCTTCTAGAAGACTGTATGTGATGTTCTTTGTTCCTCTCACTCCTGCAACCTGTCCTCTGCTAACTGACTCTCAGCTAGTGGCCTTACTTGTTGTTTCACATTCTAGCAGAATAAAAGTTGCTGAAACTCCCACTACCATACCTCCTTGTGACACAACATTAGTATCATCTATTTCTCTCTTTAAAGTTTAAGTTTGTGCTTTGAAGACAGTTACTCAAATTGTACACCAGACTCCAATTGAGAAGTTGGTGTTGCCTATTCAAAGACTTTAGATCAGCAAGCATCTTCTCTCTGTCCTATAGCATCACTATTTACTACCATATTGTATCATTCCTGTTAACAATAACCAAATTATTTCTTTCATCTTGAAAAGTACTCTTGAAGTCTTAATTTTTTTACAATAGTTTAATTCCTTGAAGAAGTCATTGATTATTACTTTCTAATATTTGTCCTTTCATTCATTGTTTATTTTACCTTCATATTGAAGAAATTATCCTAGTGCTTTATTTATTAAACTTTTGATTGTAGAAATGATCAAACATGTATTCAATAGAATGATATTAATCCACACACATCACTTATATTGATAATTAAATCATGACATTGTTTCTCATATACCCTCACTCTCTTTCTTCAAAAATAAGTATTTGAAAGCAATTCCCATATATAATTACCCATAAAGATTCCAGAATATTTCTCTAAAAATAGATAATATTTTAAAATATATTGTGCCATTTCATTAGAAGTTTAAAAAATATTTCTCTGATAATTAAATAACCAAGCAATGTTCAAAAATCCCTTATCTGTTGACTGAATTGCTTTCCAATAAATCAAATACTTTGTGATTGATGGTAAGTTTATGTTTGGTTTTGATCTGTAGGTTCTGCCTTCATATTATTTTCTTTTCCTTTCTACTTGTTTCAAAAACTGTGTGTCATTTTTACCACAATCTGGATTTTTAATATGAAAAACCATGATATCACTTAATATATTTTAGATTCAGGTTTGACTTTTTTAAACTATGTTTCAGATGTTGCTATGGAGTATCTACCTCATGTTCATAATCTATGATGGTTTTTTGTGATATCAGCAAACTGATGATCACTGCTTGATTTTATTAATTCATTAGTCATTTTTTTCTTTTAATTTCACCCAAATTATGTTTTTGATCCTCAGTTACAAAGAAACTGCTCTTATTAGTTACTAAATATCTCTGTTATTAGATATAATGATAAATTTTCTGTTCATAACTTATTTTGATCTATAAGCAATATTTGCCCGAGTTGATTAGTACTTAACCTAAATCACTGTCTTCACTTGCCTCCCAGGAAACCATACACACACACACACACACACACATACACACACACACACACACTTTATTTCCTCCTATCATACAGGCCATTCATTCTGTTTTCCTTGCTGGATTCTTTTCTTTCTACACATTATTGATGATGTCTTCGTCATTGAGTATTCCTTCTTTGTGTGTGTGTGTATATGTATAGTCTAAATTTTAGATTTCCAACATGTTTATTGTTCCTGAACTTCTTCATACTTAACCCATTTAGTTAGATGAATAATAGGCATTTATTATTTACCATGTTCATAATAAGTTAAAAAAATTAGACTACATGAAGTACTTCTAAATATCAATAAAAAGACAAATGATAAGCAAAATATCCGTACAGACACACACACACACACACACACACACATATCCAATAAACACAGGAAAAGATGTTCAACATCACTAATCAAAAAGAATTAAAATTATCAATGAGATTCTACTACATGTCACTAGAATGATTGACAATAACAAGCTCTGGCAAAGACTTTGAGCAACTGGAGCTCTCTTCCAGAACTGATAGGATGCTATAGTTGTAAAATGTTGCAATTACATTGGAGAAGGATTTCCTCAAAAAGGAAACACCTAACACTGGATCTCACTGTTTTATTCCTATTATTTATGCAAAAAAATGAAAGTACATGTCCACAAGATGATTTAGATTTGAATATTCATAGTAACTTTACATGTAAAAGCTTAAAACTAGAAATAACCTAAAATTCTATTAATTGACAGGATAAACAAATTGTGGTTTATCAGTAAATAGAGTATCACTCAGTAATAACAAAAAAAGAACAAAACGTTGATAAATGCAATGACATGGCTTTATCCCAAACATTGTGCAGTACAAACAATACTATATCTCAAAATGACACAATGTAAAATCCCATTGTTAATATGAAATTATGTAACAGGAAAAACTTATTTCAGAAAGCACATGAACGTCCACCAACATTTGTCTTTGGTAGGGGATTGTCTAGAAAAAGGCATGACAGAAATTTTGCAGGTAATATTTTATAAAATTTTATTCCATATTTTAAAATATTCCAAAATTTTATTTTATTGGTACACTTATATTTATACATATTTATAAAGGTCATTGTACAGCACATTTAAAATGGCTTTGCTTTCTTGTGTGAAAATTATGTCTCAATGAAGGTGATTGTGTATGTGTTTGTGTTTATTAATATTCAAACTGTATATTTCAATACCATCTTCATTGTTATTTTTGCATTCCAAGCAACCATTTTCTTTAATCCAGTTATTGTTTTAGCTCTCACACTACTCTTCCTCCTCTCAAATTTGTCCCCCTAAAGTAAAATCTCAATGAAACATCTTTAGTGAATGTTGCAGAATGCACCTGCAATCATTTCACCTTTCTTTGCATAGTACTCTCCTTTTACTCATTCTCTCTTGCACACCCTTATCTCTAGTGTTAATTCTTAGTTTCTCTTCTCACTTCTCTTCAGGAGCACAGGATTCCTTGTTCTTTCTTCATCATGCCGTGGCATATTTTGCCCTCAGGACATTTTCCTCTCTCTCCTCAGAGCACTTCCCTCAGAAGTCCACATGGCTACTTCTGTAGACTCATCTGTTTTCTCAAACTGCTGTGTTTCATAGATTCTTCTAAACAAACTCATCTAGAATGCCAAACTCCTACAGCATCATAACCACCCAGCACCCTTATAGTCAATTCCTATTTCTTCATGGAACATATCAACTTCCACACAGTTATAAATTATGTATTTTCTGTACTTTTCTGTGTAGCTTCTTTTTTAAAATTTTTATTTTATTGTGGTAAGGACATTTAACACAACATCTATCCCTTTAAAATTTTAAGTATAAAATTTGTTATTGCTGACATAGGTAAAATGTTGTATGATAAATATTTAGAGTTAACTTACTTAACTGACATACATTAGTATCTCCCCATTTTCTCTTTTGTCTGTTACCTGGAAACACCTTTCCACTCTTCAATTTTGCTAATTTGATCATTTTCCATATCTAATTTAAATGCAATCAAGCAGTACTTGTCTTCCTGTGACTGAATTATTACCCTCAGCTTAATATTCTCAAAGTTCATCTACATGGTTACATATTGTGAAATTTCCTCCTTTTTACAAGTTGAATAATACTCCATCCTTACTTTATCCATTTATTTCTCAATGTCCATTTAGGTTATTTCCTTATCTTAACTATTGGGGTAGCACTGGAATTTACAAACTTCTTAAGCACCATTTATCCCTATAACTTCACAACCATGCATAACATTGAAACAAACAAAAATATTTCTCCCTAAAATTGAGGATTATGGAGATGAAGGTGGTTGAAAAGCAAGATATTTCTGTCTTATCCTCAGGTCTGTCTGACAGGAAGCCAGAAACTGACAGATGAAAAAAGATTTTTCTCCTTTTCCTCCCCATTTTCGCCTTAATTCCCCCTTGCTGGAGGCAACTGATTAGCCCAGAGTTGGTACCAGCAGACACCAGTAGAATCTAGGAGCAGACTATCATCCCATGATTTTTCCATCATTTGAAGTTTCAAATTTCTTGCTCCTTTGTCTTATCACTCTAAGATTTATTGCTTTTTATTAAATTACTATTTTAAAAGGATTCCTAAACCACTAAGTGAAAGCTTCTTTCCTAAAAGAGTGATTTGTCCTGCATGAAGCCTTTGCATATGTGGTAAACTTGCTTGTGTCTTTCTCTTGCTACATCTGTCTTTTGTTAACAGGAATCTATTCCAGCTAAGAACTAAACTGGTTGAGAAAACAGGTTATATTTCTCTCCCCTTTCCCTATCTAGCACATAAAGTGAATCACAGAATATTTTAAATAATGAAGAGTATATATTGGACTGTATGTTCAGATGAATATAATAGGACACAAAATTTTGAAATGGTGTAAATTTTGAAATCAGAAATTTGAGTATACAAGTAGGTAATAAATTTATATTTATAGAGAGAATCCATTCTCTTAACCAAGCAGACCAAGTAATTAGACAAGTAAAAATTCAGAAAACCAATTTCATCCAAAACTCCAACATCCACAATTATTTTTTCTACAACAGTATTGCTAGAGAGATGGTTTACATAATCTTTCCCCTTGTTGGTAACTTACGTTTTTCTGTAGGGATCTCAAGAATTGTTCTCTTAGGTTTTAAGTTAACAACTAAAACAAGTTCTGTGTTAATGGTAATTGTTTTAATATTTCCCCCTATGTATGTTGTGCCCCTTTAGTTTTAAAGTTTTATTCTTTTTTTTTTTTTACTCAGGACTTATGCTTTTTGAAGATTTTTTCGTTTTGAACACTTTCTATCCCTTTTTAAAATTATTATAAATTGACAATGACAATTATCTTTACATTCAATGGTCTTATTTATTCAGAACTCTCACCTCATCTTTAAATGTCTTACTCCTTGTCTGCATTCTAGAACTCAGTATAAATATTTCAATCTATCCCTCCATGATGTAGTTCTGTTTTTCAACTATTTGTGGCTCTGGCTCTTTTTTCCTTATATTATATAGGCATTGTTCACGTTTCTGAATTGCTTTTCTCAACTATTCAATCAGCCTTTTCATTAGTCCTGTTTATATTTTGTCTGTTTGATCTGGATTTGGGGCTTCTGTTTTATTGCCTCTATATTTTTATTGTTTGTTGTATAGTTATCCATGTTTTCTGTTGTCCTGTGATAAGTTTATTCAATAGGGTTATTTCCTGAGGCTGCGTTCTTCCTCTATATGTTGCTTTCTCATTGTTTTCCAAGGGCCTACCTTTAATTACTAATAATGTTTATACTTTCTTCATTCTTAATTTTTGTTAATACCTTTTTCCACATCCATCAGATTACTTTAAAATTTAAACTAAAATTTGAAGGATGAATCTTGTTTTTGCCCACTTTTCTGAAATACAAAAGTTGAGAGAATGGGAAGAAATAGTACTGAGCTTCACTCACAGTATGGGTTCACGGCTTATGAATTTCCTGGATCCTATTAGTTGTCAACTGCAATATATCTCAAATAGTAAAAGCTTTATGACTTTAGGGGCTTTTATTATTCTTTCTACATCTACTTAACTCACCATTGTTTTTGTCGTTCTAAGTTGAAAGGTATATGGTTTAGATATGAGGCATACTCCAAAATCTCATGTGTGAGACAATGCAAGAAATTTCAAAGGGAAAATGATTAAGTTATGAGAGCCTTGACTTAATCAGCACATTAATCCTCTGCTTGAGATTAGCTGGGTGATAAGTGAAGGCAGGTAGGGTGTGGCTGCAGGAGGTAGGTCATTGAGGTCATGTCTTTGGGGCATGTTTTGTCCCTGTGAGTGGTGTAGACACTCTCTCTCTCTGCTTTTGGTACCATGTTCCCATTGCTTTCCTCTGCTATGCTTCTACCATGATGTTATGCCTCCCCCTAGCCCAGAGCAACGGAGTTGGCCATCTGTGGACTAAGACCTCTGAAAACAAGAGCCTCAAATAAACTTTTCCTTCTCCAATTGTTCTTGTCAGGTTTTTTGGTCACAGTGATTAAAAAAAAAGAAACCAAAACCAGCGTCATTGTTGAGGAAATTCAATACTTTCCCAACTTTCTTTGCTTCACATTGAGAAACTGAGATGTCATAGGGAATCTCATTCAACTCATTTTGAACTCACAGTTGGCTCTTTTAATGTTCATAATATAAGTTTTCACACAATTTCTCTTGAGTTTTGCCAATAAAATTGATATTCCTTCCCTTCATTTTTTTTTTTTTTTTTTTTTTGGTCCTTGGTTAATTGTGAGATGTTTTTTCTAACATTTGAAAATTTTCTCTCTGTTATAACCTCTCATGCTTTTTTTTTTAAATTACAAATTTTAGTAAAAGCAGTATTTGTTTACATCTGTATTGGATATTATTAATGAAAAGTAAAGTACAGTGTTAAACATAAAGTCTTGCACAAAATTAATGATAATTATATGTATCGTAAGCATTGTTGAAGATTGTATATATACATTATAATATGATATATATGGTAATTACATTATTATATATAATTTTATGCATGTATATACATAAAAAATCACTATTATTTTTATTTATTAATAAGGTATTGACTCATCACTTATACAAATATTATTAGATTCTACAGAGAGATGGTATTTTTCCATATGTATTAAAATTTCATTTTGTTTTCTCGAAATGAGAAGATATATATATTTTTAAGTTGTATATAAAACCTTCACATGTTTTGGAATTGGTATGAAGAAACTCTTGCCTTCCAATGTAAAAGTATTCTTTTTTTAATTTGGAAATTGTATTCTAATGAAGCAGATGGAAAAGCTGTAGGTAAGCTTCAACTGCCATTAATTATGTATATCTGTTGGATTTCAACAGCTGGCATCATTATAAATGTTATTAGCCTTATTAGGCATATGCATAGCAGTTTATTACAAGATGCTTTATAGTCTTTAATTGGTACATAACAGTCTTAAGAAATGGATGTAGGTGGCTATATCAATTTCCAAGTTGTGAAAGCAAAACTGGCAAAAGTTGTCTCTTCAAACAATGCTGTTGATATTTTAGATTTAAACAAACTCAAATGCTTAAATGAGTACTTATAACCATATCCTTTGATCTGCTTGAAATCGAAATTTATTTAAGTAGTATAATAATTTTTAGTCACCATGTCATTTTTCATACTTCTGAAGTAAGATAGCTCACCTCCATTCAATGCATTTTAAGTAAAAGTGTTTAATAGGTAGGAGTTTATTCTTCTTTGTCTTCTATCTCATAGAAAAATTGCTGTAGTTTTCTACAAGAATGCAATTTATACAATTTTTTAAATTTATGTTTTCATTAACTATATAAAAATGGGACAAAGGCAAAAGCTTATATACCGTAAAATATCAAAGCATAACTTTCAAAATATTTTTTTATTTGAAATGTAAAAATTCTTCCATAGATCTGATTGCATTTAAGAATATTAAATGAAGTTTGGCATTCAGATCAAACTATGTGTATTAATCAGTCGGTTGGCCAAAACTGATGGGACATTAATTAGACATTAGGAGTTCTTGTCTCAAAATCCTGTAGTTGGGATATGGTTTGGATTGTACAGGTGATGACTTTTGTTCTCTTTAAAATTGTGAAGATTCACAAACATAATTTTCTTTATAGAGCTTCACACATATTGACCATGAGAATATGTATGATTAATAAAAAGATGATTTTTGTTTTCTTGTAGTGATAAAATATATGTTAACTTTTAACTGTGACTTCATACATTATCTCATTTAACTAGTTAAAATTAGTGCTTTAGACATTTAATTAAGGTGTTCATTAGCTGACTTTGCTAATTGGATCTATTCTCTACTTTTCTGTATTTAATATCTCTATTTTATTTATCTTTTCATGATTACAACTCTAGAAAATGCATATTTCCCACAAAGACAAGTATAATTAAAGAAGGTATTGTGAAGGAAAATTATACAAAGAATAAGAACTCTACAGTTCTTAATAAAAACAAAAACACATATGCTGTTTATATGTTATGGGAAAGGTCATTGAGGTGAATTTTAAACTATCATATGAAATTATTAACTTCAGGTAGGTCAACTAAAATAAAAAATACATTATGGCACATGATGCTTATATTGCCCCAGGAAAAACTCTGTAGACTAATCATCACCACTGGTATTTATTAAATAGCCACTTAAAATGCCACTATTCAAAATTACACAAAACAGGTTTCAGGAGTGATACCTAACACTGGTGCCCTAAGGGCATAATATTTGAGCCAAATAAAACTCTATTAATAGATTCCTTATATGGATTTAAATATTCATTTTTCACTGGGACCAAAAGCTTAAGTGCACTGTGCATGATAATGAAGAACAATATGTGACCTTCTCGGTTATTTTCCATTTTCACTGTGCAAATAGGCACTAGTTCCAATATAAACAAATATTTAAACAATCGAAAATAAATAAGAATGGGTTTTTTATTTCAAAAAATTATATTTATAAATTAAAGAAACTCATTTAATACTGAGGACAAAGTTCAATCAATGCTAGAGTCTGTGCCTACCACAATCCCCAGCGCCACCAGAAAAATAAAGAAAAAAGGGAAAAGTTGCCTAAAACATGATTAATTTAAACTGGGTGCAGTGGTGCATGCCTATAATCCCAGCGGCTTAGGAGGCTGAGGCAGGAGGATCATGAGTTCAAAATCAGCCTCAGCAAAAGTAAGATGCTAGGCAATTCAGTGAAAGTCTCTAAATAAAATACATATGTAGGGCTGGGAATGTGGCTCAGTGGTCAGATGCTCCTGAGTTCAATCCCCAGTAACCTCTCAAAAAAAAAATAAAACATTATAGTCACAGGGCTGGGGATATGGCTCAGTGGGAGAGCACATACTTAGCCCACATGAGGCCCTGGGTTCCAGTTCTCAGCACCAAAAATTAAATTAAAATAGGCACAATCATTTTAATAATGTAATAATTAAAATGAAGATTTCAATTATGAGTATATTCACAAAAAGTCCCTTTAAAGAGGGACTTTATGACATAGACCTATTATCAGGTTTATAATTCTTTGAATTATGTGAAACTTTTCAAGAACATATTTTTTACATGGAATGTCTGAAACAAATTATACCCTCTTTAACAGAAATAAAGATAATTATTAATGTAATTGTCTTTGCTAGGATAAATTTCCAATATCAAATAGTTCCATACCAGTTATTATTATTATGGATCCCAATAATGAATTAGAATGGCAGTGGTGGCTCCCTAACTTTGATGCTTATTAAAATTATCTGGGAGCCATTTAAAAATCTGTGAACAAGTTGCATTTGCATGCTTACTAAATCAAAATTTCTGAGGTTGAGAGGGGATACTTTTCTCTACTTTTTAAAAATTCTTCATACTCCCAAGATATTGACAAATTAGGAATCAGTATCTTAGAATAGTATTTGTCAAACATATAAGGCAATTTCTGTTTTTAGAGGTCTGTGGCAGATTCCCAGCATCTGTATCTCTAACAAGCTCCCAAGTGATACAGTTGTTATAAGTCCTTGAACTTCACCTTGAAAAGCTAGATCTTAGAGGACCTTTCTCAATGCAACATCACTCAAATACTATTTGGAAAACCTAACACAGTCTGCTTACTGGAGAGAGCAGAAGCTATGTGAAATTGTGATGTCTTTCTTTGAAGACTAACAATTTGTTAGAAAGCTATTAATATTAATTGTATTAAACTTTAAAATTTATTGAAATAAGCTTAAATTACTTTTGATGCAAGTATTTAGAAATACCTATTGAAATAGGCAGACACTGTCTTTTTCATAGACAGTTCTTTAAGTAAATCTGTTTCAATTACCTAGAAGATGCTTCAGTAGTATTTCAGATTTAGGACATAAGCAATGTTAGGGTACTCTTTAATCTACAGATGTTTAAATAATTTTATCAACATTTCTAGAAAGTTAAATCGATTTTCTAATATTTTATTTTATTCTAATTGATCAAAAATATAAGAGACAAACTATTTTGTCCCTTGCTGGTAACATTAACAGCAAGAAAATATTAAATTATAAACAACAATAATTTTGATAATAATATGTTATAAAGTCATTACCTAAAAAATTCAAAAACTAGATATTATAACCTCTTAGTAATCTATAGACAGCTAAATGTATTCTATTATATTTCAACTTGATTATTCAAAGAAAAATTTAAAGGAAATACAATCAAAATATACCCTATGCCTCTAATTGTGTATTTTTTAACTATATGGTGAGAAAAATTAATTTGCTCCTTCAAATTTACTTTGCTTCTGCCACTTATATTCAGTGGTAAAATCTCATTTACTTTCTCTTAATTGCATTTTATTAATCAAAGCAATACATTTATGCAGCTATTTCTTTGCTAGTTAATTTCCTATCTGATAAATACAAGTGCCTTTTTCAAATGATCCTCTGTTAAACATTAGGTGAAATGAATATTGAACTTATTTTGATTTTCAATATTTGCATCCTTTATCAGAAAACAATATATTCTAGTTTTCTAAAAGAATTTCTTAACTGTGCCACTTTCTAAAGTCAACAACACTGTGTTCTTCCATTTAAGTATTCTATGATTTTTCAACTTATGGATCCCCTACCCCTACTACCATCAAACAGTAATGAGAAAAGTCAAATCTATCCTTGTTTGGTAGGGAAGAGAGTGTTTAATTAAGGAAGAACAAGTTTTATTGAATTTTTAATCAGGATGGAACAGCAATAGAGTCTTCTTTAAAATTTATGAGCCAAGGGGAAGTGGGAAATATATCAAATTAATGTGTATTAAAATCACCTATTGAAAGCTTACCTCAGGTAACATTCCCTGGAATTGTAAAACTCAGGTACTCATCAATGCGTTAAACTAACTCACACTTGTGTGCAGTGGTTGAGGTGATTTAATTATTGTCATATTGAAAAGACACATGCTATTCTGGGTACATAATGACTTCTTGGGAAACAAAGCCAATTAGTCAGTCACTCCTGTTACTGCTCCAGCACTATGCATTGCTAACAAGGTCCACAGGTCATGTCACCAAGAAACCAAAGTAGAAGCATCCTTTTCTTTCCCCAATTTGAAAGGAAATGGTAAAAGTCATCTACGACAATTCTGTTCAATAGTATTGTGTCATTATGGTTCTTACATTTTTTTTTCCTAAAACTATTTTCACAAACTTTATTTTAGTTCTGAACAAAATTTATTTTAGCAATTTGAGAACTGTAGATGAAAAATCAAAGTACATGTCTAGAATATTTAATATGTGCAAACTAAAAATTTATATACTAAGCATTTTAGTCACTGATAACATTAGCAGCAAGAAAATATTAAATTATAAATAACAATAAAATTGTAAGGAAATTCCAAATTTAAAAATAAGATGTAAATTTATGATTCTCACATCATTTATTATATCATTTGAAATAATTTTATGTATGTATTATTTAGCTTTTCATCACTGTAAGGAAAATACCTGATATAAAGTACTTAAAGTTGGAAAGATGGTTTGGGGCCCATAGTCAGTTTGTGTTTGGGTGGCTCCATTACTAAGGGCCTATGGTGAGGCAGAACATGGAAGCAAGGGGCATGGCAGAGGAAAGCTGTTCACCCCATGGAAGTCAGGAAGCAGAGGAGGAGATCAGAAGTGGCTGGGGACAAGGTATAGTACCTAAGGGCATGGAAGGACTCACACCCTTCAAGGAGGTTCCACCTCCTACAGTTTCCACCACCTTCCAAAATGCCATTTAATTGTTAAAATGAAACAAGCCAAAGCCCTCACGATCCACTCACTTCCCCAAAGCCTCATCCCTGTTGCATTGGAGACTAAAACTTCAACACATGAGTATGGGAAGATTCTCATATTCAAACCATAACAATATAAATAGGAAAGTTGAAGAATAGTATAGTTATTTCCTTTGCATCCTTCACTCAGCATCTTCAAATATAAACAACCATTGTATACAATGATCAACACAAAGAAATTAAATTTGCATTCAATAGTTAAAAGTTGTATTTAGATTCCACCAGTTTTTCTGCTAATATTATTTTTCTGCTTCATGATAAATTCAGGATCCAAACTGCATTTAGCTGTTATGTTTTTCATATTCTCCTACAAACTATGAAAACTCTTCAGTCTTTCCTTGTCTTTCATGACCCTGATACTTTTTGAGAAGGTTGGTAAGATATTTATAGAATGCCCCTCAGATTGGGTTTGTACTAAGTTTTTTTCCTGTGGTATATCAAGTGTATTAATTTTTTTTGCAGGAATGATGTGCAAGAATTTCCCTTTCTCTATAAATTTTGTCAAGAATATACAATGCTGATATGTATGATTACTGGAGACGCTGACATCAATCACTTGATTGAAGTTGTACTTCTGGTCTTTCCTGTAAACACTATTTTTGCTTTGTGATTAATAAATATCTTGAAGGAGATCCTTTTCAACTGTAAAAATATTTGTTTTTAGGGCTGGGGATGCAGCTCAGTGGTAGATCATCTGCCTAGCATGTATGAAGCCCTGGGCTCAATCCCCAGTACTATAATAAACAAACAAACAAACAAATATGAATGCTTATGTGTGTGCATAGGTATTTATGTGTTTGTTTCATTTTTAAGTTATTATTTAAAGCATTGTATTTATTCAAAGTATCTTGTTTCCTTTTGACATAATTATGCGTATAAAGAATTTAATTTCAATCCCCATTCCTCCTCCACTTTTGTCCCCTCCATTATATTTGCTTCTTTTCAAGTTTTGCTCACATATTTTAGTATTCATTATAGGCTTTCCATCTTCAATTTTTACTGTGTTGATCTATCAGTGATTTTTTTTTAATACTCTCCACTTAATGTTTTCTGTAAGGGGGAGCTGGGCCACTTTCCCCAACAATCTATTCCTTCTTTAAAAATATATGTATTCAAATAAATACACAAATAAATAGATTCTATAACTCCATAAAATAATAATGATACAATTGTTGCTCAAAGTGTTTCAGATTTAGGTTTTGGAGTTCTTTCAAAATCCCTTCTAAACTCTTCCCGTATGCATGCATACCTCTTTCTCTGTTTCAATATCTCTGTTTCTATGTATGGATCTATGTATGTATGTAATTAATTATCTCAGCATTTCTCTACTTCCTGGTACTCTAAGATGCTTGAGGCTTTACTTGATTTTCCCTATGTCAACTCTAGAATCAATTCATTCTCAAAGGAGCTTTTTTTTTCAAAAGAATATTATTTAGAGACAAAAGTAAGTACATAATTGTTTTGATTGCTACAAGGCATTATTTTTTCTAGGTTTTCGCATTAGACTAAACTAGGAAATATAATTATGTATCATAGTTATGCACGTTACATACATGGAAACATGTATTTATGTATTTCCACCAATTATGTTTGGATATGAGGTGCTGCCTCAAAATCTCATGTGAAACAATGCAGGAATGTTCAGAGGTGAAATGACCAGATTATGAGAGCTGAAACTGAATCGGTGGAATAATGCATTTGATGGATTAATAATTTGAATGAACTAAGTGAGGCATGGCAAAAGGAGTGGGTCCCTGGAGTCATAACTTGAGGATTATATATTTTATTCTTGGCTCCTCCCACTTACTCCTTTCAGCTGCTATGAGTTGAGCAATTTTTCCTTTCCATTGTCTTCTGCCATGAACTTCTGCCTGATCCTTGGACCCAAAGCAATGGAGCCAGTCTTCCAAGAACTGAACCTCTGAAAGTGTTGAACCCAAAATAAGCTTTTCATATTCTAAGCGGTTTTTGTCAGATACTTTGGTCACAATGATGAAAAACAGACTAACATACCTCATTATCTGTGCATATGGTAATTGATTCTACCTATCTATCCATCTTCCTATGTGGTGTTTCCTTACATTTAATTACAGAATCCATCTTTCTACTAATCCATCTACTGATGTGTTTGGATCCCTATATACATGTTTTTCCATTTTCCAGAATGCTACATAAATTAAATTATACAATACATTGTGTATTGGCTGTTTGTGTCCTCTTAAAATTTATTTATTAACAGTCTACCCTTAATATGATGGTATTTGGAAATGAGGCTTTAGAGATAATTAAGATTAGATTAATCCATAAAGGTGGTACCCTTATGAATGGGGTTAATCTATTCTAAAATGATTCATGAGAGAGTTTCTCTCCTTCTGTTCTCCACCAAGTGAGGATATAATTAGAAATTGGCAGCAAGCAAACTGGAAGAATGATTTTGCCAGGAGTCAGCTATACTGACACCCTGATCTTGGATTTCCAACCTCCATAACTGTGAAAAAATAAGTTTCACTTATTTGTAAGTCACCAAGTTTTGGATGGTTTGTTACAGTAGCTCAAAAGACTGAGATTCAAATGTGGCTCTACCCTATTTTCTTTCTTACTCATGAAGTCTAGTATTTAAGCTGTTTTACATACTCATCATCCCTAAATATTACTAGTTATTTATTTTTTAACCAATTTAAAATGTATGCAGTGCTATCCAACTGCCATTTTAATTTATAGTTTTCTAGTGATTATTAACATTGTACATCCTTTTGTATTTATATTTTGGCCCATCTTGAAATTGAATTGTTTATGTTGTTATAGTATTTTGTTGAGAGCTGTTTATTGGTTATTGTTTGGGTTATAATACTGTTGCCACAAATATTATTTCTAAGTGTTTTCTTAGTCTGTGGCTTATCTATTCATTTTCTTATAAAAGATGTTTACATAGCAAAATGTTTTAATTAAATCAACTTAAATTTACCATTTAAAAAAAATTTGATCATGCTTCTGACATTGTATTCAGAAAATTCTTACAGAAACTTAGGGCACAATGATTTTTCCCAGTGTCTCTATTAGAAATTCAATTGTTTTAGTCTTGACTCTAAATTCTTAATCCATTTAGAGTTTATCTGGTACAATGTATGAAATACATGAGTTAATTTTTGCTCATTGATATTCAATTGTCCTAACACCATTTATTTAAAAATATGATAAGATCTTAACTGAAATGTCTCTGAACATATGCCAAGAATCAACTCACTCATATGGAGTCAGCAATCACTTGGAAATAGTGGGGGGAATGGGACCAAGTAGTGTCCCATTGCCTGTTTACCTTCATGTGAGATCAGGCACAGGTACAAGCATTCCACAAGAATTTTAGGTCTAACCTAGAAACAAAGAGAAAGTTCCCATGAGATGGGTTGAAGAAATCCTGGTAGAAACACATCCATAAGAGAATAATAGTTTCATCAGGGGAAGCAACTGAAGAAGCTGAAATTTGTAGAATGCCTAGAAAAAAAGGTGGATGTAGACAAAGCAAATTTGGAGATTATGAAGCATCCAATGTCAAAATGACTTAAGAAAAAACTGAATTGAAAAATTATATTGTGAACAAGCTTATATACATGCAATTGTGAGTGAAGACTCCAGATTCTAAACTCATGCAAATCAATCCACAGTTTTGATTTTCAAAAATTCTAGAAAATTAATGAAGAAGTGTGAACTTCACTGTTACAAAATAAAACCTGGGTGCTGTGTATGTCTTTCCTTAAATTCAAGGAACAGTTAATAAAACGGATACAGTGCACAAGAAATTTGGTATCTATTAAAAAACATGCAAAACAGAGCCAAATATAACAGAAAGAGGGAAGAAAAAAGAATGCAAAGAGGAAAACAGAGATCTGGAAATTAAAAAAAAACAAAATCAGGATTACCCTCCTCTTGAATGTCTTAACATGTTAGCAGATAGGATAGTCACTCTTGATCTTCCCTTCACAGAACCAAGAGTGGTTGAGTCCTTCCCTTACTCCTGAAAAGCGAAAACACAGAGCATCTGCTATGGGTTGGATATCAAAGACTCGTGTATTGAAACCTTGGTCCTCAACACAGCAATGTTAAGGTGTGGGACTTTGGGGTCGTGATTGGATCATGAGGGTTCTGACCACTTAAGGGGATTAATCCATTGACAACTGCTCAGAAAACTGGAAGGTGTTGAAAACTGTAGGTGGAGGGGTATGCTTGGAGAAACTGGGATCTTACCCTGGAAGGATATTTCTTATCCCAGACTCTTTATCTCTCTTGGGCTTCCTGACTGCTAGGAAGTCAGCATTCTCCTCCACCCTTCTGCCTTGATCTTATGCCTTGCCTCAGGCCCAAAGCTGACCTGACATGGCAAAACATGGACTGAAACCTCTGAAACTAAGAGGCATAATAAATCTTATCAACCTAAAATTGTTTTTCGTGGATATTTGACCTAAAAGCAGTTAACTCTCCAGTGAGACAAAATAATATTCATCAATATCTTTGTCTCAAGTCACTTGTTATCTGAGTCATCACCAAAGAAACTTTCCCACATAATGTTAAGTTCTCCTGAAAACAAAACAAAACAAAACAAAACAAAACAAAACAAAAAAAACAAACCCCTGGTTATTCACTTTAGCAAGTTCTTTAAGAGGAAAATACTTCTTGTCACCTCCAGCAATACCCCTACCGAAACTCTTCATTTCCAAACACCAAGCAATCAATCCACGTGAGAGAAGGTCATGTCCATCTTGCCAATGAGAATTTCATATAAAATGACAAGATTTAAAGGCACTGAGGGAAGAAGATTCTCTTCACAGTACCCAAATCTAGAAAAGGAGAGTTATCTAAATTGGAGAAAGATAAAGTGGCAACAGAGCAACAGGTTCTTTTCATCAGAATAACAAACATATGGACAAACAAGCAGTCTTTGTCTGAATCCGACATTTCTCACTGGAAGAATAAGTGACCCAAGAGATCTATGTAAACTACTGAGTTGTAGGCATGCCTCGAGACATTCCTCTTCCTTGAATGACTCTCCATAAAAGTTCCTGAAGATACTTACCTTTTGGTAGATGGGATTGCTTTCCACGTGCAGCAGTGAAAATTTTCCTTTTCCCTCTCCTCTTCCTCAGCCACACGTCTTTCACTCACTACCATAAACAGACTCCTCCTCCCTTCTCCCAGAAAGATATTTTTCCATATACAAAAAGAGACACTAACCTTCTCAACTTCCTAAAGGAAATGTGTGCTTCCATGACCTTCCTAAAGGAAAGGCATCACCTCTGTACTGCAGAAACATAGGGTCTCCCAATCTCCACCTCTCAAAAAGTGTCCCAGTCACCAACCCTGTTTTATCACCAGGGCTCAAGAAAAGGAATTCCTAGAGGCTCAATCACCACAATCAAACAAATGGCAATCATAATCAATATCAACTGGAGCTGTTAAAATCACTGTGTTTCTTCACCTGATTCCGTTCTAATAGGAGTAGAATCAACCCCCTAGCACATGTCTATATACTAGATCAGCACTTTGAAATCCCAAAGGACAGAAAATAAGCAAATTGAAAGGTAGGTACAGTAAGCCCTCGGTCTGCACAAAAGAACTCCTCTTCTAATTCATTTCTGAATCTCATGTCCTGGAAGCTAAAAAAATGTCAAGTAACATCCATCAATATTCAGTCTCAGTTACCCAGTACCAATCATATAGTATTCCTGAAGGTAGTACTAAGGAGGCTAACAATCCAATACCAACCCTACCATTACTGGAAAATTTGAACCAAGTAGGGCAAATTTAAAAGATCAAAAAGGAAAGAAGCACAAAAACAGACAGGAAGCATGAACAAAATTATAACAAAACACAAGATGGAAGAGGCTATTGTGAAAGAGTAGAAAATCCCTTATAAAAAGAAAAAGGTAGAGATCCTCTGATATAAAACAAATATATCTAGTTAAGATTGACCGAATCACAATGGGTGCAAATAAAATCATTGAGTCGTGCTGACTGTAGTAAATACAAGGACAGTACCTGAGATAAAATGATGTGGTCATGAGTTAAGGACATTGTGACCATTTCTGTGAAGCAACCGATCCAGAAGCTCCAGAAGGTACCGGTTTCAGATATGGGTAGTCTGTCTCCCCAAGCCAAGCTTGCCCTGCTAACCCAATAGGTGAAGCCTGAAATAGATAAGTTGGAGTTGGCTGCTTGCATTCCTTGGAGAAAAAAAGGAAAAAGGCCCCTATTGTAAGCCTGCCAGGATTTTTTCATGATTTTCACTTTAAAAATGAGCTTGCTGAAGTCATTCCCCACTACTACTGCCCCACTTGGAGTAGTGGTCCTGACATGTCAGTCTGTTTTCTTTTTCTTTTTTTCTCTTTTCCCAAAATAATCTTTTTTTTTTTTTTTTTTTTTTTTTTTTTTTACCTTACTTTCTGGTGGTCTCACTATGCATCGATAACTGAACCCCACAACACTATGAACTTCAGGTGCTGTAACCCACGTAAGCATTGTTCTCCTTTGGAAGGCTTGAGTATTCCTACAGTGTTAGATGGAAAGGTTTATTATGATGAAATTTTATTTAGTTTCTACACTAGTTAGTTTAAAAATTGCTAAACTGTGTTTGAGCATGACATTATATAACATTCATTGTAATAATTGCTAGGTCAAATTCACGTAAAATAAAGGGGATTTACATCTCAAAAGGTGTCTACAGCACATTAGTGCAATTCCTTCATTGGTAACTGACAAGTACATTTATACATTTAGAGTGGAAGATTTTAAGCTAAAATAATTTATTTTTATCTAGAAAGAACTTAAATATTATTGCCATTTTTATGGTTCTCTTAAATGACCATGTTTATTCTCAGAGGGTTTATCTTCCTTATTTCTTTTACTTTCTTTCATTAGAATGTTAATGGGTATTTGATATGATAGTTCTGACTTCTTTCATGATTTGTAAGCTTGTCCAGAAATTAGACAAGTATTCAACTATTACAAAAGCATAAATGTATGGTTTTTTTTCCTAGTCTTTTTTTTTTTTTATTTCTTTTTATTTGATCTAACTGGTTGCAATTTTCTAGCCTTATCAATAATTTTCTAGATTTCTTCTGATTTAGTACTTTACTTTTAGTAAATCTGACCATTTGAGTCCCTGAGACATGAACATAAAAATACATATTATTTACCAGGCACTTTATACACATTAATTCACTTAATTCTCATGCTAATCCTCAAAAACAGATGTTATTATAAGTTTTTAATGCCACACTGTTTCCTTTTATTTATGATCTCCGCTGAGACTAATTTGGATTTGACAGAAAATGAAAGCATGATATTTGCTAGGATTTTGTGGGGTTACATTGATGTGTAACAAGTTGATTAGAAATATTAAAAATTCATAATATTCTGATTCCATTCTTTCATTTATAAATTTAATTAACAAAATTAATTTTTGAGGAATATCAGGAAGGATATTTCAGTTATACGTTTTAAAGAGTGACCATATTTGTTAGGGTCTATTCTGTGCACTTTACTTTGTTCGAATGTCTATTTGTTTATTCTTCCACAATTAGCATCCTGTCTCTATTGCTGTATTAAAAATATTCATATTGAATCTGGAAATTGAGTAGTGGAAGTCCTCCAAATTTTTTTTCATTTCCAAAAGAGTTTTACTCTTCTAATATTTTTTCCATATAAATGTTAGAAAAAACTATCAATATGTACAAAAATGTTATTGTTATTGTGTTTTGATTAGTTTTACTTTAAATCTAGAGATCAACTTAGGGAAAGTTGAATTTTCCAGTCCATGTATATATTGTATCTTCCTATTTATTTAGGAAAGACATAAAGTTTTTCCCATAAAACTTTTCCTGGAAATAGAAGAGAAAGAAATGCTTCCCAACTGATTTTGATACCAACATTATCCTAATACCAAAACCACGTCAAGATATTTCAGGTAATTTAACTATAGTCCAATATTCCTCATGATATTACTTCAGGGTTTTTTTTTTTCTTTAACGAAAGATTTTAAACCAGGAATTCAATGTACTTCATAGATAAAGGATTACTGATATTATCAGTTTCTTCTTGAATGAATTGCATTGTTTTAACATGTATTTTTAATTTCAACAAATAATTACATTCCTTCTAAGGCTATTATAATTCACTGTTTCAAAAGCAATCTATGCCAGTTTTATTTTTTTCTGTAGCTGTAAAGTTGTAGTACTAGTAATCACAATTTTTAATTTTTAACAGGTTGATATTGTGTAGCATTATATAATTGTTACTTTGAATTAAACAACAGGAGCAGTTTTGATCAAGTATTTATTACTACTAAAGAATAATTTTGACTTTTGATCTTATTATTTAAGAAATGAATTTTGTAAAACTACAGTTGCCCTAAATAATGATTCCTCAGTACAAGTAAACTGAAAACCTCTGGAAATGACTCCAAAGACTAGATAGCATCAAGATTATTAATGAATTGCCAGTGCAACAGCACTTGCCTGTAATTATAGAGACTCTAAAGGTTGAGGCAGAAGGGTTGCAAATTCAAAGCCCATCTCAGCAACTTATCAAGGCCCTAAACAACTTAGCAAGACCCTGTCTCTATATATAAAAGAACTGGGGATATGGTTCAGTGGTTAAGTGCCCCTGAATTCTATCCACAGTACAAACAAAAGATTCATGAGTCAAGGAAGGAATCCAAAATGTCAAAATTAATAGAAGTTTGGAAGAAGTTGATTTCAACCCTCATGAATAACTTTCAGGACTTCAAGATTTCAGTGGAGGAAGCCACCACACACATGATAAAAAGCAAGAGAAATAGAAATAGAGTCTGCAAATGTGAGTCAATTGATGAAATCTCATAAATGTTGAAGAGAAGAGAAGTTGCTTCTTATGGGTGAGCACAGAAATTTGTTTCTTGAGATGGCATAACCCCTGGTGAAGATGACATAAACATTGCTGAGGCGACAACAAAGGATTTAGAATACTTCATAGGGTCAGTTGATAATGCACCAACTGAATCAAATAACTTCACATGCTGCAGATAAATATCTCATGAAAGTAGCAGTAAATTGAAGAACCAAACTTTATTATTGTTCTACTTTAAGAATTTTTCATAACTACCCTAAACTTCCAAGAACCACACACAGCAGTCATCATTACTAAGGCAAGACTTTCCACTGCAAAATGATTAGAACTTGATGAACACTTAAATAATTACTAGCATTTTTAGGAATGGGAGAATTTTTTTTTCATTTAAGGATTGCACTTTTTTTTGCCTAATGCTCTTTGCACTTAATAGATTACAGTGTGGTGTTAACATACACTTTACACACACTAGAAAATCAAAAAGATGTATTTGACTCCCTTTTATTGCATTTTTTCTTTTGTTATAATGGTCTAGAATTAATCTCACAGTATCTCTTTATTCGCTTCATAGCAATCATTAAATTAATTTTATAATCAATATCTAAAATCAACAATAATCTGTGGAAGAAAGTAAAGCTTTTTTCCATTACAGAGCATGAGTGTTAAAAATTAGTTTATAAAGCAATATAATAAATTCAATGATGTAATAAAGCAATACTATGTATTATAATATTCCAATATAGATGTAATAATAAAGATTAGTATAGCTAAAAAGTTAAGAAATAATATCATTCATTTTTTTTCTTATCATGCCTTTAATATTCTACCACAAATGATTTGGTTTTCAATAGGAAACATAAAAAACAATATTTTGTTGCCTTCTTTATGTAAGATAATTTAATGTATATGTATTAGTTTGCTAGGATTGTTATAACAAATACCAAAGATTAGAAATTTCAAATAACAAATTTATTGTTTCATCGACCTAGAGCCTGAAAATTCAAAATCAAGGTGTTAACATGGTTGGTTTTGTTCTAATTTCTTCTTGTAGGTGGCTGTCTTCTCATTTCGTCTTCACATAACCTTTTCTCTGTACATATCCACAGAGAAGATTTCCTCTTCTTCTAAGGACAGCAGGTATGTTTGATTAAGAACTACCCAATACCCTGATTAATCCTTAATTATTGCCTTAAAATATCTACGTACAACTACAGTCACATTCTGTGGAAATGGGCTTTAGAAATTCAACCTACAAAATTAAGGTAGACACTATTCTCACATATTTTCCTTATATTGCCCTATTTATTTATTGACATATTGGGACTACTTAAACTGTGTATTCATGATAGAATGAGAAATTTATGTTAATGACTTATAGACAAAATCTGGAGCTGTAAGTGTAACTAAGAGTTTGAGTGATTGGCTAGAAATGAGGCCCTGGGTTTGTTCCCCAACAGCTCAAAAAAAAGAAAAAAAAAAGAAAAAAAAAAGACTAAGTTTTATTGGTGAACATTACATAACTTTTCTGTTTGTTTTGCTTTTTAGATCTCTTTCCTTTGTGTGTGTGTGTGTGCGTGTGTGTGTGTGTGTGTGAGAGAGAGAGAGAGAGAGAGTGAGAGAGAGAGAAAGAGAGATTTTAGGGAATCAAATCCAAGACTTCACTCATGTTAGAAAACTATTCAACCACTTACATGTGTAATTAAAATCTGAATTCTAAGGCCTATTTATTATAAAGACACCTATTGGAAAGAAAATAATTAAACTTTCTGGTCTTGAAAACAATGCTTTGAATGAACATTAAATTTGGACTCACCAATTCTAATATAACCAGTTTCATCAGCATATTTGAGTATTTGTGTCTTTTCTCATTCCAAATGTTGTCATTCTTTCCCCATTGCTTTAAATTTACCATGATCACAGTTTGACCTTAAAATCAAACAGAAAAGCAAACACAAAACAACTCATATAAAAACAAAGATGATATTATTTATTCTAATGCCAAAATAAATCATCTATTTCAATTCTTAAGAACATGTAGAAATCAAGTTCAGATCTAATATAATGATAATGTTTATGTTTTGGCATTTCTATACACATTTCTCAGTTGCCCAGTCATTATCCAATTAGTCATTGACTTCTGATGTTGACATTCTTTATACTCATAGAGAATTCTTTCTACATAGGTAATGTGGATTATCAAATGATAATAATAAACATCAAAAAATGTTCGAGACAGTAACCAGATTCTATTTTAAAGCCATAAACATATTCCAGAAGGTTTTCAAATTACACACTTTACAATTATAATTATCCAAAATAATTAGATTCACCATATGGAATCACCAACATCTCTACTAAATGGCCTGTCTAGATCATGCTCACCTAAAAAGTTAGTGTAATTTCATTTTGAGGTTTGTTGCTGAGTTCCCTCTGAGTATCTCTAATTATCACAGATAACGATTTTCATTTTATGAATTGTAAAATAAAGGGGGTAAGCTGAGCCTGGTGGTACACACCTGTAATCTTAGTGGCTTGGGAGGCTGAGACAGAAGGATCAAAAGTTCAAAGCCAGCCTCAGCCACAGTGAGGGCATAAGCAACTCAGTGAGACCCTGTTTCTAAGTAAAATACAAACTAGGGCTGGGAATGACTCAGTGGTTGAATACCTCTGAATTCAATCCCTGGATTCCCTCCTAAAAATAAAAAAAAGGGGGGGGTAAATGAATTTTTCAAACGCATTTAGCAGAACAGGCTAATAAACAGATCATCTGTCGTCCGTTATATTTTTATTGCCTAGCACCAGAAAAAAAAATGTCTGATTAGTAAGGATAGATGTCTTCAAATATCTGAAAATGATGCTGGTATTATTTCAAAAATAGGAAATTCCATGGGTAAAGAAAAAATATATATATATATACACAATGGAATACTATTCAACAAGGAAAACAACAATAAAATGGAATAGAATCCTGTCTATTGCAACAATGTAGATGGAGATTATTATTTTTCAGTGAAATAAATCAGTCACAGAAATACAAGAACCATATGATCTCACTCATGTGGAATCTAAACAATTTGATCTCATATAAATGAGAATACAATAGTGGTTATAGAGACTGTAGATGGAAGAATGGAGGTACAGGGAAAAGTTGATCAATGGATACTAAGTCACAATTAGAGAAGAAGTTCTAGTGTGCCCGTGTACAGTAGGAGACTACAAATAACAATAATGTACAATTTATTTTATAAAGCTGACTGTGTTGCCTGGGGATATAGTCCAGGGAGGGACATCTGCCTGGAATGCACAAATCTTGGGTTTATTGCCCAGCTCTGGGAAAAGGAAAAAAGTTCCAAAAAGCTAGAAGGAAGGATTTTGAAAGTTTTACAAAAAATACATGAGATTGAGGAGATAAATATATTTACTTGATTGAAACATTTATATGATACGTACTTATTGAACAGGACATGCTACCACATGAATATATTTTTTTATTTTTAAATATTAATTATCAACACATGTAAAAAGTAAATAATTCCATTATTTACAAAGCAAGTACCCAAGTTCGTTTAAAGCAAAGCTCATTTACATAGAATTTCTTAGATTTAGTCAAATTTTACATTAATTTTGGTGAAAATTATTTCACCTATTATGTTGGGTCTAATGACACGTTAACTAACTCAGTCTGACTCCTTACTCCCTGGCGAGTGAGCAAGATCAAGGCTCAAAGGTGGTTTCAAAGGTTCATGACGATAAACCGGACCACCGTCAGAGATTGGTTAACAACAGTTCTGCCAACGTGATCAGCTCCTGCTTGCCATATAGTCCAATGGGACTCGCCTGCGTGAATCCCCCTGCCTTGCTGACCTTTAAGCTGATTGGTTCCCGCCTAGCCCCCACCCTACATAAAAGCTGTGCGACTTCCTCAATAAACGAGTTCCTGCTGTGACGGGTCTCCCTGACACGTCTGATTGTCCTCCTACGGGAGGGCTGGGAGCGGGCGGTCAGTTGGCCTTACCTATCCTGATCTAACCTTGTTGGGGAGTGTCCCCTTTCCTTGCCACTGGTCGAGAAGAGCAAGGGGGCTTAAGACCCAGACACTATTATTTTAATTTTATTTAAATAAATGACCTAAAACTATTTGTGAAACAAATGTTTTTGTAATTGCATAGCATGCAACATAATGCTGAAGCATATTTACCTTTTCTGACTAATGCTATTATAAGCCTCTTTCATAGATAATGAACAAAAATAAAGTATTCATGAGCTCTTTTTAATAATCCTACCTATATACCACCCTCATTGCTTGTGGCTACTTTATGAATTTTATTTCAAAAACAGCTTAAATCCCTGCAGCTATCTGTAGCATTCAAAAGATTTGTTTTCATCCGAAAAGGCATGTCTGAGTACAGACAATATCTTTTCAACTTTTGTAGCTGCTGTAAGCATTTTCTCCTACTGAGAATCAACTGCCTTGAGCAGCATAGAAATCACAACTATGGTAAGAAAAAAATCCAAAATGGCAGAAGGAATTTTTATTGTTCCTGAGATAACTTTGTGAAGACCTCAGCTACTTTGGTATCTGATATAAAACATATGGAAATGTCAGGAATAAGAATACAATTAATTAATGACCAACACCCCAACATAATTCAAAGTGGAAAGCACAGAATACTTCACTTTTGGGGTGAAGAAAATCATGATGATTGTATTTTCAAATGAAAATAACAAATTAAATAATAAACTATGAAATAGTTCTTATAATACCATATTTAATCAAGCTAATCAGCAAAATCTTCATATAATAAGATTTTTGTTATTTGACTTATAAATAAGAACTTAGTACTTTAAAATCATTATTTCAAAACAACAGTGTTATGCAAGTATAAAAAATAATTTCTTATATACATACTACATAATAATCTATTTTACATTTATATCTCAATACATAAATAGACAAAGTTTGTATAATTATTACTAAAATGTGACTGATAATAATATGAGTAAATTAAAATTTCACATTTGTAATTTTTGCAAATATTTGAGCATATTGATGATTCTACCAGCAAATTAGACAAACATCTATTTTATAATGATTGTTAAGTATAGATTTCCAATCTTGAAGTATTTCCAGACACATAAACTCCTATTTATATTGGAAATCTATGTTTAGAAATGCAAGTAGCATTTAATATTAACATTAAAACAGAGCTCTTGACTTCTGCCATGAAACCTGTTTGTTCCACAATATTCATACATCTTAGTAAGTGACAATTCTGACCCTCTAATCTCTTAGACCAAGCATCTTGTGGTCATCTAACTCAACTTCATAGCAAATATCCCAAATTCAAACTGTGACACAATCTTTTTGATTGTAATATTGTAACCAATCCAGAATTACCATTGTTCCCCACCTATACTGCTGTCATCTTAGTCCAAGCTGCTGTCATCTCTTGTGTATAAGACCTTAAATGGTTCCTCTGTGTTTACACTTGTTCTTCTATGGTCTACACCAAACAATTCAGGCAGAATAAGTCTTTAAAATATAGATCAGTATTGCACACCCTGTGTTTGAAATAATCAGAAATGGCTTGTAATGTTTAGCAGCATAAAATTCCACATCCTTATCATAGTATCACACAGGTTAAAATTTCGTGCCTGGTTGCACTATAATTACTTCTAGAATATATTTACCACTACATTCTTTACTGAGATACATAAGATAAAGGACCAAAATAGATAACCAGAAATTATAACATGCAACTTTCAGGAATGTTCTACAAGGACAACAGGTTCAGGTGGTACTCCTATTTTTTTCTTGGTCATTTATCCTTCTACCATTCTTAATTTAAGTGTATCATTCATTCTTGGCATCTCTTTTATTAGTATGTGGCTAGGAACCCCACCCTATGGATCATATAAATGGTAGTGTGACCCTAAGACTTTGATAAAATATTGAAATAATTAAAACATTCCTGGTTCTCTTTTTACATAAGAAAAGTTTTTTAATATATATTATTAAAAGACTAATTGAATTGCTATTGAAGTTTTCTATTACATGAACTTGAACTCAGTTTCTAACAAATATTTATGGTCTTTAGATACTTAGATTTATCTGCACCTGATGCAGTTACCTGTGTGTATTAGTTTATTAGGGATGCTGTACAAAATGTGATAAAACTGGTTGAATTAAAACAATGAATAAATGTTCTTTCACAATTCAGGAAGCTAGAAACCTAAAATCAAGGTTTTGTTAGTGATGTTGCCTCCTGTAAGACATTGGGTTAAAATCTTTCATTCTTACTTCTGAGTTTCTGGTGCTAGTGGCAATTCTTGGATTTTTTAATTGTAGATATATCAGTGAAAACTCTGTTTCCATCATCACCTGACCAGTCATATTTGATTAGGACTCAATCTCACTTCATCTTCTTCATAGATCATATTTTCAAAGAAGATAACTTCATAGGTACTGGGGACAAGGACTACAGATATTCTTTGTGGGTTCACAATTTCTGCCAGAACACTGTCTCTGCTAATTTTTACACTTTGTATTCACTCTAATATAAAATTATGGTATTCCTCTGAATATCCAAAGTGTCACCTTTCCTTGCAGTATGTGATGTGTATAATGATGGCCCCTAAAACTTCTATCTAGCCCTAGTTCTTGGAATCTGTGAATGTGGAAAAAGTCTGTAGATATAAAGAGTTAATAATTTCATACTGAGATCAACCTAGATTATGTGGGTGGCTCCCAAATCCAGTGTCTTTATAAGTCACATAGAACATGAAACAGAAGAGAAGGCTCTGTGAAGACAGAGGCAAGAAATTGGAGCTTGTAAATTCCACTGGGATTTGGAAGAAGTAATTAAGAATTCATTACTAGGGATTCCAGAAGAGTGTGACTCTGTTGAAAATCTGATCTCAAACATTGGTCCATAAAACTATGAGAATAAGTTTCTGTGTTTTAAGCGTACAGAATTTTTAGAATTTGCTATGGTAGCCTTAGGAAACAAGTGCAGAGCCTTTGCATTAGCTGTTTCCTTTTATTACATATGTTCTATGTATTTTGCTAATTAATGTCAGCTCTGAGGTACTTTGGTTTTCTCTGCAGTTTTCCTACCTGATATAAAACATGTCTTTGTTGTATATTGTCAAACTCTATCACAAGAATAAAGAACAATGAAAACTAAAACTTTCCTATCATCAGCTTTCAGAGAACAACTTAAGAGTTAGGTACACATTAAATAATTGATTGATCTAATGTAACTGATTAGTAATTAATATGAATTGAGCTACTGAACAAAACTGAAAAGAGTAAACTGGGTTTACATTTTCTGATTTGAATTAGTCTCATTTTACTCACTGAAAAAGATAAGTCATGAGTTTCAAAATTACATTCTAGTTATTCTTTTTATTGCTAAGGAATGGTGTTACCAATAATATGAAATAAAGTGGGAAATCAGAATACTACAATTTATTTAAACATTTTTACTTTCTATGTAGTAATATCTTAAATCCAATATTCCAAGAAAAAATCTGAATTTAGGAAATTACATTTAAAAATGTAACACATATGCATTTTTTAATAAAAGAAACTAATGTTTGTGAAATTTATTAGCTATTTATTTTTCTACATAAACAGCTACACAAAAATAGCTTTATTCACATCAATGATGTGCTGGTCATGACATGTATATTTTCCTTCCTCTGCAGTCTCACTGATTTGTTCCTTCAGTCCTGATTTTTGGAATGGTCTTGAGACATGACTTGGCAAAGCATGGATAAAAGAGGAAAATTCCAGAGAAAAGAGAGTTGTCAGTCAAGGAGCTTATTATATTCTGAAAATAGGGCAATGATACAAGTCTTTTGAAAGGATAATGTAAATAAACATTATTGTGAAGTCACATACATCTTTGGCAAATGCATAAAATGAAATTGAGAACAAAAAAGTGCCTGTGCTAAGGTGATAGATATTTGAAAAGAAAATAAATATACTGGTGCATCTCCAGCACCAGCCACACCCTGTGCCTCCCCACCTGCAGACACTGCTGCACTGTGGCTCCCGATCTACCAACGCATTGAGACACCTGTTGCCATCTTGAATTATCTCTGACACCACCATCACCATCTTTAGTTGGGGTAGCTTTCATCCTGTGACACCTGCCAGAGACTAGAAGCTCATCAAGGCACCTACAGGTTAGCCATTGCTGCTGCTACCAAGTTGCGTCGTAGCCAATTACATGCAGGGATATCAGTCACGTTATGAAAGATCAGCACCATGGGCCCTGCAAGCTTGGTTGCACCTGAGGTATCTCTGCTTGCTGTGCTAATAGCCACTGTTTTTCTGCAGAGAAATGAGAGAGACTTGCAAGGGGTTCAATAGATGGGAAAATGGTGTGAGGGCATCCTGATTCCAGCTCTTCAAGTCAACCAGTCTGACACCCACCAGGATCCCAGAGATAATTTGGGAGCACTTGTTGGGACCTGATATCAGTCTGGTCCATGACTCCACCAAGCACCTGATTCCACTGGTTTGGCAATTAACAGGACACTCTGGCTCCTCAAACCCCAATCTCTCAACTATTTCCTGGCCACCAACTGGACAGTGCCTGCAGCTACATGGCTGGCACACAGCTTTCAATGCCTGGTCCTGATTTCCCCAATACAGAACAACTTTTCTAGATAGGCACGCAGGTCTTGATATTCAACCCTTAGTACCTCCAGGGAGAGAGGTTCCTGATTGGAAAGTGGAAAGGGCAGGGACATGAGACATACAATTTAGACATTAAATTATAGATCAGTAATTGTGGGGTCCACAAGTGAGGAAAGGGACTAAGAACAGATTCCTGTGTCACATGAGTGGAACCCAAAAGAGAGTCCTGGGGTGCGTCTCCCAGAGGGACTGGCAATTGCTATACCCTGTTTCCAGGAGTCCCACCTCCAAGTCTAATCCTCTCACTTTAATAACTGTCATCATCCTGCAGTGGAATTACCAGCAAACTTCAGACAACCCCATCTATCAGAAGAGAAGGGAGGCAGCGTAGATATTGAACTCCAACAGAAACAATTGTTCAAGTTTCCTTCAATACTCTTTTTTTTTTAATTTTCCCATTTTTTGTTATTTTTTTTTTTCTTTCTTCATTTCCCACTCTCACATCCCCATAATCTTTGAAATCAAGCAACTTTCATGCATCAGGCTACTGGAGCCTGGGAGGTTTGAATAGTATAGTACAGTTTTGTTGTAGATTTAAATTTTTTTTTTTCATACTCTATTTTCCTCTTATTTATCTACTTTCTCAGAGTCTCTTTCTCCCTTTTCTCATGATAACAACCAACTTATTTTGATTCCACTGCACTCTTTCTATGATGTATTACTCTGTATTCTCACTTCCTACCTCATTAATATTACATCCAATACCCCTCCCCCATCATCTTTGTCCACCTTTGAAATTGTAGACCTTATTGCAAACCAATTATTTATGCTGCAGAAAATAATCAAACTCATGTTATCTGTTTATTACAATACTTTTAACATCTTAATAGGGACTGCTTAATGTTTGTTTTGGGTGCTGTTAATATTGATCTCCCCTTAAAGGCACAGTATTAGAAACCTGAAGGGACACTATAAACCTATAGAGGGGAAAATGTAATACCTCAGATATGCACTTCTACAGGACAAGATATATGAAAAACATGAACAAACAAGGAAAGAAAGTGCCCCAAACAAAATAAGAAGCTATATTAATAGAATTCATTGACAGCACAGTAAAAGAAATGTGAGAAAAGAGGTTCAGAATGTGCTTAATTAAAATCATCCATGAAGTAAAGGATGATATAAGAGAGCAAATGCAAGAAACAAACGAACACTTCAATAAACAGTTTAAAGAGCAAACACAGGAAGCAAAAGATTATTTCAATAAAAAGAGATTCTGGAAAAAAAAAAAAAAAAAACAGAAATCCTTGAAATGAAGGAAACAATGAACTGAATTAAAAACTCAATAGAAAGCATCACCAACAGAGTAGATCACTTGGAAGACAGAACTTCAGACAATTTAAGAATTATTGGAATTGAGGAAGGCAAAGAGATGTAAATCAAAGGAATGAACAATCTATTCAATGAAATAATATCAGAAAATTTCCCAAACCTGAAGAATGAAATAGAAAGTCAAATACAAGAGGCTTACAGGACACTAAATGTACAAAATTACAATAACTTCACACCAAGGCACATTATAGTGAAAATACCCAACATACAAAATAAAAATAGAATTTTAAAGGCCATGAGAGAAAAGTATCAGATTACATGTAGGTGGAAACCAATACAGATATCAGCAGACTTCTCAACCCAGACTCTAAAAGCTAGAAGAGCCTTAAACAACATACTTCAAGCTCTTAAAGAACATGAATAACAACCAAGAGTCTTATACCCAGAGAAACTAACCTTCAGATTTGATGATGAGATAAAAATCTTTCCATGATAAACAAGTTAAAATATTTTACAAATAGAAAGCCTGCATTACAGAACATTCTCAGCAAAATATTCCATGAGTAGGAAATGAAAAATAATAATGAATGTCAGTAAAGGAAGGAACTACACTATAGGAAAAGTCAATCAAAGAAGAAACATGTCAAGTTAAAAACCAAAATAAGTCAAAATGACTGGTAATACAAATCATATTTCAATAATAACCCTGAATGTTAATGACCTAAATTCAAGAATCAAAAGTCACAGACTGGCAGACTAGATTTTTAAAAAAGTTCCAACAATATGCTGACTTCAAGAGACTCAACTCATAGGAAAAGACACCCACAGACTCAAGGAGAAAGGATGGGGAAAACATATCATGTACACAGACTCAGTAAAGAAACAGGGGTTTCCATCCTCATAGCTAATAAAGTAGACTTCAAGTCAAAGTTTGTCAGAAGGGATAAGGAAGGACATTTCATACTGCTTAAGGGAACCATAAATCAACAGGATATAACAATCATAAATATGTATTCTTTAGAATGGAGCACAATGTACATCAAACAAACCCATCTCAATTTCAAGAATCAAATAGACCACAACACAATAATACTGGGGTGACATTAACACAACTCTCTCACCACTCGATAGATCTTCCCAACAAAAACTGAACAAGGAATCCATAGAACTCGATAACACAATCAATAATTTAATCTTAACAGACATATATAGAATATTCCATCAATCAACAAGTGAATATACTTTTTTCTCAGCAGCACATGGATCCTTCTCTAAAATAGACCATATGTTATGTTACCAAGCAACTCTTAGCAAATACAAAAAATAGAGATACTACCTTGCATTCTATCAGATCATAATGGAATGAAATTCAAAATCAATGATAAAATAAAAAATAGAAATTACCAACACCTGGAGACTAAATAATATACTATTGAATGATGCATGGATAACAGAAGACATCAGGGTGGAGATAAAAAAATTCTTAGAGGTAAATGAGAATAATGATACAACATATCAAAATCTCTGGGTTGCCATGAAAGCAGTACTAAGAGAAAAATTAATTGCTTGCAGTGCATTCAATAAAAGATGAAAAAGTCAACAAACAACCTAGCATTACAGCTCAGAGCCATAGAAAAAGAAGAACAGATCAACACCAAAAGTAGTAGAAGACCAGAAATAATTAATATCAAAGCTGAAATCAATGAAATTAAACAAAAGAAACAATTCAAAAAATTGACAGAAAATTGGTATTTTGAAAAAGTAAGCAAAGTAGATAAACGCTTAGCCACACTAACAAAGAGAAGGAGAGAGAAAACTCAGATTACTAAAATTCGTGATGAAAAAGGAAATACCATGACAGACATTACTGAAATACAAAACATAATTAGAACCTATTTTGAAAATCTACACTCCAACAAAACAGAAAATCTTGAAGACATCAACAGATCTCTAGAAACATATTATCCACCCAAACTGAATCTGGAGGACATACACAATTTCAAGCAATGAAATTGAAGAAGTCATCAAAAGTCTATGAACAAAGAAAAGTCTTGAGACCAGATGGATTCTCAGTCGAGTTCTACAAGACCCTTAAAGAAGAACTCATTCCAATACTCCTCAAAGTATTCCATGAAATAGAAAGGGAGGGAACGCTTCCAAACTCATTCTATGAAGCTAGTATTACCCTGATACCAAAATCAGACAAAGACACATTAAGGAAAGAAAACTTCAGAACGATATTCCTGATGAACATAGATGCGAAAATTCTTTAAAAAATTCTAGTAAGTCACATACAAAAACATATTAAAAAGATAATGCACCATGATCAAGTGGGGTTCATTCCAAGGATGAAAATTGGTTCAACATTAGAAAATCAATAAATGTAATTCATCACCACTGACTTAGAATTGACAGACCAATTCAGTAGATAAAAGAAAATAGCCAGGAATAAAACTAACTAAGGATGTGAAAGACCTTTATAATTAAAATAAAAAAATCAGTGAAGAAAGAAATTGAAGATAACACTAGAAAGCTGAAAGACCTCCAATATTTGTGGATTAGGAGAATTAAAGTTTGATAAAACAGCCATACTACACAAAGAAATCTCCAGATTCAATTTAATATTCATCAAAATGCCAATGGTATTCTTCAGAACTAGGAAAAAATAATTCTGAATTTCAAATGGAAGCACAAAAGAGTAAATAGCCAGGACAACTCCTGACTTTAAAACATACTGCAGAGCCACAGTAATGAAAACAGCATAGCAGGGTTATAACACACATATATGTAGACCAACAGAACAGAGCAGAGGACCCAGAACCAAATCCACATGTCAGCATGTCTTCAGTCGGATGATCTCTGACCATGGTGACACAAAGACGCTTTGGAGAAAGAATGACCTCTTCAACAAACAGTGCTTGAAAATCGGATATCTACAAGTAGAAGATGGAAACCAGACCACTGTGTCTCTTGCTGTACAAAATGAACTGAAAATGGATCAAAGGCCTTAACATAGGACATGAAAACAAAACAACTAGAAGAAAACACAGGGGGAAACACTTCAAGATACTGGCACAAGGAACGATTCCCTAGATAGGACTCTGATAGTTCAGAAAGTAAGAACAAGAATTAACACATGAGAACATCAAATTAAAACTTCTGTGTAACACAAGAAATAATAAAGTGAAGATATAATGTACAGAATGGGAGATAATCTTTGCCAGATATTCATTTGACAGAGGATTAATATCTCAGATATATGAAGAACTCTAAAAAGTTGAAAATAAAGAAGTGATCCAATCCATAAATAAGCTACACACCCGAACACATATATCTCAAATAAAGGAATGCCAATGACCAATAAATATACAAATGATAGAACCAACATAGGTGCCCATCAACAGATGAATGGATATGGAAAATGTGGTTTATATACACAATGAAATATTACAGAGTCATAAAGAAGAATGACTTTACTGATATGGTTTTGGAAGTCAGGAGTGGGTTCTCATATCCCTGGTACTGAAGGTTAAACAACTGAGAAACACCAAGGCAGACAGAGAAAGCAAATTTTATTTGAGAGAGAGAGACAGAGATACTCCTCTGGAGAGAAGCCAGGGACCCAGAGTTGGTTCTCTTGGGAGGTTGTGTGTCATGTCTCTTTATAGATTTCAGGTTTGTTTTCCTCTGACCCCCCTCCCCTTCCTATCTTGCCTATGTGGCCAAAAGGCAGGAAAAGAACCACCCAGAAACTTCTTGCAAAAGAGTAATTGCCCAGAGGTGTCAATAACATTGGCAGTTGGGGGCAGGGAGAGCATGTTCAGAAGGTATTAGCATTTAATTTCCTTTTCTTTGAATTAGCTCCCATCTGTCCGACCCAGTCATTTATTATCTGTGCTGATTATCTGCTCTTTGTATCATCTCACTATGACATTAACTAGTAAATGGGTGGATCTGGAGAATATCATGCCAAATGAAATAAGGCAATCCCAAAAAAACAAAGGTAAAAAAAAAATTTGACATGTGGATGCTAACATACAAAGGGGGTGGGGATAGAATTCAATGGATTAGACAAAGGGGAATAAAGGGAAGGAAAGCGTGGAATGAACCTGACATAAATTTTCTATGTACAGATTTGAATACTTAGTGAATCTTGACTTTATGTACATCCACAAGAGTAAGATATACTCCATGTTTATATAAATAGACATTACTGTCATGTATATCTAAAAAGAACAAATAGAAATATTTTTAATAAAATGTTCAATACCTTACAGTAAAGAGCAAGAGCTCTTCATATTTGAGTTTACTAATATTCTAAGACTCTTTATTTGAAGACAGGAAGAGAGTGACAGCCAACTATTCTGCCTTTTTCACTTTCTTCTTTGCATAATAGAAATTAGATCATTGTAGAGTAAATTAGTACACACCATCAGAGACACCAGTAAAGGCACAGGTGTTTCCATATCTGCTGTACAGGAGCCAGAGCTATTCAGAGTTTCTTCAAGCTTTTCCTGAAAAGAAAACTACCAAGAGACCGCATTCCCATACCAGTAGGGGTACCTCTTATGGTACATAATGATTTATATTGGCAGGAAGTTTTGAAAGATGGTTGTTTGCTAGCTTTCCAAGTGTAAGTTCTATAACTAAGGATGATATAGCACTAGGTAGGTATAGAAAAAAATATTATTAATTTAAAGTTAGTACATAAAGAATTGAGGACTAATAAGATTTGAGAAATAATAAGAACTAAGAAGAAAAAAATATAGCAATTTAAAAATGGGATTGCTTCTGAAGTAAATAGCTTGTTGAATAGTCTTCAGTCTATCTGTACCAAGATGTGCAAGTTATCTGTGTCTGTGTCCAGATTATACACATACATATATATATATATATATATATATATATATATATATTGCTTTAAGATAAGTTTACTACTAATCAAATTTTCCTGGGATTAATCTGCTGACTAGTCAACAGGGGTTTAATGTGACAATATAAGTAAATGTACTATTCACAGAACCTAGTCCGTAACAGGAAAACCATGTTTGTTTGTTGATTCTAACCCAAGATTGATTTGGCCAATATTGTGTGTTTTTATAAAGGGTATGTTTTTATTTCCATGTTTTACATTTTGTTTTCTTTCTCTATCCATGAATCATCTTCTGCACTGTAAGATTACATCTTTTCACTGTCATTGCTAAGAATGTGTATGAAATAAAATTTCAATTTAATGATTCACAGTAAAATGGTTCAAAATGTGAATTTGGGTTGAAAAGGAAAGAGAAAAAAGAGATCTATAAACTCAATTGCACATACAATGGTAAAAGTTCACACAGGTTTTAAATGCATTTTGTTCATTCTCAATATCACAAATTTGAATGATAATTAATTTCAACTATTCCTATCCTTCTATAATCCTATTTATGCTAGTTTCCATAAGAAATATTAACTCATAATTTTTAACTTACTTATTGTTTTAGTCAGCTTATTCACTGCTGTGACTAAATGATCTGAACAGCACAATTATAGAGGAGGAAAGGTTTATTCAGGGGCTCACAGTTTCAGAGGTCTTAGTTTATAGAAGGGTGACTCCATTCCTTGAGCCTCCAGGTGGCAGAAGAGCATGGCAGAGGGAAGCAGCTTACATCATCAGGAAGGGGAGGGAAAGGGGGGGAGAGAGGGAGAGGGAGACAGAGAGTCTCCACTCTCCAAATACAAAATATATACCTTAAAGCCACGCCAAATTCCAACTCTACAGCCACACCCTACCACTTCAATTAATCCCAACAGGGATTAATTCACTAATTGGGTTAAGAGTCTTATAACCCAATTATTTCTTCTCTGAACCTTTTGTGTCATCTCACATGTGAGTTTTTTGGGGACACCTCACATCCAAACCATAACACTTATCTTTAAATTAACACATTGATTACAAACTCTATCTCTAAAAGATTCTTCAGTGATCTCTATTAGAATATGGATCACTTCTCGATCTTTTGGATAAGATCAAGTGTAGTATCTGTTCTATCTATTAGAGTATGGAGGCAAACATCAGTATGTTGGATTCTGGTTCTTTTAATTCACTGACAAAGTAGTTGCATTTCAATGTATGTTTTATTATGACTTAAATATCATTTTATTGTCAGTTAATATGATTGATAATATATAAATATTACTTACTTTTAAACATACACACAAGAAATAAAAAGAACTTTCAAAGCAGTCATCTAGGAAAGGTTTTAATCCAGTATCTTTGTCACTTTTCAATTGTTCATTCTTTATTATTATAAAGATTCTAACTGTTGAAATTTTATTTCATTTGAAGTCCAATTTGATTTTGAAGATAAAAGTATAATAATAGATTAAGTATATATTGCCAATAAATAATACAAAGTAAACAAGCGTATAATTCTGGAAATGTTTTACATTATACTCTAAATTATATATTTTGATATTCTAGATTCTAATTCTACGAGTAGAGTTTAGTCCTGTTAGTATATATGAAAATATTACAAATTATTTAAATGAACTTTAGAAAAAGGTTATTCTGCAAAATTGAAGTGTAAATGAATTATCTATTGCATATAAAATAGGTTTTATTTATCTAAATATTATTGCATTGTAAAAAATTTACATCACATGAAGAAAAAATATAAAGGTTGCTTGGAAGTTTTTCTTTCAGAGGAAACAATTTGATAATAATATAATATATATGTATATGTGTTTGTATGTATATATATTTACATATATAACACTGTGTATATATTTATATATATATTATATATAAACATATATAAAACACAGTAATTACAAACAACATAACATTTATTTTTTCCAAGTGGACATGGAAAATTTTAGATTTTTCTGAACCAAAAATCAAGATAAATCATACTATGTACCATAAAATAAGACTCAATAAATGTAAAACTAAAGAAATCATCTTATCCCCATTTTCCAATACTAAAATTAAAAAGTTATCTATTTTATAAAGTTATTTGGAAAAATATCACCTTTTGGAAATTTAATAAGTCAACTTCAGAGTAATCATACATTCAAGAAGAACTAAAGGCATTAGTGAAACTGAATAAAATACATTTCAAACAGTAAAAACATTTTTTAATTAGTAGAATTTTTAGGATGTAGACGTAGCATTATTTAGAGTCAAATTTAAAGCATTAATAACTTATTAGAGAGGTATAAAAGTCTACTTAATGGTGCAAACTTTCTTACACATTTAGATGCAAATTAACCTCAAATTAAGCAGAAAAAATAACAAAGAAATGAAACAATGAAATAGAAAACAAAAACTTGAAAATAAGCAATCTAAGAGCTTCTTGCTATTTGAAACATCAAAAATGTTTGCTGAAGTGCAGACAGGCTAATCAGGAAAAAAATATCAATCTTAATGACCACATGACAGGTACTACAGGTATTTCAAAGACAGTAAGGAAATCTTATGAAAAACTTCATGTTATAAAATTCATTTTGTAAAACATAAAACTATTATTTGAAAGATATGCACTATCAATCCATTTATGTATTCCTATACATGTAACATACTCTCTATACAAGATATAATCTCAGCAGTTCCATATCTATTTGAAATTTAAATCCATAAAAATACCTTACCCAAGAATACGGGAAAATGTGTTAAATTTTTTAACCAAAACTTTCTATAAAATAAAGACATTAACACTTTCCAACTCATTTTATTAGAATAACAACATTGTCAATAACAAAAAAATAAAAGGAGAATTTTAAAAAGACCATATGAATCATGAATACAGTCCCACGAATTCTTAAAAGTTCATCGGGTTGAAATCACTGACCTTTTGAAAGTCTGATGCATCGTACAAAGTTGAGTTTTTCCCAGAAATACACATTTAGTTTAAAAATGAAAATTGAATTAATATAAATTACATCCTTACCACATTCAAAAAGAAATATCATTGTAATATTTATATAATGCAGGAAAACATCCGAAGTAATTCAATATACACTTATTATAAAATCTTTAACAAATTTAAAATTGAACAACTATTCCTCAACTTCAAACATTTATGAAAACCTACAGCTAATATAATACTCATGATTCAAAGTTGGAAGAATTCATGCAAATATCAAGAACAAAAGAAGAATATACCTTCCCACTACTTTTAACTGACCTCATGGCTGCATGTCCTAGCCAGTGCAATAGGAATGTAAAATATAAATACATAATATAATGATATGAAAGAAAGAAAGAAAAATTTTTAAAACTTTGAAAAGGAATGATGTGAATTTTATGAATTACTCAAGTAATTGATCAATAGAAAGTCATCCTAAGTAGTCATTAAGATATTTTTTGAGGCAGAGGATTAAAAATTTACAATCTAATTCTTAAATTTGATATGAACCTTACAAAATCTAGAATAGCAAGAATTTCATCAAGCAATAACATGTTTTAAGGACCTGATATTGACCCCCCCATAAAGCTATAATAATTATGAAAATGAGTTATTGATATAAGAAAAGTATATATATATATATATATATATATTTGCAAAACAACATAAATTTCAGAAATAGATCTAACTCTATAAAGTCAATTTAGTTGTAGCAAAGAAATTTTTAAAACAGAAATTTGGAAAATATGGTCCTTCTCAAAAATGTTAAAACAATTGAAGTAGCAGTTTAAAAAAAAATCACAAATTTTATCTAATTCCATACACAAAAGTTTACTTCAAATCAATAGCAGATATAAATGTTAAGAGCTTGCAGAAGAAAATATATGTGGTATTTACAAAACCAGAAATACAGACCCAAGGAACAGAATAGAGAATGCAAAAATAACTATAGTAATATATAATTTAGAAGTCAATTTTCTAACAGAAAATAATACGGAATGTTTAAAAATCACAACATGAATAAAGATAACAGAAGATTACTTGCTTTGACACACTAAAATTGAGAACTGAAATAATTTATATCATCACAACTCTTTTTTTCTTTAAGAAAATCCTACCGAGCAAATTACAATTATAAATCACTAAGTAACATCATCGATAGTATAAGAAAATTCTTGGAAACCAACTTATATTGACAAACACTCTACTTTTCTGGGCAAATGGCTTCTCATCAGGAACATCAGTTTATTCATTACCTAACCAAGAATCTGACCACTGAAAATTGCTGTAAGTCTTTGCCTCCCTGGGATACAGGTTTTGCCTAATCCCACTCAAGTGCCTGCATTTGAAAACTTGGTTTGAACTACTGTTCTCTTACACACACACACACACACACACACACACACACACGTTTTCTTCTTTTTCCTTTCAACACATCACAGAGAATGTCAAGATGGTATCCTCCATTGCTGCCATAAATTACTAAGGTCTGCTTTTCTTATCAAGTCTTATGTATTGACTATTATGAGAAAATAGAATTCGGAATAAACACATATCAAAATTGTATCCCATACAAAGATTTTAAACAGGACAGGAAAAAAAAAAAAAAGCTATATTCATTAAAGAAACATGTACTTGGTGATATGATATTAAATGACATCTTGTATTCCTGTAACAAATAATTTGGAAAAATTAGATTGAAGGTTTATATCACATTTGAAGAAAAGAAAAGCTGTCAAGTAAATGAAACCAAAATGATAAAAAAAAAAAAGAACTGTAATAGTAAAATTTAAAAGATGGGGATTTCGTTTGTTTGTTTTGCTTTGCTTTGCTTTAGGTACCAGGGGCACTAAACCACTGAAGGTGGTTAGAGGGAGCTCAGAGGCATGGCCCTACAAGCTGTCTCATCAAACGAAAATGAAGTTCTTTGAGCTTTGTAATGATTGGTTGTTATAATGGGTCTTTTCACATGGCAGGGGATTGTTTTAAAGTGAGAATCTTATACATTTTTGGAAGGCTACTTAAGTTTTGTTCGTGATTATCAAGGACGTTTAGAGGAAATAGTCTACTAAGTTTTGATTTCATGGTTTAACTCTTTTTGCCTGTTCAGGAGATTCTCAACTCTGGGCTCAATTTTATTTTATTTTAATATTTCCCTTCTTTTTCTTAGCCTTTCTGATTAACTGATAAAGGTCATCTAAAGATCATCAAACAGACTTTCAATAGGTTTTTTCTCTGATTCAGTTTATTACGTTTTGTTGCTCAATCCCCATGGAGATCATTTGAGAAGTCAGTGATTGCTGCCAAGCTTTTAAGACTTGAGAAAACATAATGCACAGAGGATATTGTCAAAGTGACTAATAGAAGACAATATAAAAATTTTGAAATATACCCAGAAACAACGACTCCTAAGCTAAAATTTGACCAAATATTTCAAGGAAAGAACCAGCCACCAAATGAAATATTTATTATCTAATCTTTAAAAAAAATTAAGCATTGATTAAGGAGTCTTAATTTTATACCAAAATAGCATTTTCTTTTTCTGATAAATGCATAAGCCTCTCCTTTCTGAGGAATTAGTATGTCATTCATTCTCTTAAACTGTAGTAATATAGAAACTAAATTTCCCATTCTATATTATACTGTTCAAAGAGAATTTATCATTGTATTAAAAAAATACAATAGCAAGCGCAGAACATTAACTTAGTTTTTGAGTCAAGAAGGAAGCTAGTCAACATTTGCAGATTTTAACTTGCAGCATTTTTAGATGGTGAAATAGGATAGCTGGTGAACTCTTATGGATTCTTTTGGTTCCCATTTTGAATATTTCTAGTTACTACCATCGAATGTTCTCTCAAAATCTTTGTTTGGCACACAAATAGGCATAAAATTTACACATGTAAAACTGGTTGTGGTAATGTCTCTGAAATTTATATTTAATCATCCAGTGTTAGTTTGCAAGTCTTTGAAAAACTATAGTTTTAGATTTATGTGAAAAAGGAGAATTAAGGATCCAAACTTGAAGTTAATCAATGTAGAAAAAGTCAGATAACAAGTGTACTTCAGTTTTCTACAGAAATATAATCTTTCTCTTTATAGGAATCACCATTTAAAAAACAATTATAGTAAGAGTAATTTGTTAAATAAACCTAGTCTCTAATTACAAAAAGAATCATGATTCAATTTTTTTTTAAGTATGTATGAAATTTCACTAGAAGCTTTGAAAAACATTCGTGGGGCAAGAGTTTCTTCAACTCCATAAAGTCAACCTTAGTTCCCTAAAACTGTCAAGTACAAAGAGTATCAGATTAGATTATTAAAAGCCCCTTCAGAGTAAGAAGCTAATCTATAGACTTGAACCATTACATACTTTTTACAAGAAAAATAACTTCTTTTGGCCCTAATGCAAATATGTATACTGCCATGAAATTAAAAAAAAAATTAGTAAGAGTTTCTAAATATTAGAGAGATATATAGGAAGACAAAGAAAAATATTTTTGTTTATAAAAGTATACTTAACCAAATTGCTGTAGGTTATAGCTATCATAATAAAAAAGAAAGAGAAAAAGGTCATTAAATCAAGAAAACAAAATATTAAAAAATCATCAATGTTTTACAAGAAATGTTATAAAAAGTTTAATTATCATTATTGGTTAAATTGAGTCATGCAATTAATTTTTGTTTTGCTTGATCTTGGGTAAGAAGGTTTTACAAATTGATTTATCCATTAAAATTCCAGAAATTCCTACCAGTTTGATGGAATGAACATAAATTAGTCATTAGAAATCTGTCAGAGCATTTTCTATAAATTTCTGGCAATTATTTTATCATAATTATTTATAGAAAATTGAGAAAATCATCAGATTAAGACGATAGGTGCATTTCACACGACAGAAGAGTTAACGTGTTCAGTTAACAATATTAAGAAAATTCATCACAATGTAATAGACAGATTTTTTTTCTTTTTTAAAAATTTTATTTGTTTATATTTTTATAGACTGGATTTTGATTCATTGTACACAAATGGGGTACAACTTTTCATTTCCATTGTTGTATACAATATAGATTAACACCATTCATGTAATCATACATGTACAAAGGGGAAAGATGTCTGTCTCATTCCACTATCTTTCCTTTCCCCACCTCCTCCCTCTACACAATCCAAAGTTCCTCCATTCTTCTCCTGCCTGCCCCCTGCATCATGTATCATCATTCACTTATCAGAGAAAACATTCTGTCTTTGGTTTTGGGGGTTTGACTTATTTTACTCAGCATGATATTCTTCAGCGCTATCCATTTACTTGCAAATGCCATATTATTCTTCTTTACGACTGAATAAAATTCCATTGTGTATATATACCACAGTTTCTTTATCCATTGAAGCGCATCTAGGTTGGTTCCGCAATCTAGCTATTGTGAATTGAGCTGCTATAAACATTGAGGTGCTGTGTTACTGTAGTGTGCTGGTTTTAAGTCCTTTTGATGCTATATATTTTAATATAATAACTCAAGTTACAAATGATTAGACAGGAAGAACTTTTAGAGTAAGAATTTTTTAGAAATTTTGCATAATTTTGGTTATATTAATAATGCCTTTTTTCACAAAGGTAACCTATGGTAGAATTAGCATTATATTTCCCTTGACATTTTTTTCCAATAACTTAACATCAAGTCTAATTAGTTTCACTTATATCTTTTTATAAGGCAAGAAAGCAAGGTTCCTTTGAGAACTTCTGTAGCCTTTCATACAAACCCCAAAGTTAAAGTCCAAAACTCTTCAGTTATAATATGATTTGGAGAAGTTTTCTAAATAATCAAAGTTCTAAAACACTTGATTAAATATACTCACAAGAGTCTACAAAAGTGCTTAGTCATCAATTCAGAGTGACAAAACATTTAATAACTAAAGAAGAAAGACTCAAACTTGTAAAAAAGTATTAACTCTTTATAAGAGAGGACTATTTTCTTGAAAAATCAAAGCCCTGATGAAGCTAGTTTAGAGCTGAAAAAACTATTTGACAGAGACACAGAAATTGTTTTCTAGAGTAATTATCTAATAGGCATAATAAAACATTTTCAAACTTAATAAGAACAGATTTATATGCAAGAAAACTCAGAATTTTTATCATGGAAACTATCAAACTGTAGCTTTCCATCAGTGCAGTTTCTCAAGTCCAAATTTCACAAATCAATCAATCTAATCTTAACAATTTACTCATACATGAAATTCATTTTCTAATAATTCTTTTCCATAAGTGTTCTACATTTTTTCATATACATTCAGGTTTTAATCCTGTTCTTTTACACTTTTCTATTCTGGAAAAACAAAACATTCTATGGTAGGACAAAAATTACTCTTCTTTACTTAATAAAAATATACAACTCACATCTCATACCTCATATGCATTTATACATATATAGATATATAATATATGCATGTATATACATATATATTATTTACTTAAATACTTATTTATATATCCTCATTTATATAAACCTGTATTCATAATTGCATGCATATTTTTCATGTGAAAGTTATTTCTCCTTGCCCTTATTACTTCTAGTAGTTTCAATAGCATATATTAATTAGAATTCTTAAGTCTTGGTGATCTTCAGCAAAAAATAGGAAGTTCACCATTTCATACTCTTTAAAAGTATATGCATCCCAATGACTGAATATTTTTTAATGTGACTCTGAATTTGTTTACCAGCAAATCCAAATATCTTCAGTTCTTCTGTAATAAACAGTCAAAAAAAGATAAGCTTAAACTTGTATTCAGTAATTAATGGGTTCAGTAGTTTATCTTATTTGGAGATGATACAGAAATTCAATGAATATTTATTTATAATTTAATTTAACCTTAAAATTTAAAGTTATCAAAAGGATTTTGAAAACTTCCTCAAGAAACATTAAACAAAGATTATTTTTGTTGCAATAAATTTTAATTACAGATAATTTGAACTTAATTGATTGTAAACTTAGTTAAAATAAAATAGTGTCATATTTGAGCCAGATAACTTTGAAAAACAAATGTCTGATTTTTATATTTTTTTATAAATTTTATATTTTAAAAAATTTTTAACAGATATCATTACCCTATGTACATGTATGATTACACAATGGTATGAATCTACATTATGAACAACCATGGAAACAAAAAGATGTACCCCATTTGTGTATATTATTTTGTTTGTGTGGGTTTTTTCTTTGTTTGTTTACAAAACCCATAGTATTTTTATCTGGCAAAGATTTCCTAAGTCATATGTTTTTGAAAACCATGTGTGATTATTTTTTATTTTCTGTGAGAGAATATTTAATTTATATTAACTGATAATTCGTAAAAGATTACAAATGAAATTTGACAACATCATCCAGATATAGAAAAATACCAGGTACATATTGTTTAAGTCAGCTTTTGTGTTGTTATAACTAAAAGGATCCAATCAGAACAACTGTTAACGAAAAGTTTATTTGGGAGTTTTTTTTTTTTATTGTATACAAATGTGATACATGTTGTTTCTCTATTTGTACATAGAGTCAAGGCATACCATTTGTGTAATCATACGTTTACTTAGGGCAATGATGTTTATTTTTTTCCCTTCCCCCCACCCCTCCCACCCCTCTTTTCCCTCTATACAGTCCTTCTTTCCTTCATTCTTACCGCTCTCCTTATCCCTAACCCTAAACCTAACCCTAAACCTAATGCTAACCCCTCCCAACCCCCATTATATGTCCTCATCCGCTTATCAGCGAGATCATTCGTCCTTTAGTTTTTTGAGATTGGCTTATCTCACTTAGCATGATATTCTCCAATTTTGTCCATTTGCCTACAAATGCCATAATTTTATCATTCTTCATTGCGGAGTAATATTCCATTGTATATATATGCCACAGTTTCTTTATCCATTCATCAACTGAAGGGCATGTAGGTTGGTTCCACAATCTGGCTATGGTGAATTGAGCAGCAATGAACATTGATGTGGCTGTATCTCTGTAGTATGCTGATTTTAAGTCCTTTGGGTATAGGCCAAGAAGTGGGATAGCTGGGTCAAATGGTGTTTCCATTCCAAGCTTTCTGAGGAATCTCCACACTGCTTTCCAGAGTGGCTGCACTAATTTGCAACCCCACCAGCAATGTATGAGTGTTCCTTTTTCACCACATCCTCGCCAACACCTATTGTTGCTTGTATTCTTGATAATCGCCATTCTAATTGGGGTGAGATGAAATCTTAGGGGAGTTTTGATTTGCATTTCCCTTATTACTAGGGATGTTGAACATTTCTTCATATATCTGTTGATTACTTGTACATCTTCTTCTGTGAAGTGTCTGTTCATTTCCTTAGACCATTTGTTGATTGGATTATTTGTATTCTTCATGTAGAATTTTTTGAGTTCTTTATAGATTCTGGAAATTAGCGCTCTATCTGAGGTATGGTTGGCAAAAATATTCTCCCACTCTGTAGGCTCTCTCTTCACATTTCTGATAGTTTCCTGTGCTGAGAGAAAGCTTTTTAGTTTGAATCTATCCCAGTTATTGATTCTTGCTTTTATTTCTTGTGCTATGGGAGTCCTGTTAAGGAAGTCTGATTCTAAGCCAACAAGTTGAAGATTTGGACCTACTTGTTCTTGTATAAGATGCAGGGTCTCTGGTCTCATTCCGAGGTCCTTGATCCATTTTGAGTTGAGTTTTGTGTAGGGTGAGAGATAGGGGTTTAATTTCATTCTATTGCATATGGTTTTCCAGTTTTCCCAGCACCATTTGTTGAAGAGGCTATCTTTTCTCCATTGCATATGTTTGGAACCTTTGTCTAGTATGAGAAAATTGTATTTATTTGGGTTTGTGTCCATGTCCTCTATTCTGTACCATTGATCTACCTGTCTATTTTGGTACCAATACCATGTCGTTTTTGTTACTATTGCTTTGTAGTAGAGTTGAAGATCTGGTATTGCAATACCCCCTGCTTCGCTCTTGCTACTGAGGATTGCTTTAGCTATTCTAGGTTTTTTATTCTTCCAGATGAATTTCATAATTGCTTGCTCTATTTCTGCAAGGTACATCATTGGGATTTTAATTGGAATTGCATTGAATCTGTATAGCACTTTTGGTAGTATAGCCATTTTGACAATATTAATTCTGCCTATCCAGGAACATGGGAGATCTTTCCATCTTCTAAGGTTTTCTTTAATTTCTTTCTTTAGTGTTCTGTAGTTCTCATTGTAGAGGTCTTTCACCTCTTTTGTGAGATTGATTCCCAAGTATTTTATTTTTTTTGATGCTATTGTGAATGGGGTAGTTTTCCTAATTTCTCTTTCTGAAGATTCATCACTTATGTATAAAAATGCATTGGATTTATGAGCATTGATCTTGTAACCTGCTACTTTACTGAATTCACTTATGAGTTCTAAAAGTTTTCTGGTGGAATTTCCAGGTTCCTCTAAATATATAATCATGTCGTCAGCGAACAGGGATAGTTTGAGTTCTTCTTTTCCTATTCGTATCCCTTTAATTTCTTTGGTTTGTCTGATTGCTCTGGCTAGAGTCTCAAGGACGATGTTGAATAGAAGTGGTGAAAGAGGGCATCCCTGCCTTGTTCCAGTTTTTAGGGGGAACGCTTTCAGTTTTTCACCATTTAGAATGATATTGGCCATGGGCTTAGCGTAGATGGCCTTTATAATGTTAAGGAATGTTCCCACTACCCCAATTTTTTCTAGTGTTTTGAGCATGAAGGGATGCTGTGTTTTATAGAATGCTTTTTCTGCATCTATTGAAATAATCATGTGATTCTTAACTTTAAGTCTGTTGATATGGTGAATGACATTTATTGATTTCCAAATGTTGAACCAACCTTGCATCCCTGGGATAAAACCCACTTGATCTGGTGCACTATCTTTTTAATATATATTTGTATGCGATTTGCTAAAATTTTGTTGAGAATTTTTGCGTCGATGTTCATTAAGGATAGTGGTCTGAAATTTTCTTTTCTCGATGTGTCTCTGTCTGGTTTAGGTATCAGGGTGATATTGGCTTCATAGAACGAGTTGGGGAGAGTTCCCTCCTCTTCTATTTCATGGAATAGTTTGAGGAGTATTGGAATGAGCTCTTCTTTAAAGGTTTTGTAGAACTCGGCTGAGAACCCATCTGGTCCTGGACTTTTCTTTGTTGGTAGGCTTTTGATGACCTCTTCTATTTCATTGCTTGAAATTGGTTTATTTAAGTTGTGTATGTCCTCCTCGTTCAGTTTAGGTAATTCATATGTCTCTAGAAATTTGTTGATGTCTTCGAGGTTTTCTGTTTTGTTGGAGTATAGATTTTCGAAATAGCTTCTAATTATGTTTTGTATTTCACTCGTGTCTGTTGTGATGTTTCCTTGTTCATTCCGAATTTTAGTAATTTGAGTTTTCTCCCTCTTTCTCTTTGTTAGTATGGCTAAGGGTTTATCAATTTTATTTATTTTTTCAAAGAACCAACTATTTATTTTGCTAATTTTTCCAATTGTTTCTTTTGTTTTGATTTCATTGATTTCGGCTCTGATTTTAACTATTTCCTGTCTTCTACTACTTTTGGTATTGGTCTGCTCTTCTTTTTCTGGCGCTTTGAGCTGTAGTGTTAAGTCGTTTATTTGTTGATTTCTACTTCTTTTTTTGAATGCGCCCCATGAAATAAATCTTCCTCTAAGTACTGCTTTCATAGTGTCCCAGAGATTTTGATATGATGTGTCTTTGTTCTCGTTTACTTCTAAGAATTTTTTTATTTCCCTCCTGATGTCTTCTGTTATCCATTCATCATATAATAGTGTATTATTTAATCTCCAGTATTGGAGAAGTTTCTGTTTTATATTCTGTCATTTATTTCTAATTTCAATCCATTATGATCTGATAGAGTACAAGGGAGTATCTCTATCTTCTTGTATTTGCTAACAGTAGCTTTGTGGAATAAAATATGGTCTATTTTAGAGAAGGATCCATGTGCTGCTGAGAAGAAAGTGTATTCGTTCTTTGTTGGATGGTATATTCTATATATGTCCGTTAAGTCTAAATTGTTGATTGTGTTGTTGAGATCTATAGTTTCTTTATTCAATTTTTGTTTGGACGATCTATCCAGTGGTGAGAGAGGTGTGTTAAAATCGCCTAGTATTATTGTGTTGTTGTCTATTTGATTTCTGGAATTGAGAAGAATTTGTTTGACATACGTGGATGAGCCAATGTTCGGGGCATAGATATTTATGATTGTTATGTCTTGTTGATTTATGCTTCCCTTAAGCAGCATGTAATGTCCTTCTTTATCCCTTCTGACTAGTTTTGGTTTGCGGTCCATATTATCTGAAATGAGGATGGATACTCCAACTTTTTTGCTGTGTCCGTGTGCATGGTATGTTTTTCCCCATCCTTTCACCTTTAGTCTATGGGTGTCTCTTTGTATGAGATGAGTCTCTTGCAGGCAGCATATTGTTGGATTTTTCTTTTTAATACAACCTGCCAGTCTGTGTCTTTTGATTGATGAATTCAGGCCATTAACATTCAGGGTTATTATTGTGATATGATTTGTATTCCCAGTCAATTGCTCATATTTGTTTTTGACATGATTTGGTTTCTCCTTTATTTGGCTATTCCTTTAGGCTAGCGCCTCCTGTTGCTAATTTGCATCGTTGTTTTTCATCTCTTCCTCATGGAATATTTTGCTGAGAATGTTCTGTAATGCTGGCTTTCTTTTTGTAAATTCCTTTAGCTTTTGTTTATCATGGAAGGATCTTATTTCATCGTCAAATTTGAAGGTAAATTTTGCTGGGTATAAGATTCTTGGTTGGCATCCGTTTTCTTTCAGGGCTTGGTATATGTTGTTCCAGGCCCTTCTAGCTTTTAGGGTCTGGATTGAAAAATCTGCTGATATTCTTATTGGTTTCCCTCTGAATGTAATTTGATTCTTTTCTCTCGCGGCCTTTAAAATTCTGTCTTTATTTTGTATGTTAGGTATTTTCATAATAATGTGCCTTGGTGTGGGTCTGTTGTAATTTTGCATGTTTGGAGTTCTATAAGCCTCTTGTACTTGGTTTTCCATTTCATTCTTCAGATTTGGGAAATTTTCTGTTATTATTTCATTGAATAGATTGTTCATTCCTTTGGTTTGTTTCTCTAAGCCTTCCTCAATCCCAATAATTCTTAAATTTGGCCTTTTCATGATATCCCATAATTCTTGTAGATTCTGTTCATGATTTCTTACCATCTTTTCTGTTTGACCAACTTTGCTTTCAAGATTAAATAATTTGTCTTCAATGTCTGAGGTTCTGTCTTCCAGGTGTTCTATCCTATTGGTTATGCTTTCTATGGAGTTTTATACTTGGTTTATTGTTTCCTTCATTTCAAGGATTTCAGTTTGTTTTTTTTTCAGTATCTCTAACTCTTTATTGAAATGATCTCTTGCTTCCCGTATTTGGTCTTTTAACTGTTGATTGGTGCGATCATCTAATGCCTGCATTTGCTCTTTCATCTCCTCCCTCAATGCCTGCATTTGCTCTTTCATCTCCTCATTAGCTTCCCTGATCGTTTTAATTACGTACATTCTGAACTCCCTTTCTGACATTTCTTCTGCTGTGCTGTCATTGGGTTTTATTGATGTAGTATCTAGGTTTGTTTGGGACATTTTCTTCCCTTGTTTTCTCATATTGGTCAGCTGTCAGTGGGACCCTGAGATATTGCAGTTTTACGCTATTGGCTTATAGTGTCCCGGTAGATTTCCAGTGTATCACCTCCCAGCCTTCAGTAGCCTGATGTCTTGGAGGAATCTGATAAAGCAGCGCATCCGAAGAAAACTGCCCCTAGCCCCCTACTGGTTCCATGGTTTGGAACTGGCTCTGTGCGGAAAGGCTCTCACTGTGGGCCTGCACCGTGCAGCTGGCCGTGTGGGAGGAGCCCACTGCCGGAGTGTGGAAGGCTACCTTGGGAAGACTCTAACTGCCCTGCCCGGCTCTGATAAGCCACCTCTATCTGGGCCTGCCACCCAGGCCGAGCTTTACCCAGTGGGCAGACTCTCCTGTGGCTCTATTTCAGTCCGAGTCTCTCAATGCCTCCCCTTCTTAACTCCTGGGTTCTGGAGCGACTGGGGGTGCAGTCTCCCTCTAGGCCGCCATCTTGGATCGCCCCGTGAAGAGAGTCTGTGACCGGAGTGGGCAGAGCCGCCTGAAGAAGTCTCTGGCTGCCCTGCCCTGATCCCAGAGGCTGCTTACGGATCTAAGCTCTCCGTTGGTTTGGGGGCTTGTGGCTGGTTCTATGTAGAAAACCTCTCACTGGGCAGTCTGGTCTGAGAAGCTAGCCTTGAAAGGCACCTCCCACCGCAGGGGTCCAGGCTACTTGGGTAGGTCTCTGGCTGCCCTATCCTGGTCCCTGAAGCTGCTTGTGTGCCAGAGTACGCTGTGCTGCGCTGGCTCCAGTACTTGGAGCTTGTTCTTGTCAGAAAGGCTCTCACTAGCGGGCCCGCTCCAGGAACCTGGAGAAGCTGGCTGTGTGGGCGGGGCCCACCTCCAGAGTGCGCAGGGCTGCCTGTGGAAGACTCTAGCTGCCCTGCCCGGCTCCGATAAGTCACGTCTATCTGGGCCTGCCACCCAGGCCGAGCTTTACCCAGTGGGCAGACTCACCCGTGGCTCTATTTCAGTCCGAGTCTCTCAATGCCTCCCCTTCTTAACTCCTGGGTTCTGGAGCGACTGGGGGTGCAGTCTCCCTCTAGGCCGCCATCTTGGATCACCTATTTGGGAGTTTATGGTTTCAGAGTTCTCAATTGATAGACAACTGACTCCATTCCTTGGGACTCAAGGTGAGGCTGAATATCATGGCAGAAGAGTGTGGCAGAGGGAAGCAGTTCACGTGACTCTCAGAAAGCAGAGACAGAGAGAGAGAGAGAGAGCGAGAGAGATCTCCCCTTGTTAAATACAAATATATACCCCAATGCCAAGTCCCCAATTCTCCACCTCCTCCAATCACACCCCACCTGCCTCCAGTTCCCACCCAATTAATCCCATCATGGAATAATTTACTGATTGGGTTAAGGCTCTGATAACCCAATCATTTCTTCCCTTCTTGCATTCTCTCACACTGAACTTTTGAAGGATACCTCACATCCAAACCATAAACCTATAAATCTTTTCTTCTTTCACACATGCAAATAAACATCTTCGAGTTTCCATTTAAAAATTTAAGCCAAATGCCAGGTACTGTAATACAATAAATGAAACTCACTAGTTTATAAAAGAAAAGATGAGTTCAAATTTTGTTTCTGTCAACTGACATATGTTAAGATTACTAGTTTATGGGACCAAAGATTTTAACTAAAGATGGTTCCTTTTGGGGCATTAAGGGTTGCTTTGTGTGCTTTTTTTTTAAAGATATTTTTGAGTCATTTTGTCTTTTTAAAGATTCATATCAACTAAATAATGCATTCTGTTGTTTTGAGAAATTTGTGATGGCCTCTTTTAAATGAGTTCCTAAAATGGACTATTTTAACTGAGTTAAAGGTTAAGTAGCCACTGCAGTTTTAAGCCCTTCAAAATTCTGAATTGGCCCTCCAAACTTTACCCATTTTTCTAGAAAAAATCAGATTCCCAGGCTACTGGACTGGATTCCACCCATGTTTACCTCAGTTTTCTCAATACTTATGAACTATGGGAGTCTAGTCAAATGAGATACTGTTTTAGGACCCCGTGAAACATGCCCTCTCTTACTTGTATTGAGCAGAAAAGGGTGACTTACTCAAACTCAGGCAACGAAAAAAAGATATACATAGCAGAATCAGAAAAATCAAAACGCAGGCAGTGAAATTCAGATTCAAACGACCTATCCATGAATTCTCCTCATTGGCCAATGAGAAAGTAGTGAATTCAATGGATTTTGTGGGTAACAACATCTGATTCCCCTCTCCATGCAGGATAGCATTTGTTTCTTGAGCTCAGCCTAATGAATCAAAAACCTACACAGAAAATTTTCTGTCACTCTTTCATGTGACCAGTCCAGTGACTCATACCTTAACTTCACCAAAGACCCAGTTGAGAGCCTTAAATGTTGCCCAACTTTACAATTTATCTTGTTGGTCCAGCATGCATTGCCTTATTTTGGTAATTTATTTTTACTAAAAAATATCATCCTCAAATTGTATAAGATGTTCACTTTCAACCAATCCTCTGCCATCTGAAAATATTAACTTTGAGAGAGAGAGAGAGAGAGAGAGAGAGAGAGAGGGAAAGGGAGAGGGAGATTGGGTATAAGAAAGAAAGAGAAATAGTGAGATTAAAATATTTTACATAGCCAAAAGTGGAGCTTAAACAGATCTTAAAAAATGTGTACTGTGTACAGATTTCTCATGGTCTCTGCCTATGTTGCAAAACTTTTCCAGTTTCTTTTACTATCCAGAAGTAAAACTTCTCTCCTAATCCTTTCTACAAAGCATAAGACACCATTAACTTCCTTATTTTTTTTTCTCTTTAATTTTTTTTTTTTTTTTTTGGTACTGGGGATTGAAAACAGGGGTGTTTTAGTATTAGGTACATCCCCAGTCCTTTTTATTTTTTTATTTTGAAGCAGGGTCTTACTAAATTGCTGATGGTTTCACTAAATATCCGGGGCTGGTCCTGCCTCAGTCTGTCAATTCACTGAGAATACAGGCAAGGATCACCACACTTGACATTATTAGTTTCTTATTTAAAAATACTATCTTTAGTTCTCCATTTATAAATTACATAGTGACTTATTTTATATGGTTTATTTTTTTCATATTTCCTAAATTTCTCAAATATTTCCAAAACTAAAGTTCATCAGAGAACCAGGTCAAAAAAAAAAAAAAATCCCTTCACTTTGTTTTGCCTGTATTTCCCTTTTTGTACTTTTCACTCTCCTGTTTTCTCAATGTTTTTTTCTCTCTTTAATCTTTATCATGGTCTTTTATTTTTGATGTACAAAAAGTACATCAAAAGTGTCATTTAACTTAAATGCCCTCATGCCATTATCCTTATCTGGATCATCGACTTCTTCCAAAGAATATGCTGTGTATGCTACTTTCACTTATGTGTTCACTATTTGCTTTTAACAACAAGCTTCTACCCATTTTAATTTACCAAAATAAAAAAAAAAATTATAAAGCTCTTTTCCTTTGTGTTTTTTTTTACATAAACAACATGGGTTCTAGGACTTACTAATTAGTATTCGAATCATAGATAAGATAGTCTCATAGTCTCTATGATAAGTTAATCTCTATGACATTTTGGTCCTTTTCATATAATATTTCTTTACTTCATTTGATAAAAGATAAATGTAGAATGCTTGGTAAAGGTACAACTAGCATTATTTAATTAGTCATTGTAATTTCTTGATTTTGTTTCTTAATGTAAGCCTTTGGGATTCCTTTCTAATACTTCACAATTCTGGTACTTTATGAGATGCATTTTGGACCTTCTTAAATAGCATTATTTATTGATAAATAAGGGTTCCAAATGTGAAGGAATAGAAAAAGAGAGGAATCTACTGAATCCCAAAGTTGACTTTAAGGGAACAGAGAAATGTATATATCCTGGACAGAGGTGGAACTAAACTATGTCATATTCAAAATAGAGAGCAATCATTCAGATGGCCTTGTGGAAAAGCATCATGGGAGATAAACTAGAGCAGTATGGTCCCAAAGCTGAGATGAATATTTATGTTAATGTCGAACAATCAGAATTACTATACTAAAAAAACATGCCTCACTGATGATTTAAAAAATGCAGTGAAACATCTCAGTAGAGCTGATAGAAAAGAACAACTATGTATTAAATATAGGAGGCCATGAGAATCAAAAGAAAGAACAAAATCCCAGACTTGTAGACTTAGGAAGAATTTCTTGAGGATATGGACCCCAAACTGAACTTAGATGTATTCTCTAATAAAGAGAAATCCAAGTGCATGTCCTTTGGAAAAAGTTAAAATAGTGCCTTGGGAAAACTTTGTACTGGAAGCATACACATGTGAAATGAAAATGAGTAGAAGAAACAGTGTAGATTAATTGATGCTATAATCAGACGGGTCTTGTAAATCATGATAAAGCACTTGGATTCATACTTAAGCAAAATATTAACAGTAGAATACTTCTACTTCTTAATCATGTTCAAGTCATGGAATATCTTCTTCGCAAAAATGTATTTCTTGAAAATTTATAACTAATAAGTATCAAATGAGAAATCAGAGTCACGTCATGTTTAATAGTCATACCAGGAATGGTATGAGTCACATGTGTAGCTCTCCCAAGAGAGCTTTGGACAGTAGAAAGAACCATGAATGATAATCCTAATTCTATGCCATAATATTAAAATAAGAATTCTGAAACTATAAAATGTATGTGGTCTGTCTTTGTACTTAAAGCAAATTCTAAGGAAAAGGTGATATTAGGAGTTTGGAGCTCTTCAGGTTAAGTATTGTCACCTCCTCTCACATTCTGTCATGAAAAGGACTATAAAATACACAGTAATAGCTTTCCTTCTTACTCAGGGGGACTTTAATAACTACTATATATGTCTATTTCCAAATTCTTACACCGATACCTGACTAAAATTTCTAAATTTTGCAAACTTTCCCTTAAGGATTTTTGTCTGAAATTCCATATTGATAAATTTTAAGTAGTGGATTTAGATCTACTTTTTTAGATATAGATTTTTTCTTTTGAAAATAATTGGCATGATTATAAGCATCTATACATACTGTGACCAAGAAATGTTGAGAAGTATGCCTACAATGTTAGATGTATATATTTGATTTAGTTCACTACCATTTTGTATCTATTTGACTTTACTCACAAATACATTATAGCTCAGGTTTAATTTAATTCCATGTTTCATGAATTTGAGCACTGTATTGATATTCCTGAACTCTTAATTATAATCATTGTTAGATAAAGAATAAAGCATGATAATGTTCTGACTTCAAACTTCCTGGCTTATTGAATTATTACATGTCTAAAAACAACAGCATTTTGCTCATTTGAATGCTTACACCTAACACATTTGAAAAACTAAGGCATTTGTACTCTAGTCTTTGGAAGAACTTTGAACTCAACCTACTTTAAAAATAGCCAACTTTCTGAGGTCTGTGTGGACTATCTAATTGGTATGAGTGAAGCATAGTGGAATACAGCAGCTAAATTTGTATGCAAGAGTCAGCATAAGAAGTATGACACTCACCGTGAAAGCAGGAAACAGCAAGCCAACAGTTCAGAACTAGTCATTCAAATGGACTCAAGGTCACTTGCTTTTGTCTACCTTTCTTACAAAGAGTTACATAGAGTTGGGAGATGGAAAAAATGAATTTTTCATGAAATATTATGCCGGAGGAAAAGGGAAAAAAATATTCCTCTGTGTAGACCTAGAGCAAAATATAAGGCTGGTAGAGAAAAAATTGTCATAGGCAAAGCTTGTCTCTTTCTTCGACGACACTGTTGGGTGAAATGAAGATTGGCAATGACTTAATAATGTATCCATTTCCCTTGAGCAGAAATCTGGATGATAAAGGAATTAGAAAAAGTATCTTCTATCTTTGCTTAGGGAATGATTCAGAATTCCCTGTATCAAGAGCTAAATATAGAATTTTTAACACACAGGGAAATATACACACATGGGTCTGTTAAAGATTTGCAAAATTCATGCTAATTTCTTCTCTAATACATAAAATTAAATGTGAATTCATAATTATAAAAGACATTTTGAGCACATCAGTAAATGCCTTCTTTCTTTTCAACATCTAATGGTACTACAATTTCTGTGGAACCCATTGTGAATCCTGTGCCCCTTTTATGTGGGGAGAGAATAAAAGAAAAATGGATAAAATTAAAAAGACAGAAAGCAAAGAGAGATATTAAGATGTGAAGAAAAAAGGAAGAAAGGAAGATAAGGAAGAAGGGAAGAAGAGAGGAACGACAGAAGAGGGAAAAGATTGTATAATATAAGATGTATACAAGTATATATAACTATACATGTAATCAATATGAATATCAGTTAGAAAAATAAATATGTATGAGTGTTTTAATGGCTTATTTATATTTTAACCACCATCATGTTTATTTAAATTCATTTAAAATTGCCAATCTGATGTGAACATTTCCTAGAAATATAAAAAAAATACATTTTTAAAAATTGTTCAAATCAACATTTTGATAGATAATCTATATGGGTCACTCTCCTATCTACCAATTTTACATTGTTTTACTATTTTTCCTATATTCAAATTCAAGTATACCTACTTCTGTGAAAATTGCTGCATATTTTCCAAAGCCATTTTTTTCTTCCTTCCTTTTCACTTTCTCTCTTTCCTTAAAAACCTTCCTACTTTCCTTACCTATCTTCTTAGTTTTTTTTTTTTTTTCTTTTCTGTTACCTGCTTGTCTTCCTGCCTTCCTTATTTAATCTAACTTCTTCTGATTACATATAAAAGTATACCTGGATATCACCAGGTTTCAGAGTTTCTGATCAGAAATGTTGAAGTTATTATTAAAACTCTTATCATTACCATCTATATTAGAAAGTAAAAAGAGGCAAAATGATTAAAATGCCTAAATAATGGCAGATAATTAAACAGATAAATGAAATTAACTGGAAAACAGTTAGAAATAAGGGGCAGGTAAATTAAATAGCATCTGCTTTTCACTGATTGCTATTGGTTTTACTGACTAAAGAGATGATGAGCTAGTAAATTCTGTTACCTTAGGGAATGCAGGAGCAATGACCATGGGACATAGTTCTGTTACCTGAATTTAAATGTCATCTGAAGGAATGACCTCAAGGAAATGATGCTAGGTTCTATTTCGAATTTGACAATCTTACTATGAAAATGATAACAAAAGTCCTCTTGTCAGGAGTAGTGCAAAATGTTATGATATGGCAAAAAATCACTGAGGACAAAATTATCACAATTAAAACAAAACTGGCTGTTAGGGCATAGTAAAGTTTGATTTGCTGTCAATTTGTATGAGCCAGGAATGACAAGGTACAAAGCTTTGGCATCTACTCTAGCAACTGAGCTGTCAATTCTCATGAGTGTCTCCTATAAATATATGCAGTATGTTTAATTGTAAAGGATGGAATCAGGGTGAAATTACTCTAGGCTTAGAGCATAATTTATTTTGAACAGATAGACAAGTTAAAGTTCCTCAATTCATGACATTGAAAGTGAGAAGCTAATTTTGACCACTGTTTCTACATTTTATTCAAGTCCCTACTTTCCATTTTATATAATGTATATGTCTCATACTTTCTGACTTCTGGCTGACTTATCCATAGGGAATATATTTATGAGAAATAAAAATTACACTCAGTGTGTCTATCAAGTTATAATTCTACTTCTACACACACACACACACACACACACACACACACACACCAATAAAATGCATATGACACTTTTCCCACAGGCTACTAAACAACCAATGTTAAAGACCTGAAGGTTAAATCAACTATTTGAAAGTTTTCTTTTAACTTTCATATGTCTCTAAATTACTCTTTAATAATATATTCTTGGCAGTTATAAAGTAGATGTTAGGTTTATTCTGAAGAGGAATGTCCATTAAGGATTTTGTTTGCTTTCTTATAATTTTTGAAAAAAAAATTTAAATTTAAACATACTACTTTATCAAGCTTAAATTGCCGGATTTTTAATGAAAAGAAGTTATATCAACAGTTTCATTTGTTATAGACAACAATATTGTTTCTGTTAGTCTATTACCTACGTGAGCAGAGGATTCTCCTTCACTCTCCTCTTTTTCACATTGGATGAGAGCACTTGGCACATAGTAGGGGCATCCATTTATAGAAGGCAAGAATACAATGGTACTATGCCTGTTCATTTGTTTTCCTTTATCCTTTTTACACTGAATAGGAACAGAATTATTTAGAGGCTTTAATTGTGTGAGTTCATGAGATGCGACCTTGCATCCTCTTGTGTGTCTGTGTTGCTGGGAGACCTAGGTTACTGCCTACAATTTGTTTTTGTTCTGAATAAAGCTGCAGAAACCAAATCCAACAGCTCTTGGCAAGGAAGCTCCCTTTATCACGTACCTCCCTCCCTTGGGACTTGGAGAGTCTTCTTTTCCTGGAAGACCTAGCATTTGTGATTCTTTATACCTACTGTGGCCCCTTGAGATATATTATCTCCAAATTTCAACAGAAAAGTTGGATTGACATTTTCTCACATTATTTTTCACACTTCTAACTCTCATGAAAATAAGAACCACTTGGTGACAACAATACCGGTGATATTGCTGCTTCTGTCATTAACTCTTTACAATAGTTACCACAACTTAATCTAGTTTTTCTAACTTTATTTTTAGCTTTCTATTTCTTTTGGATTTCATTTTGATTCATTGGAGTTTTCGACAATAATCTTCATTATGGTACATAGTATAATAATTATAAATGTCAGCATCAAAAACTATCTGTAGGAACTTTCTCCTTAACCTTTCAAAATTTTACAGTTTTATTATGAACGTAATAATCAGTTTTTCACTATTATCAGTAATGGTAATTTTAATTAAGGAAATATTTTATACATTTGCTTCTAGAGTCTAGCACCCCTAATTTATTTAGAGACTTTCTTTTCTTTCTCTCAAGCTACAGAACAGTGAAAGAAGAAAGATACTATTATGAAGAGTTTCCCCAGGTGATATTTAAAACGTTTTCTAAAGTCTTTTCAAAATCACAGCATTATGTAAGTTTCTCCACTAATGTACATCTCTCTCACATCCTACACTAGGAAATGGCAAACATTTTTCTTAAAGGGACAGATGGTAAGTATTGTAGATTTCCAGGCCAGATGATTTTCATCACAATTGCTACTCAGTTTTTAGATTATGAAAGGAGACATAACAGTAACCAAGGGGCGTGGTGGCTTATATCACTCAAATTCTGAACACTTTTATTAGTTTTTATAGATGCAATGACAAAATACACACACACACACACACACACACACACACACACACACATAGTAAGCAGTTGAAACAATAGGAACTTATTTTCTCACAGTTCTGCAGGCTAGAAGTTGTTGGAGTTGCTGGGAAGTTCAGTTTATTCAAAGCCTCTTTCCTTGAATTCAGATGATGACCTTTTATGTCATCAAATTTTGCATGGATCTGTTGGTGTCTCTTCATATGTCCAAACTTCCTCTTCTTGTAAGAACGTAAGTCAGATTGAATTAGAGTTTTTGTTTGTTTGTTTGTTTTTGATGAAGAAGTGTGTTTATTTGGGATATGTTAGGAGTACAGAGAGAGAACTAAACTTCTTCCCTCATGGACAGAAAGCCAGGACCAGCAAGAACTAATAGCACAGTGGTACACACCTATAATTACAGCCATTTGGAAGACTGAGGCAGAAAGATCACAAATTCCAGTCTAGTCTGGTCAACTTAGTAAGAAACTTATCTCAAAAAATAATCATAATAAAATAAAACAAAACTGGTCTCAGATCCTAAATGAGATTTAGGGAAAGGTCCCAGAACTAGAAGCTAGCTGAATTTCCATGAGAAGAGGCCTGACTCCAGGGTGGATAATCTGTTAGAAGGAAGAAGGAAGCTTTCTGTAAGACTTCTTTTTGACTTAATTACCTTTAAAGGCCTCATCTCCAAATTCAGGGATATTCTGAGGTGCTAGAGCTTAAACCTTCAACATATTTTGAATTATGCATAAACAATTTGGCCAAGAAAAACAATAAAATTTGAAATTCATTAGTTTTCAAGGGTCCTGACAAGTCATTTTTCTTTTCAATTTCTTTAAACGTTTGAAACTGTGAAACCATTGTTAGCTCTCAGGTCACACATAAACAAGCAGCAGGGCAGATTTCACTCAAGCTCTTGGTTTGCCAACATCAAACTTGGAAGCCCACTTTTTTCCCCCTTAAGCTATACTTGCATCAGAATACTTACATGTATCAAATTACAATTAAAGTATAATGGCATTTTAGTAATTACAAGAGAATGTCTACATTAAAATTTAATTTTATATCTAAACCACAAAGTAACTCAACAAATGCAAAAAGAGAAAAAAACTTCGTTAGGCCGGACGCATCAGACCATTCTTAAAGGATATAGCTTTGTTTATTTTCATGTTTTAACTTAGTTTTGAAAGGATATACATGAAAATATAATGCATTATGTTTGAATATTAGTCAAAATTTAAATTTTTGTGTGATTTTTTTGTCATTTGTTCTCACATTTTCGCTTGTAAATGCACTGATAGTTTATTTTTCAATTATCTTGTCAGTGTTAAATAATCAAGAATAATGTCTGGTCTATTACGGATGAGCACATACAAATAAATAAATGAACTAAAGTAGGAAGACATCATAATCCTCAATTATACCTAGATAAACTGAGGCTCAGAAAGTTTAAATAATTATCATATGATTAAATTCAAATATTTAACAGGTAACAGATTTTTTATATCCTGTATTACTTAATTTGGATGCATATTATCTTCTATTTAATAATGTATTTATATGATAGTCCAGAGTTAAAAATCTGTGTCTTTTGTGAATATTTGCTACTATTCTATGTATATTTAATGAAATGATTTTAGGGCAACAGCTGTTAACATTAGAAAATTCTTTTGATTTATATTTTTAAAACGTGCTATAATATAAGCATCCTAAAATAATTAGAACATGACATTTTTTCTAAGTATGGGAAACAGCCATGAAAACATGCAGTTATTGTATTATAAGTACAAATATGAATCTATAATTTATTAAATTGTACTTCAGAAATGTATATAATTTGCATAAAATCTTTTGAATGTTTGCAAAGAAAGAAAAGAGTTGAGAAAAATTTTGAAATAAAAAGCATCCTGGAAAACTGTGTATGTACATTTATGTCTTTTTCTACCTTCATTACATTCATTTTTTATGAGACATAAGAAGTAAAAGTACAAACAAAGCAGTAAAGAAAATTCAACAAGAATGTCATGATAGCATTAATTAAAATATCTGGAAGATACAATGCAAAGATTGAAAAGTCAAAGATTGCATGCTGCAAAAGACCTTTATACTATAAGTTCATTCTAGCTTATTGAAAATTTAAAAATGCACCTTAAAATAAGTTAAAGAATGTATTATTTGCTTCTTTTGGTAGTGAATTTTTTGAGCTGTTTATATATTCTGGATATTAATACTCTGTTGGAAAAGTAGTTGGCAAAGATTTTCTCTTCACATTGTTTCTTCTGCTGTGAAGAAGTTTTTTAATTTGATGCCATTCCATATATTGATTCTATTATTTCATGAGATGTAGAAGTTTTATTCAGGAATTCATTGCCTGGGACTATGTGTTGAAGCATTTGTTCTGTGATTTCTTCTAACAGTTGCAAAGTTCTCATCCTTCAATTGATGAAATGTAGTAAATATACATAATGGAGTTCTACTCAGTCATAAAAAGAATGAAATTATGTGATTTAAAATGGATGGAATTAGAGAGCATGATGGTAAGCAAAACACTGATACTCAGAAAGATAAATGCTTTCTCTTATATGTGTTACACATAGGGTGAAAATGATCACATGAAAATGGAAGCAAGATCATTGGAATAGAGGAAGGGTAGAGGGTTGGTGGGAATGCACTGGGGTTAAACTAATCAAATTATGTTATTTGCACATGTAGATGTGCCATAATGAAATCCCCCATTCCATATAATAAATATACATAAATTAAAAAATAAACAAAATCACCCATCAATATTTGTAGTACAAAAATAAATAAATGAAAGAAGACATATCAATGGAAATGTATCCCATATTTATGGTTCTATCAGCATTGCTCAGATGGAAATGCTCTATAAATTAATCTTTTGATCAATATAATACCTATCAAAAAATCCCAGCTGTTTCTTTGTTGTTGTTGTTGTTGTTTTATTTTGTTTGTCTCTTTGCAGAAAATGATAAACAAAAGCTCTGGAAAAATGATCAATTTCATGTCTGAATGGATCAAAAATAAAGTTGATCTTTGATAAGTTTTATAACAAAAATCAAGGAAGCATTTAAAGACTAATGAGCAAAATCACGTCAAATAGACGAATGATCCAGTATAAGGATACCGTCATGGTCAAATTTGCAATGATTTAAATATCAGGAGATCTGAATACAATTGGCTGTAGAAAATTAATATCTTTTAAATCATGCTCATAAATGAAAAATACATCTACTTATAAAGGTTTTTATAATGAATCTACTCATTTAATTTTCATTTCATATTTTAAAATTATAGCAATATGTTCATAAAGGTAATCAAAACAGTTAAATAAAGCATCCATTTTCCACCAATGGTAACAAACATGATACTCATTTTTTCTCTATAAAAATGAGAATTAAGTGAAGAAAAATAGTGCAACTCAGATTGCAAAAGAAAGGCAATGATAAAATTACTAAGCCATCATGAGTTCAACCTCATAAAATAATCAATTTATTTAAGAATCATTAAAATGTAATAAAAATCACTGTATGTGTGTGTGTGTAGATATAGGTGTAATTTTCTTTTTCCATTAATTTATCAATATACACTTAAAGTGATTACTTAACTGGGCTATTGTGAATAATGCTACAATGAACTCAGGAGTGAAGATGCCCTTCATAAACCGATTGTCATTTCTTTGGATATATATTCAGAAGTGAGACTGATGAATCATATAGTAACTATTTTTGAAGACACTCCAAATTTTTTCTATAACAGCCACAAGCATTCTCTTTTCTCTATGCCTCACCCAATATTGGTGTTGATAATTCCTTTATTATTTGTCAGGATTCAGCAGTGAAGTATCAAATCCTGGGCTTTTCTTCTAGGTACATTTTTATTACTGACTCAATCTCCTTACTCTATGTCTTTCAGATTGTCTCATTTGGGTATGTTTCTATGACTTTATTCATTTATTCCAGATTATCCAATTTGTTGGCTACACATACACACACACACACACAATACTCTAAAAAATATACCCTATCTTTGGCAACATGGATCAACCCATAGTACATCTTGGTAAGTGAGGTATGCAGGCACAGAAAAACAGATATTACATGATTATATATGTATGTTTAGAGAGAGAGAGAGAGAGAACACCAACACACACATATGTTGAACTTGCAAAAGTTGCATTCGTGAAAACTGAGAGTATAAGGGTAGTTACCAGGCCTGGGTTTAGAATAAGGAGATGTTAGTCTATGGGATACTAAGTTTCAAACCTGAATAAGCTTTTGAGATCTAGTCTACATCACTGTGACTAAAAGGTAACTTGACAATTGCTAAGTGAGTAAATCTTAAAATATTTTTTGTCACAGAAATGACAGATAAATGTAGTGATGTATATGGTAAGTAGCTTCACTTAATATTTTAACAATGTATATATGTGTGTATATATATATATATATATGAGAAAACTTCATGTTGCCCATCATAAATATACACATATAAATATACACATATTTTGTTAATTATATTTAATCTGGGAAAAAAATGAAAAAAAAAGGTATAAAAAGTTCATAGCTTGTTCTGGACTGAATGTTTGTATCCTCCAAAATTCATATGTTGAACTCTTAACTCTGAATGCTCTGATATTTAGAAATGGGGTATTCAGAAGTTAATTAGGATTTGATTAGGTCATAAGGGTTGGATTTTCATAATGGATTCTATAGTTTTGTTAGATGAAGAGAGAGATATACTCTTAAACAGAAATTTCATATGAAAAGTTAGGCATCAGGAAACCTGAATGGGTACTCTTTCCATGAGCCAAATCAAATAGTACTTTAAATTTAGACTCTCAACCCATCATAACTGTAAGAAATATATTCCTGTTCTTTAAGCCACTCAGTCTGTATACATTATTGTGTACTATTAGACCATGCTAAATAATACATAAATCAAGAACCGAAAAATCACATGCTAAGAAAATGAGATTTATTATTGCCATTACAAACTGGACAAAGAAAGGCATTATATAATGTTGAAAGGTAGGTATATTATTAATATCAAACTCTACAGCAACCCTTATATTAAAAGCTTATTAGAAATGTAATGAGCACAAAAATTAACATGCAGAGGACATGAAGAAAAAATAACAATGAATTTTGCCACAGGTAAATCTTGAAATTTCCAAGAAGTAGAAATTGGCTTTATTAAATCTGTATCCAAAATTAGAAGATAAAATAAATCAATGAATAAAACTATATATGAACAAAATAATGCTAGGTAATCTCTAAATTCTTTAATGCTTAAAAATAAAAGAGAAAGAAAATAACAAGATACCAATCACCCCTATAACTCATTCAAGGGAAAGTACAGGGCAAAATATGTAGATTAGAAATAAAAGGAGTAAAACACACAATCAGTAGAGATTAATATAAATAACTTTAGGGTGATAATTATTGTATAATGAGTTACCTCCAAACTTAGTGACTTTATGACAGCAACATTTATCAAGCCATGGTTTCAGTGCCTAGGAGTCAGCCCTGTCAGGAGCTCAGGGTCTCTCAGGCTTCTGAAAAGGTGTCAGCAGGGGTTGTTATCATCTCAGGTCTCAATTGGTGTTTACTTTAAAGTTCAAACATGAGTTTTTTGGTTCAGACATGAGTGGATTAGATAGTCCTCAGTTCCTTTTTGGCTGTTAGTAGATAACTTTCCTCTGCTCTTGCCAAGGCAGACCATCTCCATGGGGTAATTCACAACATGGCGATTTACTTCACTAGCTTGAGTAAGCAAGAAGAGAGACAGAATGAAAAAGAGAAACAGAAAGAGAGAAGAAAGAAATAAGACAAAAGTCACAGTCTTTTTGTGTTCTGATCTCAGAAGTGGCCTCCAATTACTTTGGTCTTATTCTTCTCTTAGGAGCTGCTCACGCACAAAAAGATGTGATTACATGAAGACATGTATTCAGGAGAAGAAGCTGTGTCTACAGGGGATAAAATCCCCACTTAAAAAATTATATATTTCATAACATAACATGTTATCCAAACATATGTAAGGAGAAATGGAAACATAAATAAACCAACTATGGTGGAAAAGATTTAAAATGAAATCAAACTGGTATTATTGGATCAGTGTTTGTGTTTAATTTGTTTTCTCCCATGAAAGACACCAATAGTTTGTTATCTAAACTTTGGAAAAAATTTCCACAGACTTTAGAATGTTAACAATGAAATTTTCCTAATTTTGTCTATTAAAGTTAAGAGTGACTGATTACATATATTGTAATCATCCCCACTGTATGATTATTTTACCAACATAGTTGGATAATTATTCTCAGTATAGTAGAAAATAAAATTCATGCTTTTAGGAGTATTTTCTATGCATTTACTGCTATACTACTATATTCTCAATAGTTATAGTAGTGCATGGAATATAATATGTATCTAATTTTGACCTTACTCCAAAATTTAAAAAAATCAAAATTACACTGTGATTTTTTAATATAAAAACCATATGTGTCATAGATGAGTATATGAATCAATCATGCATGCTTTGCAATAGATCTCTATGAGAAGTAAGGCAGTGTGCACTAAAACCAGAATATATTAGTGAATCATTAGAATTTCATAAATGTCCATTGCTCTTAAAATTAAATACATAATTAGATAATGGACTAAAGAATAAATATCTTTTCATATACTTTCAAAGATTTCATGAGAAAGGGATACTAAGAGATAAAATTACCTGTAGGATATGTCCAGGAAATATGAAACTGCATAGTATTTTTGATATTATTATTATCATCATCATCATCATCATTTTAGCTAAACATTTCAAAAAGATCAGAATACAGTAAAGAAACAGTTTTTATCTTCTAATAGAAATTTTATTATTCTAGTAATTAATTTGATGATATAATTTATATCAAATAAAATATTTATCAGTCATGAAAAGGCTGTTAGATTATGCTAAATGAAATAAGCCATGGACAGAAGAACAAATACTGTATGATCCCACTCAAGTGGAATACAAAAATTTTATCACATAATAGTTTTGAGTATAATGGGAGTTACCAGAGGCTAGAGAGAGTTGAGGGGACAGAGAGATGAAGAAATTAATCAGTGGGCATACACTACAGTTAGACATGAGTAGGAAACTATGGTGTGCTATTGAACGGCAGGGGACTAGAGCCAACGATTATATACTATACATTTCTACTAATTGAAAGAAAAGATTTGGAAGTTTATATTGTAAAGAAATGAAAAATGCTTGAGGAAATGGATAAGTTTAACTAGATTTGAACATTATACATTATATACATATATTTAAACATCATATAGTATACCATTAATACATATACTTTTATGGTTTTATGTATCCATTAAAATACAGTTAAATAAAAAATCTTAATTGAGTACATTACACAGGAATGAAGGAAATTAATTTAAAATATTTTATGTGTTTAATAGTCCAATATTACTTCATACAACTCTTTAAAACGAAGACGTATCTGATTTTGTTCAGTTCTTTGCAATTCCCTTAGCCAATCACATTCTAACAGCAAAGCCTCTACTGCCGGCAGAGTTCTGAAATGTCTCGTGAGATTTCTATCCCTTGGTGTAAATACCCTGTATTATTCCCTCCCTTCGAATTTGGGCAGAATTAACGTAATTTTGCAGATTTAATTAAGATCCCATATGAATTAACTTTGAGTTAATCAAAAAGAAGATTATCCCAGACAGCTAGGGATCCAATTGGGTGATACATTAAAAGAGACTGAACCCTTTTTAAGGGAAGATATTTGAAGTTACAGAGGGTCTATGGAGAATGCCAACTGACAAGGACCTGACAAGGACCTGAGTATTATCTCTTGGAACTGAGAATGGGCTCATGTTGATAGCTACCAGAAAATAGGAATGTTAGTCACACAACCCCAAGTAAATAAATCCTTCCAACAACCTGAGGAAGCTGGGAAGCAGACTGCTCTTCTGTTCAAACTTCAAGCTGAGGTCACACACAGCCAATGTCTTGATTTCAGTCTTGTCAGATTCTGTACAGAAAGCCCAACCAAAATGTGCTGGACTTCTTACCTATTTCAAATGTCAGATGATAAATCCTATATATATTTCGCTTCTGGGTTGGTTTTAGATCATGAAGGATGTTAGGCTTAATCACTGTGGTTGTGAAAAGTTCCAGAAGTTACACTAGTAAACAGAATTCCCAAATCCTCCTAACCAGAAATTCCCATAGTTTTAATCTGATGTATTTGCAGAAAAGAATATTCCAAAGAAACCCAAGAATTAATTGCTTCAGAAATTAGAGAAGCTGTTGTTGACATTCCCTATGACAATTTTTATGCATGTACTTTCCAATTTAGATTTTTTCCCCTCAACTCTAAGGAAAATATTAACTTACAAATCACAACAAATAAAATTTTGGATTTATATTAATGTGAAACAAAAATAACTACAACAGTATTAAAAAGCAGATATTTCTCACAATTAAAATAATGAAATCTAGATGCTTCCTCATATGCCCAGTTAATTTAACCAATTTCACATCTTAATAACTTCAGTATTAAATCATACATAGGTATAAAGATAAACACAAGAACTCAGGTTATCAGGAAACATTAGTCCCACTAAAATTACAAGGTGTTTTATGTTCTTTTATTTTCTTGCCTCAGGACTTTATACAAAAGTGTATAGTTATATGTATTACAATAAAAATGAAATATAATTCATGATTGATGAGCTAAATTTGTTAATCTGACAAAATATCATATATTTTTATGAGCAAGGGTACCAGTAATATAATATACCTATGCAAAATGGTATATCAGACCTTTAAAAAAAGTATTATGACATTTTTAAAGCAAGTGTTGCCCAAGTGCAGTACTAAGTCACATACAACAATTTCACCTACTCGGCCAATGCCATTAGTAATTTTACTTTTATGAAGTCATAAACTTTTATCTAATGTACTCAATTTAATGCCTTATGCCTTAGATAACTGCAAATGTGACATTATAGTAGAATGATCCATACTTATATAATTTGCCAACTTTCAAGGTGGCTAGCAAGCTTGAAAATAGTGTAACATACTAGAACAAGAACAAATAAGGAGATATAGTCATGCCTAATCTTGACTGGTTTGGAAACCACTATTCTCAATAATCCTGAGAGGGATTCAAAGATGACACTTTACTAATAACTTTTAGAAATTTTGCTCCACATTCTACTACCAGTCTGAAAGGAAAATAGGTCAACTACATAATAACATCACTTTTTTATAGTACTGCTCTTAATACTGACTTAATTATTAATGAATATTGTCCAAGTCTCTTCTTGATAGAATAAATATTAAGAAATTATAGAGTGAGATTAAAAATTGTCTTCTCTGTTTACATAGTTTTTCCCTATCTTCCCTATGTCTGTGGTATCGACTAATATTTCTATAAATGACTGTATATATATACCATCCCTGCCTTTCAATGAGTTTAGATACCACATTTCTACCTGATGCTTCCTCCAAATCACATCTAGTGAGGCCTAATGTTTAATTTCTGTTATTATATGATTATGTCCTATTAGTCATGCACTAAAGCCTATTATCCATTTACCAGAAATTAATTCTATTGTTCTACCAACTGCATACAAATTTCTAGAGGAATATTGACTAGGGCAGAGTAGAAAGAAAGATTATTGTCATTGAAGTGGTCATGAAATCAAATGGTTAAATGTTAAGGGTAGTTACAAGAAACAGGGTTATTTAAATTGTACATGACAGAAAACAAATCTAAATCTTCTCAGGTTTTAAGAAAGAGTAAGAGAAGATACTCCATTCAGCACATTAGTACCAAGTTAACACAACCTAGAGAAAGAAAACATAATTCTATTTGTCCCATTGTGTCAGGGGCGGGCTCTGAGGGCCCCAGAGTCACACCCTGGCCTGATCTCTAAGATGGCACCTGGCAGCTTGCCAGACATAGCTGCACTCATATACAAGTTTTAGGAAGTAACTCTGGTTGGCTGTTGTACATGAGGCAATCCTGGTATCTGCCTGGAGACTGTTCCTTGAAGACCATTGCCTTCTGTGTCAAAACTGGTGACCAGAGGCAGAAGAGGCAATCCCTGGAAAGGTTGACATTATAAGTAATTTTCACTGAAGCCACATAGTTTGAAAAAGTATTTTCCAGGCAAAGTACTTTAAATTAATTTTTAAAACCCAGGGGCCAGTAGAACGTTTAAAGCCACTTATATTTATAGAATCAGGAAAATGTATAAAGACAAAGTTTTAAAAAAGAATTATACAACCTTGATCTATTGAGATGACTACTCAAAAAAAAAAAAAAAACCACTGAAGAAACTAAGGGTAGAAGGAAGATACCTTAACATCCTAAGAGCTGTGTACAACAAATCCAAATACAACATCATAGTGAGTAGGAAAAACGGAAAACATTTCCTTTAAAATCTGGCACAAAACAAAGATGTTCTCTCTCTACACTCCTATTCGATATAACACTAAAAATTCTAGCAGAGCAATTAAGCAAGAGAAGGAAATAAATGCAATAAAATTAGGATAGTATGTATTCAAATTATCTCTGTTTGCAAATGATATGATATTCTACTTAGAAGATCTGAAAAGCTCAACCAGAAGACTTCTACAGTCAATAAACACATTTGGCACAGTAGTGGATTACAAAATCAATGTACAAAAATCAATAGCTTTCCTATGTGCCAATAATGAATCTTCTGAGAAAGAAATCAAGAAAACAATTCTATTCACAACAGCCTTAAAATATAAATACATAGAATGATGTTGACCTTGGGTTTAGCATATATAGCTTTTATAATGTTGAGGTATGTTCCTATTAGCCCTAATTTCTTCTACTTTTTTGAGTATGAAAGGATACTAATTTTGTCAAATGCTTTTTCTGCATCTATTGAGATAATCATGTGATTCTTTTCTTTAAGTCTGTTGATGTGGTGAATTACATTTATTGATTTCTATGTGTTGAACCAACCTTTCATCCCTGGACTGAACCCCACTTGATCATGATGCACTATCTTTATGTTTTTGTATGTGTTTTGTCTAGTATCTTATTGAGAATTTTTGCATCAATGTTCATCAGAAACATTGATTTGAATTTTTTTTTCCTTGAATTTTCTTTGTCTGGTTTTGGTATCAGGGTAATACGAGTTTCATAGAGTGCTTTGGAAGGGTTCCCTCCTTTTCTACTTCATGGAATAATTTGGAAAATGTTTGTGTAAGTTCTTCTTTGAAGACCTTCTAGAACTTGACTGAGAATCCATTTGGTCCTGGACTTTTGTTGGTAGGTATCTGATGGCATTTTCAATTTCATTGCATGAAATTATCTGTTTAAATTTTCTATGTCCTTTTGATTCAAATTGAGTAGGTCATAAGTCTCTAGAAATTTTGTTAATGTAATCAAGTTTTTCTATTTTATTGGAGTATGGATTTTCAAAGTAGCATCTGATATTGTTGAATTTCAGTGGTGTTCATGGTGATATTTCCTTTTTCATCTCAAATTTTAGTAATGTGTGTTTTCTTTCTCATTTTCTTCATTAGCTTGATTGAGTTTATCAATTTTGCTTATTTTTTCAGAGAACCAATGTTTTGTTTCATTGTTTTTTTTTTACTTTTTTTGTCTCAATTGCATTACTAGCTCTGATTTTAATCATTTTGTGTCTTCTGCTTTTGGTTTTGGTTTGTTCTTGTTTTTCTAGGGCTTTAAGATGTAAAGTCAGGTTATTTATTTGGTGCTTTTCTATTCTTCAAATGACTGAGCTCAATGCAATAAACTTCCCTCTTAGAACTGCCTTCAGAATGTCCCAGAAATTTTGATATGTTGTGTTGCTATTCTCATTTATTTCTAAGTATTTTTTTAATTTCATCCTTGATTTCTTCAACTATGCATTGACCATTCAATAGCATATTATGTAGGCTCCAGGTATTAGATTAGAGTAGTTTCTAGTCTTTAATTGTATCATTAATTTCTAATTTCATTCAAATATGATATAATACAATGCAAGATATTATTTCTACTTTTTGATATTTGCTAAAGAGTTGCTTTGTGGACTAAGATTTTTGGCATTGATAAGAGTTTTTTTGTGGTTTATTTTAGAGAATGTTAAGCAGTCATGAAATTCATTTGGAAAAATAAAAGACTCAGAATAGCCAAAGCACTACTTAGCAAGAAGAGTGAAGCAGGAGACATCACAATACCAGACTTTAAATTATACTATAGAGCTCTAGTAACAAAAACAGCATGGTTTTGGCACCAAAACAGATATAAAGACCAATGGAACAGAGTAGAAGACACAGAGACAAACCCACATAAATACAATTACCTCATATAAGACAAAGGTGCCATAAACATACATTGGAGAAAAGAGAGCCCCTTCAAAAAATGGTGCTGGGAAAACTGGAAATTCATGTGTAGCAAAATGAATTTGAATCCCTATCTCTCAGCCTGCACCAAACTCAAGTCTAAGTGGATCAAGGAACTGGGCATTAGATTAGAGAACCTGTGCTTACTAGAAGAAAAAGCATGCCCAAGCTTACATCATGTCAGCTCAGAAACTGACTTCCTCAATAAGACCCCCCAAAACACAGAAGTACATTCAAAACTCAATAAATTGGTGGTATCAAACTAAAAACTTCTTCACTACAAAGGAAATAATCAAGAATGTGAAGAGAGAGCCTACAGAATGGGAGAAAATCTTTACTACCTGAACCTCAGATAGAGCATTAACTTCCAGGTTATATTCAAAAGACTTAACATGAAAAAAGAAAAGGAAAGAAAAAGAATAAGAAAAAAGAAAAGAAAAAGAAAACAAAACAAACAAATAACCCAATCAATAAATGGGCAAAGGAACTGAAGAGACACTCAGAGAAGAAGAAATTGAATGGTAAAAAATACATGGAAAAATGTTCAACATTTCTAGCAATTAGAGAAATGCAAATTAAAACTACACTGAGTTTTCATATCACTCCAGTCAGAATGTGAATTATCAAGAAAACAAATAAAAATAAATATTGGCGAGGATGTGGGGTAAGGTATTCTCATACATTGCTGGTGGGAGTGTAAATTGCAGCAACCACTTTGGAAAGTAGTATGGAGATTCCTCAGAAAACTAGGAATGAAACCACAATTTGATTCAGATGTTTCATTTCTTGGTTTATACCCAAAAGACATAAAATCAGCATACTACAGTGATTCAGTTACATCAATGTTTATAGCAGTTCAATTCACAATAGCTAAACTATGGAACCAAACTAGGTGTCTTTTAACAAATAAATTGATAAAGAAAATGTGGTATATATGCACAATGGAATATTACTCAACCATAAAGAAGACTGGAATTATGGCATTTACTGGTAAATGAATGGAGCTGGAGAATATTAAGCTAAGTGAAATAAGCCAATCCCGATAAACCAAAGGCCAAATATTCTCTGTGACTTATGGATGCTAACCGGCAACAAGGGAGAGAGGGGAGAGAAGAATAGAGGTCCATTGGATTATACAAAAGGAAACAAAGGGAAGTGAGGGATAGGGGAATAAGAAAGACTATAGAATTAATAAGACATAACTTTCCTAGCCTCATATATGAATACATGAGCAGGGTAACTCCACATCATGTACAATCACAAGAATAGGATCCTAATTAGAATATTTTTTACACCATGTCTATATAATATGCCAAAATACATTCTACTGTCATGTATAACTAAAAAGAACAAATAAAAAAATTTAAAAAATTACAAAAAATTGCCTGAAATAAATCTATACAATGAAGTATAAGAGTGCTTCAATGAAAATGATAAAATACTGAAAAAAGAAATAGAAGAAGACAAGAATATGAAAAGACCTCCCATGTTCATGGACAGGCAGAATTAACATTGTCAAAGTAGATCTTATTAAAAAGAATGCATCTTCAAAATCCCCATCAAACCAATGACATTCTTCACTGAACTAGAAAACACAGTCCTAAACCTCATTTGGAAGAAAAAAAAAAAAAAACGACCTAAAACAACCAAAGCAATTCTAAGTCACAAAAAGTAATATTGATGGCATCATAATACCTGACTTCAAATTATACTACAGAGCTAAAATGGGAGAAAAAAAAAAAAAAAAAAGAACGACTGCATGGTACTTGCATTAAAAAAGACACATAGACCAATGGACTAGAGTGGAAGGCTTAGAAAATAAACCCACACAGGTAGAGTCATCTGATCCAAACTCGGAAAGTCAATTGCTATATATTTTCTCTCTTGTGTGGAAGTTAGAGGAAGAAAGAGGTGGAGGTTTGTAAAAATCAAAGACAAATCAGTAGAGTAGAGAAAGGAAACCAAAGAGAGAGAGGAAGGAAGGGAAAGAGAAATACTGGGAATGATATTGGCCAAATAATTTTGTTTTATGATTTATGATATACATTAGGGAATATGCAATAATGAATCACACCATTATGTATAATTACAGTGCACTAATAGAAATAATTAAAGAATCAGGAAACTACAAAATAAAAAAGAGCTACGGATTCTTGAATACTCATACTTCTTCAAAGTTTATCACTGGATTTGTGTTTTTAAAAAATGTAAATGACAGTGATTATTGAGGTGGATTTTGCATTTTGCAGAATTATTTGGGTAGTTTTTAACAACTTGGCTTGGTGCTAACTCTGTTAACCAAATGCTCACAGACCTAGTCAAATAAAGCAAACCTATTGGAAATGTTATACATTAAAACTCTGTATGTTTGCAAAAAGATCGTATCTTCTAATGTTCAGACACTAATTGTTGAAGCAATATACCAGAATGTATTCAGTTTAGTCGTTGATAGATGCACCCTAAAGAATTTCTGCTTCCTTTCCCAGGAAGTTCCATCCAACAGGGGATGTGGTATCTGGGCAATACTTTAGTCCACCACAGAACTGACAAGAGTGAGTTGTACCATTGGCAGTTTTGAAAATGTCATAGTATGATATTTGAAACACATGAGTAAAAAGCAGATTAACAAAAGGGGAAATTTCTGGGGTGGGGTGGGGAAGCAATGACCTGTCTATATATATTAAAGAAAAATATAAGTCTTCTTAAAAGAAGAGCCAAAATGTTCATACTGGGAAAAAAAGATAATAATAGAATGTTTATCAAAATTAGTCTGTGATACTCAGATTAATATGAAGAGTTCCTGCTATTAGATTGAAGAATGGTTCCCATCATGAGAAATAGAAATAGAAGTTAAAATTTGGGTTTGCTATGAGTCAGGATCAAATGACAGCCCCCAAAGAAATTTGGACAAAGAATTATGCATAAAGGACTGGATAGTAAGAAATAATTAAGTTTTATTCAAAGGAATTGTAAATGCTAGCACCTAAATTGATAACAGTGTGGCTTAGTAAATTATATTTTAAATATTTTTTAATTTTAGTTATCAGTCAGGATTAAAGGTGAAATAGTACATCAGGTTATTTGAAAAAGATGTGTTCAAAGGCAGCGAGATACTAACTCAAAACAATATTTTTTGACTAGATTGCCCTGAAATTTTATTGGAAATAATTAATCTGGAACGTATTAAAAAAACTTTTATAAAATATATGTTTACAAAGAAAAAAGAATTTCGTATCTTCGTGATAAGATAAATCATTGGAAGTTTGATCTTCAATTATTCGTAAGAGATTTTAGTTTGCTCATATAGTTATAAATTATCAAAAATTTAAAAATCCAAGTACCATTAAATATTAGCCTGAATTTCTTTTAAGTTCAGAGCCCACCGAATGAACTATTTCTTGTGGTGATATAACACTTTGTAATTCTTCTGTTTACATGGTTTCCTTGTATGAGTATTCGGCAATTCAAAGCAAATTTGAGAACATTTAAATGTTGTACAAGATAATAAAATACATTCATAGTTCTCCATGCAATTTTTTAAAAGATCAAAATATTTTCTATAACTACACCAATTGAAATCTAAAAATTAATCATTGTAATATATGTTAAATTAATTAAAGGTTGTGCTTAGGCAGCTAGGAATGTATCATTTTGTTTACATTGCCATCTGTTCTAATTACATATCCAAGGTTACTGGACATTATCCAAAAATCTGTAGCTATTATTGGCCTTAAAAATGTTAGCTGAATCATTTTACAAAATAAACAATGATTAAAAATAGAGTACTCCTTTACAGGAGGAATAAAGCTAGTAAGTGAACCTAGAATCTTCAAGGGCACCAATTTTCCTGAAATTGTTTTTAATGAAAATGTCACATTTGCTTATATTTTTATAGCAAGTCTATTAAAAGGGGTATAATAATAACCATATCTTCTCGATTCTTCAGTTTAGTTTCAAAGTGAATTTCACACTCATGAAATCCACGGGTTCTTTGAGCACTTGATATTTAGTTTAAGTATTCTGAGGTAAGACTTTGAAGGGCATCCTTAAAATAAGTGACTGCTCTTCTCCCATATGACTCTCCTTGTGTTCCTGCTCATCATTGTCATTTTGAGACTTCTTGCTTATTCTATCACATTAATTGAGAACAATGACATCAGTCTTCTTCCCTCTACATTTTCAGTCCTATATTTTTCTGTGGAATTATATTTTCCTTGAGAACAATCTGGTAGTATTTGTTACATTTAAGGTCAATCTCTAATTGTGAGCAGTCAATAAGGAGTAAAATTTTTTCTTCAACCTCATTCTGCCATCCATGTGTATTAGTCATGATCTAATCAGGAAACAGACACCCAGAAAATTGAAGAATTTAATAAAAGAAGTATCAAATGTTACATGGGATTACTGTGAGAATGAACCAGCAAAGTAAAATGTAATGAGAACTATGAAGAATGAAGGAATCATACATGGAAATGCTGCTACTATCCCTGGAGCTGAAGTACAACACTCAAGGAACAGGGGACCCCAGGAATAGATCCAGACCTCGTTGGAGATACACCACCTTAGCCACTGAGTAGCAAAGTCACTGGAATGCAACCAGCAGAGATGGCTAGAACATTGTCCTGCAGAGTTTATCATAATTCTACCCCTTCCAGTGCCAGGCAAAATTCCTCACAGGAGATGTATCATCAAAGGGACTTCCCAAAAAACTATCAAATAGGGATTTGCATTTGAGTTTTATTACTAAGAATACAGAGAGACACACCAACTGTTTAGGTTTCTGAAGCTTTTAAATGTAAGATGTTGAAAAAATTAAAGTGGGTAGAATATTTGGCATGCTTGGGTATATTGTGATTAAAACAAATGACACAAAAGAGAGCAAAACAATCTGATTGTTTGTACAGTCTTAAATAAGAAATAATTATTTTCTACTCATTCAATAAGTCATTCCATTTTAGTCAGTTGATATCATTTTAAATTATTCATATGATTCCATCAAAATGATTAAATAATTATGTCATCTAAACAGGACATTAGATATCTTTTTAAAATGGATTTTATAGGGGCTGGCATTGTGGCCCAGTGGCAGAGCACTTGCCTAGCATGTGTGAGACACTGGGTTTGATTTCCAGCACCACATATAAATAAATGAATAAAATATATGTCTATAACATCTAAAAAATATTTTTTAAAATGGAGATTACATAAAAATTTCAAAAATATAAAAATTTCAAAAATATTATTCAAAATTTAAAAGTCTGTAAGTAGGAAAAATGAATTACACTTGCCTGACTTTCTAACAACTCCCACTTTTTTTTTTTATTATTCTTTGGTTCTAGTTTAGAGTATATTGTTTCATAACTTCAACATATTTGACCCTAGCTTCAATGTGGGAGTTGGTGAGATGAGAAACTTCAAACTGTGATTTTGAAACCCCCAGTTCAAATGCTCTGGGGTGATACTGTGAAGAGACTATTCCTTAAAATAAATGATTTGATCTTCAATCAAGAAAAGTGTTAACTTCCTGGAAAGTTTCCAGTTTGCTGTTCTGAAGAACTCAATTTAGCAATTTCATCAACTTTCATTTATCCACGCTATTGGAGAGCAGCAGTGGCATGAATAATCTAAAAGTGCACTTAATTTTAAAAGAATTTATATGAAATAATTTTCAGCAGTAGATTTTACTTCCTAGTTGTGTTGTACCTAAGCTAATAATAAAATTAGTTTTTCTTTCCTTAGGGCATAATAATTGGTAGCCCAGTCAAATAATGTGTGATAAGAGAGATCCATGTGTACATGAAAATGTTCTTAAACAGCACATCCCAAGGTGGAGAGTTGAAAATCATTAATAATAAAAAAACCTTGCTGTGTGTGAAAAAATAGTGAATCAAGACAACTGACCTATGGTGAGATGCTAACCAAATTGTATACATATCCACGTTACTGAGGTGGACAGACTTTCCTAGTCAAATCTTCCATAAACAGTTGACTTTATAAATATATATATATATATATATAAATACTTATAAATATGAAGTGTTACATATATATATATATATATATATATATATATATATATATATGCTGCATTGGAAGTCAGTGTACTGTGACTTTTTGGTGTGGTGCTCTGAAAGAGTAGAGACCCCCTTATAAAAAGAAAAAGGTTGAGACCTTTTGATATAAAACAAATATATCTAGTGAAGAAGGACCAAACCAAAATGGGTGCAAATAAAATCTTTAAGTCGTGCTGACTGTGGTAAATACAAGGACAGTACCGGAGATATAATAATGTGGCCATGAGTTAAGGACATTTTGACCTTTTCTGTGAAGCAACCCATCCCTTCCAAGGTCCCAGAAGCTGCTGGTTTCAAATATGGGTAGTCTGGCTCCCCTCCCCCAACCCCCCTTCCCCCCACCAGCTCACCGGCCCTGCTAACCCACCAGGTGCAGCCTACCAAAGATAAGCTGTAGCTGACTGCTTGCGTTCCTAAAAAAAAAAGAAAAGAAAAGAAAAAAGAAAAAAGGTCCCTATTGTAAGTCTGTCAGGATTTTTTTATGGTTTTCACTTAAAAAAACCAGCTTACTGAAGTCACTCTCCACTACTGCTCCACTTGGAGTCGTGGTCCTGATGTGTCAGACTGTTTTTTTCTTTCACTCTCCCCAAAATAAACTTTTTTCCTACTCAAGTCTCCGGTGGTGTCACTAGGAGTTGATAACCGCACCCCATAATAGTGCATGCATTCTTTTAATTCCCACTAATATACAAGTGGACAGTGCCTTTTTAAAAGTTGTTTTACTGTTTTCTCCATTCTCTTTTCTCATTTAATTAGGTAACAGCTTCTGTGATTTCTTATCTCAAAGAAGGATCATAGCAGATATTTGTTCTCAAAAATCTAGACCTACCAAAGAAGGTCCATGTGAGAAGAGATAGTTTCTTACAAATTAAGAGAAACTCCTCAGCTGAAGAGTAGAAGAAAGTATGAGAGGGTGGTTTGGAAGATGTTGAGCTAAGGTGTTTGTGGAGATGCCCTGTAGGAAATTCTGGGTCACAGCAGATCAGCAGAAAGCTGAGAGAAACAAGCCTGGAGCAATAATAGCAGTTAAAGAGAAATGCTAATTCCAGTAACTAACAGCAACAAATGTTAAGTAATTTAAGAAATCTCTATGGAGACTGAAATCTCTCTAGGGTCAGTGTATGTGGAAGAAGGGATGCTACAGAACTTCAGAGAGGCAGAGACAGAATACTTTCCTTTTATTATGTTTTTATTATTGTATTATAATTACACATAGTAGTGGTGTGCATTGTGACATATTTATACATGCACAAAACATAAATTACTCCTTTTCATTCCCCAGTGTTTTACCTCTCTCTTCCCTCCTCCTTTCCTCTGATGCCTTTGGAAAAAAACAAAACAAAACAAAAAAATAAACAAAAAAAACCAATGTTCCCTTATTGACTCTATCTTAGCAATTGAAAATGATATGAATAATACTAGGATAGGACAAATGCTGTATGGAAGGGCAGACTTAGTGGAAACTGGTGTGGCCTAACCAGACATTCACAGGCATTATTTTTCCTTCTTTTTCGCCTAGATCACAAACTTTGCCAAGTGCCAGCTCTGAATGTTTCTCAGAGTTATGCTCACCAATATACGAAAACGTACGGCACAATAAAGATGGTATCACAAATGAATTTGGAAAGAACAGATTGTTTATTAGATCATGTTGGGGAAATTGGCTCATTAAGTAGAGAAAAATAAACTTGGATCTCTACCTAATACCACATAGAAAGGTGGACTCCAGATGGTTTGAAAACTTAATGAAAAGTAAAATTATAAAGTCAATAAATGAAAATGTTAAAGACTATCATTGTTAACTGAAAAGCCATGAGGAATTTCTTAAACAAGATTTTTTAAGTACTTACCATTAAACAACAAAGCTGGAAGAGTGATATTTAATAGAGATACCATGAAAATGATAAAAGAAGAATGAGGAAACTGAGAAAGACTAACATTTTGCATATAGTGATTAAACTAAAATACACTAATGATTGTAAAGCAACTAGAAATAGAGCACTAAAAATAGGAAAATGAGCCAAGGAATAGGCAGTGTGTAGAAGTGGAAATTTACCAACAAAGAAGGATATGAAGGTATTTTTTAATATTTTGTAATATTTCACTTTGTAATCAAGTGAAAATTAAAATCTGATATCACACTAACTTTATCATATACTAGTGGTGACTCTTTGGGGTTATGGGGAAGCAGAGCCCCTGGTGATCTGCCAGAACAACCAGAACAGTCTGGCTCATTGGTCAAATTAAGCATAAGCACAACCAATGATCCAAGAATTATATCCTTAGTAAATATCCCCAAAATATTTTCAAATAAATCCTGCATACAAGGAATTTTTCAAATTATTGTCTAATCTTATAACCCTGAGTTATTAAAATGTAGTATAGACCCATGGCGGAGTAGTAGTATTGGTTAGAAGCAAGTAGCTAGTTATACACTAATAATGGGGGTTAATCTTAAAAAGGTAATAGTGAGAAAAAATGTAATAAATAGAATGAGGTATACGACACAATATTATGATTAATTAAAAATATGTGCACCTAAAACAATAACACCTACATGCCAAGCATACATAGAGCAGGAAGATTCACAGAAAACATTGGAATTCTTCATGGGGAAAGGGTGGGAAAGAATGTGAGTAAAGAAAAAGTTTTCAAAGGGAACAGATTCAGGTGAGACGTTAGGGATGGACAACAGGAAGCATAGTAATCTGACAAAGTTAAAACCTCTGCTTAGCCTTCACTTAAGTGTGCCTCACTTATTTTTTGCCTCCTTCTAAGGTCTTTTCTGATTGTGTTTAAAGTTTAACTCAAGAGCAGCTGGCAGCTCTCTTGAATTCTATTCAGTGGAAACTGATGATCTCTTCTCACTTCACTCGGGTCCTGAGCTACTTGGTACAAACCATGTAAATTCTCACAACCACCTGATAGCAGAACACCAGCCAAAGATTGAAAATTGGGTGTGCCTAGGAATCTAGTAAGAATCAAAGTGGCATACACAGAGGAGGAAATACCTCCACCTAAACTTGAGCATCAATTTTGAAAAATGGATAGAAATAGCTTGAGGCTTTCAGAACAATATAATTGTTAAATATCATTGATCTGCTTTTCTAGATTAATACATCTTTCAATAGCAATAAATAGTAATCTGTAACAAAAAGTGAATGAGATCATAGAGAGTATATACAAACTCTAACTGTTGAAAAATAAATACATAAATACACACACCTATATGTACCAAAAATTATATTTAAAAATTATTTTTCTAAGAGTTAGATAAATCAATGACAACTTCTGGGAGTAGAAAAAGATCCAATATCAATAGCAAAGTAAAGTTAAATCACTAAAAATAAGGTGGAAAAATATTTTAGCATAGGGAGTTAAAATTTCGTAAGATTGAAAAAACTGCTATGGAAATTAAAGAGTGTCATTGATTTGATGAGTAAGAATTCAGAATGACTGAAACTTAAAAGAGCAGAAGAAGTAGATACTATTAAATTTCTCATAAAATAATAGCATTTACAAAGTAAAATATTCTATGTAATACTGGATATTTTGTCTTTCAAAACATGGCATATTCTAAATAGGAAAATATTCACAGGTATATACATTCTACTAATGAAGATATATATAAAATTTATACTTTTAAATTATTTTTCTTAGTAATTATCCACAATGTTAATAAATGTTAACATTTATTAATAATTTAACGTTAGTAATTTACTTTTCTTAGTGATTATTCACAATTTTAATTAACATAGGGAATTAAATATCAATGTACTAAAAATGGTGGTCTGGTTATATACTTGTTAAATTAGAATTGATTTGTTATCCATTATATGTATTTAGAGACTTCATCTATCCTTTTGAAAACTTTAAAATTCATGATGGTAAAAGAAACATTCCCATGAAATTTTGATCTCTACATTAGAACAAACACTTATGTAGAATGAAGAATATGCAAGTACTTTGCTTAGTATATAATACATAGTAATCTTACTATGACAGCCAGAATAACATCTTCTTTCTTTTAATTAGGAAAAAATACCCTCAGTTTTTAAAACCAAGGAAACATGTAATCTCAAAAATTTTCAGTCTGTGACTTTTAATTTTTCACAACAATGAAAATTAATTTTGGTATTATACCTGATATAATAACAAGTATTATACATCTTATAATAATGCTACCAAATAGTTTAACATTATCCTGTATTAGGATAAGCTAACAAGGTAGTATTTAAGAAAAGGAGTATAATTTTTTAAAAAAATTGTATGATATTGGTATTTTATGAGTATCCTGAAAACAAATAATGTAAATTATAAGATGAAAACTCATATCTCATATCCTTTCTGTTTTTCTGTGTACTTCTTGAAAGTTTATGGAAAATAATATTCCTAAAAGACTGCTCCCAAGAAAAAATGGAGGGACAGTGTGACTTGGGAGGAAAATGGGGAAATTAGCCAAACATTAAACCTCTCCCAATACATTCTTTCCCAGTAACAATGGGCTCCAGGCTAAAAGGAAATTTTCATTCCTTTTGGAGTTCATCCCCAGCATCTCTACCAAAAGCAAACATTTACCCCTTCCCAACCACAATGGGTCCTGAAGGGAGGAGGCGAATACCAAAATGCTGGGCCTTGGACTTTTACTTTCTCACTGCAGATGAGTTCTGGAAGGAGAAAAGCAAATAGTGCAGCTCTGGGAAACAATGGGTCCCAGAGGAAGAAGATAAGCAGTGAACACAAAGTTGTGAGCTTTTCCTAGTGACAATGAGTTTCAAACTTTTTACAACTGCCTGCCTGAGTTAAAATTTTAGCCTGAACAACAAGGTCCCTGACTGTCCAAACAGCATGTCTGCAGTCTCCAATGATTAATTCACCCTCACTATAAACTATAAAACACAGACTCCTTCTGTAACCTGGGGGTCTTTTCCATACTGATTGACTTCGCTGCAGAATAAAGAAGAGCTTGTTGATCTGAGGTTTGCCTCCCTTCTCCTGCCTCTGTCATTTGTGTGCCACGTGCCTACACTTCTGTAGTTTATAATGTAGCTCTCATAAATTACTTCCCAGAGTAGAACAAATCATAGGTAAGAAAAACTAATAAAAAAAGTCTTTAAATTTTAATAAACAAATTTTGATGTGAGTCAACTAAGGAAGACCAACAACACCTAATTAGTTCATTATTTTGACATCATAGTGTCACAGTAGTATTATATATAACCATCTTAAAATTATCAAAAATTCCTTTTGTTATATTTTGTCACATTTAAGCATCTAAATGATTTAATTATCCCTAAATGGCCTAAGACATATTTTCTGCTAAAAAATTATATTAGTTTCCCTCTAATATGACACATTTCTAAAATGTCATTTTCTTAAAAGGAAAATGAAAAAGGGTGAGGGGGGATAGCTGGGATATTCTGGAAATGCTTATATGAATTTGTAATAAAATATTGAAAGAAAATACTTGAGACACAAAGATTACTGAAAACAACTCCAGTGTTTTCTGATGCTTGAGGAGAATAGGAAAACACAAAATAAAAACTCTAAAAATGAATCACATGGAAAATGCTTATTGAAAAACTATTTCCTAGTAAACTGAATAAATCTAAGAAAAATAAACTGAAAAATTACTAACAAAGTATGAAAAGATATATAAAATGAAAACAATAAGTGATTTGTGATTTTCAGATAATAATGAAAAGACATTTTACCCTGTAAAATATATTGAGTCCTCTAGATAGGTTTTTAAATTTTATTTTTACCTGATACATACATGAGGACTGGGGAGATAGCTCAGTTGGTAGAGTGCTTGCCTTGCAAGCCCAAGACCCTGGGTTCAATCTCCAGCACTGCAGAAAAGAAAGAAAAAGAAAGAAAGAAAGAAAGAAAGAAAGAAAGAAAGAAAGAAAGAAAGAAAGAAAGAAAGAAAGAAAGAAAGAAAGAAAGCTGCCAAAATTTCTTCCAGCTGATACATACATGAAAACTTAAAAAATTGTACATATTAACTAGGTAACATGTAATATCTTACTTAGGTTAAACATATTTATCTACTCATATATTTCTCACCTCCTCATGCTGAAACTTTCAAAATCTCCAAGACAATTTTAAGGAAAGAATAACTTGAAATGGAAAAGAATATATAGGAAGAGGGTATGTATCTGGATACAATAAGTTTTCTAAAATGTAGTAATGAAACAAAGAAAAATAGCCTAATATCCTTTGATACACTAATTTTATTAAAAGGTACAAAAGGATATGCAAATACATATGCATATGCACATATGAAATCATCCATATTCACATGTTCACATGGCATGCATTTATGGATAAATGTGCAGATAAAGTTGGCTCAACCACACACAGATATTTTTGTATTGACAAGGTTAATAAAATGTTAGTATTAAAGCTAAATAAAAAAAAAATGAACAACCTCTGTAAAACAAGTCACTAAGACTACAATTGAAAGATAGGAGTAAGCATTTCAAAATATTGTGGAAATAAATAGATATTCATGAATCTAAAAAAAACTGTTAGTATTACATTAAGCTAATACTGACAGAATATCGTCACTTCCTACTCTAATATTCCTGATAGCCCTTGCTCTATTCTATCACACATTCATCCTCTTACTGAGTATTGATTTTTTATAAGTAAGAGTATGGGAGAAGCCTGGTGTCTACACATCACCCAGGTCATTCCCTCACACCTCTTTGACTTAACTGCACAGATGGCAGACATGCCTTAGGTTGACCAATGGCACGTGTTAACAGGTGTTTCCTCTAGTGGGAAGGGAGAAACTTGCAGAGTGAACTAACTACTCATTATTGAACACTGAAATCTTTTGAAAACTGAATAATTCCAAAGGATTTAAATGGACAAGAAGGCTGCTAGAGCTGTCAAGATCACCAAGTCTGCCCAGAAAGTTCAGAAGGATAATGAATATTACCCCTAAAACCTGCCACCTCAGTCTAATCAGTGGTGGAAGAAAGGTCTCAGAACTGTTTGCCTCCATAAGCCATTTAAGTTTAATAGTAGAAGACTGGTTTATGATAACAATGCATCATAACACTTTCAGAAGGAAAGGAGAAAGTTTTGTGATCTGTTTGTTTTCATGTGTGTGGCAGTTTTAAGTTATTAGTTTTTTTTAAAATCAGTGATTTTTAATGGAAATGACTTGATCTAAAATCTGTCACAGAATTTTGAGACTCATTAAAACAAAAGTTTAATGAGAAACCTGTTTCTTCTTTTGGTCAACATGAACTTTTATACAAATGTTAGGCCACAGTTCCTCAACCTATTTCTGGTTTTGAGTATCTGTTAACTTCATAAGTATAATTAAGTTTTCTGGTTGGGAATTTAGTTTGGAAAGGAAAACTGGGAAGGAGCTTGTCTGAAGCACCTAGTGAATATCTGGGAGGGCTGTATTGATTAAATCACTTGGTTAGGGTAGAGGAATAACTTTGTAATTTACTTTAGAAGGTCAAATCCTGTAATAATAAGGACTGTTACTTCTGGGAAAAAATTTAAAAAAGGAACATATTTGGAAAAGGCACAGTGGCACATGCCTATAGCCACTGTACTGATTCAAAAACATGAGGCAAGAGGAATGCAAACATTAAGTCAGCCCCAGCTACCTGTCTCAAATGAAAAATAAAAAGGGGACTATTTCTCAGTTTTAAAGTGCCCCTAGTTTTCATTTCCCAGTACCAAGAAACAGGCAAATACACAAAAAGAACATATTTGATAAAATTATATGGTGGTGGTAAAATAAAAATGCAGATAAGTTTTCATTGAATGAAGTAAATTTTCCAAAATTAAGAATGAACTTTTATGCATTTTCAAAAAGTTTACTATTTGGATTTTTTTTTTTTTTTGTATTGAAATACTGAGGTAATGACAATGTTTACATTTACATTAAAATGTTAGGCATCAAGTAAAGCAATATGAGCAAACAAATGCTTTATAAAATTTTGGTGGCAGGGGAAAAGACTAAAGGATTTTTATGATTTTCTTTTCACTTTATACAAGAGCTTTAACATTGATTGTTAAAATTGAAAATATAAAAAACAAAACAGACTGTTGTTTAAAGATGCTATTTTTCACCATACTGCATTTTTATTGTCATATTTTAACAGATGAAAATATGCAGGTTTTCAAATGGACCTAAATTATGTAATTGTATGTTCTGTCTAATTTCTCAGATTTTTGACTTTATGATGGTTTCCAGTGGAGCACCATACTTTGGAGCACTTGTGTGTATATATGCAGGTATGTATGCATGCATATTGGTATGTATGTATTTGCTTACCACTTGAAAAGTGACAGAATGTTGGAGTATCCTTATATATCAATTTTATTTGGAAACAGTATCAAGATGAAAAGTTACTTTTCTCTTTATTAAAGCCTTTATTCATTTTGCTTCAACCACATTAAACATCATGACTACAGGTTTACAGTCCATTCTAGTATCAATTCCATTAAACTCTCTTTTGAAGGAAATTATTCACATAAAAAGATTGAAAATCGAGCCCTGTAATTCCAACTCTACAATTTATATTTTTGTTTATTTTGCTATATATAATTGGTAAGTTAAAGAATTGGAAAGATGGAGTGAGGACTAAATCTTAAAAAAAATGATCTCTTGAGAGAGGCCAACTAAGTGTAATAGACAACTGTTCAGGGACATGGCACTCTAGAGATGATTCGTCTAAGAAGAATCTGTGCATAACATTACAGAGAATATTTGCCACAGAGGGGTAAAAACAGATAATGAATTCAAATAACTAAAGAGAAAAGTGTAAGTGAGGAATAAAGACAGCAAATGTGGAAAAACTCTCATCAAGAATTGTCAGTGTATTATATAATGTCAAAAAATAAACTTTAAGATTAAGAAGGCAGGGACTGAATCTGACACATAATAGGTGTCACAAAATGTTGCAGGTTCAGATTCTCCAGATGCAACTAATGGTGAGATGCTGTCATGGGGGTGTAGCAGGTATAACAAGAAATTATTGAAAATAATTAACACACTATTTATCACATTGGAATCACATAATGAATGGAGCATATAAAACAAAATAAATAAATTCAATATGAAGTAATAGTTATTTAAATATATTTAACAAAATAATTTTAACAATGAAAAGCAGCCAAAATTAATTCATGTTTATTGGAAGAATTTAATCATATTGAAATTATTGGAAGCATTCTAATTTGTTTAACTTTATCACTATAAAAAACAAAAAAAAAGAACAACTGTTTATTTTAGATAAGGAGATCTAACAAATTTCTAATTAAAAAAAGAAAAATTATGTATACATGCTAAGCAAGTGCTCTACCACTGAGCAATATCCAAAGTCTCCAAAACTAATTACTTGTTAATACTAAACATTAACAAGTTTAATCAACATAAATAACTTCCTGAGTTTCTCTAAGTCTATGAGGATTCAAACATTTAACAAAAATCAATACAATTATTACTGCCAGAAATAATCTTAAAGCTACTCTGTCTCTTGTACTTCTATTATGCAATTAAATCAGACTACTATACAGTTTGGTGTTACATGGACTTCAGTGAAAACATTATGACCAATTCTTAAAAATATGTTTGCAATATGTTTATACACATTTATATCTGATTTTTAAAATTTTTGTTATGTAAGAAAATAGTCGATTTAAAAATATAAAGATCAAGTTCCATTACCATTAAGCAGTTAACTTTTCATCTTTTTAGTCACATACGTTATATGCATGAAACACCACAATGTTCATCATTTGATTCTAAGTTAGTACAAAAAAATCTTAGTTTTACATTTATTTTTGTCAAATCCATATGATTTCCTCTATTTTCACACACACAAAAAATGTTTTCATGACGTTCATGTTTTTATTTTGTTGTGTAAAAGATGATATGTTTTTATCCTGAAATATATAATACTTTGACTCAATTAAAATAATTTTAACTTAATAATTATTTCACTTACAGACATGAAAATTCACTATACAAGATCTGACAATAGTTTGTCATTTATTCAAATCATGCCTAAGTAAAGATCAAATATGAATATTTAGTATTAATCTGATAATTAGAAATAAATAAGACTGTTTTAGAAGTGACAATTTTACTTATTCTGCTATGGAGTAAACAAATGTCTTAAAATTTTATATTAATGTTAATAAATTTGTATTAATCCTTATACTATAATGATCACATATGTATTCACAATAAAATTCCATTAACTAATTTTCTATGTTCACATATAAATGACTATTATAAATAATCATCTCTGTTAATTTTCTTACTAGAAGTCATATAGTTTTTATTACAAATATTGAAAACTGCTGGTGTTAATTTTTATTAAATGCTTGGATTTTCTGCAGGACTATTGAAGGACAAAATAAATCATAGAAGTATGTGATTAAAATGAGGTATTGGTAATTTATTTTATGTGCATTAATCTAGCATTTATGCAATTTTTTCAGTGTATTATTCATCAAAAAAATGATACAAGAGTTGTCCGAGTAATTCCAAAAGAAGTGAAAAATTGTAAATAAAGACAGATGCACCTCTTCCCTGAAAACTTATGAAAGATTACTTTCCTGTAGCTTCAAAACATCAAATTTCAGTTAAATTATGATTAATTGATTCAGGATGGCTCTTGTTGAGTAATTACATCCAAGAAGGATCTGTCAATACCATTTTCTTTCGATTGTCACATTAAATCAAATATAATGGGTACAGGTGTGCTGAGAGGTATAAGGAATAATGCCACTGAGTGAAAAATTTCTGATAAAAATATATGTGAATGTGAACTAAAAATAATATGATAAGAGTGATTGATGGCCTTCAGGATGCTAAAAAAATCAAACAAATCTGCTAATGATTTAAATGTTCCACTTAGTGCACTGAAAATATTCCCTAGACATATTCATAAGATAAAGGGTCATGAGGCATAGGTAAGGTCACAAAGTAATATTGAAATTGGTACCAAATGAGCTAAAACTTCAAAAATCTAGTGTGCCATCAAGGAGAACAAGGTTAATAGTTTTATAGAGTAACAAGTGTAATCCATCACTTAGAAACTGTTCAATTATGGAGAAGTTAATGTATCATTCAACTGGAATTCCCCATATCCTAAAACTGCAGTTCTTAAAATATAAATGCTTAGATTTGTAAACTATTTTTCAGTAACATGTTTTAGTAATTCAGTCAATATTTGTGTGTTTCTAAAAGAGAGAAAAAATTTCACTTTACTTAAAATAATTTAAAAATAAAAAATATATGCCTTAAAACTTCAATGTGAAATAATATTTTCTAACTTAGAAGTATGATTCCAAAACCAAGCAAACCAAGTCAGTAATGAATAAAATAATAGATTTTTATAATACAGAATACTATATACCAAAATTCTGAATATTACTTATGAAGTTTGTGAAAAAGTCCAGAATAGATAAGAAAATATTTTCTTGTAGTAAAGAATATATTTAATTCAATTTGTAATACTCTTTCATCTCAATTTGTTAAGATACATCTAGTATTCGGGGCTGATCACTATCTAATTACAATAGATTAAAGGATCTCCAGTCATTAATGCTTTACTATGAAATAAACTATATGCCAAGTACAGAATCACGCATCAGGTACTAGTCCTAAAGATGATTTTTAGATGTATCAGCATAAATTATAATTTTGCCTTATCTTTAATTTACCTCTGTTTCAAGTGGAACAGTTCAAACTACACTACTCACTTTACAGATGTATTAAGGTAATTTACAGATTTGATCCACATGGTACTAATAGATATGCTTATTAAACAAGTTCATGCTATAGAGAATTATAAATTTTAATAATATCACTGCCATCAGAATGATTAAGATTTCTGGAAACTCTTTAGTAACAGAAGATCTAGAAAAACTGGTCACATGTTTCAAAAGAAAGACAACAGCTAGAAATAAATAAGAACTGTTTCTTCACCATTTCTTATTTTCAGCCAGAGATATATTTAAGTGATATGTCGTGAGATGATGCTTAAAATTATAGATGTTAAAAAGTAGGTTAAACATTTCTAATACAGTTATTCCTTAATGTTCAAGGAAGATTGGTTCAATGAACCCCAACAACAACAACAACAACAACAAAAAACATAAATGCTCAAGAAAAATGGCATAGTATTGGTGTGTATTCTATCTACAACCTCACTTATACTTAGAACATTACTTATACCTAATACGATGTAAATACTCTATAAAATGTTGTTATTGTGTACTTTGGGAGAATAATGACAAGAAAAAATCAACATATTTAGTGCAGATGCAATTATTTAAAATGTTTTTGATTTGCAGTTGGTCAAATCTGCAGATGCAGAACCTGCGTACAGGCAGATCTACTGTATTTATGTTTCTAATAAAAATGGAAAAAACAAAAGATCAACTCTGAGATAATGCATTTAAAATATTTTGTTGAAATAAGAATCTTCTTACCTGTTTAATATATAAACAACTCAACTTGATTAATTTATGTTATCTATGTTGTCATTATGGGAATATTCATTTAGAATTCTGAGCTCATATTATTAATATTAATTTTTTGGTTTGTTGTCATTTTATCACAGAATATATAGATATGCTGATGAAACACTAATAATAATAAAAGATTCATCATCCCCCAAATCTTTACTTTTATATATAGTTAAAATTAAAAATACAGTAATGAGTTAAGTGTCAAGGATTGTAAAAAGTGCAGTTGATTTCAAAATGATGCTCACTCTTTAACAAAAAAATCTGCTATATATCCAGCTACCATATAAGTATTTTAATGTGATTTATGAATTATGTATTTCTGTGCAGCATATAATAAATTTACAAAATACCAAACCTTGAAAACCATGGTAAGAATATTTAACAAAAAAACATGCCTTCAAAAAAATGAAATGCATAGTTTAAAAGTTGTCACAAATAATTGAACATGGAAGAGTTATATAACAAAAGTATATCTAAAGTAATAAAGTTGGGTTTAGTATTACTAATTATATTTACTTCAAAAATTTCTATAGGATATAACTATTCAGATAAAATGATGAATGCTAGATTGATAGATATCTAAATTGTCTAGCATTTCCCAGGCTTCATTCTTGACTATTGATTATTCTGGCAGAATTAACAGCAATAAATTTTGACAAAATTCAAGGACAACATGATGACAAATCACATGTGTGCCTTATTAGAATAAATGTGTGCCTTATTAAAATAAATGAAAGTAGGATAATTTTTATAAGAGCTCATTTTTTCTTATTTATTTTTTATCTTATGTTAGAAAAATGTATCTCTTCAAATAAAATCATAAAATCTTAGGTTGTTAAAATCTTTGACCATACCTCAACATGATGCAGAATAAATTCGTTTGATTCTGTCCTTCTTCCTAATATTTTATAAAATAAAACATGCTATTTAAACCTCATTGAAATTATTAATTTTATTTTTTAATTTCTTAAAAATTCTAAATTGATACATAAAATACATGTGAATTGTACATATTAAGGGAGTTTCTTGTAATGTTTGATTCATGTGTACATTGTGTAATGTTTAAATCAGGGTAAACATATCTACCTCTTCACATATTTGTCAAGATGAAACTCTTTTTGCTTCATAATATATGCAATACATTATTGAACTGCTTGCTTCTAACCATAATTTAGTACTATTGATTAAACTTTCCCATCCTCCTTCCAAATTCTCCAGACTCTCATAACCACCATTCTGTTCTTAATTTCCATGAGAGCACCTATTTTTTAGTTTCCACATATGTGGTACTTGTCTTTTTTGATTGGCTTGTGTAACATAGGTTTGTCAGTTCTCTCCAAATTGCTACAAATGACAGGATTTTTATTGTTTTTTTTTTTAACCACTGAATACTATTCAGTGTTGTATAGGTAGCATATTTTCTATTTATTCATTATTGGATGAACATTTTGTTTCCATTATTTGGCTATTATGTATAGTACTGAAATGAATATGAGTGTACAGATTTTTTTGTGATATTCTGATTTCATTTCCTTTCATTATATATCCATTAGTGAAATTACTGGAGATGTGTGGTAGTTTCATTTTTAATTTTTCAAGCATCATCCATATTTTATTTATGCACATGTCTTCCTTTCTGTACATCTTTATGAGCACTTTTTATCACTTTTAGTTTCAATCATAACCATTCCTACAGGGATGAGGTGCTATATCATTGTGAGTTTGATTTGCTCGTCCCTGTTGATTATTTTTTTTTTCTATTTATTTATTTTTTTTAATTGTATACAAATGGGATACATGTTGTTTCTTTGTTTGTACATAGAGTCAAGGCATTCCATAAGTGTAATCATACGTTTACATAGGGCAATGATGTTTATTTTTTTTCCCTTCCCCCCCACCCCTCCCACACCTCTTGTCCCTCTATACAGTCCTTCTTTCCTTCATTCTTACCGCTCTCCTTATCCCTAAACCTAAACCTAACCCTAAACCTAATGCTAACCCCTCCCACCCCCCATTATATGTCCTGATCCACTTATCAGCGAGATCATTCGTCCTTTAGTTTTTTGAGATTGGCTTATCTCACTTAGCATGATATTCTCCAATTTTGTCCATTTGCCTACAAATGCCATAATTTTATCATTCTTCATTGCGGAGTAATATTCCATCGTATAAATATGCCACAGTTTCTTTATCCATTCATCAACTGAAGGGCATCTAGGTTGGTTCCACAATCTGGCTATGGTGAATTGAGCAGCAATGAACATTGATGTGGCTTTATCTCTGTAGTATGCTGATTTTAAGTCCTTTGGGTATAGGCCAAGGAGTGGGATAGCTGGGTCAAATGGTGTTTCCATTCCAAGCTTTCTGAGGAATCTCCACAGTGCTTTCCAGAGTGGCTGCACTAATTTGCAACCCCACCAGCAATGTATGAGTGTTCCTTTTTCACCACATCCTCGCCAACACCTATTGTTGCTTGTATTCTTGATAATCGCCATTCTAATTGGGGTGAGATGAAATCTTAGGGGAGTTTTGATTTGCATTTCCCTTATTACTAGGGATGTTGAACATTTCTTCATATATCTGTTGATTACTTGTACATCTTCTTCTGTGAAGTGTCTGTTCATTTCCTTAGACCATTTGTTGATTGGATTATTTGTATTCTTGGTGTAGAGTTTTTTGAGTTCTTTATAGATTCTGGAAATTAGCGCTCTATCTGAGGTATGGTTGGCAAAGATATTCTCCCACTCTGTAGGCTCTCTCTTCACATTTCTGATAGTTTCCTTTGCTGAGAGAAAGCTTTTAAGTTTGAATCTATCCCAGTTGTTGATTCTTGCTTTTATTTCTTGTGCTATGGGAGTCCTGTTAAGGAAGTCTGATCTTAAGCCAACAAGTTGAAGATTTGGACCTACTTTTTCTTCTATAAGATGCAGGGCCTCTGATCTGATTCCGAGGTCCTTGATCCATTTTGAGTTGGGTTTTGTGTAGGGTGAGAGATAGGGATTTAATTTCATTCTATTGCATATGGTTTTCCAGTTTTCCCAGCACCATTTGTTGAAGAGGCTATCTTTCCTCCATTGCATATTTTTGGAACCTTTGTCTAGTATGAGAAAATTGTATTTATTTGGGTTTGTGTCCATGTCCTCTATTCTGTACCATTGATCTACCTGTCTATTTTGGTACCAATACCATGCCGTTTTTGTTACTATTGCTTTGTAGTAGAGTTGAAGATCTGGTATTGCAATACCCCCTGCTTCGCTCTTGCTACTGAGGATTGCTTTAGCTATTCTAGGTTTTTTATTCTTCCAGATGAATTTCATAATTGCTTGCTCTATTTCTGCAAGGTACATCATTGGGATTTTAATTGGAATTGCATTGAATCTGTATAGCACTTTAGGTAGTATGGCCATTTTGACAATATTAATTCTGCCTATCCAGGAACATGGGAGATCTTTCCATCTTCTAAGGTTTTCTTGAATTTCTTTCTTTAGTGTTCTGTAGTTCTCATTGTAGAGGTCTTTCACCTCTTTTGTGAGATTGATTCCCAAGTACTTTATTTTTTTCGAGGCTATTGTGAATGGGGTAGTTTTCCTAATTTCTCTTTCTGAAGATTCATCACTTATGTATAAAAATGCATTGGATTTATGAGCATTGATCTTGTAACCTGCTACTTTACTGAATTCACTTATGAGTTCTAAAAGTTTTCTGATGGAATTTCCAGGTTCCTCTAAATATATAATCATGTCATCAGCGAACAGGGATAGTTTGAGTTCTTCTTTTCCTATTCGTATCCCTTTAATTTCTTTGGTCTGTCTGAATTGCTCTGGCTAGAGTCTCAAGGACGATGTTGAATAGAAGGGGTGAAAGAGGGCATCCCTGCCTTGTTCCAGTTTTTAGAGGGAATGCTTTCAGTTTTTCACCATTTAGAATGATATTAGCAATGGGCTTAGTGTAGATTGCATTTATAATGTTAAGGAATGTTCCCACTACCCAATTTTTTCTAGTGTTTTGAGCATGAAGGGGTGCTGTATTTTATGAAATGCTTTTTCTGCATCTATTGAAATAATCATGTGATTCTTAACTTTAAGTCTATTGATATGGTGAATGACATTTATTGATTTCCGAATGTTGAACCAACCTTGCATCCCTGGGATAAACCCACCTTGATCGTGGTGCACTATCTTTTTAAGATATATTTGTATGCGATTTGCTAAAATTTTGTTGAGAATTTTTGCATCGATGTTCATTAAGGATAGTGGTCTGAAATTTTCTTTTCTCGATGTGTCTCTGTCTGGTTTAGGTATCAGGGTGATATTGGCTTCATAGAACGAGTTTGGGAGGGTTCCCTCCTCTTCTATTTCATGGAATAGTTTGAGGAGTATTGGAATGAGCTCTTCTTTAAAGGTTTTGTAGAACTCGGCTGAGAACCCATCTGGTCCTGGACTTTTCTTTGTTGGTAGGCTTTTGATGACCTCTTCTATTTCATTGCTTGAAATTGGTTTATTTAAGTTGTGTATGTCCTCCTCGTTCAGTTTAGGTAATTCATATGTCTCTAGAAATTTGTTGATGTCTTCGAGGTTTTCTGTTTTGTTGGAGTATAGATTTTCGAAATAGCTTCTAATTATGTTTTGTATTTCACTCGTGTCTGTTGTGATGTTTCCTTGTTCATTCCGAATTTTAGTAATTTGAGTTTTCTCCCTCTTTCTCTTTGTTAGTGTGGCTAAGGGTTTATCAATTTTATTTATTTTTTCAAAGAACCAACTATTTATTTTATTAATTTTTCCAATTGTTTCTTTTGTTTCGATTTCGTTGATTTCGGCTCTGATTTTAACTATTTCCTGTCTTCTACTACTTTTGGTATTGGTCTGTTCTTCTTTTTCTAGAACTTTGAGCTGTAGTGTTGTCTTTATTTGTTGATTTCTCTTTTATTCAATGCACTCCATGAAAAAAATCTTCCTCTAAGTACTGCTTTCATAGTGTCCCAGAGATTTTGATATGATGTGTCTTTGTTCTCGTTTACTTCTAAGAATTTTTTAATTTCCCTCCTATGTCTTCTGTTATCCATTCATCATATAGTAGTATTATGTTAATCTCCAGGTATTGGAGAGTTTCTGTTTTTTATTCTGTCATTTATTTCTAACTTCCAATCCATTATGATCTGATAGAGTACAAGGTAGTATCTCTATCTTCTTGTATTTGCTAACAGTAGCTTTGTGGCATAAATATGGTCTATTTTAGAGAAGGATCCATGTGCTGCTGAGAAGAAAGTGTATTCATTCTTTGTTGGATGGTATATTCTATATATGTGTGTTAAGTCTAAATTGTTGATTGTGTTGTTGAGATCTATAGTTTCTTTATTCAATTTTTGTTTGGATGATGTATCCAGTGGTGAGAGAGGTGTGTTAAAATCGCCTAGTATGATTGTGTTCTATTTGATTTCTGGAATTGAGAAGAATTTGTTTGACGTACATGGATGAGCCAATGTTCGGGGCATAGATATTTATGATTGTTATGTCTTGCTGATTTATGCTTCCCTTAAGCAGCATGTAATGTCCTTCTTTATCCCTTCTGACTAGTTTTGGTTTGAAGTCCACATTATCTGAAATGAGGATGGATACTCCAGCTTTTTTGCTGTGTCCGTGTGCATGGTATGTTTTTCCCCATCCTTTCACCTTTAGTCTATGGGTGTCTCTTTCTATGAGATGAGTCTCTTGCAGGCAGCATATTGTTGGATTTTTCTTTTTAATCCAATCTGCCAGTCTATGTCTTTTGATTGATGAATTCAGGCCATTAACATTCAGGGTTATTATTGAGATATGATTTGTATTCCCAGTCATTTGGTTCATATTTAAAATTTTTGACACATCTTGGTTCCTCCTTTATTTGATCGTTCCTTTAGGATAATTCCTCCCTTTGCTGATTTGCTTCTTTGTTTTTTATCTCTTCCTCATGAAATATTTTGCTGAGAATGTTCTGTAATGCTGGCTTTCTTTTTGTAAATTCTTTTAGCTTTTGTTTATCGTGGAATGATCTTATTTCATCGTCAAATTTGAAGGTAAGTTTTGCTGGGTATAAGATTCTTGGTGGCATCCATTTTCTTTCAGAGCTTGAAAAATGTTGTTCCAGGCCCTTCTAGCTTTTAGGGTCTGGATTGAAAAATCTGCTGATATCCGTATTGGCTTCCCCCTGAATGTAATTTGGTTCTTTTCTCTCACAGCCTTTAAAATTCTGTCTTTATTTTGTATGTTAGGTATTTTCATTATACTGTGCCTTGGTGTGGGTCTGTTGTAATTTTGTGTATTTGGAGTCCTATAAGCCTCTTGTACTTGGTTTTCCATTTCATTCTTCAGATTTGGGAAATTTTCTGTTATTATTTCATTGAATAGATTGTTCATTCCTTTGGTTTGTTTCTCTAAGCCTTCCTCAATCCCAATAATTCTTAAATTTGGCCTTTTCATGATATCCCATAATTCTTGTAGATTCTGTTCATGATTTCTTACCATCTTTTCTGTTTGGCCAACCTTGCCTTCAAGATTAAATAATTTGTCTTCAATGTCTGAGGTTCTGTCTTCCAGGTGTTCTATCCTATTGGTTATGCTTTCTATGGAGTTTTTAACTTGGTTTATTGTTTCCTTCATTTCAAGTATTTCAGCTTGTTTTTTTTTCAGTATCTCTAACTCTTTATTGAAATGATCTCTTGCTTCCCGTATTTGGTCTTTTAACTGTTGATTGGTGCGATCATTTAATGCCTGCATTTGCTCTTTCATCTCCTCCTTCAATGCCTGCATTTGCTCTTTCATCTCCTCATTAGCTTCCCTGATCGTTTTAATTACGTACATTCTGAACTCCCTTTCTGACATTTCTTCTGCTGTGCTGTCATTGGGTTTTATTGATGTAGTATCTAGGTTTGTTTGGGACATTTTCTTCCCTTGTTTTCTCATATTGGTCAGCTGTCAGTGGGACCCTGAGATATTGCAGTTTTACGCTATTGGCTTATAGTGTCCCAGTAGATTTCCAGTGTATCACCTCCCAGCCTTCAGTAGCCTGATATCTTGGAGGAATCTGATAAAGCAGCGCATCCGAAGAAAACTGCCCCTAGCCCCCTACTGGTTCCACGGTTTCGAACTGGTTCTGTGCGGAAATGCTCTCACTGTGGGCCTGCACCGTGCAGCTGGCCGTGTGGGAGGAGCCCACTGCCGGAGTGTGGAAGGCTACCTTGGGAAGACTCTAGCTGCCCTGCCCAGCTCCGATAAGCCACCTCTATATGGGCCTGCCACCCGGGCCGAGCTTTACCCAGTGGGCAGATTCACCTGTGGCTCTGTTTCAATCCGAGTCTCTCAATGCCTCCCCTTCTTAACTCCTGGGTTCTGGAGCCACTGGGGGTGCAGTCACCCTCTAGGCCGCCATCTTGGATCGCCCTGTGAAGAGAGCCTGCGGCCTGAGTGGGCAGAGCTGCCTGAAGAGTTCTCTGGCTGCCCTGCCCTGATCCCAGAGGCTGCTTGCAGATCGAAGCTCTCCGTTGGTTCGGGGACTTGTGGCTGGTTCTATGTAGAAAACCTCTCAGTGGGCGGTCTGGTCTGAGAAGCTAGCCTTGAAAGGCACCTCCCACCGCAGGGGTCCAGGCTACTTGGGGAGGTCTCTGGCTGCCCTATCCTGGTCCCTGAAGCTGCTTGTGTGCCGAAGTACGTTGCGCTGCATGGCTCTGGGACTCGGAGCTTGTTCTGGTCAGAAAGGCTCTCACTAGCGGGCCAGTTCCATTCCGAGAACCTGGAGAAGCTGGCTGTGTGGGTGGCGCCCACCGCCGGAGTGCGCAGGGCTGCCTGTGGATGACTCTAGCTGCCCTACCCGGCTCTGATAAGCCACCTCTATCTGGGCCTGCCACCCGGGCCGAGCTTTACCCAGTGGTCAGACTCACCTGTGGCTCTATTTCAGTCCGAGTCTCTAAATGCCTCCCCTTCTTAACTCCTGGGTTCTGGAGCGACTGGGGGTGCAGTCTCCCTCTAGGCCGCCATCTTGAATCCCCTGTTGATTATTGATGTGAATATTTTTTCATAGACCTGTTGGCTAGTCTTTCCTTTTTTTAAGTTATACTGAAGTCTATTGTTCTTTTTTAAAATAGTTTTATTTTCACCTGTTGAGTTTTAGTAGTTCCTTATGTACTGTCAGATACAGTTTGCAAAAGGGATTTTCCATTTCATAGGTTTTCTTATCATATTGTTGATTTTATCCTTTAATATGTGCAAGCTTTTAAATTTAATGTAATATCGTCTGTCAAATTTTATTTTTTTTCCTGTGTTTTGAAGGTCTTTTGGAAAACAAAACCTTGGTCTTTTACCATTTCAGAGGTATTCCCCCATGTTTTCTTCTAGTAGTTTTATACTTTTCGGTCTTACTCCACTTTGAGTAGTTTTTTATAACTGGTGAGAGATAGGAATCTAGTGTCATTCAACTGTATGTGGCTATGACTCCTCATTTCTTAAATGCCTATCTTAACACCTTTGTCAAAAAAGTGTTTCTTAATTTGGAATGAAGATATAGCTCAAGATATAGCTTGCCTAGCATTTGCATATCACTGGGTTTAATTATCAATCTATTATCAACACTTAATTTGAAAGGTAAGCAAAAAACAATTACACACTTTAAAACTTACCTTTGTTTTACGAATGTTAAAACCACATCAGTTCTGACTACACAACTGGCAATTTTATTTATATTTGTAAATTCAAAAGAAATCTATAGTAGGGATTGCATCACAAATTTTGGTTAATTATAGATTCAATCCTTATTGCTGTTTTCCAAAAATATATGTTGTCAAAGGAAAGAACATTTTTGGTTTTCACATTTCACATTTTATTTATAAACCCTAGTTAGGTTCTGAAAGTTCTATTTTGAACACTATTCTTCTGGATACTAGTGAGTTGATTCTATCTAACTTACTGGAAGTTCTGTACACATCAGAAGATAAGGATTTACCCAATTCTATTTAAATGAACATGGTGTAATCTAAAATATTCTTCAAATAAGTTGTGAAGTAAAATTGTAAAGTGTATTACACAAAGTAAATCACCAGAAAGTGCACAATTTCTGAAATGTGTGCAAAATGATAGAAGATTAAAATATATGACTGTATCACAAGCTTATAATTTTATTAGACAAGTTATATTAGGCAATCACATGTAGAATATTTATGAAGGGCACAAGATTTTTGAGAAAATATTTAATATTGGGATTACAATTAGTCACATAAAAACAAAGAAGCAAAAATTCAGAAAACATATATCCAAATAACAGTATTTAAGAGTTAGAAATTAAATACCAACTAAAGACATCATATGTATTTATATTATATATTTACATAAATTCATATACATATACTTAAAAATCTATGTTTATGCACATGAATGAGATTTACACATCTTCTATGAGACTTGTGAATGTCTTAAAGACTATACTTACAGATTTAAAAATATTTGATTTTTATTTTATGACAGTATGTACACTAAATAAATCATTTATTTATATAAAGTCTGTAGTGGAAAATGACCTAAAATCTCATGAGAGTTTACTAAGTACATAAATTGTGAATTTAAAAAAATTAAAATTTAGTCAAGCTGTACATTTTTCCTCTTTGCAAATTACATGGTCTGAATAAGAGTTCCTAAGAGGAATCATGATTATCATGCTACTTGAATTCTTTGTTATTTGAAGATTCTACTATTTCAATAAATAAACTTCACGATGGAGAAGTTTTCATCGTGGTAAAATTGTTGAATAAGTGATGCATATTGCATCACATAGTATAAATAACACAGTATGACAAAACATTATGCCATTTACGTAATATATTTTAATATAGATTTTATTATTGAAACTTTTAAATAAAATTATACAGACAGACATAAGAGGTGATTTAATAAATACAAAATCCTTCAGTGCATTGGTGAGAAAAAAATATTTTCTTTCCTTCAGCAGCATGTGATACGCAGTTTGTTGTTGTACTTTAATCAGATAGCTTTCACAATGAAAAATTGTCTTATCTTTTCAATTTGTAGCTTGTTGTACTTTAATCATTTAGAATTGAATGATCTCATAATGCTGATATAATCTTCTAAGAAATCGGAGGATATTTAAGACACATTAATCTGATTCATAAGTGTAATTTGATTTTTCAAGATATGTCAAATGAAATTGGTTTAAAGGTTGTTTTCTTTATAGTAGCTCAAATGTTTCCAGTGCTACTCTCTAAGTGCCAATACACAGAATATGAGATATGAAAGGGTATTCAGTTGTGTATTTCCAAAGTAAAATGACCTGTGACTTAAGAGAAAAATAGTAACCAGTAGCCTGAGGTATTTAAAAATCCGGCTTTTCAGGTTTTGTATATTTTATTTATATGAAATACCTTATTTATCTAATAAATCATAACTTTGAAAAAAATATGGGAAAATTTTCCCTAACCGTAAAAGTCAATTTTATTCATTAATTTAAATTTATATATTTGGAAAATAGAATATCATTCATTTCATGCATACTGTATTGTATTTGATATATTCTAGTTCTACTTTGCATCATTATTTTTGTTAAACATTTATTATCCCACTCAGTCCAAAAATCTTGCACATTTTATTTAACCAAAATCAAATTTTTTGAAATTATTATCAAACCAATTTTTTCCAAAAGATTTGTAAAAATGTTCATGTCATTGTAGTTTACATAGTTACCTAATAAATTTTTCTTATACACTTTTAAATGTGCACAGAAAGTAATTTCACTTTGCTAATCTAAAAAAAAATGAGTTCATATTTTATTATGGGACAGTTAAACAAGAAAAGGAGAGAGAATTTTTTTTCTCCTGCTTAGAATCATTTATTTATTTTAAAAATCATCAATTGATGTTTTAAAAATTTGTAAAGCACAATTGTCAATGAGATGGGGTTAAGTTATGCTTATTGTAGAAGAAAGATTTTTTGTTCATGTTTGTTTTTTAGCTGTGCTGGGGATTGAATTCAGGAGCTCATACATGCTTAGCAGGTGACTTACCACCAAGCTACTACTTCAGACTCTGTGCATGCTATGAAAACAAACAAAATGTTAGTTACTTGAAACAAAAAGTTTTAGTTCTCACTCACTTTACATGTTTACTAAGTAAAGTATGAGCTCTACTGCATGTCTTCAGTGTAGCAGAGAAGTTTAAATTTAGTTTAGTGTAGTAGGCTAGTAGAGAAACCCCAGAGTCAGTCAACTTTGCATCACTATGACCAAAATACTAACAAAAACAACTTAGAGGAGGGAAAGCATATTTTGGATTACATTTTCAAAGGTTTAGTCCATAATGCTCTGAGTCCATTGATCTGGGTCCAATGTGAGGCAGAACATTATAGCAGAATGTCATGTGGAGGGGAAATGTTCACCTGATGGTGACCAAAAGCATACAGAAAGAGGAAGGAGCCATAAGGAAGGTGAGCCCCACCTGAGCACACCCCCAGTAACCTACTTTCATTCAGCCACACCTTACCAGCCCAGAGTTACCACCCAGCACAGTGATTCAGTCAAACTCTGATGGACGTATTAGGTTGCAGCTCTCCTAATCAATCATTTCACCTCTGAACATTCCTGCATTAACACAGAAGTTTTGGAGGACATTGTATATCCAAAACACAACACCCCTCACACACACACACACACACACACACACACACACACACACCACCATTTGTATGATGCAGGTTTCTATTGTAAATTAAACAAAAAGAAGAGAAACATAGAGTTTTGCCAATTATTCACTGGCCCTTAAAATTATTGTCTTTTCAGTAGAATTCATTAAAATGGGGTACTAAAAATGTGTTCCCTGACCAGCAACATCAGAATGACTTAGTAACTTGTTAAAATTTAGTTTATATTCCTGTCAGTTACTCTAGAATTGGAACCTAGGAATCTGTTTCAGCAAGTCCTTTTGTAGATTCTGAGGAATAATAAAGTTTGAAAACCACTGAACTTGGCAAACCGTGACTAAATTTAACATTGAAGAAGTGGGAATACACAATGCGCTACCGAGTATTATGAAAAGAATCAGAGGCATTTAATGACCAGTAATAGTGAATCTTCATGACTTGAAATATGTAAAAATACTGATTACTGTTCAGCCCTAGCCCAGTCCTTTTATAACCATCATTATGAATACATGTTCATTGCACACCTTTTAAAAGGCAAACCTTGTCCTACAAAGATACAATACACACTTAGCACTCACATTTAAAATAAATTTAGAGAGACAGTTATTTTACCCAGATTGATGAGTAGCAGCCTGAAATAATTGCCACCATGGACTTTTCCTTCAGTTAGTTCAAGATGGTGGGCTGGAGTTTTATATTGAGGGTTCTGGGATCAATGTCAGATATATTATTAAAAAAACACTAAGATCAGTTCAATTGGGAATGTTCATATTGGTAGGGAGAAAGAAGGGCATATGGGACATGACTGCTCTTCTTGCTTAATCAAAATCTGAAGCAATTTATGAGAAGAAATTGGATTTATAATAGTGAAAAGTAAGGAGATGATAATCATAATAGGCAGTTTTCCTAAGGACACACGATACTGCTCTTATAGAAAAAAGAATTTCAGAAATTATGAAAGGTGAGAGAGCCGCAATGACTCACATAGTGCTGTGCATTCCTAAGGGGCTCCATCTTTTCCATTTTTCATTCGTTATTAGGCCTGCTTTCTTCTTACCACACAAACAATAAAGTCTGTTTTTTTTTTTTTCTGAAAGTACTTAGGTTCTTATACTTTTGAAAACATGATAATAGGTATACCTTGTTGCTTTATCTTATGTGCATTTGGAACTGTGTTAGCGTCTTTTAATTTTAATTTTTTAGATGATTAACTCCTCTGAGTAAAATATCATGAAATATTCCTTTAAACTAGTACCAATGTTTTCTTACAATCAGTATTATAAGTCTGATCTGATTTGATTCTATCACTTGACTTTGATAATTGTGAACATTAGTCACTTAATATTAGTTATTTTCTTTTCTTTTTTCTTTTTTCTTTTTTTTTTTTTTTTTTTTTTTGATACCAGGAATTGAACCCAGGGGCACTTAACTACCAAGTCATATCCCCAGCCCTTCTTTTATATTTTATTAGAGACAGGGTCTCGCTGAGTTGCTTAGGGCCTTGATAAGTTGCTGAGTCTTCTGCCTTTCAACTATGGATCCTCCTGACTCAGCCTCCCAAGTCACTGGGACTACAGACTTGTACCACCACACTGGGTTTAGTTACTCTATTTTTGAATGCTTGGATTAACATCAAATATTTAGTCATCTATATGATCATACAAAACTTATTTTTGTATTACAAGTAAATAAGGAGGAATTAGATTTATTTTCCCTTCAAAGGTAAGGAAAAACATAAATGAAAGTAGAGTGACTGGTAATGGTGGTATATACTTCTAACCCTAGCAACTCTGAAGGTTCAGACAGGAGGATCACCAGTTGAAGGCCTGCCTCAGCAACACAGCAGTAGACTGCCTCAAAATAAAGCATAAAAAATTGACTTGGGTTGTAGCTCAGTAATAAAGATTTCCAAGGTTCTATCTCCAGTACCCCCAAAAAAGAAAAAAAAAATTAAATAAGAAAACAAAGTGAAGGGATGAAAGAGATATTTCATGCAAATGAAAACTAAAAGAGAAAAGAAGCAAATAAATCTATATCAGATAAAATAGATTCTCAGTCAAAAACTATAAAATTAGACAAGGTTAATATAAAATAATTAAGGAGTCAGTTCATCAAAAGGATATATACCCATTATCACAGCACTAAGTATGTAAAGCAAATATCTGTACATCTGAAAGAAGAGATTAAAAATTAATACAATAACATGAGGGGGCTATAATAATCTATCGTCAGCAAGGAGCAGATTAAATGAGCAGAATATCAATAGGAAAACAAAAGACTTAAACTACACTTTAGATGAAATGGACCTAACAGACACAAGCAATATTCCACCCAACGGCAGCTAAATATAGGTTCTTAAGCGCACAGGGATCATTACTCAGTAAAGATCATATATTCAGCCCAAAACATGTCTTAACAACATTAAGGTGAATTAAATCATATCAAGTATCTTTTTAAGCAACAATGATATGAAACTATAAACCAATAACTATAGATATTTCAGAAAGTTCAAACAAATACATGGAAATTTTTAAAAAAATTATTGAACAACCAGCCAGTCAATGAAGACATTAAAATGGAAATTAAAATATTTTGAGACAAATAAAATGGTTGCAAAACATATCAAAACTTATGGAATCCTGTGAAAGCAGTTCTAAGAGGGAAGTTTATGATAATAAATGCCTATGTCAAAAGATACGTTCTCAAATTAGCAACCTAGCAGTATACTTAAAGGAAATAGAAAAGCAAGAGTAAATTGAGCCCAAATTCAGTCGGAGGAAGAAATAATAAGGATCAAGGCAGAAATAAATAAAATAGAGCCTAGAACCACAATAGAAATGAATCAATGAAGCTGTTTTTTTTTAAAGTCAATAAAATCAACAAATCTAAAATAAATAAATAAATAAAAGAACAAAAGGGAAGACTCAAAGTCAGAAATGAAAGAGGATGCATTACAACTGATACTACAGAAAGACAAAGGATGATAAATGCCTGCCATGAACAACTATGTAATAATAGATTGAATAACCTAGGATTAATTAATAAATTCCTAGAACATGCAGCCTGTCAAAAAAAAAAAAATGAAGCAATAGATAATCTGAACACAATTCTAGGAGACTTGAGTCAATAAGAAAAAGTCTCTGATCAGAGAAAAAACCTGATCCTCAAAGCCTTCACTGCCAAATTAACAAACTTAATTTCAATTCTTAAAGTTTTCAAAAAAATTGAAGAAAAACTTCAAAACTCATTTTATGAAGCCAGAATTACTTTAATTCCAAAACCAGACAAAAACACTCTAACAGCAGGAAATTAACAGTTTGATATTCCCAATAAACAGAAAGGGAAACCTTTCTGTTGGGGAACAAAATATCAATAAATGAAAACCAACAATAGAACAAAAGGATTATTCACCATGATCAAGTGGGATTTATTCTGGGAAATTAAGGATGGGTTTCTTTTCCATGTGGTCAACATATAAAATTAAGACTGAAATTCTACTATTATACCAATGTTCTGAATTTGGATTGGTTGTTTTGGGTTTCATAGGATTGGTAGCAATTTTATGCTAATTTCTGATGTGGACAGATTCTTATTTCACAAGTATAGTGTAAATGGACATAAAATATATGAAACTTACATATTTTTTCTTAACATTCTTTAAGTACACAGGATATACTGAAAATATTATAATTGCACTTATGATGTTTTGCATAATAAAAGCAATCTTTAAATGTTTATATATTCCCCAATCAAAATTCATTCATTATGATGATCTATTTATGAGTACATTATAGGGATTTTTCAATGCAAGAATAATTTAAATAATTTAGCTTTAACACTTCTTTTGTTGATTTTCTAGGGTTGCTGTAGTAAAGAGCTAATACTACTTCTTAATATAACAGCATATTATTATATTATACTTCTAAAGACTAAATTCTCAAAATCCAAATGTCCTTAATGTGGTTTCATTCTCAGAGCTCTGAGGGCGAATGTGTACCACACCTTTCTCCTAGCTCTTGGCATTTACTAACAATCACTGGCTTATAGATGCATCATTCCTATCTCTGCTTGGATCTTCATATGATATCCCCTCGCTTTAAGTTTACATGATGTTCCTAATTCCTAATTATAAAGACAATAGTCGTACTGGGATCAGGAGTCATTACAATATTCCAACATTCTATTCCAACCCTATTCTTGTCATTATTCATAATTATGAAATTGAACTAATTGGTGTGTAGTGTATCTTCTTGTTTTAACTTGCAGTTGAGATGTTTTCATATGCTTGTTTGCTGTCTTCTTTGCTGAGGTATTTGTTGATTTTTTTTTTGCCGTTTTTTGAATTGGATTGTTCATTTTCTTATTGTTGTCTTAGGAGTTATTTTATATATTTTGGATAATATTCCTTTATCAAATGTGTCTGCAAATATTTTCCTTCAGTCTGTGTATTTTCTCCTCATTTCCTTCTTAGTGTCTTTTCAGAGCAGAATTTAATTTCATAAAGTCCATCTTATCCATTATTTCATGCAATGGTACTTTCTGTGTTGGATGTGAAATCATTGTCAAACGCAAGATTATCTAGATTTTCTCCTATGTTATCTTGCAGAAGTTGAAATTTTTGCATTTTACATTTAAGTCTATAGTCCATTTTGAGTTATGGTATTTTTTTTTCTGAAAAGTGTAAGGTCTATGTCTAGATTGAATTTTTGCATGTGACTTTCCAGATGTTCTAGTACCACTTGTTGAAAAAAAATGTTTCCTTTTTTGTACCACCTTTGCTCCTTTGTCAAAGCTCCATTTGCTATTATTTTGGTCTATTCTACATTTTTATTCATTTCATTACTTATTGTCTATTCTTTCTGAAATACTAGCATGTCTTGATTACTGTGCTTTAAGTAAATATTGAAGTCTGGTAGCATCAGTCTTCTGCAATGATCTGTGACTTCACTTCCTCTTTTCTACATGTCCCTCCCTGAACCAGTTACATACCTTGGAGAGCTCAGTATAACTCTTTTAAAAAAAATGAAATAATGTAAGCTGCCCAACAGAAATCTCTCAGTAAGTGCCTTTTCTTTGAGGATAAAATGCCAAATTACTCAGTAATCTAAAGGCCTTGCATCGCCTGATCCCTTCCTTTATCTCCAGTTTTGTAGTCACTCATAGTCACTCACTTCACCTTTGTTCATAGTTGCTTTGACTTCTTTCACTTTTTGGACTATGCCAAGAACTTTCCTCCCTCTGGGTCTTTACACTTGCTCTTTTAAATCTCTATTTTTTTTCCTCCCCTGTGAGCCTCACAGTCTCCTAATCATCTATAATACAAGTGCATAAAAGAAGATGTTCTATACTATGGCAATATGTTTGTTAAGTTTTTTTTTCCTCTTGCCCTGATCACTAAGAGTGATGAAACTTTTTTCTATGCTCAAAAGCATGTATACAGCAAAATACAGATGACTACTTAAAATACAATTTAATAAATTGATACATCATAATATTTTTGAAAAAATGAAAGAACCACTGAAAATCACAGACTGAATACATTTAATTTCCAATAAGCACATTTTCATAATTTGAAATCTGCACTAGCATTCTCCTGATGTCCTGTCATCCAAATGTCAATCTTTTCTTTTAATAAAACCATCATGTTGGTCATGACAAAACATAAGGCAGTTATTTTACCTTGTTCAAAATCCTTCATTGTTTCCTGTCTCACTCAGAATAAAAGCCAAGGATCTCACCAAATGACCTGCCTTACTTTTCTAATGTCAACTCCCTTCCCCTCTTTCCACTCCAGCAACATTAACTTCTTTTCCAGTCATCAAACCTGCTAGTTACAGGCTTCTCTCAGGCCAATTGTAGTTGCTTTTCCCTGTTATGCAATGTTTCAGATACGTGCAAGTTTTGTTCCTTCAGCAACATCAACTCAGTATTCAAATGGTAACCTAATCTGTTTTCCCTTTCCTTGCTACATGACCTGACCTCATAATTCCTGTGAATGTGAACTTTTGGGATTCTGTATATGGATTTTCAGAGATATAACTGCATGTATCACTTGCAAGCTTTTAGTATTATAAGGATGACATAAGTCATAAATATATCAATACTTGACAGTGTAAAGAATAAAACATGTGGGCTGGGATTGTGGCTCAGTGGTAGAGTGCTTGCCTAGCAAGCATGAGGCACTGGGTTTGATTTTCAGCACTGTATATAAATAAATAAAATAAAGGTCCATCAACAACTAAAAAAAAGTATTACAAAAGAATAAAATATGTGTATTTCATGTTTTTGTGTAAAAGAAGCTGAAAAATAATAGAAAAAAAATGGTAGAGGCTTAACCAATTAGTCCATGTATTATTTTAATAAATTAGCTTAAAAATGGAGATAGAAATAAGCTCTTGATTTAGTAATCATTTCCCAGTAGTCCATTTAGATTGTAATTATAATCAGTAGTAAAATTATGGTTGTAAATTTTGTTAAATATTTTCTGTATATTTCAATGTTTTTGGCAAATGGCTATGTTTTAGAACATTTAAATCTCACCTAAAGGTAATCACTTTTTGATATACTAGAATTCCTTCAGTCATCAAAATGCTGTGATGTAGCATTCTTTACAAAACATGCAAAAAAAGCAAATGATTAGCAGTAGAAAAACAGCATAAAGTAGGTTAGCCTACTTTATGAACAGTCTTAAAGGTCATCTTTTTACTTGAGAGAAACATACACATACACATACACAATGAAGAATTATATATCTGTAGTATTAGCTTCATTAGCAAAAGACAATTGATGATGCTGAAAGGTCTATTTTTTATTACTTTATTCCAGTGCAAGGAATTTAATACAGGTGTAACAAACGTTATACTTGTATCTATGTGCAAAATCTCAAAATTAATTCTACTGTAGCTTTCATGTATACAACAATTACTGGTCCTTTATGGTGACTATAACTGACAGAATTTCATGGGTCTTATGTTTGAGTTCAGGATAAAATTTAGTCCTGACCAATATGCAAATTGTTAGTACAATTTAAATTGTTGCTTTTTATGTCCTTAGTACTTAGGGAAAAGAAGAAAAATGAAAAACGTAAAGGTTTAGAAAAAGAGAAAAAGAATGAAGAGGAAAGGAAGTAAAAGGAGGAGAGTGCAGCAGTAATAAAATAGGAAAAAAAGGAAAATCAAAATAGAAATATTATAAATCATATATATTTGTGAATGAATGACTATGCAATCATATTATGTAGTAATATAAATATATTTCTTAGTATCAGCAATAGAGAAAATAATAATAAAATTTTTAAAGAACAACTTTTTTTGAAAAAAAAGTAGTTTTTTTGAAACTACTGCTCTAGCATAGCACCCTCCATTTCTGAAAGATCTAAATTATATAGACATGACATCATTTTTTTATTGCAGATAGATTTCTATTCCAGGTGGATATTATGCAATATGTTCATATGTGTACATTTGTATGTGTATGTGTACACAGGTAGAATAAGCATGATTTTTATGAAGGATTTGACTTGAAACCAGAAGGAGGGGTTTATGGGTCAGTATCTATTGGGGTTGAAAGGAAAGAATGCCACCTAGTCTACATTACAAGAAACTGCTTGTTATCGTGTTCTGTCCCACTGAGACTTTTCAAAGTAGCCTGACTTCTGCATCTGATCTCTCAGCAGACACTTCACAGAGGAAATACAAATGATCAATGAGTATATGAAAAATGTTCAACATCTCTAGCAATTACAGAAATTAAAACTACACTGAGATTCCATCTTACTCCAATCAGAATGGCAATAATCAAGAAAACAAGCAACAATAAATGATGGCGAGAATGTGGGGGAAAAGATACACTCATACATTGCTGGTGAGGTTGCAAATTGGTGCAGCCACTCTGGAAAGCAGTATGGAGATTACTCAGAAAACTTGGAATGGAACCACCATTTGACCCAGTTAACCCACTCCTTGGTTTATACCCAAAGGATTTAAAATCAGCATACTACAGTGACACAGCCATATCAATGTTTATAGCAGCTAAATTCACAATCGCTAAACTATGGAACCAACCTTGGTGCCATCCAAAAGATGAATGAATAAAGAAGTTATGATATTTATACACAATGTAATATTATTAAGCCTTAAAGAAGAATGAGATTATGCCATTTGCTGGCAAATGGATGGAGCTGGAGAAATCATGCTAAACAAAATAAGTCAATTCCAAAGAACCAAAGGTTGAACATTTTCTCTGATATGCAGATGCTAGTTCACAATAAGAGGGAGCACTAGGGAAGAATAGAGGTACTTTGGATTAGACAGAAGGGAGAGTAAAGGGAGGGGAGTAGGTACAGGGGTAAGAAGATAGTAGAATGAATCAGACATTATGACCCTATGTGCATATATAATTACATGACCAGTATAACTCTACACCATGTACAACCAGAAAATGAGAAGTTATATCCATCTATGTATGATGTGTCAAAATGCATTCTACTGTCAGGTATAATTAATTGGAAAGAAATTTAAAAATAAAGTAACATAAGCTGGTTAAAAAGAAAAGAAAAAAATTTCAGTTTGATACTATTTCTTCAGTGCACTTTCTCACTGTAGTCTGGAACCTGCTTCAGCTTGAACTGCCTCTATGAGATTTGAATCTTCTTCATTGAGTAGTTTGGCCAATATGTATTTATGAGCCCACAGCAACATAAACAAAATATTTCCTACCTTTGTTTTCTATGTGCTCTTCATATACACCAATTAATCACTGGGACCTTATTTTCTTTTCTTTGGGTTAAGGGACTTAATCTTAACTAGGAGTAACAAAAATTTAGGAATTATATGGAGAATGATAGATTTCCTTCCCACCTTACCCTCACCCGTTCACACAAAAAATTTAGGTTTGTGTGCTTAAATAGTCAAATTGATTGATGAAGCTAATATATTTGGTAGTTATTTCCTAGTTATTTTGGCAAATTGGCTGGGATGATCAGGGAATTGTGAAGTGGAGGGCTAGAGGCTAGAGGAGTCCATAGTTTAGAAGTGGGTTATGTAAAAAGAAATGTCAGTAGTTCTGAAGGGCAAATTCAAGAGCACTGATATCCACAAGAAAACCCAAAAATACAGAGTTTTCAATGTTTCAATACATTGTTAGCTGTGATCACAGGAAAAGGGGAAAGCATGATATGCTGCAACTGACATTTCTACATTAGGGGCAGGGTGTGGGATCTTTACACGTAGTATAGAATTTATTTCTTACTGTGTATAGTAAGTGCTTTCTCATTACAGATGAAAATCTTGGAGTCAAAGACTTTCTCTAGTCTAGTTCTAGGATCTTTATTTAAGTTTCTGCTAACATAGCCAAATTTTGATGCCTAACCTCTTCGCCCTTCAATTTTTTTTGCACTTAGTCTACTCTCTTACTTGTTTTTTTCCTACTTCAGTCATAGGAAATGGGACTACTAAGTTAATTACATACATAACATCATAACACATCATTATTATTTCTCTAGCACAATACCCTTTCTTTTGCTACTGTAATTTTCTTCTTCATCCTTGAATCCATGGTCTGTCCTCAATCCAGATACCTATTTTACTGTGTTTGATGTCTTTGAAAGTGCACACATTTTAAAAAACTTAGTCTTGTTTCTGTGTGTTTGAATGTTTGCATAAATTATTGAATGCATTATTTTTTAGTTAAGCTTTCTAAGATCAACAACCAGAGCTTGATGTTATCTTTGACTCTTCCTTCTCCCTTAACATGAATATTTGTTTTGTCATTTCAGCCCTCTATAAAAATGACAATTATCTCCTCGTCTATTCTGTGTGCCATGCTTAAGTCCTCATAATCATTATTTCTAATCTGTTTTAGTAAGATCCCTGTAAGTACTTTGATTATAGACTTAACTCTTCCCTTCTACCTTCTGACTGCCCTGCAGGTCCATTCTCTACACAAATAACTCACTTATGTTTGATTCTCTAAAGCAAATTCTCACTTGGTAATTGTTACATGAACAACTCACCAAGAGAGTGCTCTAACTTAGAGAAAGGAACTGAGAGATCCTAGACAAAGCAAAAATGGAACCAGGTCTTAGACTGTATCCTACTTTCAGCTGGATCCCTTGGGGTCTGCTAAAGCATGAACTACTCCACAGGGTGTGTTCCCCCTGAACCAGCCTTGTATACCTGACAGCCCTTTGCCTGTGGTATTCCCTAGAGACTCAGAATCATAAGGACATTCATACTAAGTAGGTCATCAGGATGGAGGGCAATTATCTGCAGGTTGGCAGCTGGGATACATGCTAACATAGCTACAGCAGAAGCTGTATTAGGAAGGAATAGATTATACTTTTCAGAAAAAACTACTCGGGCAGAATATCAACTTTACTCACTACACCAGTCAAGTGAGTTTCTAAAACCCTTTCATTCCCCTAATAAAACTCCATCAGTGGATTCCTACAGGCTTCTGAATTAATTCCACATTAGTAATAATGGCTTGCTTTTGGTCCCCTTTAATTTATTCATTCTTATATGATATTCATATGGATCTACTTATAATATCTTAAAATGCTGTCTTCTACATGTATTTGCATGCTTTTTGAATAAACAGCTCGTCTTTGAAAAATAGTCTTTGAAAATTTAAACATATATGTACCTAGTTAATTTTGGCTTTCTTAGTTTAACAAATACTTCATTTCCTTCTAAATACCTAAACATATCCTCAATGACCTAACCTTTTCCTTGATCACAGCCTTTTCTATAATTTCCTTTAACATTTCTAGCTCTCTTTGTAGGATTCTATTCAACATTTTCTCGCCTAAATAAGCCATGCTTTTTTCCTATGAATAGTCAGAGGCCCTTTATCTCTATATCATGTATTTTGACACATTTAGGCATTTAATATATTTTCCTGATATAAATAAGTTAACAAATATTACAGATTAAGAATTCTCCACATTTAAAAAAATATGAATGCATTGCTGTTTTGAACTCTATGCCATCAGATTCTAAAGTTCCAGCCTCAGTTCAAGTATAAGAAAGTCTCTAGATTCTAGTATGATGGTGTCTGAAGTTATATGACTGTTACTTATTGATAAGATTATCTTATGTTTACAAATAAAATTAGAGTGTATATTTAAACTCTAGAGCCCCTACATGTATGTTCATATATCCAGGTTTCATTCTAGATCACATGCTGTCCAGCTGTTATGATTAGTTTTTTCCCCAATACTAAATTGTGTTCTTAAATAAGATTCTTTCAGCATTGATATCACCATCAGTTAAGATTGCTATTATAGTTGTTTATTGACCCATGGCCCTAATTCTGTATATCCAGCTCTTTATCCTGCTTATTTTTGAATTAGTATTCTTTTGTGTACTGAGAGGTAACAGGGAAATTAGCTTCTCTATAATTGTGGTCACACTTTCTTCCTTTTCTCTTTTTCCCATAATGACGTTAAAGTAATACCTTCAATTTGTTAGTTTACCTATTCATGAACTCTTCAAATATATTTCTATTTACAATTATCTTACTTTTATCTTCCTCTATATTCCTGTATTTAATATGCACAAAATACATAAACAATATAAATCTTCCTGCTTTTGCGCTCAAATAGTAGCATGTAATATCCACCATGGTTATTGTGTAAGCATACAGCTCTTGACATAAATGAACATATCCTTCAAATAGATGCAATTAATATTAATAATTTTACCTTTGTCCTCTTTGAGATATCTTATTTTCCATTTATGTTCTTTTTCACCAATTGATCATTTTATTTATTATAAGTTAGGCTGAGTTTAAATGGTCATATTTTTATATTGGTGCTTGGAAATTAACTTCATTTTCTGTCTGCAATTGCTGATCCTTTGAACAAAAATATAGAGACTTCACCAACTGTACCTGTGTAGTTCTGTGCTGTGTTGAACTTCATCTCATTCATTCTATAAATCTTCTTTGGCTCCTGCTTTTGATAAAAAAAGAATAACTTCCAAGTTGAATTGTAGCAGATCAAGTCTTCTCCATTTTTTAGAAGGCATTGATTCTAAGTAACTTCCCAGGTTAATACTTTCAGACGTGCCTCCGGCTGTAGCACCCTGAGGTTTTTCTATTTAACAGTTTCATTTCCACTAGGGCTGAACTACAAGCACTGCTTAGAAAGACTTACTATCAAAGTGCTGATAGAAGTTTGAATCTGGTTCAGAAGAGGTCACAAAGATGAACGAGTGGAGAGTAACCCAGAGATGAGTACAGCACTAATTAGTGACAAGAGAAGCTAGAAAATATTACCTCTTTTCTACTGAACATCTGTTTTGGTCAATACACTACATTATAGTAACTTGCTTCTTTAATTTCACATTATCATCATGAAACTAGTATTTCCATTTCACAGATGAGGTGTAGCAAGATTAAGGAGTTTCTCCACAAATCTTGAGTTTGCAAATGACAATCTTCCAGTCTTCTTACATGGACATTCAAGCTGAATTTTCTGTGATTAGGTCTCTTAACTCTCTTTTCTATTTATTTGCCATGCACTCTTATCTTGTCCAATATATGCAAGGAACTATTCTAAGAACTTTAAATGTGTTTTCACCACATACACAAACACAAACACAGCAACAACAACAACCTTATAAGTAGAGCATCGTTAGGCTTGTTCTAGAGAAAAGGAATCTGGGGCAAGAAATGCTCAATAAGTAGTCCAAGAAGACACAGCTTATCAATATTTTCTTTTAACTTGATGTTAGCCAAATGACCAAGACTTAATAATACTTTGTTTTCAGTACATGGATAGCTGCAACTAAAATTTAATGTTAAGCTAAATAGTGTGCTATTGTTTAAGTCACTACTTTTAAAAAAATATAATTCTACTTTAAAATAAGTTTTTATTCAAAGGTATAATTTTTTGTTTGAGCTCTGGCAATCAATTATCCGTACTTGGAAGATATTTAACTTTTAAAGTCTCAGTCACTCTGTCATTACCACTATTTCCCTTTGGCAGCTACTAGACATTCAGTCTGAGAAATTTGGGATTAATAACAGTTTCCAGGAAATACACATTAGAGATCCAATATATTTCATTGATGACACATGCCCTATTTCCTCAATATACTTCACTCCAGCCAAGGCTGTCTGTGACTGGAAGAAAGAAATAGTTTGCAGCATCCCTAGAACGGCAGGCAGGCTGCTGACAAGGACCATTAACTAATTTAGATTTAAGTGTCTGTGGAACTGCTGGCTAGAACTACTACAGCAGTGCCGTGGGGTAATAAAGGTTCACATCTCTCAGGGAGTCTCCACTTCTGCATGTGTCTCATATTTCTTATCAATGGAACTTAATGCACTGGAAACTTTGTAGATGTGTATGTATGTTTATTGTTTATAGGAACATATGACATGGTTTGAATAAAATGTAAATGCAAATAAATGCAATCAGGCGGATATTTTATTATATGTACAGCATTAAACAGATCAGGAAAAATGTGTTATTATTGGTTACATGGGTCCTCTATGATGTTATTTGGTGTGATGTTCTTCACATGAATTGCTCTGACAGTTTTTATATCTTGTCATTGCATGCTGATGGCAGTGTGCAAATAGGTTTGCCACATAGGAATTACCTGTCCCACAGGTTCATTTTCAATAGCATTCTAAAAATCAACCATCCTTGCAGGAGTTAAGAAAGATTTATAGAATCACTGCAATGCAAATCCTTAGAATGAAGAAAAAAGTAACCTGACAGTATTGTGTAGAAGAGAATAATATAAAGAAGTTCACTATTTGTGGTGCTTCTTAACTTTTTATATTCAACTGTTATACAATCAAAACAGAAAAAAACAAGTTTCCATAAAATCAAATTTTAATTTATATTCACATGTTAAACCAAAACTCCTGAAAATCCTGGTAAGGAGTCTATATTAGAAATAACAAATTACTTATGTTTAAATGGTAGAAACACCAAATATATTTCTCAGTATGCAAAGTAGTATGTTATATTTTAAATTGTCTGTATATGGAATAACAAAAAAAAAGAAACAACAACGAATTATCTAATCTTAGCATTTCTAAGTCCGCATTTGTTTGGTCGTAGATAATCAAAAATGATGTTAGAGAAAAAGTAATCCCACATATTACAATATTTTGTTTGAATGTACAGACACAAGCATGAGAAAATGTACACTTATATACATATACAGTTGGCCCCCCATAGGCACCTGTTCTGCATCCACAGATTTGACCAACTATAGATAGAAAAATCAGGAAAAAAATAATCTGCTCTGGACATATACATACTTGTTTCATGTCACTATTCCCTAAAATACAGTAAAACAACTACCTATTTGAATAGCTTTTACATTCTGTTAGTTAGGTAGTATAAATAATGCAAAGATGATTTAAAGTGTACAGGAGGATATACCTTATTGAATACCTTGGATTTTGGTATCCACTGGGAGTGTCCTAGAACAATTTCCCCAGCGCTCAGGGGGACAAATGTGTTTGTGTGTGTGTGTGTGTGTGTGTGTGTGTGTGTGTAAGTGATGCCAATTGTATATTATTTCAAAAATAAGAGACTTTCATTAACTAAACCATTTAGTGTCCTTAAAAAAGAAAAAGTGTCAAAAACCTCAGCTTTGTTTTCTATTTTTGAGACAGTTGAACTGATTATATATTTTATTTTCTGGCTGCCTATGGCATTATATTATGTATTTCAATATTGGCCATAATGAGAAGACAGTATTTATTATTATATTCCTATATTTGTAAAGGATTTCCAATACAATTTAAAGATCAGGTATATAAAAATATATGTGTGTACACATATATATATTCACACATAAACATACATATATATTACACACACATATACATATAGTATATTATATATATCACACACACACATTCAACAGAATAATCTAATTGGATTCTAAAAGACCTCAACATGGAAATATCTAGAGGTAGAAGTTAAAAATAGGGCTGATTGAATTCCATTTGTGATATAATTTGAGATTACTGGCTTATAAATTTGTAACAAACTGAGCTCCTTCAGGTTTTTGATTAAATTTCATAAATTTATTGTAGATTATGGTTGCTTGAATATTAGAAAGGCTTATGAATTGTTTCTTAAATAAATTAACTCAATGCTTTGGGCAAAATTCTCCTGTGACTTATCTCTCAAAATGTATGTATCTGCTCTACTTTCTGGAACTTCTTCTCATCTCCTCTTAGTCTCAAATTGGAAGTGTTGTAGTTGCCTTCGTTTCTCAAATTTTTTGTCTAATAGTACACAGACATGACACCTCTTTCCATTTCTAAATCTTTCAGTGTACTAAACAATTTGAAGATGAGTTTATAAACTTCCCCAAACTTTGTGTTTTCTACAGAAAAGCTTCTAAATTCCAAAGTAGGGATTTTAATGGCAATACAATTCTCATCATACTTTACTTTCTTCAGCTTCTGTCATTGGCAAAATGCTTCCCCTGTCACTCTTCCTCAATCACTTCCTTCTACTTTTTAGTGAGACTGTAAATCTTAATGCAGTAAATTTTATTTATTATTTATTATATGCCCAAAACTATACTGTCATATGATGCATATAGAAATAAGACATAGTTCCTATGCACTTGTTTATCTGCTTGAATCATGCTCTATCACATTTCTGTTTTGTTCCTTTCAAACTAGTGAAACAACACACATTTTGTCACAAACTGATTTTTCTTGGAAGCCATTTCCCAAAGTCAAATAAAGTACTCATTCTTTTGGTCTCTGTATTCCCATAATACTTTATCTATATCACTAGAACAGCCCTAATAATTATGAGATGCAGTTGGTTGCATATATTCATTTGCCCTCTAATTTTGGTATCCTTGAAATCAGGAATTATATTTTACTCATGTTTTTATCATTAGCCAAAAATAGTATTGCTTATAATATATATTCAATAATTATCTGAATCTCATTTTTGTTTAAAATATAGTATAAGTACCCATGCTTTTGAGTTAACTAATCTTTTCTCTGCTCTTGTCCTAAAAAGCAATTACTAAAATTAAATATAAATGATATGTATGTACACAGACATATAAATAGAGATATCTGTCACCATACAAATAGTTTCAGAAATACTGATCTTAGTGCAAGTCTGGCTATATGTTTCAATCTAATGCTAACCCTACCCTCTGTACAAGATATTTTAATATCAAATGTATAAAAGGCATATAGCTCCACAATTAGAAAAAAATCTTGAAAAACAAAATCACTTGTAAAAACAAGAACTTTCTGAAGAAAGATTTAATTTGCTTTTAAGCATAACTGATAAACACATAAACATAATCATAGTAAATTGGTTAATGATATGTCAGTCATATTTTTGTAGCAAAATATATATAGCTGAAGGGAAGTCATACCAAGGTAATATTTTCTTTGAGATACAAGTTTTCTGATATTTATCTTATATAAAATAAATTTTAGACTGTTCCTTGAGAAATACTGATAATTTGAAAATACCAGTTAGTATGTGTATGGATTTGACATAGTCTTGAATTCTCAAGTTATTTTAGGAAATTTTCAATATTTTATATGTGATAAACTATGTCCAAATAATCAATCTTGGAAAAGTCTGCAATTTGTGTGTGTATGTGTATGTGTGCATGTGGTACTGCAAATTGAACCCAGGGGTTCATGCTTGTGAGGTCTGAGCAATTGCCCTAACTCTGAGCTACATTTCCAGATGTTTTTATTTATTTATTTATTTATTTATTTATTTATTTTTTGAGGCAGGGTCTTGCTAAGTTGCCCTGGCTGTCCTTGAGCTTGTTATCCCCCTGCCTTAGCCTCCCAAGTACTTTGAAGTGCATTAGTACAGAGAATGTGAATATAGCTTCTTGACCTCCAAAACATAGTTGCATATATTGTGGATAGAATCTTATATATAAATCCCATGTCTTTATTACCTTCTCTAGAAAATGCAGCCAACTTAGACATGAAAGTGGCAAATACATATACTGCTTGACATTTACTCTATGCTATGAGAAAGAAAAAATAAAAATATACTTTAAGGAACACTGGCCTGTGGCATAAACAATGGAAAAAAAGCATAAAAATACCCTTTAGTTTTATTCATGCCCATTTACTAAATGAAAATAGAAAAAAACAAGTTATATCAAAATTATCTAACAATGTTCTCTTAATTTATTATCCAGAAGGACAGCTGAGCATAAAATAATAAAAGTATCTATTTAACTCTTTATCAATGGATATTAAAAAGTTGAGTATCTATGCAGAAGGAGAAATACACAAGATTTATGAAATATGCATAGTATTGGGGTTACCATACCTGTTTTGACTATGATACATTATAATCCAGCACAGAAAATGCATTGGCATACACATACCCACATGAGTATAGGGTGGTGAAGAGATATATAGAAATTGATCAATTTTAGGTATATGAAGAAAGAAAAACTCCAGAACAAATAAAACATTGAATTAGAAATTCCATCAAAATATCACACTGTTTCCTCTTCCTCATTCTCTTTCACCAACTCTTCCTACTTTTCCCACCTGCACAGTAGTGAATTTTGAATTGTCTGGGGCAGTGTCAATGTTTGTTTTTCTCTGAGTTCAATCCCTGAGTGATCTCATGCACGTCCACATTTTATGAACCACCTATAAAATGATGACCACCCAATTTTAATCTCAAATTTCTTTCCTGAACTCTGTCTTTATCTATAGAAATGAAGTTGCAGCATTAGAAATTTTTGTTTAGATTTTAATGGAAATTATTTGCTTCTTCTCACTACATAATTTTACCACCCCTTATCCATAGGTAAGATCATTACTCACTCAGCTACCTCAACCAAATTACCTCTTTATTACTCCAGAATTATTCAGAATTTTAAAATAAAAGAAAGAACAGCTTTAGGCTCACATTGAGAAGAAGAAACATCAATATCAATATGCCATATACTCCCTGACAAGATGCATAGTTTCCTCCATTACTAATTTCCCTACAAAACTGACAAATTTGGTATAATTGATAAACGTACATTGACAATTCATTTTCACCCAAAGTCTATAGTTCATATTAAGATGGAGAATATTCTGTGGGTTTGGACAAATGTGGAATGACACGTATCCACCATTGTGGTATCATGCAGAGTATTTTAACTTCTCTAAATTTCTCTGTGCTATTCATACACACCCCGCTTTTTCCTAACACCAAGCAAAAACTCATACTTTTATTGTTTTCATAGTTTTGACTTTCTGAAATGTTATAAATTTGCAAACATAGAGTTGTAACATTTTTAGATTGACTTCTTTTATTTAATAATATTCATTTAAGTATCTTAAAAGGCAAATATTTCTTAAGGCTTTTCATAGTTTGATACCTCATTTATTTTCATACTGAGTAACATTTCATTTTTCAGATGTACCACCTCCAAATTATTAATCCATTAATTTATGTAAGTAGTGGATAGTTCAAAGTTTCAGTAATTATAAAAGAAATTCTGCTATGAACATCTATGAACAGCTTTTTTGGTGGCCATAAGCTGTCAATTTTTGGGGGTAAATTCCTAGGGTGTGATTGTAAGCCAGTGTGGTATGTTTAATTTATAGAAACTGCCAAACTGTCTTCCAGAGGGGGTGTACCACTTTGTATTTCCACCAGTGATGAATGAGTGTCCTCCTTTCACCATATCCTTCACCAACTTTTGATAGTATCAGTGTCCTATGTATTTGCCAGGGCTGGGGAGATAGCTTAGTCGGTAGAGTGCTTGCCTTGCAAGCACAAGGCCCTGGGTTCAATCCCCGGCACCCCAAAAAAAAAAAAAAAAGAAGAAGAACTTAATTTCCTATGTATTTGCCATTCCAATGGTGAAATAATTAATATTATTGCAAAGTAATTGCAGTTATATAAATGCTATTTTAATTTTCATTTCCATGATTATCTATGATGTGGAACATCTATAAATATGTTTATTTTATATGTATGTATCTTATGTGATGTATAGGTTAAGGTATTTTATCTATTTTTAATGAACACATTTGTTTCTTTTAGTGTTGAAATTTTAAGAGTATTTTATTATTTTTAATAGCAGTTTTTGTTAATCAAATATGACTTTTGTAATATTTTCTTCCAATCTGTGCCTTGTCATGTTGTTCTGTTGACAGTGTCTTTAGCAGAGCAGATATTTTTAATTTTTTTATTTGTTCTTTTCAGTTATACATGACAATATAATCTATTTTGGCAAATTATACATACATAGAGGATAACTTATTCTATTTAGTATCCCGCTTTGTAGTTGCACATCACGTAGAGTTACCCTGGTCGAGTAAACAAATACAAGGCTAGGAAAATTATGATTGATTAATTCTATTATCTTTCCTGTTACCCTCTTCCCTAACTTCTCTTGTTTCTCTTTGTCTAATCCAGAGGATTTCTATTATTCCCCTATCCAACTTCTGTTGTTTTGGGTTAGCATCCACAAATCAGAGAGAACATTCACACTCTGGTTTTCTTGGGATTGGCTTATTTCACTTAGCATGATATTCTCCAGTCAGTTCCATCCATTTACCAGTAAATGCCATAATTCCATTCTGCATTATGGCTGAATAATATTCCATTGTGTATAAATACTGCATTTTCTTTATACATTCTTCCATTGAAGGACCCCTAGGTTAATTCCATAATTTGGTTATTTGAGTTGAGCTGCTATAAACATTGATGTGTCCGTGTCACTGCAGTATACTGTTTTTGAGTTCTTTAGGTATATACCAAGGAGTGGGATAACTGGGTCAAACATTCCAAGTTTTCTAAGGAATCTCCATACTGCTTTCCATGCTGGTTGCACAAATTGCAGCCCTACCAAAAACGCATGAGAGTAACTTTTACCCCACACCTTCCCCAACATTTATTGTTCCTTGTATTCTTGATAATTGGCATTCTGACTAGAGTGAGATGGAATCAGCATATTTTAAATTTGCATTTCTCTAATTGCTAGAGATGTTGAACATTTTTCTCATATATTTTCTGACCATATTTCTTCTTCTGTGAAGTGTTAAGTTCCTTTACCCATTTATTGATTAGGTTATTTATTTTCTGGTGGTTGGTTTTTTGAGTTCTTTGTATATACTAGAAATTAATGCCTTATCTGAGGTACTGGTGGTGAAGATTTTCTCCCAATCTGTAGGCTCTCTCTTCACATTATTGATTGTTTACTTTTCTGAGAGGAAGATTTTTAGTTTGAATCCATCCCATTTATTGATTCTTGATTTTAATTTTGCAATTTAGGAGTCTGGTTTAGAAAGTTGGGTCCTAAGCCACATGATTTAGGCCTACTTTTTCTTCTATTAGACACAGGGTCTCTGTGCTAGTGCCTAAGTCTTTGATCCACTTTAAGTTGATTTTTGTGCAGGGTGAGAGATAGAGGTTTGATTTCACTTTGTTATATATGAATTTCCACTTTACCTAGCACTATTGGATGAATAGGGTATTTTTTCTCCAATGTATATTTTTAGCACCTTTGTTTAGGATGAGATAACTGTATTTATGTGGGTTTGTCTTTCTGTCTTCTATTCTGTTCTGGAATTCACATCTATTTTGGTGCCAATACCATGTTGGTTTTGTTACTATTGCTCTGTAGTATAATTTAAGTTCTTGTATTATGATGCCTCCTGCTTCACTATTCTTGCTAAGGATTGATTTAGCTATTCTGGGTTTCAAGTGAATTTCTTGATTGCTTTTTCTATATCTGTGAATAATATCATTGAGACCTTTATAGTAACTGCATTAAATCTGTGTACCATTTTTGGTAGTATGGTCATTTTGATAATACTGATTTTCACTAACTAGGAACATAGGAAATATTTCTGTTTTCTTAGGTCCTCTTCAAGTTCTTTCTTTAGTGTTCTGTAGTTTTCATTATAGAGGTCTTTCAGTTCTTTTGTTAGATTGATTTCCAAATATTTTTGAGGCTATTTTAAGGGAAATAGTTTGCCTGGTTTTTATTTCAGCTGATATTTCCTTGTTATATAGAAATGCAATTGATTTATTAGTGTTTATTTAAAACCCTGTTACTTTGCTAAATTCACTTATAAGTTCTAGGAATTTACTAGTAGAGTTTTTGGGTCTTCTAAATGTAGAATCATGTCATTGGCAAATAGTAATAATTTGAGTTCTTCTTTTCCTATTCCTATCCCTTTAATTTTTTTTCTTTTATCTGCTTGCTCTGGCTAGGGTTTCAAGGACTATTTTGATAGGAGTGGTGAAAGAAGTCATCCCTGTCTTGTTTTTCTCCATTTAGAATGATGTTGGCCTTGGGTTTAGTGTATATAGATTTTACAATGTTGAGGTATGTTCTTACTATCTCTAGTTTTCCTAGTGTTTTGAGCACGAGTGGATGCTTAATTTTGTCAAATGCTTTTACTGCATCTATTTGAGATAATCATGTGATTCTTTTCTTTAAGTCTGTTGATGGGGTGGATTAAGTTTATTGATTTCCATATGTTGAACCAACTGTCTGTGCCTTTTCATTTCATTATGTTGATAGTGTCTTTAGCAGAGCAGATATCTCTAACATTAATAAAGTCCATATCTATATTTGTTTTTTTTTTTTCATGGAGCATGCCTGTGGTGTCATATATAAAAAGCAAAGTCATTGTCAAACATAAAGTCACATTGATTTTTCTCTTGTGCTACCTCCTAAGAATTTTATAGTTTTCTGTCTTACATTTCAGACTTTGATCCATTTTAAGTGATAAAAATTGCACATTACTGGCGATCCAAGATGGCAAACTAGAGGGAGGCTGCATTCTTTGTTACTCCATGACGGGGGATTCAAGCAAAGGAATATCGTTTCTCTGTCAGACAGCCCTCGTTGACCACTGATACCCTACCCTTTGCCCCGTTTGTCCGCCACAATCACCAGCCCTTTGCCAGCATATTGCCAATCTTTTGTGCGCAGATTGCTTGCAGACTACTGCTAACCACCTGGTAATTGTGTCTTTTGCCTGCCTGTCACTTGACTCCTGATATCCACCCACTAAGCATGTGCCATTTGCCTGCAGACTACGCACAGACTGCCTGCAGAGTGGTTGCTTCCTGGAAGTCTATCGTCAGGGTACCCACAGGTTTGGTTACATATGGATGCTGCCATCCTAGGGTAAAGTCAGAGCTTGGGAGTCCAGGGCCAAGGGACTTGCAGGTTTGCCCCCAAAACACCACCATCTTGTGGGATGGCTGACAGAATCTGGGGACACAGGCCAGGGCCTGGAGATATATTGTTGGGGTACCTTCAAGTTTGGCTGCACTTGAGGTCTTTCTACTGGATGTGCTAGTTGTTGCCATCTGGCTGCCTCTTTGCAGGGTTGCTTCTTTGTGTGAGCTCCTCCCTGGTGGTCTCTCTGAAAGGTGGAATGACACTTAGATGTTGGGAATGCAGCAAGGTAGACCCTGGGGAATCTGAAGCCCAGGTCTGTCAGATTGCAGCTGAGTCTGCACGAACCAGTCTGGGTCTGATAAGCCTATGGGAGGCCAGAGACTGGGGGAGTTTCCCAGGGGGGAGGACAGGTTGCAGAAACTAGAGAAAACCAGACTCTCTCCAACTCAATGAGGCCTGAAGTGTGCAAGGTTGGAAAGGGCTGGCAACAGTGGGTGGGAAGACTGGAAGAGAACATGAAGACATCTTGCTATTGGCTTGCCCAGTCACCCAGTCCAGTGCCCACTGGACTTGAGCTACCATTAAACTTCAGATAACCCCACCTATTGGTGGAGAAGGGAGGATGCGAAAATATTTGAAGGCCAATAGAAGCAGTTGGTCAAATTTCCAGACAGATTTTTCTTTTTATCCCTCTCTCTCACATCTCTACCATTGTTGAACCCAAATATTTTCCATGCATCAATTTATTGAGGAATGGGATGTCTGCATAGTATATTACAGTTTGAATGTGTATTGTTATAATTTTACTTTTTAAAAAAAAATCTGTATATATTTTTTCTCTAACTTATCTGTCTCTTTGGATTCTCTTTCTCACTTCTCTCATCCTAACAGCCAACCTCTATTAATTCCTCCTTTGCTCTTACTATAAATTTGTACCCTGATCTTCTCTCTTTCTCTCTCATGAATGTCACAATGTATACTACTTCTATTCCCTCTTTGTCTATCATTTGAAATGCTAAAGGCTTTCAGCAAATTTACTGTGTATATTGTAGACAATAATTTAACACATCATTTCTGTTTATTAATATAAAGCTGGAGTTGTCTTAATAGGAGCTATTCAGTTTAAGGTTAGCTATTGTTTGCATTGGGTGCTCTTAATATTGGTCTCTCCCTTAAAGGTGAGGTACTGGAAGCCTTCAGGGACAGTATAAGACTACAGGGTAGAAACAGTACTGCCAAAGATCCACAACACTAGATGGGAAGAAACACAATACCATGAAAAACCAGGGGAACAAAGCACCTCAAATGAACCAAGATGTTCCAATAATAGAATCCAGAGACAGCACAGTAGAAGAAATTTCAGAGAAGGAGTTTAGAAGGAACATAGACTGATATTTGAAATAAAGGATGATGTTAGAGAGAAAACACAGGAAGTGAAAGATCACTTCAAAAAAGAGGCAGAGATTATTAAAAGGAATTAAGCAGAAATCCTCAAAATTAAGGAAACAATGAACCTAATTAAAAATTCAAAGGAAAGTATCATCAACAGACTAGACTACTTGGAAGACAGAACCCCAGGCAATGAAGAGAAAATATATACTCTTGGAAATAAAGTTGACTGCACAGAGAAGATGGTAAGAAACCATGAATAGAACATCCAAAAAAATATGGAATAACATGAAAAGAGCAAATTTAAGATTCATCAGAATGGATGTTGCATAGACATACAAGCCAAAGGAATGCACAGTATTTTCAATGACATAATATCAGAAAATTTCCCAAATCTAAAGAATGAAATATAAAATCAACTACAAGAGACTTACAGGACCCCAAATATACAAAATTACAGCAAACCCACACCAAGGCACACTATAATGAAAATGAATAACACAGAAAAGCAGTGACAGAAAAATATCAAACTACAAATAGGGGAAAAGCAATTTGGATCCCAGCTGATTTCTCAACCAGACCCTCAAAGCCAAGAGGTCCTGGAAAAAAATATATCAACTTCTGAAAGAAAATGAATCTCAAGTAAGAATTTTATAAACAGCAAAACTAAGCTTCAGATTTGAAGAGGAAATAAAAACCTATCATGATAAACAGAAGTTAAAAGAATTCACAACTAGAAAGCTTACACTATAGCAGATCTCAGCAAAATATTCTATGAAGAAGAAATGAGAAAAAAAAATGAAAATCAGAAAGCAGAGGAACTATGCTAAAGAAAAAGTCAATCAAAGTTAAATTAAGTCAAGTTAAAGACCAAACTAAACCAAAATGACCAGGAATATAAATCATATCTTAATTAATAACACTGAATGTTAATGGAATAAAATCATCAATCAAAAGATTAGCAGATTGAATTAACAAAAAAAAAGACTCAACAGTAAACAGTCTTCCAAAGATTCACCTCCTAGGAAAAGACATCCACAGACTGAAGGTGAAAGTTTGTAAAAAGCATATCATTCACATGGACTGTGTAGACAAGCAGGGGTTTCAATCCTCATATCAGATAAAGTGGACTTCAAGCCAAAGTTAGTCAGAAGGGATAAAAAAGGACATTTCATACTGCTTAAGGGAATCATACATCAACAAGACATAACAATCATAAATATATAAGCCTCAAACAATGGAGCATCTACATGCATCAAATGAACCCTTCTCAATTCCAAGAATAAAATAGATCACAACAATAATGCTGAGTGACTTTAACACACCTCTCTCATGACTGGATGGATCTTCCAATTAAAACCTAACCAAAACAATTATAGAACTAAATAATACAATCAATAATTTAGATTTAGGAGACATATATAGAATATCCATCCATCAATGAGTGAATACACTTTTCTCAACACACATGAATTCTTCTTAATAGATCATATGTTATGTCACAAAGCAACTCTTAGCAAATCCAAAAAAATATAATACTACATGCATTCTTTCAAGTCATAATGAAATGAAGCTAGAAATCAATGATCAAATAAAAATTAGAAGCTACTCCAACATCTGGAGACTAAATAACATGCTATCGAAAGATGAATAGATAGAAGAAGAAATCAGGGAGGAAATTAAAAAATACTTGGTATTAAATGAGAACACTGATACAAGATATGCAAATCTCTGGGACATTATGAAGGCAGTGCTAAGAAGAAAGTTCATTGCATTGAGTTCATTCATTAAAAGAATTAAAAGTCAACACATGAATGACCTAACATTATATCTCAAAACCCTAGAAAAGGAAGAACAAATCAATACCCAAAGCACTGGAATATAGGAAATAATTAAAATCAGAACTGAAATCAATGAAATTTGAACAAAAGAAACAAGTGAAAAAATTGACAAAACAAAAAGTTGGTTCTTTGAAAAATATAAATAAAATTGATAAACCCTTAGCTACACTGAAAAAGTGAAAAAGAGAAAATCCAAGTTACTAAAATTCATGATGAAAAAGGAAATATGACAGAAACTACTGAAATACAAAAGATAATAAGAAATTTTGGAAATTTGTACTCCAATAAAATAGAAAATCTTGAAGACATTGACATATTTCTGGAGATATATGAACTACCCAAACTGAATCAAGAGTACATACACAATTTAAACAGATCAATTTCAAGCAATGGAATAGAAAACGCCATCAAAAGTATACCCAGGAAAAGCCCAGGAGCAGACAGATTCTCAGCCAAGTTCCATGAGATCACCAAAGAATAACTAACAGCGATATTTTTCAAATTATTCCATGAAATAGAAAATGAGGGAACCCTTCCATATTCATTCTATGAAGCTAGTATCACCCTGATACCAAAAGCAGACAAAGACACAATAAAGAAAGAAAACTTCAGACCTATATCTAAATGAGCCTGGTTGAAAAAATTCTCAATAAAATTCTGGCAAATTACACACAGAAACACATTTAGAAGATAATTCACCAAGACAAAGTGGGGTTAATCCCAGAAATGCAATGTTGATTCAACATAAGGAAATCAATAAACACAATTCATCCCAAAAATAGACTTAAAAATAAGAATCACAAGATCATTTCAATAGATGTAGAAAAAGCATTTGACAAAATTCAGCACCTCTTTATATTCAAACACTAGAAAAAGTGCAGGCCATATAGCCCATCTCGTAGAGTGCCTGCCTCCCATGCTGGAGGCCCGGGTTCGAGTCTCCAGCACTGTGGGATAGCGGAAATTACAAACAAAAACTAGGAATAGTAGGAAAATACTTCAACGTTGTAAAAGCTATCTATACTAAGTCCAAGGCCAACACCAAATTCTAAAAGGAAAAATATATTGAGAACTTCCCCCCTAAAAACTGGAACAAGACAGGGATGCCCTCTTTCACCACATTTTTATAAAATAATACTTGAAACTACCTAAAGCAATCAGAGAGATGAAAGAAATTAAAGGATACAATTAAGAAAAGAAGGACTCAAATTATCACTATTGACTGAAGACGTGATTCCATATTTAAAAGATTCAAAAAACTCCACCAGAAAATTTCTATAAATGAATTCAGCAAAGTAACAGGATATGAAATGAATATCCATAAATCAAATCCATTTCTATTTATCAGTGATGACTCTACTGCTAGAGAAATTAGGAAATCTACCCCATTTACTATAGCCTCAAAAAAATTGAAATACTTGAGTATCAACCTAACAAAAAGGTGAAAAATCTCTACAATGAAAACTACAGACATTAAAGAAAGAAATTGAAGACCCTAGAAGATGAAAAGATATCCCATGCTCTTAAATAGACAGAATTAATAATGTCAAAAGGGCAATATTACCAAAAGTTTTATACAGATTTAATGCAATTCCTATTAAAATTCCAAGAGAATTCTTCATAGAACTAGAAAAAGCAATCATGAAATTCATTTGGAAAAGTAAGAGACACAGAATAGCCAAAACAATCCTTAGCAGGAAGAGTGAAGCAGGAGGCATCACAATTACAGACCTTAAATTATTCTGCAGAGTAACAGTAATGAAAACAGCATGATATTGGCACCAAAAAAGACATGTAGACAAATGGTACAGAATAGAAGACACAGAGACAAACCCACACATATACAATTATCTCATACTACACAAAAGCACCAAAAACATACATCGGAGAAAAGATAGCCTATTCAACCAATGGTGCTGAGTAAACTGGAAATTCATATACAGCAAAATGAAATTAAACCTCTATTTCTCACCCTGCACAAAAATCAACTTCAAGTGGATCATGGACTTTGGCACAGGACCCTGTGCCTAATAAAAGAAGAAGTAGGCCTAAATCTTCATCATGTGGCCTTAGGGCTTGACTTCCTAACCAGACTCCTAAAGTGCAAGAAGTAAAATCAAGAATCAATAAATGGGATGGATTCAAACTAAAAAATCTTCTTCTCAGCAAAGGAAACAATCAATAACGTGAAGAGAGAGCCTACAGAATGGTAGAAAATCTTTACCACATGACCTCAGATAGAGCACTAATCTCCTGGATATCTAAAGAACTCAAGAAAACTTAATGCCAGGAACTGGGCATGGTGAAGCATGCCTGTAAACCCAGCGGCATGGGAGACTGAGGCAGGAGAATAGTGAGATCAAAGCTAGCCTCAACAATGGTGAGGCACTAAACAACTGAGTGAGACCCTGTTCCTAAATAAAATGCAAAATAGGGCTGGGATGTGGCTCTGTGGTTGAGTGCCCCTGAGTTCAATTCCTGGTACTCCCATCCTCCCCCCCAAAAACAACAACACCAGAAAAACATAACTCAATCTCTAAGTGGACTAAGGAACTGACAGATACTTCACAGATGAAGAAATACAATCAACAAACATATGAAAAAGTGTTCACAATCTCTAGTGATTAGAGAAATGCAAACCAAAACTACTCTAAGATTTTATCTCACTTCAGTAAGAATGGCAATTATCAAGAATACAAACAACAATAAGTGTTGGTGAGGATGTGGGGAAAAGAAACACTCATACATTGCTGGTGGGGTTGCAATTTGGTGCCAACAGTATCGAAAGCAGCATGGAGATTCCTCAAAAAAACTTGGAATGGAAACACCATTTGACCCAGTTATCCCACTCCTCAGTTTATACCCAAAGGACTTAAAATCAGCATACTACAGTAATAAAGTCACATCAATGTTTATAGCAGCTCAATTGACAACAGCTAAACTATGGAACCAACTGATGGATGGATAAAGAAAATGTGGTACATGTACACAATGGAGTATTATTCATTATTAAAGAAGAATAATATTATGGTATTTGTAGGTAAATGGATGGAACTAGAGCATGTCGTGCCAAGTGAAATAAGCAAATTCCAGAAAACCAATCATTTAACATATATTTGGTTGACTGCCATGTAGAAAACATGATTTATGAAGTTAGAACTACTACTGTAGTATACAGAAAACATTATTCAGTAGACAAGAAATTTTGCCCTCTCATTAATAGTCATAGAAAGGATATTTGAAGCTAACATTGACTACATGTAATTTTACTTTCATATTTGACATTAAAATCATACTCTGTGGGAGTCACAACCTACTACATATATAATTCCAGAAAAAATATTGTTTTACATCTGTTTATTTTTTCTATGTGGAAGGCAGTTCTTTAGACCCAAAAGATATTAAAACAAAGATAGGCAATGTCAAATTCATCAAGGATTTTAGTGCTCTTGGGGAGAAACAAAATAATATTAATAGAATAAAATCATTTCTCCTTGTCAATATGTTAGGGAGAAAATAGAAATGCATGATAGATTGTAAAAAAAAGTGTTACTTCAGATGGAATACTTAGGGAAAACTCTTCTATGGAGGTGACATTTGAACACAAATTTGAAAAATGGAAATTTGCCAACCAATGGAATCATCTTGGGGACAGCCTTGCAATGTAAAGGCGAAATTGTTTATCCAAATGAGGAACAGGAATGCAGGCAGTATGAGCACATTGAGGGTAATATTTGTATGAGAAGGTAGGAGGATGAACAGGGAGCCCATTCTGTAAAACTTAGAAGACTATCTTACAGTTTGAATTGTATTTGTATTGGATGTATAGTGGGAAGATGTTAGTGCACATGAAGCCGGTGAAAACAGATGTCTTATGTTGCAGAAAATGACTTATATGTTATAAATATTTATCACTTTGGACCAAAATTTAAAAGTGTAGGACAGACACAATGTGGCCATGTGGTAGAATTTTGGGCTATGAAAAAATAAGGAAATATATTTGAAATACATGTTAGAGTCAGAATTCTCCCTATTTAAGGATGAGTTTGGTGGAGGAGAACATGACTGAAGGGAGAAATTAAGAGAACTGGGATTTGTGTTGAGAAAACAAATGGAAATGAGGCTTTTTATAATATATAAGAAATAGAGATATGGATAAATTGAGACAGTTAAAAAGGAAATGAGGAGAATTTTCTGTGCAATTTCATAAAGAAGTATTGTAATGATTAAGAGGTGAGTATAGGAAGCACTGGGGTTATCTGGACAACAGCAAGCAAGCAATTATCAAATACATTGTCTTCTATTATCAATTATAGTTAAAATCAATTTTAGTTATTATTATAGTTGGAATTTTCACATCTGCTTATTTTGGAAGATCTCTACTTATAAGGAAGTTAATGCTTTTTTTCCTTGAATCATATGATTGACAAAACTTTCAATTTCATTTATTATTAAATTAATTTTTCTTTCAAAATAAATTTTAACATATTTTATTACTTATTGTTTTTTCTGAAAATGTACTAGTTTTTTAAAGTTCAATGACTCTCTTACTACATTTTCTATTTTTATAATTCAATACTTCAGACTATGTAATTTATAAAGAATAAAGGCTCATTCAGCTCACAGTTTTAGAGACTGGGAAGTCCAAGGTCAAGGCTGAGTCTACTGAAGACCTCTTTATTGCTAAGGCCACTCTGCAAGTCCTAGGCAATAGGCCTTCATATCGGAAGTGGGGGTGGGTACATGCAAGAGCAGAAATAAACTGATGTTAATAAAATACCCACTCTGGAGAGAACTCATTAACCCATTAAATGCATTAATAGCCATCTTTTAATACCTAAGAAGGGCTCTGCAATTTCGGTGATGACATTCAAACTATGGCAATATCCCAGTTAGCATTCTGCAGTTCAGGTCTTAAGTCTTAGGTATCCTCATTGGTAGTGGAGATTCTAGTCCCTCTCTTGTGAGATTTACAGAAATGTAAATACACACATTCAGAGGTACATAAGCACATGCTTATGTAATTCCAATTCAACATTTCAAGTTTCATTTTTCTATCTTCCCAGATTCTATATGTTTAAGTTCCTTCTCCATCAAGAAACATGACTTGCCAATATCCTCCAAATTCAAGCTTTTGCTCATTCATAAAATAGTGACTTCCAAACTCTTAACCCATATTTAAAAGTAATAAGCCATATTACTGAAGAATGAAATCAAATTAGAAAAAATTATAGTTTAACTTTTTTCTATAGCTTTCTTTTACATATTTTTTCCATTTCATATTTAGGCTATGTATGGAGGACTAAAACACTGTTTTCTGAAGTTACTTACTTTACTTTTGGCCCATTAAAATGCACATAGTCAATTTATATTCGGTTCCTTTTTCCAGAATCATTGTGTTCTTTGTAAATGTTGATAATTACATATCTTACTAATATCTTGTAACTATTTTAAAATTGCTTCAGACCATTCATGGTGGTTTTCATATATGAAATTTCTGTGTGTATATAGTGTTACTTTATCAAATTTTATCAGTCTTTCTTGTTGCAAAATATTGAGTCACAGTGCTAAAATATTTTCCCACATTCATGTTGAGGATAATTCACCTATGTTTGTGTTCTAAAAATCACATTTTAAAAATTATTTAAAGATATGGCTTCATTTAGAATTTATCTTCAGATATAGGTCTATTTATATCTTTATTTAAATACCTGTCTGGCTATATCAGAACCATTTTATTTGAAAATTTCCTTTTACCAAATGATTTACAATGACAGTTTTACATATATGAAATTTCTATGTTTACTTATAACTATTTCTGGATTTCATATTTCATTTCATTGTGTCTATTACTGTACCAGAATGATAATGTTCAGATTGTAGAATTGTTAAATATATTCTTATTTGTGGTATATTTAGTCCCACTTGTGTATTTCCTATTTCTTTCTTGTTAACAATTTTTGAATGTTTACTATCTATGATAACTAGTATCAATTTGTCAAGGTCCATAAAATTTCATGGTTATATCTAATGGAATTACTTTAAGTGTATAAATTAGCTTAACTTACATCTTTGTAATGTTGAGTATCCTGCAAAACAGAGTATTATTCCGTGAAATTCTACTTGTATATCTTTTAAGAATTTCCTTAAGTTATCATCTTATATGTTTTGCATATTTGGTCACTTTTATTTTACTAGTTTTTCCCCCCAACTATATTTTTCTATTTCTCTTTCTCTATAATTATACATTCTAAGTAGTTATTTTTATATAATGAAAGATATTGCTCTCTATATATTTATTTTATACTCTCCTATATTAGTAAATGTTTTGTTCTTTGAAAATTGAAGATATTTTAATTATCATTTTGAATTCTTCTGGCTTTCATAGATCATATACATCTTTTTAAAAATTTTTGCAATTTGATAGTTTCTAATTATCTTGCTGTCCTTGAGTTCTACTTTAATAATATTGAGTCAACAATTTTAGTCATTTTATACATAAACCTTAACTAGTAGACGGAGGTACAGATTAAATGGTATTTTAGATAAATCTTTTAATTTGAAACAAATGGGCAACAATATCTGAAAAAATATTTTAATACCCAGCAATAAATGTAAATACAAGAAATATGCACAAAGTAATTAAAATGTGAATACAGTTTCTTAGAAATCACATTAAAAATGTAAGGTTCTGCGTCCTATACCCTACTGAATTAAGCACTTTCAATGAACATTAAATCTAATATTCTTAAACATGGAAAGGTAATCTTCTTGGGGAAGATCAATGCTCCAAGGAAGTAGTTAATATTACACCAATGAGTTCAAATAGCCACACTGAAGTTTCTACAGTGAAATAGGAAAATCAGCTATTACTGATACAGAGAAAAAAGTAAACCATTATCTCCTGTCATCATGATTCCAGAAACTGGAAAGTCTCATATAAATTTGTTGTGAGACTTGAAGAGAGAGTTCCTCCTCATGCAGAATGACTGAACATACTCCATGCCCACGTTTTGGTAAGAATACTGTCTCACTGTAACTACACGGTATGCAGGGACTAAAACAGCAAGACTAACCAAGGTCCATTATTAACTCTAGAATATAATCATATTGTCCAAATAGCACTGATTTGGGAATGTGGCAAGAATTTAACTGTATAATAAAATCATTTTATTGTTGATTTTTACTAAAATAAATTGAGGGTGGCATTTCTTTACATAATTCTTAAGGCTGACTATAAATTGACAATTCCTACTTTTATTTCTGACCTATGCATTATGTTGAATCTCAGGTTTTATACAGGACCTTAGCTTGACAATATTTTATAGGTGGTAACTCACTATTAAAATGCATTAAGCATTATAGGTAAAAATCTCATATTTCTTTGTAATAAAGGGATTGGGATGCAAGAACCAATTATGTAGGATTTTTGATTAACCTTAGAAACTGATAAGATAGTGATTTTATCTTCATGGTAAGATAATCATCAAGTGATGTGTAGATGATTGTATTTTTTTAAAGAATTTGATATTGAGATTGAGTAAAACTGCTAATTTAGATTATTATAGATGATTATAGGTCAACAGTCTGAACGACTGCAGGGTAACACAATACACCACCTGAACTATGCCATTTTGGAATAAAACTTTCTTGCAACTGAAGACAACTGAAAAAAAGTCCACAAAGGATAGCAAAATAGAGATGATGAAGATACTAAGTTCTAGTGTTGTGGAATAGATGACTACTCTTCACAGTAACCTATAATGTATTTTATGAATAATTAGAACAGAAGTGTTAGAAGGCTCAAGAAAAAAATAATAGGGAGAAAATTACTGTCGTTTGATCAGTATGCATTGAATACGTGTATTGAAATATACATTTTATCTCATAAATATACACAATTATCGTGATAATCAAAACACTTAAAATTGTTTGAAAAGATGACAAAATAAATATGATAGTTATATATTAACAAGAAAAATAAGACTTTCTGCCCGCCCACTATTTGCCTACAAGTAGGACATAAATTGCAAAATGCTCCCCTCTTCACTGTCTACCAGGAAGGGCAAAAGTTAATTATAACAAATAACTCTAGACCCTTAATCTGGGAATGACATCAGAGAAATCTACATAATAGACTTCACTGACTAACAATTGCCTTCTCACAATTTGCCTGCCTAGGAATCTGGAAATCCTTTTTCTTTTGTCCTGTCATTCACTCTAAATGTGTTATTCTTTTGTTAAGATAATGTATATGTTCAACTTCTAATTAATTTCCTCTTAGAGGTACTCATATCTATATGCTCATGTGTAACCACAATGCATACACTAATAAACATGTTTGTTATTCTATCTTTTATTATTTTAATTTACAGGGCCCTTGCTGGAAATCCAAAGTGGAATGAGAAAAAAATGTATTTTCCTCTTTTACTTGAACTAGTTGATTCAAGTTGGGCAAATCACTTAATCTTTTTAAACTTGTTGTTTTATCAGCAATAGAGAAATAATTAAAGCTCCCTTGATTTTCCACACCAATTGTGGGGATAAGTTAAGATGGTGCCTACAAAGTTTCTTGGAAAATAAAGTTCCAATAAAAAAAATCAGATATCATAATTGTAAATATTAACATTCACAAATACCTAAAATTAATATTACTTTTATTTTATAAAGCCAGTTTGTGCAGTTTTTTAGATTTTTTTTGGTCCTTTAATTTTTTAATAATATTTCCAAATGAACATATAGGGAGAATATTTTCCTTATTAGACTCATAAATTATATATACACATATAAACCCAGGCATACTTTTCTCTGACATACTAGTTGACTTTACTCTAAAACAACAGTTTTCTGACACAATTATTGATGTCTGGGGATTTTTTTGTTTTGTTTTCCTTCTTCATAGTAACCTGAATAACCAGGTGTTCTGGACTTGATAACTGTAAGTAGATTAAAAAGATCATGGATATACAACATGTATACTAAGACAGATATTATAGGTCTTAAGATTCAATAAATCTGTTTGCTGCATTTACTTCCATGGTGTTAATAAAACCTTTCATTTTGGCCATTAATCAATGTGGGTGATGCATTGTTTCACTATCACTACTTTGACATACAGAAAATTCCATATCCTGTAGGAGGTTATGTTGAGATCAGGAGGTCTAGGTGCCTGTTCTTCTTTAGTTGCTAATAGGTACTGTGACTTGGTGAAAGATTCTTATCACTTTGAAACTGTTTGTTTTAATCAATAAATGATTTATTATATCCTTTCTATCTTTAATATTTTACAATGTTATAGAGCATTAACAGTTTTGAATTCAAATCCTTACCTCAGACCTGAATTTCCTGGGGAAAAAGAGTATGCCAAAATGCAGCTTAGAGTGTCAAATAGTTGTGTGTTCCTCAGTATTCACAAGGTCACAGAGTTCTTTATATCCTCAAGAGAGGGGGAGTGCAAAGATAAAAACAAAACTTGAGAACTAGACTTCTTGATTTTCTAACAAGGAAAGAACTATATAGCTTTGAGAAAGGGACAGTGAGAGTTCAAGTAAAAAATGTGAAAAGCATCCATCCATTCAATATGACTCTGTGCCAACTGTTATTGGCACACATTTAAAATTCATTGTCTACTAGAAAGGGCTATAGAAATCAATGTTGAACCTGAGAAGAATTACAGACAAGAAGATTGATTGCACCAAAAACGTATCCAGGTCATTTCTGATACCATATTTAAATTTGCATATAACATGACTTCTTTACTTCACTTGCTGGGATTTATTTCTTTTTCTCAATGTAGGACTTATGGAAAGTTATTTTACCCATGAAAGCATTATGGAAGACATAAAATGTATGATGATCTTTACAAATGCATGATGCCACTTTTAAACTGAAGATTGTTTCCATTGGAGGTGCTAATGTGGATGTGAGCATGAATTTGTGTTCTTCATGGGAGAAAGATGTAGCATGATTATCTAAACACCTCTAATAGGGAATAATGTGGTTTCTTCTGTTTACATTTTATAGAGTTCAAGAATATTACCCTGAACTGATGTTAAATCAAAAACATCAAAAATTGATGTTAAATCAAAAACAAAATCCTAAGCAGTGATTTTCAATCTAAGTCCAGTCGTATAAAAATAGAGTCCTCAGATAAACAAGCAAGAGGGTCAGAAGTTAGGAAGGAAAGTATTTTAGAAAAATAGATGGGGGAGGAAGTTTGGAAAGTCGCTGGACTCTACGGGAAGAGGGATATGTTTTTTTATTCCTCACTGCTCTGGAAAATAATTTAATCTATAAAAAATACAAACTAATATCAGTGATTGTTAATTTTTTCTTCTTTCTTGTGGCACTGGAAATTAAATCTGAGCTACATCTGCTAAGCTACATCCATAGCCCTTTTAACTTTTTTTCTTTAGGCACACGGTCTTGCTAAATTGCCCTGGTTGGCCTTGAACTGGTGATTTTCTGCCTCAGCATCCTGAGTATCTGGGACTACAGAGATGCACCACCATGCCAGGCACTTTATGTGTGAATTTTTGGTGAATAGTTAATGTAAAAGTCCAAAATTGTCATTTTGTTTTTCTCGGTACATAAAGAAGCAATATTATTTTAAAAATATGTTTCAATATGGAACAAGAAACTAAAAGGAGGGGAAGCCACGAAGTACACATTTTTTTAAAATGATTATAAAATGTTATATTTTCACTACTCTAAACCATTGTTTCAAACTTTAATTTCAAACATGAACTTTTATAAGTTTTTTATTTCTATTTTGTAAACCTGTTTTAAACCAGCATGAAAAAATCAACACTTGCATTTCAAAAACAGGAATAATGTTAAATTGGATCTTATGAATTCTTCATGAGATCAAATTTAATGCAATTATTTTTAGAATTACTAGTTGGTAAATAATTTTCTTTGATAGGATTTTCTAAGGTGTAAATATAACAAAACAACAACTCTGCATGTTTCCCTTTAATCAAATAGTTTTATATGACTATAGTAACTTAAAACTGAATTTTATATTTCCCTTTATTAATAAATTTGAACTATTATGGTGTCAACTTTCAAGAAATTCAATGATATAATTATCTAATTGTTATTCTTTTAAGTATTTACTCAAATAAAAAGGAACTGTAAATATATAGGGAAAATTATAGGCATATCCATACAACAAAAATAGAGTAATTTGACATACTTATCTACAAATTTTTAATAATAGAGAATGTAAGACTTGGTCTAAGAATTCAAGGTATCCTTTTATTTTTGTGAAACTTTAACATCCAAAGAAATTTTCTATTATTACCTCATGTATAATAAGCATGTACAATAGTTGCTAAAACCTTTGTATAATCCCTTTCTCCAAAAAAAAAAAAAAATTAAAATCCTATAACGTATCTTTTCTCCTAAGAATCACCTGATGGTACAGAATAAACATATTTCATGATTTTGATCTTAAAATCTTCCCTTTTGATGAAATAACATTTATTTTTAAATTTAACTTAAGAGATGAAAAGGAAGCAAAGTTTGCAAATTGAGAACACAAATTTCCCTGGTATGTGCATATTAACTCAGTATGCACTCAAGGCATACCAAGCATGTCTGACCCTGACTTCAAGAATATCAGGAGTATGGAAATATGGTAATCTATTTCATTTTCTGGGTTGAATATTTCCTTTTTGGTGTATATACTTTCTGATAGACTTGAGTAATTTTTAATTTCCCATGACTCAAAGTATGCCTCTATTTTCTGATTTAAGTATGAACTCCCCACCTAAGTTTTCCCTAGTCCTTCAAGTACTGATGTTTCTCCTTTCTTTGAATTTCATAGCATCTCATCTGACACTGCTTCAAGACACTTGCCATTTCTCTTGCATTACATTTTCTTCTATTCTCACCTTCTCACCTGTAATCTCTCTTAGAGTTGTATATTCCTGTATAGATTGAGGTTGTAATCTTAAAATGCCTAAAATGATACTTTCTTTAGAGTAGGTGCCCAAAATATTTACTGGTAAGTAAATAGATTAATATTGCTTATTTTGTGTTCATTACTACCTCAAAGCCCAAAGAATGTATATCAAAAGACTTCATAATTTTTTATTAAAAATAAAATTTTACATATGAGATAAAACTCAGGATTCAAGAGTGAAGATATTACTTGTGCCTCAGTTTCATGATCTTCTCAAGGTAATTTTGTTTGTATTTAAATGTTACAGAGTTTCATTTTCCATCTTCTCTTTTATATTTAACAATAGAAATAGTTCTAATATAATAAATTATAGCTTAAAGAAATTAAGTGGTATATTATCTACTGACCAATAATTATATTTATTTCTTGAATTATTCTTCTAGGTTTGAATCAGAAGATCCATGAAATATATATTTTCCTAAGAATGAAAATATTCAGCACTGAAATTGTGCATGTGATTCTAAATGAAATTATATCTAAAATGTGCTTCATTGTAGTTTAAAACAACTACTCATGTTGAGTATATGATATTTCTTACTACTTGTAAGAGTAGAATATGATATACTTAAGATCATTATGTGACTTACATAGTTTTAAACTCAAACTCAAAACAATTCCTTGGACATTTGTTGATAAAATAATACCATGTCACTCAAGGTCTTTATTTAAAACTTCAGATTGATATTAAGGCAAACTAATGTTTGTAAACTAAAGATCATTTTATATCTGTAAATGGACTTGTATGTATATACAGTATTAGCAAGGTGTTAATTTTAACCCCCAAACGTACTCTAGGTCAAAATCTGAAATAGTCATCAGCAGAAAAATGACATTCCTTTGTCTCTCCTACAAATAACCTTGTGAAACTAGTACTAATGCTCTGGTGCTGCATTATTATGGATAATTGAACCATGACTCTATTATTTGAAATGTACATCACATGTTTTTTTCTTTGTTGTTTTATATATCTATGTAAAAATAATTGCAGGTAGAAGTGAAAACAGTAGCTTGGATAATGGATATATAATAATAGGCAAGAAAACTATCATTTGTGATCTTTGACCTTTGTTCTATTCAACATACTTATATCTTTATTATAATTAAATTGTTGTTCACTAATATTAAGCCTAACATTGAAAAATGATTGTGTGACTATATATCAAATCTATCTAAACTTGGGCTGATGAGGTAGAATTTCCAAGTAGATGACTTTAAACAGTAAAGAGAACAATGTATTCTTTCCTGTTTTATATTCAATACAAGAAAAAAATGAGATAAATATGAGTTCATCTAATGACCATATTTATAAGTCATATCTCTGTTAAATAAAATAGTAACTGATCATCCCATTAAAATTGTGAAATAAAAATATATAGCATAAGATTTAGTTGTAACTGTGCTTAATTAAATAATCAAAAATAAAGAGAGGAGAGATTTTTCATGCCCCTAATACTGGTAAAAAATCTCAAATTCATTTGAAGGAATCAAATAGTTTATCCTACATATAACTAGAAAATATTATTATTTATCTTTATATAAAGTCACTTTCCATCAATTACTTTTATTTGTTTTGGAATCTGCCATGCATTTTTAGGATTTTGGAAAGTTTTGATTATATTGCATGCTGTATTGAAACTCATACTCTGTGCTCATGGAAATTGAAAGATATTTTGAGTACTTTGTCATTAAACACAGGGACTATGTTTTTTAAAGCAAAAGCAAAGCAAATTATATATGCAAAATAAAGATTTAATTAATAACCAAAAATTTTTATTTCTTTGTTTTCCTCTCCAGATAACAAATACCTTTCAAAGTATTGTAGAAGTTCATTTGCCATTGCTTCATACATTCTGTTCAATTTATACAAACCCATTAAGTAGGTTTTAATTTTTTTCTCTTTATTGGTTTACCTATATAAATACATGGGAAGTTTGATGTGGATTTTAAATACCTATATATCAACCCCTCCTGGAATAGCATTGTTATTTTCCTTGTTGGTTTTTCAATATTTGGTATGTTAAGTATAAGTATCCCTCTTTTGGGCTGGGGATATAGCTTAGTTGGTAGAGTGCTTGTCTATATTTACATAGGCAATGGGTTCAATCCCCAGCAACAAACACACTAAAAAAAAAATCCCTCTTTTTATTAGAGACACATTTCCTATTAGTAATTAAGAATATTTACTTTAATACATGTTTTGTGTAACACATTGCATATTCTAATATAAAAAAATAGAGTAGATGATGAAAGAAGATGCAGAGATTGAAAAATGGTAGTATAAAGCAGGTTGAAATAGATATTATGCTACACAAATCTATATGTTTATAATGGTTATTAACGTTCACAAATTTTATTTTCCAAGGTGATTATTAGCCTTTTAACTCAGAATATATTTTAATTAACTAGCTTTCTAGAAATTAAGACAAATAAAAGGGAACTTTTATGACAATATTATAAAATCAGAGGCTCTTATTTACTGCTTAAGTCTTGTATAAGATTATTTGGTTTATTGGTATAAAATAATACTTGTAATCTAGCATGTCAAAGAATCATTTTGAATCTCTAAATTAAATATAGCAATTAAATATTAGGGTCATGTGGCAAATTTTCTTTCATCAATGTGATTAAAATATTTGTTTATTCTTTTTACATGTATTTATAATTTTAATAAAAGGCATACATTACTGATAACATTATTCTCATAGTCTTATACATGAATATTACTAACAGATGTAAATATCTTCCAATAAACATAATTATATTATTAGTATAGTAAATTCATAAAAACTAATCAAAAGATAAGCTGTAGTGCATAAGAAGCTGAGTTTCCATACTTGAAATTCTTTGGATGTCAGAAAATTTTATACCTGTGAATTAAATTGCAAAATATTCATAATGTTTTCCTTAGCTTTTCACTGCTGTGACCAAAAGACATCACAAGAACAATTTTAAGGAGGAAAATTTTATTTTGGAGTTCATGGCTTCAGAGGTCTTAGATTACAGATGGCCAATTTCATTCCTTAAGGCCCAAGGTAAAGCAGAACATCATAATGGAAGAGTACGGCAGAGGAAGCAGCTCAAGACATGGCTACAGGAAATAGAGTTCTGCTCAAAAGGACAAAATGTAAACACCAAAGGCATGCACCTAGTGACCTACCTCTTCCAGCTACACCCTACCTGCCTACAGTTACCACTGAGTTAATCATATCAGGTGATTAATGTGCTGATAAGGTTAAACCTCTCACAATTCAATGATTTCATTTCTGAACTTTCTTGCATTATCTCACACATGATCTTTTGGGGGACATTTAATATCTAAACTATAACACATAGCAACCTAGGATTTTTAATAATGACTGGTAAATAGCACAATGAACTCTACAGTGGAAATAAGTCTCTGAGGTCTCATTTTGAATATATCAAAAGGTAAGATTTATTAAAAATAAGCTTAATTGCAGGTTCTCCCTAAACTTAACTGTATTTAATCTTATTTTTACTGATTTACTTACTAAACTTTCTAGATTGAACTCACAATTTTAATATGATTTAAGCAGTAATTTTTTAAGTTTATAACAGATTTAATTTTCTCAAGCACACACCTATATATATGTATATCCTAAAATAATATATCATCCCAAAGAGTAATATTCTATTTTACTTTAATTATTTTGAAGAAAACTACAAATACCTCCAGTTTACATTATTTTGATTATTTCTAATTACATACTTCATGTCTGTATATACTCATGCTTCATTGCAAGATGGCTGGACCTTCTAGGAATTCCAAGTGTATTTTTTAAATTCTATTTTGCAATTTCTTTCATTTACTACATATCAATAAAGATGTTTATTTTAATGTGCCAAAATTTGATTTAACAACAACAACAACAACAGGTGAACACCATTTTGGAACATCAATTATTTCAACTGAGATATGTATAAATAACAAAAGAAAAAAATATGTAAAAGAAGTGACATCTGGAACAAAAACAATTTCAAAGTGAAGCTTGTTTTAACACTATGCATTCAGGAATATTTCTTGCTCTATAAAACATTTTTAAAATATAAAGTATTTCAGGATTCTCCAGACAAATAGAACCTGTAGAATATATATAGTTGTGAAAGGAATTTATTATATTGACTCACATAGCCAAAGACACCCACTATGGCTGCCTGAAGGTTGGAAAGCAAGGGAAACCCTCAACTGCTCAGTCAAGAAGTCAGAAACTTCAGAATGAGAGAGATCGGTGATGCAACACGAACCTTAGGCCACAGTCCTGAAAGCCCTTGGAAAGCTACTATTGCAAGCCCACTTTTAAAAGCTTGAAGAGCCTGGAGCCAATGTACATAGCTGACTGCAGGAGGGAAAAAAAATAAAATATGCACACACACACACACACACACACACACACACACACTGTACACATCTACTAAAGAAGGGTGGAAAACTAGTGAAAGCTTCCTTCCCACTTCTGTTTTTTAATTCCATCTAGGCCCTCCAGGCTATAGAATTGTGGTACCCACATTCAATCAAGGTCTTACCCTGTCAGTATATAGTCTTTCATGCTAGCCTCTCTGGAAATACTTCACAGACATACCCAAAATATGTTTATACAGTTCTTCAGGTATACTTTAATCTAGGCAAGTTTACAACCCAATTTTACCAGCATAATTGTTTTACCCCAAATCCAGAAAATACAGAAATTTTAACAACTTTGGAAACATGTATTATGAAAAGATTATCATTTAAATATAGGCACTAATTAACATGAATCTAGAACATTCGGACTCGGAAACTAAATCATATATTTGCTATATGAAATTGAACTTTAGTGAGTTATCAATATTCTTCTTGTACTTTTGTGACCAAATGTGTTGCATCTGAATGGCACACTTGTTAGAGGACTCACTAGAAGTAGCTAAGCTTTGGAACTAGATTCTCAAATTGAAACCCTACGTTAAAAATCAACTTTATTTAACATGGTTTAACTCACTCCTCCATTTCTTCAGTATTTAAATTCTAAGAATGAAGATTTTATTGCAATTGTTAATTTCTAGAATATGCATTTCATCATTTCTACATAAAATTTAAAATATTTATGGTGTGTCTTTTTTGTCCTGTATGTATTTAAATCTATTAATTAATTTCTTAACTAACATATTATACTAGAAAAAATATTTCTTACTTCCTATTACATATTTCAATGTAGGAAATTTTTAATTTATTTTTAACTGACACAATAATAGTACATATTAATAGAGTATAGTGTGATATTTTGATATATGTATATAATGTATAATGATCAAATCAAGATAATTAACATGGCTCTTGTGTCAAGTATTCATCATTTTTTGTGTGTGTGCATGTTAGGAACACTCAAAATCTTCTCTTCCAGCTACATCAAATATACAGTAAATTGTTAACTATAGTAAAATGAGCTATAGAAAACTAAAACTTGATCCTTTTATCACACTGTATTTTTGCATCCAATAATTCAGTCTTCCCTATCCTTCATTTATTCCTACTCTTCCTAGTCTATGATAAACATGATTTTATGCTAAACAATTATGAGATCAATTTCTTTAGTTTCCAAGTTAAAATGAAAACATGAGATATTTGACTTTGTATTTCTGGTTTATTTCACTTAACATAAACCAAATGTTGCTTCAAATGACAGGATTTCATTCTTTCCATGGCTGAATAACATTGTTGTACATATGTCATATTTTCTTTATTAACTAGTCAATGGACAACAAGGTTGGTTCCAAATCATGACTATTGTGAATAGTGCTGCAATGAACATGGAAGAGCAGATACATCTTTTGCACTGATTTCCTTTTTTCTAGATATGTAACAGTAATGGGATTGCTGTGTCATATGGTAGTTCTATTTTCATTTCCTTGAAGAACTTTCATACTGTTTTCCATTATAGCTATGCTAATTTACATTCCTACAGTATATAAGGGTTTCCTTTCTCTTCATGCTCATTTGCACTTTATTTTTTTGATAAAAGTCATTCTAAAGTGAGATATCCTCTTGTGGTTTTAAATGGTATTTCCCTGGTGATAAATGATTTTGAAAATTTTTTTCATAAACTTGACTATTTGTATATCTTCTTGTTCAACATATCCTTTTAGATGATTTTCCATTTTTAATAGAATGACTTGAGGTTTGTTTTCTGCTTATTTGCTTGACGTTGTTATATATTTTGGATATGAATTTCTTGCCAGATAGTTTGAAAATATTTTCTCCATATTTGTTTTATTCTGTTGATTCATTCCTTTGTTGTGCAGAATTTTTTAGTTTGATATATAGCCTTATCAATGATGTAAGCAATTATTTATGATAAAAAGCTCATTTAACCCTGACTAATGATTAGTGTATAAATTAATGTGCTCCACTAAAATATAAATATTCATGACTGTTCTCCCATTACATATTCAAGAGCAAGTGACTCTGGATTGTCAGGGGCAGGCTCTGAGGGCCCCAGAGCTGCACCGTGGCCTGATCTCTAAGATGGCACCTGGCAGCTTGCCAGACATAGCTGCACTCATAAACAAGTTTTAGGAAGTAACTCTGGTTGGCTGTTGTACATGAGGCAATCCTGGTATCTGCCTGGAGACTGTTCCTTGATAGGCTGACTTTCCTGGTAGTCTACTCTCTGATAGGCTGATGTTCTCAATATAAGTCTGAGACTTGTGGAATAAAGCCCTTTTGGTTCCTGTGCTCAAGAAGAGCGTACGCATTGTGATTGTCCCCGCGGGCGGTGGGCGATCATACTGGATAGCAACAATTATCAGTTTTATCAGCAATCATATAATATACAAAATCATAATTTAAATTACCTTAGATACCACATGACTTTCCATTCTAAAACAGTTTCATATCAGAGCAGAGAGTGGCAATTCCATGGAAGGGGGATTGTTACTTCAGTAAGAATACTTTTCAGGATTTTAGTAAACCTAAGTAAAGAATGGAGGGTAGACAGACATGATTTGTTTAAGTGACGCCAATCATTAAATATCATAGAGCCAAGCCGACTAAAGAAGCATCAAAATAACAACAAAAAAAAATCACTATTTTTTGACAGGCAGTCATATATTCTAAAAGGAGGTAGAGTAACAGAAAAAAGAAAAATACTGGTCATAGAAGCTACTACTACAAATAACTTTATATTCTAAGATGTCAAAACATTCCAGAATAAGGTTACTTGATATATAGGGGCTTTAATTACTCAAATTTTACTTGTTATAATTATATTTTTCACATATTCTATAAGAAGTATATTTATTTTCTTTATATTTGGTTAATTTTCTTTATTCTGAACATGAAAAATCTGTTGTCCTACTTACCAGGCTGAAGAAAGTCATCTATGATTTGTGGGTCAAAAAGGGGGAGGTTTATTATTATCTCTTGCTCAAGCACTTTCACCTCCCTTGGCACTTGATTCATTAGATACTTGTATGGCCTTGGAAATTACTTTCAAACCTTTCAAAGTTAATTGAGCTCTGAACTAAGGTCCAAAGCATCTGCACTTTTCTCCTTTACTGAAATCAAATATAAATCAGTGAGTCAAATAGCTTCCTATATTGCCAATAAGCTTTTAAATTTGCTATAAAATTGTCATATTATATATTAAAATAGAATTATATTTTCTTTTATTGAAAAATACATTTTATACCAATTTTTGATTTATACTACTTATTCTTTATATTATGTTGTATGATTTATTTTTAATTAATTTCATATCTTGACCAAATCAAATCAACTGACTAATCAACTAAGTAACTAACTAAATTAAATGTAACAAATGTATAAATAAAAGAGGAGCAAAAAAAGTATGATTGGTATATAACATTTTTTAATATCACCATGTATGTTTCTAGAAAATATTCTTTCATCTTGCACTGCCATTTTATAGCTTCTATAAATACCTGACCTTCAGGCATCCTCTTCCAATCATAATGAAGTCATGAAACATGGATCTCACAAACATACACACACACACACACACACACACACACACACACTTTTCAGACATTGGTCATCAAGCAGTAAGGTACAGATATCCCTGATTAAAATGAAAAGAAGGAGGAACTCATGATGGCCTTGGTTTCCTACATGGAGAATCTGCTGTGACATGGGGAAGGGTTACTTCAGCATAAACAGAAAGTCTCTTTAATAAGAGACAGGTTCTGAGCTAATGAAGGTCAATGCGTTAAAACTCCAAGGGAAAATTACTAGAGAAATGAGAGCTGAACAAAAAGTCAGAGGGCTCTGGATATCTTGTAAGGACTCTTACCTTGTCTTCGGTTGAATCTAGATAATGAACATGTGAGGTAAGAGTGGAAAGGTGAGAAAGGCCACAAAAAGACTGTCAGAAGATCTTTGGCTATCAATCACCAGGAAACAAATAGGCCTGGAACAGCTCATGATCCCAGCAGAGAAGAGAGAACAAACATGATTTGTTTACAAAGACTTTCAAAGTAGAAATTCCTGTAAAATGTAAATTAAAACTAAAGAAACATTCACATATTTGAGAATTTTAATTAAATGGATGGCAGTTTTGAGAAAGATAGAAATTCTGAAGTGTAGTTAACAATAACAAGAGGAAGAGAATTAAGACTAGTATAGTTTCCCATGGAAAGATGTATCAATATTTAATTAAGATGGTAATATGGGGATAGATTATTAGAGGAAAAGTAGAGATAAAAAGAACAGTTGAAAAGTTATGTATGGTGAGGGAAAGACTACATTGGGAATTGTTAGAATTCATAATTAGAATGAAAAATAACAATTTTTCAAGACGATTCTCCTTTACACAAACACTGGGACAGGCTGATTGAACAAGAAAAGCTGGTGACACAGAACAGGAAGCATCTTTATGTCTGTGGGCCTAAGACTGTCCTTTCCTACCCAGATACACAGGGGCTTCCAGTGGACACACATAATACAACCCCAACATACCTATCCTACCACCAAGTGACACCCAGTACCTGGACCTGGGAAATTTTCTTCCACTCTCTTTGGCAGCAATAGTGATACCAGCTAATCCAAGCAGGCCAAAATACAATCCTAAATGATATGAAAATTAAATTATTATGAAATAAGGATATGTCCATTTCAAAATAAAATAGAATATTTTAATAGGATAATAAAATAAAATTTTTTAATAGGTTTCAGAGTATCCTAATATAGACAGACATGCAGAATAAAATGAATATGATACTTATCATACCAAGATACCAAGAAATCATAGCCTAAATGGAATTATCATCAACAGATACCAATGTGCAAGGGATACAGTTATTAGTTATCTACCAAGGATTTTAAAGGAGCCATCACAAAAATGCTACAATAGCAAATTAATTGTCTTAAAACTAATTTAGAAAATAAAATTTCAAAAAATAATATAAAATTTTTTAAAACTAAATATTTAGAAAGCTATAACATAAATACTAAACTCATTGGATGGGACCTTAGGAGTGTGAAGATAATAAATAATGGAAATAGTATTTGAAGACATAAAAATAAATTTACTCTATATGTAAAACAGAAAAAATGAAGGAAAAAGAAAACAGGCTTGCAGAGACTTTGGGGAATTAACAAAGGAGCTAACATGGGTGCCACTGGCATATGAAAAGGGAATAGAAAGAGAATAGGATTGAAATAACTCCTGAAGCCTTTTCAAATTTAGTGCAAGAAAAAAACATACAGATTTAAGAAGCTGAATGAACCCTGAGAGAATTTCATGATAACACACATTATAATGCAACATTTGAAAATTAAAAATAAATACATTGAAAGCATCCAAAGAAACATACATGACCTATGAGGGATTCAAATTTGTATAGCTATAAATTACAAATCTGAAACTATGAAGGTACAAAGAAGTGATATATTCAAATTTGTATAGCTATAAATTACAAATCTGAAACTATGAAGGTACAAAGAAGTGATATATTTCCAAGTGTTGAAAAGACAGTGAACTGCAAATTCTATAAGCAATATAAATTTCTGAGTTGGAAGGACAATAAAGTCAATCTGAAACAAAATTTAAAATAATTTATTTCTATCAGATGAATCCTTAAAGATTGGCCAAAAAGTATACTTTAAACTGAAGGAAATGATAAAGGAGCATCACAAGAGAAAAAAAACAAAGGAAGGGGAAAATGTGGTTACAAACAGTAGGTCATATTTTTCCTCATGAATATTATAAATCACGTGATAATTGAAATAAAAATTATGGCTCTATCTGATTCTCAGAAAATTATATTTAAAATGGAAACAGTAGAGAAGACTAAATGGAAGTGAAATTGGCACATTTACTATGGCAAAATGTCAGTTTCAATACGTTGTGATTCATATGTGTAAATGCATGTTATGTGAAATCTACTTCTATAAAAACCACTATTAAGCCAATATAAACACTCTAAAAATATGCAAAGACATAGGTAAAGAATCACTTAAGAAAACCATATGGAATCTTAGAAAGTAATAATAACTTCTTTATAAGAAGGCAAGTAAAAGAATTATGCTAGTTACCTTTCTTTGTCACTGTGACCAAAATACACAAAAGAACAACTTAGAAGAGAACAAGTTTATTTTTCTCATGCTTTCAGAGATTCATTCCATGGTCAACTGACTTTACTACTCTGGTCTTTAAGTGAGGCAGAACATAATGGTGGAAGGGCACAATGGAGGAGAGCTACTCAGTGCATGACAACTGGGAAACAGAGAAAGCCATGGAACCTGGTACAAAACATGTAATCCCAAGGCAGGCCCCCAGGAACCCAGTTGCTTCAACCATGCCCCCAATGCCTACAGTTACTACTCAGTAATCCATTCAGATTTTTAATCCATCAAATGGATTAATCCACTGATTAGATTATGACTCTAATAATGTGAAGACTCCACCTTCTGCATTAACACAGGAAGTTTTGGAGGATACCTCATATCCGAATCATAACAAAAATAAAGGTATAAGAATCATATAAAATAAATGGAAAATAAATAATAAAATAGCACACTTAACTGTTAATAGATCAATAATTATATTAGGTGTATATCATATAAATATGCTATTCAGTCCAGTAGAACTGATAAAAAATTATGATTATATCTGAATACTGATGCTATAAAGTAGATATAATCAGGTAGTAAAGTAGCTGATAAAGTAGCAAGGAAAATTATTAGAGACAAAGAGTAACATTATATAATATAAAAATAACTGACCCATCTCAAAGGTATGACAATCCTGAATAAGTATGTACCAAACAATAAAACCTTACATGAAGCAAAGCTAAAAGAACTTAAAGTAAAAATACCAGCTTACAATTGCAATCAGAAATTTGAACATCCCACCCCCCATTTAGGCAAGTGATAGAACTTCTAAAATTTAATCAGCAAGGATATGGAAGATCTGAACAATGCAATCCACAAACAGGACCTAATTGAAATATATAAAACACTTCCCCTAATAAAAGTCTAGTCTTTTTTATTTTGTTTTGTTTGCTTTTGTCGAACATATTAGACCTTCAATAATTTAAGTTTCTGTCTCAAGAAAATAGAAAAAACAAGAAAATCAAACCATACAGAAGGAAGAAAACAGTAAAAATAAAAACAGAAACAACTGAAATTGAAAATACAAAAACAGTTAAACATTGAAACAAAAATATAGCTTTTCAAATATTGTCAACAAAATTAGTTAGCCTCAAATGAGAGAAAGAGAGCATGAGCACTAAATGAACAGTATAAATGAAATAGAGGACATCACTACAGATCCTGTGATCATTATAGGGTTATTTATAGAGTACTTTCAACAACCATATACTCATATATATTCACAGCTTAGAAGAAATAGAATAACTCCTTTAAAACCATAAGCTACTAATACCGTACCAGTAATTAAAGGATGATTTGAATTATGTTATGATCATTAAAGGTAAGAAGTAGCTATAAACTACTGGGGAAAAAAAAATTGGGATCCTGATGTTAGCACTGGAGAATTCTAACAAACATTTCAACAAGAATTAACAGCAATTACAACTATTTCAACAAGAAAATAGAAGACGAGGGAACACCTGCCATTTCCCAGCTCACTTTATCAGGACTTTAGTACTCTGATACTAAGATAAAGACAAGAGAAAAAGAGAAAACTTAGACCATTTTCTCTCATGGGTTTAGACACTAAACCTCTCTACAAAATACCAGCAAAGTACATTTGGAAATATATATAAAGAATTATGTCAAAACACCAAGTGGGATTTACTCCTCATATTCAAAGCTGATTCAATATTCAAAACTTCTTCAGTATAAGGCTTCAAAACAAGCTAAAGAAGAAAGAACACATGATCATATCAATGGAGTCCCAAACAGCACTTGACGAAGTCTGACATCTTTTAATAACAAAGACTTCAAACAAGTTAGGATTAGAAGAGAACTTTACTTTGAAAATAAGCATCTAATATAAATAAGCAAACAAAAAGAAAAGAAAAATTTCTACTTCTACCATCCACCTAAGATAGGAAACTAGGCCACAATTCTTATTCACAAAATAATCAAAGTTCTATCCCTGCAGTAAGGAAAATATTAGTAATAAAAATAAAATGTGCATGGATTAGGAAACGATTTGCAGACAACATGATTTTCTTAATAGCAAAAACAAAGAACGTTAAAAAAAAAAAAACACTAAGAATAAGTGAGTTCCACAAGATCGCAGGATACAAAACCAAACCAAACTAAAAAATTAATATTCATATTCCTCCTGATAACAGCAACTCTATGAACTCTATGTATATGTCTGTCACTATGTTGTAAATAACTAGTATGATAAAGTTAGAAGAGGAAAAGTTTATTTTTTAGTTCAGAGTTTCAGAGATTCAGTCCATGATCAACCAAGCCATTGATCTGGGCCCACAGTGAGGTGGAACATCATGGTAGAAGGGACTGGAAGAGGAAAATATCTAGCTTATGGCAAGTGGAAGCAGAGAGAAAAATAGGAGAAGATATAATCCCAAGGGCATGCATGCCCTGAGTTACATACTATCTCTACCCACAACATACCTGCTTATTTGTAGTCCCTTCAATTTATTAAACCATCAAATGGATTAATCCAATGATGAGCTTACAGATCACTTCATTGTCTAAAAGTCCCTCTGTCTTACCTTGATGCATTAGTGACCATTCTTTCAAAACTTGAGTTTTCTTAAGAACATTCAAAGTCCAAAACATAATATATAGTACTATTTATAGTCTTTGCAAACATAGTTAAATGCTTAGGTATAAATATAACATATATGGGATCAGTATGCTGATGATTTCAAAATGCTGATGAAAGATGTCAAAAAAGACCTAAATAAGTGCTTTGGAGAAGTCAGTCAAGTAAGGACATCAGTTGTTCATAAATTGATCTACAATTTTAAACAATTGCTATTAGAATTATAGTAAAATTTATAGTTGTTTGCAATGTTATTCTAAATATATGTGGAAATTATGGGACACAAAATAGCTAAAAAATAATCCTGGCAAAGACAAGCAACAAGAAGAAATAATAGTGGACATGGATATGGAAATCAAGGCATCTTGCTATTAGTGGAGAGATAGCCATACAGACAATGGAACAGAATAGAGGAACCCAAAATATCTGCAAAATTGTGCTGAACTTGTTTTTGTTAAAGGGGTAAACACTATTTAATGGAACCATAGTTTTTTTTTCAAAAAATGTTGCTAAAAAAAGTCAAACATCTATGTACAGGCCAAAAACTGAATATCACCCTAAAATCTATGTAAAGAAAATTAACTGAGAATGAATAATAGGTTGATATGTAAAATAAGACATTATAAAATTTTTTAAAATCTGGAAGAAAATCTGATTCTAGGGCTAGGCAAATATTTCTTAGTATTGACACCCAACAAAATGAAAGTAGAATAATAGAAAAAAAAGAAGCGTGTAGAAAGTAAAGATCAATTTTGTCTAAGCAAAATCAAATACTTGATCTGAAAACCCATGTGAAGATTAAAAATGGATTTGGAGATGACATTTACAAATCATATATCCATCAAAGGATACATATTTACAAATTATAAAGGTCTCTCAAAATCCAATAATACAAAAATAATTAAATAGACAAAAGGCATGAGTAGACATTTCATAAAAGCAGACATAGATGTTCAATGAAACGAATCATCAAGAAATGCAAAAAAAACTTCAATAAGATATCACTGCACATGTATCAGAATGGCTAAATTAACAAAAATAGTGAAAATATTAAATGATGGTTAGAATGAGTTGAAGTTGGTACTGAGTTGAAACTGAATTAGATTGTTGATGGAAAAATAAAATGCTACAGTTATTCTGGAAACAGTTTTGGTGGATTCCTAATAACATCTAGCATTCAATTGTAATCTGGGGGGGAAAATGAAAACTTATATAAAAACTTGTATATGAAAGTTTGTTTTAGTATCAAATAAAACCAAATTTGGGCTACATAAGTGGAGACTTTACTCAGTAAGACTATAACAATAGAAGGAATACTGTGAACTCAGTATCTGCAAGCATCTCAAAATCAAACAGATTTTGTATTGTATAGCAAAGATCAGCAGAAATTTTTAAGCTATTGGCATGCAAGGGAAATGCCCACAAGGATCTGACAGGAAATATGTTGTAAAGAGGTCAGTCAATTAGTAAATACTGATAAGGAAGCAGATTTTTTTTTAGTGCTTGCTCAGTCTCAGGGACAAGCAGAGTTCAATGACCTCTAGGGAGGATAGGATGCTGATGAAAGTTTGGTCAAGACAAAGAGTAAGAAATGGGCTACTGCAAACAGTTAGTCCTCTCTGTTGTTTTAGACATTCAAAGCCTATTCTTAAATATAATTACATATGGAACATATGCCCCAAGGCCCTGGTTGCAGTTGATGCAAGTAGTTTTCAGAGGTTGAGCTGATATGCATGCTTTTGTGGGCCCTTAAAGACCCACTCCATGGTCTGTCGACTGCTGTGAATGCAGTGTCTGAGAGAACAGGTATTTAATGAAAGCTATCCATAAGGATTTAATAAATGGAAAAATTATTAGGAAAAATTATTAAAAGTACACTAGGGGAGTAAAACAATCTTTGTTTCAAAGGGAGACGTTTGAGAGTCTCCTTATAAGTTGTGCTCAAATCCCAAACAAGAAAGGATGATACTTTGAGGGTGACAATGGCAATCTGAAGTGTTTTCCAACTTATACTTTCAATATTTTGTGTGATGACATAGCCATCAAAGACATTTCAGGAAATATATTCATAGCAATTATTTCTACTACATATGTCTTCCAACAAAGCCAGAATCACTTGGAAGAGCCAATAATGTGAAGGGTCACTTACTGGGATCTTTGTAGCTGTGTGGAGATGATATTAGTGGTTTTAGTAAGGTTATCCACAGTTCCATTTATTTTACACTGCAGAGTGTGTAAAATGAAAGAGTTACGATGAACTTTTGAGGGACCTACTCATTACTGCCTTCAGGTACACAGATTGCCATACATGATCTGCTACAGCACCAGAATCTTTTAGGTTGACTCCCAGTCTCTTAGGCCATTGGTGTTGGAGGTTGTGGTGGTGGGTAGGGTCCGTGAATTGAAAAAAGATGCATTCTACCTCCAGTCTACTTCCCTGCCTCCTCATATTTTTACTTTGAGACATGATTTCACTAAGTTGCCTGGGGAGGCCCCACACTTGTATTCCTCCTGACTCAGCCTACTGAATTGCCTTGTTCTGATGTCTCTTGAAGATGAGGTAAGGAAAGTCACCACCTCTCTCCAGGACTGTAATTCTACACCCAAATTGCAGTTGTAACAATTTTTGAACACTAATGCACTTTTATAACTAATGCTAAATAGCCTTCACTCGACTCAAAACATGAAGGATTCCTTAAACCTGAGAATGGCGTGGTGATTTGGGGGAAACTGAAAGGGAACAAAGGAAAAAAGAACACAAAACCAGTGACCAAAATTAGTATTATGACATGATGCTATGAGCTGGGAAAGGAAATGGCATAGACTTTAGGGTCCTTATTATTACAGAGAAATTATTAGATGAGGCACAGCTTAGGTGATGAGAAAGAAGAAATAATACAACAGAGAAGCCAAGATAGAGCAAAGAAGTCAATGACAATGGTGAGGATAGGAAACAGTCAAGGGATACCTTGGGGGTCTTATTTTGATACTTTGGGTGTGAGTGAACCAATTTGTGATGTCATTTCCTTTGTTCTCCAGAAAGCTATTAATCTTGTGGTGCTGACTGCTTTCAAGGACTTTTCAGAGAGTCTCAGTGTCAAGTCTCCAATTTCAGAAGACATTTATTCAGAGTAGTTTTGGTATCTTTTTAGTTGAGTGTCTAAGTTTGAACCCTCTGAAATATAAGGAGTGTAAGATTCCAGTGGGGTTCAATATTTGTTTTACAATGATTTTTTTCCCTAGTGAATTAAGTCTCTACTACCAGAAAGAGTAGAGCTTTAATCTCTTGAAGATAAGTACACAAATATTTACTCAATCTCCGAAATATTTTGGAATGTTTGTTTGGCCAGATTAAAGACCCAGGTATATTGAAAATTTTTATGAGTCAACCTGTTTATTAATTTCTGTGGGACCAATGGGCATAACCCAGCAAAAGGACAGGAGCACTATCAGGATTAAGGGTAAAAACCTTACATCATGGAAGGTTGAGTATTTCAAGTCAGTTTAGCAAGTTTCAATTTTAATAATCTGTTAGCTCTCTATATTACTTCAAATGATTGGGGATGATTAGAACAAGGAAAATTTTGTCATAAAGGAATAAATCACTGGATTTCTTGAATGGTTTTACTGAGATTTCCTCATGTGGAGAATACTTGCCATGATGAAAGTTTAGCAACAAAAGTGGCAGTGGCCCTTTTATGAGTGACAGTTTCATGGCAGTGACAAAACATGCATATGAGTATAAGAACATATTTTTAACCATGAGATTTGAGGAGTTGAATAAAATCTAACTGAAAATGAAGAAAGTTTTTAAATATCTTTAATAAAATTGAATAGAATATTCATGTGAAATCCCATCGAAAATTATTGGTATAAAATATACTATATTTAAATTAAAGAAATTAAATTATAACCAGGATAACACTGAAAGAAATAAAGTTGTAATCAATAAATATCATTACATTGTTGTCTTAATATCAGGTATGAAAAGATTAAGGTTCTGATAAAGACATATCACAGCATTGTCAAAATCCTAGCAACTTAAACCATTTGAAAATATTTATTTTAAGAATATTTAACCTAAAAAATGTTGATATAGGGAAAGATAACCTCTTTTTAATACTTTCTGTGCAATTTAAGTTACAGTAAATAAACCTAATTGTTTTTCAAATTTCCATGTTCAAGGTAGAAGATAAAATCCTTTCGATAGTTCTGGGTCCCTCTGGAAAGTACCAGTTAGATTTAAGTATAAAAGATGTCATGCATACTAGATTTTGGAAGGGGAACATGCAAAATTGTCTGTAGTTTTGATTATTTAACTAAATGGGATCATGAGTAACAGAGAAGCAATACTTATGTACCTATTTAATCACAACAACAATAACTGGTCTTAAAAGTGGATAAGTGAGATAAATGTGATTGTAAAAATTATCACTTTTTATAAAATGAGAAAATTTGGTTTTCTTAAGTAATCATGAAAAAGAAAAATTCAATCTAAAATAGCAAGATACTCTGGCCAAGTGTAGAATCTGCCTTCTAGGCCCATTACTCAGAAGACAAAGAAAATAAAGTGTAAACTTTTTAAGGTAAGGCCAATAAATGATAAATTTTTTGACATTTTAACTGAAAGAAAACCATGTTCTCATTTTGCTAAAGCAGTTTTATTTTAAATGTTATACCCATTACCAGCTTTTGTCACAACAAATACAATTATTTTTCTGTAAAATCATTATAACTCTTTATCTCAACTCCTGTTTTATCCTATATTTTCTCTTTTAAAAAGCCATGTAATAACCAGTCAGTTTATTTTAGAAAGACATTAGTCTTTTCCTTAAAAAAGATAACAAACACATCTTGAAAACCTAGCATATCTTAAGTTAGCTGAAGTCAAAGGTGAGATTATAAATTACAAGAATAACTTGGAAACTCTCCTTAAAATGACATACAAATTTTATGTAACATGATTATATTGAAATTAAGTTTATCAAAATAATAATTAAATTTGATCAAATTCACACTTATATTTTAAAAGTCCTTAACACCTACTAGTTATAATCCTAGCTTATTCACTGAGGACCTGTATACATTAGGGAAGAAGATATTCAACTAGATGAAAATATGTTTGTTTTATGCTTAAGATTGATAAGTTGGAGCCCATGGCTCTTCTTATTAAACCAACAGTATTAAACTAGACTTGTTTGACAAAGATTATGTGACTGTGAACTTGAATTTTTAAAAGACTTGAGCAAGATTTCATAATTTGTTGAATACTTTGTAGATTTGAGAAATAGAGTTCTTTTTTGTAATTTCTAAAAGCCTTGATAATACTGCACTTATATAAGTGTTTATCTCTAAGCAATTAGAATAAAACTCAATGTATTTATAAATTAACTTGACAATACCACTGAAGGTAAGAAAATAATGTACATATATAGATATATGACAAGTGAATGCACATTTATACATACATTAACACATATATACAAACATACACATAGAATCAGACACAAATATCTTATAGGTTTAATATTAAAATTTAGATGGGTCAGGTGAAAGCAGAAATAAAGAAACATTGCTTTATGTAAAAGAGATTGCACTTCTTTGCCCCCTTACTGTGTTTTTCATTAGGATTTTTTGTTGTTTTTTGTTTGTTTGTTTTGCAAATGAAATCAGTTATAAAATATGAGAATTAAAGAATCCTCACCAATAACTGTAGAGAGGGTTTTTAAGATTTTCTTTGCCAGGATATGTAACCTGATAGAAGATTTGAACAACACCACACAATTATCTGAATATATCCAAAGTTCATTGGAGTGGATAAAATATACAGTCTATTTAAAATACTCTTTTTTTCTGTTTCAGGTAATTGGGAGTCTCAGAGACCCTGAAGATATTTCTTTGGTGTCAAGAGGAATAGAGTTCTGGAGACGGGTATTTGAGGAGCTGGTGTGGGAGGGGAAGTCTGTCACAGGTGAAGTTTGAAAGGTGGAATATGTGAATAGATTGAAGCGAGCTGAAGGAAAGTAAAAGGTGATTTTAAAAACATGATAATGGGAAAGCAATGGGAAGGGAGAGGTCTTAGATGAGCTAGTTTGGGAAGAACTCAATTTTGTGAAAAAGATCTTTAAAGACCCAAATTTTTCTTGATGAAATTTTGCTGTTTTTAAAGTATTTGGACAGAATTGCTACCTTAATGGCAGAGCATGTACTAAGTAAGAGAGGAAGATGGTAGAATCTAATTAGATTGAATGTTGTCCCTGGAGGAGGAAGAGGAGGATTGAGTAGAAAATGGAAACAAGGAGAAAAAGTGTTGCCAGAAAGTCTATGCACAACCCTTGCATGGGAGCCAAATGCTCCCATCCCATGCAATGTTCATTGGGTAACTGAAGGTCCTGCTCAGCACAATCCACAGACAGGGAGGCAGTGAAACAATGTAGCCTCATAACAAAGTTAGGAATTTCCAGAATCCTGAGTATATCACCATAGAGAACAAAGAATACTTTCATTAAGAAGGATAATTGAAAGTTTGGGGATATAGGAGAGCACTTGCAGACCTTGGATTTGATCTCTAAGCCAAAAAACAAAAAACAAAAAAACAAAACAAAACAAAAAACTGGGATTGATCCCAGCATCCAAAACAAAACAGGCAAACAAACAACAACAAAATTCAAGGAAACGAAAAATTCTTGATCAAAGATTCTTGATCAGAAGAACTGAGTAGAACATTGTTTTGCCTGGTTAAATTATAGACAGGGGCATAGGTGTGGCTTCAAAAAGATAGATTTCTTGTAGTGTTGGAAATGCTCAGTTTCTTTTTCTATAGTGATAGATTCAGAACCCACACAGCCGATCAATTATATGAAACTTAGCATGTATGTGCATACACACACACACACACACACACACACACACATGCAAGTACAAATAAACCTGGATACATCTAAAAAGGATTTTGGAATAATACCAATATCAACTTACTGTTGGTGATATGGTATAGCTTTACGAAATGTAACTATTGAGAGAAATTGAAGAAAATACACAAAGGATCTCTCCATTTATTTCTTACAACTATGTATGAACCACAATTTCAATAAAAACATCAATTTATGAAAAACAAACATTAAAAAGGCAAAGTGAATTCTTATGAATCGTTATGAATCCTGGAATGATGAATATGTAATTCTGAATGCCAAGTTATTAGGAGATATCATGAAAATAGTGAAGGACTCTCACATTAGATCTTATTATTTTGGTCAGTAGATTATTGACAGTTTGAAGGGAAAACTCTGTTCAGCATTTCTGAAAGGAGAGATTTTAATAAATGTATATAGTCCTTCTAGAAGGAAATGGGAGAGAGAGAGAGAGAGAGAGAGAGAGAGAGAGAGAGAGAGAGAGAGAGAGAAAGCACAGATTAAATAAATGACCTGAAGCAGAGATTTTCATTTTGGAAGAAAATGGAACCAGAATTTTATAATAAGCCACAATATAACTTGGGGAGGAGGACTGAAACTGCCTTAAAGAAGCATTTTATGAATGACTGAAGAAACATCAGTTGGATATTTAAAAGGCCCCTTCCTGTATTCTGTCCAAGACTGGCACTGTTGCTATTCATAAAGAGATTCTACTTTTTAATTTTCTTTTCTCTTGAGGCAGACACATAAAGAAAATTGGGAGTGAAGAGGAAATTTCATTAAGTCATTTAAATGAGGGTAACAATAGCCATGAACTTCACATTTAATTGCCCCATTTTTAATACTGTAGAGGAAACCAAAACATCTATTAAGAATTAAGAGTAAGTATCCATGATGGTTTCAAGAGTATAGTTGTCTGATTTATGATTCCATCCATCTAAGGAGGATATAATTGCTGAGAAGAAACATCAAAGACTGATAAGAAGACATGGGGGCAATACAGGAAATTTGACATAAAAAAAGACAGGGAAGATATATTTATTAGAATTGATTAATAAAGTTTGGAATTTCAGGTATTTCATGATTCTGAGTGATAGTAACACCTAAAGGGTAAATATTTTGATGCATGGCTGAAATGAAGCAGAAATAAAAAGCATTGATTTAAAGTCATTTGTTGAACAGGTCAAAGAACTCTGAACTTCCTGACGTTAAAGAATCATTAAATCTGATGTTCCATTTCCCAAGTATCATGTCAGATAATTTCATTAAATATGCTTTATTTATCGGTCATCACGTGTGACTCTAACACTTATGCATTACAAAAAAAAGTTGTTAATTTTTGTGTGGTAAGGGAAGTGGTACTGGTTAATTCATTTTCAGTGTTGTAGGCACGGCCTCTCCGTGAAAGGATCGAACGCCTTGCTCAGGGGCTGGTTCTGGTTGACTGCCTTGCTCTTGATTGCCATGCTCTCAGGCACTTGATAGCAAGATCCTTTCTTTACAGATTTGGCCAGGCCCATTATCTCCTTTTAGGAGATTCTCTCAAAAGACATGACCATAACATTTTTCAAACTCTCCAGGGTCTTTAGAACACACTCTCTCATTCACCTCTCTCTTATCATTTCCTAGGCTTCAGAAATTCAATTCGCTTTTTCTGTAAGTTGTTAAAACTCTGAGAATGCAGTTCTCAGTGCTTCCCCACTAGGAATGTGTAGATAGTATAACAGAATCTATCCATTATTTTCTAAATTTGCTTACTACACGATGAAGGCATCCAACAAAATATTCAGGATACACACATGAGGAATAAAAGATTATATAAAACTTCTGAGGAGACTTGAAGTCCATGACTAACCACAGTTGCCGAGCACCTTTTAAAACACAGCATTCTAAGAATCGCAACTTTTAATTTCACATATGGTTCCAAACCAAAAGTTTTATTTATGTAATAAATGGGATATTTTTTAAATAGAATATTTTAGTTATGTAATAAATGGGATTATTTTAATGATCTGGTTGTGATTGAGGTTTTTGTAAAGCATCTTCATAATTTCAGAGATCAATTCAGTGTGAATAGAAAATAAATCTAACCCAACATATATTGTTCCTCTTCTGATCCTCATAAATACCTATTCTCTCTCCTACTATAAATTTCATAAAACACATTTCAAGGCAGAGAAAACTACATAAGAATTATTAGTAGATTTTTCTTTCCTTTCATAGAAGTAGGTTATTTTCATGCAAAATTTATTCCATTGGAAACCTAATCTACTGTAATATTTTCATTTTTCAATGATCACTATCAGACTAACAATGTATTATTTATATCAAGTAACTGCATTGCTATAATATTAAAACAAAATATTACAAGTTAATATTTTATAAGATTTTACAAGTTTATGTACTGCTTTGATCAATAGCAATTTCACAGTATTATAATATCCTCTTAAGAACAGCAATCAACAAGACACTATTAAGTTAAATCTGGTGGTAATTATTGTTTAGTAATATTTGTATGACACTTTAACTATTCCAGTTAGATTCCCATTAACAAAGATATGACTTTCCCAAGTGATGTGATTTGTGGAGTCTTTGATAAATTGATTATTTACCACATGTATGTGTTCAGATTAAGGAAACCAACAAGGCGTATTAAGTACCTGGAACTAGTAATAGTAGGAGTCATTCCCACCCTAGGGCCCTGAAAAAATAAGAGGATATCAGTTTCTGGAATATGGAGAAGGTATCAGTAGTGAGAATGTATTATGCATGACTGAAGCCATTATGGAGGGAGATAGTCAACCTACAACAACTCAGTAAGCAGAAAGCTGAAAGAATTTGTATTCTGAGTTTCCTTACCTTTCCCTCTAGTCTTTGACTGAATAAGATTAAATGGAACTTGAAAGGAAGCATTAGGGAAGTTCAGTGATACATTCCATTCATAGACACTTGCCTAGTAGTAAAAAGAAATAATTATGGATTATTTTGCAAATGCATTGTGTTTAAAATAGAACAAAAAACCCTTAACTTTCTAAGCTAAGGACCCCAATTCAGGGCCTCAATTTCCCTTTTCTTAGAATATTTTTCCTTATAAAATTTGAAATTATAAATTCCTTCCTGCCTGCTTGAGATATAAATACTTTCAAGCTCTTCTTGTCATCTTTAGCACCCAGAAATATCTTCCTCAAGGACCTTATAAAGAAAGATGCCTGTCGATATCCATGAAAATATTCTGCTATAAAGCATTAAAAAGTAAAGCATGCCATCCTTTAAAAACAAACAAAAACCCAAAACAAAAAGTTCCCATATTTTCAAGTTTTTGTGAATGAATAGGAGCCTAACTTCAGAAGGTGGCTTGCTCTAAATTGTAAAACTACCCCTGCAGGTTATGAGAAAATTTACTTTGACTTTATGTAAAGTCAATCAGCAAACACCAACCTGTTATGATTTTCACCCCAGATCTCTACCCTTTGGTCTCAGATGAACCCACATGGAATTCTGGTCTCTCTAACCTACCGTGATAGCTTTCAATAAAATCTCCCTTGTCTTCAAATTTTCCCAACACAATTTTTGTTTCGATAAACTTAATGTTTTATCAACTACCAAAATGTTTTACCTAACTACCCAAAAAGCTGCAGGCAGGGAACTGTTAATTAATGTCCCCTGGGCCCCTACCTAATCCCCATTTGGCCCCTTCCTCTGCCATCTGCTTCTCACCTTTTTGCCATCTCCTGGGCCTAATCATGTAGCAGGAAGGGGAAAGATCAGGGGGGAAAGAATAGGAGAACAAAGGAGACCCCTAATCTATAAAAAATGCAGGACGTGCTCACTTCTTGGGATTCTAGAACATCAGCCATGGCCCCCTTCTCCCTCCCGGGGAAAGTCTGTATGATCACATATAAATAAAACCTGCATAATATGCTTACCTTGGCATGCTTCTCTGACATTTTTCTTCAACATCGGAGGAAGTAGAACTCTTCAATGATAAGTCACCGATAAATGGCGATATCATTACTTTGAGGTCCCTAGGAGCAGAGCTTGAAAGTTTCTTTCCTCTTCTTGTCTTTCTTTTCTTTGCTTTTTTTTTTTCTTTCAGAACTGGGGATCAAACCCAGGGCACTCTTCTACTGAGTTACATGTCCAGCCCTTTTTTATTTTTTATTTTGCTAAGATGCCCTAGCTCAAATGCAAAATTCTTTTTGCCTCTGCCTCTCACATAGCTGGGCTTAAGGACATGCACCAGCACACCCAGGAAGCCTGAGCGTTTCTAGTGCATTGACTCTGTTGAAGGAGCACACTGGTTAATACTGTAAGACAATGAAAGAAACTGAATAGGTCAGGGATTGGGGAACAATGATGAGAATTCCACTGAGAGGGCGTTTTGCCCCACCCACCACCAGGCAGTCACAGATTCAGGACGCACCTAGGCAATTCCAGATCAAATTTCAATAATCAGAAGAAATGGGGAAATGAGTGCATTTGCCCAGAAAAGTGAATGTGGGTGGGGGAAAATAATTTCTACTACAAGTAGCATTTAAAATGGATATATTTCCAGTCTCCAAAACTGGCATCAAAATGGATTTTACTAATAGTTGAAAATCATTTTTCATAGGATAAAATGTATTCAAGGAGAATAAAGTGTTAGAAATATTCAAACTAATATTATATCACTATTTCTGTAATTTCTTACTCTATATAACACTGCTAATTTAGTAGACTCAAAATATCATGTTGTGTTTAATATTTTCAACTAATAGCAAAATATTATAGGAAACATTTTAGCTATATCACCTATCATTACTATTATCAAATTCTATTATCAAAATATTTTAAAACTGTCAAAATATTTCATTCAAGAATGTGTCTTTATATGGTACAAACTAGTAATGTATAACAATTGAAATATAAAGTATATATTTAAAGAATTTTTTTCCTTTGCATCACAATTAGAAAAGGAAAGAAACATGAAATTCTACAAACTTTGCCTTTTCCTATAAGGAAACAGTTTCTCTGCTATGTTGAAGACTCACCAGGTGATTTACTTTTTAGTTCAATAACAGATATTTACCTTAGATTCTGAAATGGTATTCCTAGTGAAAATCAAAATTGGATGAAAGAAAGCTTCAGAAACTTTTTAATAAAAGAGAGAAAAATAATTTATTTAAAAAAAAGAAGTAAACCTAACAGAGAATTAGGAAAAATAATTATTAGGCATTCATTCATTCTCCTGCTTATCCACTTGTATAAGTTTAAAATGGAAATAAAATTTTAATTCTAAAAATGTTGATATAGCAGAATTAATATTTGATATCAATAATCAAAAGTATACCATTACTGACTAATCTATAGTAAATGACAAATTAATATCAGTTATAAAACCCAAAATAAAAATGTTAGCAACCTGCCCCCCACGCCGAGGTCGGATGCCAGCATTGAGCCCAACCCCCCACCGAGGTCAGACATTGGTGCTGAGCCTGCCCTCCACACCTAGGTCAGTCTGGCGCTGAGCCTGCCTGCCAGCCTGCCCCCCTGATGCTGAGGGACACTGCAGCCTGCCTCCATGCTGACTCAATGCATCCTCGCTGGGACTCCTCAGCTCCTTTGGAGGCTGGTACAGGCAATAATTTGAATTATTCCTGAGGGCATGGCCATCATCATTGGAAGGGCAGCTCCCTTCCTGAGACACCTACAGGAGACTGGAGGCCCTTTGACAGGTACCCCTATTTACTCACTTATATCCTATACCCTTTCCCCATCCTCTTGTTCACAACTAGATATATTGTAAATAGTAATTGAACTGACCCTGTTTATTTTAAAAATATTAAAGTCTTTATAGGAGGTATCTGGTTCAGGGCTGCATTTTCTCTGTATTGGGTGCTACTGGTATTGATCTCCCCCTCAAAGGAGAGGTAGTGGAAAACTGCAGGGTCATAATAGACCTGCAGGGGGTAAACTTCAGTATATTTGATCTTCACTGCTAGAGGGGAATATACAGAAACAATATGAAAAAACAGGGGAAGAAAGTGTCCCTAACAAATCAAGATGCTATTGTGATAGACTTCAATAACAGCATGGCAGTAGAAATGACAGAAAAAGAGTTTAGAACTTGTATGATTAAAATGATCTGTGAAGCAAAAGACAAGATAAGAGAGCAAATGCAGGCAATGCAAGACCATTCCAGTAGACAGGATAAAAGAGCAAATGCAAGAAGCAAAAGAACACTTCAATAAAGAGATTCAGATTGTGAAAAAAAAACAAACAGAAATACTTGAAAGAAATGATGAACCAAATTAAAAACTCAATAGAAAGCATCACCAACAGAATAGACCTCATGGAAGACAAAATCTCAGATGATAAAGACAAAATATTCAATCTTGAAAATAAAATTGAACAAACTGAGAAGATGTTAAGAAGTCATGAACGAAACCATGAAAAGACCAAATTTAAGAATTATTTGGATTGAGGAAGGCACAGAGATACAAACCAAAGGCATGAAAAACCTATTCAATGAAATAATATCAGAAAATTTCCCAAACCTGAAAAATGAAATGGAAAATCAAATACAATAGGCTTACAGAACAGCAGGTGCACAAAACTACAACAGATCCACACCAAGACACATTATAATAAAAATACCTCACATTCAAAATAAAGAAAGGATTTTAAAGGCTGCTAGAGAAAAGTGTCAGATTACATATAAGAGGAAACCAATATGGATATCTGTTGCGTCCCCTCTGCCCGCAGAGAGAGACACGGCAAACGTCTGAAGCTTTGGAAGTTTATTGTGCACAGTTTCTTTCCTACGCTTCTCTTACCCCTAGCTTCTGCGCACTCTCAGCTTCCCTTTTCCCAGCTCCTTCCAGCTTCCAGCTCTGCTCCAGTCTCCGCCGCCGCTTCTTCCGCTTCTTCCGTCCCTTCCTCAGCTTCTGCCCACTACTCTCCCACCCACCAGGCTTATATACACTTCAACCAATCAGGGGAGAGTACACGAGATAAACGCGGACAGCTGCAGGCGCGGGATGGGTACACGAGGGGGGGCATGCTCTAATCACATCGTTAACTAGCCAATCATTGGAATTCGCTGGTTGTTTACTGTATAGCTGGCCGCTTTTGGCTCAGCGTCAGGGGCCATCTTGACCATGTCTAAGGCTGGGCTCTAGAAACCCTGACAGATCCCCCTTCTTTAATATTAAACTAAGGCTCGGGACCGTGTCTGTCTTAGGCTGAGTGGTCAGCATATGTCCTTACCCGTCATCAGAGCCTGCAGAGCATGCTGCAGCTCCTGTCTTAGGTTGGTACACAGCCACCTCCTTCATTACCCGTCCTTGACTACCGATCCAGCATCAAGAGCCATACTAATGGGGGGCTGTCGGCCTTTAGGGCGGTCATGGCCTGATGAAAAATAATTTGATCTCTCTATTGGCTAGCTTGCAGATGCATGCCAAAACGAATGAAGAGAAGAAGGCCAAGGCAGAGGAGTACCACCATAGCTCCTAAGCTTGCCCACTGTTTGACAAATCTATAAACAGAAGAAGAACCTTATAGCCATATTAAATACAGAAACAATATACATCCCAATAGAGTTACAATATGGGTAACACAAAGCAGCTCTCAGGGAATAAACGCATCCCAGTCCCAAAAGTTCTTGCAAGGCATCCACTTGTTCTTATAATGAGTCCATTCTCTGATAGAGTCTCTATGGTCTGTAAGGCTGCAACTGCATTCTCGGCCGAATGATCGTTGTTGTGGTTGTGTCAATGCTGCTACTGCAAGGACTGTGGTGGCAGTGATCACGGCTGTTGCAATGTCAAAGCCTCTTTTGTTTCTTGATAATAGCACTGGCAATTCTATATCTGCAACAGAAACTAGGACTGGTAGGAAGATAGAAATGTGCAAATTGCACAGGTGGCAAAAGAACCATTCCAGCATTATGAAAGATAGCACACAGTTAATGAACAGTTAAGAGGTATTATTAGAAATGTTAGTTGGTAGAAACATAAAAAAGAGAAAATACACAAGCTGACGTAGGAGGAAAAGCAATATCACAGCTAGGGTCAGCAGAACGAGTTGCTCTACTCTGGGTCTGATTTGTAGCATGATTCCAACGGCAAAGTGCAGAATTTCTCCTGTTAAAGCAAAGAAAGGCTAGAAATATCCTTGTCACCAAAAGAAGCACGACCTGAAAAATCATCAGTAGAATTGACAGACTTGTAGAGAAATTGGTGAAAAACAAGAAAAGGAAGGATAAAAAATATGTTAGTCAGAAATGGAAAATATGGCCAGGCTAACAATGGCCCATAGGTTCCGGGTTTGCCTTTCCGTCTGAGTTTCTGTTATTGGAGGAAGGCTCAGGCTCGTCACCGCGAGGAGGAACAGCATCACTTGCATGTTGTAAAACTCTGACCAGCCTTTCTGGGATCCAGACTGGAGTCAGTTGATCCTGTGGGAAAATACAAACAGACCCTCGGACCCAACGAAGGACTGGATCCGGTCCTTTCCAACAACCTGTCAGGATATCTTTCCATTTTGCCCATACTTGAGGAGTATTATGGGGATTATGATGTCGATCAGCTGCAGAATGGCCGTCCCTATCCAAAGTTAGGAAATTTAGAATGAAAAGAACTAAATTAAGTTTATCTTTAGGAGACTTGTAGGAGGCTCCTATTCCCCCTTTTTGTTTATTTAGACAATTTTTTAAAGTAAGATGTACTCTTTCCACAATGCCCTGTCCCTGAGGATTATAGGGGATGCCAGTGACTAATTGGATGTTAAATGTTTGTAAAAACAACCGAAAGCTTTTGGAAGTATAAGCAGGACCATTTTCTGTTTTAATAACTTTAGGTATGCCCCAGCCAGCAAACGCTTGTAGGCAATGTTGAATGACATCTTTTACCTTTTCTCCAGAATGAGCGGAAGCCATAATGACTCCTGAAGCAGTGTCTACTGACACATGTACATACTTAACAGTACCAAATTCAGGAATATGGGTTACATCCATCTGCCAAATATGACCAGGTAGCAGTCCCCTGGGGTTAATTCCAAAGGATTGTACTGGGATTAAAGGAGCACAATGTTGACAATTTTTTACTATTTGTCGAGCCATACATTTAGATATAGGAAATTTTCTGCTCAAAGTAGTGGAATTTACATGAAATTTTTCATGAAAGAGTTTTGCTTGTTCCTCTATGGAAAAAACAAAAATTGATTTGGTGGCCATATCTACCAAGTCATTAGCATTGGCCAAAGGTCCTGGTAAATTAGAATGAGCTCTAATATGTCCTACATAGAATAGATGTTTACGCTGTAGGATAAGGTTTTGTAGCGTAGTAAAGTAAGAAGCTACAGTGGACATAGAAGAAATATGGGGTACCGTTTCAAGAACCTGTAAAGCGTTAACGATATATAAGCTATCAGATAGAAGATTGAATGGCTGATTATCTGCTAATTTAAAGGCTAATATTACAGCTGCAAGTTCAGTAACCTGTGCGGAGTTGGGCGGAACTATTATGGTGTGAAGTTGTTTACTGATAAGTACTGCACCTACTCCATTTTTGGAGCCATCAGTAAAAATGGTTACACAGTCTTTAAGAGGCTGGACACTAGTCACTTTTGGAAAAATTATGGGGGTATTTTTACAGAATTGAATCCAGGGATGTTGGGGGTAATGGTTATCGAACTGAGCTGAAGTGGAACAATATAATACTGACCAATCATCATCATTATTAATTAACCACTTAATTTGCTGAGTGGAATAAGGAGTTATAATAATAGACGGATGGATTCCAAAAACAGTAATGCAAGATTCTATTCCCTTAAATATTACCTGAGCAATAGCTTGGGGATATGATTGCAATGTTTTAGCTGGAGAGCTAGGGAGATTTATACTTTGCAGAGGTCCTCCTTGCCAAACTATGCCAAAAGGGGTATGCTTCTCTGAGATTATGATTAAACTTAATGGTTGAGTAGGATCACAACGATCAACGTAACACTGCTGAAGTCTATTCTCTACTAGCTGTAAGGATATCCGTGCTTCAGGAGTAAGTTTCCTAGGGGAATTCAAGTCAGGATTACCTTTTAATATATCGAATAAAGGTTTTAATTCCCCTGTGGATAATTTTAAATAGGATCTGATCCAGTTAATGTCACCTAAGAGTTTCTGAAAATCGTTCAAGGTATTCAATTGATCTGTCCTGATGGTCAACCTTATTGGTCTGACTGTAGTAGCAGTGAGCCTTGTACCCAGATATTCTTGGATCTCCTCTAATTGTAATTTTTCAGGGGCTATCGTTAGTCCTCTCTTTTCTAATGCTTGAGTCATAAATTGTAATGCTTCTAACAAGACTTCTTTTTCTGGATGGCAAATAAGTATGTCGTCCATATAGTGATAAATCAACAATCTCTTAAACTTTTGTCTAGTAGTTGTTAACGCTTTATCTACGTATATTTGACATATAGTAGGACTGTTAGCCATACCTTGAGGCAACACAGTCCATTCGAATCTCTGGTCAGGCTGAGTGTGATTAAGAGAGGGCAAAGTAAAGGCAAATCTCCAACAATCATTTTTGTGTAAGGTTATAGAGAAAAAGCAATCTTTTAAATCCAGAATAATAGTAGGCCAATTTTTTGGTAGTGCAGTGACAAGAGGGAGTCCACATTGGATGGGTCCCATAGGGTACATTTGTTCGTTTATGGCTCTTAAATCATGTAATAACCTCCATTTTCCTGATTTTTTCTTTGTTAAGAATATTGGAGTATTCCAAGGAGAGGTAGAATGTTGTAAATGACCTGCTTGTACCTGCTCTTGTACTAACTTATGAGCTGCCTCTAGCTTTTCTTTTGTTAGGGGCCACTGTGGAATCCAGCGAGGCTTATCATCTTTCCATATTATAGGGATTGATGGTTTATCAGTGGCCCCTAGGAAAAACCCAATCCATGAGAATCATTTTTTGGCGGAAGTAAAGGCAGTGGTTGGGTAGATCCTTGGCTATGTCTTCCTAATCCTTTTTTATCATCATAATTCATATTTTGTAACATATTTCTTACAGGAGTCCCTTGGTAAATCTGGTCAGTGGTGAGTTTCATATCCATTTGCTGCAGGACATCTCGTCCCCATAGGCTAATAGGAACATTACAGACATATGGTTGAAATATTCCTGTGTGTCCCTCTGTATCTTTCCATGATAATGAGGAAGCACTTTGATTGGGGCTCTCTGCTACTCCTAAGCCTCTCAAGCTCTGAGCTGCTGTGATCAATGGCCAGTGCTTTGGCCAGACCATTGCGCTAATAATACTTTTGTCTGCTCCTGTATCTAATAAACCTGTAAATTCCATATTTCCCACTTTTAATTTTAGGAGGGGCCTCTGTTCCATATCCATAGTAAGGTTTATTAAAGTGGTTCCTGTTGATCCAAAACCTCCTTGTCTTTTATTTGTATTTTCACTGGGCCACAAGGAATGTCGACTGGGCAATATAAGCATTTGTGCAATGCGATCCCCTGGAGAGATGACCGTAATTCCTTTTGGTGAAGAGACCAAGGCTTTTATTTGTCCAGTGAAATCAGGATCAATAACCCCTGGGTGTACTATAAGTCCTTTTAGTGTTGAGGAACCTCTACCTAGTAATAGTCCTACACTGTTCTGTGGGATTTTTTCATGCCAGTCGGTATCAATCATCTGCACCCCCATATCTGGGGTTAGTATGAGTCTGGAGGTGGCACAGATGTCCAATCCGGCACTCCCTGAGGTGGCCCTGCGCTCCCCTTCTCTGTGGGAGGATACCACCGTCGGGGAACTTGTTGAATTACCCCGTATATTTGTTGCGGGCCCCGGGGAGGGCCCTGTCTCCCGTTTTTTTTTGAAGTTTAGGATTTAAACCTAAAAAATTACCTTCCCTATCTCTAATAGACTGACAGGCACTGCTCCAATGACCCCCCCCTCTGCATCCTGGACACAGCCCTGGGGCATAAGGTGTAACAAATTTTACTATAGTTATCTCTTATCTTTTGTTAGGGCATTATCTCCTTGCTGCTGATTTTGTGCATCTATTGAAGCGTATTGACCTTCTCCTATTAACATTTCTATCGGGAAACCTTGCCACTATGTTTCTGCAAGCAGTTTCAACAGCTATTTCTTGCCACTGAGCTTCCCCAATTAGCCATTGTTCTCCAAATAACACTGCTCTGCATAGCTGTTTCCAAATCTTAACTGCCTCTTTAAAGTTTTTCTAATGGTTGACGGTATCTCCATTTGCTCCTCAAATACGGGCAGGTTCTACAAATTTTGAAGCTCTTTTTATTAGGCTTAGGTTTCTCCTACCTTTTCCCCTTGTTCTTAAGTTTTCACTACCACTTGGTTATTTCTTTTTGGGGGTTCTTTGTGTTAGACTTAGTTCTCTTTTTCCCCTTGTTCTTAGATTTTTTGAGCAATTATTTTCTAGGTCACCACCACTCAATTTTTCCTCACTTTATTCTCTTTAAGCGTTCTTTTCTGTTACTATTAGACCCTGTTCATGAAGATACCCCTTGTGGCACACTGAGCAGCTTTTCTTACTTAGCTGTTTTTTTTTTTTTTTTTTCTCAATGGCTCCCATTGTTTTTTAATGGTTCCCTGAGGGGTTGCTGCGTTCAGACCCCATTGTTACTAATTTGAATAGCTTTAGTTATGGTAGTTACAATAACAGTGGCCTAGCTGCCAGGAACAAGGAGATTGCTGAAAGGAAAACTATCAAATGCGCATTAAAATTTTTATAGCGGCTTTTCACGTACTACCTAATTGGACCGCTCCAAGCGTGTTTCTACTTTCACTTTAATTAGACCGCGTTCCACGCGCCAGGACCGCCAATGGCGTGTCCCGATACCGGACCACCTTCCGTGTGTCCTTATTTTTATTTTAATTGGACCGCATTCCGCATGCCCCCAGGACCGCTGATAGCGTGTCCTGATACCCTTTAACTGGACCGCATTCCGCGTATCCGGATAGTCGCTATACCGCGAACGTCGAGGCGCCTCTCCTTTACCTGTTTACCTTTTTTGACTTCTTTATAACCGGTTTAGCTTGTTAAAAGATTTTAAGATATCTTACCTTGTCCCTTTTATCATCCCGGGTTTCGGCACCAGCTGTCGCGTCCCCTCTGCCCGCAGAGAGAGACACGGCAAACGTCTGAAGCTTTGGAAGTTTATTGTGCACAGTTTCTTTCCTACGCTTCTCTTACCCCTAGCTTCTGCGCACTCTCAGCTTCCCTTTTCCCAGCTCCTTCCAGCTTCCAGCTCTGCTCCAGTCTCCGCTGCCGCTTCTTCCGCTTCTTCCGTCCCTTCCTCAGCTTCTGCCCACTACTCTCCCACCCACCAGGCTTATATACACTTCAACCAATCAGGGGAGAGTACACGAGATAAACGCGGACAGCTGCAGGCGCGGGATGGGTACACGAGGGGGGGCATGCTCTAATCACATCGTTAACTAGCCAATCATTGGAATTCGCTGGTTGTTTACTGTATAGCTGGCCGCTTTTGGCTCAGCGTCAGGGGCCATCTTGACCATGTCTAAGGCTGGGCTCTAGAAACCCCGACAGATATCTGCAGATTTCTCAGCCCAGACTCTAAAAGCAAGAAGGGCCTGGAAAAATATATTTCAAGCTCTGAAAGAACATGGATGCCAACCAAGAATACTATACCCAGTAAAACTGGGTGAATTACATTTATTGATTTCCAAATGTTGAACCAACCTTGCATCCCTGGGATGAACCCCACTTGATCATGGTGCTATCTTTTTATATATTTTTATATTCGATTTGCCAGTATTTTGTTAAGGACTTTTGCATCTATGTTCATCAGGGATAAGGGTCTACAGTTTTCTTTCTTTGATGTGTCTTTGGTTTTGGTATAACAGTGATACTAGTCTCACTTCAGATTTGACAATGAAATAAAATCTTTCCATGATAAAAGTTAAAAGAATTTACAAATAGAGAGCCTGCCCTACAAAACATTCTCAGCAAAATATTTCGGGAGGAGGAAGTGAAAAACAACAATAAATGTCAGCAAAGGGAGGACCTACCTTAAAGGAAAAGCCAATCAGAAGACAAGTAAAAAACCAAAAATAAGCCAAAATGAGCAGGAATACAAATCATATCTCAATAATAACCTTGAATGTCAATGGCCTAAATTCAATAATCAAAAGACATAGACTAGCAGATTGAATGGAAAGATCATGACAGACACCATTGAAATACATAACATAATTAGAAGTTACTTTGAAAATCTATACTCCAACAAAATAGAAAATATCGACGACATCGACAAATTTTTAAAGACATATGATCCTCCCAAACTGAATCAGGAAGAAGTACACAATCTAAACAGATCAATTTTAAGCACCAAAATAGAAGAAGCCATCAAAAGCCTACCAACCAAGAAAAGCCCAGGACCAGATGGATTCTTAGCTGAATACTACAAGACCTTTAAAGAAGTACTGATACCAATACTCCTCAAAATATTTCAGGAAATAGAAAAGGAGGGAACCCTTCCAAATTCATTCTATGAGACTAGTATCACTGTTATACCAAAACCTAAGACACATCAAAGAAAGAAAACTGTAGACCCATATCCCTGATGAACATAGATGCAAAAATCCTTAACAAAATACTGGCAAATCGAATATAAAAATATATTTAAAAGATAGCACCATGATCAAGTGGGGTTTATCCCAGGGATGCAAGGTTGGTTCAACATTTGGAAATCAATAAATGTAATTCACCACATCAATAGACTTAAAGTTAAGAATCACATAATTATTTCAATTCATGCTGAGAAAGCATTTGATAAAATACAGCACCCCTTCATGCTTAAAACACTAGATAAAATAGGAATAGTAGGAACATACCTCAACATTGTACAGGCTATCTATGCTAAACTCACAGCCAACATCATTCATTAGTAATGGAGAAAACTGAAAGCATTTCCTCTAAAAACTGGAACAAGACAGAGATGCCCTCTTTCACCACTTCTATTCAACATCATCCTTGAAACACTTGCCAGAGCAACTAGACAGACCAAAGAAATTAAAGGGATACAAATAGGAAAAGAAGAACTAAAGCTGTTACTAGTTGTTGATGACATGATCCTATATTTAGAAGATCCAAAAACCTCCACTAGTAAACTTCTAGAACTAATAAATGAATTCAGTAAAGTAGCAGGATATAAAATCAATACGCATAAGTCTAATGCATTTCTATTCATAAGTGATGTATCCTCTGAAAGGGAAATTAGGAAAACCAGTCCATTCACAGTAGTGTCAAAAAAAAATAAAATACTTGGGAATTGATCTACAAAAGAGGTGAAAGACCTCTACAATGAAAACTACAGAACATTAAAGAAAGAAATTGAAGAAAATCTTAGAAGATGGAAAGACCTCCCATGTTCTTGGATAGGCAGAATTAACATTGTCAAAATGGCCAATCTACCAAAGGCACTATACAGATTCAATGCAATTCCAATTAAAATCCCAGTGACATTCCTCATAGAAATAGAGAAAGCAATCATGAACTTCATCTGGAAGAACAAGAGATCTCAAATAGCCAAAACAATCCTGAATAGAAAAAGTGAAACAATACCCGACATTAAACTATACTACAGAGCAGTCGTAACAAAAACAGCATGGTATTGGCACCAAAATAGACAGAATGTACAGAATAGAAGACACAGAGATAAAACCGCATAAATACAATCACCTAACACTAGACAAAGGAACCAAAAACATACAATGGAGAAAAGATAGCCTCTTCAACAAATGGTACTGGCAAAACTGGAAATCCATATGCAGTAAAATGAAATTAAACCTCTACCTCTCACCCTGCACAAAACTCAACTCAAAATGGATGAAAGACATAGGAATTAGACCAGAGACCCTGCACCTAATAGAAGACAAATTAGGCCCAAATCTTCATCATATTGGCTTAGGATCAGACTTCCTCAATAAGACTCCAAAAGCACAAGAAATCAAAGCAAGAATCAATAAATGGGATGGACTCAAACTAAAAAAACTTTTTATCAGCAAAGGATACAATCAAGAATGTGAAGAGAGAGCCTACAGAGTGGGAGAAAATCTTTTCCACACGCACTTCAGATAGAGCACTTATCTCCAAATTTATAAAGAACTTACAAAACTTTATAACAAAAATACAAAGAACCCAATCAATAAATGGGCCAAGGACCTGGACGGACACTTTACAGAAGAAGACACACAGGCAATTAATAAATATAAGAACAAGTGTTCAACATCTCTAGTAATTAGAGAAATGCAAATTAAAACAACTCTAAGATTTCATCTTACTCCAATTGGACTGGCTTTTTATCAAGAACACAAACAATAATAGATGTCGGTGTGGGTGTGGGGAAAAAGGCACACTTTTACATTGCTGGTGGAGTTGCAAATTGGTGCAGCCACTCTGGAAAGCAGTATGGAGAATCCTAAGAAAACTTGGAATGGACCCACCTTTTGACCCAGTTAATCCACTCCTCGGTTTATACCCAAAGGACCTAAAATCAACAAACTACACTAACACAGCCACAGTTATAGCAGCTCAGTTCACAATAGCTAGATTGTGGAACCAATCTAGATGCCCTTCAACAGATGAATGGATAAATAAATCTAGTATATATACACAATGGAATACTATTCAGCCATAAAGAAGAATAGTATTATGGCATTTGCAAATAAATGGATGGATTTGGAGAATATCATGCTAAGTGAAATAAGCCATGCCCAAAAAAAACAAAGGCCAAATGTTTTCCCTGATAAGTGGAGGATGATATATAATGAGTGTGAGGGTGGGGAATGAGAGAATAATGGGGGAACTTTAGAATATGTAGAAGAAAATGAGAGGGATGGTAGTATGAAAGAGGGTGGAATGAGACAGACATCATTGCCCTATGTATATGTATGATTACACGAATGGTATGAATCTGCATTGTGCACAACCATAGAAAAGAAATTATGTACCCCATGTGTGTACAATGAATCAAAATGCAGTCTGTAAAATATTAAAAGCTAAATAAAAAAAAGTTAGCAAAGTAACTTTTGTTTTTCTCATAAGAGAAATATAGCATGGTTTTATTAACTTACTCTACTTCAAAGAACTACCAAAATATAAGTGATTCAAAATATATAAATTAGCTGAAAAGATTACATTCCAATATTAAAATTATAGTCTTCTGTATTTAAGTTGTTAGTGGTTTGGATTTTGCAATGTATTGAACTGTCCATCCAGAGTTAATGAACTCCCTTTATCTTCCACATATTTTACTGAAAGTTGGATTGTTATACCCTTGGTTAAATAATATATTGGAAAAGTCAAAAAATTCAACTCGCCCTTAAGTAATGAGATAATGTAGTACATCATCCATCTTAACATATCAACTTCTCTCTTTTTTAATCCCTCCTATTTAGAGTTTGAGGAATTATTTTAATCTATAGAATCTATAGATTCTGTTACCATTTTTGTTATTACATGTGTTCTGCTCATTTCTTTTTTAGAACTTAAATAATGTTGCTAAGATACTTTCCTCTTACTTTTTAAATTTTATTTTTTGTATCATAACTGTCATGTCTTTTTTGTATTTCTGCACTATGTTATTGTACTGATTTTTTCCCTTGAAATATTCCCAACTAATATATTAGCACTCAAACATGACCTTTTATCTTCTTATAGTTTATTACTGTAAATAGTTCAAATTAATTTTTCTAGAATATGTTTTCCTGAAATTTAAAATTAAGTTCTTTATATGTTAGAATCTAATCTTTTTTTTAATAACTTTTTTATTTCACCAAAACATTTCTCTTCTAGGTCTTAGACTTGGTCTCTTTCAGTCTCATTGCTTAGTTCTTCTGCATTTGTTAGCTTTTACCTGTATTTATTTCAGTGACCAGGACATTTCTTTAGCATCTTTTCTGTCAAGTAAATTCACAAATGATGTTGAAGTCAGTGATATAGTCCAAGATATCACAGGCTTCAGCTCTAGAATTTGAGGATTCTTGTCTTCGTTCCTGGTTGTTTTGCTGCTAATATCACACTTGCTCATTTAAGCATGGATAAAAGATTCCCTTTCAATTTCTTGGTGGAGCTGTATATTTCCAAAACATCTTTGGGGATCTAGATATGAAAAAGTATAGTGGGTAGAAGAAAGGAATCTATATTAAATTCAAGTCTACATCTCTAGTTCTTCTGATACATAGATATTCACAGATATATATATATATATATATATGACATGTAATATATAATACATATAATATTGATATATAATAGCAAATATTATATCTTGTGTGGACACACACACACACACACACACACACATACATTCATACCTATCTATGTGTCTCTCTCAATTCTGAAAAAACAAACAATTAACCGTTTTTTAGTTTTCCCTGACTACCAACATATAGATAGCAGACAATGAGTTTTTACTGGTCTGAACTAAGGTGGCATACTTTATTTCTAATGATATCACATGAAGGAGAATTGGATACATGGCAGTATCCAAATACATGGCAGTATTGAAGTATATACTAGAAAACAGTCTAGCTATGAGATGAGGAGGATTGAGAAATATGTCTCATGGACAGAAAGCACATTTTGTGCTGCATTTTATATTAAATTAATTATATGTAAATAATATTTCCATTTATAAAAAGACCAACAAGAATATTCCTTAGCTAAAATCTGAAGATTGACTTTGAAGTAACAATATTTTCCCTTTCATCTATGGAGCATCTAAAATTATCCTGAATGGATCTAGCAAGATAGTTTCTTGATATATGCTCACACTGCCTAAATTATGTTATTTGAATAAGTAACATTTATTAGCTGTGTCTCTTTCTAAATCTCTTTGTGTCAATCATTCTTTTATTTTGTATTTACATAAGTGAATCTTATATAATTCAATAATATGCATACACATACAGTCATCAATTTTATTTCAAAGTCTCATTCAAATTTTTATTACATTTTCTTGTTGAATTCTTTCATTTTTTATGTACAGAACTTTATAATGGTGTCTTGAATTTTGTCTACTATTAATATTATAACACTAGCATCCTTTGTCTAATATTTATTTGTTATATCCTTTACATCTCTCTTTTTCTTACCTTTTTCTATGTGTGTCTGTGCATGTGTGTGTGTGAGAGAGAGAGAATGAGAGAGGCATTTAGATGCATTTCTTAAAGCATTGATATATTTTTTATATTTACCTCAATTACTGAAATGAACAATAGAAAATATGAACAGCTTTGAGAACGTCAATTGTCTGAAGTCTATGGCTTAATTCTTATCAAAAGTCAATACTGATGTCTGCCTTTTACAGCTGCTCCTAGCAACATTGAACAATTTTCACATTTACTAAGTGATTCTCACTTGGTCCCAAATGTCATCACTTATCTTTTTTGAGAAGTAGAAGCAAGTGTCATGTTTCTTCTCACCTAGTCATATATTTCATAAATTCCTGCCACATCACAGGCTTTCATATTGAATATCTGATCCTACAAGAACTTCGGCCAAGAATTAAAATGGGAACACATTTCAGGTGTTTATCCTTGGCAAATAATAGTACATAGTAACCTAGAAGGAGAGAAGAAAGATCCATTTCAAGAATGCATCCTGATTAGATCATGAAATCAAAAAAGGCAGTGCTATTATACTTACCTTGTGCTTCTTATAATTCTGATTGTCACACAGAGATGATACAACTATAGAAAAATTACCATCACCTTGAGTTTCAATTTCCTAATCTACAATGAGAATATTGATATGACTTGCATTTAGCAGAAAAGTACTAGATATACACACTTACTTTGGTACTTCAAGTTTTCTAAATTTAGATTTTCATTTATATATATATATATTTATAAACTTTCATTATCTGCTGGATGGGACAACAAGGAATATCTATAAAAATGTTAATTTTATATGATAATTTATGTTAGCATTTTGATTATACAAATGTTGCTAGTCAAGATACAGTAAATTGAAGACTCAAAATGACAAGTATCACAGCTTTTTTCTCTTATAAAATCTAGGGAAAAAAAGGAACAGATGAACTGTTAGGAAAATGGAAGGGGAACTAGGAAGGTGGGGGATTAGCAAGAATAAAGGGAGGGGATATGATCAATCTTGTTATATTCATATGGAAATTTTACAATGAAACCTATTATTTTGTGCAATTAATATGCACTTATAATTTTTAAAATATGCAGTAATTTGATATAGCAATTTAAATGCCATTTAATCAAAACTGAAAGTTGATACTGACACTTGTTTCATTTAAATATTTTTCCTTTAACTTTTTTAGATTATAAAAATTTTTATAACAATTTTTATAACAATTTTGTACAATGTTTTTCATATTCAATTTTAATCTTTCTTGGGTAGTCCAAAGGAAAGTATTCAAAATTTACTTAAGACTATTAATTAAAGGAACATGGCAGTATTAATTACCTATTTTATTTAAGATAGACTAATTTCATGTAGATTTTGTTTCCCTTTTGAAATCATAAAATGGAGTAAATGAAGTATCAAAGAGATTTTAAAATTTAAAAAACACAGGGAAATTGAAAAGCTAAATTAATGTTAACATGAATAAAATTGAATTTAATTCAGATGAAATGATAGGAATGTATGTAATATCAATTTATATTTGGTAATAATTAATCCACATAACATGTTATAGTTAACATTTCTCTAGAACTTATCATTTTCTTGGGAATCTTGGAAAGACAGAGGTGTGGACAAGGAGGAACTGAGAGAAGGAGAAACTTATTTGTCAAAACAACTTCATGGAATCAGTACCATTTTGTTCTCCATTATGCAGATGAGGAAAGAAATATAGAGTAAATATCAATGAATTTTGAAGGGTCAAATGGCTAATAGGAATGTAGTATTGTTGATTTTACTTATTTCTTTACGTATAGAATTTTAAGCATTTAAGTTACATTTGAATTTTATAAATTTCAAAAGTAATAAGTACTCATAGTCATTCACCTCAATTTCAAAGGATATTTTTACTTTATGGTTAATTTCTTTGTGCACTTGAAAAATAGCATTTGCAAAATTGAATTTTAATATCTCTTTAACTAAAAGTACATGGGTGAATACTACTATCAAAACAAAACAGATTTAAAATGCAAACAATGTTGTCATATAAGAAAGTATATTTATTAATATTTTCAATTTGAATTTTCTTCAACATAAAAACCATTACTTATAATATTGAGGCTTATATTTTCCCCCTGAAGAAAAATTATGAAACTTTTAATCCTTATAGTGAATCATATCTTAGTTTTGAAAATGTGCCAAGTAAACTCTTACAAGCACTTGGATAAAATAAAAGCATTTTACATAAAGAAATGAGTAAACATCTATTTATATATTTAATCAATTAGTTAAGTAGCCAAATAATTATTGTCATCATAAATGAAAGATTTATAGCTATAGGACAAAAAAATACTTCATAGTATTGTTTTATGCAGCTGTTTCACATTTTCTTTTTTTTTTTATTTTACAATTTTTTTTCTCATGATTCCACTATTATCTCCAAAATGATTACTTTAAACCCCTATAGTGTGTGTATCATAAAAAAATATCAGCACCAATAAAATTCTATAGCCAGTACTGAATTGTTTAAAACATCATGGATAGATTAGCCTTGGTTTTGACCATGTGAAATGTGTTTAAATTTAGAAGGAAAAATCACAGAATAAAATATGTTGTGATTACTTGCCAATACAGAAAGTAGCTGCATAAGATGATTTCACCAATTAAGTAACATGAATTAGGCATCTTAAAATGACTTTATTGTTACATAAATATATGCTTTGTTTAAAAATTCTCTCACACATACAGTTTGCACCGAAAAAATATCAAGGTGAGAGAAGTATACCTTTTACACTTACTTAAGTCAATATTATGCTTAAACTCCACTAGTGTTTTGTATTCATTTATTGTTTTAGACTATAAACATGTTCAATTACTTGTATCATTTAGAAGTGAAGCCAGAATTGGGGACAGGCAGTTAGTGTAGAAATAGGATATCTGGTCAGATGGAGGAAATGGAGGCCATGAAAGCCATCTGTCTTTGGAAGTTGGAGATTGCCTCTGGGAGAATGGTATGTCAAGGATCTCTGGAGCTCATTGATTATCAAATTTAACTGTGCTTATTAGGGACTACAGACAGGGAGCTGCTAATTAATGCCCCCCTGGGCCCTTACCTGGTTGAATCACTTTGGCCCTCCCCCTGCCTATCTCACCTGCAAAACCGGGCCTTGTCATGTAGGCATGAAGGAGAGATAAGGGAGAGAATTGGAGAACAAAAGAGACCTTAACCTATAAAAGATGTAGGGTGTGCTCACTTCTCGGAATTCCAGAACATCAGTCATGGCCCCCTTCTCCCTCCCAGGAGAAATCTGTATTATTACTACTTTTAAATAAAACCTACTTAATATGCTTGCCTTGGCATGCTTTTCTAGTGTTCAGACTTCAACATTAGAGGAAGCAGAACTCATCACCAGTAAATGGTGGTATCAGAAGTGTGTCATTATCTCTCTCCTATCTATGTCCCCTACCTGGTTCTGGGTTCTTCATCCTTTTCCTTCTCGTTCTTAGTCACATTTATTACTAATCTTCAATGTAAATTATCTTCCCACTTTTCTTAACCATTAACTATCAGGATAATTTCTGACTCAAATTTTGGTCCTATCCCAGGCAGTCTCCTTGACATGCCACAACCTGTGCAACCATTTATTCAGGTAACCGAATTCAGGGTGATGAGGGGATGGAGAAAAGACAAACAGACACACAAATAGAGAAAAAGCCAGGTCCTGGTGGTTCACCAACACCCCTGATAGGGAAGCAGTGACCACATTCAAGTTCAGCAGTTGATTTATATAGGTTTTAACCTCAAAAAGATTTATTGTGACAATGTTTCTTCAAGATAAACAGAACTGAAGTTGGGGTTATAAATAGCCCAAGTAGAACTATCAGCTTGTGCCTATATTTCTCTACCCCTGGGCAGCTGGCATTTGAATTCTAGGTCATGAACTGATAATTTTGTAGCTGGCAGAATTTTCCTCTGAACAGGGCACCACCACAGTAGCTGGGCATTCTCAAATTGACACCTTTGGGCCAAGAGTTCCCAGGAGGGACATTGTGTCTATTGTGGGACAGCTCAAGGACCATAATTCATTTGCTGCTCCAGACATTGACATTCTGATTATCTATGCTACTTTACTGACTTCAGTTTTTTCTTAAGAGTATGGTAAAAAAATCTATAGGCCTCTGGGGTTGGGCAATCACAAATGAGTAATTTCTGTTTTGTTTTACAGGTACTTGTTCTTCTCCAAGATAATGTGTTCAGTTAATGGTAGCAATTGCCCCAAACCTCATTATAATTTAGCTTTGTCTTTGCATACCAACATCTTTTCTTCTCTGATTGATACAATAATATATGACTATGCTTCCTCTCATAAATTGCCTCTCTTCAAACCTTAGGAAAGTGCTTTATTTAGCACCTACATGTGATGGTATACTCTTTGTCATTAATTGCATTTGACAGCTCTCTATCTTAGATTGAAGCTCAAAATCCTTTTTAGAATACACACACTTTTCTAGGACCACCCTTCTTATGTTCTAGGTTCATCTAATTATTTTGAATTTATTCTTCCTATGATTTTGTTATCATACTTAAAACTTAAAACTCAAAATTTTCACATTTCTTTGCTTCTGTTCCTTTGCACAAAATACAATTCTTGAGGATCTTTCCTTCTGCCCACCCCCTACACCTTGGTGACTAATAAGTTCTACAAATTTAAACAAAATATCTTCTTGGGACTAAGCATTACTCAAGCCTAAAGAGTAATTAATTATGACTCTAAATTGTACTTTCTTAAGTACTTGACTGTCTCTCCAATGTATTACTAAAGACTTTAAGGAAATAGGAAAAAAAAAATGTCAATTTTTGCATCTTATGCGTTGACTTGAGACATGGAGCCTAAGACTTGTAGTAGGTGTTTCATAAATACTATAAGTTAACACTTTCAAATACCTGGATTCAATCAGGCACAATCAATTTATCAATACAGAAGCCCATAAAAAAGATTATTTTATAAATTAGACATCAGAGGAATGCATGGTTTACCATCTAAACTAATCTTCCAAGTCCAGATTTGCTGTGTCCCAACATGTTAAGCTTTGCCATCACCACGTGGCCTTTCTCTCCCGTGAGGTCTGGCATGTGTCTCTCCTTCACAGTAACAGTGGAAATCAACTTATTCCTGTTTCTTAGCTGCTATGTTGCCACACATGGTTGCGCCTTTCAAGGAATTCCTTTTGATTTCAGTGCTTACCTTTAGAACGCTTCAATAGTTTAATTTTGAATTTTACTTTCTAACTTTTTAATGTGTTTTCTTAGGACTTTCTGCATCCACTTCCAACAGTCCCTTATTACACTGTGCTATCCTGGATCATCGAAGAGAGTTCCCTATATTCATCAATTGATCATTTGAGGAAAGACACATCACACTCAGAATCCAGGATTTTGTCCATTTTCTGACTATTAATATATATTGAATAAATTTTTCTTGGATTACTCTATGATTGGCATTTGGACTGTGGATTATACATGATTTTGTTACCTTTCTATGGACTAATCACTCTTAACATCAAGGTATGGTGAAATCTCGCACATCTTCAATAGTTTCATGAAAATATCCCTTCCCTTGTTCAATATCTTGCCTATCTTCTCTTGCCCCATTCATTCCACAGGTTCACAAGTGCTACTCATATCATTCTTGAGTTGTATTGTTGTATTACCATGTATTTTAGTTTGACTATAAACTTCTCTTTGACTTTGGCTTGGCTTTTTTTTCCCATTATTTCCTCAACACATAACAGGTTGCCTTTCACATGACTTGCTGGCAATAGTTTATGCTAAATTGAAAGTGCTCATTCTTTTTCTTACAGGTTATAACATAAAAATTTTAGGGAACTAGAGCCATCTCTCAGACAATAAGAGAACTTAGATATGAAAATGATGAAAACAGAATAAGACAGTGTTTTTCATGAGAAAGGAACAATATTTTTGGTCCCACCCACATAAAATTATAATATGAAGGTCACATCACAAGCTAATTGAAAAAGGAAATTGACTATAGAGTGCCCGATTTTAATGTTCAGTATTAAGACAAACTAGAAGAATTAAACTCCATGATTTTAATTTCTGGGGGTTTCTTACTATTGCTTTGAAGGGCGATGTCCCCATGGTAAGTAATGACATTGATTCTCTGAAAGTAAGCATTATATTACTAACTGTAATGTTCTATATTAAAGTTACCAGAAATGTCTTCTTGGGAACACAAAGATTTTAAATCTCATAGTAATGAAGGATTGAAATGCTTCGTAGATAAATATCTACAATTTTTTGTGTTTTTCTGATGGTCAAATATTCAATTTTTCTTTCCTATAGTTTACAACTATTCACAGACAAAATGAAATAAAAGGAACTCATTCTTTAGATCCTAAAGTTTTCTCTTACACTTGCCCCAAAGAGCACAACCTATTTATAGGTGTTAGTATCAACAGGCAGCAAGGCGAGATGGCTTTTTTACCTGACAGAGTTTCAGTCCAAGTGGAAGACAAGAAGAAAATTTACCCTTAGAGAATAGATAGTTTCAGAGTAAGTTTTCTACAGTTACTCCCTTGAGATTAAGAAAGGAACTGAACACAAATACATCTACAAAATTTGCTTGGGTTGGCTCAATTCTCCATTAAAGGTGTAACTGAATTTGTTTTTCTCCTGTTTTTATAAGTTGTCTTTAAGTGACTACACTTTAAGGTGGATATTTTAGAGTTTGGGAAGAAAGAGCAACTACTACACATATAATTATTTCCAAATCAAGGTTAAGAAAATGTAAAAATATCAGAGCAAACTGCTTTTCCTTATCTAATCAATCACTAATGTATTGCCACTATTGATTCAGCTATTAGAACTATAAATCAGTAATTCTATTATATATATATTTAATAACAATATGAAATACCATCTGAAATAATAATTTTATTAAAATATATATCTTATTTTTATAAGCTTGAAAATTTCCATTTTCCTAGATTTTTGTTTACATAACATCACCAATTTTATACTATGGTTAGTTATAATAAGTTTATTCTAATTTTTTGTAATATCATATCAAACATTATTTAATAAATGGTGTGATGTACAAAGCAACTATGTGTACTATCACTCTACTATATGAGGTCATTATCTAATTATTCATTTCTTTTAAGATGATTAGAGGAAAATAATGTTTACTATGAATTTTAAATATAACAAAAATCTGAAGAATACATATTTCTAAATGCATAGGACTACACATAGGATTTGTTCTCCTTCATAATTTTGAGAATGGAACTAAAGGAAAATTAAAATAAAAGTATATTGAATGATGTGATAGAAAGTCCTGTAAAAGTCAACAAAGGAAATTTCCATGCAAAATCTATTTTTATGGGTTGGGGATATAGCTCAGTTGGTAGAGTGCTTGCCTCGAAAGCACGAGGCCCTGGGTTCAAATCCCCAGCACCGAAAAAAAAAAAATTCTATTTCTATGAAAGACCACAGAAACATGAAAATGCATTTATGACAATTTATTATTACCTATGTGAATTATTTTAAAAATTGTTACATAGTTAATTTTGCATTTTACTTTCTTCTAAATTATTCTGATGACCTTTACAACTATTGTAGTTTTAAAGAAGTTATTTAAAAGGAATTTGTTAGATATTTTTTATAGTATTTAAGAATCATAAAATCATTTGCATAAATATATATTTGCAAGTTTATTTTGACTTCTGCAGTTTGCAGCTGAACTCTTTCAACACATTTGGGTGCAATAAACATCTGTTCCTTTGGGAAGCATTGTATTTTACATTTCATTTTGTTAAGTGTGTATTTGCAAATATATTGCATACACAATGTTTATTACATGAAAGTGTACTTGTTATGCAAGAATAATAAGAGTTTCATCAATTAGTATCAAAGTGAACTGAAAGAAAAAATACTTTATTATTCAAAGAAACAAATACATGTTTGTATATTTGTATGTGTAGACATACATACATAGGGAGAGAGAAAGGAGAGGAAAATAAGGCAAGGAAAGCTGTAGGAAGGCAGCAGGGAAGAAAGGGAGGAAAAGTAGAAAGGTGGAGGGAAGGAAGGGAGAATGGAATAGCACAGCTAGACAAATATGCTAATTCTTTTTGTTATACTTTACTGAAAAATTGTGACTGTGTCTACTTTCAGATATAAATTTCTTGAAACATTTCATTATAATTAACAAAAAAGCAGCATCCATATGAGTTATATTTGTTAATTTATGTGTACCTGAGTAGAATAGATCCATAAGTATTAGACAATGTCAATCAAACATAAAAATTCATAGCAGGGCAAACATCTAATGTAATTTGAGCATACACATTAACATTAGAAAAATATAGAATAGAAAATAACATGAATTACAATTTGGTGCTATAAGCATGAAATTTGGGTAGCTCCAAAATCAAGAGAGGATAAAATATACATTTCTTCTACAAGTAACTCATTTTTAAGCTAAAAATACACCAAAATATTATGTATTTTAAATAAAAGCCTCTTTAACATAAGATAAATTTCATAATATATCAATGTTTTAGTGATATAAAAAGTAAGGTTAAGTTTGCTATTATATTAGTAGTCATGAAAGTGTTAAAGATTATTGTATAACCTACACAAAATTTGAAATAAAATGTAGTTAATGAAATATAACATTATTTCAAATTGAAATGATCAATATGATTTCTTGGATGTATTTCATGCTAATTTTCAAGGACAGTTTATTTATTATAAATTATCAAATGCAAACAGAAAGAGATAATATGAATAAGTTGAGGTATGGCTCCCAGTTTTTACATTTTTTTTTTTTTAATAAAGGTTTCTCTTAGTAGAACTCTTTCAAGAAGAGACACTTAAAAATTATATTTAGTATTAATGTTAGGAGAAACTTTTAAATTTTCTTAAGTAAATTTTCTAAATGCAATTATTGGAAGGAAACCTCTCCTTCCCAATCTTTTTCAGATGTTCCTGGTTATTTTTTTTTCTTTATTTAAAATTTAATTTTAACATTTATTGTCTATAATTCATGCTTTGAATTATGATGCAATGAAATGCATAGAAAAGCATATATTTTGATGTCTTGTTAGTAATATATATATCCAGATGGCACATGCTGTTCAGATTAGAATTCTATTACCTCTGTTATGGTTTAGATTGAAGGATCCTCCAAAAGTTCACAGGTAAAACAATGCTAGTATTTTCAGAAGTGAGATGACTAGATTATGAGACATGCAATCTAATCTGTGTGTTAATCCTATGATGGATTAACTGGCAACTGTAGACAGGTATGGTGTGACTGGAGGAGACAGGTCACTGGAGTTTACAGTTTGTCCCTGGTGAGTGGATCTCTCTCTCTGCTTCCTTTTTGCCACATCCTGAGCTACCATATTCCACCCTGCCCTCTGTCATGATGTTATCCCTCAACTTGGGCCCAGAGCAATGAAATCAGCTGTATATAGACTGAGACCTTTGAAACTGTGAGTCACAGATAAACTTTTCCTCCTCCACATCGCTCTTGTCAGGTCTTTCCATCACAGAGATTAAAAAAAAGTTGAATAAAACAATCTCAGAAATATCATTTGCATCACTTTAGAAATCAAGTTCTACACTGGAGGAGCATCCAAAGTTGATTTTGAAAATGATACCTTAGTTTTGTTTCTACATGAACTTCATGAGAATGGAATCTCACAGTTCTGCTCTTTTATATCTAATGGGATATCACTCATTTCTGTGGATATGCCACAAATTTTATATACACTGTCAGGTGAATGAATATTTCTGCTGCTTCTAGCTTTTGACCTTATAAATAATGCTACTTATAAAAAATTATATGTCTTGTGAACACGTTTTCATTTCATTTCTTTATAATAAACTTGTGAAATAGTAGTTTCATATGATAGGTTTGATGTTAGAAAAAATGCTGACTGTTTCCCAAAGTGGAGATTTATATTTTTATTCCCACCAGTAAAGTAATTCACTTGTTCCACAACTGTGACATATTAGGTGTTTATCATCATTTTAATTTTAGTCACTAAATATATATATACATATATATATATATATATATATGCTGAAATAACAGAGAACTGTGATATAAAGAATATTTGTATGCAGGTGTTGAAAAATTAAATGTGAATTATCATTGCAAAAATTGATAGAGGACATGGTAAAAAGATAACATAAAGTATAATTATACAATTCTTGGAAGAATGGACAACATATTACATTATTAAAATGTTCTGTTATTTCATATTTCAATATGATCCATTTCTATGCATGGATAAAAAGGAAATAGTATGAGGTACAGATAGACTTTCAGCAAGGATTCTTACACAAAGATATACATATCAACATATTTAAAAATTTTTAAATATCTAATAGAGATTTTTAAATTAAAATACACAAAATGTATTTGAATAATTACACCATACAACACATTTGGGAAAATACTTTGGAAATCATCATGTTTAAGCTTAAAAGATTATACATTATTTGATTTCTATTTATAATAATATATAATCATATGTAAAAATATTTGCAAAATATGCACCTGGAAGAAACACTTGAAAATTATCAGCACAATTAAATGGATGATGTCATTATTTCTGACCGTAGTTTTATTTTCAAATTTTTAGACCAAATACATATTATTTTAATTATTTAAAATGATTTTTTTATGTTTGAATATATTTTTGTACATAGGCTCTGCATTATCTGTCTTCTATTTGCATTATTTCTAATTATATGTCCCACTATTTCATTTCCTGCTTTTGCTTTCAGTTATTTGTTAGGTGTTCTGGAAACACTTTAAAGATTGCATTCATATCCTTCATTTCACTACCCCTCAAAGTTAACCTCCTTCCCCCATCCATACACATCAGAAAACTTCCATTTGTCATATATCTACTCAGTACATCTCTATATTCCTAATCATAACGTCCAGCACTTACTAATTTTCATGAAATGGGAATCAGATATTTTTGTAGTTGCAGCAAATAATCTGAAGCATTTCAGAAACAGCCTTTGTGATATCTTGAATAATAGCCGCAAATTGGTCACCCCATGTGCTAAACTGGTCTTGAAGTTAATATTATTTGTTCTATATAGTACTTCAGATTTGATTTATTCCCAGTATTGAAACATTATATCTAATAACACAAACTTCCCAGCTTTTTTCAAAATGTAAGATTTGATAATGCTTAATATGTGATCCTGTAAAGCCTGAAGCATACATCAAGTATAAGGCTGGGGCACTCTACCTTGATTGCTAGCATCCATTTTTTTGCTTGTTTTCAAGTGTTTCTTCTGGGTATGCATTTTGTGTATATAATTATATGTGTAAATGTAGATCCTAGTTGTTAATGTTTACAAGTTGACTTGAAGAGTGTAATATCACAAAAACTGAAACAGCACAACTTTTAAACAGTCTTCTGAAATGAAATCACCTTTGTCAGGTATAAAATGTCTTTTGAGCAAATGCAGTTTTCCATCATTATCTGTAGCAACGGAAGTTCTGTTCTAGAAATATCAAGCAGTGGTATGTGAACAGAAATATCTAACAGTGGTATGTGAATAAAAATTTGCATTTATAGTATTTGCAATATTTTGAAAAATCAAGTTAACCAAATTTGTGCACTAGAGACTATCTTAGTGATTTAAATTGAAATAGAGATGTTGGTAGAAGAGTAAATGGAACACCACTAAGCAAATCAATATAGAGGTTCCTCAGAAGATTAGGAATTGAACCACCATATGACCAAGCTATACCATCCATCAATATTTATTCAAAAGAAATTCAGCATACTATAGTGATAAAAGCATACCCATGTATATAGAAAAACAATGCAAACTAGCCAATTTCTGGGACCAGCTTTGATGCCCATCGACAGATGAATGGATTAAGAAAATGTGGTGTATGTATACAAAATGCATTTTTGTTCAGCCACAAAGAACAAAAATATGTCATTTGCAGGAAAATGGATAGAACTGCATAGCACTATGTTAGCAAACTAAGCCAGTCTCAGAAATTTAAGAGTCAAGTCATGTTTTCTCTCATATGTGGAAAATAAAGAGAAAAAAGAAAAAAGAAAAGGGGATCTCAAGAAACAGAAGAGAGATCAGTAGAGTAGAAGGGGATATAGGGAGGGAAGAACTGAGGGAAATGGGAGATATGGGGGAATAAAATTCATTAAATTATTTCCGTGCATTTATGAATACACAGTAAAACCAGTTATGTAAAATTACAATACATCAATAAAAATGTGGCAGGCTCTACTTCATGTACAAATAGAGAAACAAGATATCCCATTTTTTCAATAAAATGAATTTTAAAAAAATGTGACAGGGTCTATTGATTGAAAATAGAGACATATTAAAATATGTAGATTTTTAATGTACCAAAAGCCTCTAAAATGAAGTTAAATAAGATGATAGTTAAAGTTTAAAAAAAATTAAAGACTAATCAGAAAAAATGGGAAATAAAAAAAAAAATGAAGGGACAATTTTTAAAATTTGTTCTAATACATTATACATTATAGTAGAATGCATTTTGACACATCCTTACCAATGGAGCATAACTTTTCATTCTTCCAATTGTACATCATATAGAAGCACATCAGTTGTGCAATCATGTATGCACATAGGGTAATAATGTCTAATTCATTCTATTATTCTTCCTACCAACCTCCTTTCCTCCCTTCACTCCTCTCTGTCTAATCCAAAGTACCTCTAATCTTCCCTAGAGTCCCCACCCTCAATTTTGAATTGGCATCCATATATGAGAGAAACCACTGGTCCTTTGTTTTTTTGAGATTGACTTATTTAACTTAGCATGGTAGTCTCCAGCTCCATCCATCTACAACAAATGCCATGATTTTATTCTTCTTTATGGCTGAGTAGTATCCCATTATGTATATATTCTATATTTTCTTTATTCACTCATCTGTTGAAGGGCACCTAGATTGGTTCCATAGTTTAGCTATTGTGAGTTCAGCTACTATAAACATTGATGTGGATGCCTTACTGTATATGCTGATTTTATGTCCTTTGGGTATAAACCCAGGAGTGGGATAGCAGCAACAAATGGGGGTTCCATTCCAAGTTTTCAGAGGAATCTCCATACTATTTTCCATAATGATTGCACCGATTTACAGTCCCTCTGAGAATCTATGAGACTACCTTTCTCTCAACATCCTTGCCAACATTTATTGTTGCTTGTATACTTGATAATTGCCATTCTGACTGATGAAATCTTAGAGCAGTTTTTATTTTCATTTCTCTAATTGCTAGAGATGTTGAACATTCTTTCATCTACTTATTGATCAATTGTATTTCTTCTTCTGTGAAGTGTCTGTTTAGTTCCCTAGTTCATTTGTTGAATGAATTATTTATTTTTTTGAGTTCTCTATATATATATATCCTGGAGATTAAAACTCGATCTGAGGTGCATGTAGTAAAAATAGTCTCCCATTCCATAGGTGCTCTCTCTTCATGTTATTGTTTGTTTCCTTTGCTGAGAAGAAGGTTTTCAGTTTGATTCCATCCCATTTATTGATTCTTGATTTTACTTCTTGCACATTAGGAGTCTTGTGAAGGAGTCAGTTCCTAAAATGACATGGTAAAGATTTGGTCCCACTTTTTCTTATATTAGATGCAGGGTCTCTGTTCTAGTGCCTAAATCTTTGATCCACTTTAAGTTGAGTTTTGTTTAGGGTGAGAGAGATTTAATTACATTTTGCTGTATATGCATTTCCAATTTTTTCAACATCATTGTTGAATAGGCTATTTTTACTACAATGTATGTTTTGGCACCTTTATCTCGTATGAGATAACTGTCTTGAGATGGGTTTGTCTCTGTGTCTTCTATTGTGTTCCATTAGTCTATGTGCCTGTTTTGGTGCCAATACCATGCAGTTTTTGTTACTATGGCTCTGTAGTACAGTTTAAGTTCTGGTATTGTGATGTTTCCTGTTTCACTCTTCTTGCTAAGGATTGCTTTGACTACTCTGGGTCTCTTATTTTTGCAAATGAATTTCATGATTGCTTTTTCTAATTTTATGAAGAATGTCATTGGGATTTAATAGGAAGTGCCTTAAATCTCTGTAATGCTTTTGGTTATATGGCCATTTTGACAATGTTAATTCTGTCTATCCAAGAGCATGGTAGATCTATTTTCTAAGGTCTTCTTCAATTTCTTTCTTTAGTGTTCTGTAGTTTTCATTATAGAGGTCTCTTCCTCTTTGGTTAGATTGATTCACCAGTTTTTTGTTGTTGTGGTTTTTTGAGGCTTTTGCAAATGGGGTAGTTTTCCTAATTTCTCTTGCATTGATTCATCACTGATGTATAAGAATACATTTAAGCTTTAGGAGTTGATTTTATATCCTACTACTTTGCTGAATTCTTTTATTAGTTCTAGAAGTATTCTGGTGGGCTTTTTGGATCATCTAAATATAGAGTCATGTCATTGGCAAATCATGATAGTTTGAGTTCTTTTCCTACTTGTATTCTTTAATTTCTCGCTTCTTTCTAATGACTGGTTAGAGTTTCAGGAATGATGTTGAACAGAAGAGGTGAAAGAGGGTATCCTTGACTTGTTTGGGTTTTTGGAAGGAAGGCTTTCAATTTTTCTCCATTTAGAATGATGTTGGCCTTGGGCTTAGCATGTATAGCATATACAATGTAGAGGTATGATCCTACTAGTCCTCGTTTTTCTAGTGTTTTGAACATGAGTGGATGCTGAATTTTGTCAAATCTTTTTCTGCATTTTATTGAGATGATCATAGGATTATCGTCTTTAAGTCTATTGATGTGATGAATTACGTTCATTGATTTCTGTATGTTGAACCAACCTTGCATCCCTCAGATGAACCTCACTAAATTGTGGTGCACTATCTTTTAAATAAGTTTTTGTGTGTGATTTGTCAGAATTTTATCAAGAATTTTTGCATCTATGTTTATCAGAGATGTTGGTTTGAAGTTTTTTTTTCCTTGATGTATCCTTGTCTGGTTTTGGTATAAGGATGTGTAATGGTTAATATGAATTGTCAACTTGATTGGGTTAAGAGATGCGGTGATTAAGAGGCCTCTGGGTGTGTCAATGAGGGCATGTCTAGGAATGATTGGAATGTGGGATAGTGAAATGAAGTGGAGCCCCTCCCTAAGAGTGGGAGTAACCGCCCAATAAGATGAAATAAAAGTTGGAAGAACAAGGAAGCAAATGCAGATGCAAGCTTGACTCTTCTTGAATGGGTTCTTGATTGCGGTTCAATCATCTAAGGATGTTAGACTCTAGCTTCTTCACTCTTACAAAGTGGACTCTGCCAGTAATTCTCCAGGTAGTTTCGAGAAGCCTTGGTCTCAGACTAGGGTAGCACTGTTGGTATTTCTTGTTCTGGGGCTTTTGTGTCATGGACTGAGCAGCTGCTGGTTCTTCTAGCTCTCCTGCAGCAGAAAGTCATTTTGGACTATCAAGTTTCTGGTCATGTAGGCCAATCTAATAAATCCCCTTTTTATAATCATACTTCCTGTTGATTCTATTTCTCTATAGAATCCTGACTAAAACACGGCAATATTATCCTCATAGAATGAGTTTGTAAGTGTTCTCTTCTTTTTTTTTTTTTTCATGGAATAATGTAAGGAGTATTGGTGTTAATTCTTCTTTGAAGGTCTTGTAGAACTTAGCTGAGAATCCATCTGGTCCTGGGCCTTTCTTGGTTGGTAGGGTTTTGAAGTCTTCTTGTATTTTATTGCTTGAAATTGATCTTTTAAAATCATGTATGTCCTCCTGATTCAGTTTGGGTAGGTCATTTGTGTGTAGAAATTTGTTGATGTTTTCAATATTTTCTATTTATTGAAATGAAAATTTTCAAAATAGTTTCTGATTATCTTCTGTATTTCTGTAGTGTTCATCGTGATATTTTCTTTTTCTTAACAAATTTTAGCAATGTGAGTTTTCTTTCTTTCCCTTCATTAGTGTGGCTAGGGACTTATTAATTTTATTTTTTCCAAAAACCAACTTTTTGTTTTGTCAATTTTTTGAATTGTTTCTTTTGTTTCAATTTCATTGATTTCAGCACTGATTTTAATTTTGCTTTGGTGTTGATTTATTCTTTTTTCTAGGGCTTTGAAATGTAATGTTGGGTCATTTATTCATTTTCTATTCTTTTAATGAATGAGCTCAATGCAATGAACTTTCCTTTTAGTTCTGCCTTCATAGGTTCCCAGAGACTTTGATGTATTATATTGCTCTTCTCATTTACCTCTAAGTATTTTTTTTTTATTTCATCCCTGATTTCCATTGCTATCTAATCCTCATTCCATAGCATATTGTTTAGTCTCCAGGTGTATCTTCCATAAGGGACTATTTTGATAATATTAAAATATACTGTTAACATATATTAATAGAGTAGCTTCTAATTTTTATCATTGATTTCTAATTTCTTTCCATTATGATCTGTTAGAATGCAAAGTATGACCACTACGTTTTTGTATTTTCTAAGCATTACTTTGTGGCATGGTCTATTTTAGAGAAGGATCTGTGTGCTGCTGAGGAGAATATGTATTTACTCATTGATGAATGAAATATTCTTTATATATCTGTTAAGTGTCAATTATTCATTGTATTATTTAGTTCTATAGTCTCTTTGCTTAGTTTGTGTTTGGGAGATCTATCTAGTGGTGAGAGATGTGTGGTAAAGTCACCTAGTATTATTGTGTTGTTGTCTATTTGATTCTTGACATTGAGAACGGTTTGTCTGATGTACATAAATATTTGGGGCATTAATATTTAAAATTGTTATGTCTTGTTGATGTGTTATTCCCTTAAACAGTATGAATTGTCCTTTTTTGTAAAGGGACTATTTCTATAAGATATTAAAATATTTTAATCTATAAGATATTAAAGATAAATTCTATAAGATATTAAAATATATTTGTTAACATATATTTAAAATATGCCACAATATGTGAAAACATAAATATATGATGTAAATTGTGCTATTTTTTATTAAAAAATTGTGAAATTGGTTAATGAAATCTAATTAAGTATTAAATGTAAAATTCAGACTGTAAATGTATATGCAGAATATGTTATAAAGATCACATGACATTAATTTATTAAAAATATTTAAATGAATGATGGTGAAACAACTGGGCAAGTTGATACATTTGGCAAGCTTGTCTGTTTTGAATTGTCAAAAACAGATCAGTGCTGCATACCATCCACAAATAAGGTATTTGAATACAAAAAGGAAAAGCATGAAAGTGATATGCTAACCAGAAAAATTTCCATAAATATGAATAAATATGATAAAAATTTGAATTCAATGAAAGAAGACATTTAAAATTGATAAAAATAATCACATAAATTAGTCTCAAAGCTTTGCATTTCAACAAATGCCCCAAATTGCAAGAAAAGGGAAAAGACAAATGACACTTTGAATAAAAGTTTTCAAAGTATATCACAGATTAAGACTAATAGTCCTAATATTTGAAGAACTAAAATTTTAAGAGTGAGTGAAAGAGCTATTGTGATTTTACCCAACAGAAAATTGTGCAAAAGACATAAGTATACAATTCTCAAAAGAGAACGTAAAAATAATGTTAAAATTTTAAATGTTGAAAAGAAGAAAAAAATTAAAATATATTGAAATTTACATCATGGTAAAAACTAATGCATCCTTGCATCTGCAAAAAGGCACATATCTATTTCACCAATTTTATTTCAAATAATCTGGAAGTCTAACTAACTCAATATGCAAGAAAATTTGGTAAATAATTTTATGAATCTTCAAAAACATTCTTAGATTAGTAAGTGATATGTGTAAGGTCATAGGATAAAAGATCAAAATATAAAAATCAATCACCTTTTAATACACTAACAATAAACGTAAAGACACTAAAATAAAGAATACAATATAACTTATAACAAATGAAAGTAAATAGACATATTTAACAATAAATATACGTGTTGATACCTAAAAGAGATTGATGAAAGAAATCAAAAAAAGATTTTTTGAAAATGGAGATAGACACTGTTTTCTTAAATTGGAAGAGTTATGGGAAAGATATTAATCACTTCTACTACTGATCTATAATTTTAAAGCAGATGCTATCAGAATCTCAGGTAAGTTTTCTGCAGACATATACAAGCTTATTCTAATATCTGTAGGGAAATCCACAGGACAGAGTTAAGCTTCAGAAACTTACAAAAGAAAAATAAAAAGGGAGGAATCGGTCTACCTGATATCAAGATTCATCATAGAACTAAATATTAGAACAGTGTGGTATTGGAGAGGAAACAACACAGTCACTAATAGAACACAGAATCCAGAAATAGATCAACACTTATGTTCAATTTTGGACTAACTCAAAAGCTTAGAAAGATGGCTTTTTCAGCAAGTAGTATAATCTGACATCCATAAGCAAGACAAGGAAAAATATAGCTTTTAACTTGTGCAAAATTAATTGACTTTAAATTTTCACAATACTGAAAATACCATAAGTACTCTAAGTACAACTATATATGACATCTTAGAAAAATATAAAATATTTGGGTTTTAGGACTTGGTCGATTTTGAAGACAAGATAGTTAAAAAGGACAAATTAAAAAATGACAAATTTTACTTCACAGAAAATGAAAATCTTTGGTTTCTGCAAGACAATATAAAGAGGATAAAAACACCTCTGCATATCAGTAAAAAATATCTGAAAACCACTTATATGACAAAAACCTGTGACCTACACTATAGAAAACTTTCAAACCTCAACAGTTAAAAACTAGATAATCTAATCAGAAAATAGGCAAATTTTATATACAAACATTACACTGGAGACGATATGCAGATGGTAAACAGCAATAAAAAGATGTTGAACATAATTAGCCATGAGGGAAACTCAAATTAAAACAATAATCCTATATGCCTACATTTATTAGAATGTACAAAATGAAAAAATGGAAACTTCAAATATTAGTAGTGGCACAGAGAAATAAAATCAACCACATGTTGATAATGAAAATGGAAAATATCATAGCCATTTCATAAAACAATTTGAAAATTTCATATAAAACAAAACTTTCAATTCCAACCAATTGTACTGTTTTGCATCTAACCCAAATAAAGACAACTATGTTTACAAAAAATTCTTTCTATTAATGTTTATGTAACTTTTTATTTTAATGGCTGAAATATGTAAACAAACCAGATGTCCTTAAATGAAACAATGGTTAAAACAACTGTGAAACATTCATGCCATGGAATATTTTCAGCAATATAAAGGAACAAATTATCCATTTACATGACAAATTGGCTTTGCAAAAGATTACCAATTCATACTATAAGATTTTATTTATATGACATTTTTGAAATGCCATTTTAGAAATAGAGTACCATTTATTTGTTGCCAGGGGATAGGGTAGGGGACATAGGTCCAATAATAGGACAACAGGAGGATTCTTTGGGTAATGGAATTGTTTTATACATACCCTGTAGTAGTGGATCTATTATATCTGTATATAAAATAAAATTATATAGAACTAAATGCACACATGCTCAATAAATGAGTACAAGTAAAACTCAGGATATCTGAATGAGATGGATCAGTTGTTTTAATTCAATATCCTGTTGAGATATGTCATCAGAGTTTTTCAAGACATGTCACCCACTTAAGAACACTTGGGAATTATAAATAAGATCTCTGTTATTGTCATAAACATAAGTTAATCTATAATTAATAAAAAAATATGAATGCAAAATAATACTCTGAGACACACTCTCAATTATCAGACTGGAAATTGCAAAAAAAAAAAAAAAAGCCAACAAAATTGAGAGTATATTGTACTAGTGAAGCTGAGGGAAAAGAATCATTCTCATATACTACTGATGGAAGACAGAATGAGTACATTTGCAGAGGAGAATTTGATAATATGTAATAAAATGATATATGGGCTTAGCTTTTGACCTGGCATCTATAATTCTAAATACTTACTTTGAATATAATCCCCTAACAATACCAAATACATATCTATAGGTTCATTTCTTTGTTTGAAAAATGCAATATATTGGGAATACTGTGAATTTAAACTGTAGGAAAAAAACTGCACTGATGCATAATGTATTAGCTTTTCATTGCTGTGACCAAAATACTCTGTAAGAACATCACAGTGGAGGAAAATTTTATTTTGGTCCATGGTTTCATAGGTTTGGTCCACTTTCAGCCATGTGGACCTTCCAGAACTTGCATTCACTGACCTACCTCCCCCAGTCATGCTCCACCTGCCTACAGTTACCACTCAATGAGTCATTTGTACTAGTATGGATCGATTAGATGACAGCTCTTAAATCCAATCATTTCCCCTCATTAACATGTGTGATATCTCATATTCAAATCACAACATATGACTATCTTAACAATAAATTATTTATATATTTAAACTTTTTCAGTTGACTTTTTCATCACTGTTACCAAAATATATGACAAGAAAATTTGAGCAGGAATCCCAGTTGCAAAGGTCTCAGTTCAAAAATGACTGACTCCAATGCTCTGGACCTGAGATGAGGTAGAACATTATGATGGAAAAAAGCAGCTTAAGGATATGGTCACCAGAAAACAAAGCGAGTTCTGTTCTCCAAGGACAGAATATATACCCCAAAGGTGGACTCCCACTGACCTACCTCTTTCAGTCACACTCCACCTGCCTATAGTTTCCAACCAGTTAATTGATTCAAGTGGATCAATACAGTGATTAGGTTAAGGATCTCATAACCCAATCATTTTACCTCTTCACCTCTAAATCCTCTTTCATTGTCTCACACATGAGCTTTTGGAGGATGTCTTATATCAAACCATAACATAAACTAAGTATATATATTTATATATACTGTACATATACAGTTTTTGTTATATCACTTTTGCAATTATAGAATATGAACTAAACTCATAAGGAATAATTTCTAAGATGTAGTTTAATGAGAAAGTTTAAAAAATATCAATAATATGATACTATTTTTTGTATAAAAATATTATAAAAAATTCAAATAACTGCTTATTTTACTTTAAAAAAAGGAGGAAAGATAAGCCAGAAACTATTGACAGTACATTGACGTGATAACCTAAAGAACATGGTTGGGATTATACTAGTGGTAGGAATGAGGTTGAATTAAAATGGGGAAATGATACCTCTCTGAAAATACATTTTTGGATAGCTTTGAATTTGGGGACTATGCCAACATTTACTAAGTCAGAAAAAGATTTCTCAAAATGACTGGTAAATAAGTAAATTTGCAATGGAAAACAAGACCAAATAAGTCCAACCGTATTTTAGATGATTGGAGATGTGGGTGGCAAACCAATCAGTACTTTGCCTGTGAACCCTAACATTAGAAATAAAAAATGCAAAATGATGTAAACATGAATGACCAGTTGAGATGGGTACTTCAGTATAAAAATAAGAAATCTAAAGCACTAATGTTTTCTGCATCTAATATATTTAAATATATAAAATTATGACAAAATTCTGTTATTTCTAATAGTAATCAAAACTATAAGATCAAGCACATTATTTACATATATTATTACATAGGTTATTTAGTTTGGAAAATTTCACCCTATCAATTACTGTGTGCCACAGTGAACCCAGAATTCAACAAACTGCTAAATGACAATAATAACAACAACAACAATAAACCCATTTATTTCAATAAGTGATAAAAATCTGATTTTGATGATTTTTAAATTCAAACATCTATAATGGAAGCATATCTCTTATTAATATTTCTACTTAACTAACTCAATTGAGTTAGAAAATTCAGCCAGTTGACAAAATTATTTTTTATAAAGAGAAATGAAATATAAATATATCTAAATAACATAAGAAAATACTATGGCTCTTTATTTCAACTTTTATTCATTAAAATTCTTTGCAAGCAACGAAATTTATATTTGACATGATTAAAGAGTCATGAATTGGATAAATACAAGGAAGTACAGCTAAAGGAAATACTATAAAAGCAAACTTAAGAAAAAAAAAAGTTACATGGCATGAGGTGCAGTCTTTTGATCTAATGGATGATAATATATATGGAAAAGTATTATGAATTCCAGTAGGAGTTTATCCTTGTGATTTCTGACTCATAAGTGTTTATTAATAAGTTCAAAGGAAGTAAGTCAGTGTTCATAATTGATTAAGAAGAGTATATTGATCCAAAGGAGAAGAATGGATAGTTTCTGAAAAGAAATATGGAGTTGTTATCAATAAAATATACCACTATATGCCACACAGGTGAAAACTACAGATGTTCAAACCAAAAGAAAATACAATGAAGATATTGCTACAATTTCTCATGCAAATGTTTTGTATGAAGACATTTGTGAATAATGCCTTGAAAGTTTTGAATAACAATAATGTCCAGGAAAAAGTTGTCACCCTAGTATCATTATTGTTGGTGGTTTTTTGATTTCAGAAAAATCAATTTCAGGACATTTTCTAAAGTATGAAGTATTTTCTTATTATTTACTAAGTTTTAAGAATATAAAACTACTTTATTATCATTTTTAATTCAAGCAGAGAATTACTGACAAATTCCCATTAAAGTATATAGAAACAAAACTTAACTGGATAGTAAAGATAGCACTTAATTTTCCCTAAATAGTTATTCTAAAGCCAAGCTGGATGATGGAGATATTATACTACTAGTACAAATCAGATGAACACACACATAAACACACTTGTGTTTGTAAGAGAGAGAGAGAGAGAGAGAGAGAGAGAGAGAGAGAGAGAGAGAGAGAGAGAGAGAGTGTGTGTATAGTATACAGGTATTTTTTAACATCTCATGGGGTAACATCCCAATAAACCCATCTTAATTTGAAAATGTCATAAGAAATGCATTTAATACTACTGGTCTAGTAACCATCATAGCTTAGTGTACTGTAGAGTACCAGTTGTTTAATTTTATAAATCACATAGTTGACTGGGAGCTGCTGTTTGCCCCTACTGCCCAGCATCCTGAGAGAACATCTTTCTGTATTACTGGTCAGAGTAAAGATCAAAATCGAAAGTATTATTTTTATTGAATTTGCATCATTTTTTCAGCACCATAAAATCAAAAATTTCTATGTCAAATCATTGAAAATCAAGGACCAACTATGTGTGTATATTTAGACTTCTTAATTTTAGTATGTATAATTTTGTAACTTATTCTACTTTACTTGGACTTTGCAAACAACAATTTTTATTTTTAAACTTAGTAAAGAATAGTCAAGTGCTATGCAATATACACAGAATGTTTAGCATGTTTAAAAACATGAAATTCATAAATTACCTAAAATTCACTAGAAATACAAATTAAATACAATATCATGAATACTTCAAAAGTATATGAAGATTATAATTTTGACGCATGGAGGCATAAAATCAATTCAATATATTTGTGATTTTTTTCCCCCTTAGGGTGGATCAGTAGCCTGCTTTCAAAAACTGATTGAGAATCCTGGGAACTGAAGTAAGATTGATGCTTGCATTTCTGTTTACTCCAGAAAGATCATTTGACAGCTCTTCATTTTTAATGCCATTTTGACATGAACACCATGTCCCTTGAAATATGCATTTATAAGTTCTTTGAACCTAATAAAATTTTCAAATATTATTCCTGTGCTTATGTGTAAATATGCCAAGTAACTCCATTTCAAAGACATCACTTACAGTGAGACAAGTTGTGTGATGGTTACTTTTTGACCTCCAGAAATTCCAGAAATTCTTTCTGAATGAGATTGTCTTCTTATCTGCCAGTCCATTTTGACTACTGTATCATTTCACCTTGGTTTAACCAACAGGTCTCCACATCAAATCTACTTAGATTGTAAAATATGTTGTGTATGAATTTAAACTGCTTAATACCTTAGTTCTTAATTTTTTGTCCTATAATCTTTCATGGTTCTATTAGAAATACTAATCAAGACAAAATAAGAAATTAGAAGGAGACATGAAATAAAAACAAATGTAACAGATTCATCTCTATGATTATCATTACTTAGCTTTTCCCTCACTTTTAACTTTAATTTATTGTCCAGTAAAAGATAAATGAAATGAGGAAGTAAAATAAGAAAATGAAAGAAGATGAGGATAATAAAGAGTGTAGAACATATCAACTAGAGATGTAATTTGAGGGACAACGCAAAAGAAGAATTAGGCATTTTGCTTTGGAGACAAGCGAATAACCTTTTATTTTCAATGTATTTTATGAAGACATATTGATTGTACATACCAGTGGGATTCAGTGTGATATTTCCATTCCTTTGTGCAACTTGCATGATCAAATTTGCCCTCCATCTGCCTACTTTCCTTCCCCTCACTCTTTATTCCCAATCTCTGCTAAACACTATTCTATATTCAGGATGACGTTTTTAAAATTTCCAAATTTTTTTTAAAGAAAAATGATGGGCAAGAGGAAATACTTGGTAGCTAGTTGAAATCTTTAAAATTTTTCTCCTTATAATATTTTTAAAAAATTATTGTAGACTACAGATTTCCACATGGATTGCAGGTTTTATTTTGAATTAGTGTAACCTCACTTTTCCACAAACTATGGCTTATGGTCCAAAATTGATTCACAAGAAATTTATGTGAATTAATTTTTTTTGTTTTTATATTTTTTATTATTTTTATTTAGCTTTTAATGTTTTACAGACTGCATTTTGATTCATTGTACACAAATGGGGCACATCATTTCATTTCTCTGGTTGTACACAACATAGATTCATACCACTCATGTAATCATACATAAACATAGGGTAATGATGTCTGTCTCATTCCACCATTTTTTCATACCCTCTCCCTCTCATTTCCTTCTACATATTCTAAAGTTCCCCCAGCATTCTCTCATTTCCCACCCCCATCCCCATTATATATCATTCTTCACTTATTAGAATGATGATAAGGCTATTCATCTGTACCTTGCTAGACAGACCTGAGTAGTTCAGAGTCCATATGACTCAGAAAGTTTAAAATATTTACATTCTGGCCCCTCATAGAATAAATCTATCAGCTTTTGGCCCAAGTCATTATTCATATCTTAAAGGACTCTATGAGGGAATAAAACAATACTTTAGAGTACAAATAACTAGAAATGTGCATTGTTTGAGTCATTGTGACTTGTGGAAATATATCAAGATATGTGCTATCATCTGAATATCATAAAAACATTTTCAAGAGAGATTAGAAAGTTTTATGAATTATATTTGATTATGCTCTAAGAAAGGTATGATTTCAACCTCAAAAGCAACATTAATTTTTGAAATGGATATAATTTTTTCATTGATTTACTATAGATTCAAAAAGCTTTGCCTTAGAATACCTTTTAGGGATACTATAAAGACAAGAAATGTACCATCAAATGGACTTTTTAATAAATGCTGTTTCTATGTCAGTAAAGTTTCCCAAAATACAAATTAATAAAAAAAAAATGTTTTCTACTTACATATCTTGAGAGGAAAAATTTTAAAATATTTAAAGGTTGACTTTTCCTCAACTAGTTTTCTTTAAATCTGTGAAAGAGATTATAATTAATATTAAAAGACAACTTTTAATCTGCAATTTAATATACTGTCCAAAGGAGACCAGGGGGAAAAAGAGAAAAAGGGAAAGTAGAAATACAAGAGAATGATATTGACCAGTTATGTTGCTATATTTTGTGCATGTACACACATGTAACAGCAAATTCCACCATGATGTACAATGATAATGCACCAATAAAATATGAAAAAAGGAAATAACTAGAGCAGAATTTATTCCATAAAATTTGAAACATTTCAGTGCCATTTTCAACTTTTTAGATGAAAATATACCAACAAATTCAATTTAAATCTGTTAAAATTTTTTTCTTTATGTAAGATGTAGACTCAAAATCTAGTTTTTATATGTAATATATATCTTTTTAAATGATGCTGGTGGAAATATGTCATTAGTTACTTAATACTTGCATTTTATAAAACTAATTAACTATCATTTCAACTAAAACATGCATTACATTTTAGAAAGTCCTATGATTTTTTTTTCTTCCATAAATGACTTAAATTTGAAACCTATTTTAGGAGTTTAATTAATATTTTGCAGTAGTTTCTTTAAAGTCAATATGATGAGTTTACTACTTTAGACTTCTTGTTTAAAACAGAGAAAAATCTACTTGAATACAAACTAGTGCATTAGTTCACAAAAATTGATGGCAGTTTCTTATTTTACTCCTGAATGAATATAGGAGAGCCAATAAAGACATTGGGAGTAATTTTCCTCTCCTGTTTTATTTTTTTTATTTTCCTCTCCTCCTTTATTTTTTCCTGATTTTATTCACCTATATCATCTTTCCTTTGGGACAGTACCATCAGCCTCTGCACTTATAGCCAAAGATTCACTCTGATGGTGTCATGGACCCATCTCATAAATAACAGGAAACGGCAGAGATCTCCATAATTATGTTCAACCCTAACTAAAGCATAACTAATAAAAGAAAATAAAATACTCTTCTTATGAAAAAAAATAGATTTTTGAGAAGCTAAAGATTAGATAAATCTTTATTCAATAACACTTCAATATGTTACTTTAAATTCAAAAGAAAATAGAAACAATGTGCCCCCATAGACCACTAGTATATTATTTAAAATATTACAGTTATTATATAGTTTCTGAGAATACAAATTAATGTAACTTTTTAATATTACCTATGGTACTACAATAGTAGAAATAAAAAGTAAGTAGATACCAATAAATTAATCAGATATGAATGCAAAAACAATTTAGTCTGCTGAACAGACCACATGACAATGATAGAAATTAATTGCACCACAACAGTGTCTGAAAACCAATAATTTCATGATAATTCTGAAAAATGTCAAAGTTATACATTTATATCAACAACTTTCAAGAGTAAACAAATAGATTGAATTAAAGTTGAAATTTAAATTGAATTTAAGATGAAAGAATAAAAGTGAAAGTAAAGTATTACAGTATCTTCTTTTTTTAGCATTACCAAGATATATTTGTTAACTAAAAACATGAATGTTTATATTATTTTGCTAATGTGTAAATTTTGAAATGATAATTAGATCAGGTTAATAAACATTAATCATCGCTCATAGTTGTCATGTTTTTGTGTATGTGGTGAGAACACTTGGTGTCAATTTGCTTAACAAATTTCAAGTACAAAATTGAGTATTATTGCCATAGAGATACTATGCTATACATTAGATATCCAGAACCTATTTTACTTATTCATATATAAACTTCTTTATCATTTCACAAAAACTTTTCCATTTTTCTTATCTCCCAACCCTTAAAAATCTATTTTCACAGCTTTTATGAGTCTGATTTTCTTAGATTCCATATTTCTGTTAATTTATACAGTATATGTCTTACTACGTCTGGCGTATTTTACCTAATATGATGTCCCTAAGGTTCATTGATCCACTGTGGCAAATGACAGGGCTTCCTTTTCTTTCCATATGTCTATCAATAAATAGTTAAGACACCCCATATTGTTGCTATTATGAAAAATGGTATAATGTACTTGAGAGCTCAAAAATCTCTTTGAGATGCTGATTTCTTTTCCTTTGGGTATACACACAGAAGTGGAATTCCCAGATTGCATGGTACTTCCAATTTTTTAATTCTTTTGGGAAACCTGTATACATTTTTCTATAATAGATACACTAAATTATAATCCAACAAAAAGTTTACAAATTTTTTCCTTTTTACACATACTTGTTAATAATTATCTTTTTGATAACAGCCATTGCAATATTTGTGAGTTTTCATTAAGATTTTATGATGTTGAGCATGTTTTCATATATCTGTTAGTCATTTCGATGTCTTCTTTGGAGAAATTTCTATTCCAGTCCTTAGCCCATATTTTATAAATCTTGTTTCACTTGTTATTGACTAGCTTGAGTTCCTTATAAATTTTGAATATTAGCACCTTACAGATATATGGTCTTCAAATATTTTCTTTCATTCCATAGTCTATCTTTCTACTCCGCTATTGCGGAAATTCAGTTTTCTTATCATGTATTAAAGTGTTTACCCTCTTGCCATTATATGTTCTTGGCAACTTTGTCAAAGGTCCAGTGAATTAGATGGGTGGATTTATTTCTGTGTTCTCTATTGTGCTCCACTGGTCTAGGTCTCTTATGACAGTAGCATAATGTTCTCTTTAACATATCTTTGTAATGTTTTGAAATCAGGAAATACAGTGTTTCCAGTTTTGCTCTTTTTGTTCAAGATTGTTGTGTTTATGAGGAGTATTTTGCAATTCAATATATATTTTAAAACTGTATATTTTACTTCTATAAGAATGACATTTTGATTTTGATGAATATTGTTATTTTAAGTTGTATAGATATTTAAACTACATTAGTTTTTCTGGTCCATTAGTATGGCATATCTTTCAATTTTCTTATGTTATCTTATTTGATTACTTTCATTAATACTTTGTTTTGCCCCTGCTCTATCTCTGCAGCTTTTAGAAATTATATTTACATATTTATTTTATATCCATAAATCTTGAATAATTTTTTCACTTTTTTATTATTTTTTCTTTTTTTCTCCTCTGACTGAATAATTTCAAAGAAACTGTCCTTGAGTTATGTATTTCTGCTTTATAGAATCTTCTGTTGGAACTATTGTATTTTTTTAAATTTCATCTATGGCATTTTTCAGTTCTAGGATCTTATTTGTTTGTTCATGATTTCTATCTTTTTGTTGAATTTATGATTTTCATTTGCAAATTGTTTTCTTGATTTCATTGACTTGCCTACTTTTCTTTCTTGTACATCACCTTAATATAATTATTTTACATTTTTTTTTCTCATAACATGCATACATTTTTATTTCTTTGGGGTAGTTACTGGCACTTTATTATTTTATTTAGTGCCATGATAGTTGCATGGTTCTCAATAACTCTTATAGCTTTGATTTTGTGACTGTAAATTTGAAGAGTAAATACTTTTTTCTGTTTTCATATACTGGTTATAGGTAGGTAAAGACCTCCTACAGGATCCTCAGTCAAACAAGATTATTTCCAGAATTGCAGTTAAGCAAAACTGGAAAAGGCCATAAGACTGTTCCAAGGACCACGATCAATATCAAGATTGGAGGGTCTCTTACCAAACACAGACAGTATTATCTCTGACAACATCCCTAGGTGGATAGAATTGCCTTTAGATTGTGGTTGAGGGTGGTCAGAACTTAAGCATAGTATTAATCAAAGATCTTAGTTGGTTTAAGTTTGGCAGAAATACTGGTAGAATATACCATGTAGTGTGTCTCCAACCAAGGCCTGACTGGATAGGAACGCCTCTAGACTACAGAACAGTAGAGCAGGAAAAAAAAAAAAAAAAAAAAAATCTCAAGCAAAATTCATAGACCACAGCTGGGTCTTTTTTTGGTGAGCTTGCTACCATGGTGGTCACAGGCAGACTTTACTGACTACTGATGACTCAAGAATATGTTACACTGGGACTGGAACTGAGAATTAGAGCTGCTTCAGAGATCCTTAGCTGGAATTCAAGTCGGCAGGCATGTTACAGGGCTACAGATGGATGTGGGTCTGTTATGATTTGAATAATTGTCTCCCAGGGTCTATATGTTAAAAACTTGTTCCCAAAGGTTGCACTACTGGGAGGTGGTTGAACATGTAGGATGTGAGGCATAGTGGAAGACCCTTATATTACTGGGCACATGTCCCTGGATAGGAATGTGTAATCCTGGCATCTTCTTTCCCTTTTTGATTCCTGACTGATGAGGCAGACAATTTGTCTTGTTCAGGACCAAACTGATGGCATCTACTGATCATGGACTAGAATCTCCAAAATAAATATTTTTATTTTATCAGTTATTTTGTTATAATAATGGAAAGCTGACTAATGCAGGTCTGGTTGCAAGACAATTGCTCTCAAGTCTTTGGCTTCACTGGGGTTTTAGAACATTCCACCTGTATTCCAAAACTCCCACAAAGGAACTTTAATTAGTAGATGTCTGCTATATAATTGTTTATGTGGAGTAGTGTCCTCTGAGGATCTTCTATTCTATTATCTTTTTGAATGAATACTGAGTTATTTAAGGATAACTACTTGGTCTCTATATGATACCTAGGTCACTGAAAAATTGTACTTAAATTATTCCTAAAAGAAATAGTTGCTCTTAAGTTTTTACAAACAGTATACTCAGAGCAAGTTAATACTTTATTTCTCTTGTGAAAAAATACTTTCACAGGTCTAAAATATGAAAGTAATTCTTAGTTTCTTCATCAGAAGCAAAGTTCTTTATATAAATAATGCAAATTATATTTTCAATTTCATATACTACTCCAATTTAAATGTGGAAACACCTTTATATCCACTGTGACATTCATATACTTGACTTCTTATCACTAAGATAATTTTTAACCTGTCAAAGGTTTAGTTATATTATTAAACAATTTTCACCAAATGAGTATTGATAATAAAATTTTCAACTCTTTTAATTATTTCACAATCCTTTAATTAGCATGAGTTTTGTTATTGATTCCCAAGTTCTAGTTAAGCTTTTTATTTTATAAATTGATGCCATTTGAAATCAAATGAGTTGCAATTTATTCTCCAAAATTGTAAGATATCCACCAAATATGTCCTATACACATGAAATTCTTTAAGTTGAACCCTGAAATCAATAGTTTATTTGAGGAAAAATAACTAATTTTGTTAAAATCAACCCAATTATTTAATATTCCATTTTTCTCACTATCACATTGCTTCATGATACCAAGAGATTGAACATGGTTTGGGTTCAAAGTATAACAATTTCCATTTCAAAAAAAGTCAGGAATAACCATGACTATTGTTGGAAAATCAGTGATTGTCATCTTTTCTCTTTCTAACGATTCAAAGTAATATAGTAAGAGAAAATATATTAGTGTTTAGGTATTTAAATTTGATATGGATAAATTAATTTTTAAATAGTAAGTTAATTTTTAAATACAAAATATAAGAATTTTGAAAATTAGTATAGAAGTATAAATCAATAATGAAAAGAGTGAGTAAGTCATAATACAGAAAAGAAATCAGCAGTAGATTATTAATAACTCAAAATATAATTGGGTCAGAAAATCATCTGTAGAATTTTTTACACAAGGCCTCACAGAGCAATTTAATGGCATTATCTCACATTTATCTAAATTGTTTTTATAACCCTTTGTACAGATCATAATTGATATAAGCTTTGAAGAACTAAAGGGACTGCCTCAGAAACATAAGTACTAAAGGAAATATTTATATACGATACTCACTGTAACATCAAATTAACATATTCATTTGTGGGATATAAATTAATAGGCTATACTTAGTACTATTTTGTCACCTAAGAATAATAAGGACTTCCAATCAATACTTTGGTTCTCACTCAATCACCATACAATGAATTAGCATTTTAAAATATTAATATTACTAAAAACATGCAACTGAGGATCCCAAACATTCATGGAAACATTTTCCATTAATAATAAATAAGTATACAGAGCTTATATGATGAAACCTTCAAAATATGATCAAATGCACTAAAATAGTCTTTTAAAATGAGAAGACATAATTTTTGTAGAAAAGTACATTTATATATCAAGTACATGACATCCCCCAATGTTTGTTTATGAATAAAATTACAAAGAATTAACAAATGTTATATATTTGCTTAAAATGAGCTGTTCTATACATTACAAAGAAAATAATTTTAAAACCAACATTAAGAAAAGCAATGCATGCTGGGTGCAGTGGTGCACTCCTGTAATCCCAATGGCTCAGGAGGCTGAGGCAGGACAATCCAGAGTTCAAAACCAGCCTCAGCAAAAGCAAGGTGTTATGCAACTCGGTGAGACTCTGAGGCTCTAAATAAAATACAAAATAGGTCTGGGGATGTGACTCAGAGGTTCAGTGCCCCTGAGTTCAATCCCTGGTTACCACCCCCCTCAAAAGAAACGAAAAGGAAAGGAAAGCAAAAAGAGAGATATAAGTGAGGAGCAGTGAAATCAGATATTAAAACACATTATAAATTCACAGTAACTTAAGAAACATATCACTGAACATGAAATGACAGATAAGTTGAAGAAAATATAATGTATAGAGACAAAACCAAATAGATTCAGAGATTTCTATGTAGAAAAATACCTTAACTCAGAAACAAAATGAAATGTTTCTATGTTTTCATTCTGTTCCTTCCTTTTATTTGGGGACTCCAAATATACACACACGCTAGATAACCTCAACAGACCAACCTGGGATGGATTTGCTCTTGTATCTGTGGCCACCTTGATGGAGAGCCATGAGTAGGCTCATGTATTGCTGACCTAGTTGGTATTTAGAAGTTTATGGCCTGATTGATAATTAACCAAGGAAATATGGGGGAATGAACCTTGTCATCAAGCAAGCTAGCCCAAGCTTCTTCATATGGTGATAGTAGAATAAAATAAAAGAAAGTGATCAGAAAAATACAGGACTATGGACTGGGGGTGTAGCTCAGTGGTAGACTACCTGCCTAACTTAGGTAAGACCCTGGGCATGATCCCCAGTACCACAACACACACACACACACACACACACACACACACACACACAGAGTACTTCTTGAGACCCAGACTCAGAACTGGCACATTAATTTTTTTTCCAAATTATTTACTAAAATATGTCACAAGACCAGCTCAGAGTCAATAAGTGAAGAAACATTGTATTTTGGGGTAGTAATAAGCATGAAGTCATATTACATACCATTTGGATACAGGGAAATAGAGTATTGGAGTAATTTTTATCTTTCTACCATAATAACAATACAAGTTAAAACTACACTGACAGAAATTTTCACCTTCTTGATTGGCAAAGAAAATGGGCACACTGTTTAATAGTGTGTCCTTTGGAAAACCATGTCTAAAGAGGCACCCTCCAATATATTTCATGAGGCCATTTCAGAAATATTTATCAAAATTTCAAATGTACTTACCCTTTCAAATAGAACTATCATTACAGGAATTTGCATGTATATATAATTGATTTGTTTGAAGAATTATATAAATGTTACTTATTGTCAGTATGGCAAAAGACTAGTAAAAAATTCCACTAATAAAAAAAAAGTGAATATATTGAATACTTGTACTCCTAAAAGAACAAAAAACAAAACCTGGTTATACATGCTAGAATGTAGGAAACTGTTGAAGGGACACTCCTGTAGGGAGATTTTGGACTTATTATATATTATATTGTATAATGTATAGCTAATTCACTAAAATGTAATAGGCACAGTGTATTAGTAAAGATGTCTACTGTTAACGAGTAGTTATAGAAGGTTGGGAGGTGCTTTTCTAATTATTTTATATGTAACTAAAAATCATTAAAATTATCAATCACCTGAAAATTCAGATGATAAAATATTATCAAAGAAGTAAATTTTAAAAAGCATAGAAAAATACAGATGGATTTTCCAAGTACCAATAAGTAGTTAAGATTATTGAATGACTGACAAGTTAGCACTAGTTTTGTGTTTTTCTTCAGCCAACTTTAATTTTCTCTGTGGTGTATAAGAGTGCTCTTAACACTATGCACTAAGAAAATAAGAGTAAGTTGGATTTAGCTGGAGTTGCAGTTTTTCTTGGAAAGCAAGATATAGAATAGTGAATGAGAATAATATTTCCTAGCATTTAAGTTTGGTAAAGAGGATAATTATTAACAAGAGAGTGATCAGATTAAATAACTCTAGGTCTTAGTGGTGTCACAGGTTTACTGGAGTCAAGTATAGTGAAAGGACATAGAAATATAAAAAATTCATTCCAGCAAATGGGTGGCTAACAGTGAAAATGATGAAGAAAGCACAAATATTAGTAATGATAAAAATCTAATGTATAACACCAGGATAACTGGAGGTAAGATAACCAAGGACTTGAAAATATAGGTTATTGCAAATATTGAAATTTTCAATGAATAACACAAAATGGACTCTGACCACCTCATACTCAAGACTGATTGATGATGATGATTCTCAGTGACCTAGAGGCAGCTATCAGAACAACTTTATCTCTTTGACCATTAAGATTAGGGATATGGCACAAAATATCTTCAAATGAGTAGAATCACTCCAGGAAATGAATATCGCTATGTTTCAGTTAGAATAAAAACTTAAAAGAGACATTAGAAAAGTATAAGGATACAGGTTATTTTGTTGATGGCCAATAAGACATGCTGGTGTGATCATGATAATAATTATGAGAAGGGGAAGTGTTGTGAATTTCAGGGATACAAAATAACCAGATGAGTAGCTTATTTTGGGAGTAGTATAAGAAGTGATAAATTTCACTATAAACTTAATGTTGTCAGTTACCAAGAAGAAAATTGTAATGAGACTGTGAGTATTAGGGAAGATAAAATTCAAGTCTTTAAAGGTATAAGAACCCCTCTTCACTCTTGCAGTGGCAGTTTGGAGACCTGTGCAAGACAGTGGTACAAAGACTGGGGACACTGTGTACACACCAATGATTCACTTTTACTGGAAGATGATGTACAATTTTCCAAGGGGTTCTCAGTGTTTTTTATTATTCAGGAGTACAGTAAACCCCAACTCTTCTGTGGCCTCCCCAGGTTTATTTTTAAGATAAGGCATCACTGAATCTCTCCTAAATACTTTGAAAAAAAGATGTGCTTTTTTATTATTGAAATTGCAAACATCATTTTCATCACTAATTAGAAACTCTAAGGGAAAAGTCACTGAAATAATGTTGAATAATGTGTGTATCAAAAGTATGCATTTCCCTTGCTTTTATAATACGTGGCATATGAACTCATTTTCCAATATGTCAGTGGGAGGAAACAAAAGGAAACGTCACAGACACCCTAATAAAGCCCTCAAAATTGAAAATATTTGTATCTAAACAAAGATTTTTAACTTCTTTTGTTTATAGTATTAATGAATTTCATATTCATGAATTCAATGTAAAACAAGATTTTTTTTTTAAATAGAAAAAGTTCTCCAGGGATGATAATGCAAAATATATATTTTAATTTTTTTTTTTTTTTTTTGGTACTGGGGATCGAACCCAGGAGTGCTTATGTACTGAGCTACATTCATAGCCCTTTTTGTGTTTTTAATTTGAGACAGGGTCTCACTCAGTTTTTTAGGGCCTCACTAAGTTGCTGAGGCAGCCTCAAGCTTGCATTCTTTCTGCCTGAGCCTCCTGAGACTCTGGGATTTCAGGTGTGCTCCACCATGTCCTGTTCTATTTTAAAATTTTAAAAGAATTATTTGACCACCCTGAAGTAACTTATCTTGTGCTATTTTACATTTTACATAATGTAATTGATAGCAATATTTAAGAATTTAAAAAAAATATGTTTAACTGAAAAGATTCTTGATTAATCTATGATGCTTCATGAAATTGAGAAAACCAAAATAAAATGTTTGCATTATACAGTTGATTTTAAGTTATTTCTAACCACTTTATTGGAGATTTCATATCAAATTATTATCCATAATCAAAACAATAATGTTAATTACTTTATATTGACAGTTTAAATGTAAACCTTGATGAATTTTACAAACTGTCACAGACAAAATAAATCTAACCAGATCCCCAACTTAGATGAGGTGAGGAAATAACGTTTGCATTAGAGGGGTCTGAGGGAGTTAGAATTTGTGACTTTCAAGTCAAACAACTAAACATTTTAGGCAAGAGCAACTACCAAGAAGCTGTTAAGATTTTCAGGTCTCAGGGGGCGATCCAAGATGGCAGACTAGAGGGTGCCTGCACCCCTAGTCGCTCCAGAACCCAGGAGTTAAGAAGGGGAGGCATTGAGAGACTCGGACTGAAATAGAGCCACGGGTGAGTCTGCCCACTGGGTAAAACTCGGCCCGGGTGGCAGGCCCAGATAGAGGTGGCTTATCGGAGCAGGGCAGGGCAGCTAGAGTCTTCCATAGGCAGCCCTGCGCACTCTGGCGGTGGGCCCCGCCCACACAGCCAGCTTCTCCAGGTTCTTGGAGCAGGCCCCCTAGTGAGAGCCTTTCTGACCAGAACAAGCTCCAAGTTCCGGAGCCAGCGCAGCATACTCTGGCACGCAAGCAGCTTCAGGGACCAGGATAGGGCAGCCAGAGACTTCCCCAAGCAGCCTGGACACCTGCGGTGGGAGGTGCCTTTCAAGGCTAGCTTCTCCGACCAGACCGCCCAGTGAGAGGCTTTCTACATAGAGCCAGTCACAAGCCCCCGAACCAACGGAGAGCTTAGATCTGCAAGCAGCCTCTGGGATCAGGGCAGGGCAGCCAGAGACCTCTTCAGGGGACTCTGCCCACTCTAGCCACAGGCTCTTTCCATGGGGCGATCCAAGATGGCGGACTAGAGGGTGACTGCACCCCCAGTCGCTCCAGAACCCAGGAGTTAAGAAGGGGAGGCATTGAGAGACTCGGACTGAAATAGAGCCACGGGTGAGTCTGCTCACTGGGTAAAGCTCGACCCGGGTGGCAGGCCCAGATAGAGGTGGCTTATCGGAGCAGGGCAGGGCAGCTAGAGTCTTCCCAAGGTAGCCTTCCACACTCCGGCAGTGGGCTCCTCCCACACGGCCAGCTGCACGGTGCAGGCCCACAGTGAGAGCCTTTCCACACAGAGCCAGTTCCAAACCATGGAACCAATAGGGGGCTAGGGGCAGCTTTCTTCGGATGCACAGCATTATCAAATTCCTCCAAGACATCAGGCTACTGAAGGCTGGGAGGTGATACACTGGAAATCTACCAGGACACTATAAGCCAACAGAGGAAATCTGCAATATCTCAGGGTCCCACTGACAATTGACCAATATGAGAAAACAAGGGAAGAAAATGTCCCAAACAAACCTAGATACTACATCAATAAAACCCAATGAGAGCACAGCAGAAGAAATGTCAGAAAGGGAGTTCAGAATGTACATAATTAAAACGATCAGAGAAGCAAGTGAGGAGATGAAAGAGCAAATGCAGGCATTGATGGAGGAGATGAAAGAGCAAATGCAGGCATTAAATGATCGCACCAATCAACAGTTAAAAGACCAAATACGGGAAGCAAGAGATCATTTCAATAAAGAGTTAGAGATACTGAAAAAAAAAAACAAACAAACAAACTGAAATACTTGCAATGAAGGAAACAATAAACCAAGTTAAAAACGCCATAGAAAGCATAACCAATAGGATAGAACACCTGGAAGACAGAACCTCAGACATTGAAGACAAATTATTTAATCTTGAAAACAAAGTTGGCCAAACAGAGAAGATGGTAAGAAATCATGAACAGAATCTACAAGAATTATGGGATATCATGAAAAGGCCAAATTTAAGAATTATTGGGATTGAGGAAGGCTTAGAGAAACAAACCAAAGGAATGAACAATCTATTCAATGAAATAATATCAGAAAATTTCCCAAATCTGAAGAATGAAATGGAAAACCAAGTACAAGAGGCTTATAGAACTCCAAACATACAAAATTACAACAGACCCACACCAAGGCACATTATTATGAAAATACCTAATATACAAAATAAAGACAGAATTTTAAAGGCCGCAAGAGAAAAAAATCAAATTACATTCAGAGGGAAACCAATAAGAATATCAGCAGATTTTTCAATCCAGACCATAAAAGCTAGAAGGGCCTTGAACAACAATTACTAAGCCCTGAAAGAAAATGGATGCCAACCAAGAATCTTATATCCAGCAAAAATTACCTTCAAATTTGACGATGAAATAAGATCCTTCCATGATAAACAAAAGCTAAAGGAATTTACAAAAAGAAAGCCAGCATTACAGAACATTCTCAGCAAAATATTCCATGAGGAAGAGATGAAAAACAACAATGCAAATCAGCAAGAGGAGGCGCTAGCCTAAAGGAATAGCCAAATAAAGGAGAAACAAAATCATGTCAAAAACAAATATGAGTCAAATGACTGGAATACAAATCATATCACAATAATAACCCTGAATGTTAATGGCCTGAACTCATCAATCAAAAGACATAGACTGGCAGATTGGATTAAAAAGAAAAATTCAACAATATACTGCCTGCAAGAGACTCATCTCATAGAAAGAGATACCCATAGACTAAAGGTGAAAGGATGGGGAAAAACATACCATGCACACGGACACAGCAAAAAAGTTGGATTATCCATCCTCATTTCAGATAATATGGACTTCAAACCAAAACTAGTCAGAAGGGATAAAGAAGGATATTACATGCTGCTTAAGGGAAGCATAAATCAACAAGACATAACAGTCATAAATATCTATGCCCCGAACATTGGCTCATCCACGTATGTCAAACAAATTCTTCTCAATTCCAGAAATCAAATAGACCACAACACAATAATACTAGGCGATTTTAACACACCTTTCTCACCACTGGATAGATCGTCCAAACAAAAATTGAATAAAGAAACTATAGATCTCAACAACACAATCAACAATTTAGACTTAATGGACATATATAGAATATACCATCCAACAAAGAACGAATACACTTTCTTCTCAGCAGCACATGGATCCTTCTCTAAAATAGACCATATTTTATGCCACAAAGCTACTGTTAGCAAATACAAGAAGATAGAGATACTACCTTGTACTCTATCAGATCACAATGGATTGAAATTAGAAATAAATGACAGAATAAAAAACAGAAACTTCTCCAATACCTGGAGATTAAATAATACACTATTATATGATGAATGGATAACAGAAGACATCAGGAGGGAAATAAAAAAATTCTTAGAAGTAAACGAGAACAAAGACACATCATATCAAAATCTCTGGGACACTATGAAAGCAGTACTTAGAGGAAGATTTATTTCATGGGGTGCATTCAAATAAGAAGTAGAAATCAACAAATAAATGACTTAACACTACAGCTCAAAGCGCTAGAAAAAGAAGAGCAGACCAATACCAAACGTAGTAGAAGACAGGAAATAGTTAAAATCAGAGCCGAAATCAACGAAATTGAAACAAAAGAAACAATTGGAAAAATTAACAAAATAAATAGTTGGTTCTTTGAAAAAATAAATAAAATTGATAAACCCTTAGCCACACTAACAAAGAGAAAGAGGGAAAAAACGCAAATTACTAAAATTTGGAATGAACAAGGAAACATCACAACAGACACGAGTGAAATACAAAACATAATTAGAAGCTATTTTGATAATCTATACTCCAACAAAACAGAAAACCTCGAAGACAACAACAAATTTCTAGAGACATATGAATTACCTAAACTGAACGAGGAGGACATACACAACTTAAATAAACCAATTTCAAGCAATGAAATTGAAGAGGTCATCAAAAGCCTACCAACAAAGAAAAGTCCAGGACCAGATGGGTTCTCAGCCGAGTTCTACAAAACATTTAAAGAAGAGCTCATTCCAATACTCCTCAAAGTATTCCATGAAATAGAAGAGGAGGGAATCCTCCCAAACTCATTCTATGAAGCCAATATCACCCTGATACCTAAACCAGACAGAGACACATCGAGGAAAGAAAATTTGAGACCAATATCCTTAATGAACATCGACGCAAAAATTCTCAACAAAATTTTAGCAAATCGCATACAAATATATATTAAAAAGATAGTGCACCATGATCAAGTGGGTTTTATCCCAGGGATGCAAGGTTGGTTCAACATTCGGAAATCAATAAATGTCATTCACCATATCAACAGACTTAAAGTTAAGAATCACATGATTATTTCAATAGATGCAGAAAAAGCATTCGATAAAACACAGCATCCCTTCATGCTCAAAACACTAGAAAAAATTGGGGTAGTGGGAACATTCCTTAACATTATAAAGGCAATCTACGCTAAGCCCATGGCCAATATCATTCTAAATGGTGAAAAACTGAAAGCGTTCCCCCTAAAAACTGGAACAAGGCAGGGATGCCCTCTTTCACCACTTCTATTCAACATCGTCCTTGAGACTCTAGCCAGAGCAATTAGACAGACCAAAGAAATTAAAGGGATACGAATAGGAAAAGAAGAACTCAAACTATCCTTGTTTGCTGATGACATGATTATATATTTAGAGGAACCTGGAAATTCCACCAGAAGACTTTTAGAACTCATAAGTGAATTCAGTAAAGTAGCAGGTTACAAGATCAATGCTCATAAATCCAATGCATTTTTATACATAAGTGATGAATCTTCAGAAAGAGAAATTAGGAAAACTACCCCATTCACAATAGCATCAAAAAAAATAAAATACTTGGGAATCAATCTCACAAAAGAGGTGAAAGACCTCTACAATGAGAACTACAGAACACTACAGAAAGAAATTAAAGAAAACCTTAGAAGATGGAAAGATCTCCCATGTTCCTGGATAGGCAGAATTAATATTGTCAAAATGGCTATACTACCTAAAGTGCTATACAGATTCAATGCAATTCCAATTAAAATCCCAATGATGTACCTTGCAGAAATAGAGCAAGCAATTATGAAATTCATCTGGAAGAATAAAATACCTAGAATAGCTAAAGCAATCCTCAGTAGCAAGAGCGAAGCAGGGGGTATTGCAATACCAGATCTTCAACTCTACTACAAAGCAATAGTAACAAAAATGGCATGGTATTGGTACCAAAATAGACAGGTAGATCAATGGTACAGAATAGAGGACACAGACACAAACCCAAATAAATACAATTTTCTCATACGAGACAAAGGTTCCAAAAATATGCAATGGAGAAAAGATAGCCTCTTCAACAAATGGTGCTGGGAAAACTGGAAATCCATATGCAACAGAATGAAACTAAACCCATATCTCTCACCATGCACGAAACTAAAGTCAAAATGGATCAAGGACCTCGGAATCAGACCAGAGACCCTGCATCTTTTAGAAGAAAAAGTAGGTCCAAATCTTCAACTTGTTGGCTTAGGATCAGACTTCCTTAACAGGACTCCCATAACACAAGAAATAAAAGCAAGAATCAATAACTGGGATAGATTCAAACTAAAAAGCTTTCTCTCAGCAAAGGAAACTATCAGCAATGTGAAGAGAGAGCCTACAGAGTGGGAGAATATCATTGCCAACCATACTTCAGATAAAGCGCTAATTTCCAGAATCTATAAAGAACTCAAAAAACTCTACACCAAGAATTCAAATAATCCAACAAATGGGCTAAGGAAATGAACAGACACTTCACAGAAGAAGATGTACAAACAATCAACAGATATATGAAAAAATGTTCAACATCCCTAGTAATAAGGGAAATGCAAATCAAAACTACGCTAACATTTCATCTCACCCCAATTAGAATGGCGATTATCAAGAACACAAGCAACAATAGGTGTTGGCAAGGATGTGGTGAAAAAGGAACAGTCATACATTGCTGGTGGGGTTGCAAATTAGTGCAGCCACTCTGGAAAGCAGTGTGGAGATTCCTCAGAAAGCTTGGAATGGAAACACCATTTGACCCAGCTATCCCACTCCTTGGCCTATACCCAAAGGACTTAAAATCAGTATACTACAGAGATACAGCCACATCAATGTTCATTGCTGCTCAATTCACCATAGCCAGATTGTGGAACCAACCTAGATGCCCTTCAGTTGATGAATGGATAAAGAAACTGTGGCGTATATATACAATGGAATATTACTCCGCAATGAAGAATGATAAAATTATGACATTTGCAGGCAAATGGATGAAATTGGAGAATATCATGCTAAGTGAGGTAAGCCAGTCTCAAAAAACTGAAGGATGAATGATCTCGCTGATAAGCGGATGAGGACATATAATGGGGGGTGGGAAGGGTTAGCATTAGGTTTAGGGTTAGGTTTAGGATTAGGGATAGGGGAGTGGTAAGAATGAAGGAAAGAAGGACTGTATAGAGGGAAAAAAGGTGTGGGAGGGATGGGTGGGAAGGGAAAAAAATAATCAAACATCATTGCCCTATGTAAATGTATGATTACACAAATGGTATGCCTTGACTCTATGTACAAATAGAGAAACAACATGTATCCCATTTGTATACAATAATAACAAAAAGAAAAAAAAAAAGATTTTCCGGTCTCAGAGCTTTCATGGGATAGGAAATATTCAAGTCCCTTATGTTAAAATGGACAAGATTCTGTTGAGGTAAGTGAATTTTCCCAGTAAAGGGGAGAGAAGATGGTGTAGCAGATCTAGAGAGCAACCCTTGTCCCTTCCAAAGCCCAGTAAGTAAGCAGTAAAAGAAGCTGACAGAGAGGTGGTGACAGAGTGAATATTCTAAAACTTAAAAATGGGGAATTTGATACGTACAGGGATTCGGAATTTGGCTTATGGAGCAGAAAATAAAGACAGAATTCTTTGCCCTGAGCACTTACTAGACAGGGGGTCAAAGGGAAAGTAATAAAGAGAGAAAGAAGGAGGGGAAAGCCCATAAGCTTACCTTTTCAAGAACGACTGCAAAGAAAAAGAGACAAAGTGAAAACAGGACAGGAGCAGCAAAGACAGTGAAGGAAATCACACAGATTACCTGAAAACGTGGACTGAAAACTGTGCTAGGTGGGATAGTCATTCTGTAGAGTCCACAGTAGCCAGATTCCCTAGAAGAAATTAAATCGATGCAACTTCTCTGCTCCTTAAAATACTAACAAAAATAAAGAAAATACATCTCACATGCGTTGTCTCAGTTTTTTGTCTAGAAGGAACTTGTAGAAGAATCACTGCTAGATGAAAGTTATTGAAATCCCCCTCCTCACCTTGGACTAGGGGACTGGGTTGGAGCCGACTCAAGAGTTAATCACTCCTGGGGATGCTAACCCTAATCCAGCCCTTCCCTTAGCCTTCACAGAAGCTCTGACAAAGATGGGTCAACTGACATCCTACTCCCACTATGGTGACAGGTAAAAACCCTGTTGACGTAGTATATAGAGAGGAAAAAGAGGGGCGGGAGGGGTGAGGGGAAGGAAAAATAACAGAATGAGTCAAACATTATTACCCTAAGTAAATGTATGATTACATAAATGGTATACCTCTACTTCATGTACATCCAGAGAAACAAGTTGTACCCCATTTGTTTACAATAAAAAAAGAAAAACTCCTGTTGAGTTGTACCAGCCAAAGCAGCGGCTTCTGTGCCACAGATATCTCACAGTTCCTAAGTTGCAAACAGCCACCAAGTGCTTAGGTAGCACCACTTCATGAAAGTCCCAGTGGAGGGGAGCAGGCACCTGTGGTTCTCAAACACTGACAGTAGGAGGTCAGACACAGGCAGACCAAAGTTGCAGGGATAGTACCCAGGTGATCTACATCAGACGGTGGAGGCTTCTGCACTACAGACCACCCACAATCACAGGTCTCTCACTTGCAGACAGTCATCAAACTCTATGCCACTTTAAAGAAAGTCCTGTGCAGGAGAGTAGACACACAGCATCCTATAGAAGTTGATGAGAACCCCAAGTCCTGCATCCAACAGATGCGAGAGTAGACACACAGCATCCTATAGAAGTTAGTGAGAACCCCAAGTCCTGAATTCAACAGATGCGAGAGTAGACACACAGCATCCTATAGAAGTTAGTGAGAACCCCAAGTCCTGCATCCAATAGATGCAACCCACAAACAGCAAGTCACAGTGAAGCATGCAGGCTTGAGCCCTGGACTGTTGAACCCACTAATGAAAAACCTATAGCAACCAGGGAATTAATTTCAATGCTGTTGTACCTCCAGAAGGATCCACAGTTGTGAATCCCAGAGTTGCTCATTAGTTAAATCAATTTTTATTCAGATGCACAGATGCACAAAGGTCACTTCCTGAAGATAATACCAAGCAGACAGCAGAGAACTTCATGCACACATGCCGGCAGTACACCCCATGAAGGGGCTTATTGAGAAGCACCCCAAAGACACTAGTTATCAACCAGTGAGCTCAGTTACAAGCCCACTAATCTACAAAGCATGTACTCTAGAGAGGGCAGCAACCCTACACCACCATCACCTCTGGACCACCATCAAAGAACTTCAGTACTTCTACTTAGAGCTAGAGCACCAAATTCCATGCACTCTGATATATGTTGGTAGCCCACACTGTATTTGACAGCCCTGGATACGTGGAGCTTTTCCACAGGAGGGACCATAAAACTATACCCACTAATAGGGAATAAACATACTACTCAGTCACAATTAGGGGTTGCATCCTCTGACAAAACAGAAAGCAAGACACACCAAATATATAAGGGAAACTCAGAATTGTATGAGAGTTGACTGGGTATGATCACTACATCCACACCCAGGAAAACAGAGGTAAAGCTGAAGAGTGGTGGTCATTTTCTAAAGGTCCAAATAGTGATAAAAATCCAAATCAGGAAGACTTAATAAGAAACTTCTCTAAATCAACATGGATTCTTATAAATAGCTCTAATGTTAATTGTGAGCTTGCATATATTGCTTATCATTTTGAATTGATAGATACTCCCTCCTTATTTAATATTTTGTCCTCATTCCACTTGATTATATTTTTTCTTATGTTTTAAATAATCAACAGAAATCACTTTATCTTTGCCTGACTCAGGTTTATACTTGCTCTTCTTAGTTACTTTTACACCTTTTGCACTACGTGCTTCTGTCTCTTCTTTTTGTATTATTCTTTTCTATCTTTTCCTTTTTTATCCCTTGTAGATTGTTCTTTCCTCTCTTTTTCACACCCTATATAATAGTAATTTTATGATCTTTAATAAGAATCTTACTGCAATTATATATACAGATCACAGGAACTTTGGAGAATATTTTCAACAAATCCCCTGCTCCCAGGCTTATTACATGACTTTGCTCTAAATGGATTGCAGTGAATAGAGTTTGGTATCTTCTCTCAAAGTGGTGCTGATAATGGTAACAGCAGAGAATACACATTGAATGGGAGTATCAATAACTGGATATGTCTAGCTTCGACCTCTAAAGAGAAAGACTCTCACTAAATAGTTGCTTGCACAAAGTAAAGATAATCATCCCAGCAGATAGGTAGACATAAAAGGAATAGGAAAAAGCAAGGGATAAAACCACCCAAATATCCCACAGCACTCAACAACTGATTCCACTGACACCACTGTGGAGGAAATGTTGGAGAAACAATTTATAAGATTCGTAGTTAAAATGTTCAATGAGCTAAAAGAAGATATAATGAATAAACTTAGAAAACTACAGGAAGTAAAAGACTATTTTAAAAATAGACACAGATTCTATTTAAAAATCAGAAATTCTGGAAATGAAAGACTCAATAAATCAAATTAAAATTTAATCAAAATCATCACCAATAGAATAGACCATATAGAATGAACATTCCTGGGCCTTGAAGACAGTATGTAATCTTGAAAACGAAGTCAATGATAAAGAAAAGATGCTAATCTGCACCACAAACTGGCCCAGTGTCCGCCATCTCCAGCAACCAGACCCGGCCCCAGCCCCTGCTGTCAGGTGCCCATGCCCTATGCCATCTAGTGCCTGTGCTGAGACTGACAAGCTATTTACACGTGGGGTCACCTCTGCCTGCTAGCATGGATTATTCCCAACCTGAAGGACACCATCCCTTAGTGGGGCAGCACCCTTCTTGGGATACCACATTATCAAGTTCCTCTCAGGCATCAGACTATTGAAGACTACGAAGTGTGAAGAGTACAGTATAGCTTTACTGTAGATTTTTTTATTAGTAGTATTATTATGTTTATTCCTATTATACCAACTATTATTCCTAATTTTCTTTTGTTTTATTAATATTTTTCTCATGCTATTTAACTCTTATCTGTTTCCTTGGAGACTCTCCCTTTTCTGATGCTAATAATCAAATTCTTTTAATTTCACTTTAGTATTCCTATGACATAACACCTCTATAGACTCACTTCTTATCTCATTAATGTTATATCCTACGCTGCTCCCTATCCTCTTTGTCCACCATAAGAAATTGTGGTCCTTATTACAAAACTATTGTTTATGCTGTAGATAATAATTGAACTCATCATCTCTGTTTATTAAGACAATATGGTTAATATCTTAATAGGGACTATTTGGCTTAAGGATGCATATTGTTTGTATTGTATGCTGCTAATACTGATGTCTCACTTCAAGGTGAGCTATTGGAAACCTGCAGGGACAAGTCTATAGTGGGAAAACTGCAATACCTTGGATTGGCACTGCTAGAGGGGAAGATAGAAAAACAACTTGAGAAAACAAGGGAAGGAATTGTCCAAAACAAACCCAGATGCTATATCAATAAAATCCAATGACAGCATAGCAGGACAAATGTCAGAAAGGGAGTTCAGACTGCACATAATTAAAATGACCCATGAAACAAACAATGAGATAAGAGAGCAAATGCAGGCAAAGAATGATCACACCGGTAAACAGTTAAAAGAACAAATGCAGGAAGCAAAAAATCATTTCAATAAAGAGGTAGAGATTCTGAAAAAAAAAAAAAAGACAGAAATTCTTGAAATGAAAGAAACAATAAACCAAATTAAAAACTTAATAGAAAGCATAACCAACAGGCTAGATTGTTTGGAAGACAGAACCTCAGACAATGAAGAAAAAATATTTAATCTTAAAAACAAAGTTGACCAAACAGAGAAGATGGTAAGAAATCACCAACAGAACCTCCAAGAATTATGGGATATCATGAAAAGACCAAAGTTAAGAATTATTGGGATTGAGAAAGGCACAGAGATACAAACCAAAGAATGAAAAATCTATTCAATGAAATAATATTAGAAAATTGCCCAAATCTAAAGAATGAAATGGAAAATCAAATACAAGAGGCTTACAGGACACCAAATGTACAAAATTACAATAGATCCACACCAAGGCACATTATAATGAAAATACATAACAAACAAAATAAGGATAAAATTATCCAGGCTATGAGAGAAAAGCATCAGATTACATATAGGGGGAAACCAATATGGATATCAGCAGATTTCTTATCCCAGACTCTAAAAAGTAGAAGGGCCTGGAACAGCATATTTCAAAGTATGAAAGAAAATGGACGCCATCCAAGAATCTTACACCCAGCAAAACTTACCTTAGACTTGACAATGAAATAAAATCCTTCCATGATAATCAAAAGTTAAAAGAATTTAGAAATAGAAGCCTGCATTAAGTAACATTTTGAAAAATATTACATGAGGAAGAAATGAAAAATAACAATGTAAGTCAGCAAAGGGAGGAACTACCCTAAAGGAATACCCAATTAAAGGACAAAGCAAGTCAAGTTAAAAAACAAAAATAAACCAAAATGACCAGAACACAAGTCATATCTCGATTATAATCCTGAAAGCTAATGACCTTAACTCATCAATCAAAAGACTTAGACTGGCAGATTGGATTAAAAAGAAAGATCTAACAATATGCCATCTTCAAGAGACTCATTTCATAGAAAAAGATACCCACAGACTAAAGATGAAAGGATAGGAAAAAATATACTATGCACACAGACTCAGTAAAAAAGTGTGGTCTCCATCCTCATATCAGATAAAGTAGCCTTCAAGTCAAAGTTAGTCAGAAGGGATAAAGAAGGACATTTCATACTGCTTACAGAAAACATAAAACAGCAAGACATTACAATCATAAATATTTATGTCCCAAACAATGGCACATCCATGTACATTAAACAAATCCTTCTCAATTCCAGGAACCAAATAGACCACAATACAATAATATGAGGTGAATTTAACACACCTCTCTCACCATTGTACAGATCTTTCAAACAATAATTGAACAAAGAAATCACAGAACTCAATGACATAATCAATAATTTAGACTTAACAAACATAAATAGAATATTCTATCCATCAATGAATGAATACACTTTCTTCTCAACAGCAAATGGATCCTTCTCTAAAATAGACCATATGTTATGCCACAAAGCCACTCTAAGCAAATACAAAAAAAGTAGAGATACTACTTTGTATTCTATCAGATCATAATGGAATGAAATTAGAAATCAATGATAAAATGAAAAGCAGAAACTACTCCAACACCTGGAGACTAAATAATACACTATTGAATGATGCATAGATAACAGAAGACATCAGGGTGGAGATAAAAAAAAATCTTAGAGATAAATGAGAACAATGATACAACATATCAAAATCTTTGGGATGCTATGAAAGCAGTACTAAGAGGAAAATTCATTGCAAGGAGCACATTCAATAAAAGAAGAAAAAGTCAACAAATGAATGGCTTAACATTACAGCTCAAAGCCCTAGAAAAAGAACAGATCAACATCAAAAGTAGTAGAAGACAGGAAATAATTAACATCAGAGCTGAAATAAATGAAATTGAAACAAAAGAAACAATTCAAAAATTGAGAAAACAAAATGTTGGTTCTTTGAAAAAGTAAACAAAATAGATAAACCCTGAGCCACACTAACAAAAAGAAGGAGAGAAAAAACTCAAATTACTAAAATCCGTGATGAAAAAGGAACTATTACAACAGATACTACTGAAATACAAAACACAATTAGAACCTATTTTGAAAATCTGTACTCCAACAAAATAGAAAATATCGAAATAGAAAATATCGAAGACATTGACAGGTTTCTAGAGATATATAATCCTCCCAAACTGAATTTGGAGGACATACACAATTTAAATCGATCAATTTCAAGCAATGAAATAGAGGAAGCCATCAAAAGTCAACAAACCAAGAAAAGTCTGAGACCAGATGGATTCTCAGCTGAGTTCTACAAGACCTTGCAAGAAGAACTCTTTCCAATACTCCTCAAAATATTCCATGAAGTAGAAAAGGAGGGAATCCTTCCAAAATCATACTATGAAGCTAATATCACACTGACCAAAACCAGACAAAAACACATTGAGGAAAGAAAACTTCAGACCAATATCCCTTATGAATATAGATGCAAAAATTCTTAACAAAATTTTAGCAAATTGCATACAAAAACATATTAAAAAGATAGTACACCATGATCAAGTGGGCTTCATCCTGGGATGCAAGGTTGGTTCAACATCCATAAATCAATAAATGTAATTCACATCAACAAACTCAAAGTTAAGAATCATACATTATTTCAATAGATACAGTAAAAGCATTTAATAAAATACAGCACCCCTTCATGCTCAAAACACTGGAAAAAATAGGGATAGTAGAAACATATTTCAACATCATAAAGGTTATCTATGCTAAGCCAATGGCCAACATTATTCTAAATGGAGAAAAACTGAAAACATTTCCCCTAAAAACTGGAGCAAGGTAGGGATGCACTCATTCGCCACTTCTATTCAACATCATCTTTGAAACTCTAATAAGAGCAATTAGACATACCAAAGAAATTAAAGGAATATGAATAGGAAAAGAAGAAGTCAAGCTGTCACTATTTGCCAATAACATGATTCTATATTTAGAGAAGCCCAAAAATTTCACCAGAAAACTTCTAGAACTCATAAATGAATTCTGTAAAGTAGCAGGTTATAAAATCAACACCCATAAATCAAAGTATTTCTATACATAAATTAAGAATCTACTGAAAGATGAATTATGAAAACTACTCCATTCATAATAGCTTAAAAAAATAAAATACTCAGGAATCAATCTAACAAATGAGGTGAAAGACCTCTACAATGAGAACTACAGAACACTAAAGAAAGAAGTTAAAGAGAACCTTAGAAAATGGAAAGATCCCCCATGTTCTTGGATAGGCAGAATTAATATTGCCAAAATGGCCATTCTACCAAAAGTGCTATACAAATTAAATTCAATTCCAATTAAAATCTCAATGATGTTCATCATAGAAATAGAGAAAGCGTTCATGAAATTCATTTGGAAGAATAAGAGACCCAGAATAGCCAAAGCAATCCTTAGCAGGAAGCGTGAAACAGAAGGTATCACAATACCAGACCTTACACTGTATTACAGAGTAATTCATGGTATTGGCACCAAAATAGACAGGTAGATCAATGGTACAGAATAGAGGACACAGTGACAAACACACATAAACACAGTTATCTCACACTATACGAATGTGCCAAAAACATACACTGTAGAAAAGATAGCCTGTTCAACAAATGGTGCTGGGAAAACTGGAAATACATATGCAGCAAAATGAAACTAAACCCTTATCTCTCACCTTGCACAAAACTCTACTCAAAATGGATCAAGGACCTCGGAATTAGACCAGAAACCATGCACCCAATAGAAGAAAATGTAGATCCAAATCCTCATCATGTCAGCTTAGGACCAGACTTCCTTAACATGACTCCCAAAGAACAAGAAATAAAAGAAGGAATCAATAAATGGAATAGATTCAAACTAAAAAAACTTTTTCTCAGCAAATCAACAATCAACAATGTGAAGAGATAGTCTACAGAGTGGGAGAAAATCTTTTCCACATGCACTTCACATAAAGCACTGACATCCAGAATCTATAAAGAACTCAAAAACTTTACATGAAAAATACAAATAACCCAATCAATAAATGGGTTAAGGAAATGAGCAGACACTTCACAGAAGATCTGCAAGCAATCAAGAGATATATGAAAAGTGTTCAACATCTCTAGTAATAAGAGAAATGCAGGGCTGGGGAGATAGCTCAGTCGGTAGAGTGCTTGCCTTGCAAGCACAAGGCCCTGAGTTCGATCCCCAGCACTGCAAAAAAAGAAAAAAAAAAAAAAAAAAGAAATGCAAATCAAAACTACCCCAAGATTTCATCTCACCCCAATTAAAATGGCTATTATCAAGAATATAAGCAGCAATAGGTATTGATGAGAACGTGGGAAAAAAGGTACACTCATACATTGCTGGTGGGGTTGCAAATTGGTGCAGCTGTTCTGGAAAGCAGTATGGAGATTCCTTAGAAAACTTGGAATGGAACCACCATTTGACCCAGCTATCCCACTCCATGGCCTATACCCACAGGACTTAAAATCAGTATACTACAGTGAGGCAGCTACATCAATGTTTATAGCAGTTCAGTTCACAATAACTAGATTGTGGAACCAACCTACATGTCCTTCCATAGATGAATGAATAAAGAAACTGTGGGATATATGTACAATGGAATATTATTTAGCCATAAAGAAGAATAAAATTATGGCATTTACAGGCAAATGGATAGAATTGGGAATGACAGAATGATTTCTCTGATAAGTGGATGATGGCACATAATGGAGTTGGGGGGAAGGCAAGAATGGAGGAAGGATGGATAGTATAGAGGAAAATGAGTGGTGGGGGAAAGGAAAAATAATAGAATGAGACAAACATCATTGCCCTATATACATGTATGATTATGCAAATGGTGTTACTCTGCTTTGTATACAACCAGAGAAATGCAAGTTGTACTCTATTTGTGTACAATGAGTCAAAATAAAAAAAAAAATATGTCAAGGGATGATGACAGGAATATTCAAGAAACCTGGGATAACATCATAGATATAGGCACCAAAATACAAGCTAAAGGAGCATACAACCTTTTCAATGAAATAATATAAAATTTTCAAACCTTAGGAATGAAATGAGAATCAAAGTACAAGAGGAATTTAGAACTCCAAGTAGGCAACATCAAAAAGGATCCTCTCCACGACGCATTCTTAAAATTCCTACTATACAGAATAAGGATAGAATTTTTAAAACCACAAGAGAATAAAGGCAGGTCACATTTAGAGATATGCCAATTAGAATTTTAACTGATTTCTCAGTCCAGACACTGAAAGCCAGGCAGACGTAGGACAACATATATCAAGCCCTGAAAGGAAGCAAGTGCCAACTTATAATATCTATGCAAAACTATCCTTCAGAAATGAAAATGAAATAAAAATATTTCATTACAAGCAGAAATTAAAGAATTATTAATCACTACCCTGCACTACTAAACATATTCAATGAAATATTTTATCTAGAAGAAATAAAAAATAAAAATTAGAATTAGAATCAGTATAGGAATGACTCTCACTAGAAGTAGTTACTTAAAAGAGAATCAAGTCTGAATTAAGCATTAGACATAAAAAAGGCAGGAAATAGAAATCATCTCTGTACAACAATGAATGCAAATGATCTAAGTTCTCCAATCAAAAGTCAAGATTGGCAGAATTATTTAAAAGAGAAGATCCAACTATATGGTCTTTACACAAGATTCAAGTTTCAAGCAAAGACATTCATAGGTCAAAGGTAATATGCTGCAGAAAGATATAGCAAGGAAAATGGAGAGTGGAAGCGAACTGGCATAACTATTTTCTTATCTTATACAAAATTAATCAGAAGACACAAAAAAGGTCACTTCATAATGGTTAAGGGAATCATCTGAAAACAAGATATAATGCTTGTACATATTTATACGAAACATCAGTGCATCTATAAACCATCAACAAAACAAATTGCTCTCAATACAAAGAATTAAACAGACTCTCAAACAATAAGACTGGGTGATTGCCACACACCTCTCACCATTAGATAGGTCATACAGACACAATCTAAGTACTCTTTAAAATTAAAAAAATATTATTGATCAAATGGGTCTAACAGACATAAATATAGTATTTCATCCATGGATAATCAAATTCATTTTTTGCTCAGTGGCACATGGAACCCTTTCTATAATAGAACATAGTTTAGGACACAAAGCAAGTGTTAGCAAACAAAAAGACAATATAGGTGATACTTTATGGAATGAAATTAGAAACCAACAACAAGATAAAAAGAGATTGTTTTGAAGTCTTCATGATCATTTCAATAGATGCATAAAAAGCATTCAACACAATATAGCATGGATTTGTGCTTAAAATGCTGGAAAAACTAAGGATATAAGAAACTTACCTCAATATTATAAGGACTATATATGACAAACCCAAGGTCAACATTATAGAGAATGTAGGAAAGCTGAAAACATTTATTTGAAAATAAGTAACAAGACAAATATTCCAATTCTCACCACTCTTATTGAACATAATTTTTGAAACTCTAACCACAATAATCAGGCAAGAAGAGGAAATTAAAGGGATTATGAATAGAAATCAAAGAAATCAAATTATCTATGTCTGCTGAGGACAATCCTATCTCTGGAAAATTCAAAAATGTCCATGAGAAGATTTCTGGAGCTGATAAACAAATTCAGCATAGTAGGATATGAGTTCAACATACAAAAATTGATAACTTTCAAATAAACAAAACTTGGGAATAAATATAACCAAGGGGATGAAAGACCTCTACAATGAAAGCTAGAGAACACTGAAGAGAGTAATTGAAGAAAAACTTACAAGGTGATGACTTCCCACATTCTTGGATAGACAAAATTGATATTGTCAAAATGTCCATGCTATCAAAAGTGGCACACAGATTCAATTTACTTACCATCAAAATAATAATGGTGCTCTTCACAAAACTAGAAAAGTAGTCCTAAAATTCATTTGGGAGAATAAAACACTCAGAATAGCCAAAGCAATTCTGAACAAGATTGATGCAGGAGGCATCACAATACCTGATCTCAAATTATACTACAGCTTTAAAACAACAAAAAATGGCATGATATTTGCATTGAAATAAATATGAAGAGCAATAGCATATATCAATAGAAGGCATAGAGACAAAGCCACATAATTATGCTCATCCAATCAAAATTGTCAAAAACGTGTTGGAGAAAAGATAGCTTTTTAAATAAATGGTGCTGGGAAAACTAGATACCTATAAGTATAAAAGTGAATCTAGATCCCAATTTTGATGCTATACAAAAGTCAACTCAAAGTGTATCAATGACCTTGAAATTAGACCAGAAATTTTGCAACTGCTAGAAGAAAACAGGTTCAACACCACCATATTGGTACAGGCACTGACTTCCTTAACAAGACACTTAAAGCTCAAGAAATAAAACCAAGAATCAATAAGTGGGATGGCATCAAATTATAAAGCTTCTACACAGCAAAGGAAACAAGAATGGGAAAGGAGAGCCTACAGAATGGGAGAAGACATTTTGCCAGCTGCTCCTCTGATAGGAGATTAATATCTAGAATATATATAGTTCTCAAAACTCAACACCATAAAAACAAATCACCTAGACAACAAATGGACACAAGAGCTAAATAGTATCAAAAGTAGAAGCACAAATGGCCAACAAACACGTTAAAAATTCAACCTCCCTTATGGAGAGCTGTGACTTGACCCCTGGTCTCTGATTTCATTATGGCTGCATTTGTACTGGGAGTTGACTATGTAAAAGTGCAGGTCATGTTGCCCCAGTTACTATGGTAACAATGACTAGGGGTGGCTACATGCAAAGATGCATGGCTCTAATAGTCCAGACCTTGAGTTCAGCACCTTCTCCCAGGGATAAGAGGATTCTGGGCAAAACAAGATGACCTCAATGTCTCACAAGTTTGTGTCCTTCAGATTGCCTGCTTTGCTAAAACTTTCTCACAGATAACCTTCTGACGATAAAACCTATATAATAAATGTGCTCAACTAGCTCTTGGGTCAGCCAAGCCTCACCAGGGCTTGGCTCATCCACCTGGCCCCAGTTTTTTCTCTATCTGTGTCTGTGTGTGTTTTTCTTAATCCCCCTTCACCTCTCCATGCTGGTTGAGGCAATCCCTAGCAATCATGGAAATGCAAATCAAAACAACACTGATATTTCACCTCATTTCAGTTAAAACGACAATCATCAAGAAAAGAACTAATAATCAATGCTGGCAATAATGTTGGGAAAAAGGAATACTCAAAAATTGTTGGTGGCATTATTACCTCATGTACATATATGATTGCATGACTGATGTGATCCTGTAGTATGTACAATCAGAAAAATGAGAAATTATACTCCATTTACATCTGATTTATCAAAATGCATAAATGTATTCTGTCATGTATAACTAATTAGAACAAATTTTTAAAATTTTTTTAAATAAATATTAAAAAAAATACTGGTGGGACTACAGACTGGTACAACCATTTTGGAAGCAGTAGGGTGATTTCTCAAAAAACAACATATGGAAACACCATATGACCCAGCCATTCCACTCTAGAGACACAGGCACATCAATATTTGTAGCAGCACAAGTCACAATATTCAAGTTATGAAAATAGCCTAGGTGCCTGGGAACAAGGAAGTGTGCTATATATACATAATGGAGTTTTACTCAGTTGTAAAGAATAAAATTATGGCATTTATTGGTAAATGGATGGAACTGGAAAGCATTATACTAAGAGAAATAAGCAGACTCAGAACCTCAAGAATTGATTTCTTCTCTCATATGTGAAAGTTCGATCAAAATAAGGAGATAGGGGGGTGAGGAAACCCCATAAAAAAGAGGGGAGATTAGTGGAGTAGAGGAGGTGGATAAAGGGGGAGGGAGGAGACAGGAAACGGAGGAATAGTGGAATAAAGTATAAAACTGGCAAATATTGCTATGTACATATGTGAATATACCACAGTGAAATTCACCTCTACGTATACCTAGAAATCATCGATTTAAAAATATATAAATAAATGGAAGGCTAGTAGAGTATAAGAAGAGGGCAAGGGAAGGGAGGAGGAGAGGGAAAATGGATGTACTGAGGACTAACGTGTAGTAAATTATATTCCATGCATGTATGATTATGTCAAAATGAACCCATTATCATATATAACTAGAATGCACTAATAGAACAGTAAGAAAATCTATTGAATTCATAGGGCATTAAATAAACTCAGTATGGTCATGCCTCAGAAAAGGAGCAAAATAAAATAAATATTACTCTTTCTTTTAAAGATAGACAAACATCCTAAATGATTCCACTATCCCATATGTAACTTAACAATAGCCTACCAAAAAGGGGGGGGCAAAAAACTAACATCCTAAAAATAAAACAAAATAAACAATATAAACCATATATATAAAGCATAATAATGTACACACACACTAACACACATGCATAAGCCCTATGTTCACAAATAAATTTAAAACATTTGACTATAAAATTCTAGGGACTTAATTCATGGAGTAGAATTAGTAAGTTATATTTTAACTATCATATTTCACTAAAATACTTGAGTTTTTATAATGACTTGTAAAAGTAAAAATAATAGTACTAATAATAGAAAAGTAAGTATGTGGCAAGACATGATCCCTGAAGTAAAGAACATAAAAAGGTAACCTAATATTTTAAACAAGTAATAATGATGAAGAAAATAAAAAATAATAAAACCAAACTATTAGGAAATTTGTTTCCCAATAAAACTGGAGTGTGTACTACCCTTTCTCTTTCTTGAGTTACAGAGAAACAAAAATTCTTTACATACTTGGACAATAAAGTTAAAAGAACTAACATATTAGAGACTTTTGGGGCAGCTACAAATGAAGACGCCAACTCTTTTCTTATTTCCTCAATGTTTTCAGTCAAGTAATTGTGTTTTCCAAAAGAGATAAAAGATTTGTGCCCATAGTAGACCAATTATTCTGAATATTAACTCCCTGTTTTTTCTTTTTTGGCTTTATATACAACGTACCCCAATATTGCTTTACTTAAAGTCAAAATATCATACTAGCAGTTGCCACATTTAAAAAAAAATTCAAGAATGGAACTACTATCTCACGAAGAACTAATTTTGGAAATGTATATTCCCATGCCTGTACATTTCATTTTGCTCGCTGGTTGCTAATTAGGCAGTAGATATTTTTATTATATTAATGGTGTTTAAGTTTTGAGAAGTTGATATTTTGAATGTAATTATAAATAAATGATTAGGAATGGACTTCAGCAATTTCTGAAAGTAAATACATTTTAATTATATTGAGCATTGGGATAAAGCATCTTAATACAGTGCCTGTCTTACAAAAACAAATGCCAGTAGTTGAAGTCAGGTCAGTTAACAAATGACCTGCTGTACCTATTATTACATGTGGTCTTGGTGTCTGTGGTTTCTACCACCAAGACTCTCAAGGTAAAATAATCCTTACAGTTTTAAGCTGAATTTTTCCCCCACCTATTCAAATTCTAGAAATCTATTAGAGGAACACAGAAAACTACAAAGTTGAATGTGAAGAGCTTGCATGAAAAATTAATAACACACCTTCACTCCAAGTGTCTCAGGTTGGTTGTAGCAGTTGTCCTTTGTAATATACTGTGTCTGTGTTATTTAAAGGGCTGTACTTCTCTTTTACCAGCCAGTTCAACGGATTATCTTAAACAGATGTAGTTAGTATTAAAACATCCTTGTCAAAGGATTTAACTTTGAAAATGTCATTTAAATGAAGTAGGCAAACATTCCATACAAAATATGATCAAAAATTAGGTCTGGGTTTACTTTAATTATTTTATAAAGACTTTAATATTGCTTTGCTTACTCATAATGACACAGCAAATATCATTATATATCATTCATGTGATAATTGATTAATGAGTTTGAATATTACATTTATTGTTAATAGAATCAATTAACTATTCCATGAACAATAGAAGAAACCATTCCATAACCAATGAACACTGAAAATAAGGACCAGAAATTTCTTCAACAAAATTCCTTTTAAAACATTCTTTAAAATATGAGAAAATGAATAATCATGAGAGAGCAAAAAGAAATGTATATATTAGCCCCTAGTAAAATTATTTTTGTCCAGAATTATTTTACTTACATCCCATAAAATTGTTCATTTTAAGATAACCTATTGTTATGATTTGGATATAAGGTGTCCCTGAAAACCTCATGCTTGAGACAATAAGAGGAGGTTCAGAGGTGAGATAATTGGATTATGAGAGCCTTAACCTAATCAGTGTGTTAATGTATTGATTTAGATTAGCTGGATGGTAACTGCAGGAACCTAGGGAGGAGGTGAGTTCCTAGGGGCATTCTCTTGGGATTTATATTTTACTTCTAGTGAGTGGCGCTCTCTCTGCTTCCTGATTGCCAAGTTCTGAGTTGCTTTCCTTGGTTATACTCTTCTGCCACAGTGTTCCGCCTCACCTCAGGAGCAGAGGAGGGGAGTCAGTCATATATAGACTCAGACTTCCGAAAGCATGAGGGACAAATAAACTTTTCCTCCTCTATATTATGCTTGTCAGGTCCTTGGTTATAGCAGTGCAAATATGACTATAACACTTATGAACCTCACATTGCTAAAGATAATGTCAGCTTTTAATCCTGATTTATTCATTCTCATATCAGTTCTCAGTCGATCATGTCCCTCTCTTCAATGTGCTGTTATTATTCTTTATTGCTTTTGGGAAACCAGTATTTTCCATTTTATTGATTATTTTAAAATGTTCTTTCCTGTAGTTTCTTCATAATCCTGACTTCTAAAATTTAAAATGTCTTAGATTTTACTTCTTATTTTTTGAGCATTTTCTTTGTATATTCACTTGATATTTTCCTATGGCTAAAAATACCATTTACATGAAGTGGACCACCCACATATGGATCTGCAACCTGAATCATCACCAATTTCTCATGTTTTAGTGTAATATCTTCTCTTGCCTTCAAAAATTGCTCCTTCCTTATTACTATAAACTTGATTTTTTTCCCTTGAATTATTACTTTCATATTTTATATCTAACCCATCAGCAAATAAGGTCAACTCTTTGGAATTAGCTTCCACTTTGCTGCCATAACAAATGACCATAGACTTAGCAGCTTTAAAAGAAAATCCCCCAAATCTGTTATCATATAATCCCACGGTCTGATGTTCCACAAACTTTATGAGACTAAAATCATGGTGTGAACAGGCTACATTCATTTTGGGAAACTAAATGGTAGTATCTATTTTCTTGACTTTTCCAGCTTCTTAAAGGTCCTTTTTTTCCATATTCAGAAAAATCACATTTCATATCTCTGTGACTTAGGTGTTCACACCTCCTTTGATTTGATTTTTAATCTACTTCTCAAGTTTTAACTTAATCACATGTATAAAATTTCATAGGTAGCATATTACAACTTCTGAGGACAAGAATGGAAATGTCCTTGGATTTGTACCTCTAACTTCAAGAATCATATTTCTTTTAATAAAAGATAGTACTTATAGTTGAGTAGTTTTATCAGCTTCTTTTCTGCCTGCAGAAATTTGAGGGGTCTGATATCTTTCTTTTAGTTTGTGGTCTCTCTATTCTTTTCAGTTAAAACTGACCATGTTTGTGCTGATATAAAATTCTCATATACCTTGTGATTGTCCCATGCAGATCATGAAAATTCTTCCATTATATACAAGGTCATCCACAGAACTTTTTGAGATAATATCATCCATTTATTTGTATTTTACTGAGATAGCTGGAGGAATATTCATTATGTTTCCAAAATGCTTTTTTATTTCACTGATAAGATGTGTGTGTTATACCCTTTATATCTTCAAGAGTCTTTTACTGAATATGTAAATCTTTTTGACTTTAATACTATTTTCTAAGGGTTATATAGTCCCATCTTCAACATACCTTATAGAGTACACATTGCTGACAATTTTATCATCCTTTTCAATCCCAGTAGATTAAGAATTTCCCAAGTCACCAATTCTTGGTTTCTTTATTTATCAATTTCCCCCCAAATTCACTTCTTTCCTGTAATGTTTTACTATCCACATCAGGAAAAATCAGTGCATACTTTCAATATTTTGCTTTAAAAAATCTCATCAGCTAAATGTCCTATAAAAATGTTTTCAGGTTCTGCTTTCCACTTCACTGAAGGACACAATCTGGTAAACTGTACATCACTATGTAATTAGGATTTTTTCCTACTATTTATGATAGGGAATTCCTCATTTCCTATTCAACCTTCATCAGCAGAGTCTTTAACAAACACACTCCTTTGAGCAGATTATTTGGATATTGTGTTTGGTGATATATGTTTTGTACCATGATCCTCATTCATTCTGAGAAGTCTCTAGAAGGATTTTCAACATTCTTGGCTCTATTTATAGTCTGTTCAAGGCAATTTGTCTTTTCTAACTTGTTTCTCAGTATGTGCCCTGTCTCTGCTTACCACCCAATTCCAAAGTTATACCCACAGTTTTAGGTGTTTGTTACCAAAATACTTCACTTCCAGATGACAAAATCTGTCTACTAATGGAATGCAAATGACCACAAAGGCTTAAAATAGCACAATCATATCATTATGCCATGGTATAGGCCAGACCCCTTAGACAGGTTTCACTAATCTGAAATCAAGTTATTAGTAGAGCTATATCCCTTCCAGGACTGTAAAGAGGCAATTTTCCTTGCCTCTTCCAATTAATTGGTCTCCTTTCAATAGTTTCAAAGACAAAAATGTTGAATATCTCTGTATATTCTTTCTGTAGTGGTTTGTTCTTCTGGTTCTCTATTTCAGTCTCCTTTCCAACTTTTCAGGACCATGATGATTGCATTGGGAGTATGCAGATAATCCAGTGTGATGTTCCTGTCTCAAACTCCTTAAGTTAATCACATCCTCAAAGTCCCTATCTCATGTATAATTGTACATTCATAGCTTCTTGTGTTATAACACGGGCATGGGCATATTTAAGAGATTATTATTCTGTCTACTACAGCTTCTTAAAAATGTGTCTGTGAATATATATAAACATGTATATAGATATGAGATTGACAGAAGTCTCCAGAATTAGTATATCCTCCATTATTACTCTGTTCAAGACATGATCATCCCTTTCACAGAATACCTCAGTAGACCCCAAATAGTCTCTTTGTTACCATTCTTCTTCACCTAAACTGTTTCTCAACAAGTCAACCAAAATGAAATATTTCTCAAATGTAACTCATGTCATGTTATTTTGCTCAAAAAATTCTAATGTCTATCTCTCTATTATACTCAAACCTAATGTCATTAAACTGGTATACACACTGTCACTTGGCATCTTTATATTTCACACCCAAATATTTATTACTACTATATATTCCTTATTACCTATACAAATGGCAAGTTTATCATCCCTTAATATCTTTGCCTTGAAATTCTCTGTGCCTGGCACATTCTCTTTTTTTGTCACTTTCCATATCTGAATTTCTTACTGCCTTGCATTTTGCTAATCATCTAAATGCATTCTAAGTGATGATGTCTTTGGCCATTTTGTTTTTACAATTGTCACATCACTCTTTTATGCTTAATTTTTCTACATATAAATTACCCTCCCTTTTTTAGTGTATCTTTTGGCTCCTTAATTGTTTACATTCCATCTCCCACCACTAAAATTAGGTTTGTGACTACAGAAATCATTTAGTCTTTTGTTCAATGCTTTATCCACAACAGGTATCACAGTGTCCAACCTATACCAGATGTTAAATAAATATTTGAAAAATAACAGTGTGGATAAATGGATGCAGTCCAAGGTCCACTGTTTCCTAACAGTACTGTAACTTTCTGCAGTTTGCCACTTCAAGGTAGTTTCCTATTTAATAGTTTCACATAGAGTTATATCATGTCTATGTTACAATCTAGAATCTGTACACCTATGTCCAGAAAAGCATAGCATTGTATACATCTGAAGGATATGGTTTTCTCCCAAAGACAAATTTGTTGTAAGGTACATTCTTTAGATAATCTTCATATCCATTAGCCATCATATTGAGAGATTTAATGTATTATTTGATTAAATTCAAAATATATCATAAAGTATTTCCACCTGCTGCAATTGTTGTATAATTCAAGTCTCAGGGTACATTAGAGAATAAAAATTAATTTAGTTCCTTTGTGATGTATTTAGAACAAACATAAAGAATTTGGACAATGGAAAAATATATTTATATCATATTAAAATATCTAAACTTACAGATTGATAATGCTTACTATAATTCTGGCAAAAATCACTAAAGTAAAAACTTTTTTAATGCTAAGAAAAGAAGATAAATATCTGGTAAGGAAAATAAATACAAAACCAACATAAAACATTTTTATAAGTATTCTCTATAACATTCAAAACTAGAAACGAGAAGAAAAACTGTATTGCAAATGTGAGCATGATCTGTTTTTATGCCAAACACTATAACAATCAATCAAAATTATGGGCAAATATTGCAGAATGAAAGCTGTTCTACTGCTCAGGAAGTAAACTAACCCTTTACTTTTCTGTAGTACATTCCTTGGTCTTTGTCTGGAGCAGATAGTGAAATTTACTTCAATGTGTCATTCTCCTTTAAACAGGTGTTTCTTAAAAATTACCAGAATCATTTAAAAAACATGTTAAATGTATATTCTAATTCAGAGATCCTGCAATGAGGCACAAGAGTCTTCATATCCAATAATCTTCCATGTGATGATAGTGTTATATTTTTTTGTCCACACTAAATAGCAAGCAAATGGAGTAACAAAACATAAATACAGGTGACTCTCTGAACTTGTAAGTTCAGCATCAACCAACCATAGACCCAAAACATTTTAAGAAAATTGTATTTTTTTCAGAATAGGTACACTTTCATGTCATTATGCACTAAACAATACAGCTTATCAAATACATAATATTTAAATTTATTAACAATTATAAGTAATCCAGACATAATTTGAAGTATATGAAAAAATACATGTAAATTGTATGTTTTTACTGTGCCTTTTTTATATAAGGGACTTGAGCATCCATAGATTTTGCTATCTGTGGGGGTTACAGAAATAATCCCCCAGGCATACTGAGGAATGGCTAAATATAAATATCTAAGAAAAAAAGTGCAAGATTTAAAAAAAAAATAAATATTTTATTACCTAATAATAATTAAAAAAAAAAAAAAAACTGAGAAGGAAAACCCATGATTTTGTTGTGTTCCAGGGAACAATGGAGATGTTATCAGCAGAGGTGATGCAAGAAACATGGCAGAATAGGAAGCTCCAGAGTACCTCCACCAAGAGACACACCAAGTAAACATCTCCTCATAAATCAGTTCACTTAGAGACCAGCTGTCAGAGACCAGCTGAGAGACTCTTAAACAACAATAAACTGAGAAAACATCCATGTCAAATAAGTAGGAAAAGTTAAGACATGTTGCACTCAGACTGTATTCATGTTACTGTGCCACGATGAGAATCCCCAACATTCAACTTCGCCACATGAAGAGAAATGTTTGACCTCAGTTATATACCTAATGTTAAGGTTTCCCACAATTTGAATCTTACTTTATCAATTCTGGGATGGAAAGGGATTAGAAACACAGAAGTCACTCTAGATCACAGATAAAAGTGGCAATTTTATACAAGAATGATAGCACTTTCAGGCACTTCATCTCCTGGGAGTAGTTCAGAGATGCAATTTAAAAATGCAGCCCCTTGTCTATCCCTGGAAGAGACAGTCATGTTCTCCCAGTGTTTACTTGGTGACCTAGCTTCTGACTAACTTGCATCAAGGAATTAAAGAAGTAGACAATAGTATTTTGTGCCCAGCTTGAGGTAGGTTGATAGATACTTCCAAATCTTCTGCCTCAGCTCACCCCAGTGATAACTCCACGTCTACTAATACCCCCTGGAGGGAATTTGTGTAGGTGTTGAGCACACTAAATCTTAGAGTTTTAATAGGACTATATCCTAAACTTCTTAATGCTGGAAGTGCAGGGAACTAATTATATGTGACTATATCCAGATTGCAAAATAAAGGTGGCAGTTTTTGTGTGTACTTCCAGTGGTTTCATCCCCCCAGGAGCAGAGCAGAGAAGGAGTTTAAAACATCTAGCTCCCTATTTATACTGCTTATGTCGTGCCTTGAATGTCCCATCTTTTACAACTACCTCTCCAAGAGTTGCAAGGTATATGATTAATATCCCTAGATCACATAAAAAGACATGGTTTTAAACAGGCATATTAACCCTTTCATGGGCTATATATTTTTGGAGCAGTGGAGAAACAGAGCAAAAAAATGTATAGTTCCCATTTACTATCTAGAAGGAACTTACAGGACACATTTCTAGTGGCTTCTTGACAGTCTCACTTCTCACAAACATGTATTGTGAAACAAACAAATGACAAACAGTAGCCCTCTGGCAGACTGGGCCAGACGTTGGCATGGCTTTTTGATACTTTCTTTCAGCTCACCCCGTGACAAGGCCAGATCTATCAATTTTCCTAGAAAAATTTTGATCTTACAATGGATATCACAATTTCCATACCCTTCAGTCAAGGAGTTGTATTTTTAAAGACTAAAACTAGAATCGATGATACTTTGTATTCCTTAGTGACACCAGACCACAGAAAACAAGGAGGCTGAGATGTGAAGAGCTCACTTTAAGCATCTGTCTTCCCAGGACTAGCAGACTCAGTCTGAATGTTATCTCAGAATTACTTATAGATCCTTTTTGTGACTTGCTGCAGAAAGAGTGAGAAACAAATGCTTCTGCTCAGTTTATTTGTGAAGATAGAAGAAAGGGAAATGCACATTCAGTTGTCCAACCTTTCTAGCTACATCTAGAATGTTTCATTTCTACATTTTCAGTCTCAGGAAACTAACAGAATGTGGCACATCCTAAGATCCAGTGGGCATCCAAAAAAGAGACAGCATTCTGGAAAGGAACAAAGATATGATAGAAAGCTTAAATTCTTTGGATGGATAAATTAGAGAGATACTCATACATGAAGTCATTCTGACAAGACTGAGAGAAGTGTTTGTCTCATCTAATGCATGGAAGACAATAGAGAGAGTCAAGGAAAATGAAGAAAGAGGGGAATATATTCCAAATAATATTAAAATGAATCCTCAGGAACTGACTCAAACTAAGTAGATATATGTGATTTGCCTGATGAAGAATTAGAATCAACACAAAGATACTAACTGGGGTCAGGAAAGCAATGCAAGAAAAATGATATTAGTGAAAAGATACAAAGTATTAAATGAATCAGATAATTGAGTTGAAGAATCTTATAACTGAAATTAAAAACTCCATAGAGGAATTAAAAATGATTAGATGATATGGAATAAAACATCGGGAGACTCAAAAGACAGGTCACTAATGTCATCAATGCAATGGAACTGTGTGACACTTTGTAAAAGATCTCTGTGAATTACATTATGACACTGGGTTGGAGAATTGATACTCCTGAGGAAAGACATTGAAAGTGTATTGCTGGCTTTGCCAGATGAAAGGAAATTACTACTAATAAACCTTATGAATAGGTGTGAACAAAAAGGCATTTGCCAGATCAATAGCTACATACCAGGTACTAGGAGATGTATTAATCTGCTCAAGAAAATAAACCACATCTGCTAGAACAGCTGTTATTGGCGTCACCATCTGATTATGCTAATGAAAATTAACTGTTATTCTACAAGATCCATCTACCTTCTGCACAGGTCAAATAGCGGAGTTAAACAGGAATGTGGTGGGAACTACCACACCTGCATCCTTTGAGTTCTTGGTGGTCGAATTAAGCTCTGTAATCCCACCAGTGATGCAACATTGTTTTTGAATTACTGTTCTCCCAGGTAAAGGCAGTTCTACCAGCTTTGACTTAGCCTTTCCTGTACCTTAATAACCATCACTCCACATGTTCTGTCAAGTGCTAAGTATTTCTATCCCAATCATGTACACTGGGAGTGGGGAAACATCAATAGGATGTATCAAGGATCCATTGAACCCACTCTGAGTCAGACCTTAGTTAAAATTCCATTGATCACCTGATCTCTGTAAGTTCTTTCTTTGACTGTTGGATAACAATGACATTTTGATCAGTATCAGTTCAGAGCTGGTATCAGTAGTCCCCCAAAGACCTGATCATTGCCTTTTCCTCAATGTACAACGATCCTGGTAAAAGTCCATAGATCCTTTAGGGTCAGAATAGGAGAAAGATTAACATTTAAATATCTTGGTACTGTACCAAAGCCCTCCTTCCAAAGTGTCTTGGCTTCCCTTATATCATTCCCTTTAGACTTAAACTGGCCCAAGTTTTGGAATTGTCTGAGGAACTGTGATTTTCTGCTATTATGATTTAAGGCAGACTTTTGTAAATTTGCCCTGGGATTTTTCTGCTTATATAAATTGAATATGAACTTAAATTTTCCATCTTTTCACTTCTGCAAATACCATGATTGATTAGCAAATGTCTTACAATTACATGAGTCTGAAGATTCTAGTCATTGCTTCTTTTTTGCTATTCATTATGGTATGAAGCAACTTGCCTTTGGTTGTTGAGTGCTACCACTTGGTCCTTGATACTCTGGGATCCAATAATACTGTGTTGCCGCCTGCAGCAATAATCTTGCGGTAATTTATCGGAGGTGGACTGGAACTGAACTACTTCTATTATCTTTATCTGGGCTACTTTCTTGCTTGTTTGCTTGTTCGCTAGTTTATAGAGGAAGAAAGACTTTGCTTACTTTTAGTTTTAGAGGAAGAGAGGCTTTGAGAGGAAGAAAGACTTTGCTTAGAGGAAAAGAGACTTTGCTTAATTTTAGAGAATGCTACTCTTTCAGAGAGGCTACGCTTATCAAAGGTCTACTGCTTCTTAAAGATGGGTCGCTTCTTAGAGGTGTGGCATGCGGCGTGCAGCGTGCAGCATGCAGCCTACGTCCTACAACCTGCAACCTCCGTCCAGGTGAAGAGAATATCCTATATACCTAAGGCAGCCAATCAGCTTAGGTTTAGCACAATTGAAGTATGTCCCTCGGTACCAATCAAGAAAGAATGAGGAATATCTGTTGACAACTAACACAAAGAAGACATTAACTAATCAGGCAAAAGTAGATCACGCCGTGTTAACACTAACTATGCACCACCTCTTGGCTCAATGCCAACCGCCATCTTAGGGTTACCCAAACATGTCTCTGCAAACTGCAATTCAGTTTTCTGGTTAAGTAATTTCAGGTCCCATGGTAAGGTCTGACATATGAAGAAGAGCAATGACAGAGCTCATCAAGCCTAATGATTCTCCCCTCACAAATCTTTCTTAAAGTTATGACTAATGCACATCTTCTGGACTTTTGCATTGTGGCAGAGAAGATCTTACTTAGAAAAGCCAGCATTCCAGTTTCTCTGAAACTTTGAGTCCTATAATCAACAGTAAACCAAGGAATATCAGGCATTTCCAGCTCATTCACAATTAGGCCATCTTTTGATCCTTATTTCAGTCAACCCATTGAATAAACTATTAGAAACTTTTTAGCAATTTGAAGAGTTACATTAAATACAGAATATCCACTACATGGACCAATATCAATAATTCAGTCTGGTCTAATTTTGTTCCTTCTACCATAATCCCACGTGCTAAAATTCCATTCACATACATGTTCCTCAGACCTCTGTTTGTATGCATTATAAAACTCAGGAAGGGCTTTTTTGTGATGAACTTCCTCATAGTTCACACTTCATACCTCTCCTTTAGAAGCCTGTTTAGGTTTGGATCTAGTTATAGGTCCAGAGTTAAAAGTGGGTGGTAAACATGGGTCCTGAGGAGTACCAGCATTGTCTTTCTGGGCAATATCATCAAGAAAGATTCTTGCTGTTTCCATAGGCAATGCAGGATTCATTCTCTCAGGGAGAGGTGGAGAGATAAATACCACAGAGTGTATGGTTGGAAGTGGAGATGACACTGGCACTAAGGGTTGGGAGGTCACTTCCTGTGGCAAAATAAACCCATCAGAATGTAGGAATTTCCCCAGCCTCTTCAATGTCCTACCACCTTGTTGGGGGCTATGCCATGTGGACTACACCAAGATGGCGCCTGGCAACCAGCCAGAAGTTGTTTTGATCACATAGGTGGTAAGGAAGTTGGTTAACATAGACACACCCAAGTGCTTTATCACTGGCTGTATTCAAATAAGTCCAAGCACACAACATGTGCACATGTGTTCCCGAGTGCTCCTGCTTGTGCCTGCTTGTTTTTGACCTTTACAGTGATTGGACAGCTAACTCCTCACCTGATCTTTGCTTAACTAGCGTTGGCCCTACCCTTCGCCTCCTGGAGGTGTTATAAGCCGGCTCTCCTCGAGCGCCGGTGTTCCCGGGTTTCTGAATCATCAATAAACCATTTCGAATTCAAGAGTCTCGCTACTTGTTTGTCTCCTGCGCGCCAAATTGACTCCACTGGACTGCGTCACCACCTGTTCTCCAATTTACAGGATGTCATTCTCCCCCTAGTAGTACCCTTAATTTAATTGCAGATACCATTTGAGAATGAGAACTAAAATTGCATTATAATTCAATCTATGACAGGTTGGGGATCTATGATCAGTTTTCAGCAAACCTCAGTCTGATGACTGAAAGAGAGAAGTTTATGCTTACGTACACACTGAGAAGTGCTTAGGTTGCATATGTACATCTAGAGCTAAGAAACTGAATTCCTGAGCTAATGCTTGGTATTTTTGTCCAGGGAAGCCAGGAGTACCCAGGCAACATTGTTATATTCCTTAGTTTCCCAGATATGTTAAGAAGTATCATATATAGAGTCACTACACTATTTGCCTCTCACAAGTGGCAAATTAAGAGTATCAAATACATTCACTCTTTATATCTTTTTATTATCTTTTTAGATATTCATAGACTTTTATTTTTTTATTCATTTATTTATTTGTGGTGCTGAGAATCTAAACCAGTCTCTCACACGTGCTAGGCAAGTGCTCTACCACTGAAGCATAACCCCAGCCCAAATCTCTTTAAAGAGTTCATGCCATGGATTACCAGTGTTCTTCTTTCTACTACCTAAAGTTCAGGAAATTTAAGTCTATTCAATTTAGACAGCCAACTCCAGAAATCACAAAATCAACTAAGAAAATTTATACTTACGATTTTATTTCTATAGAACCTCTTTCAGTGCCAAAATATGTTTTAATCATGGTTCTCTAGAGGAATAGAACCAACAGGATATCTCCATTTAAGACTATAAAAGGGATTTACTAGGTTGATTTACATGTTCAGAAGGATCATAGTGGATCATAGTGGTCATCCGCATGCTGGAGAGCTGAGGGGACCAGAAACTGCTCAGCTGAGGAGCTAGAGCTGTAAAACAAGAGTGACCAACAATGTGGTCCCCGTCCATGACTGAAGCCCGGAAATTACCTGGAGAATAACGTACGAGATCTTGTCAGAAAAGTGAAGGGGCTGGAGTCTGCGTCCTTTGATGATGGCTACAGCAGTCTATGCAAACATTTAAGAATCAATTTTGCATCAGTCTGGACTTCCTCCTTATTCCAACTTTTGCTCCACCTGGACCCCCAGTTTATTGGACAATGTTGCCCACATTCAGGACTGATCTCCCTCCTTATTTTCATATCCCACACACCAATTATCTCTGGAAACATCCTCAATGACACATCCTGAAAACTCTTAATTCTAGGCATTTCTTAATTCAGTGAAATTGATAATCCAAATTAATCATAACACCTTTATATTAGCGTATATCTATGTTTCTGTGTTAGTGTGTGTGCGTGCACTTAAAGTGTTTGTGGAAAAAAGTTTCTCACAAAATGACTTTTTACTCCTAAATACATTAATATGCATTTCATGAGCACATGGAATTTCTCTGACATAAATTCATTTTTATTAAACTTTAATAATAAATCTGTTTCTTAATATTTAATTGTACTCAAATTCTCTAAATTTTTCTGGAAATGCTATATATTTTAATCAAATATTCAATCATGTGTCCTGTTCCACGATATTATATATATTTAAATCTTTTTAATTTAGAAGTATGACACTCTTTTTATCCATTAATTTTTTGATAATACATATATAATCCCTTATACAATGTTCCCTTTCCTAAATTTCCTATAGACCAGAACCTATACCAAGAGAATTAAATTTAGTTAAAGTAATATTTCAATACCAGTAAATAATGTTAATAAATTAATATGGAATCACATCAGAAGACTTATAATGATTTATCCTAAGCTTGATTATTTAAGCAATTTGTAACACATAGATTAATGTCACACTATGTATACCATGTTTCCCACCATATTTTATTTAATATTTAGTGCTTATTGGTGTCCCTTGTCAGAATATGTTACAAATATAACTTAAAGTTACAAAGAAATTTTCTGTTAATTTTATCCCTTCTTTCATTTTCATATTTCTATGAAATAGAATTTTCCTCATCAGTTGTAATTCAACAAATATATCATAAAATGAAGGAATACATGTATATAGTCTTTTCTCTAATAACAGTATTCAATCTTCTATGCAGATAGTATTTATTTGCTTCATTATTGCATTTCAAATAATTGTATGTTCTTCTTTTCCCCTAATCTTGTGTTTTAGTTCACTGTTTTGCTGCTGTGACCAAAAGGACTGAAAAAGAGAATGTAAAGGAGAAGTTTATTTGAGACTCACAGTTTCAGAGGTCTCAGTTCATAGATAGCCAATTTCACTACTCTGGACCCAAGTGAGGCAGAACCAAGGCAGAAGGATGAGACAGAGGAAAGTAGCTCAGGCCATGGCAACAGGAAGGAGAGAGAGAGAGAGAAAGAGAGAGAGAGAGAGAGAGAGAGAGAGAGAGAGAGAGAGAGAGAGAGAGCGAGAGAGCATTCAGCTCACCAGGAATAAAAATGTATACCTCAATGAACATCTTCTAGGACCTCCTTCTCCAGCCACATCCTACCTGCCTACAGTTACCTTCCAGTAAATCCACACCAGTGGATTAAACCAGTGTTAAAGTTCTCACTCTCATCATCTAATCATTTCACGTCTGATCTTTCTTGAATTGTCTCACATGAGCTTTTGGGAGACACCTCATATCTAAACTATAGCATCCTGCCTGTGTTTTCTAACACAAAACAAAAAGCAAACCAGTAAAATTTATAATGTTACTGTAATATAAATAAATATTCAACCTAAATAGGAAAAAGTACCTCTTAATGCTGCTGCACCAATCATTTCTACATGTCTCATGTTTCTTAAATATGATAACTGATAACACAATGTATAATGCAATTCTGAATAGCATTTACTTATGTTGACCCTACATAACCCCAGAATTGAAAACAGTTAAACAAAATGCAGTGTCTATGGTGAACATGTAACATTTTTGTTGGTCATTATTCCCTGAAAAATATAGCATAACAACTAATTATGTAGCATTTCCATTATATTAGATGTTATAGGTAACTTAGAGATCATTCAGAGTATCCATGAGGATTTGTATAGGTTGCGCACAAATTTATCAATTAGGTAAGAAAGTTGAGCATCCATGGAATTTAGTAACTGCGGGGATTTTTAGCACCAATCTCTAGCAGATATTGAGGGACAACTATATTTCTATTTCTATCTGAGTTCTATATTAGAGCTTTCTTAAAATTTTTCCGAGTGGCATTGGATAATCAATCATTTGCACAACTGCAATAGTAGTATGCCTATTATTTCATATCATTGGGCATACCTGGAATATTACTTCCACATTGTTAAATGCTATTGAAATAATTCTGCAAATCCCTACTGGACCATAAAATTGAATAAATGTTTAGATTAAATAGTTAATATGTAGAAATATATAGTAGTGACAAATATAGTTCCAAATTATTCTTTAGTAGTACTTGGGATTATTGGATTTTTATTTATCTGGGGTTTCTACAATTACTACTTAATGTTCCAATAGTCTTTAATTTGGTGATTGGCAATATATTAATTTATTAATCAATCTATTTATTTTACCACCACTAATCTTTAAACACATTTTTGGCATGAAACATTCTGAAGTTGTTTAATATTTGACTTGCTCCAGACAAAGGGAATCCATTTCTTCTGGAAAAAAAAAAAAAAAACTGATTTTTAAATTGGTATATAATAATTTTTTCAAAAATAAGTATAGGCAATAGGGATGTTCTTTTCAACAGGTGTATCATTTTTGTCAGGTTCATTAATAAAAAAGGTGGTAATATATTTTTTCCATTTTTTATTGTGGTAAAATATATGAAACAATTTACCATTTTAAACAATTCTAAGTGTACCGTTTAATATTATTAAGTGATCACAATTGTGTGTATCCATTAGTGTCATCCACCCCTACACTGCTTTCCATTTTCAAAACTAAAATTATTCTCCATTATGCAATATTTCCTATTTCCCCTGATTTTAGACATGGCATCAAGCATACTACTTTTTGTATCTATTATGTTGTCTATTTCTATAAGTGAAATCATACAGTAATTGTCTTTTTGTGACTGGCTCATTTCCTTTAGCATAATGTCAAGATTTATCCATACTGTGCCAGATGCAAGAATTGCCTTTCTTTTTAAGACTGATTCTTATCCATTGAACATATGAATGTGTGTATTTGTATATGTGTATATACATATCATATATAATTGTAGATATGTATACTTACATATTACATATTATATATTGCTTGTCTAAAGTTTATCCTGTTTGTACATATTAGCTATTGTGAATAATTCTCCTATAAACATAGGTGTACTACTATTCCTTTGAGCCTTGCTTTCAAATATTTTGGTTATATATTCAGAACATAATTCATAAGAATCCTATATTTTAAATTTTGAGGAAATGGCATACTTTCCTCACAGTAGCCATGACACTGTGCTTTCCTAACACTAGCACACAAAATTTCCTGTACTTCTCACACTTGCCAATGTTTGATATTTTCTGATTTTGCTTTAATTTTTTTCCTATATTATCCTGATGGTTATAAAATATCTTACTGTAGTTTTGTTTTGTATTTACTGAATGATTAGTGATGTTGAACATCTTCTAACGTGCTTGTTGGTCATTTGTATACCTTTGGGGAGGAAATATCTAAGTTTAATATAATTCAAATACTATACTAATATCTTTTCTAAATTCATATGTTGAAATCTAACCCACTACGTGATAACATTAGGAGCTGGACAACTCAAAGTGAATCAAGGACCTAGGTATTAGACCAGAGACTCTGCACCTATTAGAAGAAAAAGTAGGTGCAAATCTCTATCATGTCCACTTAGGAAACAAATTCCTCAACAAAACTCCTAAAGCACAAGAGGCAAATACAAGAATCAATAAATGGATGGTATTAACCTAAAAAGCTTCTTCACAGCAAAGGAAGCAGTTAAGAACATGAACAGAGAGCATACAGAATGGAAGAAAATCTTTGCTACCTGCACCTCAAATAAAGTATTAATCTCCAAAACATATAAAGAATGCAAAAACCTTAACACCAAAAAAAAAAAAAAAATCAATTAATGAACTAAGGAACTGAACAGACATTTTACAGAAGAAACATGATTAGTCAACAAACATATGAAAGAATGTTCAACATCTCTAGTACTTGGAGAATGAAAATCAAAGCTACATTGAGATTTCATTTCACTCCAGTCAGAATGGCAATTATTAAGAATACAAGTAAAAATAAATGTTGGTGAGGATGTGGGGAAAAGGTACACTCATACATTGCTGGTGGGAATGCAAATTGGTGCAACCATAAAGCAGTATGGAAATTTCTCAGAAAATTTGAAATGGAACTACCTTTGACCCAGTTGTCCCATGGCTTGGCATATACCCAAAGGACTTAAAATCAACATACTATAGTGATGCAGCTAAATTGTTGTTTATAGCAGCTCAATTCACAATAGCTAAACTATGGAACCAAACTAGGTGCCCTTCAACAGAGGAAAGGACAAAGAAAATGCACATATACACCATGGAAAATTACTCAGTCATACAGAAGAATGAAATAATGGTATTTGCTGATAAATGGATGGAAGTGAAGACTATCGTGCTAAGTAAAATAAGCCAGTCCCCAAAAACCAAAGGTCAAGTGTGTTCTCTAAATGAGGATGCTAACTCAAATAAGCCAGGTGGGAGGGAAGAAGTTCATTGGATTTGACAAAGGGGAACAAAGATAAGAGAGGGATGATGGGAATAGGAAAACAGTAGAATGAAACAATCATAATTTTCCTATATTCATATATGAATATATGACCAGTGTAAGTCCACATAATGCACAACCACAAAAATGGGAAGTTATATTCCATGTATGTTTGATATGTCAAAATGCATTCTACTGTCATGGATAATCAAAAAGAACAAATGAAAAATGGGGCCATCAGGAGACTCTTAGGTCATGTGAGATTTTCTCAGATACGCACAATTGCATTCTATTTATTATAATATGTACAACTGCTTATGAGTGTCCTGGTCTTTAATATCTACTTAGCCAAAAGTAGAAAATAGAAAAATGGTAGAAGAGATAGGTCACTGGCCCTTTCATTCTCTTGGAAGTAATTTCATCTGGAGGCAGAAGGGATTAGAAAAATGGGGTAAGATGCAAAAATCACCATCCTTTTCTTTGTCTCAACTGTGTGATCAGAAGCAGTAATCAGTAACACATTATGTGCTCCCAACATTTGGAAGACAGGGTCCTTTTTGTACACTCTCATTCCTTCAAGTTGTGTGCAGGTGGTTCCCAAAACACATGCACAGCACCCTACCTTTGGGGTGGAACAAGGATCATTAGTTGCTACTACATAACATGGTCTGAAATTGAATATGACCAACATGGATTCATTACCCAAGTCTTACCTTGGAGGCTGTGAGCGTATAATAGACTCAGAATTCCAAGGGTTGCATCAGACAAATTATTTCAGTCCCATAATTTTCAAGACAATCTGTGGCAAGACAGATTTTGTAGGTTTTTTTTTATTCTACCTTGATTTCAGAACTATCTCTTGGTGATATAATTTTTTAAAGGTTGTATTAATGTTGAACTTTTTGTGTTCAAAATCCAAAGTGAAGAATTGTTTTCTGAAGTTAGCCTTCATATTTTCATATTTTTTCTCTAACTTTTACTTCCTGGAATTAATATATTTGCTTATTTTTATCCTGCTATACAATAATGAACATTAAAAAGGAATCTAGCAGAGAAATAGTCAAACCATGAGTAAGGATTGAAATATTTCCAAATTAATCTCTGTCAATATTCATATTTTTATTTGAAGGAATAGTATGCATCTGTATCCATGTACAATCTTTGTTTCTTCATTATGTGAAATATGACAAAATTCAAAACAACTCAAATAGGGGAAAATAGAGTCATCAATTGTGTTGTATTCATTCAAAGTGATATGATACAGTGGTTACAATAATGGAGTACTCACATTTTCTATGTGAACAATTCTCAAAAAAAACCAATGTTGAACAAAAGAAGGGAGTGGCAGAATGAGAGATTATAATTGCATTTGAGTAAAACAAAAAGTACATTATTTCATATGATGTTTAAATATAATATTTATTTCTTTAATGAAAGTTTTATGGTTTAGATATATGATATCCCCCAAAAGTTGATGTGTGAGACAATGCAAGAAGAATGAGAGGTGTAATGAGAGTCAATCAGTGCATTAATTCCCTGACAGGCAGACAAGGCATGGCTGGAGTAGGTGGGTCACTGGGGGCATGACTCTGTGTATGTATTTTTCCAGCCAACCTTGGTCATTCTCAGCTTCTTGATGTAAATTTCTGATCTTCTTTCCTTTACCACATTCTTCCCCCACGCTGCCCTGCCTTAACTTAGGCCATGAGGAATGAGGTTGGCCGTCTATGGACTGAAACCTTTGAAACTGTGAGCACCAAACAAACTTTCCCTCTTCTAAAGGGAAAAGAGGGGGATAAAAAGACTTACCAGTGGGAAAAAGAAAGAAATATGAATAGAAAAAAGTATTGCTGGGCATAGTGGTGCATGCCTGTAATCTCAGCAGCCTGGGAGGCAACCCAGAAGGATCGCAAGTTCAAGGACAGCATCAGCAATTTAGCAAAACCCTAAGCAACTTAGTGAGATCCTGTCTCAAAAAAAAAAAAAAAAAAAAAAAAAGGAATGGGGGTGTAAATTATTGGTAAAATGCCCCTGAGTTCAATTCCAATAATAATGATAATAATAATATTCCTTGTGTATCCTATAGGTTATATATGCATAGGTAATGAAAGACAAATTCTTGGGAAAAGTGTAAATTAAGAAAAATGTAAAACATAAAATAATAAGTGTGAAGAAAACAAAACAACAAAGTAATTTTGAGATAAATTATATACAGATGCTTTGTAAAATGGAATTAACATATAATTACAAAAGTTAGTTCTCTTTTTTCCAAAAAAGCAAATATTAAATGTCTATGCTTAGAGACAGCAATAAAAAATGATACTATAAATTCAGCATGTAAAATTTTAAGTAGAAAGGTAAAAGATGCACATAAAAACATTTTAATGAAAATTCATGTCTCTATAGAAAAATATGACATAAAACATTGATCCAAAGCAAATCAGAAAACACACAATTTAATTACTATGATAGCAAAAGGAAAAATCATCAAAGTGTTGACATTTCCAAATTCAGCAGGCTAGTTAATTTCACATATGAACCCTATTAGATATGCAAGCTGCAGCCTTTGACAGTCCTTTTTAAACTGATACAGCCCATAAAGATCTCAAATCCTTGAATTAGACACAAAAATATGATAAAGTACATGCACAGAAAAAAAAATCTCATTTTAGATATGAAAATGAAATACTCAGTAAACTCTAGGAGAATGTTGCAATATATTAAAATAATTTTGTTTTTGCAAAAATTATAGGAAATTTAATATTAGTAATTCTAATCATATCATTTCAGGATTAAAACTGGTCTTGTCAGTGTTAAAGAGGCTTTCAATGAAATTCAATATTTATTCTTCACAAGAAAAAAAATTCATAGTGACACATTGAAATATCTTCCCTGGAAATCATAATAACAAATAAATTACACACCTATGCATTGTAACAGCATACACACATACAAACACACACAGTTTTAGAATGGTGGTATAATATTTTCTACAGCTTAAATTAAATTAAATTAAATGGTACTTCCAAACAAATGAGATTGTAAACGTGTATATGTGTATAAAATAGGAAAGGTTGGGAAATGGGCCATTAAGACACCAATAAGATTTTATTTCAATTTTATCTAAATACTGCTTGTTTGATTGCTTTTTACTATGTTCTTTTTTAACTTGCACCTAAGTTTCTTCTGTTTTTAAACATTACTACAGTACTAAAAGTGAGACAGCTTACAATAAAAATTAAAATGGCCATGTATACATTTCCTGACATACATAATAAAATTTCTTACAAATCTCTGATATTTGTACCAAACATTTTCTCATCTTTTCTAAATAATTTAAATAAGGATGTTTTTAACACTAGACATTAGTATGAAAATTTTTAGTGGACTTTAGGGGATTTGTTATGATTGATTAGACATGATATGATTAACATTCTAATGCTATTGATTAAATACTCTAATTCTTATTTACACCAGTTTAAATGAAAAACTGATTTGGATATGTATGAAAAATTGCTTCATTTTGGAGAACAATCAACATTCTTGTTTCCTAAGAAGTTTAGCTAAAACAAAGTCCAGTGATTCATGTTAGTAATAAATATTTAAAAAAGAAAAGTTTGTATTGAACTTTTATACATATAGAAGAAAGAAAATGAACTTCAAATAGTTAAACAGAAAGGCTTCAGAAAGCTAATTGTGACCCTAACTTCAGAATCATAGTACAAAGAATTTTAGATTTTTACTGGGCTCTTGACATCTAATATAATGCCTAGCAGCATGAAAGTATTGTACTGTCATTGAATCTTCAATATAAACTGTCAAAGATGAGAAGCTTCCTTGTACATTCTGGCCAGTGACCCTTCAATTGCAGGGGAATGACTGACTGACAACAGTTTTTCTATAATATCTTACAATACATTCTTTCTATTGTACATTTATCAAAACTACATGGAAACATTTCTAGAATCAAGTCTGAAGTTGCAGGTTATTTGAAATGGGATGCTGATAGTTAGAAATATAAGCTAGAAATTAATGCAGATTCTCTTTCATACTTACTTGATAAAAGTATGTATTTAATAAAGGAGCTCTATTAAAGGAAATGAATCACATAAAAATAAATCTCAAGCAGGTCTTTCCAACAGATATTCTTGGATGTGTTTCAGGTGAGTCCTTGAATCCTCGAATTTTGCATGTACAATTAGAAGCATATATTTATTGTTCTATGGAGAAATTTCATTAGTTTTCATCAGATTCTAAACTGCACAAGTCAGGTGGATGTTAATTATAAACAGTATTTATTAAGCTAAAAATTATTATGATGTTACAACAGGTCAAAATCCTTAAGAAATTGAACAAGGTGGGAGTACCACTGTATGGTTATCTTGTCTTCTGTAAAGTTACAGAAATTAGAAAAGTGTGGTCCCAAGACAAATGGAAAAATATATCCTCTAGGAACAAACAAAGCAATGTCTGAAAATGGAGCCACATTATATAAAGAACCATTTCATTTAGGGTCAAGTTGCAGAGCACTGGACAAAAGAGATCCGTCAATAAAAAGTGAAGGGTCAATTGTACATATATGGGTAAAAAATAAACTATCCCTAAACACAAATTTACATTCTGCAGACAAATTTAATTCCAGGTGTATTTTATATCTGAATATCACAGTTAAACCAAGAAAGGTTCTGCAAGTGAGCACAGAAGAATATCCTTTTATCCTTTGAGTAAGTAAGATTTCTTAAACCGAGCACAAAAAGTACAAAACATCAAAGAAAGGTAAAAGAAGAAGAGAAAAACTCGTTGACCCATGACCACTTTACTCTTTGGCCTGAAAATGTTCATCAAATTCTCATTTATAATTGTGATTTTACATTCTCAGTTCTCATTTTCTTCCTAGACTATTACATTTTGCTGTTGGTCCACATAATCTCCCTGAAATGATTTAAGAGGTCTATTGAACTTATCTCAAGTAAACAAGAATTATTTCCTGTCCTCATCTTTTACTAAGCAGCTTTCAATACATCTTGTATTCCAAAATGAAGCATTATTCTCTGAGTCCCATAACTCAACATGTTGTTGATATTATTATTTCATCATTGAACACTGTAAATCTCTTCACTTTATGAGCGGCCAAGTGAAATCTTTTCTGTAGTCAGCATACCTAGAGTGGAAGAAAGAAAAGAAAGAGAGGAAGGGAGGAAGAAAATAAAGAGGGGAGGAAGGGAGGGAGGGAGGAAGGGAGGGAGGAAGGAAGGAAGGAAGGAAGGAAGGAAGGAAGGAAGGAAGGAAGGAAGGAAGGAAGGAAGGAAGGAAATCTAAAAAATTCGCAGTATCTTTTGATGCTTCCTATTCCATGAATTCTTGTATCTAATCCATCTTCCATTCTTACCAGCTTAACACCCCATATATCATCTAACTTTTTTCATTCTCCATGGAAATAATTCTAGCCCAAGCCACAAACTCTCTGCCTAAAGGAATGGAATAACTTCCCCTGTGTTGTTACTATTTAAGTAATGCATTCAAATAATGTTCTACATGGTGCTACAGTGATTTTCACAAGTCTTACATCATATCTCTGCAACTCCTCCCCACCAAGGTTTCCACTTGGTGCTTTCAGATAGATATCCAAATCCCATAGCACATCCTCCAAGTATAAATCCGTATTTTATTCACTCAGCATTTTTACTTCAAAATTCTTTCACTCAGGTGGATGAGAAAGAAAGGCTCTTTATTGTCTATGCACCCTAGCATCTAGTGAAGAGACTTGAAATTTTGACAAATAGAATTAAGAATGAGGTTAGATAAATGAAATGAATGGGACTGTTACTGTGCCTTGATAAGTGGAAGATATGGTGATACCACTGAAGACTGCCACAGGACATTTATAGTATAGGCTCCAGATATAGACTACACTTACCTTTCAGGTTAGACTAGGCAAAGGATTAAACCATGGGAAGGAAGAGAGCATTTTAGTCTCAGTAAGCTTTCATTTGTAAATGTAAATTCTAAAAACTTTTTTTTAACTGTATGTTTCAACTAAGGCTGAAGCCTAAGATTTTAAACTCATAGCTTTATAGATGCCATATGGATCATAGGATTTAGATTTTTTTTTTTAAACTTTAATCAGGGCCAAGAAAGAACTCTCTTAGAGGCTCTACATTGGATTCATGTATCTGGTCCAATTTAAAAGAAAATAAACAAACAAACAAACAAAAAACACCATATGGTCACATGTTATCTCTGCATTTAATTTAAAACTAATCAGTGCTTTCAATTCCAGGAAATAACAACAATAAGAAAACAATAACAAAACAGTTGATGCTTCACCATTCATTGGTGAATGAATGCAGAACATTTTCTTAACAAACACATAAACAATACAAGCCCTTACTATTTCTGAGCAATTTATCAGGGCATGGTGGCATGTGTTCATGGTCCCAGTTACTTGGGAGGTTGAAGTGGAAAGGTTATTTAAACTCATGAGTTGAAGATGAATCTTAGTAACACAATAAGCCCAAAAGAAAGAAAGAAAGAAAGAAAGAAAGAAAGAAAGAAAGAAAGAAAGAAAGAAAGAAAGAAAGAAAGAAAGAAAGAAAGAAAGAAAGAAAGAAAGAAAGAAAGGAAAGGAAGGAAGGAAGGAAGCAGTTAAATTAAAATATGCTAGGTCAAAGACTAAGGAAAGTATAAATGTCTGTTTCTGGAACACTAAGAATTGACATCCGTTATGAATTATGACAAGGAAGAAAGGCACTCCTCTACAAGATTGTTATACTTTTTTTCAAGTAACTCTGCTATTTACATATCCTTATAGTCATTCATCTATCTTAGCCATTGAGTAAGTTACTACATATAGTAGAGCCCTATAGCAAATCCCTGTATATATATATACTTAGTAGCCAGGAAATGGACACTACATTATAGATGTATGTAGCAGAAATAGTAAGGCAGAAAGCCAGAAACCATTGGAGTACTATGGTAAACTTATTACCATATAATTTGAAACACAAATTGCATCTTACCAACCCAGCAACTCTAGCCAAAACAGGTAAAAAGGCAAAAATATTAGCAAATATTAACATGTGGTTGCTCCTTACCACTGACAGCAAAGTATTATAAGAAAGACGTTATAGGTATAATAACAACATGAATGAAAACTGAGTACTTAATAAGAAGTGGCTGGAAGAAATACAAAACCAAAGATTAAGGGCCTCATAAGTTTGAGTAGGGTTATCAGATAAAATATAGAATTCCCAGTTAAAATTGAATTACAGAGAAATAAATATTATTCTAATAGGAGAATGCTCTAGTTATCAAAAAGGGCATACTAAAACAATATCTTATTTAACAAAATTTAAATTGAACTGGACATACGAAATTTTTACTTGCTAAATCTTGCAGCACTGTTCACTGGATAAAAGATTCAACTACTCCTGGTTCTTACCTTTTAGCAATGACATTCATTACGAATTTTCAGACCAAAAAGTGGCATAGCTAAATAAAACCTAGGCCCTCAAACTTATACCAACAGGAAATAGATTTCTAAAGCTGCAGTACTCCTTCCAGAACATAAATTGAAACATTTCCTTCAAATGTGATCCCAGAGAATTAAGAAGAGGAAGTACTTTACAGAGACTGAATCTGGAGCCTTTAGCACAATGGTCAAGAAAGTTCCCTCCAGGGAGTAGACTTTGGTCTATTCAAGAAACTCTCTTAACTATCAGTTCAAGGTGACTTAACAGCTCATGCCCAGAGGATTTCATCAGTAGCTGCTGTTGAGGAGTATCTGCTGTGAATTTCCAGCCTTTTTAATTTCATGGTGCATTTTATTGTGTTTAATCTCTCCTTATTCTATCTTTGTATATTGTAATTGGCAGAAGGAGCGGCATCATAACTAACTTTGTTTTCATAAAGTTACAGAGCCACATGTAAACTAAATGGCTATGCGTACAGAAATATCCATCATGCACGGATCCTACATTGAGCTGAATGTAGCAACAAAGTGGACTTTGAGTTGTCAACATGAGGAAAATGGCTGGTTGTACTCTCTTTGTGAAATGAACCCTATGCTCAGATGTACCCGAAGCTACAAGCTGGCTCTCAAAATCTGTTCTCCTTTTCTTCATGGATGGGCTATGTTTTCTAGACTTGCACTCAAATCTAGATGCACTCATAAATTCTTTACAGCATGATGTAAACATAAGGAATGTGTAAACTTTCCAAGTCAGGCCTGACCCAAGAGCCTTCCCCATGTCCTCCTCTTCTTTCTTCTGTTTTAGTCAACTTTTGTATCACTGTGACCAAAAGAACTGACAAGGAGAATGTAAAACAGAAAAAGTTTATTTTGGCTCATAGTTTCAGAGTTCAGTCCATGATTCACTGACTCCATAGGTCTGGGCCCAAGTTTAGGCAGAACATCACAGTGGAAAGGCATGGTGCAAAGGGTGGGAGTTGGGGAGCAGCTCAGAATATGGCAAATAGGAAGGAGAGTGAACTGTGCTTTCCAGGGACAAAATATAAGACTGAAAGGCATGCCACCAATGCCACACTTTCTCTATCTATATCCTATCTGCCCTCAGTTACCACTCAGTTAGTCCATATCAGTGGATTAAGCCACCAATTAGTTCATAACGCTCATAGTCTAATCATTTCACTTCTGAAAATTCTTGCATTATGACACTTGGGATTTGGGGGCATATCACATATCTAAATCATAACATCTTCCACTTCCAATTGGCTGGAAGTTTCCTAGGAAACCAGTTGATAAAGGTAGCTGAACTACTTCAGTCTGGTTCCATAGACTAGTGAAGCCAATCTAGATCATCACCCTGTAACTTTCAATGAATGGGAATTAATTTTATGTTCTATAAATCATTGAATTAGTGTTAAAGCCTTGTACTGTGGAAAGTAGCACAAGATATCAAACCTATTCACTATTTGTCATGTTTACATATGGAAAAATTATGAAAAGAGTAAAACCTCTGCCCTTTCTATTCCTAATCGGGAGTTCGGGAGAGAAAACCAAATATATCCACCTCACATCTCCCTTTCACTGCTTTTTGTCTATACGCCTGCCTGAGAGAGAATACCCACAGGTGTGGTCTGTAGCTCAGTACATTAGCCATTAAATTCTGCAGTTTAGGTGTAGAATAAATTCAGGTGAATGTTACCAAGAATTATAACTGCGTACTCAAAAATAATTTTATTATTAAAACCTTGATATTATATGACCTCCATTTATGTGACTAGATTGGCTAGTATTCATATGACATTGAATTTGGGTAGAGAAGTTCCATGTGCTATTTCTTAACACCTTCAAGAATAGTCTAAAATTAAAATATGACAAAACTTAAGATTTATAGCATTAAACTTTCTATGTATTTTTACTAACGTAAGCAGGTGAACGTGCAATTTGTTTTTTCTTTTCTTCTTTTTCCTTTTGATCTGCCAATTTTTCCTCCCCTAATCTTCAAGTAGCACTTAATTGAATGAAATAAAAGGATGGCAGAATTCATAGATAAGTTCTATTTTTGAAATGCACTAGACCAAAGACATAGTTCTCTATCTTTCACAAAATCAAAATGAAATTGCAAGTAGATTATCCCCAGGTGTTTCTGATTCTCATCCACTTGCCCATGTGAATAGACATCCAATAAAATGGTTCTATTAAGTATTGTAATATCATGGATAGGTTGGCACAGTAGATTATGACATAAACACCATTAAGAAACCACTACAAATGTAGTCAATTTAAAGAGCAAGAGGGAATTACACTTTTAAACAAGATAGAATTTCCATTCTTATTTATCAATGTAATCAGTGCTATATGCTCCTAATATAATGCCAGAGATTTGCTTATTTTTATGCTTGGGGATATATATAAAATAATATCTAGGAAAAATATACCTATATAAAATTGTGATGGGTGCACAGTCTCTGATCCTATTTGTCCAATTTTAGCTAAAATTAAAATTGTTGTGGGTTTTATTAACCTGATAAATTTTACATGAATAGATGAAATGCAATAAGAAATAAGTGAAGGAGGATAAGTTAAACTGGCAGAGACTATTTACTATCCATTTTTTTTCCCAACAAACCATCTCTGAGTCTATTTTCCATAGAGCAAATACAACTAATATTTAAGAATCAAATTATGTAGATAATAGCCTCCAACGTAAATTTTAAAACTTGCAACAAATTACCACATGTATGAAGAAGAAAATAAAAATCAGAAAGAGAAACAGAAAAAAAAAACAGTTTTTCTAACTCATAGACCAAATTCTGTATTTCTCATGCTTACTGCCATTCAAAAGGAACTAAAATCTTTCTTACTATTTATACTTCGAGAGCATACAGATAAAAAGCATAGTGGTAAAGTCAATCAAGATATCTAGATTTGGAGTGAAAGCAATATTTGTTTTGTAATTCTAATCAAAATAAATAATCTATCCAAGACCATAAACCCGCTAATCTGACATTCAAAGACAGAAAATAATCACCAAGCAGGACTTTGATGATACTAAATAAATGACTAATGAAGTTAAAGTGCAACAACAAGAAAATTACCTTAAAAAATAAAACATATCATTGTTTTGGTTTTGTTAATTTTGTGCAAACTTCCAGAAGTAAAGGATGGCTATGTGAAAGTCAGACTATATCTTAGAGTCTGAAAAACAGAACAGCTTGTCCAGTGCCATTAATGGTCAAGAATTTGCATTATTAAATAGAAAATATATCATGGAAGGGTTTATCTAACTCAAATCATGAAATTCTCTCTGTAGATTCCTTATCCTTATTGAGTCCTATTTCAAAATATTTTATCTAATTGTAAAGAAAATATGTCTATACCAAAAAGAAAGGAGGAAAGAAAAATGTTTATCATGCAGATTAAGCAGTAAATAACAAACTCCAGGTGACATCCACAGTTTTTCACAAGTCAAAACAAAATATTTCAGCTTATTTACACCAGTTTTTTTTCTACAATTGTGTCAAAGAAAATGGTGACGACATTTGCATTTAGCAGCTTGTGAAAATTGAACAATGACTGCGCTAGTAAATACATTGTCTTCTTCAGTGAGATTATTTACTTCTTTGACAGTTTCACTGTTGATGAGGACATGAGAAATTACTTTTACTGCAGGCTGTATGATATGTGGAATTTTTATCAGATGGCTGTTATTAAGCATTGTTTAAATGAAAAGTGACACAGTCTCCTTTAATGGGCCGAATGTTCAAAAGATTAGCAAACAAAAAAACCTTCCAGCATGAGCTGAATCTTTATGACTTTTTTCTTGGCACATTGCCATAGTATGAAAGTTTTAGATGATTTTAAGAAGTACCTGGAGTGATCTTAATTCCCAATTCTCCTAGGAAGCTCCAAAAAATACTAAGTGTTTTCTTTGGCTTCTTAGGAGACTTCATTTCTTTCTTTGAACCTTATCAATCTTAACTGTCTCTGGAAACACACAGTTTACACCAATAAATACTTTTCAACATAAGTTAAAGAAGAAAGAGTGATAAGAACAAAAGTAATAATGCTATCCTGATGAAAAATCTAGACTGAAGGAAATACTGTTTTCCAAGTAAACAACATTTATAATTTATTTACAACTATGACAGAATTTCTTGTGTGACCTTGAAAAAACTTTACATTGTGAAATAAGAAATATTTATTGCATTGAAAGCTGTAGATGCAACTAAGAGTGTGTATATAATAAATACATACATATAACTAAAATATATATAAATTAGTGCATTAAAATTATATTATAAAATTCTTGTAGTCATATACTATTATTCAATAATGAATGTCTATTATAGATAGAAAAATATCTAAATAAGTACATATGCAAAAGAAAAATAGGCTAGGTATAGGGTCCTGTAGAAGCAAGTCACAGAAATAGCACTGTTTTAAATGTCTTATTCTAAGCCTTTCCAATATCTGGAGTGAGAAATTAAGCATATACACTTTTTCTTCACCATCTTTCATAATTGGTAACTTTGAACTACACCAATAAATAGAATTTCATGGTAATACTCTTAGTTTAAAACTTCTTCAATATAAGACCTGAAATACAAAACTACCAGAAGAAAACTTAGTGGATGCATATCAAGACATTGGGGTGGGGCAAGTATTTTTTGAACAAGATCTTAAAAGCCTAGAGAGCAAGATGAAAAATTACATCAAACAAAAAAGTTACTATACAACAAAGGGAAAAATCAGCAGAGTGAATAGGCAACCTACATAATGGGATAAAATATACTCAAACTATATATCTGACAGGTTTGATATCCAGGCCATGTTAAGAATTCCAAAATCTGAGTAGCAAAATACCAAAGGAAGAGATTTTTAAATAGGCAATGAATGTAACCAGACATTTCTCAAAAGAAGACATACAAATGGCCAGCAGATATATGAACAACTGCACAATGTCACTATCAGGGAATTACAAATTAAAACTACAATAATGTATATTCTCACTCTAGTAAAAATGAATCTTATCAAAAAGATGAATGACAGCAAGTGTTGGTGAGAATGTCGAGAAAAGAAACCAACTGTACATGTTGGTGGTAATGTAAGTTAATACAGCTGCTGTGGAAAACTGTTTAGGGATTCCTCAATAAGTAAAAGTAAAACTCCTTTCTATTTCACCAATCCTACAACTGAGTACAAATATCAAAAGAAAGGGACTCAGTATGTCAGAGTAGGTACCTGCACTCTAATTTATTCTGGTACTACTACTCGTAGTAGCCAGGAAATGGAAACAATGTGTCCATCAAGGGGAGGATACATAATTAAAATGTGGTGCATATATACAAGTGAATACTATTCAACACTAAAATGAATAAGATTCTGTCATTTTCCACATCATGGGTGGAAACAGAGATCATCATGTTAAGTGAACAAGGCACAGAAAGTCAAATACCACATGATGTTACTTACTTACAATCTGAAAATGTTGATGTTGTTGAAGTTGAGAGTAGAATGGTGATTACCAGATTCTGGGAGAAGTAAGAGGGGTGGAAGTATGGGAAAAATTTATCAATGGGTATGAAGCTATAGTTGAATAGAAGCAAGAAGTTCTGGTGTGCTACTGTAAAGTAGGATGACTATGGATGATATAAATATGTTGTTCACTTCAAAAAGTTAGAATGAAGTATTTTGAAAGTTTTTTTCCCATAATGAAATGAAAATGTTTGAAGAGATATATATGTTTAACCTCACTTAAAGATTATACAATGCTTTTGTGGATTGAAATACCACATTATTCTATTAATATATGCAATATTTGTTATGTGTCAACTAAGAAATAATGTAAACATAAATAAACAAAATGTTCTTAACATGTAGCATTTATTGCTATATTCCTATTTCCAGGGTAATAATAGTATTATTATTGAGTGACAGGAACTCAGCCTGTTAATCACATAAGTTATCTACATTTTCTCCTTCTAACCACTTAAGTCATAAACCAATGTAATCAATTGAAATTATACTTTATTAGTCTTCTACTCCTTATCCATTTGGCTAACTTTAACATAAATAGTCACTCAAATTTTTTTTGACAAATACCTTTACCCTTTTCCTGAAGCATGACAATATAACTATCTGTTCTTTGTTCATGTACTTTCATTCTTTCTTTTTTTTTTTTTGGCTTTTTTACTTTGCTTCTATGATCCAAATTACCTTATGTCTCTTCCTCAAGTTTTCTCTAGTCTATCTTCTCCACCCAAACTTTTAGTTGGAATTTGTCAAGATATTGTACTTTGTCTCTTTACACTTTTATATACTTTTTCTAGTTTTCCTCACCCACTTTATAACTTGGGTCAATGGTAAACTGTGAAACAAGTCATGTAAAAATTATCAAACCTCTGAGATAACTAACTCAAAATTCATAATCTCCAAATATAACTTTCTATCCCATGAAACCTTGATTTTAAAAGAAATATTCTTTTTTTTTTTTTTTTTACAGACTGCAGTTTGATTCATTGTACACAAATGGGGCACATCATTTCATTTTGAATCTACAGGATATTGATTCCTTTACCATGTTTGTTTTTTGTATATGAATAATGGACATACATAGCAAGTTACACAATTGAACTTTTGACCTGAAATTTCATGAATTTAGTATTTTCAACATAGATCTCATGACTTTTTCCCTCCTGTATCAAAATATTTGCATCTACTGTAACATATTTATACCAGATTGAAAAATATGCAGGACCAACTAGTAAATCTGAGATCTCATACTAAGGATCTCAATGCACAGTACATTTTCTATTCCTATAATTTCTGTATATTAAACACTGTTATTTCTATATACCTAGACTTGCAATAAACTTAAATAAAACAATGAAATTGAACTTCTATAGAAATTAAATGAGATTTGTGTATCAAAACTTTTTCCCATGGCTCATTTCAATACATCATTGATACAGTAAGTAAAGTCTTAATGTACAAAATATATAAAGTCATTTAACTATCTAAAGCAAATTTCTCCCTACCAGGAAGGCCAACAAGAATTTGTATCATGTGGCTTTAACCAACCACATCAGTCACGCACCATTAATGTATCAAGCTAATCACAATGCATATGTTTACATTTCTTATGATGGCTTTGTTCTTGCCCATGTTCACATGCCATTTTTTCTTGCCCATGTTCACATGCCATTTTTTATCCCAGGAATCTCATTCCTTACCTATTCTGCCCCCAACACTAAACTGAATATGTTTAATGCTCCTTACACTGGAATTCTTCCCTTGTTATCATGTCTATGTAATATCTCAGAACATACAAATTGATCTTATGTTTGACACATATATTTAACATTCTTTTATATTTTTCCATTTCCGTTAAAATAAATTCCAAGTAATTTTAAAGAACCTGTACTGTGGGAAGCCATGAATGAACTGGGAGCATGTCTGAGCCATCTCTGAAGGGGAGGTAGGTTCCTTGGAGAACTCTCCGTGTAATCTCACTAATCTGAGACAGCTTTGTTACCTTGGCAGACATCCTGCTGGAAGATAATTCTGTGATACTGTGGAATTTATTGACTCAGATGGCCCTAGGTTCAAACACAACTCCTCTAAGTTAGAGAGAGATACCTGTGCCCCAACTAGCCTTGTGGCTCCAACTGCCTGGAGGAGGAAAAATTACTAGGCAAGTGATAAGTCCCCAGTCAGGTCAACTTCCACACCGCCTTTGGCTTCTTGTTTGCCTTGAAAAACCTCTCCTCACAATAAACTCCTTTAGTGCGTTCCTCTATAAGTAAGAAGTTCTCGGGCTTTTTCCCTTTGTTAGGATCAGACCCATAAGTCTCTTCCACCTGTCAAGTGACTGCTTTAAAAAATGTCTTCTGTGTTATTTGCTTTATTTCTACATATTGCTTTTCCAGCCTTTTATTTCCAGCTGACCCACATCTCTGAGGGTTACTTATTTCCTCCTGATGTAGGCCGTGTGTAAGACTGTATTAAGTATGCATTGCTCATGATAGATATGAGCAACATCTACTTAATAACATATTTGTTTATGCATGCCTACACATGCTTATGCATGCCTACACATGAGTGAAAATGAGTAACTGTAATGAAAAAAGGAATAGGAGGAGATAATATCACTTTGTTATTACAAATGTCTTACATTTTCACCAAGCAACATAGTGTTGTTTGAAAATATACTTGGATTGGTTGTGAATGTAATTTGCAAACTCTAAGGTGACCTTTAGAAAATGCTAATAGTTGCTTGCTGTAGCACATACCTGTAATCCCAGCGGCTAAGGAGGTTGAGGCCAGAGAATTATAAGTTCAAAGCCAGCCTCATCAACTTAGTGAGACTCTCAGTCACTTGGTGAGATCCTGCCACAAAATAATAAATAAAAAAGGAGCTGGGGATGTGGTTCAGTGGTTAAGTGCCCCTGGGTTCAATTCTTGATATCTAAATAAATAAATAGACAAACTAGCTGAACAATACAGAATATCTGGAAAGTAAATGACACACTTAAAAGTAACTCATAAGCACAAGAAAAAAATTTCAAAAAATAAAAATAAAAACAAATTTTGAACTAAATGAAAATAAAGTTACAATTTGAAAAATATGCGGTTTATAGTGAAAACTTTCTGAAGGAAAAATTAAACAATTGAATATTAGGAAAACATACCTAAAATACGTAATCTCACCTTCTAGGAAGCTAGAAAAAATTGCAAATCAAATCCAAAATAAGCAGAAGAAAAGAGTAATAAAGCTTAGAATCAATAAATTTAGAAACTAAATCAGTTGAGAAAATCAACAAAACTAAAACCCGATTCTTTGAAAAGTTTTTCTTTGAAAAGTAATGTTGTCAGTCAAACTAGGAAAAAGCAAAAGAAAACAAATTATGAATATTACAAATGTAAATGGGGGCACCACTGCAGCTCCCATAGATATTTAAAATAAAATCCAAGAATACCATGGGGCACTTTATGCCCATATATTTGGCAACCTAGATAAAAAGGATTAGATTTCTTAAAAGAGACAATCCACCAAAATTCACACAGGAAGAGATAAGGAATCTGAATAAGACTGTAGTTATTAACGATATCAAATCACTGTATAATAACCTTCATAAACTGAAAACATTCAGCCCAGATGTGTTCATCATTTAATTTTGCACAAATATTTAAAGAAGTAATTATAACAATTATCTTCCTTCTCTTTTGAAATATAATATCTGAGGATTATTTTCTCACTCATTCTGTAAGGTTATCAGTACTCTAATGCCAAAACCAGAGAAAGACTTAACAAGAATACAGAACTACAGAGTAATTCCTCTAATGACCATAGTGAAAGAAATTATCAATGAAATATTAGGCATTTGCATCTAAATATAGTTAAAATGATTATGTACCATGATCAAGTGTGATTTATCCCTGGTACATATGACACTTTGGCATCAGAAAATGAATTAATAGACATCAATAGTCTTATATAGTAAAACACATAATAGATGTGAAAAATTAAATTTTTTATGATAAAAATTCTTCTTTACTTAGGTAAAGAAGCTTCCTCAACCAGATATCCTATAGCTGGCATTATATTACTGGGAGAGAAACTATAGTTTTCCCCAAAAGATCAGGAACAAAACAAGGGTATCTACTCTCACCATTGCTTTTCAACAAAGTACTGAAAGTCCTAGCTAATACTATAAGACAATAAATGGAAATAAGATGTACACAGATTGAAAGAAAGAAAACTGTTTTATTCACAGATGATATAATTGTCTATGTCATAGAAAAGAGCTTAAAGATAAACTTTCAAATTAATTAGTGATAATAGGAAGACTGTGGGAGACAAGTTTCATGTACAATAGTCGACAGTTTTCCAATGCAATGAAAAAAAACAATTGGAAATTTTAAGAATGTAATACAATTTATATTGGCACATTCCTAAAATGTCAGGGGCGGGCTCTGAGGGCCCCAGAGCCGCACCGTGGCCTGATCTCTAAGATGGTGCCTGGCAGCTTGCCAGACATAGCTGCACTCATATACAAGTTTTAGGAAGTAACTCTGGTTGGCTGTTGTACATGAGGCGATCCTGGTATCTGCCTGGAGACTGTTCCTTGATAGGCTGACTTTCCTGGTAGTCTACTCTCTGATAGGCTGATGTTCTCAATATAAGTCGGAGACTTGTGGAATAAAGCCCTTTTGGTTCCTGTGATCAAAAAAAGCATACACGTTGTGATTGTCCCCGTGGGCGGTGGGCGATCATACTAAAACATTTATAAATGTCAATAATAAGTACAAGAGCTATAGGAGAAAACCACCAAATTCTAATGAAGAAATAATAGAACTAAATAAATGGTGAAATATTCCATGTTCATGGATATAAAGACTCAATACCAAGATATAGTTGTTTGTTATATACGAAAAAAAATGTTCAACATCTATAGCAATTGGAGAAATGCAAATTAAAACTACACTGAGATTTCATCTCACTCCAGTCAGAATGGCAATTATCAAGAATACATAACAATAAATGTTGGTGAGGATGTGTTGAAAAACGTACACTCATACATTGCTGGTGGGACTACAAATTGGTACAACCACTATGGAAAATAGTATGAAGGTTCCTCAGAAAACTTGGAATGGTACCACCATTTGACCTAGTTATTCTACTCCTCGGCTTAAAGGATGTAAAATCAGCATATTATAGTGGCACAGTCACATCAAAGTTTATAGCAGCTCAACTCACAATAGCTAAGTTAACCAAACTAGGTATCCTTCAACAAATGAATGGATAAAGAAAATGTGGTATATACACACAATGGAATATTACTCAGCCATAAAGAAGAAAGAAATGTCATTTGCTGGTAAATGAATGAAACTAGAGAATATCATGCTAAGTGAAATAAGCCAAACCCAAAAAATCCAGGACTGAATATTCTCTCCGACTTGTGGATGGTAAACAAAAACAATGGAGTTTGGAAAGGGGAATAATAGAAATCCATTGAAATAGACAAAGGGAAATGAAGCGAAGGGAGGAAGAAGGGGAATAGGAAAGACAGTAGAATGAATTGGACAAAATTTTCTTAGCCTTGTATTTGAATACATGACCAGGGTAACTCTGCATCATGTACAACCACAAGAGTGAGATCTTAAATAGCATGTTATACTCTGTGTAGATATAATTTGCCAAAATACATTCCACTGTCATGTATACCTAAAAAGAACAAATAAAAATTTAAAAAAGTTAATAAAATGAATGCAGAGCTCTGAAATACAATAAGAAAACAATTTAAAAATGGGACAAAGACCTCTGAGAGAAGTTCACCAAAAAGATACATACATGGAAAATATACATATCTAAATAGTATACATCGTAGTTCATCAGGGTAATGCAGATTAAAACAATAATAAGATACTTCTACACATCTGTTAGAATGACAAAAATAAAGAACACAAACCACCAAATTGTGATGATGATGTGAAATAGCAGAAAATCTCATTCATTATTGGCAAGGATGCTTGGAGACAAGTTTGATACATTCTTGCAAAACTAACAATTATATTTGATTTTTATCCAGAGTAACTGTAAATTATGTCTACACAAAAATGGACCTCAGAATGTATAGTAGCTATATTCATGATTGATGAAATTGGCAACAACCAAGATATCCTTAAGCATGTGAATGGATGGCCTGAACTCTGTCTAGACAGTGTGGTTTTATGTAGTGCTAAAAAGAAATAGGTGATGATATGGTATGCATATATCATAAATGCATATTGCCAAATGAAAGAAGAAAACAAAATTCCATGAAATCTGGAAAAGCCAAACTATTGAAGCAGTAAAAACTCCTTGGTTTCCAAAAACTAAAGGAAAGACAGGTATGAATAGAGGGAGCATAGATAACTTTTTAGGTCAATGTTACTACTATTATGATATAATGCTGTTATATTATGCATTTGTTCAAACCCATAAAACATGATACTAAACATAAACTTTAATAGAAATCATGATCTTTGAGTGATAATGATGCGTTGATGTAGGTTTTCCAATTGTAACAAGTACACCACTCTGGTAGGGAATGTAGATGATAGGAAGTATATATATGTGGAAGAATCAAGGGGTAGAGGAAACCTTTGTACATTCCGCTCAATTTTATGTGTATGTGTGAACATAAAACTGTCCTTAAAATCTCTTAGACAAAGTTCAGAGATTACAGCAGCAGTATCCATGCAATCTGACTTTGAAGTGAAATTGTTTGCATCCTGAGGCTGCACACCTTGGTTCAACTACTGATGTGCCTGCATGTTTGGGCGCCAAAAACCCACACCTTAGAACTTCAGTTTCTCAAGGCCTAGAAATCAACTAGAAAGTAAGTCTTTGATACCGGCAAATGTTTTCTATCTTTCTTTCTTGGTTTTTATTTTAAAATACCTTCCTTTTCACTTTATAAGAGGATAGTTCTCTTATGTTTCAGAAAGAGAACAAGTAAAACAGGAGAGAAGTGGAGAATACAATGGTTTAAGGGCACTGATGTTGACAAGTTATGACTTTACTTACACACTATGAATTTCCTTAGTTGTTAAATGGGAATAATGAAAACAGTCACTTTAAGTGATCATGGTAAAGCTGAATGAGTTTTATGAAAGTGAGCCTAAACCAGTGCCTGGTACTGAGAACTACCAAACAGTTGGGTTTTAAACAACAAAATAAATATAAAAGGAACAGATACGTAACATAGAAGTCATTTTATAAGTGAACTAATGATGTCCTCAAAACTCTTTATTTTTACATTGAACATATCTAATCCTATGAGTCTTTTATCATAGAAGAGTGTTTTAAAAGTCTGAAATAGCTTGCCTCTCCTCAATACACATTTGTATGTATTTCATAACTTAAAATACAAGTTCTTAAATGGAAAATGAAAACCTTTAGGTAGATGTAGACTGAATAGAGTGTGAATGATAGCATTATTTTTAATTCTTCCTTTTTACATTAATTTCTTCATTTGACGTGTATATTGAGACCCCATTATATTCTAAGCACCTAGTTTGGGTGTTAAAGGTACAAAGATAAATTGGAATAAGCCACCCCACTTAAACAGTTCATTTTCTTCCTGGAAATTTTTCTGATAACTCTTGACTTTACAAAGTCAAAGAATAAACCTTGTTTAATATAGAACTTCAGGTTCAGAGTTAAAGAACTCTAAATTGTCTTAAAAAATAGTCTTAGAGAATAGCAATGGAAGATGAGGTTTACTAAGGTAAAAGAGGATTCTGAGATATTTCTATATAAACTGATATTGAATCCGACTTTACATTCTAGATTCTAGATGACAACCATTAGCATTATTGGTTATTAAAGGTTTCTATGATAAATATCTTTTGGGCTTGAAGTTGGTAAGTTATTTGAAACAATTTATTTTGTTTAAAGATTGTCTTCTTAGGCTGACCATAGGCATGGATCATCTTCTCTTTCTTGCTATAACTGCCTGGAGAAAGAAGGTAATATATTCAACATAATAGTAAGATGTTTATCATTGATGTCAAATCATTCCCATCCATTACATTTACAGAGATGAAAGCAAAAGGACAAATTGTGTGTTATATAACCATTAAAACAGGCTCTTCCTTCTTCCTTGTATGATTATACCTTCATTCAAATAAAATAGAAAAATTAAATGAAAAATTATATTTTATGACTAAGTATCAGAAAAATACCAGAGACTATTTATTACTGATATTTCAAGGTTGATTTTTTTTTTCATGGGTGGAACAGGTACACTTGGAAAAATAGCAAAAATAATGATAACCAATAAATTACTTTGCAATTATTCTGTAATATTTAATTTATTTTCATAGTAGCAAAATCTCGTTTGGTTTAATAACAATTTTATGGATATTGAGGTCTATCAATAGTAACATTGAAGAATGAAAATAATTGTATTTGAATGGACAATATGTATACATCACTCCAGAAAATATTAAGATATGTGTAAAATTCAAACATTTTACTTGAATAGCACACAAATTTTAAAAATAGCACAAAAATTAAGAAAAAACATTGTAGTTAAAAATATTAGAATTTCAAACTTAAAAGGAGATGACACTCTTTTGCAAAATAAAATTAAGTGTTTCAGTCAGCTTTTTCACTGCTGTGACTAAAAGATCTGAGCAGAACAATTTTAAAGGAGAAAAAGTTGATTTGAGGACTCACAGTTTCAGAGGTCTTAGTCCATAGAAGGCCGCTCCATTCCTCAGGACTCAAGGTGAGGCAGAACATCATGGTGGAAGAGCTGCAGAGGGAAGAAGCTAACATGATCAGGAAACAGAGAGAAAGGTTCCACTCTCTAGATACCACATATATACTCCATAGTACACCCCAATTCCCACCTCCTCCAGCTACACCTTACCACTTCAATTAATCCCATTAGGGATTAAATCACTGATTGGGTTAAGACTCTTATAACCCAATCATTTCTCCTCTGAACCTTCCTGCATTGTCTCACATGTTGAGTTTTTTGGGGATGCCTCACATTCAAATCATAACATTAAGTTTTAGTAAAAGTATAACTGGTCAAAATTCTACTGGTCAATTTCACCTTATATCATAGAATACACATATATCATCTTGATGTACAATCACAATGTGATTATTGAATATGGAGGTATGTTTTCAATCACCACATGCAATTATTTTGAATACCCTGTGTTTCAGAATCATCACTGGATCCTGAAATTGAAATGAAAGTGAAGAAAGGAAAAAGGTCACTCCACATTACTGGGTAATGATACCTGGTTATGTTGGAATTCAATGCATTCATGCTGAGAAAAAGGATTTGACAAGTTAATTAATTTGTCTTTTCTCTTACCTTAATGTTTCTTCTGCTCAAATTGTCTTCACACTCCACTGAAGTGCATTTTGTAATATAGGCAGCAGCACAATGCACAAATGTTCTCAATGTTGAGACATCCTTCGTTTCAAAGACTGATGTGGTAAAGTGTTACCCCAATTCCAAAAAGGCATTTCTCACAGTAGCAGGCATTTAGGGTTATGGTCCCCAGAGCCATGCTGAATACTGAATTCCAAGTGATTCAATTATGAAGTTTTTTTTTTTTTTTTTTTTTCTCTCTATGGTTCTAAATCAAGAGATCCTTAATGCTCTGGTCAAAATCAGAAGCCTCTAAAACCCTGTAATAAAAAAGACACCCACTGATGTATATATGGGTTCCTTAAAAGCAAATCAGAGATATAGTTATTCAGTTTTTATGAATGAACAAATGTACTTAGAAGTAGTAAAATCACAGATGAGTTGTAAAGGGTGGATAGTGAAATATCTTAAGGAATTACGCATGTTCTTAGGCATATGTGCATAGGATGCCTAAGGATCTTATCAACAAGCTACATAACTTGAACTTCAATATTTAGATTTGAAGGAAGATGGATTTGTATTTTTTTTTTTTTTTTAGTGGAGGAAAAAAATAATTATTTTTAGAAGGACGATTGCCTGTAATGGAAGTCTGAAGAAAAGCAAATCTGGATAATGATGAAGACCTCAGAGGCAATTGAAAAAGTTTAGTTAAGAAAATTTATATTCATTTACTGGAAGATGAGAGCAGCAAAGTGCTAGACTCTGAGACTCCACTCAGGACTGCTTTCCCAGAGGCTAGGGCATTCTTATCCCAAAGGAGGCAGCTTGAAGTGCTTTCCCTGTGGACTGGTGTGCATGTCATGGAGAGTGTGTACTCATGATTTAGCTGATTCTTTGATGCTGTTCCCTCAAGACAACTATACAGTAGCTAGAAGGTAATCATTCCCTGTCTCTCCAATATTGGGAGTTTGGACTCTGAAAAAGCTCACTGATAGAAAGTTTACTGTTAAGACTTAGTGGGGAAAGAAGACAGGGTGGGAGGGTGGATGGAAGTCATGAGTGAACAGAGCAAAGCCATTCAAATAAACAAAAAAGCAACACACACACCCGAAAAGAAAGATACTCTTAAACTAAAGCAATTTCAAAGGTATTGGAGAATCGGCACATATTTGAAACCATATATAGAACAGTAGACAAACTGCAATTTACATCCTCATAAGTACTTTTAAGAGCTACATTATATTACTTAAATAGTTGATCTAACAGTAAGCTAAATTTTGTTTACTATAAGAGATTTACAGATGCTATATTTGAATTGTGATAAATATAACTGTGACCACTGATAATTTTATGGATTATGCCTTAGACTGTAAGTACTCAAAATAAAATATTTAAAAAAGACAAATAAGAGTCCAACCTTTGAAGTTTAAAGATAACCAAACTGAGTATACAGAACTGAATAAATTAGAAGCCAATCATAATCATAAAAAGTACAACCACAAATGCCACAATCCTAAATTTTGAAATACTGAAAGATAAAATTCCCAAGAGTCTGAAATCTCTAAAACCTAAAAATTCTGAAAATCAGAATCCCCAAATTATAAAATTCTTAATTTTGAAATTTTTAAAAGCTGTAGTTTCCATTAAAAGGGATATGTTTCAGGGGTAGAAAGCCCAATTCTGGGGATGGAATTGGTCATATGATACAGCAACAGTGGAAATATCAGTAAAAAAATCTATCATTTGTCTGAATAGGCACTGAACTTGGGCATAAAAACCTTGAAACTTCCTCAGTATATGAAAACGTGTTCTTTTTGTACATTTGTATTGGTGAAAGACAAAATTCCTCAGAAGCTCATTGAGTGACTGTATGTGTAGAGATGCTATATTGAAGTTTTTACTCAGTCTTATCAAAAGTCTTATTTGTTTGACACTGAGTTTCAGGTGTCCATAATTATGAGGCTAGGTGTACACAATTACTAAGCACAATGATTTGATTTCATATATGTTGCTTTATGATGTACTTCTTTATAAATATGTCTCATTTGCTCATAAATATTATACCCTTATGATTGTCAGAACAGTACCAAGTGTTTATGTTTTGTGCTTATAAAATGTGTTATTATTGCCTACTTTATTATATAAAGTGAACTATAGTCCACACAGTTATGTTTCTCAAATCAATTGCCTTTTAAAAATGTAGGTAAACATTTTCAAAATAAATTTTAGGCCTTAATGAGCATGATGATTGATTTAAGTTGTCTGGTATGCTTTCCTACATAAAAGAGGACCAAAACAAGTAAAAAAACAAAACAAACAAACAAAAAAATCAGCTATGTAATAGTATTATTTGAGGCAGAGCATCAGAATACAGTAGGGATGTGGAAAAGATGTTGTAGAACATGGAGATACACACAGAATTTATAAAAAAAGGAAATCAAACACTCAGTATTTTGGGGAAAATTGTTGTATGTGTACTGAGCAGGTAAAGACCCTTTACCATGTTATTTTCCCCTAAATGATATTATATAATAATTATTCATATAGTAGCTGTATTGTATTAAATATTATAATAATGTAGAGATGATTTTAAGTATGGGAGTATATATATGATTCATATGGAAATATTATACCATTTCATAAAAAAAGACTTGAGATCCATGGTTTTTTTTTTTAATTCTTAAGAGTTTCTGAAACTGTTCTTTCACAGATACTAAGTGACTATTGAATACATATTCATACATATGGGTATGTGTGGATGGATGTATATGTGTATATTTAATTTTGTTGTTGGATCTATAACATATTAAAACATAATGCATTTGACAATAGTTGCACAAAGGTGACAGGTGGAACAAAGTTGAAAGGTAATGGCACCAATTGTTAACCCAAATTCATATGAACAATGAGGAAGACGAAAATTATAAACAAAAAGTTAAGAAAACAACTCCATAACAGACATTTACAAAATTTCATCTAATAGCATCAGAGGAATATTATTTTTACAAACACAGGAGATATTCTCTGACAAAATTTAAATCATAGCATGCACCTTTCTCTGGTTGGGACAGAATAAAATGAGAAATCAAGGAAAAGAGAAACTTTAAAATTGGTACAATGCATGGAAATGAAAATTAAACCATATTCCCTTGATTAACTGATAAGTCAATGAAGATATCAAGAGAGAAATTAAAAATTTGCTTGCAACAAATAATGTAGAAACACAATACCAAAATGTATGGGATATAGCCAAAGTAGTACTAAGGGCAGTTTATAGTGATAAGGCCTATATTCAAAATAGAAGAAAAAATCAAATAAAGATCCTAATAATTCGACTTATGGAACTTGAAGATCAAGAAAAATCATAACCCAAATTGTATAAAGAAAAATTAACAAAGACGAGAGTATAAATAAATAGGTTTAAAAAGCAATACAAAATATCAATGAAGCAAATTGATTTGTGTTAAAAAGGTAAACAGTTAATAACACTTAACCTAGACTAACCATAAAGAAAAAAGAGAACACCCAATTGTGTAAAATCAGAGAATAAAAGTGATAACACACAAATTGAAACGATCATTACAGATTGTTATAAATAACTACATGCAAATACATTGGAACATCAGGAAGAAATGGATATATTTCTGAGCACATATAAGCTACCAAAATTAAACCAAGAGGACACAGAAAATGAAACAGAACAAAAATAAGTAATGACATTGAATCAGTAGTAAACACTCCCAATGAAGAAAAACCTAGAATGAAATGGTTTCACTGATGAATTTCACCAGACTTTAAAAGAACTAATATAATTCTACCGAATTTATTACAAAGTATTGAAAGGGAAGAAATGCTTTCAGACTCATTGAAGAAGAACAGAGAATCACATGGATATAAAAAACAGGAGAGGAAATGGCAAAAATAAATAAATAAGGAAAACTGTGAATCAATATCCACGATGAACATATATGTAAAAATTCTGAAAACAACACTAGCAAATTAAATTCAACAGAACCTAAAAAAGATTATGCAACATGATCAAGTATGATGTTCCCCACACATACAAGTATGTTTTAACACATGTAAATGAGGAAGAGTATTACATCACATAAACAAAATGAAGAATAACAATCATATCATTATCTCAGTAGATGCACAAAAAAAATTTAAAATTCAATATCCCTTTGTCATAAAATTATTTAAAAATTAGGTTTACCAGGAATATGTAGCAACAGAATAAAACCTATATATGGCAAAACCACATCCTGCATTATAATAAATGGGAAAAAGCTGAAATTATTTACTTTAATATCATGAATAAGACAAGCAAGTCTGTTTTCATGACTTTTTATTAAATAACTTAGCAGAAGACAGGCCAAGCAACAACACAGTATAAAGAATCAAAGATAGGCAGTTTTACCCCTCCCAGGTATGCTGCACTGGTAGTTCTAAATCTTTCTCTCACTTTCCTTAAATAAAATTCCTGCTTGCTTGCTTACCCTGGTGTTTGTGGTGTTGTTTCTTTTACTCTGTGGAAGATGAACCAGATTCTAATTCCTGCCAGTAACATCTTGGGGGTTCATTCGGTATCTCCTACCATGATCAAGGTAAGTCATTTGCTCCTGATGCTCTTCGCCTTGACTATCCTTTGGAGGAAAACTGGGCACTTGTTAGCCCTGTGAAAGCAATTAGCGAAGCTGCCAATCTCAAGTCTCAGGTCACAGATTTCTCAGTTTCTGTAGTACCCAGTCACTTGCCCTGTGGGTTAGGCACACTGGGCTCTATGGAGCCATTTCCTTTGTTTCTGTCCTGACTCAAGGTGTACCTGGAGTAAGTAGACAGTGGCTGCTGATCCTGGCCTACCTTCAGATGCAAGGATTCAGGTGAAGTTGAGTGGCACCTGCAAGATCCTGACTGAGGCTACTCTTTGGTGACTCTCATAGTCCCTCTCTTTTAACACATTTCCTGAAAGTCCCTTGGAGTATCGTGGCATGGCGGTTGACTGATCATGGCACTGAGCAAATGTTCCTCCAGGCCTGCACCTCCTTAGGAGCCAACTGAACCTCCCACCTCACATTTGATCCTCCTGAGTGCCTCCCTCACAGCTCTCTACAAAAAGAGGTATGTACTATGTGGTGTGGTTTTTAGGGACAGTTTTGGACTCGCTCTTCTCACATATTGAAGGACTGCAGACTTTCCAAAGACATCCCCATTGTATTTTCTGTGCACCTACATGCAACCCCAATTTTTTTGGCTATATGTAAAGGAGAGCACCAATCATTTTTTATTCTTTAGAGATCTAGGGGGATACATTATTACACATCCCCCTCTCAAAAGAATTTGAACTCTAGCCTTGTAGATATCTCTAAGCCCATTGGGCTCACAGCCTGTTAAATTCTTCCTCCACTTTCTCCCTGAGGAAGGCAGAAGTTCCTCTGAGACAACATGTCCTTTGTCCTTCCAGGACTTTTGGGATTCAGATTGTAGATGAAAAACTCCTTTAAAATGATCCTTTGTCCTTAAAGACCCTGGTCTTCCTTGCATGAATGCAGGAGAGTTCATACTCAGTAGGCTCACCAACTTTATAGATGTATGAAGTGGTAGAGTAAATCCCACTGTCAACATTTAAATATCAGTCTTTTTTTCTGGAAGTTCAATAGTGGTCAGTGGGGAGACCAATAAGGTCCACTAAATCTGTATCCCCTGGGGTCTTTTTCATGGAGAAACCAAAGATGTGAACAACTTTAGCTGGTAAGGTGGCAATAAATCTTCCAAGTCATGCAGAGTTAGGAGGGCAAGAGTGGGCAGTTCTTTGGTGTGGGTGCCTAAGTTCTGTTTTCTCTTATCTGTTTGAACTTTAGCCCCAAAAGGAGTGCCAGGTTCACCACTTGACTGCCTACTGAAAAATTGGAACAAGTTTAATTCACTCAGACTCTCAGGAAAAAGTACCTGGTTTCCTTGTGCTGTAAGGCATGGCAGTGGGGAGTAGAGAAGGGACAGTAAAGTTTGGCAAGAGGGCAAATCCAATAATAGCCATTTTGACATGCTCCTGCATATTATAAAACTGTTCTTATTTCTCATGAAGGGCAGAAGTTTCCATCTCCTACAAATCAACTGCAAAATCCTGGCCTGTGCCCACTATGGAACAATTGAAATATCAAAAAACAATCCAGAGGAGTTTATCACCTTCTCCTTATGTACCTTCAGAAGAAGGAATGCTGTAAGACTTAAACAGCACTCTTGCTTCTCCCAGGAGTGCTGCACCTGGAGTTCTAAGTCTTTTGTTTTCCATTTAAATTAAATTTCTGCTCATTTGTTAATTTAACAAAAAAAAAAAGAAAGGCATTCAAATGGGTAAAGAGAAGGTCAAATTAATCCTAGTTTATAACAATACTATTTTATATGAATAAAAATCTAAATATTCAAATAAAAACTATTAGAACTGATAAATTTGATAAGGTGGCATGATGAAGAGAAAATTGCTAATGGTTACAGGCATGTGATTGCATTAGAAATAAAAAAATTCTGTAGCAGAGAAGTATAACTATGATTGACAGCAATTAACAGATATTTCAATATAACTAATATAGAGGGTTTCAAATGCTTCAAACAAAAATAAATACTATATATCTGAGGTTATAGATGTACTTGTTACTCTGACCTGATCATTACACCTTGTATTGAAATATCACATTTAACCCCATAAATGTTCATAATCATAATATGTCAATAAAAATAAAACTACATTTAAAAATAGATTTTAAAATGTTTGAAAATATTTTTTATTTTTTCCAGAATAGTATTTTCATAATTTTGATTGGGGAGATTTTAGAATTAATTAGTTCAGTCTTCGGGGAATTTTGTTTTTCTTTCAAGATTTCAACATTTGGGATTATAGTGTCTGAAATTGTGTCTTTTGGGACTAGCTCAAATCCAATAGAGTCAGATCCTTGATACCATAAAAATAATAAATTTAGGATCTATATTCAGTTAACAGTAGCATGAATAACTAATAATACTATTTTTCATAAACATAGAATATTTAATATGTTACATGTTTTAGGAATATAAAATTTATGTGATATTTATTTCTTTTTCCAGAACTTTAATACATGATATGCTCTTGGTTGTATGGAATATTAATCCTGACAAAGGGCTCACAAAAAGGCCATGATGAGTCAAAACTGCAGAAATCAGCCCCTAAGAAGTTCCAACAGAAAATCACAACAGAAAGTGAATGAAAAGCAGAGCAAAGAAATTTGAAGAGCTACAAATAGTTTACAATGTTGTTATTTACTTAGGGCTGTTATGATCCCTTAAAAAGAGTACTCTTGAAGACATACACTGTGTTATAGAGATGCATATGTACATCTCTCCAGAAATTCCAATGATAAAATTTCAAAGTGTATGCAATGTTATTTCAGAAATTTCCATAGCAAAAATATCAAATTATCAAAGCTAATATAAAATAAAAATAACATAAGATTCTGTCATTTTTATCATCATAGTTAAAATGAAAGCAAGTTAATTATCAATGCCATGTCATTTGTCATAGTCATATAATGTAAAACAAGTCAATTATGGGTATTTTTCAAAATAGATATACCTAAGTCAGTTATAATGAGCAAATGCTAATGGTCATGGCTTTTAAAATGATTGAGGAACTCACAATCCTGGTTTCTGTGACTTTATAACGTGGACGATAACAAGTATTGCTAAAGTTATTCTAGAGTATCCAAACTTCTATTACCTTAAATTTAAATCATAAATATCAACTTGTCTCAACAGTAAAAATATAGACTTGAGACAAGTTAAAATTGATACAACTATATGATTCAAAATGTGCACTACTATACATGACTTAAATTCTGGTTTAAAAAATGTTATCAACTCTATTTGTAACATATTTCCTGGTATTTTTACAAGAACCTTATAACCATTCTACTAGTATGCTCTATGAGTATATACTGTTTGAAGAATTACAACTATCTAATGAATTAATACTTGCCATGTCTTTAAAATTAAGAACACTAACTATATTTCTTCACCTTAGACGAAGATTTTTTTTTCCTAAAAGTTTAATATAAGTCAAAATAGAACTTCTAAAAAGGAGTACTAAAAAATTAGGTCTTTAGTCAACATGTGTTGCTTATACTAAATTTAAATATCATATCAGTGGCTTTTTAGGTTTCTATATTAACTACTTGTGCTCTGCTATGATGTGAATATGAGTGACAGCAATTATGTTGAAAAAGACACAAATGCTCCACAGAGAAAGCTGTTTCTTTGTTGTAATTTATAGTATACTTTGTGGAAAATATTATAACGTTACCCATCAGAACAGGAAGGACCTTGGAGATCAACTAGTCCAAGTCTCCTTCATTTTACACACAGCTGTGGGAACTTGGAGAGGCCAAGTGACTTGCCAGAGGTGACAGGACCAACAGCTAGTGCCTGAGTTAGAATCAGAGTCCTGAATTCCCAGTGTCATGTCAGTGGTCTCTTTGCAAATGTTTCTTAATGAATTTTCCTGCCTCCAGTCATGTCTAAAACATATCCATTCTCTACACTGCTGCCAGAATGATCTTTCATAAATACAAATCTGACCAACAAAGTCCCTTGTTAAAAGCCTTTAATTGACCCTATTGGTCACAGAATAGAACTCAAGTTTCTTAGCATTAAATGCAGGATTCTGATAACTGCTTTTTTTTTTTTTTTTCAAGTTTTTTCTCTCACTAATTCATAGTATCTAGAAGTCAACTCATGAGTGTGCACTTCTGCAAATGCATCATACTCTGTGTCCAGAAAAGATTTAATTTCTCTAAGGAAAAAAGTAAACAAACTTTTTATTTCTTCTCTATTCTCACAAAGTCACTCAAAAATTCTGGCACCTAATATGCTAGGTTATTTCCCCACTTGCCAAGCAATTCTCCTACAGATTCTTCAGGAGACACTAAATGAATGTCTTCTAATTATATCTTCTAGAGATAGTGTCAGATCCCACAAGACTTTCCACCATTTCAGATAAATTAAGGTTTCTTTTCCATGACCCATTCCTTATGTTTGGCTAATCAGCCAGATTGTTTTACAGAACTCTCCTTATTCATATGTATTAGTTCATTTTAAAAAGACACAGATGAACAAACGGAAGAGATGCGTAGGACAGGTATGTGGGACAGAATTCCCTTCCCTCTCCAAGTGAGTTACCTCCTGGAACCTCCAGATACTTAACTATCTGGAAGTTCTCAGAACTCTGTCCTTCTGTTTTTAAATGTAAGCTTCATTTCATAAGCATGGTTGACTAAATTATTAGTCATTGGTTATCAACTTAATCTTCAGTGCTTTCCCTTCTTTGGAGTTGAAGGGTGGAGCAGGAAGTCCCAGTCTTTCAAATATGCCTTGACCTATCTCCAGATTATCCCCTCCTCCAGACTTCAGGAGCCCTAGTCCTCCTGTTATCTGAGCAGAATACAAAAGACACTGCTATCACCCAGAAACTACAAAAACTTCAGGAGGCATATGTTAGGAAAGAAGGAAGAAAAGCAAATACAAATTTCATAATACCATAATGTCAAAGAGATAACATTTTTATCTAATTTTATTATCACATGACTAACTTCAGAAGTGTTTTGTTTTTGTTTTTATTTTTGGTAAAAGAGAAGATATTTGTCCCTTCTAATATATGTACAAATATTTATCAACATATGATTTGGCTACCTAACAAATCCCATCATAATTAGAATATATTGTAAGTCAAAATGCATTCAATATTCCTAACCTACGATGCACCATAGTTTAGTAAACAGTACACTACAACTTATCAGTTGTTTAAATTCATGAACTGGCAGCTGCAGCTCACTGCTACTGTACTGTATCATGAGAAAATATTTACCACCTATTGCTAGCCCAAGAAAAAGTAAGAAGTTGAATTTTAAAATTTTACTGAATATGTATCATTTTTGCATCATGATAAATCTAAAAAATTTTAAGTTGGAGCAATGTAACTAAGAGATCTTCTGTATTTCAATGTTGATGAAAAGAAAATCCCTCATCAACCTCATCTTGACATCTTCATCCTAGATGAATGTAAAGAGAAAAAAATGAAGACATAGTGTGTTATCTTGGAATACATAATTGCAATAGGAGCATGAGCAATTTAATGCAATTTTTAATAAGAAAATGTAACATTGGAAAGTATTAAATTTCCATGTATTATCTAATTTTAGTTTTATATAAGAATCTTGATCCTACAATATGTACAATCAGAACAGTGAGAAATTATATTCCTTTTATGGATGATTTTCAAAATGCATAAATGAATTCTACTGTCATGTATAACTAATTGTAACAAATAAAAAATTAAAAAAAGAAGCTTGATACCTTTATATTTTAAAACTTAGGCATACAATACTAATGTAAAAATAAAAGTCTTGAAGTTTCCTGTGGGCGAATATGTTTCACTCAAAACTTAAATTGAATCCATGTTTTTTATAAATTATTGAGGACATAAAACAAGGGGATAAAAGCATTGCAAGAAAGTAATTAATTCAGATTGCTTATGACAACAAATAGAATAATAGTGCATATTGTAAAGGGATACTTAAGGAAAACAATTTGAAGACATTAATGGGACAGGTTTATATAAATTTTTTTTTAAAAAGCTAGAAGAAATATATATTAAACGAATTGAAAATTATATAAACTTTAATCATTTGGTATCTTATACATATACGAAAATTTCTTTAAAAGAATTTAATTATTGTAATTACATCTTTCTAGAGCTCCAGGAATGAAATAATCTATAAAAATAGAAAGCACTAGTTTATCAGATACTTTAGAAAATAAATGATTAATAAAAATTTTATTTCACTTAACAGTATTTTAGAACACTCTGTGCTATTTTGAAAGAAATAGTAAGAGGTGGCATTTTTGTCTCCTGACTTTAGAGGAAAGGCTTCCAACTTTTCACTATTATGATGTTTACACTTTTCATAAATTGAATTTATTGTGCTGAGTTAAATTACCTCTATAACCAAATTTTTCAAATTGCTTTCTTTTTTCTTGTTGACACCAGAGATTAAACCCCAGGGGGTACTTATCCACTGAGCCACATCCCAGCCCTCTTTTTATTTATTTATGTTTTTTGAGACAGGGTATTGCTAAATTACTTAGTCCTCACTAAGTTGCTAAGGCTGACTTTGAACTTGTGATCCTCCTGTCTCAGCCTCCCAGGCCACTGGGAATACATGTGTGTATCACTGCACCCCATTGATTTTTTATCATAAAAGAATGTTGAATTTTGTCAAGTGCTTTTTCTGCATCAATTGAGATAATCACATGATATTAATATTTCATTTTTTAATGTGATTATTACATTTATTTATTTGTATATGCTGAACCATCTTTTCATCAAGGGGATGAATCCCACTTGATAATGATAAATAATTCTTTTAATGCATTTTTACATTGGTTTGCCAGTATTTTGTGGTTAATCAGGGAAATTGGCTTCAATTTTCTTTACAGGTGGTATCCTCTGCTGACTTTTGTGTTAGGGTAATGCTGGCCTTACTGAATGAGTTTGGAAATACTCCATTTCAGTTTTACAGAAGAATTTGAGAATTTCTCTGTAAAATAAATATTTGGTACAATTCATTGTAAAACTGCTCTGCTACTTTTCATTGAGGAGAGACTTTCAATGACTAGATTTTCCATTTTTTCTGTATTTCGTTTATTTTTTCTCTGAGCATTCTGATTTCCCTGCTTTTTCTAACTTTGTACTTAGTTTGTTCTTTTTTCCCCCAGTTCTTTGGTATGTAACATTATATTTTGTGGGCTCTTCCTTTTTGATATAGACATTTATTGCTATGAATTTCCCTTTTAAGATTACTTTTGCTGCATCCCATAAATTTAGCATTTTGTGTTTCCTTTTCTATTTTTCTCAAGGCATTGTTTAAATTTTCTTTTTGAAATTCACTGCAGCACATTCTTGATATTATATTGTTTAATTTATATATACATTTTCACATATGTACATTTTCATATACATACATATATGTAAATTTTCTTACACTTCTGTTATTGATTTCTGGTTTTATGGCACTGTAATATGAACAGATACTTGATAAGATTTCAATCCTTTTAAACTTTAAAAACAATTTTGTAGCTTTAACAAATGATCTATATAAAGCAAATTTATATCTGTGATTGAGGAGAATGTGTATTTTGTTGCTTTTGGACAGCATGTTCTCTATGTATCTGTTAGATCCACTTAATCTGAAGTGTAATTCAAATCCATTGTTTTCTTGTTGGCTTTCTGTTCTGATTATCTGTCCATGTCGATAGTTGGTTATTAAATTGTCTTGTTGAAATAGTATTATAGACTATATGTCCCTTTAGATCATTTGAAAATTGCTATATATTTAGCTGTTCTGATGTTGATCACATATATATTTACTATTGATATATTATGAATTCTTCTCTTTGTTAACATGAAATACCTTCTCAGTCTTTTTTTACATTTTACTTAAAATCCCTTTTGTCTGATGTAAATATAGCTGTCCATGCTCTCTTTATTTTAACCATTTGTGTAGACTATTTCCTATTTCCTCTCCCCTTACTTTCAGTTTGCTTGTTCTCTTACTAAAGTGAGTTTCTTATAGGAAGCATATCACTGGAATTTTAAAAAAATCGTTCTGCTACTCTACTGTTTGAAGAGTTTATTCCGTGATTATTATTGATTTGTTACAATTTGCTAGTGCTATTTTGTTATATGTTTTCTGACTGTTTCAGAGGTCCATTGTTTCTTTCTCTTTGTCTGGCTTCCTTTTGTGATTGATGGATTTTCTATGATGGTATATTTTTACCTATTTTTTCCCTTTCCCTCTTTTTTTTTTTTTTTTTTTTTTGTGGTGCTGGGGATTGAACCCCACGGTCCTGTGCATGCTAGGTAAGCACTATACCAACTGAGCTATATCCCCAGTCCTCTCTTTTCCTCTTTTTACAACTACTGTACTTTATTTGTGGCTGTGAGACTTCTATAGAATATATTGTCTTTATAACAATCCATTTTAAACTGATACCACATTAAACACATTAAACAAAAACTCTATGCTTACACTTCCCCACATACACAATTTCTATGAGTTTGATGTCAAAATTTTCATTTAGTTTATAATTTGTAGCCTTTAACAATTATGGTTGATGTTGCTTTTCGTATTATCATCTTTTTAATCTCCTAGTGATTACAAAATGGCTTGACCTTTCATTCTTAAAATATTAGAGAATTCCGAGCATCAATATCTATTATTTAAACCATTAAGTTTTCACTTTCATTTATTTTCTTGTTTTTGTCCATTATCATTCTTTCATTTTGGTTTAAAGGTGTCATATTAGCAGGCCTAGTGGTGATGAAATACCCATGTTTTAGTTTAAGAGGATTTTTCTTTCTTTCTCATTTCTAATAGACACTTTTTTAAGGTCAAATATTCTTAATTTAGTGGATTTTGTTTAATGTGTTTTTCCCCCTATTATTCAGCATTTTGAATGTATCATCCCATTTTTTTTGTAACCTGCTGAGAAATCTTTTGAAAGCTATATAAGGGATTCTTTGAACATGATGTTTCATATCACTTTCTGCTTAAAATATTCTGTCTTCTTTAATTTTTGCTTCATTTCTATGGAATCAAACTCAGAGCCTAAAACATGCTAGCAAGTTCTCTGTCATTACTTGAGTCACATCCCCAGTCCTGCTTTTAATTTTTGATACGTTGATTATGATGTATCTTTGTGAACTCCTCTTTAGATTGAATTTCATTGGTAACTTCTGAACTTCTTATACATGGAATTTTTCTCCCCAGTTGGATAATAAGAGCCATTATTTTCTCATATTGACTTTAGATCTTTTTTTTTTTCTCTTCTTTGAAAATTGCTACTATGAAAAATTTGGTTCACTTTATTGTGCCTCATAACTTCATATAACTCCTTCATTCTTTGCTATTCTTGTTTCTTTTTCTGTGTTGATTAGATCATTTCAAGTGGCCTATCTTCAAGTATGCTGATTTTTTTTTTTTTCAAATTTGGTTAAACCTGCTATTGAAGATTTCTATTGATTTTTTACTTGTTATTTTACTTTTTACCTCTAGGATTCTGGGTTTTGTTTTCATTCATTTGTCAAACTTCTTTGTTCATGAATCATTTTCCAAATATCATTTAATTTCCAGTTTGTATTTTCTTGAAATTCCCTGAATTTTTTCAAGGTGGTTATTCTGGATTCTTTTACTGTCATCTTATAAATCTGCATTTCTTCTTAGTGTGTTGTTGGAACTTTATTAGTTTCTTTTGATAGTGCCATATTTCCATGACTTTTCATAACTCTTGAGTTTTCACACTGATATTTTCATATTTGAGAAGTTGGAGTCCAATTTCAGTCTTCGTAGATGTTCTTCAGTGTTCATTTACTGTTTTCTCTGGATTGGTCTTCTCTTTTGACCAGTTGGTAGATTCTGAACAGACAGACTTTGTTCACCTCCTGTGCTCTGAGGTCAAACTGTATTGTTGATTTTGCTTCAACATTTTGTTGCTTCAACTGTCTTTGTCCTACTGTCAAGTGAGATTAATGGTTATTTCAGTGATTGCATCTTATTGGATGGGTCTGTCTTCCCTGGGTGGAAGGTACTGCTTTTCGCAATCTATTTTTTGGCAGGGTTGTGTGCTAGGCCCTCATTTTGAGTGAGGTCTCTGGTTAAAACTAAAATGCAAGGGTGGTCAGAACCAAATTTATGATCCATGAATATATATGAACTTGCTCTTACCTCCTGATGGGTAGACTCAAGCAGAACCTGAGAATTGGTAGAGTCACTGCTCTATATAGGTTTCTGTAGGATCAAGTGATTCCACAGTATGTAATCACTGACCTGCAGTTGCTTGGTGGCCTGGAAATACAATGCAAGCACTAGAATTTAGATTATATCTCTGTTGACAGGGTTGGGAGGGGTCAGATGCTTTCTTTGCAGGTGTTCATTGACTGCAGCTGTATTTTGATCTAAGGAGGAATTAACCAAAAAAAATGTATTTTGTATGGACACTGGCTAAGAATATTTTTTCTCCTTGTGGTACTGGAGATTGACCTCAGTGGTGCTCTACAAGTGAGCCAAATCCCCAGCCCAATTTATTTTTTTATTTTGAGACACGGTATCCCAAGTTGTCAAGCTCAATCACAAACCTGCAATCCCTCTCCCTCAACCTCTCAGGTAACGGGGATTTCAGCCATGCAACACTGCACCCAGCTGAGGAATTTGGGTCTGGGAATCTTATGGATTACATTTCTCGCAGCAGTATGCTGTTGGCTAGTCTCTTTGGTGTGGTGCCTCCAATAACTGATATGCAAAGTAGCTGCCAAGATCCATATGCTTATCCCTGTGAGTGCTTGCCCTGTTCTTCGTTTCTAGTTGGCCCCGGGTAATCCATACTTTCCAGTACTCCCAATGCTTCCTGTGCCTTCAACTAATGACATTTAGATGCCACAAAAGTGATACTATTGTATTTACTTGGTACATGAAGTACCTATCACATTTGGTTAAATATATAAAATATATTTTCTGTAAACAGTGAAGATTGATTTCATCACATTTGATCCACTGTATTTAATCTATTCAAAAATTCAAATTTCTAAAATAATGTTTTGTGTCTTTTGAATTCTTCCTTGTACATTGCATACCGTACATTTATGTACATTATTAAAAAGATAATAAAATGTGATTGAAAAAGTTCACCAATAGAACACAAAAATCAGATTCTAGATATGCAATTTGTGACTTAGAAAAGTCTTAGTTTTTTATTTATTGTCACTGTCACTTTATTATACATAAAAAAAAAAAAACTTAGAGAAAATTACTACTAAGAACACTTACCAGTTCCCTTTTTGCACAAGTCTATAATTGCTCTTTTACGGAAGGTTTTTCTCCACAATTTCTACTGACAATGCTGTTATTAACTGTTGATTTATAGAAGTTTAACACAACTTAGATGTGTTAAACTAAGATGGTTATGCCTTTAAGTATTGTTAGCAGTCACTTACAATGGAATATTAATAGAACTTCAAACAAATATTACTAATATTAAAAGTTATTAACAGTTAAACCATTCTATTTGCAAAAATCTTTCTAAATATAATAATGTTTTAGTATATTAAGTAAAATATACATTCTCATAATTTCCTCAATTAAAATGTGAGCTTTTGCTAATAAAATATTTTAATAAATATCTTAAATCTTTTGATTCAACATATTTATACAATACCACTAATTTTTCATGTTGAAATGACATAAAATTCATACTTATTTGAAAGAAAGATAATTTGTATTGTAAACCCATAAATATTTTAAATAAACCATTCTTTTTTGCAGTAGCTTAATATAGTAAGACAGCGTATCCTTTATTGAAATTCAGGGAAGAATTTATTTGCAAGTTCTGGCACTAGCTCCCTATATTACCTAAAGCATGACTCTGTGACACTTAGGGTTGTAGTATTCTTGTCTGTAAAACTAGGACAAATGTACCCCTCCTGATGTGGTATCATTTGGCATGTTCCTACCCCAGCTTTGCTACTGTAGTGAAAACTGCAATCGGGTGCACCTGGACCATTGCAACATCTCACATCTAGAATGTTCAATTCAAATATCCTACATTTTCATGTAATTAATTTTATACTAGTATGAAATTATTATTTCACAGTCTCAGGAGGGACTAGGCCATGTTTTGATCAACTATCAATGCCTCATAACTTTTTTTTTTTTTTTTTTGGTGCTGGGGATTGAACCCAGGGTCTTGTGCAAGCACTCTACCAACTGAGCTATATCCCCAGTCCATTCATTAACTCTTTTGTACTGAGAGTTATCATCCTCCAGAATCTTCTTACTTTGTTTTTAATTTCTTTTGATCACTATGTCTATAATAAATTTTTAAAATGCATGACACCTATATACCTCTCCAATTCTTATTCCTAAGTTTTATCTAGTTCAAATAACATCTACTAACTTTTTATGACATAAGCATTAAGTTTTGTATCAAAACTCTCCTATGTTGATATAACATTCTCCTGTTTCATGCAACTAGTAAGTAAACTATTATTTTAGAATATTTTCTGTAATTATAAAATTTCACTTTCTATTTTCATTTATAATTATTCATGTAGACACTTTTAATACCTAGTTCTAAAAAATGAGAAAAATGGCCAGTTGATAATGAATTTATAATTGATGTGTGTGTATGTTTGAGTTTAGATATTTTTAGTCTTAACAAACATGAGTTCAGGTGTGTGCAGATCTTACCACCATGCCATTATGCTAATATAAGAATAAAACATTACTGAGTATTATATTGTATGAAATAATTCCGATTATCTAAACTAGAATTTAAAACTTCCAACTAACAAATCTTTCAAAGAAGTATTTTGGCCAGAAGCAGGCACAGTTGTGTAATCCCAGCAGTTCAGGAGGTTGAGACAGGAAGAAGGCAAGTTCTAAGTCAGCCTCAACAACTTAGCAAAACCTTGTCTCAATATAAAAAAAATTATAAAGGGACTGGGGATATGGTTCAGTGGTTGAGTGTTCATGGGTTCAATCTCTAGTACAAAGAGAGAGAGAGAGAGAGAGAGAGAGAGAGAGAGAACGCTTAATTCAACTTCCTACTACTCACTTTTTTCATGGTCCAAACCATGATAATATACTTGTCTGAAACCATGTACTACTCTAATACCAAGAAAAATAGGATGTGCATAATGTACAAAAAATTTTGCTTGGATCTGACTGAAACCTTTTCTAGATGTTACTTTATCTTATAGATAAACAGATAGTTAATGAGTTCAATGAGAATATCCAAATATAAGTTAAATGAGAATATTCAAAATTGTCTTTGACCAGATAAAAAGACTTCAAAGAATATAATTTTAAACATCAAATATTTATATTAATAATAACCTTCCTAGTAGAAATCTTAAATACTTATATTCATATTCATATACTTTTTTACTTCTTAAAAAATAAGAAATTTATAATGAAATTATTAATATTTAACCAAAATATAAGATTTATATGAAGAAGATATTTAACTTTTCACTCTGAAGAGTATACCACAAAGTATACTTTTTAAAATTATTTTTTGCTTGACATTCTTATTATTATGCCCTGTGTACAGAGGAAATTGTATAGGGTGTAAAATGTCCTCAAAATCATTTCTTTCTCTTTCAAAGTTGTTACTTTTCTGACTTTGGTCTATAGAAATGCCAGTTCTAGTACTATAAGATTTTTTAAATGCCGAATCAAGAATGATTTATTAAATTATACCTTTAATAATTGTAATATCAATTGATAAAACCACCTTTTCTTTTGCATGATTCTGGCATTTCTCTTCTGTCCAAAAAAATTATTATTTATAAATATCAATATGGGAAAAATTTACACATCAAGCTAGTGCACTTAGTCCATGGTGAAACCAAAACCTTCTGTCCTTAATGTCAAAATGGAATACTAAAATTTTAAAAAATGCATAAACAGAATGAAATCTAGGAAATTAACACTTTCTATCAAAGAAATAATAGAAGAATAATAGAAAAAATGGAACAACCTCGAAGGAAAATTTAGAGTAAAAGTGACAAAAGATATCACAAATTAAAATAAGTTGGCAAGTCAGTGAATTAAAAACAATTCAGATATATTTTGTTGATAATAGAAATATAAACTATGAGGTCTCCCAAAGAATGAAAACAGAAATGAAAGGAAAAGGAAAATTTAAAAAGAAAACCAGAAAGAAGCTAACAATTGTGCAGCAGTGTAGCTATACCAATATGGAACAAAATATACTTGCAAAAATACATTAAAATTTTAAATTAAGGTCATTATAGCATAGTACCAAATATTAACATATTTGACATGAAGATTTGACTATCTCAAATATATGTACAATAGATGAAAATAAATCTCTCTAAAAAATTAAAATATAATATATTGGTATATATTTATAAAACATAAAACACATAGAAATAAAAAATGACTACAAGGAATTAATGTATCTCTAAAATAAATCTTCCTTCAGAATTTCTTGAGTATTCATAAGAGAAACAGATTTGGTATTAGCAATGAGTTATGACAAATAAATCACACGATTAAATATTTGTGTTTTACATAAAAAGTGTTTTCATCTATAGATTCTATGCATTTTCCTTAATTGCAAAAAATAATATCAAAGAGTGACAAATTAGTCTAAAAATAAAGCCTCAGAAAATTTCAGAAATGGACATTACGTGCATCATATCTGAAAACATTAACATAAAGGTAGAAATTGATAACAGGAAGATAAAAATCCCATCATTTGGAAATGAAAATATATATGCCCAAAGACTCATACTGACACATAGTTTACCAGTTAAGAAGAAACAATTATAACATTTAAAAATGAATAAATCTCTGAAGTGGACTTGTGGCTCAGAGGTAGAGAATTTGCCTGGCATGTGTGAGGCTTTGGGTTTGATTCTCAGCACCACATATAAATAAATGAATAAAATAAAAGGTCTATCAGCATTTAAAGAATTAAAAGTAAATATGAAAAATCTTAATCATATGAAAAAAATAATGAAATTTCAAGAAAGAAATAGAAGACATAGAAAAGGAGGGATATACAGAACTCAGCATGCACTAACCTAAAAGCAAACAAACAAAAATCTCCAGGGTGTACATAATAATAGAGTGAAAATGTCCAAAATAAAACTGGCAGACTTAAGATATGTAAGTGGAATTCCAGATCAGTGGAATTCATGCAGATAAAATAATAGAGAGAAAATAGACATAAAATGGCAAGAATAGTCAGGTGAGGTGGTACACACTGACAATCCCAGTACTCAGGAGCCTGAGGCAGGAGGATTTCAAGTTCAAGGCCAGTCTGTGCAATTTAGGGAAACTCTACCTCAAAATAAAAAGCAACAAAGGACTGAAGATGATCTCAGTTCAGTGGTAGAGCACTTGCCTATCTTGGGAAAAGCCCTGAGTAGGATCCCAGCACCTCAAAAACCAACCAACCAAAAAATAGAAAGAACAAACTCTCAAGAAACTGTAGGACAATAACAACAAACTAATATTTTAATCATTTTGGTCCCAAAGAAGAGGGGGAGGATTGAAAAGTGTTTCAAGAGAACAATTAGAGAATAATTTCTAAAATATTTTCCAAATGTGGTGAAAGATCTAAACTAAGTTTAAGAAGTCTAGTGAACCCCAAATAGAATACACATCATAGTTAAATTCCTGAAAGCTAAAGACAGATTTAAAAAAAAAAAGCATTAAAAACAGTCACAGAGAAATAAAGTAACTTTTAAATTAAGAAAAGCAAGATGAAAAAATAATGGGTTTCTTGTCTGAAACTATGGACACCAGAGGCAAGCAACTCGACAGTTTTTTAAGTATTGAAAGAAAAATTTTGCAAACTCCAAGCTCTGTATTCATAAAGTATTCTTTTTGTTTTTTGTTTTTAGGGTTTTTTTTTTTTTGTTTTTGTTTTGTTTTTTGGTACTGAGGATTGAATCCACTGAGTCACATCCCCAGCCAGTCCTTTTTTATATTTCGTTGAGAGACAGGGCCTCCCTGAGTTGCTAAGTGCCTTGCTAAATTGCTGAGGCTGGCTTTGAATTTGATATCCTCTTGTCTCAGCCTCCTGGGCCACTGGGATTACAGGTGTGGGCCACTGTACCTGACAGCAAAGAAATTCTTTAGCATGGAAAGCAACATAAAGACAATCTTAGGTGGAAGAAAACAGAAAATTATTGCTTGCAAGCTTGTCCTTAACAAAGCACTAAAGGGGGTGTTCTAAAAAACAGATTGCAAAGAAATGATATCACAAGAGAATTGAGACTTCAGAAAGAGCAGAACATCAGAATGGGGAAACATAGAAATAAATGTAATAGACTATCTGATTTGTATGTACTGTATATTATATTTGATGATTGATACAACCAGCACCATTTGAAGTGATACAAAGACAGGAAATAAGACAATTATATCTTTAAAATTGTAAAAGAATGAACCATGTGATGAATTTTCATCACGTGGTTGGTTGTGCCAGTGTATCTATTAAATAGTGAAGTGCATTTGCCCAACTTGTTAAACTACTATTTTTTCAGATATTAATTTTTCCTGTATATGAAGATCAAATCTGGTTTCTGTTCTGTGACCCTGATCTACATCAAACTTATATTTATAAAATATAAATATTTACTAATACAGAATAATTTCATTATTGCTGTTTTATAGTTATATTCGTGAGTATTTATCCTTCATTAAACTTCATATCATTTTAAATTTTAAAAAACTTTCAAATGCAAGTAGAATTTAAATAGGATTTACTTTAAATGTTCATATTAGTATTGAGACAATTAAGTGTTTATTATATTAAACCTCCCCTTCTAGAACACTGACATTTACTCATCTCCATCAAATGACTGGAAGTATGTATATCCCAATTACAGACTTTTTACCAACTGGATTGTGGCTATACAATATTATGTAAAATTAGACAATTGTGTGAGTTGTGGTACCACTAAATCAACCGGGTAGTGGAAAATTTATTCCATGTTCAGAGATACAAATTATCTAATATAATGGAAATGGCAGATGACACAAGTGGAATTGATGGCTCATTTTCCAAATGTTTTAAATAACAAAATAGCATTTTGGTAATTTAAATGATTTAACATGAATTAAAGTCTTTGCATATAAATTAAAGAAGTAATTAAATAGCATGGAGGACATTTTGTATGACAGCAGTTTGTATAAAATATGAGAAATTTAATTGACCCCGAACACCTTATGAGACAGAGTTTGCTGTGCTGTTGTCTGCGATGATGTAATTAGAACATATTAGTAGAGAGCACCCAGTCAAAACAAGAAGTGAGTCTATGATGAGTTCATGATAAAATAAATTCAATTTGTGGGCACATTAGAGGTTCTCAGTCACATTAGAATAAAAATCCTTTCAAAAAGGAAGAGGATAAAGAGGAATCTCAAAGTTTGGACATGTAAGGGGAGTTTCAGGAAATAGAGACATTAAATATTTGAGAAATAGAGATATAAAGTACATAAAAACTAACTTTATATATTTGAGTAAGTTTTATAAGACTATAGGCCTATTAATTTTCTCTATAGATTTAGATTTTAAAGGGAACATTCCAAACAAATAATAATAACATTGTCACTCTAGTCCTGGTATAGAGCTGAGATTTTAAAGTTATTAGCAAATACAATTTGAAGTATTTCTTTATTGTATTACTTGAGAAACATTAAAGCAAAATCATTCATTATTCTGGGTAACACTTAAAATTCTTCTTTTTTTTTTTTTTTTTTTTTTTTGTTTAATTCCAATTGCTGCATCTAGCACTTGCCATAGAATTCTCTCAATCTTTATTCTCCAAACCTCTTGTTAGGCACTGCTAGCTATTTCCTCCCCTTTTGTATCAGTTCCTCATTGCATGAATGTATTAACTTTTTATTTTCAAACATAGGACATACCAAGAATTCATCAAGCAAACAAAAAGTTTTCTCCATTTTGACAGTTGTAAGTGGCAATGGGAAACAAATAGTTTTAAAAGTAATCATAGCTCAATGTTCAAGTTACAAGATCTAACTCTTAAAAGAAAATGATTTGTGATGTATTGTACCCTCTGCTATTCTAAGGTTTTAGGAAAGATCTAGAATTAGTAGCAATACTTTAGAAAAGGTTATTTCTGGACACAGTAAATGCTACCTTTTCTTCAAATTTTTCCCCTACAGAAAACAGAATAGTTACTATTCCCATGTATATTTAAAAATTAGTGGTACATTTTTTTTTCTATATACTTGAAAGAAGAACTTGTGCACTTATACCAGTATAAGTTTTTTCTTTCAAAAGAAATAAAAGGAAATAAAGTGCACCCATATCTTTCCATTTGTTTGTTTATTAAACCTAGAACTGGATTTTGAATTATTTTTAATCCTATGGTATTTTAGGCTTTTCTGATATTTATATTAAGATAAACATAAGCTACAAATTAAAAATGAATTATTTGATAAGTAAGGTAAACAAGTTTGTTGTTTTTTATTTTTTGAAAGAGAATTAGCCATTTTATCCTTTATTTCATGATGTAAATAAAACTGAATTTTGAGTCTAAATATTTCTAGATAATCACTTTATTTTTGTGGTACATACACACCAGAAATGCATATGTATATATGTATATTGTATATACACGTATATATATATATATATACTTGATTGTATAATTATATATTCATATAGTCACTAAAATGAAGCAGCTCATTGCCAGTCTAGTTATTTTTCATATCTTGCCAACTCAATTTGAGAGTGGTATCTTGCATTACATGATAATTTAAGGAAATATGGTAACAGTGATTGAAGGATACAAGTGCCATTCTGGAACATTTAAATTTAAAGATCAGGAACTATATCATATTCATGAAGTATGGAATGCATTGCATTTTATTGAAATTAACACTTGGTATATTTGAGAAATGTGATAAAGTCAAACAAGAGAATCTTAAATTATAAAATATTTTACTTCATTGGAAATATTTTTTAAACTGAAAAAATAGCTGTTAATATGTCTACTTCATTTCATCTTATTTCATTTAATAAAGTCAGAAATCTAGATACGTATCATATTTTAACAATTTTACACTTGAAATCTTTTTAAATTAGGCATTTTCTTAATTTTGTGCAATAGACTTCTTGAAATAACATCTTTAATACTTAAAATATCATTTTAAAAAAAAATTATTCTTATCTTGTTCCATAAAGTAATTTAGATAGCATGGTCAATTCTTAACTCACAATTTTTGTAATACTAAATGTATGAAACCACATCGAGTTTTGAAGTTTTGTACAAGTTCTATCTTTAGGTCTATCTTTTTAATTTAACTTACACATTTACAAAATGTTCTTAGGAAAGGCAAAAATCAAATAAAACTGACATGAGGAAAACATCTCAATGTGTCATAAAAATAAAGCATATTTAACACTAGTGGGAGAATATACACCTATTTATAGATCCTCTAAAATCACTTAACAAGGAAAATAGATAATAAGCATTGGCCTATGAAGTTTTGTAAAAAGAAAATAGTTTTCTTTAGTGATTAAGCTTATTCTGTCAAATTATGATATCAGTGTAACTCAATCTACTTTTAAAAATGCATATCCCATTCCTCCTACACTTCTCTAATTTTAAGCAGGTGATTTTCCAACCTTATAAGACAGCAAATCTTTTGAGGCATAGCTAATATGCATATATACACATTTTATTTAACATGTAAATAAAAGTGATTTCTTCATACAGGGTTTACAGTTTTGGAGGATAATTCCAGCTGGTAGCTAGGGAGGAGAGGAAGCTTGTTTAATAAGAAGAAACTAAATGCTGAAATATGCAGCATCGTATTCTCTTATACAACCCTTGATAAGTACATGATATAGCCACAAGAGGATTCAGTGCCTGGATTAGGGGTCAAAGAGAAATGCAGTGACTGTCTTTCCAAAGTTGCTGTTGCTCAGATTATTCTACCTCACAGGGAACACACGTGTCTTTACAAGGAGATCACCTTGAATCCTTAATTTTGGTACTTTAGGCCTAAGTTCAACTTACCCAGAAAGAAAAATTTAACAGGTATTTGATATTGTTATATGTTTAATGGGAAAGCTATATTAGTAGATTTAATATGTGTGTGTGTGTGTGTGTGTGTGTGTGTGTGTGCAATTATACCCTCATATTTAAACATCTTGTTATTGGAAATTGTACTCATATTTAAATTGGAGATAGTAAACTATAAACCAAAGGAAGAAGAGTGGTACATATGAGACATGAGACTAGAACATCAGGATTTAATAGACATTTGATAAAAATTAATTTATCTTTTGTTTTAAATTGCTTACCAAGAAGAGAATCAATAAGAAAAAAATATATGTATACCTGACCACAGTTAACCCACGTGTTTCGTGTGTCTGCTTATTTGCACATGTTTGGATGTATTTTCAGGCAGGCACTACTGTGGTTCACAATTCAGGAATTTTTATTATGATATTCCTAGTGAATTTAAGAGCCAGATACTGAGGATAATTTAGGTGGGTATATGTGTATGAGCTGGGCAAATCCAAAATGCAATTCAGTGACAAGATGAACCTGAGATTATTTTATGATCTCATGAAAGCAGAAAGCTGCACAAGTTCAGCAGAAGTTGCTTTTGGATGTTTATAAAGTGCTGCTTCAAAACAGCACTATTATAAAAAAAGATATATCATTTGGGGGTTCCCCTTTCCAGTTATTTCTGTCCTCTTGAAACTCTTCTTTTCTTGCTTATATTCTTCACAGTGTATACATTCTATAATGTTTGCTAAATCAGTGATTCTGTCATTTTAAATTTTGGTTAACTTGTAATTTATGTTGCATATAATATTGAAATTTTATTTTATTATTTGGTAATTTTCTTTCACTATTTCTTAACAACTTTCCAAAAATGAGATGTAAGCCAAGTTAGGAAATAGAAATGATCACTCTTCCCCTACAGTGACTTCTGGAAAGTCTAGTCAATGTATTCTCATCTCTAATATTTACCAGTGGCCTATTTATCTCCAGTTGGGCTACAGATGTGGAGAATTTACAAGAAAATTTGGTCTAGGGCACATATCAATAAGCAATAGATACATATACATTATTTATTGTAAGGAATCAAAGTATGTCAGACTTAGTAGTTTTCTTGTTTCTACTTCTCTGCAATAAAAAGTTTAAAGTTCTTTTGTCCTCTAATAAAACAAAACAAAAAGACAAATATCTGCATTGACTTTCTTTTAGGAAAAGATGCAGAAGTTTGAAAATAAATGTGTGAATATGTAAGTCATTTAAGTAATTTGTTAGGACTTAATTAAAGAAAAGTCTTGACCCAATCTGCTGAGATCAGTGGGGAGGAAGGAGTTAAGGAAAGATTATTATAGTACAACTCGGAGGACAGAGAAAGGGAGCTGTAGAAATGGGAATTCTGATCAACAATAATAAAAACATGCTCATAGTTGATACCAAAGAGTCACCTACACACTGAAGATCTGCCTTTGTAAGAACATAATTTTAATTAAGCAAGAAAAAAACAAACAAAAAAAAGGACAAGTGAAGAGATGGAGCTGGAGTTTGCATGTGAATTGAGATACCCTCCCCACAATTATATTCTTTACATGGGTTTAAAGGTTAAACAAACTAGAGCTAGCATGGTGAAATAGTGGTACACAATTATATTCCAGTGATTCTGGAGACTGAGGCAGGGATCTCAAGTTCAAGACTTGCCTTGGCAACTTAGTAAGACACTGTCTCTAAATTAAAAAAAAAAAAAAGTTGGGGGTGTAGCTGTGATGGAGCATTCTGGGCTCCATGCCCAGTACCAAACACAAACAATTTTAAACAAATTATAGGAACTAATTTTGTAATTTAAAGGAATTCAAGTAGATAAAATAATTAATAAAGGAGTTATTGAAGTCTTGCAGTTCACAGAGCCAGATAAACAATGATAGAGGATTCTTGATGGCATAAGACAAAAAAAAGAGCAGATAGAACATGTATCTACAAAAGCAGGATTTCAGATTAAAGCCTACGTTATGGATGGTGGCATCTTCAATCTGCTTTCCCAGTGATTCCAGGAGGTGGTAAACCTAGCCTTTACCTGCTTAGTAGGACGCCAGAGAAATCCCTAAGAACAGGAAGGAAACATACTAATTTTGACATTTATGGGACTTATAGAAAAAGTTTTATGATTCAGCTAGTGAAGAATAAGAAATACGGTAGTAGATTTGAATCTTGAGGATGATAGAAAAGAAATATAAAAATTAAAGTTAAAATATATGATATTTTACAAGTAAAAATATAATGGTGTGATGTTAATAAAAAAGTTTTAATACTGTATAGAGATACATAGGAGGATATCAATTTGGAAACAAGTTTACTAGTGATGAGTACCAGACAGACATTAGCTGGGGAACATAAGATCAAGGAGATAATTCTATATACAGGCTCTACTGTGCCGACTTCACATGTTCTCTTTTAAAAAGCAATTTTCTTGTAACCCTGTCTGGCTTAGTTCAATAGAATATGCAACATTCCTAAGCAACTTGTTGTCTGCAGGCACAATGCAGACCCAAAGGCTCCTCCTCCCTATCAAACTATTTGGGGTAATTTTGTGACCATCCCACAGATGAGGTTCCAGAACTCAAGGAGATAAGGATAATTCCAACTAACCCGTAAATCTGCAAGAACAAGTTCCAATTAGAACTATTTAGCAAGGACCAAAGTGACCTGGAGTTATCTTGGGTGTTTCCCATGCACAATGGGGAATTGGAAGTGTGACACTATTCATCAAAAGTTAAGAAGTAGACCTGGGTAGGACTCTTTAGAAACATCCCTGGGATTCCCAACTGGACAAAAGAGGGGTGCAATATTCTCCTGAGAGGACACACTTTGTCCCTTGAGAGAGCCCCCTCTTCCCCTTTCCCTGTCCCTTCTAATAAACTCATTCTGCTACTCTGAGCTACACTTTTGAAATCTTTACATGATGTTTGCAAAGAACCTTTAATGGAGGATCTCTATGACTGCCTTGACTTTGTGTGGGCTTTTGCCCTGTTACACCAGTTTTGCATATGCACTTCATTAGAAAAAAATTATATATGCAAACAATAGTCTAGAACTACCCTGGAATCATGTTTTCAATTTTAAAATAATGCAGAGTATTGTGAAGAGCCTATGCAGAGCGGGGCATCAAGAAGGCAGAGTAGAGAAGGTTACTTTCCAAACACTTTCCAAACTGGTCTGTGGCATGGGACCGGGAAAGAGAACAAATAGCTTCTTTTGGAGGTCAGTTAAACAAAACAACAACAACAAAAAGAAAGAAAAAGAAAGAAAAGAAAAGAAAAAAGAAAATAAAGTTGACCATGGAGAAAATATATTAAGAGAATATAAATAGAACTTTCAAGAAATATGGGATAACACAAAAATACCAAATTTAAGATTTATCCTGTTAGATGAAAGTTGGACATATAAATCAAAAAAGGTACAAGGTTTTTAATGAATTTATATCAGAAAATTTCCCAAACCTTAAGAATAAAATGAAAAATCAAATACAGAAGTCTAGGGGGCTACAGTGGTGGTTCAGTGGTAGAACACTTGCCTAGCACATGTGAGGCACCAGGTTTGATACTCAGCATCACATCACATAAAAAAAAATTTAAAAAGAAAGTCATTGAGAAATTACAGTAGGCTTACAGGATTCCCAAATATACAAAATTACAATAAACCTACACCAAAACATATCATTATGAAAATGTCCAACATACAGAAAAAGGATAATTTTAAATACTGCTAGAGAAAAATGATTTCTCACATTTAGAAGGAAATCAATCTAGGTCTCAGCTGATTTCTCAACTCAGACCCCCAAAGCTAGGAAGTCTTGGAATAATATAAACTGATCCCTGAAAGAAAGTGATACCAACCAAGAATACTATATCCTGCAAAATTAAGGTTCAGTTTGATGATGAAATAAAAATCTCCCATGATAAATAAAACTTAGAAGAATTCACAAATAGAAAACCTGCACTACAAAACATATTTCATGAAGAAGAAATGAAAAATAAAACTGAAACCAGCAAGGAGGAACTCCACAGAAGAATAGTTAATCAAAAAAAGAAAATAATTCAAATTAAAAACTAGAAATCAATCAAAATGACAGGGAACAAAAATAATTTCTCAATAATAACATTGAATGTAAATAACCTGAATTCATCAATCAAAGGACACAAACTGACTGATTGGATTAAAAGACACGACAATATCCTCTCTCCAAGATACTAACCTCATAGGCAAAGACATCACAGACTGAAGGAAAAATAATGGGAAAAATCATATAATTAATATGCATCTCATAAACAGGCAGGGGTTTCTATCTTCATAATCAGATCAAGTGGACTTTAAACCAAAGTTAATCAGAAGGGACCAAGAAGGTCATTTCATATTGCTTAAAGGAATTATAAATCAAGGAGAAATAATAATCATAAATAGTTATGTCCCAAACAATGGAGAACCTATGTATATCAAACAAACCCTTCTCAAAATCAAGAACCAAATAGATCACCACACAATAATACTGGGTGACTTTAACACACCTCTTTCACCACAGGATAGATCCTCCCAAAAAAACTAAACAAAGAAGCTACAGAACTAAGTAATGCAATTTATAACTTAGACTTATCAGACATATATAGACTATTTCATCCATCAATGACTGAATATATTTTATTCTCAGCATCATGAGAATTATTTTCTAAAATAGACCTCATTGTAGTCCACAGAGCAATATTAAGCAAATACAAAAAATTAGAGGTAATATCTTACATTCTAACAGATCATACAGGAATGAAATTAGAAATCAATGATATAATAAAAAACAGAAGATACTATAGTACTTGGATATTAAATAATATGCTACTGAATGATCAGTGGATAGTAGAAGAAATCAGGAATGAAATAAAATAAATACTTGAGATAAATGACAATAGTAATACAACATACAAATTCTCTGGGACACTATGAAGGTAGTTCTAAGAGGAAAGTTCATAGAACTGAGCTTATTTATTAAAATAATAGAATATCACCAATAAATAAGCTAGTATTACATCACCAGTCCCTAGAGAAAGAAGAACAAATCAAAGCTAACAGCAGTAGAAGACAGGAAATAATTAAAATCAGAGCTGAAATCAATGAAATTTAAATAAACAAAAACAAACAATTCAAAAATCAATGAAACAACCAAGTTGGTTCTTTGAAAAAAATCAATAAAATTGATACACCCTTCATCATGCTATCCAAGAGAAAGAGAAAAAATATCAAATTACTAAAATTCATGATGAAAAATGAAATATCAGCATGGACACCACTGAAATACAGAGGATCATCCAAAACTATTTTGAAAATTATATTCTAATAAAGTATAAAATCATGAAGACACCTACAAATTTCAGAGAAATATAACCTACCCAAATTGAACCAGGAGAACACAGAAAATTTAAACAGATAAATTTCAAGCAATGAAATTGAAGATGCCATCAAAAGTCAGCAATAAAGAAAAGCCCAGGATCAGACAGATTTTCAGCCAAGTTCAACCAGTCCTTCAAAGAAGAACTAACACCAATCCTCCTCAAACTATTCCATGAAACAGAAAATAAAGGAACACTTCCAAACTCACCCTATGAAGCTAGTATCACCCTGATACTAAAACCAGACAAAGACATATCAAGGAAAGAAAACTTCAGGCCAATATCCCTCATGGATATATATGCAAAAATTATTAATAAAATACTGTCAAATTGTGCATTTTAAAAACACATTTAAAAGATAGCACATCATGATCAAGTGGGTTTCATCCCAGTGATTCAAGTTTGCTTCAACATAAATTAATAAGGAATGGAGTCATAGCTCAGTGATAGAGCACTAGCATGTGTTTAGCACTGGGTTCAATCCTTAGCACCACATAAAAAAATAAGTAAATAAAATAAAGTTATTATATCCATCCACAACTAATTTTTTTTTAAAAAAAGAAATCAGTACATGTAATTTATTACATCAATAGACTTAACCCAAGAATCACATGATTATCTCAACAGATGCAGAAAAAGCATTTGATAAAATACAGTATCCATTCATATTCAAAACACTAAAAAACTAGGGATAATATGAACACACCTCAATATTTTAAAAGCTATATATGTTAAACCTTTGACCAATATCATTCTAAATGGAGAAAAATTGAAAGCACTCCTTCTAAGAACTCAAACAAGACAGGCATGCCCTCTTTCACCACTTATGTTGAACAAGTCCTTGAAACTCTAGTCAGAGCAGTTAGACAGAAGGAAGAAATTAAGGGGATACAAATAGGAAAAGAGAAACCCAAACTATCACTATTTTCTGGGATGTTATTCTATACATAGAAGACCCCAAAATCTCCACCAGCAAATTTTTAGAACTCATGAATTCAGCAATGTAGCAGGATATAAAATTAACAACCATAAATCAATTTCATTCCTATACATCAGTGATGAACCAATGGAAGAAAAATTAGGAAACTATCCCATTCACAATGACCTCAAAGAAAAATACTTGGAAATCAATCTAACAAAAGAAGTGAAAGTCCTCTACAATGAAAACTACAGAACACTAAAGAAAGAAATTGAAGAAGACCTTAGAAGATGGAAAGATCTCCCATGCTCTCAGATAGGTAGAATTAATATTGTCAAAATGGACAGACTACCAAAAATGCTATGCAGATTTAACATAATTTCTATTAAAATTCCAATGATATTCTTCATAGAAATAGAAAAAAACAATTGTGAGATTCATTTGGAAAAATGAAAGACCTAGAATAGCCAAAGCAATTCTTAGCAAGAAAAGGGAAACAGGATGCATCACAATACCATAAATTATACCACAATACCTTAAATTATAGTACAGAACTATTTGACAAAAACAGCACAGTATTGGTACCAAAACAGAAATGAAGACCAGTGGAACCAAAGAGAAGACATCAAGACAAACCCACATAAATATAGTTATCTCATACTAGACAAAGACACCATAAACATTCATTGGAGAAAATATAGCTTTTTCATGAAATGGTGCTGGGAAAACTGGAAATCCATAAGTAGCAGAATAAAATTTAACACCTCTCTCTTACCCTGCACAAAACTGAGCTCAAAGCGAATCAAGGACCTAGACATTAGACCAGAAACTCTACATCTACCAGTAGGAAAAATAGGCCCAACAGTCCATCATGTTGACTTAGGAACTGACTTCCTCAGCAAGACTAATGAAGTTCAAGAAATAAAATCAAGAATCACTAAATGGGATGGTATTAAACTAAAAAGCTTCTTCACAGCAAAGGAAACAAGAAGATGAAGAGAGAGCCTACAGAATGGGAGAAAAACTTTGCCATCTCCACTTAAGATAAAGCATTAATCTCCAAGATATACAAAGAACTCAAAAAACTTAATGCTCCCCCCCAAAATACCCCAAATAATTCAATCAATAAATGGGCAGAGGAACTGAACCGACTCTTCACAAAAGAAGAAATACAAATGGTCAACAAATATATGAAAAAGTCTTCAACATCTCTAGCAATGCAAATCAAAACTACTCCAAGATTTCATCTTGCTTCAGTCAGAATGGCACTATCAAGAATACAAGTAAAAATAAGTGTTGGAGAGAACATGGGGAAAGGGTTCATTCATAGATTGCTGGTGGAATTGCAAATTGGAGTAATCACTCTGGAAAGCATTATGGAGGTTTCTAAGAAAGCTTGGAATTGAACCATCATTTAACCTTGTTATAAATCAGCACTCTACAGTGATTCAGCCCTGTTTATAGCAGCTCAACTCACAATAGCTAAACTAGGGAAATAAACCTAACTGTCCTACAACAGATCAATATATATAGAAAATATGGTATATAAACACATTTGCCAGAAAATGGAAGGATCTGGAGACTATTATGCTAAGAAAAATAAGCCAATCCCCCCAAAACAAAGGTCAAATATTCTCTCTGATATGTGTGTCCTGACACACAACCTGTCAGGGAGGGGAAGAATAGGAGTCCAGAAGTACTCCATGTGAGTCAAATTATATACTACTGTCATATATAACTAAAAAGAACAAAAAGAAAAAAGAAAAACAGAACACACACACACACACACACACACACAAATAATTATATAGGAACTATAAATAAATAATGTGAAAAAAGAGCCTATGCAGACATTGAAGTTAGCTTCTCTAATTAAAATAATTCAAAGAGACATAGTTATAATTGTACTATACACTCCCAACATAGCATCAAATATGCATTAACATACATCTGTTTTCCCTTCTTCTATGCTTCCTGTTCATTTAACACTAATAAAGAAATCATGCATTTTTAAATCAGCTATGTTCCGTCTATTGCATTATCTTTTATTCCTCCCCTTCATTGTCACTCCATCTGTGTAATTTCAACTATGTCTTGTGTGTGTTGGGGACTGCCATGTCAAGGTAGGGAGAAAGAAGGCGAAGGAAGAAATCTATATTGCAAATGTTTACCTTATAGAGGGTGATGACGTTGGTTATCAATCTACCATTTTATCTCAATACAAAATCATCAAATGTATATTAAGAAAAAATATATAAACTAGAGTTGAAGATGACTCCTTGATCTTTATTCAAACTCTTTTGAAATCCCAACTTTAATACTTACTCTCTTGAGTAACCTTATTTAGTCTTGTCTTCTTCATCTTTAAATGGAGTTAACAGTGGTACCATCAATTAGTGTTGTATGAGGATTGAATTAATAATGTTTGCAAAGCTCCTAGCACAGTATTTTTCACATAGTGTCATACAGTTTTTAAAGAAGTACATATTTTAAAATTAAATGTCTGGTAGGGGTGTAGCACATTGGACCAGTGTTTGCATAGCATTTAAAAGGCCTTGGGTTCAAACCCTAGAACTGCAAATAAACAAAGAAATCTTTTATACAAATTGAAACATAAAGGTAAAATTTTTAGAATTCATATTTAACAAAGTAAATATACATGTAAAATTTCTTTTACACATAATATATCTCATTTCTGCCAATAAAAATTAGATAACAACATTTCAGCAGCCCAGAATGCTTTGCTGATTTTTATGTTTGCAATTGTTCTAAAACAATTATTCTAAATATCACGGCATATGATGGAATATTAATTTTTATATTTTGTTATTCTTTAATATAGGGTATTTGTACTTCAAAGTATATTGCTATGATTTACAGCACTTAAAATCATTTTTAAATTTTATATCAAATAGTACATAATATAATCAATACAGAGTAAAACATATCTTCTTCAATTGTCATTTGTAATATTTATAACTGAGACTGGAATTTAATGTGGATCATTACTTGTTCTAAAATGCATATATTAGCTAAAAGTCATTATGACATTACAATTACTTTCCCTCTTTATCCTCTTTGGATTTAAGCAATTTTCAAATTATATGTTTTTGTGTAATTAGAGTCCCAACATACATTTAATCATTCCAATCATGCATATGAATTTTAAAAACAATATAAACTTGTAATGATCTGTGAATTCTCATAATCCAACATTCTGTCTTATGTGTTTCTTTGTATTATTTTTGGTAGCCAATTATTTAGAATGAAAATGTCTTATCTAGGTGCAGAGGAGTACACCTATAATTTCAGAGACTCTGGAGTCTTAGGTGGGAAGATCACAAGTTCAAAGTCAGCTTCAGCAACTTAACAAGGCTCTAAGCAACTTAGTGAGACCCTGTCTCAAAGTAGAAAAAAAATTTAAAAATTGAAAATGAAAAAGGGGCTGTGGGCAGGGCTTGATGCCTGTAATCCTAGTGACTGGGGAGGTTGAGACAGGAGTTTCGTGAGTTTAAAGCCAACCTGAAAAACCACAAGGCACTAAGCAACTCGCCGAGACCCTGTTTTTAAATACAGTACAAAAAAATAGGGCTGTGGATATGGCCTAGTGGTTTAGTGCCCCTGGCTTCTATCCCTGGTACCAAAAAAAAAAAAAAAAAAAAAACCAAGAGGAATCAAAATGGCTTTATTGTATTTTCATAAATCAAAGACAATATGGGAAAAATGCAAAGAATATGTATTAGTGAAATTATCACCTACTTGAATACATTTAGAAATCCATAAATAATAATTACATACTTATATTAGTACAAAAATTCTAGAAATATATTCAAATAAAGATCAGAAAAGCCTGTTTTTACTTCTGTTTATAGGGATTCCTTTTGAAATCTTCAGAAAAATATTGATGCTATTAAATTCATGAAAATAATTAAAAATACCTATCAAATATTTAAGATAGATACATTCATTTCAGTCCAATAGTATTTATAATTGAATAAATATCATGGTATGGTCACTCATTTTTTTCATTTTTCCTTTCACTCATTTTTCCTTTCGGTAAGTTACCTATCTTAATTACAGGAACTAATGTGTATCTGAAACTTAAATATAGCACTTAATGTCAGAGTTACCTTAGTTTTAAATCATTTCCAGAAATCATTCTGGTCTTTCTAATAATATTATCTGTGACTGGGTCATCTTCTCATTGTAATGCTTAAGCCCTCATCTGTGGGAATTCAAGTCCTGCCTTATATTCTTCTCTTTGACTCACATCTCCAGGGACTGAGCTTCTCTATACCTGCATCTCCCACAATACTGGATTCACAACTCTGTCATGTCCTATTGCACACTCTTACCATCCCTTTTAAATTGTAAACCGCAAATAGATACATAAACTACTCACCTGCGCATTCTCAGAAGTTACCAGAGCTCCTGTCACATGACAAACATTTGATAATTGAATAAATAGATACCCTAAACTAACAATTTGATATCAGTATCATTTTTTTACATTGATGTAAATAATTGACTATTGACCTCTTTTTATGTGCACAGAGAAAACCCAAGTATTTGAACAAGTACATAAATTACTTTATCAACATTTATATTATCTATATTTTCATGGTGAATAAAAATCTTATGTTTCAAAAGCATAAATGAATTCTCTATATAACCTAAGGAAAAGAATGCTTTTTCTCAAGAAAGATGCCAAAATATACTTTGATATATTCTGTTCTAAAAGATATACAAAAATTAAACAAGCAAGTATAAATCCCAGAAATTATAATTCTCCTAAAATATTTACTATAGTTTTATCATTATTAAAAATAAACAACAAATGGGAGGATCACTATAATATACATTTTGCCAACAGCATTAACTAATAAAAGTATCATTAAAACACAAGGTATCATAGATAATACTTTTAATTTCCTTCATAAAATGTGTATAAATGGTTACTTCAGTAAAGTGTCTTAAAAACACAAAATTACCCAGATACCTGAAAATATAATTCTATTCTTCATTATTTGGATCATTATTCATTTTAGGAGAATACACTTAAATGGGTTTGCACTTTCTTCCTAAAGAATTGCTAATTATTTGGGTAATGTATTTAGTGAAGGATTCACAAATTATTATTATTCACTTTTACCATCACCATGTGTGCTCCCAAAGTTGCCCAAATAGTTTTGAAATCTGAATTTATTCTTAAATGTCTGTCTTTAATTCTCTAAAACCACCTTTGAAATCCACTAGGCAACTCAAATTAGAACATCCCTTCTCAAGTTAGAACGATACCATGCATGCAATATAACAGTCTGGGGTTAAAGCTTTTCTCGGTCTTTAACCAGCTGCCTCTGTCATCTCCTTTTCTGATTTTTGCAATTGTTGTGAAAGTTTGAAATCACAGCCTGAATCTAAAGTCTTAATTTTTTTCCTCAAGAACTTCCTTAGTTCAGGGCCTTATGAAAGTTTAGTTTTATTCCTATTTAAGGAACAAATAAATTTGAATTTTTTCCAATCCAAGAAATTTCGTGTTCTGTAAATTGATTATAAGAATCTTATTGAAATTATGCTAATAAAATGCATAGTTTTATTTACTTTTCTAACAGGGCAACTAAGTATAAATTATTATTCATTTCTTTAAACTTCTAATGATTTCTCCTTATTCATTTGTTTTTTTGTTAATAGCTCAGTTTCTCTTTCCAACACCTGCTTTCCCTTAGGGGATGATTGCAAGTCTGTTACTGTCCCTTCTAGCAACATGATTTGATTTTGAAAGTTCTAGCCCCTAATACATCTCTCTGATCCTTGCCTAGCACTAGGCATCAGTTTGATACTCTTAGGTATCTTAACTACTTTATCTTCAAAGGATTAACTCAAGTATCCAGCATTTTCTCTAGGAATATATATATCTATTGGCTCTGGGATAATGAAGCTTCCCTTTTAGAGTCTGAAAATATAATGAATAATACCTAAGCTATGTTTGCTACTTATGATTTTAATTTTTCATTTTTTAAAAATCTAAGCCTGCCAGTATACCAGAAAACTTACACTTAATTAAACAAAATATTCCTAATCATAATCTCAAGTTTTTCATTGAAAATAAAAGCAAAATATGCATACAAAACCAAAGTTATAAAAATGGCCACGTCAGTAATTAATCAATCTTTATAATTATGTTCTTTGAATTTAAGATATACTTTATGCTACAAACGATGACACTAACTTTTTGAATTATCCATCAAAAAACTTTAAGTAATAAAAAATGTATAACCATATGGCAAAAACCAAGTTAATCCTATCATTTGAATATATAATATTTTCCCTCTGTTACATTTTCATACATAATAAATATGCATTCTTTTATGCTATGGTGTATCTCATTCATGAGAATTTGTTTGACAAAAATGATTCAATCTGCCTTAGAAAGAACTCAAAGCTTCTTTCAATATGATTCAAAGTGTTAAAAAAAAGTTTGTCCCAATCCTGCAATCACTTATCAGTCACCATCCATTGGGCAACAGTAGTTCACATGATAATATATGTGACCTCAGTATTAAATTTGATTGATACAACTAAATAGGATTTTTTATTTATAGACTGAAAGCACTGAATCTATGTCAATGATTGAATTTGAAACATTTTTTATGTCCACTGTAGTTGCTTGAATTTTACATAAAAATGCATTGTTATATTTGGAATCTGTAAAGTGTCTTCTGTTTTTTAAAAAAATAATGTAACTGATTTAGTACAATTATCAAATTGGAAACTTCTTAATTATAATTTTTAGGTCATCTTTCTCATCTACCACAGCTCTTCAGGTATTAAAGTCTTCACTTCCACCTTTTTCCTATATACCTATCTTTCCTTCTGGATCCATTTCTTTTGATACTGTCTATGATAAACTTCCTCATTTTACCTATTTCATTGGCTTTTAATTGAAATGATCACATTTCGTTCATTAAAATCCATCATTAATTGTTTTCTTTATATAACCCAAATCTGATCTTAAATATATTTAAATACATTTGATGATTATACATCATTATCAGAAAAAATATTTTAATTTTTTATTCTAGCATAAAACAATGTTTATAATCAAGTCTCATCTTAATTTGGCCTTTAAAATTTCTCTTAATTTTTTATTCCCATAAAATTAGTATTTCAAATGTTCTTTGATCAGATATAATATCTGACAACCAACTTGCAACAGCCTTCAAATGGGCTGTTCTCTAGCCTACATTGTTTTCTCTAGAACTTTCATCTACATCACACGTCCTTGTATTGCATTCAAAATACAGTGTTTTCTCATATTCTTTTGTATATGAGTAAAGCTTTAGTTCACAACTACATAAGCCATTCTTAATTCTATAGCATTCAGGAAATGCATTGGCAATATCTTTTGTTAGTTTGTTTACTTATTGGATTTCTCGATTTTTAGGTTATTTTTCAAACAAGAAAAACCAGTAAGTTGTCAAAACTAGATGGGATTAAAGTGCTTCTAGTGAAATGTAACAGATCTCGCACCACCTCCATAGAAATCACTATTTCCCACTGTTTCCAGTGGGAAATCTTTGCAATTATTACATCTGGATGTCTAAGTTATGTTTATACCATACACTTTTCATTTAATTTAGCAGTTTTAGGCATCGTCTATTGATTCTTCTACAAAAGAAAGGAATCAGCAAGCACAGTGCACTCCACCCTCCCCTTTCCTTCCTCTCATTTGTGTGAAGTAAAATTTATTTGTGGTTTTGCACAAAAATGTATTTTCTTAAAAGTTCTTGAAACTTAGTTTTGATGCAAAATACTTTATCTGTGATGCAATAATTCACTTGGATGATAAGGCATTTATATATCTAATTATCGGTTATACTATGCTATGTACCATAGAGTGGAAATAATTATTAAATGACCTTTGAGAGTTTCCAATCTTTAAAACTTTACCGTGATAGCAGTAAAAGTAAACAAACAATAAATTGAATTTATGTTGCCTATGTTTTAAAAGATTATAAGATATATGTTTGTGCTTGACTCTGAGGTCATATAATTTATCATTTTATGGGTTAGAAGTCACTTTCCTAAGCACAATGCAATGTCTGATGAGCAGGTGACATTTCCAGCTATTCTGTCTTACTGAAAATTAATTTTACATTCCCCAAAAGTCTAGTTCTGATCAATTTTGGTTTTGCAGTTTATTCACTTTTAATTTTCATTTTAGGTATCAATAAAAATGTTTAAATTCTAAAGTAGTATAATGTGAAAAATGTGTGAAATTGTCTTTTTCGAAAGTTATTTTCATTCAGCTTTCCAAATGCTTTCTCCTTCTCATATTCTCCATCTTTTCTCTATATATACATATGTATATATCTATTCTCTTCTGGTCCACACTCTGTCTTACTTTTTTTCTTTTATATGTATATATATATATATATATATACACACACACACACACACATACATATATACAGTTATACATATATAAAGTATATATACATATACTTTAGTAACTAATTCTATATATTGATAACATATTTTGGAGAGATATTTGTTAGAAAATGAACCCTTAAGTTTATATTTTACTCAAAATAACCATTTGGAACACATTATACATTATTGATGCTTTTATTTTTGAAATAGAAATTCAGTTAAAAATGATACAGTTGAAACTCTAGTGGAAGAAAAGTTTATGCTAACAGCTTCACTTTTAAAGTTGGCTTTCTTTTCTTTTCACACAGCATGACCAAAGCTTTCAAATGCATTTTGCTTCTGGCAATGCCAACTTTTACCTATCATTTCTGATTAAAAATCTTGTGTCCCTTGTGTGTGTGTGTGTGTATGTGCACACCTTTCTAGAAAAGTACAGAAGTATGGTTCCTATTTATATTTTATTTGATCATTTTCCCTTTCCTGAATAATTTTGTTGGAAATTCAGGAGAATATAAAATTTAGGAGAGAAATAAGCTTTCCATTTTTTATATACATACACATATCTATAAATGCATTTCATATTTGAATTAGACTCTTCTATTTTTGATAATTAAATGTGTGGGTGTTTTATAATAAAATCTTTCACTAATTTGTGATTAAAAATAAATTTTGTTTTATAGAAAATCATCTTACTTTAATCACTTACATATGACTTTTCTATCACTGTACAAATGAAACAAATAACAGTAAAATGGAAAATTTTTTCTACATATTTTTATTGTAAAGTATTATTAATACATTTTTTATTTTAAGTATCTCCCCACATATGTTTAAGAATAATATTGGAAATTTTTTAAGCAGGACAAATTTAGTAAAATTAATAATTTTATTTAATCAAAGTTAAATATTTTTTCTAATATATTTAAAATCTTGGTAATATAATTATTGATAAAAACATACTTATAGGAAAATGATCCAAATGAAACTAATTTTGAATTGAGGTAGAGTGTAAACCTTTCTTTCATTGCAATTAAAAATTTCATTATGCTTTTAATAAAGCTGTTTTTTGCTAAAAACACTTTTCTCAGCTCAGTTGCTCCAGGTAGTCACAGGAATTAGAATTTTTGTACTTACTTCTTTCTATGTAAAAATGATGAACTCAGGCATTTATCAAGGTCCATTAAAGAAATATATGTAGTATATCTCTTGTTATATCCTATATTATCCACTTAGAATCCTCTAAACATGTAATAATCTACAAAATAATTATTGTGTTATTTTAAATGTTTATATATGTCTCTCCAAATACCATTTGGAAAATAGAAGTGAAGAATCCTTCATTTAACAGATTCTCTTTTCCTGTATCATTTTCACCATATCATCTCTCAGAGTATGTCATAGGCACATAAAACAATATTTTTAAAAGAGGAAAGAAAATCATATGCCTCCTATATTTAAAAACTGGTGATCCTTTTTTAAAAAAATCCCTGGTACAGAGTTGAGTAAGGAGAAGTGAGTTAGGTAAGGACACATTTGATGGAGGAACTTCTCTTAAAGCAGACAGTACTCTTTCTACTCTCCACACTTGAAGTATGTCAAACCCACTCAATTTTTCCCCTGATTAGTGCCACTTACTTGATAGCTTCAATAGACAAATTAAGATATATCAATCAGAATGATTTTTGACAAATTAGCACCAATATAAAGGATTTTATTATATATAATCTAGAATTTTACAAAAGATGAATTTTTAAAGCAGTAATATAATCTTTATCATCCTATGTCAGTCACTAGAAATTTCAAGTTACTCCACATTATTACTATCTGTAAAAGGCAAAAATATAATTTAAATTGATATAGTGTTTGAGAACATGTACACATTTAAAGTTAAATCTTTAAATATTTTTGCAGGTAAAGGATTGAAAGAACTTTAGGATAAATGGTTATCTTTAAAAATCTAACACTTAGTGACCTTACTAAGAGAAATACAGTTGAGTCTAAAGTAAAATACCACTTATATTTCTACTGTATGCTATAGACTGATCTTTGTGTTTCCCCAAAATTTCAAATGTTAAACTTTATTCACCAGTGTGATGATATTTGGAGGTAGGGACTTTTGGAGATGAGTAGATCCTCAGAATAGAGACTTCTTTACTGGTATTTGTACTTTTATAAAGAGAAAACAGACACTCATATCCTCCACTGTGTGAAGACACAGCAAGAAGGTGAACCAGAAAGGAAGTTCTCACCACACAATCTGCTAGTGCCCTGATACTTCCTAGGTACCAGAAACCCAAGGGATGAATTTCTGCTCTTTATAACTCAGTCTTTGTTATTTTGGTTATAGAAATACATACAGACTAAGACATTTGACATGGTGTCGTGCTCACCAAAGAAAACATCTGATTAATTCAGGATTTTAGAAAATAGAATTCATATGTAATAAAAAAAAAAGTGTCTGTTGACCTAAACAAACCTCTTCACTGTTTTTCTTCACAAAACAATTGTTTCATTTTATCAAATAAAGACATTATCCAATGGAAATGTATTCTGATTTCATATATATTAAACTTTGAATGAAAATGCATCTGAGAAAAGATCATAGACAAATAGAAAGAGCACCAGTTTAAAACTAAACCTCCAGAAAAAAATCAATATCAAAAACAAAATAATTTATTTTAGTTAATCTGACTGAATAGACATGAAAGAAAATAATAAACCAGTCAGAGGTAGCATGTACTAAGGAAGTATTTTTTTTTCATTCTGGAATTGTAATTCTGCCCTCCAAACCCACAATTTCCACATAATCATTTTTGTTTGTAAAAAAGATTGTGGTAGTTTTAGACCCAGAGAAATATATATGCTATAAGCATTTTAGATGATGAAATGTTGAGCGAATTTTAATGAGCATATCTACAGCATTCTCATTTTGTGATACTTTTAGTGAAAGACCCAATACATTAAATATAGCCTTGTCCTTTTGTTTATAAAAAAGATATTTGTTATGCCTGATTGAAATGCCCAATTTTCTCCTACTTTAATAATTTGTCTTGTATTAAGAAAGCAAATAATAGTGTCATTTGATATGGAATATGTGTCATTTACCTCATTTCAATTAATATGAGTAAAAGGTAGATCTATTTCTGCTTGTTAAAAGCTGGAGTCAAGAGGAGTTTCCCACAATATGTTGCTTTCTTATGCAATATATATTATAATCTCAAAAGAGCACTGGTTGTAGGTCACTTTTTTTTGAGCATATAGGATAATTGCTAGAAAGTAATTTAATTAGATTTTTTGTGCCATTTTTTAAACTATATATTGGATGTTTCTTTTTCATTGAATTTAGAGAGATGTATACAGGTGGCCCATTTCTGCCAGAGACCAAACTGCTCCAATAGTTGTTCAGTTTAACAACTCCCCAGTAGCCCAGTCAGAATTCCCTGTCAACTCCACTGTACTTTGGGACTCTACTTAGGTAACAAACATTTTCCCCACTTTGGTCTTTCATAAAGTTCAGAACTGCATGTCACAATCTGTTAGTTTTCTGAATCTCCTTCTCTTCTTCCTCAATCACAAGAATATCTTCGATAAAACTTTTGCCTAATTTCATCCCATACTAAAGAAATCATTCTGGAACTGGTTAGTGAAGATGATCAAACATCATTATAAATGTACTACATGGTACTAAATTTCACGTGTATTTATAACAACCAAAAATATATTGAATGAAATGGGGAAGGATGGTTCATTTTTTTAAAAAATATAGATCTTCATCTTATGTATGGAATTCCATTTCCATTTAATATTTTATTGTTTTCTTCCTGAAGTTGATTACATGATCAAATCATATTGAAAAAATCTGAGTTCAATAAAATTAAATAATGTTTAGTTAAAACAAGAACAAAGTACCTTGAGTATATCATTACTTCTGTATTTTCAAATTTTCTCAATTATTTAAAAAATTAATGTATTCTTGGATATTCAACTTTGAAACATAAAATTTATCGTATTTTTTCCAATTGCTTGTATAATAATATTCTCCCATCTACACAATCATTTTGATTTTTGTTATGATATTTTTGTTATAGACTGAAGTGTCAAATTAGTTTAATAATTAGTAATACAGTTTTTAAAATGCAACCAAATATGATACAACAGCATGGAATCACTGTGTAAACATTTAAAAATAAACAACTGGCCATCTTTTCTGTTCATTTTTATTTGATTGTAAATTTTGCTAAGATTTTGCTAGGGATATATAGGGTCAAGAGGCCCTATATAAAGACAGTGATGTCCAGATGGCCTGAAGACTAACCTAAGACAGAATGTTTCTGGAAATGTCTCAGGAGAAAATCTGGTCTATTAGCTGATTCTGTTCCTCAGTGAAAATCTTTGTTATTTAGTGTCTATTTATCACATTATGATGCTAATATACAGATAACAGACACCAGGTTCTCTTGGAGTTCCACAATTGATAGGGCCTTCCTTAATTGTTCCATTTTAAGTCCTCTCATTTCTGTAGCTACTCTGTAAGAGAGAGGAATGTTTGAGAAAGGATTTGGTTCATCACTTTTGAAATGCTTTCCTAACAAGCAGTCATAATTATGGGAATAAATCTTCATCTGAGTCTAATAATTTTTTTGTTCAGATCTCATTTGAAAGTATACATCAAGGCCATGTACATTTTTCTAACATGTGTTTCTAGAATTATGATTCGGTTATATCTATCAGTATCATCTTCAGAGCATCTTTAATGTTTATGTTTTTCTATCACCACTTTATTTCCTTCATATGACATGTGGAACTATTAGCTTTATATATTAAGACGATTCCTGTTTTTGACCAGGGTAACATAAAATATCAAGCTTATAAAGTCACCACTTTTAAGACAAAAATATTATACTATAATTACAATTCACACATTTTGTGGAAAAAGTCAAGAAATCTAAAGATTATTGTAAAGGAAACAACATAGGTTGATATCCATGATTTGTGAAATCCCAATATTATTATTGAAGATCTAGAAATGTTTAAACTGATAAAAAGATAAGGGGAGGGTCATCAGTGGAAGATAGATTGCAATGCATTTCTGAAGAAAAACCATGCAAACATGTTGTAGATGAATGAGAACATATGCTTTTTGGAACATATGAGAAAGGGTTTTAAGAAGGAGGAATACACTCTACCCTGCAGAATTTAAGAAAATCTGTTTTCAGAACAGATTGTGCCAACCTTGGTTAAAATACTAAATAAAGCTTAAAACTAAGTTTTAATTGAGAGTTGACATAGATGGTAATCATCCACTGTGCTTCTCAGGTTGGTTCAAAGTGTCAATGTAATAATTTACCTGTAACTCCACCAAAAGAAAAAAAAGTCCCCTGAAGAAATTGAACAAGCTATTCTATTCCAGAATAAAGTCCTCTTTCTTTTATCATTTTTGGACCACCCACCCCCCAAAGACAGATAGCACATATGGTTATCTTATTGATTATTGAGAAGTCTTTTAAGTCTTTTAAGATAAAAGTCTTCTTGTTGCCTTTCTGATATTTGAAGTAAATAGTAGCATGGAAGATGGAAGCATTATATCCAAACCAAACAATAACAAAATTTTAAAAAGCTAAAAATGTAAGGATAAAAGGATAGCCTGAGCAGAGGATTTAAATTTTTATATTCATTTTTGAAAAGTATCCTCTCCTTGACTCATAGAAATAGTGTCTCCTCAAGGCACATTATAAGGAAATACACACATACACACACACACACACACACACACACAGAATCATTAATTAATGTCATGCAATTCATCTATATAAAATGTACCATTTATAAGTTTTTAGTATATTTGCAGACTTTATAATCTCCACCACAATTTTCAAATATTTCCATTACCCTAAAAGGAAATTCCATACCCACTAGTCTATTTTCTGAGTCTATAGATTTGATGGTCTGAATGCTTCAAATAAATAGAATTGTACATTATGTGTTTTTTAAGATTTTTTTAGATGTTGATGGAACTTCATTTTATTCATTTATTTATATGTGGTGCTGAGAATTGAACCCAGTGCCTCACACATGCTAGGCAAGCACTCTACCACTGAGCCACAAATCTGGCCCCACATTATGTTTTTTAATCACTGACTCCCTTCATGTAGCATAATATTTTCAAGATTCTTTCATGCTGCATCATGTACATGTACTACATTCCTTTGTATGGCTGATTCAAATCCCATACTATGAATAGGCTATATTTTTTTCATTAATTCATCAGTTCTGTATACAATGCTGAACACTATTAGTAATCCAACCCTGAAGATTTGTGTATAAGACATTTTCGTGTATGTGGGCTATATGCCTCCTTTCTCTTGGTTGTAGAAGATTGCAATACTTGGATGACATAGTTACTCTTTAACATTTTATTAGACTGTTTTCCAGTATGATTACAATCCCTTACGTTTCAACCAGCAATGTATCACGGTTCTAATATCTCAACATCCTCACCAACTCTTGATATTCAATTTCTTCTTGATTGTAACCATTCACTTTGATGTGAAGTAGTATCTCATTGTGTTTCAATTTGCAGTTCCCTGATGGTTATTGGATTTGAGGATATATTATGTGTTCATTGGCTACTTTTTAATTTTCTTTGGAACACTATCAATGTGGGCTCATTGCCAAATTTTCATCTGAGTTAGTTATATTTTTATTACTGACTTATACAAGTTCTATATTTATACTTTAATTATATATTTATACTATAATTTCCTTATCAGACAAAATATTGGCAAACATTTACTCCAATTTTGTAGGTTGTCTTTTCATCTTGTCAATGTAGGGTTTTGTGATTCAAAATTGTTTAATTTTGATGATATCCATATTATTTCCTTCGTTACTTAGGATGTCTAAGTAGGTTTTGCCAAACCCACAGTCAAGAAAATTTCCCCTTACCTTTTATAGGAAAGGTTTATTTTTAGCTTCACATTTAAGTCTTTTGGGCATTTTGAAGCAATCTTTCTGTATGTTTCAATGAAGTGGTCCCGTTTCGTTCTCTCTCTTTTTTTTTTTTTTGTTTTTTTTGTTTTTGTTTTTGCAGTGCTGGGGATCAAACCCAGGGCCTTGTACTTGCAAGGCAAGCACTATACCAACTGAGCTATCTCCCCAGCCCCCATTTCATTCTTATGCCTATCAGTACTCACTTGTCCCAGCACCATCTCTGGAAAACACCTCTTTCCCTGACTAAATTGCCCTGGTATGCTTGTCAAAATCAACTGACTGTTTTGCATGCTGGGATTTTGGTATGGAATGCCTTGAATCTATAGGTATATATGGAATTATTGCCTTAATATTATTATTGTTTTGATATATGAATGAATGATATATGAATGAACTTTTCATTTAGGTAGGTCTTCTTTAAACTAAATAAAATTTTAATATTTTCAATTTTAAGAGTATATGATTTGCATTTGTTCTATTTATTTGCATTTTCTTAATATTTTATTTCTTTTAAAGTTGTTATAGGTAGAATTAATTTAAATTATATTTCTGCTTTGTTTCTTGCCAGTACACAGAAATGCAATACTTTTTTTAGGCTGATCTAATTTCCTGAATATTTTCTGAAGTCTTCTACTACTTTCAAGGTTTTTAGTGAATTCATTAGTATACTCAATATACATAATAAGGTCATCTGTGAGTGAAAATTATTTTATTTATTTTCCTATATGGACTGCTTTAGTTCCATTTTCCTGAGCAATGTCCAGGCTAGATTCTCCACTACAATGTCATTAGAAGTCTGAGAGTGTACATCCTTGTTTAGTTTCTCTTATTTGGTAAAAAGTACTCAGCTATTCACCATTAAATACATTATCTGTGGGTTTTCCATGGATTATTTATACAAGTGTGAGATACTTCCTTTTATTCTTATTTTGTTGAATTTTTCATCATGAAGGGATATAATTCAAAATCATTCAACTTTGTCTAATGTTTCTTTTCTGCATCTATTGAGATGATCATTTTTCTATTCTTTATTCACATAATACATTATATTACATTAATTAATTTATAGATATTAAATCAATCTTGAAAGATTGGCATAAATCCTACCTGACCAATGTGAATAATCATTTTCATATGCTGTATTTTTGTTTTTCAGACACTTATTTTATTGAGTTTTTGCGACTATATTGAAAATGATATTGTATAATTTCTATTTTAAATGCTTTCTCTGGTTTTAGTGTTGGAGTATTACTGGCTTTATAGATGGAGTTGAAAAGTGTTGCTTCCTCTTATAAATTTTTAACAGTTTGTGGAGAATTGGTATAAATTACTTATTATTTGGTAGAATCACCAATTGAGATATCTAAACAGGGCTTTCCTTGTGAAGAGTATTTAAATTTTTAGTTCAATCTCTTCATTAATTGAAGATGTATTTGAATATTCTGTTTCTTCTTGAGTTAGTCTCAGTGGTTTGTAGATTTGTAGGAATGAATAGATTTTATTTAAATTATGAAAGTTGTTAAATGTAGCTCATATTATTCCCCTAAAATCTATTTCTTTCTGTGATGTCTGTAGTAATGTTCTCTGTTTCATTCAAGAGTTTAGTTATACAGTCTACTTTTAATCTTGGTCAAAAAATGTCAATTTGTTGATCTTTTCAAAACATCCAAATTTGGTTAACTATTTGTTTTTCAATTCTTTAATTTTTTCTGATATTTATTATTCCCTTTATTTATATGCTTATGCTTACCAATGATTTTATATTTATAGAATGGTGTATTAGAAAGATAAGTTGAGATATATTTTGTTTTTCAATAAGGATGTTTATTCATGTTTCCTTTATTCACTTCTTAGCTGTAACACTTAATTTTTATGTGCATTATAACCATTTTAATTTGTACAGAATATTTACAACTTTTCTATAATTTCCTCATACAATTATTTTATAATGCTTTTTTACTTTCTCCATGCCTGTACATTTCTCAAGTTTATTTGAATTTTTTTTTAATTTCATTCTAGTTCATACAAACAACACTTTTACTATTTAATTCTTTTAAATTAATTGAGGTTTGTTTTATGGTCTAATGTATTTTTTATTCTGTACAATGTTCTATATGAATTTGAGAAAATATGTATTCTGCTCTTCTGTAGCATTCCATATATATATATATATATATATATATACATGGAATATATGCATATATAATGCATATATATATGCATTATATTTTGTTGGGTTGTAGTCTTATTTTAGTCTTTTTCTCCATCTGAATATTCTGCACAGTTGTTCTATTCCTTGTTAAAGTGAGTTATTTGGATCTCTAAATATCATTGTTTTTATGTCATTTCTTTTAGTTTCTGCTTAATACATTGTGGGACACACGTTACTGGGTAAGTATGTGTTCACAATAAACTTTTTTGTGATTTTATTTTGCATTATATAAATTCAAACTACTGTGCTGGGTCACTTCTTTTTAGCCTGAAGAACTTCCTTCAACATTTCTTGTAAAGTAAGGCTTATAATTTCTCACCATTTTTGCTTTTCTGAAAATTTATTTTTTTACCTTAAATTTTGAAAGAAAGTTTTGCTGGATATGAGATTATTGATAGGCATTTCATTGTTTGTGTCAGTACTTCCTCTGCATTCCACTACATTGTAGTCTCTATTGTTTTGATAAAACAAATGTCTCAGAAGATGCAGTAGGTTCCTACAGTTTGTTTATAGCACAAGAAGTCTACTAGATCATTACAGTCAGTCATTAATTTTATTGTAGTCTGCCGAATATGAGTCATTTTATTCTTATTTAAGTCATAATATTTGCTTTGAGTTTGGCATAATAACACTTTTACTACAATGTGCTAATCTTTGATTTATTCTCTTTATTCTATTAAAGTTTTTAGATGTATAAATAAATGTTCTTTTTTTGTAAGAGTATTTTAAAAAGTTTTTTTTGTGTTAAATCTTACATGAAAGGTTTTTGGTAGTTTCTGTTACTTAACTTTGCTTTTTTTGTGTGAGTCGGTTTTTAATTTCTTTGCATGTCTTGTGATTTTTGTTGTTGAAACTGGACATTTCAAATATTACTATATTATATTATTATATATTGTATTATTATTATATTGCAGCAATTTCTAATACTGATTGCATTATGATTTTTGTTGTTTGCTGAATTATTTGTTTAGTGGTTCGACTGGTAAATTTAGGAGAGTTTACTTTTCCCATGGTAAAACCTCAGCTATTGTTCTTCAGCTACATATTTTGGTTGTGAACTCATTTACCCTAGAATGGCAATGAGTTAGAAAAGATTTCTTGAATTAAAATTTTTAACACTACATTTCAGCCATACCATGGGTTTAAGTCTCATCAAGAATTTGTAATACCCTGATCATAGAAAATAATCTAAAATTCTTTGGAAACTCTTTTTAAAATGGAAAATTATGCAAGACTGAAAAATATGTCTGCCAATTATGTTTATTCTGATGTAACTTGAATACATATGTCATTCAAATTTTCAGGGGAAAAAAGACATTTTGAGTCTTAAAACTTGCCCAAATTTATTATTAATCAAGCACAAAAGAAAAATACAGCCATTTTCACATATGCAGGGACTCACATGTTTACCTTCTAGTTGCCATTTTGAATAAGTGACTTAACTAGAAATATAAAGGTAGAATTCAAGAAATGGAAAAGGTGGGTATACAAAAAAGCAATGGGATACACTCACAAGTAAAATAGAGTAGAAAGTCCACAGAGAAATTGTCCCAAAGATATTCAGAAAGTTCTAAAATGATGTTATTCAGTAGTTAATAGAATGAGAAAATGAAAGAAAATAGGCTTGTGATACTTCTCCTTCCAGTTAAATGAACAAAGTTATTCAGAAACTACAAAAATATGAGATGTTAATCTACTTACAATTGAATAGAAATTCTAAAAAAAAAGCTACCTTTTAAACTAAATGCTAAGAACAACTTAAATATTTATTGTACATAATGGAAGTTTTTTTTTCATTAAAAAACAGGATAAATTGATGACTAGGGAACAGAATGTAAACATTGAAAATGGTGATAAAGGAAAAGTAGAACTGACAAATTGGAAATTGAGTTAAGGGATCAGAAAGGTAATTTTGTTTGAGTAAAATTTTGATCGTTTCCTTCCTTGACCAAAGTGTTGCTTTGCAGTACAAATGAAAAAATTGATGTCAAGAATTTCGCATATACCAAACAAAGCATTATATACATCTTAACCATTGTTACAACGTGTCTAATAAATTGATTAGATATGGATATTAGCTTGAAGAATTGTGATTTTTACCAGGAATATTACCTTCAAAATTCCAACAAATTTGTATTGAAACTCATTTGAACCAATGTAAATGAACCAAGGAAATGATAGCTCATGGTCAACTATAGATATCTGTACTTCTTAATTAATTAAAAAAATATGTCATTTCATAACAGCAGTATGGCCACTGTTGTAGCAGGAAGAAAATGATAAGGTTAATATAAGTAAAGTTATTAAAAAGTCAAAGGTAATGGCAATTGGCATGTAACAGGATAGGAGATTAAAGGAAAAATTACAAATAATAGAAATTGTGGAAGGGATTAGAGTCATTTTCTGGAATTGGCAAACATACAGGTAGAAGAATTTAAGAACACATAGTGGAATTAGAAATGGGTTGCATTATTTCTTTTTTTTTATTCCTTTAAGGATTAACTTAGGTGATTTCTCATTTGTAATAAGTTTTAAAAAATAAGAATCATCTCAAAGCGAAGACTCTTCCTCCCCTCATCACCAGAAGGTGAATTATTTTGTCAACAGAGGGTCTCAGCGACTTGCCATCCTTGGAGACTTTGCCATCAAATGAACAAATGTTAGGCACTTTTATTTTCACCTATTTTCTGTGATAATCATTAGTGATAATGGTATAAGTGTTATATAACCATGGGGGACTATTTTCTCTTTTTCTGGAGAAATAAAATTCTTGCTTGTTAAAGATTTCATCTTTCAATTTTGGGTTACTATGGTAATTTATATCTTCCTACAGTTTCCAACTTAATTTTAGTTCAAAATTGACATGAAGTAATTTAAAGAAGAATTTTAAAACTAATTACATGAGAGAGATTGTTTTGAATTTCTCACCCTTTTGAGGTTCATGTAAAGTGTATAAAGGGCCACAGATTATTTTTAGTATTCAAATGAATGACATTTTATTATTTTCATATACATTCATTATCCCTTTCTATATTTTTTTCAATTTGGTATCTACTTAATAGGGGTTATCTAAGGATACTAGTATCACATGAACATAAAAATATATAAAGTACTAATGAAAACAAATATATACAGAAAATATTGCCTTTTCAAATTAACTTATGTAATTTATCTTCCCTTCTAGAAAGAGAATCAACTTCTCCATGCAATTCATTCTCTAATATTTTTCTAATAGTGGTTTTTAGAAACATATTACTTGATTCACAGTTTTTTCAAAAGAATATTACCACAGAAGTTTTGTGAATTAAGATAGAACTTTGTACTTGAAATTGGAATAGCCTATCATTCTATATGTTCTTTCCATGTACTTATAACACTCCAGTTTGCAGTACCTGAGTATAACTAGAGTTCCCTGAAGAACTTTGAAAAAAATATATGGCACTGAGATAACACGTTAGGAGGATGGATTTTCCATTGATGTTTATTGTAAAAGTGACACCAGTCTTGGAAACTGGGTGTTGAAGTCATGTTGGGTTCTGCCAAAACTGTTTCTTACTGATCTATCCAGGGTTGGAGCACCTTTGACATCAGTAGATAACCACCCTTAATCCCAGTTTGCCTTTGGATGCTTGTTGTCAAATAGCATATACAATTCCACAACCAATGTAATTCTACATCATGTACAACCAGAAGAATGAGAAGTTATACTCCATATATGTATAATATGTCAAAAGACATTCTACTAGCATGTGTAACTAATTAGAACAAAAATGTACTCAAAATCAGTAATAATTTTCACAAGTAGTGAATATATATGAATAGATTTAAGAATCAGAAATATTTAAGTAGAAAACTACACCAACATTGAATTTTAAAGAAACAAAAGATCATTGTTCTTGTAGAGCAGAATTGAAGGGAAGTAGCATTTGACATTAGTTCAACACTAAAGATTTCAAGGATTTTTTTTTAGCTGTCTCTTAAGCTCACAAAAAGGGATTCATAAGACTTCATAAGGCTTTGTTTTCTCAAACTAAAACAAGAAGAAAGATTTATTTATTTTTCCGTCTTTCTTTCTTCTTCTTCTTTTTTTTTTAAATCAGAAAGTTCACTTTCCCAAAAGTACCCTAGTCAAATTCCATGTAATCAAGAAAAATTGTATCAGATTTTATGGAAAGTTTGAACTGATATGGCAACTGACAAAATGCCTATCAGTCCTGCTGATAATTAGGACTCACATTTCTAGATAATCATTCATTAGTGCATAACACAGTGACATTCAAATTATTTAAAATCAGGTAGATATTATTAGGCAGTATGGTCTTTTGTACTTTGAAAGCATTTATTTCCTCCTACAATGGTGAGAATCTTATTGATTTTATCCCCATACTAATTAAAAATTGCTGAGATTTTTTTCACATTACAACTGCAGAATCTTCATCTCCTAGTTTATATTTTAAGTTTTTTAGACTTCAGAATTTTTTTCCTGAAATATAAATATAACCCTCATTTTTGTATTGAGTATATTTATATAGTTTCTGCATTTGGAAAATGTCCTTATACACTGTTTACAAATTCTCCAAAGACAGATTTGTCATACCCTGAAGGTTCCAAGTCTCCACGAATCTATTTTTCTTTACAGTTATTTTCCCTTTAGGTTGTTATGCAGCTTTCAAATCTGATAAGTGATAATGTCTCCTAGGATATGTATATCTGAGCCATATATATAAATCTGAATCATTGTGCTGAGGTAATGATCAATCCAACAGACAATTCCAGATGTCAGCCTAGTTTACTGTTTTAGAAGTTACATTACCTCTTCAGCACAAAACACCCTACTATTCCTTCCCTCATCTTTATTTGTCTGATTAATATGGATTAAATAATGCTACAATAACACACACCTCCCTACAAAATACACCTACCACATCTGAAATGAAGCAAATTCTAAATAATAATTTGGATAATATTATATCATCCTAATTTTTGGCAGATTAAACAAAGCAGTATTCTGAGAGTTGTTTCGGTTGAGAAATGGTTTGCAGGAGACATGAGGCCACATCTACATTATCAGTCCAGGGAAGTGGCCTGGCACTGGAGGCCAAACAATCATTCCAAGGTGAACCCCAAACTGAAATTTTTGAGTCAAAAGTTGTGATACAGATGTGCTGCTATTGTTGCTCTTGGTGATTGTGTTGAATGGAGTAGTAGTTGACACTGCTTTATTGCTGATAACTTGACTTTTGAGAGAGTGGGTGTATATGAGGGTCTATTAGGAGTTGGTTTGAAAATGGTCTTCATAACTGTGAGTTCTTTCATGGTAATAACATGTTATAGTGGGATGGTGAGTAGTAGATCAGGGTACAAATAAACCGACAGGTGCTTAACCACTGAGCCACATCCTCAGCCAGGTTTTTATATTTTTATTTTGAGATTTTGAGACGGGTCTTGCTAAGTTGCTCGGGGCCTCACTAAGTTGCTGGTTTTGAATTTACAATCTGCCTGCCTCAAACTCCCAAACTACTGGGATTACAAGCATGAGCCACTGCAAACAGTCAAACGGTTACCTTGAAAGATGTCTTAGTTGGAAATTTTAGCTTCCAGTTTAGATAATCAGAAATATTTCATACAATATAATACTCAGTAATATTTATTCTATTTTCTTAGCCTAATGGCATGATATTAAGATCTGTATATGCCTGAACTCATGTTTGTTAAGACTTAAAATCCCTAAATTTACACACACATAAATTATAAATTGATTACCAACTCCATAATTGATTCTTCACAGAGCTCTCTGTCTAGGACACTTAAATTTTTTTAAAAAATTTATATAGATAAGTAAGCATTTCACAGAAGTTTAGTGGTCTGTAACTTGGTGGGTAGTAGCAATTAAGAGAATTTTCTAAAAAGTATAGGATCAGGAATAAAGGTACCTTTCTTCTTTTCTGTTTTAATATTTGTTGAATTCTTACTAGTATTGGTTAAACATTGTGTATTCTGAAATTACTATAATCACTTAATAAAGCAGTAAACGAAGGACCAGAAATTTTAAGGGACCTGCCAAATGGCATGCAGCTTGTAAGTAGAAGAGCTGGGATTGAAGCCTGTGTTTATCGGCATCATGAACCTGCAACTATTTTCACTGGTTGCCAAGGAAGTGTGAATCAGAAGCCAAGTAAGCATTGACCTTTTGCAAAATAAAATAACTGGAGAATCCAATAAGACTGGTTGAGCAAAATATATGCATCTCTCCTCCCCCCAAAACATACAAGCAATTAAGCAAAGATAGAGCAAAATTCAGCTGTGGAAGAAATTACAAGTTGCATATAAACTAGAAAAATAGCATTGAACAGGCAAGAGTATGAAGCTAAGCTTCAAAAACGGCATCTTAATAAAAAAGCATCTTAGCACCATGGGTACTTTTAGCTCCTCTTACCTTTTAAAGAACAGCTTGGTTGATCTTGGCATAATGGCTTATTGCTAATGATGCTTGCAAATAACTGAATGTAAATTTGAGGATGCAGAGCACATAGAGGCATTTTCATAATGCTTAGGAAAGCCACAAAATAACACTTTGAGTATCACTGAATATTTAAATTAAAAAAACTTTGAAAAATGTTAATAGGAAACATGATATTTTACAAACTTACAAAAAGAACAGATATATTTCTAATATCTATATTCATCTTATTTTGGATCACAATATCATGATATGTAAAGCTCATAAATTTACAGCATTTCATTGCTCTTGCTTTTTATATAAGAAAATGGGGCTCTTGAGAAGTTATGCTATTTGCCTGATATTAACTTAACAATAAAGATCTTACTTAATAATTGAGTTTTAAAGTTTTTAATTTCAGCAACTGCTTATAATTACAGCAATGTTATTAACTTAACCTGAGTAACTCAAATTGACAAATTTTGTCTGCATCATTGTGTCCTAAACAAGATCTCCATAGCCTGCAAAATTCCAAAAAGCATGACAAATTCAAGCCATATATCCATCCCTGTTGTCTAAAACATGTATTCTATGCATATTTGCCATGAAAATACCAACAGCTTGATACATAATTCACTGTTTGTCATCTAGATTTTAAGATATATCTATAAGCATTTTGTAGTACAATTAAATTAAAGGTATAGTAGAATCTAAGAAAATTTCAAGTTTTATCTCCAGAGAGTTTCCTGAGAGCCCAAGGGATCAAGAACAAATTGCACTGCTCTCTCCTTTGCTCTTGAAAAATTTCACAAGAAGAGATCTGTCTTACCCAGGATGCCAAAGGCAACTTTGAAGAAGAAACTAGAAAAATACACTGCTTAAAGAATTTATAAGCCCTTCTATCTCTATTCTGTGTGATAATGATAATACAATAAAACAGCAGTTTACAACTCCCTGTCTTATGTTGTCTAGTTTGATTCTTAAAACCATTCTACAAATACAGAAAATTAAATTTCACATCCTTGCACATATGCATTCACAGGCAGAAAATAGTGTTTAAATAATTAAGAATATAATTTCACCTATCCTTTGCATTAATAATAATAATGTTAATTAACTCATATTTGGGGGAGGTTTATTTGTGATAAGTACTATTTTAAGTTCCTAACACTGTCTAACAGGCACATGCCTGTAATCCAGGTGACTCAAGTGGGAGGTCAAGGCAGGAGGATCTCAAGGTCAGGTGAGCCACAGCAATTTAACAAGGACATCAACAATTTAGTGAGACCCATTCTCACAATAAAAACTAAAAAGTGTGGGAGATGTAGCTCAGAGACAAAGTGCTCTTGGACTCAATCCTCAGCAAGAAAAAAAAGAAAGACAGAAAACACTCTTCCATACCACAATTGTGACCTTTTTTATAGACAGAAACATTGAAACTAAATGATATTTAAATTTTACTCAGCGTTATATAATGCACAAATGAGAAGTCTAGTTTTAAACTCAGGCAAGAAGTCCAACTCTTCAGCTTGTAATTTAAAACCAGAAAATTAATCCTCTTTTTCAGACTCTTTTTTGAGGTGTTAAAGATATACCTCAAAAAAAGAAAAAAAAAAAGAAAGAAAGAAAGAAAGAAAGAACCAAAAATAGCAAAAGTTACTCTTCAACATCCTTCTGGTTTTTATATACTTTAAATCTTAAATTTCTTTTGTATCTCATTTGCTGATGATACTAATCAATGCTGTAATCTATATAAGAATGCTGGGAAAGTTTAGTTAATAGTTCTCTTCCTTGCTAGAATGGGAAGATTCAGGTTTTATGATGTTTATAAGAAGAAAAGTTGAGCTGTATTACTTGAGGGTTAGAGAACAAGCAAATTATTCACATAAGAAAAAGCTATTGGTTAGGAGAAGATAAGAACATTTTGACTTAATGTGCCAGAACAAAACACACATAACCAAACAAGTATACCATTCCAAAGATGAGGATTCATGTTTTGGTTAGGGGAAGTGAGGTCTGCTTAAATGAATGAGTCTCAGAGCATTTTAAGCACTTACATGTGGACACCCTTTCTCTATACGGCATCTTCATGTTGGGATCAAACAGAGTCGTGTAGTCTAGCACCCATTCCCTGCAGATGCGTATCTATATTTGGTTACCGTGAATTACCATTGACTTTAGAAAATTTTTCTCAGTTTATCTGCCTTTGGTATTTTAAGGGGAGTGGAGTACAACATAGGAACTTGAGTCATACACTGCACTGATGCCAAGCCTATCAATGTGAAGTTGATAGTTAAGGAAAATAGACAAAAACATTTATAGTGAAATTGTGCACATTAATATAGGGTGGTTGAAAGGAATTTAATTAAACCATCTACTTAAATCCTTGAATAGATTTTCTGAATTTAAAAGCAGCAGCATCATATTTAATGGAAATTAACTTTTAAATATTAGATCTATAAATAAGCAAAACATGTTTTATGAATACTATGGGATCTTAAGCAGCCAAAAAAGAGATTTTGTCACATGCTAAAAAATTGTTAGTGTTTCCTTGCCATGACCAAAATAACTGACATAATAAACTGAAAAAAAAAAAAGAAAAGAAAAGTTTGTTTTGGATCACAGTTTCAGAAATTTTGGTCAGTGGTCAGGTGGCTCCAAGGCAGAAATATGATGTGGGAGGGCATGGTAGAAGAAAAATGTTCAGCTTATTGCAGGTGGGAAGTAGAGTCGGAGAGGCAGAGACAGAAAGGGAAAGAGAGCACTCAAGAGTAAAAGGAAACTAGGACAAGAACTATCCTCCCAGGTCATGCCTTCAGTTATAATATTCCTCCAACCATGCCTCACCAACTACTATTTCTACCAATTCCCAGTAACCCATTCATCATTCAATGGGTTAGTCGGCTGCTGAAGTCAGAACCTCATGATCTACTCATTTCCAAAAAGCTCCATTTCTGAATGTAACAATATTGAGGACCAAACCTTGAGCATGACTCTTTGCAGGACACTTCACATCCGAACCACCATGAGCATGAATGAACCTTTAGGACATTAAGCTAAGTAAAATATATCAATCACAAAAGGACAAATATTGCATGACTCCACTCAGAGGATGATTCTAAGTCCTAGAAGTCATGAAAACAGAAGTAGACAGATGGTTGCCAAGAGATGGAGGGCAGGGGAAGGAGGAGTTTATTTAATGGACACAATTCATTTTTCAGCTTTGTAAAAGAAAAAGTTCTGTAAGTCTGCTTTACAACAAAGTCAATGTGTTAAATAGTACTGCACTTTACACCTCAAAATATTTAAGATGGTAGAGTCAATGCTATTGTTGCCACAACTAAAAATAAGATTAAAAAGTTAGAACTAAAAAGATTGGATATATTTTAAACAAAATAATACTTTGAAATGTTCTCAAAATTCCTACGGTATTTATAATCTTATTGGAACAAAACATACATATTGTAGGGAAAGTGGTACAAATTTAATTTATTTCTTTTTAAAATGGGTAGAACAAATTTAATTAAATATTTCAAAATCACAATGTAAAAGTTATCACTTAATATTTGAAACAACTTCAAAAGGTTGAGTATAGTTAATAAGATTGGAATTTGATTAAATTATATAAAAATCTTAAAAATTAAAAATTCATCTTCCTGCAATATAACTGACACTTATCCGTCTCTCATTTGTTTTAGTCAGCTATTTCACCACTGTGACTAAATGGACCCAATCAGAATAACTGTAGAGGAGGAAAGGTTTATTTGGGTGCTCACAGTTTCAGAGGGCTCAATCAATAGACAGCAGGCTCCATTCCTTGGGACTCGAAGTGAGTCAGGCCATCATGGCGCAAAAGTATGGCAGAAGGAACCAGCTCACATGATGATCCAGAAGCAGAGAAAGACTCCACTCTCCAGATACAAAATATATACACCATAGCCACTCTCCCATTGAACCACTTCCTCCTGTCACACCCCCACCTGCCTCCTGTTACCACTGTGCTATTCCCATCAATGACTAATTCACTGATTACCTTAAGGTTTTAAGTCAATCATTTCTCCTTCAAACTTTTCATTTTTCTCACGTGAGCTTTTGGGGACACCCACATCTAAACCATCACACTCATTGTTGCACCAACAAAACCCAATGTGTAATGTACTAGGTTGCAAAGAAATTATAACTAAGATAAATCAACTAGTTTTAATTAACCTAAATGTACCTGTATCACAAGATGAAAATAAAAGGTTTACAAAGCATCAGAAAATAAAAGACTTAAATAGTAAATGAAGTTGGATTTTAAGAATTGAAAAAAAAAGATGACCTGCACAAGTGACAAAATATTTGTCAATCATGCTAAATATCCAATGTATGTTAAATAAATACATGTCAAATTCCAATATCAATTAATCTGTCATCACTTGCTTCACTGCATAAATATTGCACAGGAAGACAGACCTTGATTCCTTCAATTCATTCATCTGTTCCATTGCCATCACATATTCCAGACGGGAAGTGAAATTCTGGACCATATTACATGTGAAACTACAGGGGATTTTTTTTTTTTAATTCCTATAACTATCTTCCTGTTTTTCAATGACTAATGTTGTATTTTAATAATCAAATGATGTAGAAATAGTCTTCAAATTTACATATTAAATACTTTAAAATACATTACAGGGATATGTAAACTATATCATAAGGATCTACACAACTTTCCATAACATAAGGCAGTGTGGTTGTAGTTCTCTACCTCTGACATTAAACATAAAAGTACCAGAAGCTTGGTGTCTTAAAGGAACAGAAATGCATTGCCTCATAGTTTTGCACACTAGAAATCAAAGTATTCTGAAGTCAAGGTGTCAGCAAGGCCACGCTCTTTGTGACAGATAATTCTAAAAGGAAATTCTTCCTTCCTTTTGCTAGTTTTTGGTACTTGACGAAATCCTTGGAATGTCTTAGTCAGAAGATGCATCACCATCATTATATGTAAGACTTTTCACTGTGTATTTTTCAATTGTCTTCTTTCAGTGTATGTCTATGTTCAAGCCTCCCACCACACTTTTAAAAGGACACTAGTTATTTTGGATTACGATTCACCCTTATAACCTTCATTTTAATCTTATTTCTTCTGTAATGACTATATTTTCAAATAGGGTCACATTCTGAGGTATTAGAATTTAGGATTTCAACCTTTTTTGTTAATGGGATAGGCATGATTTAACTTATTTAAATTGTCTATATCCAAAGCACAATATTATGGTTCAAGGGTTCAACATTAAAATAACGTTTAATATTTTCATAGTATGTGAAAAGAATTTTATTGAAGACATTACATAAGTGAAATCAAAGTGTATACTTAAATGAATAATGAGTAAATACTTTCTATATATTATGTCATCTAAAATATAAAGTCCATAGAAAGAATAAAATATCTTAAATTTGTCATTTGAAAGTTCAAATGATGTTTGTTAGAAAATCACATTATGAATCATTAAATGATTATTTTCACTTATATCATGTTTTAAACTGCCCCCTCTAAAATTCATGTCTACCCATATTCTCTGAAAGGGATCATATTTAGGAAGGGTATTTGAAGAAGTGATTCAGGTAAAAATGGAATTGGAATCAGACTGGACTAGGGTGCACTCTAAATCCAACATGAAATGCACTTGTAAGAGATAAAAGGACACATGGGTACACCAGCCATAGGGAGCGGTCGTGTATGCAAGTTCACGCTTAGGGATACCAGGAGATTCAAGGAGCGGTCATGTATGCAAGTTCAAGTTTAGGGATACCAGGAGATTCAAGAAGCTAGAAAAGTTGAGAAAATTCATCTCTTACAGGATTTAGAGAGAAAGAGACCTGGCCAACTCTGTGAGTTTTAGAATTTTGTCTTCTTGAATTGCACGATAAAAAATTTGTCTTGTTTTATTTAATTCACCAAATTTTTAATTTGGCAATTTGTTAGGGTAGCTCTAGGAAACAAATACACATTTTTTATATTCTAGCACAGAGATGCAAAGAAAGATGAAAAAAGAAAAAACTGACAGTTTTGTCAAGCAGAGTTACAATATAATGGAGAAAAACTAATAAGAACATAAATAATGAGCAATCAAACTATTCAGAATATCCCATAATGTTCCATAGTTTCTTCATAGACAAAAAAGACAAATTGAGTGTGGTTAAGACAGAGACTACTACTCCAATATCTTTCAAGTTTTTGATGTGATACATTCCCCATTAAGATGTTATATTTTTCTAATTTGCTATCTTTGCTGGACAGTCTTGGATAGATGCAGGAGTTTTGCTGAATCCTTCTTAGCATAAGGCCCTTTTTTGTGAGTTCCTTCAATTCCTTTTGCTATCTATTCTAAATATGCATAGGGAACTGAAATGGTGATAGTGGATGGGGGAATGTATCATAATGGATGAGGGAATACTATGGACTAACTATGAGATAATGGAGCAGAATTCAATTCAATATCTAGGATTTTACCTTATTTTTAAGAGGTGAATAACTGTAGCGTTAGAGATCCTCCTATATAGCGTATTGGCTAGATATATCTGAAAATATATATTCTTAGTTAATTATTATATCACTGTAACCAAAATATCTGACAAGAGCAACACAGAGGAGGAAAAGTTTATTTGGGGATCACAGTTTCAGAGGTTCAATCTGCAATTGACCATCTCATACATGTAGGCCCAAATGAGGAAGAACCTTATGGTGGAAGGGCAGGTGGAGGAAAGCAGCTAAAGATATGGCAACAGGAAGCATAGAGAACTCTGCTTCACAAGAGCAAAATAAAATCCCCAAAGACATATCCCAATGAATCATATCCTCCAGTCTTACCCTACCTGTCTCGTTAATGTGTATCAGTGGGTTAATTTCCTGATTAGGTCACAACTTTCCCAGTTTAATTATTTAATGTATAAACATTCTTTCATTGTTTCACAGATAAGTTTTTAACAGACCTCATAACTAAACCATAATAATGTCCCTTTTCTGAGAGCAAAATTTGTCTGTTAATTGACCACAGGTTGCTTTGAAGACATTTTCAATATTGCACATATATTTTATGGTGGCATTCTTCAAGAAGACTCACTTTCTAATCAATGAACTGTATGGCTTAGAAACAACCCATCTCTGAAATCTGAAGGATTTAAATCATATTGTTTTAAAGGACTTCAACTTTCTAATCTGTAGCTCTAGATTATTTTCCAGTAATATGAGTCAAGTATTGCACCTCCATTAACCTTCTGGTCCCTTTTGCTATTCAATGCCAAGGTAGTTATGATGTCTCTATTTTACTTAACATAAGCCATCATTACATTCAGGATTCACTTGGATATCCCTAAAGTCTATCAGGACCAGAATCTGGTCCATGCTAAGACAAAACATCCAGAGCTTCAAATGAGGCAATAACTTCCCCCTATTCAGCCTTATATTGTTATCATATTTAACACCTTAGTGATCTATTCTCCTATGTGTTCACTCAATTCTACCAAGGACATATTGCACAGATCTTATAACTCTCTGGATATGCATACTATTTCCTACAACAATCAGAATTACATACTTTCTTATGCTATGTAATACTTTGACCCAAATTATTGGATTGGAGGGCAAGAATAGATGCAAATGAGAATCTTGAGAAGAGCATAAGACTGCTACATAAGGGAAAAGTTTGTGAGGGCAAAGTGTCCTCCTCTCCAATGGGAGTAGTTGCTTGTATCAGCATGGAGACACCAGGCAAAATATCAGTTCATGAATCTCAGACACATCACTCAAATATCCACATCATAGATAAGTCATATAGCCCTAATCTTTTTCTGTTAGAGACCTGAATTAAACATAAAAGATCTATACACACTATGCATTCAGTATCTTCCATAACTCCACTACAATAACAATTAATTCCTGGACCAAATTTTCAGCTTAGTTAACCCAGTAGAGTATAATGTCTTTAAATAGTGCTGTGGAGGCACTTTGACTTTTATATTATGCATTGAATTTTAAGTTCCATAATCTAAATGTGTCCTTTATTTTTTCATGGTTTTCCTGCTATTAACCAAGGATCATGTAAATTCATAACCTTATAATTACCATTGCCCCATTACTTTCAATCCTCTGTTACCACAAAAGCTGTGCTTCAACTTATACCAGCTCCTAAAACTGAATCACTTCCAGGTACAATGATTGCATTTTTACTATATTCCAGTTATTACCATCTCCACTAGTAATCTGGTCCCTAATATTACCATCTTATGGATGAATGACCCAGTTCTAGCATACCAACTCAGGATCAGACTTTCAGGATATCTTCTGGTTCTAAAATAAAGAAACTTTATTATGTATAGAAGGAAGATCTTGTACCAACGTTATTATTAAGTTATATTACTTTGGAAAATAATACCAGGAAAGAAAACGTTATCTTTGAAAAAAAAAGAAATCTAAGAATTTTAGGGTTATCCCATAAATTATTAACTTCCTGGCACATCTAGATTTATATATGGGAGAACAAGCAACCTACATAGAGGCAGAAAAGTCCTAAAAGGAAATTAAAACATGTGGTGCAGTTGGTCTAAGTGTTTTAATTTATGCCTATAAACAAATGGTAGTCATGGCAGCATCTAGAATTAAAATAGTGCTAAGCACTGGTTACCAAACTTCATTGTACATTAGAATCACTAGAAAGACTTAAGTGTCAAATTATTTATTTCTAGGTTCTACCCACAGATTGTATTATTTAGTAGGTTTTTGGTATACAGTATAAGAATTTGAATTTTTTAAATTTCCCTGGAAATCATGATACTAATAGGTCATATTTCACCACTCTCCTTGATTATGTAGGTGGTAAATGGGATTAATTTAATATTCAAATATACAGTTTGTTTAATAAAGCATGTCAATGAACATAGAAAAATTGATGAAAACAATTGAAATATAGAGTATATACATAATCTCAAAATACTACCTCACAGATTTCTTATTAATTAAAAAGGGAACATATAGTTGAGAGAGTTGGAGGATATTCTTACCTAGATGATCAGATTTTTGAATCACTGCTAACAGACACACTAACATGCCTTCTAGTGTGGCAAAGTAGCTAGGTAGTTTCATCACCAAATCTCTACATTTAATATTTAAGTAAGTTGAACAACTGACCTAGGTTATATGTACATATATAATTCAATACACATGCACACTCTCTTAGATACACACAATCTGAGATAAGGCAAAACCAGGAAGACACTACTAAAGAAAAAGAACAATGAGATATAAAATTAAGTTCAATGTATGAACCTTAGTAAAATCCTCAGGGTACAGTTGCAGATGTTAAATAGAATACTGCTACAAATAGGCAAATTTAAATAAGAACCCTATTTTAATTAATGTTATTATACCAATGTTAAATTTTGGGGGTAAAACAATGATATCATGATTATATAGGAGAAAAATCTTGTTCCAGGCAATAAGTGAAGTATTTATAGGAGAAATGTCATGGTATCTTCAATTTGCTTTTAGACATTCAGCATAAAAATAGGACAAAACACCTATAAAAATAGATGACATACCTCTAACAATAGTGATTTGGTACACAGGTACTTTTTATACAATTTCTTCAATTTTTGTAGGTTTCAAATTTGTGAAAATAAATTTGGTAAAATATATGATATGATGAGTACCATCAAATAAACCTTAAGAACTTTCTAAAAGTGTTGGAAGATGTAAGAAATAACTCCTATAATGAGAAATTGGAGAAAGTTTCAAAAAGACTGGCATATTTGTACTAGGTCTTAAAAAATTGTAGAATTTTTGATGGGCAGACATGGAAGAAAAATATATTCTTGGTAGGATAATGATATAAGTCAAACATAAAATGTTAATGCTCAGTATTATTATTCTTGCTATTAATAGTAATAGCTATTCTTCATGACTAACATGTTTAAGTCTCTAAAGGATTAAAAATTGAGATGAATTGATCAATGCCTTGAGAGAATTATTAATAACTTTGTGCAGATGCATTAGGAGGGAAATTTATTATTTATAAAAGAAGAATCATTTAAACATCACCCAGGTACATTGTGTCTAGTCCTTAAAGAAATTCCAAGTATATTATATATTAAGCATAAGAAGTTAGAAATGGTATTAATAGGTCAATTAGTCCATGTCTAATATACTCATGACAAACACAGAATTTTATCATCAGTTATATACATTGATAAACTTAGTAGCTTTTATGTCCCCTAGGGCATAATTTACTATAAATAAATGGTGTATACTTTTGTTTGAGAACTATAAGTCATATAGTCAATGCATTAGTTAAAATCCCATGAATTTTATAACCATCAATGACACATTGTTTTGTTTGAAAAGGTATTTCTATTTGTGCATAGTAGAATTTCAAGGCTTACAATAAAATTCCTTACATTTTGTATACCTGAATAAATATTCATAAGTGCATTTTTCTAATGTTATTGGAAATATATATCCATTCATTGATGATAATTTTTTAATTCATTTTAACTGATACATAAAAACATTAAAAATTAACCTATACTATGTGCAATCTGATGTTTTGATACATGTATACATTGTGCAATGCTTGAATCAGGTTAAACATACCTCCCCTCAAATGTCATTTAAATATGGCCAAACTATTTAAAAATTTTCCTTAGAGCTTTTTGAAATAAATGGTGCATTATCATTATCTGTAATCATCATAGTGTGATAGCATACCAAAATTTCTTACTCCTGGTGAGCTAAAACAGAGCCCATTGATCAACCACTCCCCATTACTCTCTTTCCCTTACTCTCCCTGGCCTCTGGTAAGGAAAATTCTACCCCATCCTTCTATGGAATAAGTCATTTAAGTTCTACATAGAAGTCAGAGTATCTGCTACTTGTCTCTCTGTGCCTGGTTTATTTCACTTAACAATGATCTCTAGTTGCATCCATGTTGTCACAATGCAGGATTTCATTCTTGTTTGGGGTGAAATAGTATTCTATTGTGTATATGTCCCACATTTTATTTATCGATTCATCAGGTATGAACACTTTGTTTCTTTCCATTTCCTGGCTGTTATAAATAGTGTCATAATAAATATGTAAGTGCAGATGTGTCTTCAAATACTAATTTCCTTTCCTTTGTATACATACTCTTTAGTAGGATTCATGGATCACATTGCAGCTGTAGCTCAATTTTTGAAGAAACCTCCATACTGTTTTCCATAGTAGCTGTACTAATTTACATTCCCACACAGAGTGTGCAAGTGTTCCCGTTCCTGTTTCTCCACATCTTCCCCAGTACTTGTAACATTTTGTCTTTTTGATAATAACCATTCTTACTGGAGTGAGGTTATCTGTTATCATAGTTTTGACCTGCATTTCCCTGATGATTTGTGATATTGACCATTATTTCATATAGCTGTTGATCATTTTTATGTCTTCTTTAGAGGAATGTTTATTTAGATCAAGTGTTCAATTTTAAACCAGGTTGTATTTTTGCTGTTGAGAATTTGTAGTTCTCTGTACACACTCTGCATATCTACCCTTTGTCAACAGTATAGTTTACAATTTTTCCCCATTCTCTAGGTTGTCTGTCTTTGTGGTTTGTTGATTTGTTTCCTTTGATTTTGTAGAAAACTTCTTATTTACTTTTCTTTGTTTCCCATGCTTTCTTTCCTCTTGTGGTCTCATAGATTTTGCTTTTATATTTAAGTCTGAATCCATTTTGATTTTCATAACCTACCAGAGACCTGGTTCATTGTTCTGCACTTGGATATCTAATTTTCTAAGCACCGCTTACTGTATGTCCTTTCTGGAATGAGGGTTCTTAGCATTTTGTCTAAAATCAGCTGTTTGAAGAGCATGGGTTTTATGGTATGCTATTCCATTCATCTATGTTTTTTATAGTATATTATTCCATTCACCTATGTGTCTGCTTTCATGCCAACACCATGCCATTTTGATTACTACAAATTTACAGTAAATTTGGAATTCAGGTAGAGTAACACCATGTATTTTGTTCCTTTTGCTCAAGATCATTTTAGATATTCAGGTTCTTTTGTGGTTTTATACAAATTTTAAGTTTGATTTTTCTTGTCTTACAAACTGCTATTACTATTTTGTTGAGGATTGCATTTAATTTATAAATTTTATTATCAATGAATACTTTAATTATTTTAACTCTTCTACTAATATAATAGGTATTTCCAATTTTTAGTAGAGTCTTCTATTGCTTTCATCAAGGTTTCAGAATTTTAAATGTAGAATTTATTTACTTCATCAGAAAAATCTATTCCAGGTACTTTTTTTTGGAACTAATTTTTATTGTTTTTAAAATTTCCTTTTGAACATCTTTGTTATTGGTGGGTAAATTTTTAAGATTCTTTTGTATGTTGATTTTATATCACTCAAAATTACTAATTTTATTTTTGATTTCTTACAGTATTTTGATTGATTACTTAAATTTCCCACATAGAAAATAATGTTGTCTTCAAATAGGGATAAACTGGCATTTTACTTTTCTGCTCTTATGACTTGTATTTCTTTTCTTTCTTAATTTCTCAGAGAGTTCTGGTATAATGTGAAGGAAGAGTGGTCAAACAGAACATTTTTGCCTTTCTTCATATGTTGAAGGACACCCTCTCATCTTCTTACTGCTCAATATGATGTCAGATGTGGATTTGTTTCATATACATATATAAATATATAAAACTTTAATTGGTTATGATAGTCTTTTTATAGCTAATTTGCAAAGAGTTTTTACAATGAATATATGTTGAATTTCAGTGAACGTTTCTTTTTCTTTATCCGTTGACATGATTGTGTGGTTTTTGTTCTATATTCTGTTTATCTAATGTACTTTGTTGATAAGCATATGTTGAACCATCTGTGAATCCTGGAATAAGTCCCACTTGATTATAGTATATGGTTTTCTAATAAGTTGTTGGATTTCATTTTCTAGAATTTTATTGAAAATTTTACATATATGTGGATGAGGGATATTGGTTCTTTGTTTTGTTTCTTGGTTGTCCTTGTCTGGTTTGGGTATCAGGTTATTTCTGATCTCATATAATGAGTGTGGAAAAGTTCCATCCCTTTCATTTTTTTTCAAATATTTTTAAACAGGTAGGTACAAAGTTTATTTTTATGCTTCAGTGGAAAAATTAATTGAATTAAAAAATAAATATAAACATTTTACACACAGAAATATATGCGAAAGCAATATTTGGTGTTTTGGTTGGGTGTTAGTTTTTAAGGTTATGACCAAAATACTGAACAGGAACAACTTAGATGAGGAAACATTTATTTCAGCTCATGGTTTCAGAGGTTTAGTCCATGATAGTTTGACCAATTTCTCTGGGCCCAAGGTGAGACAGAATATCATGGCAGAAGGGCGTGATGGAGAAGTACTCCTCACCTCATGGCTTCCAGGAAACAGAAAGAAAGAAAGGGAAAGTGACCACAAGGAAGATGAACACTTCCAGGGATCAGCCCCAGTGACCAACCTGCAGTGGACAGAGCCCACGTACTTACAATTAACATCCAATCACTCTACTCAAATATCGATGAACTGTTTAGGTTACAGCTCTCTCAGAGTCCAGTCATTTCACCTTTGAACATTCCTGTATTAACACAGGAACTTTTAGGGAACACTTTATATCTAAACTGTAACAAGATTTGTAATAAAAGATAAAACTAAATGGTAGAATATTGTGAAAAAATAAAATGAAAAATAGAAGAGAAGTTAGTAGCAAATAAAGATTTGAATGGTAAGTGTCTTAACTTCAAGGCATAAGCCAGTATGTCTTATGCTAAAATGCAGTTTTAGTAATTTCTCTAATAGTACTACACTAAGCTTAATTTTTTAGGTGACTTTTTACTCAGCCCTAGCTTTTACCTCCCCAAAATAATAATAATAATAATATATATATATATATATATAGAGAGAGAGAGAGAGAGTGATTATTTTAGTTATTATTTTATTATATTATATATATTTATAATATATATTATATATTATTTTAGTGATTATTGTTTCATTCTTTTCAGAAATATCTGCTTAAGTCTATTGCCCATTTTTTTTTAACTTTCTTATATTGTATATTTTGAGTTATTATGTGTTCTGGATATTAACTCCTTGTCACATATATGTTTTGCCAATATTTTCTCCCATTTTATATGCTGTCTCTTTATACTTCTAAATGTTTCCTTTGCTGAGCATAAGTGCTTTAATTTGATGTATCCTATTTGTCTATTTTCACTTTTCTTCCTGGAGTTTTGGGATACTGTCCCCAAATTCTTAGCCATTTCAATAAAAATGCTGGAGTTTTTCTTCCTGTTTCCTTTTACTAGTTCTACAGTTCTAAGGGTAACATTTATCTCTTTAATACATCTTGAATTGATTTTTGCAAGTAATGAGAAATGGGTACCTAATTTCTTTGTTGTCAATGTGACCATTCAGAAGATATTTCAATGATTAAATGCTTACCATCAGTAACCATCAGGGAAATGCAAATCAAAACCATATAGCATACCACCTTATTCTAGTAAGAATGGCTATTACCAAAAGCAAAACATAACATTGTACTGTGGATAAGAGGTGGTCCTTACATGTTTTGCATGAGAATATAAATTAGTACAGCTGTTATGGAAAACACTAGTAAGTTCTTCAGAACATTAAAACTGTAGCTCCCACGTGACCTACTAGACATCTGCACTCCCATATTCATTGTAACACTACTATAGCCAGGAAATAGAAACAACCAAAGTGCTCATCAATTGATAAATGGGAAAAATTGTGGTGCTTATATGCAATAGAATATTATTCCACCATAAAAATAGAATAAAAGCCTGTCATTTGTGACAACATGGATGAAACCCAGATCATTACATGAAGTAAAACAAACCATGCACAGAAAGACAAGTAGTACATAATCTCCTCATATGTGGAATGTAAAAACATTTATCCCACAGAAGTTAACAGTAGAATGGTTAGTAGCAATAGCTGAGGAGAATAAGGGGAAGATACTAAGGGGGACTGATTGATCAATAGGTTCTAAGTTTCAGTTAAAAGGAGTAAGAAATTGTGGTGTGATATTTCACTATGCTGCCTATAGAAAATGGTAACGCACTGTATATATCTAAGTTATAACAAAGAATTTTGAATATTTTGACCATAAGGAAATGATATTTGGTCAGAAAGATATGTTTAAAATGATTTAATCATTACACACGTTTTATATATATATGTATTATAGATATATACCTAAACATCTGTTATCTCATTAATACATGCAACTTTTTTGATGTATAAGTTAAATTATTTTTAACTATTTAACTTAAACTTTTAGAAAAGTATTTATTGATATTTTTATTGATTGACTATGACTGTGCAGGTATTTATAACACATTCAAGTTTATTTTTTGTTAGAAAGTGTTAGTTAAAGTTGCTAAGGCTCGTGTTTACAGAGGAAAGGCCTTTATATTCATGCAGAGAAACTGTTGCATTCAGTCTCTACCTAAATAGATGCTGTCAAATGTGATTCCTAGGATATGGTTTGGGTACAAGGCATGAAAATATAGACAAGCACTAATTTCACAGGCTTAGATGTCACAAATCCAGATAACTGTACAAGGTATACTAATGAAACGTTCTGGCTTTGGGAGTTGAACAAATTTTATGTCTCTTAAGTAAATATTTTTGCCCAGGTTGATATAAAATTGCAGTTAAAGAGATGGGAAAGTCTGAGTCTATGAGTTTATAAGGGTTACTACTGGTGAGATTCAGTGTTAGATGGTCAGAAGGCAATGACAATATTTTCTTAAGGTCAAAGTTATATATGGATGATATGGTCATAGAAGGAAATGCACAAATTAGATTCTCTACAGAGCTAAGACCCCAGACAAGACACAATGCAAACCAACTAATAATTAATAATAATAATATTGAGGTTTCTTTTTAATTCTCCTGATAATTAAAAGCATTGTGTTCCCAAAGTTATGTGTTCATTGTTTGAATGCTTGTGCCAGCATATTTTCTAACTTCTTCATTTGATTTTAAATTTTGAGAGTATAATGTTGTTTACACTGAAATTCTATATCCTGGCATAGTGCCTAAACAAATAGCACCTAACAAATGTATTAAGTTCATCCTTTATTTCAAGATATATTAGATAGTATAGTGTATTCCAGGGACTATGATGAAGATAAAAGAGAGAGTGAGGAGCTGAGAATTATAGAACTCATACTCTAATGAGAAAAAGGTAAACATGTCACTGCATCCTCCCACAGTAGGAATGAGGGTGATATGGTAAAGAATGCTGCTATATGGAGTGAAAAACTTCACATGATGTTAGAAATGTGGTCTTTGAACTGATTTCTAAAGGCTGAGAATAATCCATACCAGATATGTAGGTATTACTAAATATCTGCTATGCTTTTCCTGAGGAAACTGATTCAAAGGTCCAAAGGTAAAGTCATCTGTGAATTCTGAGCTTCCATTCACACCACAATGGCATTCTAGTTTATCCTCATCCTTCAAGAAATATATTTCCAAGATACCTTCGTGGATGCCTAAAACCATGGATACTGCTAAATCCTCTACAGACTGTTTTTCCCTATATATATTCTTATGACAAAATTTAATTTAAAAATTAGAAATCAAAACTAGTAATAATAAAAGAAGAAGAATTATAACAATATACTAAAATAAAATTGCTCACGTTGCTACTTTTGCAAGTTGGAGTTATTATTAAGTTAAATGGGGGCTATTTGGGCATAAGTACTGAGATACCAGAGTTGACCTGATAACTGAAAAGGCTACTGAGTGCATGACAGGCAGGTAGCAGATGCAGCTTGTATAGCCTGAACCAAGGAGGATACAGCACAGGGCAATGTGGAGAAGCATTGTGCAAGATTTAGAAACTCTGAAGAGCACACATTTGAAATTTTATGAATTGTTTATTTCCAGAATTTCTCATTAAAAATTTCAGACCACATTTGACATGGATAAAATAAACCGTAGAAATGAAAACCACGGTTAAGGGACGATTATCATACTTTGTTGTATCTACTAGGAAGCATATTTTCTTGTTACTATAGATATTTTTAGAGATATTATTGAATATACGGAAGATACTTTTTTTCAATAACCTAAAACTTCAATGATTTGGGAGATCCTTTTTAATGAAAGTGATTCAAAATCATAAATATAGGGACTAGGGAGATAGCTCAATTGGTAGAGTGTTTACCTCCTAAGCACAAGGCCCTGGGTTCAATACCCAGCACCACAAAAAAAAAAAAAAAAAATCGTAAATATAAGATCATTAAACCCTGTCACAAGACCTTGCAAAAAAAAAAAAAAAAAAAAAAAAAAAAAAACTCTTTACCTATTAGAGGTACCAAAGTACCAAAGAATATAATATCATTTGTTTCATGAGAAATAATTAAAGTTCCCAGATTTAGCAAATAAAATAAAAACCAGCTAAATTCAAATTTAAGATGAGTCAAGAGTACATTTTGGCATTATTAGGATTCAAATGCTGTATGGGATATACTTATACTAAAAAAAGTGTAATAGTGTTATTAATTTGAATTCAAATTTAACCTACTATCTGGTATTGAACTATTAGCTTTATGGAAAGTAGTTAATTCTTCTGTTTATTGCCAGGGCAGGGACACTGCACAAATATCATCTTTACCATAGAGTTGGAATAGGAGAGGTCAGAGAAGAATCTTGATATGAGTGAATATTCTCCATAGATCTTTCAGATTCTTTAACACTGAACATTAAAAACAGGTTTGCTGCAAGCTACTTTTACAAAGATGTTTGTGTAAACAAATAACATTGAAAGATAAAGGTGTTTGTTTCCATCCCTGTGGCTGCTGCCTTCTCTCTCTCTCTCTCCCTCTCTCTCTCTCTCTCTCTCTCTCTCTCTCTCCTTTCCTTTTTAAATAATGAAGATAATGTCTCCATCCTGAGGGGGAAGTTGAGTAGGTTGTTTTGTGGGATGGCCTTATATAATATTAGGATTTCCAAATATTGGTGTTCTTCTCTAACACATCCTTGTTTAGTAGATATTGCTGGAGTAATGTGAATACTGCTTGTCATACCATGAAAAATCCTCCCCAAACTCATCCCTTTAATATTTCCTTTAATACATTAATATATACTCTAATAAAGTCTGTGTTCAATACACACAGACACATACACAGAGATCTGTTGCTATGAAATATCTTGGCTATGTTGTGGTCTTTTTTATTTAATTTTCTTAGGTAATCTAGAACAATAAAATGTCCATACTCCAAAGCAACAAAAACCACATGCCTTTACCTCAAGAATGAATTTTTATAGACCTTTTGTGTTTAAGTCCTAAGTCACATACTAGATAAATAGTATGAGGTCAGACATGTAGTGTACATTCTTAAAGTCCTAGTATTAACATTTGAAGATACACATATTAAATGCTTATTGCTTAAATGTGTCATTTCCCTTCATTATAATATTGCTTATTCTTTCCTCCATAAAATGTATTGCCTCAAACACCTGATACAAAAGCATATGCTTACAAGGTGAAACTCCTTTATAAACTTGAATACTTTTTAGTTTCTTGCAACTCTCTTCTAAGATAAGATTGGCTCTTTTGGAAGAGATGCAGAAAGGCGTTTAGTTTCTAATCTTGTTCTTCCTAAGGTTCCTACAACCTTTAGGTATTTAAACCCTGAAGAATATAATACTAAGAGTTGTATTCCAAGAAGTTTATCTTACATGCAGTGATTCATAAATTTCCTTAGAGAACCAAAGGGGGAAACACTCAATCCACAAAGTCTCCCTCTCTCCATTTGCTTAAAAATTTCTCCTTCAAGTACAGTCTGTTAACTTCCTATTCTGAAGCACACAGAAAACAAATTATACTGAGAAATTCAGCATCAAAATGCTCGGCTACCTTATTTGAGTTCCCCAAAGCTCAGTGTTTTGGGACTATACCAGGATTCCAAGTCTTTCAGTGTTTTGGGACTATACCAGGATTCCAAGTCTTTCATCATTCTATTGACTGAATCATGTATAAAATTATTTGTGCTAGATTTTGTCACTGATATCAGTGATACGGTCATTGTGCAACTTTTCCATTTCCAAAGCAAATATCATTATATTCTGATCATCAGTAACTGCTTCCTAAAGTTGAAAAACATAAGTCAATATTTATTGCAACACTTTCTAATCAACCCTTGAAAACTTCCTTTGATTTAATGATTGAGCATTACTCACCATAATGATCTTTTAAAGTAAATCATAGTGTTACAATATAACACCGCCAAATATATTAAGCTAAATATAATGACCATGAATCTTAGGTTTATTTTTTCCATAATCTATTTAATGTGCACTTGTGACTGAGCCCAAACCAAAACTAGTTCTGAACCACTTCCCTGTGCAATGTAGAGTTATATCATTTACTTACAGTTGTTAAAAGCAAGAAAAAGGAATGAGATATTAGACTTAGCTGACCTAAATTTCAAGTTTAAATCTAGATAGAGCTTAGTTTGACCTTTGTGGTGGTATACTGTATTCTACACTTTAGTATATTTTCTTTCTATTACACAGGTATTTCTTCTTTAACATCATTGTGCAAGGATGCTTTGTGTCATAAAACCCACAAATTGAACAGGATTGCCTAAAGGCCATCTCCCTCTCTTTCCAAAAGATTTAAATAAATAAATAAGAAACTCCAGTTCTGATTTCAACTCTGGCTGCAAGTACACAGGTTTTATTCACTAGCTCATAGAGCTGAGGTAGAAAATAGAATATCAGCAGGTAAAAAAACAAACTTTTTATAGAGTAGAATTTTTCAAAGTCTAGTATTTCTCATGTTCAGCAGGGTTGGACCCAATATAATTAACAAAAAAATAAATAAATTCTGCAAATAAGCAATGCACTTTTCTATTCTATTATAATTTGAAATAACAATAATATAATTCCTGAAATATTACTACATGTGTTTATAGTTTCACCTCATGCTGATCCACAGTGGAATGTATTCCTTAATTTTAAATCATGCATTTTTCTTCAGAATTTTGAAAACTATGCTGTATGAAAACTGAGAGTGACACATATTGCCTATGGTGTAATTGTTCACTTAAAGTTCTTTATTTTAGAAACCAGGTGTCAAATATTTTTAAATGACTTTTATTACTAGTTCTGATAGAGGTAAACAATGCAGGATAACATATTTTTCTGCTTAGAATGTTATATTCAACCTTTAGATTTAAACCAGATGGAAAGGGTTATATGTCTAGTTACTTTTTAAGTATTTATGTGTTTCAATTATTTCAAAAAACTTCTGGGAGAAACATGGTTGCTTAGTTCAGCATCTTTCTCCTTATTCTCACAGAAAATACGAAAACAGTGACAGAGAACAAGAAAAACAACAACCATACCAAAAAACCTGAGAAATAAATTTTTAAAAAATAACTAGGAGATAGATATGACCTACAGACTCTACAATAAAAGATGGTCTACCAAATCATGAGTTGTGGCTTAGATCTTCATGATGGAAGTAAAATAAAGGAGTGAGAGATCCATCTGCATCACATTACAAAATACAGAAAAATATATGATTTCTGAAGAAGAGAACCCTTTTCAATAAAGCAAACTTATATCTAATGTGCAAAAATGGATGCAGAGAGGAGATGGACAGAGCTGTTGACAGAGCACTGTTCAAGTAAATTTACTTTTGAAAAGCAAAACTGGAGGACTTCCTATAGTATCACACAGAGATTGCAAAGTATAACTGTGGAAGCAAAGATGTAGCAAGCAAGGCCATTGGCCTTCAACATATACATAAAACCACAGAAAGCCATAAAAAATTCTCTAGTAGTAGGACTAGGGGATGTAGCTCAGTGGTGGAGTATTTGCCTAGCATGTGCAAAGTCCTGGGTTTAATCTCTAGTACTACCAAAAGAAAAAAAAAGTTCTACTTGCGTAGTCATTATTATTCAATTATAGATAAAGGAAAAAATATAGCATCAATAAAAATATAGCATCAATAAAATATGATAAGGAAAAATGTGTAAACGTGATTGAGCATTAAACCTTACCTTCAGCTGAAGAGCATTTATGAGAAAGTTATTCCCAAGCAGCAAGGGAAAATATCAAACATTTACAATTAAACAAACCAAACAGATGAAAATATTAATATCTTCACTTATGTAAAGACTCTAAAAACAGAAAAAAACGATGAAATATATGAAGCACTCAATAAGGAAAGAAGGGAAAGGCATTACATAAGGATTGAACTTGAGCACATCAAAAAATACAGAAAATATTTTTTAAAATAATTACATAAGTAAGAAATAAAGGTCAAAATAATGTAAAATATCCATCTACAAAAGTAAATATACAATATACTTCAGAAATTGAAATAAAAATTAAAACAAAAAAGTAACATGCATTGTAGATAATTTAAAACTAGTGGATAAAAGCAAAAGTTGATCATTAATGATATGATAATCCACTAGCCTCCCTAATGGAGAAAATCCTGGATCATGAAGCAAGCTCAAAAATAGAGATGATTCTGGAAAAATAATCACAAAAAAGAAAATTTTAAAAATATATTTTTCTCAAGTATGCAAAAATATTTCTTCCTACAGGAGAGTATATCCAAATGTTCACATAGAGATAGAAGCACACACTGCTATAGCACATCCATTTTTTGTAACAGATCCAGAATCTTCTGTCAAAGAACATACACTATTCAAGAAGCACCATACTTAGGCTGACTTACAGAACAATTAGAACTTCAATGGTATATAAACTACTAAGGTAAATTTTTCTGGAAAGAAGAAATATTTTAAGTGATTTGTAAGAATAAGTTATAATTTATCACTTATATTTCACAAGCATCATATGAAAAAGAAGTCTACTAATAGTTTTTTTACAAACTCATTAATAAAATATAGCATAAATATTTAATAGTATAATGAAATATAATCCATTGTAAGTGTGGATTATTTTAGGAATGGAAGTTAATAAAATCTAATACTAGAAAATCTATAAATATAATGGTGTCATTCTGATAGATGCATTGAGTTAAATTATACCACCACCTCAATAAATGGTGTTATAATAAAAAAGTATTAAGTTGACAAACATGAACTATATGAATCATACAATTCTTTTTTTTTTTTTTTTTTTTTTTTTTTTTTTTTTTTGGTGTATCAGAAGTTACAGGCAATTGTAATTACCCAGGAGTTAAAAATGTAATTATTTTGGCAAAATATGAGACTCTAAGTAAATTTCATTAAATGTTCTTTTTCTTAAATTCCATTAAATGTCCTTTTTCTTCTATGAGAATTCATTTTTAATTCAGATAAAACAGACAAAATTTTGTGGAGCAATGTATGTGGATATGATGTTCACATAAAATGAGCCATTTTCACTTATGAAATTCTTCATTTTATGTCCCATGAATTACACAGTGCACATGACTTCAAATCAACAATGCTTCATAAATCCATATATATCTTGCTTATTTATATTAAGTACTCTCAAAAAATGTTATGTATTCTATTAAAAACATTTCACTGAAACGTATCCTCCATAAAATTTACTAGCAAATACCTATTACAATGTTCACTGGGGGTTCTGTGAAGTGATCATTAACTTGTTAGAAGCATACATGATTGAGAAAATTTGAACCTCTCTGGCATCCTGGTAGAGAGGTAAGATGTGCAGGTCTTCCATTATCAGTATCCTTCATAGGTAATAAAATGACATTTGACAACCTGATCCAATATTTACTGATAAGGCAACTATTAAGAGAAAGAATTCAGAAATAGAGAAATTCGAAGAAAGTGAAAACCAATCATTCACTTTTTGCAGAAAAATGAATCTGTCCTTGTTATATAAAGAAGGTTCAACAATAAAGATAAATTATTCTATTGAAAATATTTTATATATTTTAAAATAATATGAAAGGACCCTTCTAATAGTGGTAATAATAAAAGATAATATAATTAGAAATAGGACTAAAGATAAAGATAAAATCTTTTAGAAGAAAGCTTTAAAACAATCATTTAAAAAATAAACACCTTGGGCTGGGGTTATAGCTCAGTGGTAGAGTGTTCACCTAGCACATGAGAGGCACTGGGTTCGATCCTCAGCATGACATAAAAATAAATAAATAAAATAAAGATGTTGTGTCCATCTACCACTGAGGAAAAAAAAAAAGAAAACAAACATGCTATCTCCAAACATACACATAAACATTGAATAAATTAAAAAAATTTCAGGTCAATTTTATTTAATCTATTCAAGCCAAGATACATTTTTGTCTTCCTAAATTTATTTAAAATTTTAACTTACCATCATAATACCAACATATTTTCCTACAGTTAAACAGTTTGACTTTTTTTTTAATGAATCATAATGTAAATGATAGAAAATCTCTGAATAAGAAAGTAAATGATAGAAGACAGATTGTACCATATGGTCAAGCATTTTATTAAGCCCTAAATATTAAATCAGAATATTAGTAGATCACAAATAATCTGATATCAAAAAAGTATATAAGGTCTATAAATAGAGCAAGAGCAAATTCAGTACCTTATAACAGTGTCATGTGCAATCAGTGGAAAAAAAATGAAAATTTAATAAGGTTTTTGGGTGGTTGCAAGTAATGCTGACAAACAAAAATATGAGATAAAATAAAAAGTATGTATATGTATATATCACCTTATATTCATGGGTAAATTACACATAGATGAATGATAATGAAAATTCTAACCATTAAAATGCTAGAAGGAAATATGGGAAAAATACTTATAAACTTGGATCATGGAAAGTCTAACTATGATTCAAAATCCAGAAAGCAAAAGAAAATACAACCAGAACTAAAATCTAGGGGAAAAAACATGGATGAAATGATAAACTAATGATGTTTATGACCAAGAAGTTCTGACAATGTCACCCATAAACAGGCAAATATCCATGTACATATTCTTCTATTAACTTTGATAGAAAAATGGATTTCAAAAATGGGCTGTTCAAAATAGATATCAAATAAAATAGGCTGACTTTGTTCTTGAATCTGTGAAAGATGCCTAATCTCATGCTTAATAAGGGAAATCAAAATTAAAATGATACTGACATACTATTTTAATTTTTCAATTTGGTAAAAGTTCAAAAGTATGGGACCCAAATCTGTTGTTGGTGAGGTGTGGAAAAATGGAAAAATTATATTCCTTTTGTCTTATTTTAAGAAATTGCCACAGTCATTTCCATCTTTAGCAATCATCACCCTTTTTAGTCAGCAGTCATCAACATTGATGCAAAACCCTCTGCCAGCAAGAACTTTGAGACTTTGAAAGTTCACATGATTATTAGCATTTTTTAAAATAAATTATTATTTAATTAAGTTATGTACATTTTTAGGGATGTTACTATTGTATACTTCATAGACTGCATTGTAATATAATCATGACTTTCATATCACTGGAAATTCAATAAATCTAAATAATTTCTTTTTTGTGAGGTTTACTTTATTATACTGATCTGTGACCTAACTCACAATATCTCTATCTCTTATATGATTGACAGTGCAGATTTCCTTATACAAGCAGCACCACAAACACATGAGTAATACATTGTGCTGTGACATTGCAAGGACTACAACATCACTAAGCAACAGTAATTTTTCTGTTCCATTCTGATTTTACAAGACTACCATCTTACGTGTTGTCTATCATTGACCAAAACATTATGTGATGCATGATTGTATTTTGAGACTATTTTCTTAGCCTGAATTTCCTGAAATTAAGTCTTAAGGAAAAACAATTGCCTGCAGCATTTTATTTCCAATGTTATCTGAGGAAGCAGGAATACAGGACATAGGAACTAAGCAGAGTCACTGTCTACCTAGTACAGAAAGGAAGGACACATTTATCTGTCCATTCTTATCCATTTACTAGGGTGTTAACATCCTTTCAAAGGTTTTCTGGTTTCAACTTTTAGCCTATGCATGGATACATGAGTGCAGAGCACATTGTCTTGGCATTCTATTCCAACAGACACATCCAAAAGGGAAAGTGGTCTGGTTGAAGCCAAGCACTGTCCAATCTAACTTGTGCTAAAGTGATCAAAGCTTATAGGAAATGGTTTACCATCCAGCTGGCAACAGGAGTTTGAAATACTTTACAAATATTTGTGTTCTTTTTTTCCTGTAATGTAATGTTTCCAAAGTGAATTTGATTTGAAAGCCCTTAAAAATAAGGAAGTTAATAAATAGAAAGAAGACATGGGAATAGAGGAAGAGGATTGGGGGAGGGAGAAGAAGAGAGAAAGGGAAAGTACTGGAGATTGAAATGGAGAAATCTACGTTACTTGCATTTATGAATATGTCAAAATGAAATCCACCATAATGTAAAACTATAATGCATACTAATAAAAAGTTTAAAAATTAAGACGTTATCAGATTATTTGGGTTTTCTTTTCAGATTTTTACCTCCCTATGAATGTCTAAAATTATTAGTATGCAATTTCTTTAAAACTCATAGGAATACTTCCCACCCCACCCCCATTCCTGATATCCTGTTTCTGTTCCAGCATTCTTAGGCACAGATATTTCAAGTCCCCATCATGCTAAGGATGCAAAGGTCTGAAACCAGGGCTACCAATGGTAGGTGTCTTCTGGTTCTGGAAAAACAAAACAAAACAATAACAACAACTAATTCAGAAGGCTCAGGTTCTCTTTAATCCTCACTTTTATTTTCATTGTATTTTCTGGAGAACTGATCAATAAATAAAATCATAAAATCATAAAATGTCTCTTAATCACTTTCAGCATCTAAAATACTATGGGAATAGTTAACTCTTAGCTATATGCTTAAGGGTATTGCTGCAAAATTTAACTTTTGTTAAAGCTGGGTCCACATTTTTTCATGTCCTAATGGAAATAACTGATCAAAGAAATTCAGGATCCTAGAACTTCACATATACGATATATGATTGTTTTGAAATTCACCTCAGTGCTTGCTTATCCTATTTTACTTATATTTTCCTTTTTCGGTCAGATTAGAATAAGCTGGGACATTTGTAATTTTGGTTTTAATTTAAAATAATTATTAGAGATGGATGAATGCTAAAATTATTCTTATGCTATGCATTTCTCATTTAAAAGTCATACTTTGCTTTAGTGTAATCTTCAATCCAAATTTAATACTAAAATAATTGAAATTGAAGTTTTATTTTAATATTACCACCCCCATCCTCCTGCCAACACATCAACATTAAAACTTTTATTCTGCTTCTGTTGAGTTCCATCCTGATTGAGGAGGCAGGTAAGTATTGCTCATCTAAGCACAGAGCTTTTGACATTTAAAGTAATTGGAGCAAATGAATATGAGTTTTTTTTCTAATGCTTCATATATATTATCTTTTCTTTAAAACCCAAACTGCTTATACAATGAGAAGGCTAAGTCTTTATGAAGAATACAGTGGGAGTATTAGCAGGTGGAGAATGAAAATAAAATTGACTGAAAGTTGCTTGTCTTTGAATTGCTCAAAAAATATTAAGTGACACTTAAATTTCAGGCCAAGATAAAACTTTTGTCTATTTTTATTCAGCTATCTTATTTTTTTCTGAGCAATTAACAAAAAAACACATGGAAAAATGACAACTCATTGGCATTATAACTGAATGTTTGGTTCAGTATGTGTGAGTGAATGCAGTTTTGTGTGTGTGCATGCTGTGCACGTTTTTAAGGTTAAACCCGGACAGCTGACTAGAAGATGAGCTCTAAGAGAAAAAGGATATTCAGAAGTAATGAGGTTTGGAGTCAGAGGGAAAATCATAGACCTTAAATTCTGTATACCAGGTCCTTCCTTGGTTTTAGTACCCCTGTAGTCAAAGGGACTGGACAAAGCAGTGTGAAAAATACTGATCTATTATTTATAGAATATATAAATGAACTACTTCTTTATCTTATTCCACCATTATTTCATTGATTCACACACACACACACACACACACACACACACACAAGCACACTGAGTTGCTTTTGTGAAGACAAAATTCTCTCGTCAATAATTTCATTTCAAAGAAGAGATTGTTATATGCATTACTATTATAAATGTGTTAGTAGAACTAGGCACAAGAAGCTATAAGCTTCTTAAGTATAGTCAGGTGGGGTATAATTTTCATTTTCTTGTTTATGTAACATGTTTATATGCCAATGTTACTCTGAACCTTAATATTATAATTGATACTTACCTTAAATTCCCAAATAAGCAAATGCTGGCACATGCATGGCTGTGCTACCTGTTGAGGGCAGAATGCCTTCTATGAATATCAGTGGTAAGTTTTATGAGACTAAGAACCATCAGTTCAGGAAATCTACTAGGACAGAAAGATGCACTAGTGCTGAAGACCAACATGTACAACCCACAAGCAGTCAGCCAGAAAAACACAAATGCAAGGACTTAATACACAGCCCACTCATATTGAGTTACATGGACAGATATGAATATTGGTCTCACTTACTAAAAAGAAAAGAAAGGATATGTCTAAAATGAAATGCTACAAATTATTAGTATGAAGTTAACATCCTACTAGGACTTCCTATTCTATAAAAAGAGAATAAATTCTATGTGGCCAAACCTTTGTTTTATTTTATTTTACTTTAAAAATATTCTATATGCAATAGCATGTCTGTATTTGAGGACTCACCAGGGAACATACCTCAAATAAAATGTCAAATTAAAATTTTATAACAAGCTGGAAGTAGTGGTGCATGTTTATCATGCTACCCTCTGAGGAGGCTGAGGCAGGCAGATCCCAAGTTCATGGCCAGACTCAGCAACCTAGAAAGACTCTCAGCACCTTAGCAATATCCTGTCTCAAACAGAAAATAAAAAGCACTGAGGATGTTATTCAGTGCTAAAGCATTTCTGATTTCAACCCCCAGTACAAAAAAAAAAAAAAAAAAAAAGAAGGAAGAAAGAGAAAAAGAAAAGAGTAAAATATTTTCAAGAAAGTCTAAATAAAATGGATAACTAGTATAAAATAAATCACCAATTATAATGAGACCATATAGTGGATATAACCACTGGATTGTAGGTCATGATTATACCTCCAGGACTTAAATTTTCAGTAGTCAGCCATGATAGTTTAAGAAAACTGAATCATGCCTTACTTTTAGGAAATTGATTTGATGATTTGTCTTGATCTTCATTTGTCATAGCATTTTAAAATTTAAATTTTTTTGTTATAAATTTTTCACAGATTTTAAATTAAACTTTTGCAGGTGCATCTTACAGAATTAGGTGTATATAAAAGCAGAATATTTGATTGTCTGTTTTCATCTGTCAATCAAAGGTAAACTGAGGAAATTCTCCATAAGGAATAAAATCTATTTATATATAGAATATATAGAATAGCTTAGAAAAGGTGATTATATTGAAAATAATTTCTGGGAAATGTATAGTTTCAGGAGATTTTCTTTTCAGAAAAATGAAATACAAATTGGCAGCTTAGAGCAAATGGTAAAATCATATTTTGAACATTATCTCTCTCATGGAAGAAAATTAAAATGTCATTATTGAATTTATTTATTAAAAGTTTAGGGGTTATTTCCTCTAAGTGATAAACTGTCTTATATTTTAAATGATCAAAGTAGTTAATTATAAAAGCATATTATTTATCTGTTAACATTAGAGAGAAAAATATATCAATGCCAAAATATTAAATAATAAAAGATGTGATAATATATATTCAAGTGTACCATCAAATATATAATTTTTCATATGTAATTAAAGTTTGAATTGAAAATTTTATTTGAAATTTCAATGAAGATTTCACATTTTACAGTGATATATTCCCTATAATGTATAAAGAGTTGAAATTAAAATATATTTAGAATAATCTATATGTCATTGAATTAGTGAAATAAACACCTTAAATTTTTTCTCAGAGACTTCTTTGTTCAATTAATTATTCTTTTTTAATTTTTTTTCTCTGTGAAGACAGGGAAGGCATGAAAAAAAACATTTAAGTTTCACCATGAAACAATGTAAATGCATTTTATTGGAAATAAGGAAAGTTCAAATTAACTTTTTAAATTGTGAAAGTTTAAAATGTTTAATTTAAACCTTTGTAAGCTGATTAATTGGTTTCTTTTTCCATGCCTTAATTCTGTAAGGTTTCCTATTAACCATAGCCTACAAAATAATCTTATTATTGTTAAATCAAGACTTATATTTTTATATTCTTTAACTCTGTAGAAAATCATTTAATGAATGTTGGACAGAAGCTGCAATAATATATAAAAAGAAGAAGAAGAAGAAGAAAGAAATCATGCTATAATTCCTCAAATACAAAAATGCCAAAGCAATATCTTTAAGAGATAGTCTAATATAGTGGGATTTTTTTCAATCAATGAACCTAAATTTGGATTTATTATTTAAAAAGGTGAAGAATTTGTTAATGCCTCACTTTCACTTACAAAAAAATTCCGTTTCATAAGAACGCTGCCATAAACAATAAATGAACACTTATTGAACTTTATTTTTTACTAAGTTAAAAGGTCAAATATAAAGAATGAATTTATGAAAGTTAAATTAAAATAGTTAACATAAATTGAGTGTATACAATATGGCTGAGGCTCTTCTATAGAACTTTAAGTATCTTATTTGTTTTAAAGCTCACATTAATTACCTTAATCTGATGTGAATACTATTTCCAAATTATAGGTGATATTGCTGAGGCATAGAGTCTGAGAAAATTGTCAGAGGATGCTAAAATAATAGGTGGTGGAGCCAAATTTTAAATTCAAGCAATTTGGTTGCAGAGCACCCACATATTAAAACAGAAGAAATAAAATTCTTAAACAGAAAACAGCTTATGGTAGGGAGTAAAGATATGTAATCCCAGAAATAAATGTATTCGTTTTCTTTGATTTAAAAGATAATTTTAAGTATAAATAGAACATACAAGAATATATCATCAGTACATAAGCCAGGGAACAAGATTTCAAACATTGAAATACAATTATCTACAAGTTTATTATTTCTGAGTGATATAAATTTAATAGATGTTACCTTCTATATCTTAGGAAACAGATTGGCTCCAATTTGATGTAATGATCAATTATAGTAATAATAGCAAGCAAATGGCCTTAAAGAATATAGGACTTATCTACTTTCCTTTTCTAGATACTAAATATTTTATTTGATCTTTGGAGCAGAAGGAAAAAAATACATTTTACTAACAAGCAAATCAATTTAATGTTCCATGTTACAGTTTTGATAAATGGGTATTATAAACCAAAGATTCCTTTTCCTCTCATTATCTTTATCATTATCAGTCATCATCTTTTTTCTCTCATTGCTATACTTTGAGAAGTTCAAACCACTCACTTAATTTCAATCCTTATTATAAGAATTCTAAATCTCTTCCATTCTTATTTTCACTAAAACTATAATCCTGTCTGCACCTACAAAATATTGCTTATTTCATCAATTACATTAATTTGGTAACTAAGAGTAATTTTCCTGTAGTTATAATGAATTCCTGTTTTCTCAGGTACAAATTAAACTTTTCTAAATAACCATAATCAGTTTTAATTCATTGTATCCTCAATGTTACTAACAAGTTTTGAAATTGAATTGTTTCAATTGACCCTACAAAATACTGTGCTGAATTAAAACTTACCTGAAAACCATCCACTGATACAAACACATACATGTAATAAAAACATCAATGTAATATTTTAGCTAATTTTTTCTTCTGTAGACATGTAAAAAATATAATACCGGATGTTGACATCAAAGCATAGTACATCAATTTATCTATTTAATATATCTCAGTAAGAGTTATAATCAATGTTTACTGAATGGAAAGTAAGTTGCTTCTACTGCACTGTAGAAAGTCATTAAACAATTGTTAAATAAACAAGTAAGAGTATTAATGATTTGAAAGGTACATATCATTACACAAATTATTTGAAAAAGAAACAGCAATAGTTTATTACTTCTAATACCAGTTGTAAAATAATGATAGATAAAAATTTCAGGATTTTAAGGGCGGGTTATAAAACATTGACATAGCAACCATATGATTAAACACTGTATTTGAATTGGAAGCATACTAGGCCTTCGTTTCTAGAACTGTAATATTGAGATGATAGTTTTAATGATCTTAGATTGTCCTCGTGGATCATATTCAGATAAAATTTTGATGACTACCACTATTGATAGATCAAATAGTTGTACACGTGTGTATGTGTGTATGTGTGTGTGTGTTGCCGGTTTGAAATTTTTACTTTCATACATTTGCTATTACTGAAGTTTCAAGTCTGGAAATCTAGGGCAAAGAACAGCCAATCTTGAAAGGAATCTCTAGGGCACAACTTTACCTAACTGCATACTTTTATTCTTGTAATCAGGGACACAACTGAATCAGTAACGCTGACAACTCTGCTTACGTCGACTTCACAGACACTGTCTAAAACTAGACAGGAAGAGTAATTCTGACATAAGGTATGTACGCTTTTCCTGTTTTTTTTTTTTTTCCATGTTTGTCCATTTTGCCTTTCTCATTTGATTATTAGTCTTTTTTCAAGGATGCTAGGTAATCAATAAAGTCAGAAGAGGCAGGAGCCCATAGTTAGTCAAGAAAAATAATGTAGCATTGAACATAAGCATAAATTGACATTTTAAATAACTTCTTTGAAATTGTTCACTGAAAATAAATCATCAGTGCTGGAATTGCACTTTATACATGGTAGTACTTGATAGTTGTGTGTACATAGTGAGGTTGGAAAGTTATAATTTGCTGCAGGAAATTAAATTTCTTTCTACGAGTTGAACTAAACACTAAAAAATGTTAATTTGTTAATATATAACAGCTCAGAGGCTAAAGAAAGGTAGTATTATTTTAAGGCATCTCACATTTAAAGATTCATAACATATACAAACACATTAGAAAATTTGTGCATCCTCTTTCTTCAAAATACCCAACATTCTGAATTGTAACATCACAGAGTTTTTTCCTGTTTTAAAATTTGTAAGTAGAAACACACATTTTTACCAGTGTGTTTTTCTATGTCTGTGCAGCATATGTGAGATCCAACCTTGCTAACCTTGACTTGCTAATCACTTCATTCATTCTGTTGTTGATGTACATGTAGATTGTTTCCAGTTTGGAGAAACTTGAAACAATACCACCTTGAAAAGTTGTTTGCATATGTTCTAGAAAACTTGTGTATGTTTTCTCTTTAGTACTTACTTCAAAGTAAAACGCTGACTCATAGGACAGGTACACTTTAACATTTAGTAAGTCCTGCAAAATAATTTCCTGATGTAGTCTAACCATTCTCTACTACTCATGTATCTAAGAAAATTCTAGTATTTTACAGCATCACTAACAACTAGCACTGTTCTGTCTTTAGAATTTGATCATTTTAGGTGGGAACAAAATAGTATTACTCAGTATATACTAGTATTATTAGTTTGCATTTGTCTTACACTGTACTTTGCTCAAATTAGTGAATGTGAGTGTATATCCTTGCCAACCTCTTCTCTAAGACTTATAGAGTACTCCCAGAATTGCTACCACCTTCAGTATTAAACAAGTCAATTAAATGTGCTATTCACTTACCCTAAATTGTCACCATTAGCCTAAATAGTCAATTTTTCACTCTTAAATTTTTGCTCCTGGGTAGATTTTACCTTTGAGTAGTTAGACTAATTCTTCTACAACCCAGTTTGAGAGAATATTTAATTCTATTGCATGCCATTAGACATAACTTATGTTGGTAACAAACATACATTGCTATCTATTTCATTGCTTATTTCATCACAATAAATCATATATTAACATAAAACTAGTATATTTCAATAAAGCACATTTCACCAAAACAATTTTCCAATTGCATTACACTAGTATACTGTTTATTTATTCAAAATAAAAATTTCCCTGAGCACAATGGCACACACCTGTTATCTATCCAAGCAGATTGGGAGACTGAATCAGAATGATTGCAAGTTCAAAGTCAGTCTCAGCAAATTAGCGAGGCTCTAAGCAAATTAGTGAGGCTCTGAGCAAGTTAGTGAAATCTTGTCTCAAAATAAAATAAAAAGGGCTAGGGATGTGGCTGAGTGGTTAAATACTCCTGTTTAATTCCTGGTTCCCAAAAAGGAAAAAATAATAATGATAGCCATAAAATTTTCAACTTACTTAGAACTCTGTTTATCTACCAATTACTTAATTCTTACCACTGGACCTAAGATAGAATAATAACTACATAATTAAACAGATATTAGTGACAGGAACTGGATGGTGTAATATTCTTTTATAACATTATTTTCTAGATGAATAAATATTACCAGAAAAATGTGATATGTTATATAGTTTCTAACTAAATACCTTGAACAGCTAAATAATTGCTATTTGAATATATTCGTTTTAATATATATAGGAAAACCTAAAATATAGGTTCCTAATACACAGAAATTCTTACTTAGTTGAGCATATTCTTGTGAGCCTTAGACAATTTATAAAACTACTAGGGAATTCTGGGTAATATAGTAGAAATGGATTTAATCTACATTCATCTCTACCTGACCTCATAGTATACCATATTCAGGACATGCATTTGTATTTAGTTAACCCAGTTTGTCTACAAGTAATTCTCTGTTACCTATACAAGAAACTATACAAGAAAGTAAAATTTCTAAACACAGATTACAATATTCTCTGTATTTGAAGCAAAATCCATGTCATTCATTGCCTCTAAATTCCATTACTTCTGCCACACACAAATATAAAAATACAAAAACATATATACATATACACACTAATTTTTCTAAAATACATGCTGAAAATAATTTCTAGATTTTGGTGCTATTACTTGCATTTCATCATGTCATTTACTGATCATGCTTTCCAGTTATTTACTGCAAAGAAAATCCTATCTGCTTTATAAAATTCATCTCACACAAAATAGTCTTCAGATAATCGATAATAATTGATTTCATTATTTTCTGTGCTTTCTAAAGTTTATATAACATCTAGACATTACTTGTATCTAACAGTATTTTCATTTGTTAATTTAAAAAATAGATTTATAATTACACACACATGCATACATACACACACAAATCTTTCTCTTGAGAGATCAGGTCAGTAGTTCTCACATTTATTAAAATCAATCATGCTGGGAATATTTTAAGAATACTAATACTGATGTCTAAATCCCGGAGATTCTTCTTTAATTTAAGGGGCAGGACCAAGATGCAAGAAGCTTTAAAAATCAGACTGGGTCTTTCTTATGTATAGTCAGGACACAATCCACTGAAATACCCATGGTTTTAGAATTAGAGTACCCAAATTACTAGAAAAATGTATTTTCTTTTTATTATTGTTGAAGACTTACATAAAATATTTGCTTTATTAATATGTCTGTTTATGTACATATAATTGAACAGAATATGGTCTCTTCTTTGGTTCTTCTGACATTAAAGTTTCCCAGTTCATAGATCACATCAACACCTATATTTAGTCACAAAAAGAAAGATATAATTAAAAAGAAAAAAATATAAAAGGAAAAACATGGAAACTTCTTCTACCTATGATGAAGTAACAGGAATTTATTTTTCAGCCTAAAATGAAATAAGTGAATTCTCAATCACCAGAACTTCCTGACTGAAAAAAAAATATTTGTGAATCATAGCTAAAGGAGGGGAAATCAAGATAGAGTATGACATTCTTTGTGAATTCAGAAGATAGAGCTTCTACTACAAGATGGAGAAAGTGGAACAGTTTATAGAACAGAGCACTGGAGACTAGCTTCAGAAAAGATCGCTCTGGACATCTGCAGAAGTCCTCCGTCTTCTTCTGGGGACTTTTTCCTGAACCAATGTTAAGAAAATACCAAAGGACAGGAAAAAAAAATCATCCAACATAAAAAGGGAACAATCATAGGATATAACATGTAATTGAGAATGGATTCTCTTCTCATAACCCATAAAAGAACAAACTTTATGCAAAATTAGGTCAAATAATCAGAAATATTCTAAATAAGTAATGAGATAAAAGTAACCCCACCCTAATGTTGTCTCCATGCCTATGAAAGCTTGAAAACTGGAACAACTTCTCCAGAACCAAGAGTATAAATGTAAAATGGTACAAAATCTTTATGGAGAAAGTTTGGCAGTTTCTTTAAAATGCCCCATTCATTCTATTTTATAGTTTTTACTCAAGAGAGATAAAACTTTACATCCATACAAAGTATTATAAAAAATTTGGTAGCACTTTTATTTCTATATCCAAAACTATGAAGAATAAATGTCTAGCAACAGATTAATGAAAATCACATTATTGCATATTCATATAGTAAAACACTACTCACCAAATATAAAGGAATAAAGTATTCATTCACAAGTAAACATGGAAGAATTTTTAATGTAATTTTCTATATGAAGGATGTTAGAAAAATATGTTTATATAGTTATGTTAAAGGTTTTCTAAGAGACAGAATCAAAAGTAGGTGTATGGTATGGTGTGGTGTGTGTGTGTGCACTCATGTGTGTAAAAGGTGACTCAGAAGATCACAGAAGCTGAGAAGTTCCATAATCCTCCCTTTTCAGTCTGGAGCCAAGATGGCTGATGATAGAGTAAAAAGCCTTGAAAGCTGGAGAACTCAGAGTGCAGATAACAATCCAGTTCTGAGGTCCTGAGAATCAGGATCACTAAAGGTAGACACTCAGTCTTAGTTCAAAGGGTAAGTCTGAGAGAGAGAGAGAGAGAGAAAGAGAGAGGCAGAGAGAGAGAGAGACACCCCACCATTGTCTTTTATTCATTTCTGAAGAAAAATCCACTTTACCTAGTCTGTCAACTTGTTATTTTTATTTTTTCTGGAAACACTATTCATAGACATGCCCAGCTATCAGGGCAACCTGTGATGTAGTCAAGTTAGTATATAAAATTAGTCTGACAAGTTGTCCAGCCCTTACTAACTGAACATTTATATGCATTCTCCTTAAACCATATCTAGCTTATAAATAAAAATATAAACCTTATAATTCTACCAACCATAATATAATATTCCTCTGGAGAACTGAAAGCACACTAACCCTTTCCCCAGAAGAAGAAATAAGGCCCTTGAGTGATGTTTATTCTTCTTCTTCTTGATATTCCATAACTTTTTTTGTGTGTGTGGTGCTGGGGATTGAAACCAGGGCCTTGTGTGTGTGAGGCGAGCATTCTACCAACTGAGCTATATACCCAGCCTGATATTTCATAACTTAAATACTATAAGTAAATTTAATAATATTTAAATATCATGATATAAAGTCAATATATTTTATGTTACATGATAAAAGAATGAAAGAGGGAAGAAAACATATTTGAGATACATATAACATCCATATATAGATACATACATAGATATATGAACAGGCAAAAGGAAGAATACTTCTTAAAAAGTACCGTCTTTATTTCTAAAACTCTTCACATGGTTGTAGCAGGTGTTTCAACTATTTTTTTTCCACCACCTGTTCTGTATTCTTTTTCATGTCAACAATCATGCCAAGTGGGTTGTGCTTCTTTAGCTGGGTTGGTGATCCAAAACTTTATTTCTCAAGGAACCCAAATGGGCCAAGTGAAACACTCAACTTCCAGGATAGTGGAATCAATGTTACATCTCCTGTTGGAAGCACTTCTCCCTTCAGAAGGTAAACCTCCAGGCCAGGAAAGTACAAGATCTTTGAAACAGGGAGTGATATTTTGATTGGGTGGATCACCAGTCGTATGGTGATTGGACCCACTCCCAATTCCAACCTATGATTCTCTTCACTGGACTTAGAAATCCTGAGTATAAGAAAAATAGTACATATATTAGACCCTGACCAGAGCTACACAGACTTGGAAAACCTTAGCAAGTCCAGCAAAATACAGACACCTAACTGGTCAGAGTCCTCAAAAGACCATTCAATCATTTAATTAAGGCAACTGCATCAGGATTATGGGTCACAGGGTAAGATCAGTGAGTTACATGAACGCGGGCTCATCCATATATTTCTTTGGTTGTCCAATGAGTTCCTTGATCAGAAGCCTTGTTGTGAGACTATCATGATTGTGGGTAAGTCATTCTATACATTTACAGATGGTAGTTCTGGCAGAAAAATTGCATGCAGAGAAGACAAATCCATATCCGGGGTAAGCTTCTATTTCAATAAGGAAAAAACTGCTGCCCCTTATATGATGGAAGGTGTTCTAAGTAATCAACCTGCCACTGGGTAACTGACTGATCACCCATGGAATGGTGTCATACCTGAAAGTCACAGTTGGTCTCCACGGCTGGCAGATTGAGTAATCTGCAGTGCCAGCCACTAGATTGACCTTGGTGAGCAAAAATCCACATTGCTTTTCCAATGCATAAACTCCATTCCTGCCACCATGGCCACTTTGTTGATGAGGCCATGTGATGATAACAGGGATGGTTGGAGAAAAAGGCTGACTGATATTCACAAAAGATGTCAGTTTATCTTCTTGTTTACTAAAATTCAGCTCTGATGTGGCAACTCTTAGTAAGCAATCATATAGGACACAAATATCTTCCTTTTCTGCCTATTCAGAGAATTCTATCCATTTACCTCTTCTTCAAATGTCCTGGTCAGCAATTTTCCAGTCACAGTACTTTCAAGTCCCTGACCAAGTAGATGGCAAGAATTTTCACATCAGTGCATTGGCACATATCTAGCCACTTTGCCTTAACAAACAAAGCGAAAAAACAGGAGCATTGTTTAAAATTATTCCTACTTAAAGCTTTACTTTACACTGTCCTTTAGGAATGTCCCTGAAAGGGGCTGAAGTGCTACCATTGTTCAGTTTTCAGTGGTGCTTAGTATTATGTAGAACCATTTATAGATCAGGATGGATTCCTCTTTTCCTTTGCTAACTGATTATGATGAACTCTTCATGAGGCCATAGTGAAGGATGGGAGAGAGAAGGCAGGACAGCTGTCGAGAAGCTCAAAGGGATTTGGGCCACCTTTTCATGTAATTGTGCCTTTAGGGCCTGTTGTGCTTGGTTACATATACCGCTTCAATTTAAGGAGAGTGCTGCTCTGAATGGCCAACTTTATGGCAATGGTGGGTCAGATAACTGTCATTTCAAGATGCAGCTCAGATTGCAAGGTTACCAGGTACCAACTAGCTAAGTGATTTTTCTGTATTAAGGCCGAGTCGCAGGCAGGAAATCATTACTCAAAAGGGGGTAGTTATCTGTATGACATGGCAGAATTTTGTTTCTAAATCCTAAGGGACTGTGCTAAGGTTTACTCATAGGAATGCACTAATGCTCCAATCAACATCAGTATCTACCACTGACATCCCCAGCATGATTTAATATGTGCAACAGTTTATGGTTCCCTTTACGTAAAATTCTAGATTGTTGAATTTAATCTAAAGAGCATATTAATATTGTCTACACTTTGGAGGAGGAGATAAAGCATGACATGGCACAGTGACTAGGGGGCATAGGAAAATTTGATAGGAAAAATCCCAGAAGAAATTGAACTCATACTAAGAATGACACACATGAAAAAAAAAGTATTTTTTGGATTAAAATTTAGTATGCCACTTCAATAGAAATTAATCTTAAGCACCATTTAGAAATTATATTTCCCAAGTTCTATTTAAATTATTCTAATTTAAATACCAAAAGAGAAACTCATGACATATTAAGGGAGTTACTGTTTTATCTCCTAAAGGACTTATTATTCACTCATTTCTTCTAAACAAGGAAATCTTTGTTCCCTTCTACCAACAGGTAAATTGACAAATATTCTGGAAAAAGAATCTTTGAAATCCTCAGATTTCTCTTTTGCACTTTGCTGCTTCCTTTGTTGGAAAGTTTTTCATCATTACTAGGTCAGGTTATCTTTCAATACCCAGTAGAGCTTTTATGCCACACAAAACCTCACCTTCAAATGACATGCCATTGGTTTTATTACCCATAATTGTTACTACCTCTCAAAATAAAATTAAGAGGTTTAATAAATCTTTAATGATTGTGTAAAATGCAAAGAACCAGACTGCACGTATTTTTTTCTTTGACTCTCTGTTTGTTTCTTTCATTTTAGAATTGTTTTATATTTTTATTATATTTACTTGATGTGGAAATATCCTTTAAGAGAAAAAAGATAAATCATTGGAGAATTACATGTTTTCCCAGTCAGTACTTAATACTTGTTCTTATAGTTATTAAGTCAATTAACTCAGAAAGACCCAGTAATTTCTAATTATGGCAGAAAATATTTCTGAAATTTAAAAATACATTTCAAATTAAATTCTGGAAAAACAAACAGTGAAAAGCAAAATATGAAAGTAGACTCTATTGAAAGATTATTTTCCATATATTTCAGATTGTGACTTTATATGTAATATAAATAAGGAAACATTTTCTTCAAATGATTCTTAAAAAACATGGAAGTCATTATTTAAAATACTAAAAAATTTAGGACAAATTAAACATGCAGTAATTTTGAAAAGGCTGAAATAAATGAAAACCCATTAGTGGACCTAAAGTCGAAATATTTGAGTCTATGAATTAAATTGCAGCTCTGTATCAATTCAAGTATTTTAGCCACAATGTTAAAAATGTATTTGTCTTCTAGGAATAATATACAAAAATAACGAGATAGCTAATAAATATATACAACTTTCCAAATGGCAAGCGTTTTCATTGAAACTTTGTACTTCTACTATATTAGCAATATCCTACCTGGTTATTAGCACCACATAGAGCTAATAAAAATGAAGTTCATCATCATGAAATAAATAATACCATAAAGCAAATTATATTAATATTAGATTCCAAGCCTAGGCCTCACATCTCCAAACCATAAGAGCATGGGCAGGGAAAAGCTGGAGAGTGTTGAGAAGTATATGAAGGTAGCAAAAGAAGAGATTCCTGTATGTTAGATGCAGTGTGGGCAAAATGATTTCAGTTAGTGTTGGTATGAGCCTAGATTCATTTGTTCCAGGTCTTTTAATGTATTGTTATTGTGATATTTGAAGGAGAAAGAGAGAGAAAGAAGTCCAAGTATCCCTGAAATGTTTTGTCATGTGAAAAGAGATCAATCAATTTATACATTATTAGATGGTAGATAAGTAGCAAAGATTTCTTTAAAAAATGTCAGAAAAGGGCTGTTAGGGGATTCAGTACTTACTGAAATCATGTACTCTTATGCATGCTTAGCTATACTGAAGTGCAACATCTTGGAAGTTGCCTCATAACAGCTCGGAGGCAGAAATATCACAGAATCATACTTATATTAACAGTTTTTACTTAGTGAAAAAGTCATATTGTGTAAAATTGTTTCAAATGGTGGTAGAATTGTAGTATCATTTTTTCATAATGATGCTATAAAACAAAATGTGGTCATTTATTTATTTATGTATTTTTTTCTGTATAACTTTTCAAATTCAGTAAGATATGCCCTCTGTGCCATCCAGGTCACCAGGTTAGAATTGATTTTTTGAAATTTTAACTCTGAATTTCCCTGAAATGTTCCACCATGCAGAGATTAACCAAATGTTTATATACTCTTAGGTGGTACATAAATAGCACAAATGAAAAAGAAGGGAAAGATGGAAGGAGGGAAGAGAAGGGAAGGGAAGGGAGAGGAAGGGAAGGGAAAAGAAGGGAAGGGAAGGGAAGGGAGAAAAGAATCTGACTATTAGTTGAAAGGAAAACTTATTGAAACTATGTAGTCTTATACATGCTTAGCATACTGAAGTGCCACTGAACCTGAAAGGATACAGAAGTTGATTACTTGAAGACAAATTGATAGGGACAAGACAGGCTGAAGAGAATAACCATCAGTGATGTTGAGGCACACAGGCACTAGCAGTAGTTGTATTTTTTCTTCCTAGCTCTTAAGGAACAAGGGGAAGAAGAGGTGCCACATGAGCCCAATAAAAGCAGTGCACTGGAGGGAAGAGTACTTGATAGAAGCCACAGTCTTAGAGAGTCTTGGACACTACTAAAACCTACAAGTGCATTGGGAAATAAAAAATCTGTCTCTGCTTTACTTCAACTTTCTAATCTCCTGTCATTACTGCTTTGGGTCAAATCCATCTGGAAAGCACTAGGCAAGTACATTCAATTGATTCAGTTCACAATAGTCTCTGAAGACAAAGAACAGGGCAAAGACAGTCAGAAAGCTAGCCAGACACCACTTACTAGTTCATTAGGTACTGTGATGTAAAATCCTCCATAGAAGATCAATAAGGGAGAAGGAGCAGGTGGATGTTGTGAGAACATACTTGTATACGAGATTATGTAGTTCAAAAAACATACATTCCAAATAAAAAAGTAAAAAAAAAAAAAAACCATACATTCCCACTATATCCTTTATTTAACGTAGATTTCAGAAAGTGGAGACTAGATAGGGGCAACCACATGACAAGGTGCAGCTCTTTTTCTAAAACAATTTTGAACTGGTTTTAGAGAAAAGTGTCAAAATGCTTCTTGTCCACTTGTAACTGTATTTCATTTAATGCTTGCATCACTCTTCACCTTTATGGCTAGGAGGAACCAACTACAGACCTGTGGAGTAGCCTACAGTTTAATTATAACTTGAGCCTTCAAACACATTATGAATTTTTGTTCTTGTTATGCTGATGGCTCTATTTGGAGGACAACTTTCACTTTCCCAATTAACCCAGTAAAATTTTACCAGTTATTACTCAGATGTTGAAAGCAAAAGCAGCCTACATTATGCCTATGACTTTATGTCTCTAGACTTACCATAAAATGGCTAAACTAGTTCTAATATTACCCAGACATGAAGATAATCACTAAATTAGATTTCAGGCTTACCATGTAAATGCAAATAATTTTCTTGAATTTATTTGTTTGTTTATTGAGAAAGGTGGAGGTGAGGTGAGAATGCTAAAAATCTCCACAAGTCTTCCAAAATTTAAGAAAAGTGCACTTACCCATAAGGGGTGTGTGCTTACTGGTAATACATGTTTAGTCAATAAATATTTCAGCCTTTCCAGTTTAGAATTGCTCCCCAATTATTGTTTTCTTCCTCACCTACAAGGTCACTTCCTCTAAGTTCCATTTTCTGCTATTTTTTCCCATTTAACTTTTCATTTGTCCCTCCCTGTACATTCTTTTTATTTTTTATGCAACCTTTCTTATTGTTTCTTTCTCCCTCTCTTTTCTTCTTTTATTTATTCCTTTTTTCTCCTGTGATCCGAGTCTCTTATTTTCCTCTCATAGTCTTTCTTTTATTCTCTTTACTTTCCTGAATTATAAAACAAATATGTATAACATTAAAATAACAAAATAGCAAGTCATCATAAATATTCATGAGAATTAAAACATAAATAAACTAAAAGTAGGGACATATGAAGCTCAAAATGCATTGAACTGGTATTATGTATTTGCTGAATATGAAATAACCATTTGATCTTAAGCCTCGCAGTAGTCAAAACAAAGAAGTCATTTTTAAAGATGTATCACATCTGTGACATAAACTTAAATGTCAGTTGAGATCAAAGAGTATGTTTCATTGACATATTCATTCTTTTTATAAATACATTAATGAGCACTTGTTGGCACCAGAAATTGGTCTAGGTTTCAGAATATAGAATTTGCCATAGTCAACAAGATCAATGTCTTCATGAGGTTTACAATTTATAGAGTTATAAAGGCTCTAAATATAATATAAAGTATGCTGGGTTGTGATAAGTGATACAGGAAAAAAAAAACAGTGCAAATAGATAGACTTAACTAAGAACAAATATGGCTTACCTAAGAAATTCATGGGCAGCATATACTTCAAATATTTTTGTAAAATATTTTTGAATAGTTAATTGATAATAATTAAAGTTCAAATATGAAATGTCAATATTAATCTTTTTTACTATTAGGAAAATTTTTCTTGACCTACATCATTTTACAAAGATCTGAAAGCAACTCAACAAACACAATTAAGTACATGTGCTGAGATCTCTTCCCATCATACAATGAAACAAATTTTTCTTAGGTTTCAAATACCATGACTTATTAGGGTTAGGGAATGAAGCTAAGGCTTATATTAGTTTTCTATTTTAAAAACATAGACTTATTCACAAAAGCTCAGATTATACATGTGTGCATTGTCTATATATGTATAAGCTCATTTGTACACAAACACATATTAATTAAAAAGTACAATTTCTGACATTGAAATGATAAAACAATGCATATGAGACTTTGTTTCAATCCCTTCTGATTGCTTAAAAGGAAACAGGAATTAATAAATATATAACTTTTTGTCTTATACTTTTTAATTTTTGTGTTAGTAGTGGTTACATTTTTCTTTCCTTCTAATTTGGGTTTGGAGTATAAGGAGCATGTTCATCAATTTATCAAACTTCCAAAAGCAGATACACAATTGACAATGAATACCATGTTGCATATTAGTATTCCTCAATGAGGAATAATAGTGAATGCATTTGGTGAGGGAAATAAAGTCTCTCTGGCTTCCTCCCTGGCTCTCTTCCAATTTAGATCCCATATTCAGCTCCATTAAGCTGTCGTTTCCACCTACACAGCATCACGATTCTGTAGTGAAAGTACATCAAAAACACAGGCATTAATGTACAGAAAAGTTCTCTGTATTCCCATTAGTCTTATTATGTTCTGAACTGCCTAATTTCATATATGTGACAATGTAGACACATTGACTGTGCTAGAAAACCTCACCAGAAGAAGCCACTTGACACTGGCAGTTTAGGAGAAAGGCAGTAAGAATTATAGGATGTGAGACAAAGGCAGAGCATAGCATTAGCCACACTCCCTGTTCTTACAGTGGAAATTATCCACCCTGGGCACTGAGTTTAATTGCTGCAAACAGCTCCAGAAGGCTGCACTTTCATCCCCATTGTAGGTCAATGAGCATATTTGCATGGTAGAAATTATTAGCAACTAGGCCTGTCCCCAGGAGAGGATCCATGATGCTATTCACAGACCATTAACAGCAGAGTTCACCCATGACCAACAGAGGCTGTGAAGAAATGCTCTCTCCTCGGGAGCGGCCATTAGTGGATGAATGCCATTCTCTTTAGACATATTTCTTACATACTTGTGTGGTCTTTACAGATTTTTAATGAAACTCTGTAATAAACCTAAACTATTCATGAGCAGTCATGTTACTAGATTATTTCCTAGGTTTTAAAAATAAAGCTCTTTCATAATTCTTATGACATAGAAAAGTGTTTGGTGGACATTTTTGATTCATTTCTCTATTTTTCTTTCTTTGAATTTTACTTTTTTAAAAAATAAAAATACAAAGTGGAAACATTTTAAGGAGTTTTTAAAAATCTGGAATTGACTTATTCTTTAATGAGTATTTTTAAACCAAAATATCGACATCTATATATTTTCTTTAAAATATATTCTTGGTTACTATCATTTTTCACACACTGTACTCTGTCATGGAAGTAGTGAGAAAACAAGGGCCTCGGTCTTGCCTTCATAGAGCATATGTACTAGTGGCTACATCTTTGGCTGACAGAATTTCAGTGTTATTCCCTTTTCTTTTTTTTTTTTTTTTTTGAATGTTGATAGGAATTATAATTCTGACAAAATAGAATTTAGAAGTGAAATATAAGACTAAACAAAACATACCTGAATAATTGGAATCCATGGCAAGTATTATAAAATCAAAAGAAAAATTATGGTTACTGTGATAGATGTTGAAATAATGCTTCTCAAATATTATCATTCTATCTTTAGTTAAAAATTCTCTTTTTTTAATTTTTTTTTTACGTTTACATAGGGTAATGATGTTTATTTTATTTTTCCCCTCCCCCCACCCCTCCCACCCCTCTTTTCCCTCTACACAGTCCTTCTTTCTTCATTCTTACCGCTCTCCTTAGCCTAACTCTAAACCTAACCCTAAACCTAATGCTAGCCCCTCCCACCCCCCATTATATGTCCTCATCCGCTTATCAGCGAGATCATTCGTCCTTTAGTTTTTTGAGATTGGCTTATCTCACTTAGCATGATATTCTCCAATTTCGACCATTCGCCTACAAATGCCATAATTTTATCTTTCTTCATTGCGGAGTAATATTCCATTGTATAAATATGCCACAGTTTCTTTATCCATTCATCAACTGAAGGGCATCAAGGTTGGTTCCACAATCTGGCTATGGTGAATTGAGCAGCAATGAACATTGATGTGGCTGTATCTCTTAGTATGCTGATTTTAAGTCCTTTGGGTATAGGCCAAGGAGTGGGATAGCTGGGTCAAATGGTGTTTCCATTCCAAGCTTTCTGAGGAATCTCCACACTGCTTTCCAGAGTGGCTGCACTAATTTGCAACCCCACCAGCAATGTATGAGTGTTCCTTTTTCACCACATCCTCGCCAACACCTATTGTTGCTTGTGTTCTTGATAATCGCCATTCTAATTGGGGTGAGATGAAATCTTAGGGTAGTTTTGATTTGCATTTCCCTTATTACTAGGGATGTTGAACATTTTTTCATATATCTGGTGATTACTTGTACATCTTCTTCTGTGAAGTGTCTGTTCATTTCCTTAGCCCATTTGTTGATTGGATTATTTGTATTCTTGGTGTAGAGTTTTTTGAGTTCTTTATAGATTCTGGAAATTAGCGCTCTATCTGAGGTATGGTTGGCAAAGATATTCTCCCACTCTGTAGGCTCTCTCTTCACATTTCTGATAGTTTCCTTTGCTGAGAGAAAGCTTTTAAGTTTGAATCTATCCCAGTTGTTGATTCTTGCTTTTATTTCTTGTGCTATGGGAGTCCTGTTAAGGAAGTCTGATCCTAAACCAACAAGTTGAAGATTTGGACCTACTTTTTCTTCTATAAGATGCAGGATCTCTGGTCTGATTCCAAGGTCCTTGATCCATTTTGAGTTGAGTTTTGTGTAGGGTGAGAGATAGGGGTTTAATTTCATTCTATTGCATATGGTTTTCCAGTTTTCCCAGCACCATTTGTTGAAGAGGCTATCTTTTCTCCATTGCATATTGTTGGAAACTTTGTCTAGTATGAGAAAATTGTATTTATTTGGGTTTGTGTCCATGTCCTCTATTCTGTACCATTGATCTACCTGTCTATTTTGGTACCAATACCATGCCGTCTTTGTTACTATTGCTTTGTAGTAGAGTTGAAGATCTGGTATTGCAATACCCCCTGCTTTGCTCTTGCTACTGAGGATTGCTTTAGCTATTCTAGGTTTTTTATTCTTCCAGATGAATTTCATAATTGCTTGCTCTATTTCTGTAAGGTACATCATTGGGATTTTAATTGGAATTGCATTGAATCTGTATAGCACTTTAGGTAGTATAGCCATTTTGACAATATTAATTCTGCCTATCCAGGAACATGGGAGATCTTTCCATCTTCTAAGGTTTTCTTTAATTTCTTTCTTTAGTGTTCTGTAGTTCTCATTGTAGAGGTCCTTCACCTCTTTTGTGAGATTGATTCCCAAGTATTTTATTTTTTTCGATGCTATTGTGAATGGGGTAGTTTTCCTAATTTCTCTTTCTGAAGATTCATCACTTATGTATAAAAATGCATTGGATTTATGAGCATTGATCTTATATCCTGCTACTTTACTGAATTCACTTATGAGTTCTAAAAGTTTTCTGGTGGAATTTCCAGATTCCTCTAAATATATAATCATGTCATCAGCGAACAGGGATAGTTTGAGTTCTTCTTTTCCTATTCGTATCCCTTTAATTTCTTTGGTTTGTCTGATTGCTCTGGCTAGAGTCTCAAGGACGATGTTGAATAGAAGCAGTGAAAGAGGGCATCCCTGCCTTGTTCCAGTTTTTAGGGGGAACGCTTTCAGTTTTTCACCATTTAGAATGATATTAGCCATGGGCTTAAGCGTAGATTGCCTTTATAATGTTTAGGAATGTTCCCACTACCCCAATTTTTTCTAGTGTTTTGAGCATGAAGGGATGCTGTATTTTATCAAATGCTTTTTCTGCATCTATTGAAATAATCATGTGATTCTTAACTTTAAGTCTGTTGATATGGTGAATGACATTTATTGATTTCCGAATGTTGAACCAACCTTGCATCCCTGGGATAAAACCCACTTGATCGTGGTGCACTATCTTTTTAATATATATTTGTATGCGATTTGCTAAAATTTTGTTGAGAATTTTTGCGTCGATGTTCATTAAGGATATTGGTCTGAAATTTTCTTTCCTCGATGTGTCTCTGTTTGGTTTAGGTATCAGGGTGATATTGGCTTCATAGAACGAGTTTGGGAGGGTTCCCTCCTCTTCTATTTCATGGAATAGTTTGAGGAGTATTGGAATGAGCTCTTCTTTAAAGGTTTTGTAGAACTCGGCTGAGAACCCATCTGGTCCTGGACTTTTCTTTGTTGGTAGACTTTTGATGACCTTTTCTATTTCATTGCTTGAAATTGGTTTATTTAAGTTGTTTATGTCCTCCTCCTTCAGTTTAGGTAGTTCATATGTCTCTAGAAATTTGTTGATGTCTTCGAGGTTTTCTGTTTTGTTGGAGTATAGATTTTCGAAATAGCTTCTAATTATGTTTTGTATTTCACTCGTGTCTGTTGTGATGTTTTCTTGTTCATTCCGAATTTTAGTAATTTGAGTTTTCTCCCTCTTTCTCTTTGTTAGTGTGGCTAAGGGTTTATCAATTTTATTTATTTTTTCAAAGAACCAACTATTTATTTTGTTAATTTTTCCAATTGTTTCTTTTGTTTCAATTTCGTTGATTTTGGCTTTGATTTTAACTATTTCCTGTCTTCTACTACTTTTGGTATTGGTCTGCTCTTCTTTTTCTAGTGCTTTGAGCTGTAGTGTTAAGTCATTTATTTGTTGATTTCTACTTCTTTTTTTGAATGCACCCCATGAAATAAATCTTCCTCTAAGTACTGCTTTCATAGTGTCCCAGAGATTTTGATATGATGTGTCTTTGTTCTCATTTACTTCTAAGAATTTTTTTAATTTCCCTCCTGATGTCTTCTGTTATCCATTCATCATATAATAGTGTATTATTTAGTCTCCAGGTATTGGAGAAGTTTCTGTTTTTTATTCTGTCATTTATTTCTAATTTCAATCCATTATGATCTGATAAAGTACAAGGTAGTGTCTCTATCTTCTTGTATTTGCTAACAGTAGCTTTGTGGCATAAAATATGGTCTATTTTAGAGAAGGATCCATGTGCTGCTGAGAAGAAAGTGTATTCGTTCTTTGTTGGATGGTATATTCTATATATGTCCGTTAAGTCTAAATTGCTGATTGTGTTGTTGAGATCTATAGTTTCTTTATTCAATTTTTGTTTGGATGATCTATCCAGTGGTGAGAGAGGTGTGTTAAAATCGCCTAGTATTATTATGTTGTGGTCTATTTGATTTCTGGAATTGAGAAGGATTTGTTTGACGTACGTGGATGAGCCAATGTTCAGGGCATAGATATTTATGATTGTTATGTCTTGCTGATTTATGCTTCCCTTAAGCAGCATGTAATGTCCTTCTTTATCCCTTCTGACTAGTTTTGGTTTGAAGTCCACATTATCTGAGATGAGGATGGATACTCCAGCTTTTTTGCTGTGTCCGTGTGCATGGTATGTTTTTCCCCATCCTTTCACCTTTAGTCTATGGGTGTCTCTTTCTATGAGATGAGTCTCTTGCAGGCAGCATATTGTTGGATTTTTCTTTTTAATCCAATCTGCCAGTCTGTGTCTTTTGATTGATGAATTCAGGCCATTAACCTTCAGGGTTATTATTGTGATATGATTTGTATTCCCAGTCATTTGACTCATATTTGTTTTTGACATGATTTGGTTTCTCCTTTATTTGGCTATTCCTTTAGGCTAGCGCCTCCTGTTGCTGATTTGCATCGTTGTTTTTCATCTCTTCCTCATGGAATATTTTGCTGAGAATGTTCTGTAATGCTGGCTTTCTTTTTGTAAATTCCTTTAGCTTTTGTTTATCATGGAAGGATCTTATTTCATCGTCAAATTTGAAGGTAAGTTTTGCTGGGTATAAGATTCTTGGTTGGCATCCGTTTTCTTTCAGGGCTTGGTAGATGTTGTTCCAGGCCCTTCTAGCTTTTAGGGTCTGGATTGAAAAATCTGCTGATATTCTTATTGGTTTCCCTCTGAATGTAATTTGATTCTTTTCTCTTGCGGCCTTTAAAATTCTGTCTTTATTTTGTATGTTAGGTATTTTCATAATAATGTGCCTTGGTGTGGGTCTGTTGTAATTTTGTATGTTTGGAGTTCTATAAGCCTCTTGTACTTGGTTTTCCATTTCATTCTTCAGATTTGGGAAATTTTCTGTTATTATTTCATTGAATAGATTGTTCATTCCTTTAGTTTGTTTCTCTAAGCCTTCCTCAATCCCAATAATTCTTAAATTTGGCCTTTTCATGATATCCCATAATTCTTGTAGATTCTGTTCATGATTTCTTACCATCTTTTCTGTTTGGCCAACTTTGCTTTCGAGATTAAATAATTTGTCTTCAATGTATGAGGTTCTGTCTTCCAGGTGTTCTATCCTATTGGTTATGCTTTCTATGGAGTTTTTAACTTGGTTTATTGTTTCCTTCATTTCAAGTATTTCAGTTTGTTTTTTTTTCAGTATCTCTAACTCTTTATTGAAATGATCTCTTGCTTCCCGTATTTGGTCTTTTAACTGTTGATTGGTGTGATCATTTAATGCCTGCATTTGCTCTTTCATCTCCTCCTTCAATGCCTGCATTTGCTCTTTCATCTCCTCATTATTTTCCCTGATCGTTTTAATTACGTACATTCTGAACTCCCTTTCTGACATTTCTTCAGCTGTGCTGTCATTGGGTTTTATTGATGTAGTATCTAGGTTTGTTTGGGACATTTTCTTCCCTTGTTTTCTCATATTGGTCAGTTGTCAGTGGGACCCTGAGATATTGCAGTTTTCCGCTATTGGCTTATAGTGTCCCGGTAGATTTCCAGTGTATCACCTCCCAGCCTTCAGTAGCCTGATGTCTTGGAGGAATCTGATAAAGCAGCGTATCCGAAGAAAACTGCCCCTAGTCCCCTACTGGTTCCACGGTTTGGAACTGGCTCTGTGCTAAAATGCTCTCACTGTGGGCCTGCACCGTGCAGCTGGCCGTGTGGGAGGAGCCCACAGCCGGAGTGTGGAAGGCTACCTTGGGAAGACTCTAGCTGCCCTGCCCGGCTCCAATAAGCCACCTCTATCTGGGCCTGCCCCCCGGGCCGAGCTTTACCCAGTGGGCAGACTCACCCGTGGCTCTATTTCAGTCCGAGTCTCTCAATGCCTCCCCTTCTTAACTCCTGGGTTCTGGAGCGACCGGGGGTGCAGTCTCCCTCTAGGCCGCCATCTTGGATCGCCCCGTGAAGAGAGTCTGCAGCCGGAGTGGGCAGAGCCGCCTGAAAAGGTCTCTGGCTGCCCTGCCCTAATCCCAGAGGCTGCTTGCGGATCGAGGCTCTCCGCTGGTTCGTTGCCGGAGTACACTGCGCTGCAGTGGCTCCAGGACTCGCAGCTTGTTCTGGTCAGAAAGGCTCTCACTAGTGGGCCAGATCCGTTCCGAGAACCTGGAGAAGCTGGCTGTGTGGGCGGGGTCCACCGCCGGAGTACACAGGGCTGCCTGTGGATGACTCTAGCTGCCCTGCCCGGCTCCGATAAGCCACCTCTATCTGGGCCTGCCACCCGGGCCGAGCTTTACCCAGTGGGCAGACTCACCCGTGGCTCCACTTCAGTCCGAGTCTCTCAATGCCTCCCCTTCTTAACTCCTGGGTTCTGGAGCGACTGGGGGTGCAGTCTCCCTCTAGGCCGCCATCTTGGATTGTCCCCTCCCTTTTCTTTCTAGTTCTTTTTTTTCCTTTTTAATATTTTATTTTGTTATGGTAATAAATAAAATGAGATCTTCCATTTTAACAAAATCTTAAGTGTAGAAGCCATTATTGTTGACTACTGGTATGATATTTTGCACAGATTTCTAAAACTTATTCATCCCTCTTAGTTGGAAAGTTTAACCGTTGGTCAGTAACTTACCACCCCTACCACACACATATACCTCTGATAACCACCAATCTATGTCCAATACCAACATTAAACTCCCTAAGCAGATTTTTTAAAAAACAAATTTATTCCCTTGAGAAAAATGTTGATCCACATCCAAACCCAGAATATAGAACAGTGGTTTACAAAATATAATTTTCAAATTGGTTTTATACAAATGGATTCTGTTCATCTCCCAATCCAGATAATATAAATACATGAAAGTCATATCTTCTGTGTCCTATAATACTATGTTAATATTTGGGAAAGAAATAACATGAGGCATGTTTTTATTATTATGTATTTTATTCTAGTAAACATCTGATGGCCCCTGAAAGGCGAAACGATCACCAAATCATTCCTACCATCTCCAGGAAAAAAATCTGAAAAGAAAAAGTCAAGAGTAGGGTGTGTTGAATGCAATTAAAAATCATATTTGGGAAACATTGTTCACAGTAGCTGTAGATTTGTGTGTCTTATGCTTGGACAGTGATTTTTGGTATATGGATAAATGTATTAAGACAAAACAATAACAGAAAATCATTTAACAAGATCACAGAGGAGAGGTGAAATTTTCTGTGATGAGGAAATATGAGTATGTTTCTAGAATGTAAAGAACTTAAAGTTTTGTTATGTCCATTGTTATAATTATATTGCCATTCAAACATTCATAACTCTCATATATACAATGATACTATGATGGGAAAGAGAGATATATCCTGAGCATGAAGGAAAGTTAAGTTGCAATAGAAAATGGTATCCATTGGAGAGCATAACTAAAGTTAGATTATTAATGAACGTTGGCATCAGAAGAACAGGTGACTAAGTGTGTCAATTTAAGACAAATTTTAATCCCTCACCCTATTTTCCCACCCTGAGGATTCTTCAGAAGTATGAACACAATATCTGCAAAAGTTGTATAGAATAAGGATTTGTAATATTCTATCTAAAATTTGAAGGAAAATATGTCATTAATATTGAAAGTTTGATGACATAGATATCTGTCCACACACATGGCTATGTGGTATTTATGTGACCTTGTTAATGTGTATTTCACAGTTATTTTTAATTGGGCTAACTCTTAATGTAACTCATATTTGAGTTCATACATACTATTTTGAGTTAAAAGTATTATTTGGGGATTTATAAGGAGCAAAGTAATGGTAGACATCTAATGAAAGAATATTAATTGCAGAATGTTCATCTTCATTTTCTAGTTTAGTTTCACAGGAATCTAAATTTTCATAGTTTTCTGCACATCTCAAACCATAATTCAGTACCATAAGTATTAAACAGCTATTGCCATAATAAAGTCTTATATGTAAAGAAAACCTCAATGAAATACAACAACAACAAACATCACTGGTCATAAACCCAGGGGTAAACTTGATATGTGGATCTGCTGATAAGGCCCAGACTTGCTCCCTTATCTGTAGGTCAACTAGCTGTTGGATGATCTAATATGGCCTCAACTTGGATGATGGAGTACTCTACCTGTTCTCTGTGGATCTTATACATTAGCACTCTGCTAAGTGTATGTCCTTTTCTTGGTGATGACACAAAACACAAAAGAATAAAAAGCACAAATGTAAATATGCAAATGTATTATCCTGCCTTTTGTAGTATAGCTTCTAGAATTCCATTAGACAAATAAATCATGTAACCAAGACCAGAGTCAGAATGGGACAACAATTCGAAGTTACATAACAAAAAGTATAAATCCAAGGGGAGATGAAAAACAAGAACCTTTAATAAAACAAATCACTTGCACGGTTTTTTGTTTTGTTTTGTTTTGTTTTTAATACTAACATGCTCAGCCTAAGAGAGAGATATAACAACATTCAACACAGATTACATTTGTGTTCACATCACCCATATCTTCTGAAAACTTCCACCCTTCACAATGTAAACCATTATAATGGAACAGAATAGATATATAGTAAATATGATTCATTTTTTGGAATTTAGAACTTTTAAAGAAATCTACTTGAATCTCAGAATGTGGGTGAACATACAGCCAAATTTCTTCAGATACTGTTGAATGCAGTGGTTTTGACTTGGTTGCCTATGGTTCTCACTCTGTACCATTCGAGGTCAGAGAATTAAAAAATAAAAGGCACATATCACCAAACTGATCTCTTGCTACATCAGCATCAAAAGGATTGAAAAAAAGTCCAAATTTAGAAAATCTAGTTCAGCAAGTGCCTTCTTGACTTTTTCACCTTCAGATCATGTTATTATTCTCATTCTTTCTTTAAAGGACTGGACTGTTACAAACAGGATTGTGCTCTTTTGAAATCAAGTGATGTGGGGATCATAATATAAGATATCTCAGAGCTTTTAGTTTAGTTTTATGATAAATTGAGGGCAGTTAGGATGCTTTATCAGGATTTTACTTTCTAACATTCAGCAGAAAATTATTATATTATTAATATTTATTCTTGTTCTTATTATTTAGGTAACCTATTTTTTAGAAAAGGATTGCTTGAAACTTTTATTTTTCCTGATCCTGCACTGTTCATTAATATGGGAAATGAAAAAACAGAAATGATCAACCTAAACTATGCTTTGAATATTTATATATTTTTCTCATTTCAAAGGATTAAAAATTTCAGAAATGGTACTCTTTAATGATTCTTTATTTTCAAATATAAAGTTTACCATAGTGTTTCAATGACAATTATTACAGAATTAAGCATTACCTTTTAAGATATGCACCCAATAAGTGTCATAGGGTAATAAAAGGAGAAAAGAAAAGCAAATTAAGGGAAGCAATATCATGTTTAATATTAATATTACATACTCACAGGAGAAATAAAACATAAACTAATTGATAAAAATGAGTTAACTATTAGACCTAATAAAATGGAGCATATAAGACCTTAAAGAAAAAGTAGGAACTTCTATAACCATTGTAGATTTCATGGAAATGAAAAAGCATGTGAGAAAAAAGCAATGTTTCATAAATAAAAAATAAGATTATTTGATTTGACTAAAGATGTATAAATCTTTAAAATAATAGGGATATATTCCAAGTCTTTGAACATCATATGTTCCAAGTTAAATCTTTACCATTACCCATGACTTTTGGAACCCTGAATACCACTCCTACTGAACTTCAGTATCAACATCAAATAAACTTCTCAGCTATTATTTCAAAAATAGAATAACTGTTATCCACTCATTGTATATTATAGAGCTTGAAAATATTTCTTACCACTATATTGGATGAGAAATTAACTGAAATAAAAACCCAGAATTATGAATCCTTTCTACATTTGCCTATCTTTTACTTTCTCGTAACATGTTGAATTATCAAACCTGCAGAACTAATTCACCAGTCATCTAAAATTCTGGTCTACTCTGTTCAAAGCAAGAAGTATATGATAGGGTTATTCATAGCCACATGAATTAGGACCCAGCACTCTTACTGTTTTCCACTCTTGCTCAGCATCTGGTATTATTATAGGTAATCATGGATTTTCACTCCCTCCAAATTCTCCATGTCATATTTTCCTATCATTCTAAGGAAAAATCAGTGTCCTTCTAGGTTATTTTCCCATGATAGATTCCCCCATTTCTATGTTCTATTACATCTCATTCTGTTTCTACCTCAGCAAAGAAGCATTGTTCTAAACTCTAGACAAAATAGAACACATTGGTATCCTAAATAATATTGTTTGGATTTACTTTACCTAGGTACAAATACAGAAGTTGGAATGAGTATGAAGTTTTCTTTTTTGACATCTTCCTGGTAGTTTCCAACATTCTGCACTGATGTGCATTGTACAGTGATTTGTTTCTAGACCAAAGTCAGCAAAAAAAAAAAAAAAAAAAAAAATGCAAAAGCAAATTTCAAAAGTCTAATATAAAAAGAAAATTTCTGAGATCAAGTGACAGTACTGGCACTATTTTCTAATTGGATCCTGGAAATTGCAAGAAAAAACTGAAAGAATTAAATAGTAGAGAGGATATGACCTGAAAACATAAAATCCTACGTTAAGATGGAAGGAAAATCAAGAAAATAAGAGCAAAATTGAGACTGTCAAAGCCAAACATAAAAGTGGTAATATTAATCAACACCATTAATTCTAGGGGCAAAGCCACTGAGGCAGTACTCTAAATTTCATCCATGCTAGTGAAATAAGAAACTTTCTACAGATTTTTTTTCAGCTACAAAACCAAGGGTATAACATGTCTTCTAAGCTGTATTCCCAAGAACAAAGAATGGTACACAATCTTAATGAATGGTTCAAGAAAAATTTTATCTCCAGACAAAATTTTATATTGCAGGTTGACAAGGCAATAGAGCTCACAGGAATATATAACCAAGGTTAAGAAGCTCCCAGAAGAAACAGCAAACCCTGAAGTCAGTAAAGAGAAACTTTTCTACAAATGGGGAAGTTTATGTCAAGTACTATTGTCTTTGATGTGCAAGGCTGTAAGTGGCAACAAATGATGTTATAATGTGGATGCTGAATGTTTCCCAAAGCCCTGTATTAAAGACTTGGTGCTATTGGGAAGTGAAGGAAGCTTTATGAGGTGGGGCCTATCAGGACCTCCTTAGGCCACCACAGGAAGCCATTGAAAGGTATTATAGGACCACAGCTCTGCTGCTTCCCATTTGCTCTTTGGCTCATGATATAGATGTTCAGACTTCTCACAGGCCCATAACCTTGAACCCCACCACCCCAGAGATCTTGGACTGGAACTTCCAAAACCATTAGGCAAAAATAACCTTTTCCATTTATACATCAACTACTTTGAGATTTTTTTTTATAGCAATGCAAAGTTGACAAAAACAGATCATAATAAAGTTGATAATCACTACAGAAGCTCTGCTGTCCTAATATTTTACAAATGTGATGTATTTTGCTATTTTTAAGAAAACAGATAATTTTATTAAATCAAAAGTTATTATAAAAACCTATCATCCTATTTGCAATGGGATCTTTCATTATCCACATACAATTCATTCATCATTTTAAAAAAATTATGCTCCTAATTCTTCCCTTCACTTCTATTCTGCCTAAGCATTTATCTTATCCTTTAATTTTTCTTTACTTCTATTCTTTCTTCACAGTATTTATCTAGCATGTTAGTGTTTACTTAATATACTAGTCAACTGTGTCATATCTCTCAATTACATACTTATTTTTCTTATTTTTGTATTTGTATCTATTGTTCAAACAAGTAATTCTTGGTTGATGTATATGTTTATTTGTGTATGTATATATATATATATATACATAAATATATGATATAAGTACCCTTTTAATTATGCTATATTTATATTTATTGTATAAATGTTTACTACATACTTTGTGTACACACATAAGCACTGTGTGTCTATATATACACTCATAAACATATATGAATAATTATACATATTCACATATATGCATATATATGTATGTACATGCAGGTATAAACACAAAATTTATTGTCCAGATAAGAGATTGGTAAACTACCACCCACATGACCAAATCCAGGTCACTGCCTGTTCAAGTAGATAAAGTTTTATTAGACCACAATCACTCATAATTAAAATATAATATCTTTGGTTTCTTTTGTGTCACTGTGACAGAGTTTGGTAGTGTGGCAGAGAATTTATAGTCTTCTAAACTAAAATATTATACATAAAGCATTTACATAGCTTTAGTCTATATATTACCAGGAGAAGCAATATTTTCACATGTAATATGGTCTTCATGTATGTACTCAATTAATGTAAAAAATAGTAAGGGCAGTAAAAAGCTAAACTGACAATGGCCCTTGTCTTCTAGTAGTTTATCTTAGCTGAATCCAGAGAAGTTAGAGAGAGATTGAAGGTTCTACACAAAGTTACCTGACGAGGCACTCCCTTAATTGAATCAGATGGGTTTAAACATATTACTTTAATATCAGTTCTAATATGTGAATTTCATCTGTATACAGATGCATCCATACACACACACATACATATTTTCATATGGTCACTTTTTGAAGTCATTTGTGTTTGGCATTTTGAAATCTACTCAGTCACTTAGGAAGATATCATATTAAGACTCACAATGGAAAGGAAACTCAACTTCTATCAATCAATCTCCCTTATAAATGCAAAATAATTATTTTCCTCCTTGATATGCCTCAAAGATAAAATGTACTCTAAAATGCCATTCAAGTTTGTAGTCTACAAAGTACAGATTTTAATGCAATGAGCTAAGGTATTTGAATGAAAATCCACTTAATTTAGTGCAAGAGCCATAGCTATTGCTTTTTTATCAGGAACAGTCCATCTCTCTGCTTTCACTAATATTAGGGAAGAAATAATTTCAGTAATTTAGATTCTCGATAATACTTGATCCCTGGTTTGCTATATATAGCGGTAGTTGTGGGGAAATCTCATAACTTCACTAGGATTCCCTGCTTATCCCCCTCAAGGAAGAAGCAGAGGCAGGCATACAGCATCTTATTTAATGTCCTTGGTTGCTGCCAGGAACCTCCCTTTAACTTCTGTTCATTGATTTCTAGTTTCAGCCAAACATAAACATATTCCTGAATTTTCTTTCTTGGTATAACCTTTTATAAACCCAGTGAGCAAAGTAATTGCAATTTTACTCATTGCCGCCAAATAGGTGATAAATGATTCTCAGAAACACTGGGCAAACTATTTGAATTCCATGATCTCATCTGTTCAGAAGCAAAGAATTAGATTATAAAGTATGGCTTTAATGTGACAAAAATTTTAGGTTTTATAAGAGATCATTCAGTAAAAGGACTCTACCTAATTTTTTTCCTCATTGAAACAGTCTGTGATTGCTCACATTTGCAGAGCTCTAAATCTTATTTCCTAATTTACATTGTGATTGCAGAATTTCATGTAATTTTAATCATTAGATTTTTCCTCTATTCTTAATATCAAAATTTTATACGAGGATTTGAGAAGGAGGTGCTTCTCAGTGAAGTGGTGTTAGGGACACATGTAATCTCATTCACTGTTATGAAACTAAGTACAAATGAGTTAACAGAAAATAAGGGAGTGCAGTTAAACCTAAGTAGTTGCCTAGAATTGCCAATTGCCACCAGATTTGATTTGCTTTTATGAGTCTTTCAGGGATCATTAAATTTGTGTATAGACCTGAAATTGAGTGAAATAGACTTCCTACCTTTATTTGACATGACGGTGTTTTTGTACAATTACATGTCTTAACTTCTGTGTCTCTTCACCATCCCTAATCTTTCACAGCTAACACATCATATTGCACTTAGTACAGCAAGCTTCTAGGAATAATCAATTATGCTTGTTTTAGATATCCAAAATAAGACTCATAATTTAAAGATTTCAGTTAAAATGAGTAAAAATCTCCATTCGCTGCTGTTTCAACACTTAGCTGCTGTGAAGCTAAGACTGTGTGATTATTTCTTGGATTTATATATTGAGAGACTAGAAGGTAGACTAGAAGGTTTCTATGTGCCTTTATGGTAATACATTATTTAATTTCAGCTAAATACTGTTGATTTCCTTATTACTTACACCTATGCTTATAGTAATAGTGTAGTAGCATTATTTATAAAATACCTTCATTTTGTCTCCTTTATTTCCTTAAAGTCTCTTATGCATGCTGGAGTTGAATGAGAGAATATGCTGCTGTTTTTCTGTTATATTGATGTGAGGAAACAAAAACTCGGACATGTGAGATAACTCAGATATATATAAAAAATATAATAATGTTGGAAATAAAATAAGGTATATTAAAACTACTTATTAAGCAATATATGTTAATGAGAGAGCTAGACATCAAATAAAACTTCTGGATTAGACATCTCTATTATAGGGATTTAAATGAATTATTCTATGCAGTTGTATATTCTGTAGACATGAAGTTTACTTGGTAAACATTGTAGTCATTCTAAGAGGACTCATGAGTTATAAAAATGTTCCCAAATATTGAAAGTAACTGCACTCAATTCAAGTAATGCACTTTGAAAAGTTTGTCGTGAAAGCATATAAATTATTATTGTAATTTAGTTTCATTACTTTATTTCTCTTCTGAGTTCTGTACTGGTCTCTCAGTAGCTTCCTTTTTTCCCTAAAATAATTAAAATTTAGACATATCATCTATCAGGACTGTGTTCTCATTTACAAAAGACAGCTTGTCAATAGAGCCAGAGTGAAGTTTCCTAATTACAATACTTCATAACATCTTCACTATAGTCTTTCATTTAAAAAAGCTGATACCACTGACAGTAATTACACATCTCCATTCCATCTCAAACTTTACACTAGACATCTTTGAAAGAATACCTAGTAAAGCAATGTTTGCACTTTTTCAATCCCCAGGCATTGGCAAATACTTTACATCTCATCAAATATTTTACTGAGTAATGTGTATCCTTAAAAATGGACATCAGTCTCCAAATTACACTGAATTATAAAAGTTACAGGGAAGCAACAGGCTGCCAGCTGCTGGTCATGCACAGAAATGAGAATTTGAGAAACAAATGTTATCTCTGATCAACAAAAACATCTTAATCAAATCTTTGCATTTGGTCATAGTACATAAACATGGTAAATCAAGGAAACTGGTTACAAATGATAAGAAATTGCTTTATCTATGCAGACAGTCCACTAAAGCAATAACTTCAAACCATGAAAGTTACCAAAGTTACCAAGACAATTAAAAAAACTTTCTTAAAGATCACTAAAAATTATTGCCAAATTTGAATAATGTAAAAATAATATTGATAACTAATGCTATTATCAGTTACATTTCAATAAATATTATGGAATCTTTGTGATAGCATTAAAATTCAAAGACCATAATGCAATTTGTAATATGGGTAGAACAAATTCTTTTAAAATTCAATAACTATACAAAAGTTTTTTTATATTAAAAATGGACAATTTACCAGACATGGTGGTGCACATAGGTAATCACAGCAACTCAGGAGGCTAAAGTAGGAGGACTGCAAATTCAAAGAGAACCTCAGCAATCTAGCAAGACCTTGTCCCAAAATGAAATATCATTTGGATTTAGACTCAGTTTTAAAATTTCTCAATCACAAGGTAGGGGGCTGGGGAGATAGCTCAGTTGGTAGAGTGCTTGTCTTGCAAGTGTGAGGTCCTGGGTTCAATCCCCAGCACCACCCCCCTCCAAAAAAAAAAAAAATCACATGGTAATTCTATTTTTAGATTTTTAAGGACTCTTCATACTGTTTTCCATAATAGCTGTACTAATTTACATTCCCATCAAAAGTGTGTAAAGATTCCGTTTTCTCAGCATTCCTACTAGAACATGTTGTACTTTGTCTTTTTGATAAGAATCATTCTAAGAGGTATGAAGCCCTAATTTCATTGTAGTTTTGATATGCATTTCCCTGATTATTACTGGGAATTGAACCCAGGTGTGCTTTACTTCTGAGCTACAACCTTATTCCTTTTTATTTTATTTTATTTATTTATTTTAATTTAAAAAAAAAGATTGAGCTAAATAACTGAGGCTGATCTAAAACTTGCAATCCTCCTGCTGTGCCTCCTGATTCTTTGGGATTACAGACTTGTGCCACTGTTCCTAGCCCCCTCTTTAAATAGTTTTGTTTTCTTGCTATTGAGCTGAGTTCTTTATAAATATTAACTATTACCTATTATCAGATATATAGTTGACAAATGTTTTCTCCCACTCTGTAGATTTTCCCTTCATTTTGTTTATTTCCTTGATTGTGTAGAAGCATCTTAGTTGATTTTTTGTTCTGTTGACTTTGCTTTTGAGGTCATATGCAAGAAATCACTGACCTAACAAGTATCATAAAACATTTCTCTTGCACTTTCTTCTGGTATTTTCATAGCTTCAGTCTTACAAATGAATCTTTAATACATTTTTATTATATTTTATTTGTATTAAATGATAGTGATCTATTTTCATATTCTTCACATGAATGTTCAGTTTTCCCAACACCATATTTTAAAATAAATGATCCTTTTCCCAAGATGTTTTTGGTAATTTGGGGACAATCAATTGATTACAAAGGCATTAATTTATTTCTGGGCTCTCTATTCTGTTCCACTCATTGATGTGTCTGTCTTTAAGGTCATAGCATATGGTTTTGGTTACTACAGATTGTAGTATGTTTTGAAGTGTGATGTTTTCAATTTTGTTCTTTTTGCTCAAGATTACTTTTGTTTTTCAGGATATTTTTTGTTTCCAGTTAGTTTTACAGCTGTATTTCTTAGTTCTATGAAGAATGTCATTGGTATTTTAACAGGAATTGCATTGAATCTTCAGATGCTTTGGGTAATATTTACATTGTTATAATATTATTTATTCTAATCAATATATGATATCTTGCCATTTATATATGCTTTCTCAAATTTTCTTCATTAATAATTTATAGATGCCATTGTGTGGATCTTTCATATCCTTGCTTAAATTTATTCCTAGGCCTTATTTTTTAACTGTTATAAATAAAATTATTTTCATAATTTTTTTCTGATAATTTACTATCAGAATTTAGAAATTTTTGTGATTTTGCAAGTTGATTTTGTATCCTAAAACATTGTTCATTTTTTGGGTAGTGCCTTCAGTTTTTTCTATTGTCAATGTCACACAAGGACAATTTAACTTATTCCTTTACAGAGTAGATGCCCTTATTTCTTTTCATTGTCTAAACACTCTGACTAGAATTTCTAGTACTATGTTGAATAGAAATGGTGAAAAAGAACAACCTTATCTTGTTCCTAATTTTAAAGAAAATGCTTAAAACATTTCTCTGTCCAGTATGAAGTTATTTCTCTGTCCAGTATGAAGTTAACTATGGATTTATCATGTGTCCTTATTATGTCCCTGTACATTCCTTCTGTAACTAATTTGTTAGGACTTTTTATCCCAAGTTAAATTTAAAGTATGTAGATACTGACAATATTTTGTGGTTATGGAAGACTATTTTCTAAGACAATTAACAGGTGACCATCATTCTGAAATATACTTTCTTGGGGGGAAGGATTATCCTTGTTGTATATAAATAATTGGTAGTGTTTTTTTTTTTTTAATTTACTTTAGTTTAGTCCAAAATTTGAGATATTGGTATACAAAGATATTAGCTATGACACAGAAAATGATTTTACTGTGAAGCAGTCTACTCTATGAAATAGATACATCAAAGGTATAAAAAAATTTGCCCAAAAGACTAAAATTTAGCCAGGCATGGTGGTGCACATGGTGGTGGTAATCTCAGTCCCATGGGAGGCTGAGGTAGGAGGATCGCCATGTTCAAAGCCAGTCTTAGCAACTTAGTGAGGCACTTAGCATCTCAGTGAGACCATGTCTCTGATGAAATATAAGCAAAACGGTCTGGGGATGTTGCTCAGTGCCTAAGCACCAAAACTAGAAATTACCAAAATCTATTACCAAAACTAGAAATTAAAAAAAAGATTAAAATTTTAAAAATGAATGCATAAATTATAAACATTTACATATGTATTTCAAAATATAACTGCAATGTATTCATCTGTTTTTATCTTTTTTTTTTCGGTACTGAGGATGGAACTCAGGGCCTTGTGCTTCTGAGGCAAGCACTCTACCAAGTGAGCTATCTCCCCAGCCCTACATCTGTTTTTATTTTGTATAATTTAGTATATAATTTTTCACAAATCTAAGGAATAGTAATTTATTTACAAATTTAATTTTCATTAAATGTTTTCAATCCACCTGATGTTATTTTACATAAAGCCTATGACTAATAGTTTCTATGAATTTTCTGAAAAATTCCAGTTAATTTTAATATTGTCATGGTTTTGTTATTCTAGTATTATTTAAATTCTAGGCTATTTACAATTTTCAGTAATAACAAAAATTATAATAATAAGGAATTAAGACTGTGTGTTCTAAATTTTATAGAATGTGCTTAAGTCACCAATTCCTTTCTACATGTAAAATTCATTAATAATACAATTTTCCCATGGCCAACAATAAAAGTACATTGCCTCCGTCTAGAATTAAATTTATAAAGCATTAAGGGAAGTTTTACTCTTAATGAGGTCTCTTTATAATATTTCCAAAAAGAGAAGATTTTTATTTAGTTATGCCATTAATGTTTAAATGTGTTATAAAAAAATAGAGTACTGATGAGTCCAAAAGAGAATTATTTTCTCAGTTTTAACCATCTATATGCTATTTCCTTTAGCACCTGAAATGAGATAGTGTCTTTCTGGGCATAAGGTGGCACAGGATTGCATAAAGCTAAATATTTTGGAAGATATCAAAAGAATTAGTTCAAGTTCCCTCTTCTGAAGTTTTGAAATTTTAATTATAGGCTACTGCCTATTTACAAATCAGAACTAAGTAACAATAAAACATACTTAACATAATGAGCAAATAATCACATCCATTCTGAAGACAATATGCCACTTCAGAACTGAAAAATCGAAGAAAGAAAGGAGGTAACCTATGCAAAAGGATGATTTCAAAAGATTTAGAGGGAAAAACAAGGGTGAATGAAGTACATGGATAAAATCCTTTGCTAGTCCTCTAGAAGAAGTAGATGACATTGAGAAGACAGTGACAGGGAACTAGAGGAAATAATGCCTACTTTTTGTGTGGTGGACTGTATCCTTAAATGATTTAAATAACTAAACTTTTTTGCTTCTCTCCAAATTCTCAGTCATGGGATGTACATGGAATACATTCTAGTCCCAGTTTAATTGGTCAGTTCTAATTGGCTCTCATTGGCCTTGGTAATAATGGATTCACATATGTGTGTATGAGAACCTGACTCACCAAGGTCACTGTCTTGGTTTTTGCTTTGTTTTGTTTTTTTTTGGGGGGGATGCTTAGACATAATTCATTTTTAACTGAAAACCATCCATGACAAAGTATGTACAGATCATTTCTGCTTGTAGTAACATTATAAATGATAAATTTGTGATTTTTTTTAATATTTAAAATGAATTTTATTGGAAAATTTAAATTATGCTTAGTTTACAATAGATATCAATTAAACTTTTATGTTATAGTTTCTTCTTTAAAGGCAAATGAGTGCAGTAGTCTCATGGAAAGAGGAAGCCTTGCATCTTTTCTGCTTCCATATTGACTGCTGACTTCCTAAGCAAACGCTGCCTTTAGTTCCTGGATGTCTTTCCCAAGGAGGTGAGCCTCTTGAAGACTCTTTTTTTGTTATTAATCCAATCTTCCAGTTTATGTTTTTTGATTGATTAGTTTAGGCTATTAACATTCAGTGTTATTATTTAGATATGATTTGTATTCCTGGTCATTTGGTTTCTTTTTGGTTTTTAACTTGACTTATTTTCTCCTTTGATTGACCTTTCCTTTAGTGTAGTTCCTCCCTTTGCTGGTTTTCTTTGTGTGTTTTTTTTTTTTTGTTGTTGTTGTTGTTGTTTTGTTTTATTTTGTTTTCTCTTTTTTTTTCCATTTCCTCTTCATGGAATATTTTGCTGAGAATGTTCTGCAGTGCAGGCTTTCTAGTTGTGAATTCTTTTAACTTTTGCTTTTCATGGAAGGTTTTTATTTCATCTTCAAATCTGAAGCTTAATTTTGCTGCATATAAAATTCTTGGTTGGCATCCATTTTCTTTCAGAGCTTGATACATGTTATTCCAGGACCTCCTGGTATTGAAGGTCTGGATTGAGAAATCAGCTGAAATCTGAATTGGTTTCCCCTTATATGTAATTTGATTTTTTTTCTCTCTCTCACAGTTGTTAAAATTCTATCCTTATTCCATATGTTAAGTCATTCTCATTATAATGTGCCTTGGAGTAGGTCTGCTGTAGTTTTGTACATTTGGGGTCCTGTAAGCCTCTTGTACTTGATTTTCCATTTCTTTCCTTAGATTTGGGAAATTTTCTAATATTATGTCACTGAAAAGATTGTGCATTCCTTTGGTTTGTATCTCCATGCCTTCATCTAGTCTGATAAATCTTAAGTTTGGTCTTTTCACGTTATCCCATAGTTTTTGGAAGTTCTGTTCATGGTTACTTAGCATCTTCTCTGTGGCAGTCAACTTTATTTTCAAGAGTATATATTTTGTCTTTATTGTCTGAGGTTCTGTCTTCTAAGTGGTTTGGTCTGTTGGTGATACTTTCCATTGAATTTATAATTCGATTTTTTGTTTTCTTCTGCTTGATTTCTTTTTATAATCTCTGCCTCTTTATTGACGTGATCTTTTACTTTCTGTATTTTCTTTCCAATACCATCCTTTATTTTGAAGATCAGTCTAACTCTGTCTTAAACTCCTTCTCTGAAATTTCTTCTACTATGCGTCTATGGATTCTATTGTTGGAACTTCTTGGTGTGTTTGAGGCACTTTGTTCCCTTGTATTTTCATATTGTTTATGTATCTTCCCATCTAGTGGATTGATCTGAGAAATTACAGTTTCTACCCTGTAGCTTTATAGTGTCCCTGAAGGCTTCATTACCTCATCTTTAAGGGGGAAAACAATATTAACAGCACCCAATGCAAACAGTAAACAACCTTAAACCAAGTAGCTCCTATTAAGGCATCTACAGTTTTGTTGTAATAAACAGAAATGATGTGTTCAATTATTATCTACAGTATAAACAGTTAAGTTTGTTAAAAAGGTTTACCATTTCAAATGATGGTCAATGAGGGAACAGAAGTAGTGTAAGATGTGGTTTTTATGAGAAAGAAGGAGAGTATATAGAGGTAAAAATTCATAGTAAAAGGGAAGGACAAATTAATGGAGATTGACTGTTAATATGAAGAGAAATGAGAAAGAGAATCCAGGGAGACAGATAGGCGAGAAAAAAAAATACAGATTAAAAAAAAAAAACTTAAAATATGTGAATATAGAACAAAACTGTAATATACTATTCAGATATCCTATTCCTCAATAAATTGATGCATGAAAAATATTTAGATTTAAAGATGGTAGAAGTGTGAGAAAGAGAGAGGGTGAAAAAAGACAAAAAAAGAAGGAATGTCTCCATGGAAAATTGAATGATTGCTTCCATTGGCTTTCAAAAAAATTTTCAACTTCCCTTCTCCACAGATAGGTGGGGTTGTCTGAAGTTCGATGTTAGCTCCAGTCTGGTGGGTGTTGAACTGGTTGGGTGGGTCAGCCAATAGCCAGATACCCTCACATTCTTTTCAGTCTTCCCACCCATTGTAGCCAGCCTCTTCTGTCCTTGCACACTTCAGGACTTACTGAGCTGGAGAAAGCCTAGTTTTCTCCAGTTTCTCCAATCTATGCGCCCCCCCCCACCAGGGGAACTTCCGCTAGTCTCTGGCTCTCCACAGGCTTACCAGACCCAGACTGCAACCTGATGCATGTGGGCTTCAGCTTCCCCAGGCTCTGCCTTACTGCAATCCTAAGATCTCAATGCATTTCTACTTGCAGAAAGACCACCAGGGATGTGCTTACACAAAGGAGCAACCCTGCTAAGAGGCAACTAGATGGCAGTCACTAGCACACACAGCAGAAATACCTTAGGTGCAACCAGACCTGCAGGTACCTTGGCCATATATCTCCAACTCTTGGTACATGTCCCCAGACTGAATCGGCGGGCCCCAAGATGGTGACAGTGATGGCAAAAAAAAACCTGCAAGCCCTGGCCAGTGTCCCAAGATGGTGGCAGCCTCATTTAACCAAACCTGCAGGTACTGTGACAATGGACTTCCAGACAGCAGTAGGCAGGGTAGATCTGCTGGTGGTCTGTGGGCAGTCTGCAGGCTAATAGAGAGTGATAAGGCGGTGGGTGATGTGTAGGTTATGGGCAGGCAAGAAGGGGGTAGACGGGAAAAATGGCCGCAAATGGTGGATGATATAAGTCGGTCAGCAAGCAATCTGCATTCAAAAGTGATCTGCACTCAAAAGGTGGTGATATGCTGGCAGATGGCAGGCAATTGCAGGAGAGGAATGCTGGGTAAAGAGCAGGGGATCAGTGGGCGGCTACAGTTGCTTTGCAGAGAACAGTATTTCCTCTGTCTGAATCCTGAATCATGGAGGGACAAGGAATGCAGCCTCCCTGTAGTTCACCATCTTGGATACCCCCTAAATCTGCATTTTAAGCCAAAAAATTAAGTGATCAGAAAAGCAGGAACCTGGCAATAGATAAATTTGGGTGGTGATGATTACTACATGAATCTATATATGGGGTAGATAGACTTCTATTTTCCAGTTGTATCATTCAGTTTCCTTTTAAGTGTATTTGCCCCTCAAAAATTTTAATATATGTGACTAAAAATTATTTGGAAAAAATCAGAGGCCAGACACTTCTAAAATAAAAAAAGATTAGAGAAGCTATCATATAGTAAACAATTAGAAAATCTCAAAAATTATGAATAAAACATTTTAAAATTTGAATTATATTTTGATTACTCAAAGGATTGTGCAAAATGGATTATAAAGCATATTAGAAATAAAAAGAAAATTATTCATAAATTAAATTAGGAAAGATTGAGATAAATTGAAAACAAAAATGATATAAAGTAAATGCGATTTGAAAATAAAAGAGGAAACATAAACAGGGGTTATATGAGACTCTAAATTTAAGTAAAAGAAAATATTTCCAATTATTGTTTTATCATTTCTACCCTATACTCTTTATTTGTACTAATTTACAAATTGATAATGCTCACCTTTAGGTACATTTGTATAATTCTTAAACAATATTTGATATAAGCCCTGGACTCAAAGAGATTAGAGACATCCAAAGCTTACCTCCTTTCCTATAAGATAGAATCAAAACAAATGGAATGTAGCAGCTTATTGAAGTGGGTGACTGTGGGAGAATGCTAGAGTTCAATAGTGAACAGACACACAGAGAAACCCAGAAACTTTGGATAGTAGAAGAGAGGTCAAACAGAACACTTCAGCTTCCATAGCAGGAAAACAAGAAAGAGGGAGAGGGATTATCCCCTTGATGGGACTAGAGGTGGAGAAGGGAGAGTCCCTAAGGGGAGGTAGAAAATCTAGGCAGAAAGGCATGGTAATGGAAAACTGGTAACTCATGGCAGCCTGTGTGTAGACACAGAGAGAAAACTAAGGTCCAGGGACAGATATAGTCAAGGGACAGATATAGTCCCTGCCCCTAATGACCTACTTCCTTCAGTCACACCTCACCTGACTACAGTTACCACCCAGTAGTCCATTTACCTATGACCTGATGATATCAGAGTCCTAATCAAACCCTAAGCAGCTCACCTCTGAACCTTGACACTTCAGGACTATGTTTTCAAAGAATGAACATTTGGGTGAAATTCAAGATACACGCAACAACAGCAGGGGAGATAGCAGAGCATGTGATTGTGCATTAGAGCAGGGGCTAGGACCATGGGTGGCAGACTATGCAGAATTGTCTGCCATCCCCCAGCAGAAATCTTTGAATTGCTATATCTTTTATCTGCCCACAGGGCCATATAGGGGTCATGTCACAGAGTTGGTGCTAACCCCACCCTATGAGGATGCAGCACAAAAAGCTCCAGACAGAATATTTGGAGAGTTCCACATTCTGCCCCAGCTCACTGACACACTTCAGCATTGGCGTCCACCCTGTTCTTGGAGTCTACCACCTGAATAGGCCTGGAAAGAATATTTATCTTGGGAGTTCTGCATTCTTCCCAAGCTTGTTTGAACATGCAAAGCAGCTAAGAGATATTCCAACTGACTTCTTTTTTTTTTAATTCATTTTTATTGTAAACGAACGGGATACATCTTGTTTGTCTGTACATGAAGTAGAGGCATACCATTTGTGTAATCATAAATTTACATAGGGTAATGGTATTTGATTCATTCTGTTATTTTTCCTCCCCTTCCCACTCCTCCCACCTCCCTTTTCCATCTATACAGTCCCTTCCTCCATTTTTGACCCCCTCCCACCCCTCATTATGTCATCATCCGCTTATCAGTGAGATCATTCATCCTTTAGTTTTTTGAGATTGGCTTACCTCACTTAGCATGATATTCTCCAATTTCATCCATTTGCCTGCAAATGCCATAATTTTATTATTCTTTATGGCTGAGTAATATTCCATCATATATATATGTTCATCATATATATATATTCCATCATATATATATATATATATATATATATATATATATCACAGTTTCTTTATCCATTCATCAATTGAAGGCCATCTAGGTTGGTTCCACAATCTGGCTATTGTGAATTGAGCAACTATGAACATTGATGTGGCTGCATCTCTGTAGTATGCTGATTTTAAGTCCTTTGGGTATAGGCCAAGGAGTGGGATAGTTGGGTCAAATGGTGGTTCCATTCCAAGTAGTCTAAGGAATCTCCACACTACTTTCCAGAGTGGCTGCACTAATTTGCAGCCCCACCAGCAATGTATGAGTGTACCTTTTTCCTTACATACTTGCCAACACCTATTGTTGCTAATATTCTTGATAATCATCAATCTAATTGGGGTGATGGAATCTTAGGGTAGTTTTGATTTGCATTTCTCTTATTACTAAAGATTTTGAACATTTTTTCATATATCTGTTGACTGCTTGTAGATCTTCTTCTGGGAAATGTCTGTTCATTTCCTTAGCCCATTTGTTGATTGGATTGTTTGTATTCTTGTTGTAGAGTTTTTTGAGTTCTTCATATATTCTGGAAATAGGTGCTCTATCTGAAGTATGCGTGGCAAAGATTTTCTCCCACTCTGTAGATTCTCTTTTTGCATTGCTAATAGTTTCCTTTGCTGAGAGAAATCTATTTAGTTTGAATCTATCCCAGTTATTGATTCTTGCTTTTATTTCTTGTGCTTATGGTAGTCCTGTTAAGGAAGTCTGATCCTAAGCCAAAATGTTGAAGATTCGGACCTACTTTTTCTTCTGTAAGATGAAGGGTCTCTGGTCTGATTCTGAGGTCCTTGATTCATTTTGAGTTGAGCTTTGTGCAGGGTGAGAGATAGGGGTTTAGTTTTATTCTGTTGCATATGGATTTCCAGTTTTCCCAGCACCATTTGTTGAAGAGGCTATCTTTTCTCCATTGCATATTTTTGGCACATTTGTCTGGTATGAGAAAATTGTATTAATTTGGGTTTGTGTCTGTGTCCTTTATTCTGTACCACTGATCCACCTTTCTATTTTGGTGCCAATACCATGTCATTTTTGTTACTATTTTTTTGTAGTATAGTTGAAGATCTGGTATTACGATACTCCCTGCTTCACGCTTCCTGCTAAGGATTGCTTTAGCTATTCTAGGTTTTTTATTCTTCCAGATGAATTTAACGATTGCTTGCTCTATTTCTGTAAGGTATGTCATTGGGAATTTCATTGAATTGCACTGAATCTGTATAGCACTTTTGGTAGTATGGCCATTTTGACAATATTAGTTCTGCCTATCCAAGAACATGGGAGATCTTTCCATCTTCTAAGGTTTTCTTTAATTTCTTTCTTTAGTGTTCTGTAGTTCTCTTTGTAGAAGTCTTTCATCTCTTTTGTTAGCTTGATTCCCAAGTATTTTATTTTTTAGAAGTTATTGTGAATGGGGTAGTTTTCCTAACTTCTCCTTCTGAAGATTCATCACTTATGTATAAATATGCATTGGATTTATGAGCATTGATCTTATATCCTGCTACTTTACTGAATTCACTTATGAGTTCTAAAAGTTTTCTGGTGGAATTTCCAGGTTCCTCGAAATATATACTCATGTTATCAGGAAATAGGGATAGTTTGTGTTCTTCTTTTCCTATTTGTATCCCTTTAATTTCCTTGGTCTGTCTAATTGCTCTGGCTAGAGTTTCCAGGACAATGTGAATGGAAGTGGTGAAAGAGGGCATCCCTGACTTGTTCCAGTTTTTAGGGGGAATGTTTTCAGTTTTTCACCAGTTAGAATGATATTGGCCATGGGCTTAGCATAGATGACCTTTACAATGTTAAGGAATGTTCCCACTATCCCTATTTTTTCTAGTGTTTTGAGCATGAAGGGATGCTGTATTTTATTGAGTGATTTTTCTGCATCTATTGAAATAGTCATGTGATTTTTGACTTTAAGTCTGTTGATATGGTGAATTACATTTATTGATTTCCTGATGTTGAACCAACCTTGCATCCCAGGGATAAAACCCAATTGAATGTGGTGAACTATGTTTTTAATATACTTTTGTATGCAATTTGTATTTTGTATTTCAATCGTATTTCTTGTGATATTTCCTTGTTCATTCTGAATTTTAGTAATTTGGCTTTTCTCTCTGCTTCTCTTTGTTAGTGTGGCTAAGGGTTTATCAATTTTGTTTATTTTTTCAAAGAACCAACTATTTATTTTGTCAATTTTTTCTATAGCTTCTTTTGTTTCAATTTTGTTGATTTCAGCTCTGATTTTAACTATTTCCTGTCTTCTACTACCTTTGGTGTTGGTCTCTTCTTCTTTTTCTAGGGCTTTGTGCTGTAGTGTTAAGTTGTTTATTTGTTGATTTTTTCTTCTTTTATTGAATGCACTCCATGAAATAAATTTTCCTCTAAGTACTGCTTTCATAGTGTCCCAGAGATTTTGATATGATGTTTCTTTGTTCTCACTTACCTCTAAGAATTTTTTAATTTCCTTCCTGATGTCATCTGTTTTCCATTCACCATACAGTAGTGTATTATTTAATCTCCAGGTGTTGGAGTAGTTTCTGTTTTTTACTCTTTCATTTATTTGTAATTTCAATCCATTATGATCTGATAGAATACAGGGTAGTATCTCTATCTTCTTGTACTTGCCAACATTAGCTTTGTAGCATAAAATATGGTCTATTTTAGAGAAAAATCATGTGCTGCTGAGAACAAGGTGTTTTCGCTCTTTGTTGGATGGTATATTCTATAAGTTTCTGTTAAGTCTAAATTATTGATCGTGTTATTGAGATCTACTTTTTTTTTTTTTTTTCAATTTTTGTTTGGAGGATCTGTCCCATGGCGAGAGAGGTGTGTTAAAATCACCTAGTATTATTGTGTTGTGGTCTATTTTATTTCTGGCATTGAGAAGGATTTGTTTGATGTACATGGATGAGCCACTATTTGGGGCATAGATATTTATGATTGTTATGACTTGCTGATTTATGCTGCCTTTAAGCAGTATGAAATGTCCTTCTTTGTCCCTTCTAACTTTGGCTTGAAGTCCACATTATCTAATATGAGGATGGATACTCTGGCTTTTTTGCTGTGTCCATGTGCATGGTATGTTTTTTCCCATCCTTTCACCTTTAGTCTGTGTGTATCTCTTTCTATGAGATGAGTCTCTTGCAGGCAGGAAATTGTTGGATCTTTCTTTTTAATCCAATCTGCCAGTCTATGTCTTTTGATTGATGAGTTCAGGCCATTAATATTCAGGGTTATTATTGAGATATGATTTTTATTCCCGATCATTTGTCTAATTTTTTTTTTTTTTTCTGACACAGCTTCGTTTCTCCTTTATTTGGCTATTCCTTTAGGCTAGTTCCTCCCTTTGCTGATTTGCATCATTGTTTTTCATCTCTTCCTCATGGAATATTTTACTGAGAATGTTCTATAATGCTGGCTTTCTTTTGTAAATTCTTTTAGCTTTTGTTTATCATGGAAGGATTTTATTTTGTAGTCAAATCTGAAGGTAAGTTTTGCTGGGTATAAGATCCTTGATTGGCATCCATTTTCTTCCAGGGCTTTAAAAATGTTGTTGCAGGCCCTTTTAGCTTTTAGGTTCTGGATTAAAAAATCTACTGATATCTTTGGTTTCTCCCTGAATGTAATTTAATTCTTTTCTCTCACAGTCTTTAAAATTCTGTCTTTATTTCATATGTTAGGTATTTTCATTATAATGTGGCTTGGTGTGGGTCTGTTGTAATTTTGTGTATTTGGAGTCCTATAAGCCTCTTGTACTTGATTTTCCATTTCATTTTTCAGATTTGGGAAATTTTCTGATATTATTTCATTGAATAGATTATTCATTGCTTTGTTTTTTTTCTCTAAGCCTTCCTCAATCCCAATAATTCTTAAATTTGCCCTTTTCATGATATCCCATAATTCTTGTAGATTCTGTTCATGATTTCTTACCATCTTCTCTGTTTAGTCAACTTCGTTTTCAAGATTAAATATTTTCCCTTCAATATCTGAGGTTCTGTCTTCCAGGTGTTCTATCCTATTGGTTACGCTTTCTATGGAGTTTTTAATTTGGTTTACTATTTCCTTCATTTCAAGGATTTCTGTTTTTTTTTTTTTTTTCAATATCTCTAACTCTTTATTGAAATGATCTTTTGCTTTCTGTATTTGCTCTTTTAACTGTCGATTGGTATGATCATTCAATGCCTGCATTTGCTCTTTCATCTCCTTGTTTGCTTCCCTGATCATTTTAATTATGTACATTCTGAACTCCCTTTCTGACGTTTCTCTGCCATGCTGTCATTGGGTTTTATTGATGTAGCATCTAGGTTTGTTTGGGATAATTTCTTCCCTTGTTTTCTCATATTGCTCAGGTATCTACCCCTCTAGTAGTGAAATTCTGGGATTTGCAGATTTCCTCTATTGACTAATATTGTCTCTGTAGATTTCCAGTAACTCACCTCTTAGCCTTCAGTAGCCTGAAGTCTTGGAGGAACTTGATAATGTGGTGCTCCACAAGGAAGCTGCCCCTCTAGGGATGGTGGCCTTCAGGTGGGGTATATTCCCTGTCAGTGGGCAGAGGTGCCTCCACTTGTTGACTGATGGTCAGTCAAAGGGGGACTAGACTGCAGACTGGGGCACTGTCTCTGGTTCTACTGCCCTGGTGGGAAAGCCTCGCCCAGTGGGGAAGACTTACCCATTTGGGAAGTTTTGCTGGGCAGCTCTCCTCTGAGAAATTCCCTTTGATCCAGAACCACCTGGTCTGGGAAGCCCTCCTCTGTGATGTTCCCAGGGGTCCTGACCTACCACCTGGGCTAGGGAGTCTGGCCCTGCAAGGGATTCCCTCACTGAGCAGCCCTCCTCTGTTATGTTCCCTGGGAACCAGAACTACCGCCTGGGTCTCAGACCCTCACTCTGCATGGAAGCCTCTCACCGTGAGTCCCTCCTTTGCAATGCTCCCGGTTGACTGGGTACTTGGCTCCAGCAGGGAAGTCTCACTGGGCCACTCTACTCCATGAAGTTCCCTGTTATTTGGGACTACTGCCCCATCCGGGAGACCGACCAGTGGGAAAGACTTAACCAGTGGCTCTGAGTTGGTCCCGAGTCTCTCAATACCTCCTCTTCTTGACTCCTGGGTCTTGTCAAAGGTCTTCTAGCCTCCTGTAGGTGTCTCAGGAAGGGAGCTGCCCTTCCAATGGTCATGGTCATGCCCTCAGGAATAATTCAAAATGCCTGCACCAGTCTATAAAGAAGCCTCTGACTAGCTCCACGATGCAGGCAGACTGGTTGGTCTGCAGGCTTGCTCTCCGAAGGCGACAAAACTTGCCATGGTGGTCTGGCAGGGTTGCTCAGTGATGGCGTCTGTCTTCAGCCTGGTTGTTGGGCGGGTGGGCTGCCCGCCGCCTAGTTTCACAAGGCAGGTGGGTTGGATGCCCGCCTGCTACCTCCGAGGTACAGACAGCCTGACTCACCTGCCAGCTTGCTCTGCGACTGGGACCAACCAGTGATGGTGCCGTCCTGGGTGCAGGGGTCAGCTCCAACTGACTTCAGCCACAAATCTCTCCTACTGGTCACCTGACAAAACTATAAGAATAGAGTAGAGCAAACCTCAGATAATACTCTGTCCAAAGGCTACACAACTTAAAAGGTCAAAGAAAAGCTTTGATTGACTTATGACGAAAGTGGTACGCCCTTGCCTAATCATTTGAGTACCTTGACAGAAAGGTAATTTTATTTTATTTTATTGCTGTTTTGTATTTGTTTGTTTTCTCTTTTTTGATATTTTTTCTTTTGTTTTTCTTTCATTTCTTCTTTTTTCCCCTACTTTCTTTGCTTTCCTCTGGTTTACTCTTTGCCCTCTTGTTTTCCTCTATTTAATTTCTAATTTTTCTACACCCCACCCTTTTTGAAAATTCTTTTTTTCTTTTTTAATTTTATTAATTTAAATTTTATTTTTTTAACTTCTTGTTTTACTCTGTTATCTTTTCTCTTTTCCTTTGCATTGTTGGTGTTGCTCTTGTTGTTTAGATTTGAGTTCTTTCTTTTCTTTTTCTCTTCTTTTCTTTTTTTTTTTTTTTGCTTCTGGTCATCTAGCCCTGTCTTTTGTGCATATTGTATGGGTGCTTTGCTGCTGAGCTACACTTCCAGCCTAGCTGAGGTTAATTGCACCTTGCTCCATCTACAAACTAGTTCCACTTAAAAGCAGATACTATAACTTAAGGAATAGTTATGCATAAAAGCCTCTGGTGGACAAGCTATCCCGTTAGGAATGGCTGGATGTGTCTTAAGTCCTGCTCCTGAATCTTCAACTCCATATCAAAAACAGAAAGAAACAACACAGTTATTGCAGGCACCACACTTGTGAGTGAACTTAGCATTGGCCCATTCATACTGTATCAAATTGCACATTGCTAACAAAATTGGAGGTGAGTGCCACAGAGAGGAAGCTATGATCCTGACCATCTTTCTCACCATGAGACAACTGGACTGCACCAAAAACAGGAGATAAAAGCTCCTGGCCCATTGCTCTGATTGGAATAGCCAGTAGCAGAACTGCTTTCAACTAATAGAATCAATATCAAACATAGCCTGAGGAAACCTCAGTACCTAATGGGCTTCTGTTCTCATTGTATGAGTAACCACAAGGCATGCATCCACATACTCTGCTATCTATACCACACCTGTCTGAACTCCCAGAAGGTCCCAACTATTGTGAGGCCTATAGACAGAGTAGGTCCTTTTATTTCCAACATGGTATGCACTATGCTAAAATTCACTAATAAGGGATGGGGATGTTACTCAGAGGTAAAGTAGTGCCTAGAAGTTCAATCCTCCACACTAGGAAAACAAAATCCACTAACAACAACAACAAAACACACACACACACACACACACACACACAAACACACACACACACACAAAAAAAATAGCCACGATGAAACCACACTATGAAGTTCACACAAAACACTTTCAACATCCCAGGACACATTGCTAGGTGTTTTACTTACTAAAAAGACCTCACATTAAAGTGGAAGAGATATTCATCACAATAGATGCACAAATCTCAACACAGGAGTTTCTATTCCCACTGCTCCTCAAACTATTACATAAAATTGAAATAGAAAAAAAGCTTTCCAGTATCAATCTATGAAGCCAGTATTATGTTGCTACAGAAATGTCATTAAGGACACAACAAAGAAGAAAACTATAGACTAATATCCCTGGTTAATATGAAGGCAAAAATTCTCAATAAAATAATTGTGAATAAAACTCAATAGCCCATTAAAAGATCATGTATTTTTATCAAGATCATTTCATTTTAAGAATTCAAGGATGGATCAATTTTCATGTGTCAATAAATGTAATACAACACATAAATAAATTAAGGATAAAAATGACATGATCATCATAATATATGCAGGAAAAGGCTTTGATAAAATTCAACATTCCTTCACCACAAAAATCCTGAGTAAATTATGTATTGAAGGAACATACCTCAAAATCATAAAGGTTATATGACAAACCGATTACCAACATTATACTCAATAGGGAAAAAGTGAAGGCATGTCAGACAATATGATCCTACATGTAGGAAATACTGGAGTCTCCATCAAAATACTCAGAATGGATAAACAAAGTCAACAAAGTAGCAGGATACAAAATCTACAAACAAAATGGATAAAGAAAATATGGTACACAAAATGGAGTGTTAGTCATAAAGAAGAATGGAATCCTGTCAAATGAAAAACAATGTAACTGAAAGACATCATATTAAGCAAAATAAGCAAGTCATAGGAAAAGGATGTCATTTTTTTTCTCATATATGCAAATTTTAAAAAATTAAAGAATAAAAAGATAACATGACCTGACAGTAGAAGAGGAACTATCAGAGAAGGTGATGGAGACACTGCTAATGGGGGAGGGAAGGAAAGAGGGGAGGACAAGTGGGCACAGCAGAATTTGAACATGACCAACACACAATATTAATGTATATACAAATGTCAAAGTCACAGTGAAACCTATTAATTTGCACAATTAATATAATTTAAAAAGAAAATTCATAAACATTTGTCAGTGTATCAACAGATAATTTTTGCTGCTTTACTTATAGTTTTTTGTTTTGTTTTTAATAGCTTCTATTTGCCTAACTAGATGCATCATTGAAAGTTGTCAATAGAAGAAAATTGGCATTATCCATGATATGTCTAACACCTACTTGTGGTAAGAGATTGTAATGAGCAAGCACAAGAATTATATTGCAATGAGAAGATAACTTTTTAAAATTTTAATGATCACAGAATTTGAATGCTTTGAAAAATAGAGCAAGAAGCAACCTTTGTATACAATATTTTCTTTTACTTTTTTACACTCTTCGATTTTTTGATAGTAGTGGTTTTCATCTTTCTACTTCTGTGAATAATTAAAAGATGAAGGGCAGTCTCTAATAGTATTATTTGATGACATGATGGGCAAAATTAATATTGTGAAAATGACCATTCTACCAAAGGTCTTATATAGATTCAATGCGATTCCAATTAAAATCCCAATGACATTCCTCATAGAAATAGAGAAAGCAATCATGAACTTCATCTGGAAGAATAAGAGACCATCAGTAGCCAAAGCAATCCTGAGCAGAAAGTATGAAGCAGGAGGCATCACAATACCAGACCTTAAACTATACTACAAAGCAACAGTAACAAAAACAGCATGTTCCTGGCACCAAAATAGACAGGTAGACCAATGGTACAGAATAGAAGACACAGAGACATATCCACATAAGTAGAGTTATCACAAACTAGACAAAGGTGACAAAAATTTACAATGGAGAAAAGATAGCCTCTTCAACAAATGATGCTGGCAAAACTGAAAATTCATATGCAGTAAAATGAAATTAAACTGCTATCTCTCACCCTGCACAAAACTCAACTCAAAATGGATCAAGAACTTAGGAATTAGACCAGAGACCCCGCACCAAATAGAAGACAAAGTAGGCCCAAATTTTCATCATGTTGTAAAATTAGACTTCCTTAACAAGACTCCCAAAGCAAAAGACAAGAAGTCAAAGCAAGAATCAATAAATGGGATGGATTCAAACTAAAAACTTTTTCTCAGTAAAGGATACAATCAATAATGTGAAAAGAGAGCCTACAGAGAGGAAGAAAATCTTTTCCACACGCATGTCAGATAGGGCACTAATCTCCAATTTATAAAGGACTTACAAAACTTTACAACAAAAATACAAAGAATCCAATCAATAAATGGGCCAAGGAACTGGACAGACACTTTACAGAAGAAGATCTACAGGTGATTAATAAATAAATTAAAAAGTGTTCAACATCTCTAGTAATTAGAGAAGTACAAATTAAAACACTCTAAGATTTCATCTTAGTTCAATTAGAATGGCTATTATCAAGAACACAACAGTAATAGATGTGGGGGAAAAGGCACAACTTTACATTGTTGGTGGAGTTGCAAATTGGTGCAGCCACTCTGGAAAGCAGTGTGGAGACTCCTAGACAACTTGGAATGGACCCTTCTTTGACCCAGTTATCTCACTCCTCAATTTATACCCAAAGGACTTAAAATGAGCATACTACAGTAATGCAGCCACATCAATGTTTATAACAGCTCAATTCACAATAACTAGATTGTGGAACCAACCTAGATGCCTTCATCAAATGAATGGCTAAAGAAACTGTGATATATATATATATTGTGTGTATATATATATATACACACAATAGAATATATTCAGCCATAAAGAAAAATAAATAATATTATGGCATTTGCAGAAAAATGGATGGAATTGGAGAACATCATGCTAAGGGAAGTAAGCCAATTCCAAAAAACCAAAGACTGAATGTTTTTCCTGATAAGTGGATGATGATTTATAGTGGGATTGCAGGGGTGGGAGCGTGAAAGAAAATGGAGGAACTTTAGATTACAGAGGGAAATGCAAGGGTGGGGTATGAAAAAATGGTAGAATGAAACAGATATCATTACCCTATGTACATGTATGATTACACCAATGGTATGAATCTACATCGTGCACAACCATAGAAACCAAAAATGTACCCCGTTTGTGTACAGTGAATCAAAATGCAGTCTGTAAAAATAAAAAATAAATAAATAAATAAACCAGTGGGGGAGAAAATAAAGAACCAGTGTAAAGATAATAAAACACAATAAAGCAAAACAAAAAATCAAAGAAAAAGAAAAAGGAGCACATAAAAGCAGAATGAGAGAAAACTAATATTTTCTTCAGACTCTCAAGTGAAAAATGGAAAGTGTGGTCACATCTAATTGGAATAAAATGTTTTATAACATTGTGAAGTTTATGAAGCATACTTTATTACCTTAATGTATGTCACATAATTACCTGTATTTATAATGAAGGAGATCATCATTATTGGAAATGAATCTAGGCATATGTATTTTTAATTGTACGACTCATAAGTAACAGAGAAATAGTACATACTTGACCAGAAGAATACAGGGGTTTTGTGAGTGTATATATCTTAACCCTAATGTATGGAAGAATGTCCTGGTTGGGTATCTGGAGGCTTGGATCTTGGGCTTCTGTGAATTATTGGCCATGTGGCTTTGGATGAATAATCTAACACTGGAACGTTGTCTCCTGATCTCCAATAGGAAGTGATTAATTGACAGAATTGTTGATATCGCTTTAATCACCATGAGCTTTGTATCTGTTTATGTAAACATCTGTTCCTGTACCTGTAATCTTTGTCTCAACATGCACGTATACCCAACAGTCTGATTGGCTACAGATTGGCTTCCTCGGAAATTTGAGGCCAAGGTAGATTCGGGATCTATATTCCTGAGAAGGAGAATGTAGCATGATTGAGCAGAGTTGGACTTCCCGTGCAGATTATCAAGACTTTAGGAAATGCTGATTCTGGGGTGGTTATTCAAAGTATTGGGCTGATGAGTCCAGCACTTCACACCCTGTGATTTCAAATAACTGAACACATACTGTCAAGGCAGAGGACACATCTTGGGAAAAAGTAATCTTGAGCTGAGACAATTCTTGAAAGGGCTGATAAGTTGAGGATTGTGAGATGAGAACATTCCTGAAAATTTGAGTCAGTCTTTAATCATGAAGAGGGCTCCCACATGATGCAGCACAGTGCTCAATATATATAATGTTTGAGGTATCCATCCTTTCAAAGAAATATAACTTATCTCTTTCATTACCCAGGTTGTTAACAACAGTAAATGTGGTGTTTAAGAACCTAACAAACCATCCAATTGAATTTCCATTTTAAGTTTGGTTATAGTATAAAATCCTCAGAATTTATAAAACTTATGAATCAGAAACCCCCAGTGTCTTTCAGGGAGTTGCTATTGATGACCTGGTACTCATAATTCAAGATGACTCTAAGTAAATTTCAGAAAAAATAATTAAAATCTTACCACTTTATGAGCATTTGAATTTTCTTGAAATTTGTTGTACATTAAATCTGTAACATAATTGAATTCATATGTAAATAAAATTAAATTTTAGGTTCATTTGATTATGGCTGAATTTTTCATTATTATTAATATGTGGAAATTTCTAATTAAAATATGTATGAAAGGACTTATTCTTTTCTGTATAAAAACGGTTGCCTACAGTGTTTCTTGTCAGCCTACTAAATGCCAGTGTTCCATAACCTCTGAGATCAAAATTGTTCCTCAGATTTGTTTGATGTCTTTGAGGACCAATATGCATCCAACTATCACTTCAGTTGTCTGTTCAACCCTAAAAACATGGAGAAATAAACCATCACTGGTTCTTCTTCTGGCTTGCACATAAGGAATTTCAGCCAGATTACTGTGTATCTATTATGTTCTCAAAGAGTTGGACACACTTAGTATAAACTACACCTTATTTATTAAGGAGTTTACAAAGCATCACTTTGGATTTTATTGTCATTAAAGGTGAAATGAGGTCAATGAAATTTCTTAAGCTTCTTGTGATAAAGTGCATGGAGATCATATATACTGGGACCCTAGGCTGAAATTCTTACGTTTCTGCTTAGGAAATCTAAAAACAATAGGTCCATTCCATTTAACATTTGAATGTTTTCACTGTATGTGATCTTTCAATAAAAATTTTGCCAACATCAATAGTTATTGTAAGAATGGAAAGAAACAGTGTATAGAAAACTCAGCAATAAACATAATGTGTGAACAGGATATAATTACCGATGCTGGGATCATACTCTATAGGATGAAAAAGGGAATAACAAATAATAAATATGGTGAAGTATCTAAAAGAAAGACAGATTTTAGTTTTATGTATGTATGGATTCCTACTTTGTGATATTCAGAGATCAATATTGATAGATGGATGTCGGGGTACCGCAGACCCCCAGCCCTTCGGCGTGGCCAAGATGGCGCCTGGCAAGGTGCCAAGGAAGTGCTGAGAACAAAACCAGGTACCTCCAGCAGACTAATACTCTCTGCCAACAAGTGGCGTTATTTGAGGAAGTTAATGTGATTGGTCATGGGTCCTCGTGGACACTGCATGATTGCTATATCCACACTATTGTGCTCCATTACTGTCCATGCTTTCTCCTCGTGATCTATAAGCTGATTGGTTGTTGTATGTAATGTAAGGCGCTTGCAAGAGCCGCCGGCGGCCGGCCAGCCAGAAGTAACTGCTAGCAGAAAATAAAGAACTTGCCCCGATCCGGTTTCGTGTTTCTCTGCGGGCAGGGGAACGCGATAGATGGAGAAATGTGATCCAAGAGAACTAAACTCTAATATTTCTTTGTGACAATATCTTATTAGCTTTCCCAATTCTAACTCTGGCATGTTGTTAGGATATCTCATAGGTAAAGAAACTATATGACTTATTTATCAATAAGGCATACTTATGAGAGAAAGGGATGTACCTAACAACTACACTAGAAAAGCAGGTGTGTGTTAGTAGGGCAACATACAAATCAGAAACCCATTGTTACCTTAATTTAAGTTCTACAATCCAATAACATTGGTAGCTATGGAAAAATTTAATTGACAAATTGATACTTCTTTATTGTCTCATCTATTAAAATCATTTTATTTTCTTTATAATTATTTCTTTAAATTTGATTTTGATTAGTGTCATTCTTATATTTTGAGTAAGTTATGTTTTTTCAATCTAAAATTTGATTACCTAGAAAATCATTATTTGCAAAGGATAGCAGAAGTTCTTAAAAATATCTTTATGGTTATTTTCTTTGTATAAAAGTTGCTAGTTTAAGGTAACAAAGTGAAAATTGCTACACTGTACTCTACAGTCTTCAGAGTATAGCAGGCATTTTAAGACAGACAAGAGAAAGCAAAACAAACACACACCAGGAGAACATAAAGTAGTTTTTGCTCTTCTTATTTTCATGCAGTTCCTGAAATGTTAAGGTGTTTTCATGAGGAGAAGATGTGTTTTAATGCCTTTTTATTTTACTAAACTATAAACCTCTAAAAAGCACTCATAAGAATTAAACAGAAGAATTAAAGGGATAAATATATCCTTTTAGAAATAGAGTGTTAGCCTCTATGTGGTAAATTATCTCTTCAAGGCAGATTTTTTTTGACCTCACATTTACATAACATCTCTTCCATTAAAAAATGCATTATGTCCTTGCCTTGAATTATTGAGTATTAGTTATAATTTTTAGTCTATTGACCAAAATAAATATTTTTACATTGAGCATAAAAGAAAATATCGCTTTTTAAATTTTGCAATTAAGACTCTTTCAACTTGTTTGATAAAGCAATTTGATGCCTTCTTTATAAAATAGTAATGTTAAAATTATTTTTTATATCCCTGGAAAGCTTTGTGTTATCTGATGGAAAAATTTGTGCCATGTAATTAAGCCAAAGTGTCAATTCATTTTAATTGTATTCATTCTTCCCACGTGGTGAACCTCAGCATTGACTATCTAGTAGAACCTCCTGAACCGGATTTACAGTAGAATCAAATGAACTTTAATTATGTTGTCACAGTCTCTTACAATTTTTTTGTACATCAAAATCTAAATAACCATTTAGATGCCACTGAGAGAAAACTGTCAGTTTTTATTTTATATCATTTCTTATTGGTAACAGTGAATGGTTCTATTCTTATATTATTAAAGTTTTAAATATTATTATTGAAACTATTTTAGTCATTCCTACTTCCCTTTGTTCTATCTCTAAAGTTATTCACAGAATCTTCCCTTTATGGGGTGGTAACTTCCTCTGATTCTCTCTGATACTGTAATCAGACATTTAGAGTAAGTTCTGCCTGCATTTCACGCAACTCAGAAATGTCAGGTAAATGAATCACCAGAGAGAAGACTCAAAAATGAGTGGTAGATATTAGTAGATAGATTCCAATATTCTCATCCTTCAATATGATTCCAAGATATGTTCCACAAGATCTTACTGAAGGTTCTCAGTTTGGTTTAACCCAAGTTGACCATATAAGAAACGAGCATATGCACATTACTTGTTTGTGCTTTTTTTTTTGTTTTTTTGTTTTTTGTTTTCTTCCTTTTCTTGCCCATATTCCTTAATTCTGACAATTTTCTGAAATCATTTGTTGTTTTCTTTAAGCACTTCAACAACCAGTTCACTAACTTCTAGATTCCATGGTGGTGTTAATATCCTTGATGTTTTCTTTTACACAATGAACCCCATTTCAGGCTGAAATACCTATTCAGCAAGTAGCTAACTCTTAAGCTTATTTTAGAGGTGACACATCTCCAAACATACACACTATAAAATTGGGTTAAAAAACTAAACAAACATTTATAACAAACACCAACAGAAAATATAAACAGGGGAGAATTTTATTTCTATAGCTTCACATTATAATATTCAATATGATCAGTTTTCAACAAAAATCTTTGAGTCATGCCTAGAAACAAGAAAACATGGCCAAATGTGTTTAAAAATAGCAATTAATACAATCTGTTCTTCAAGCACTGCAACCTTTGGATGACAAAGACTTTAAATAATATTTTTAACATGTGCAGCTTAAGACTTTAAAGCATACATTTAAATCTAAGGGAAACCATGTCTAGTAACTAAAAAGAAATGAATAATATTTACTGAAAGAGAGATTAAAGAAAGAGCAAAATGTAATCTAGAGCTTAAAAATATTGTAACTAAAACTTAAATTTCACTAGAGGAGTTAAATGGCAGATTTGAACAGCACCCCCCCTCAAAAAAAAAAAAAGAGTGAATTTGAAGATGTCAATTGAGATTATGCACTTTAAGGAACATAAAGGACAAAGAATGAAGAAAATAATCAAAATTTAAGAGACATGTGGGACTTCATAAACGTACTAACACATACATAATAGAAGTGCAGAAAGAAAAAAAGGAGAAAAGTGTCATAAATAATTAACCTACACATTCTAAAAGACTGACACAGTCCAACAGGATACACACAAAAAAATCACACTTTAGGCAGCTTAATCAAATTTTTGACATCCAAAGTCAAAGAGTAATTGTTGAAAACAGAAAGATACATGGAATTGATCACATAAAAGGAAATATAAAGATTAACACTACCATGGAAACTGGAAATTAGTAAATTCTATATCCAGTACAACTATCCTTCAAAATTGACAGAGAAATTAATACATTCTAGATAAGTAATCAAGTTTCTTTTCCACAGACTGTGAAGAGGTGCTAAAGCAAATAAATGAATAACACTAGACAGTCAAGTAATTCCATATGAAGAATTAAAAGAAACCAATAAAGTTAAACATACAGGTAAATATAGAGAAGGAACTAAATTGCAGTATTGGAACTAAATTGCTACTAATCTAATAGTTATAAGTTAACATGCTAATAGTAATACTCAGGACAATTAAAAAGTACATATTCTCAAGTGTACATATAACATTCTCCTGGACAGATCATGTACTAAACCACAAAACAAGTCTCAATAATTTAAACAAGACTGAAATCAAACAAAGCACATTCACCAATCCAGATAGAAAGATATCAGAAATCAGTTACAGAAAGAAATTTAAAATATTCAAAATATGTGAAGTTAAAATAATTCCTGAATGGTCAATGGGTAAGGGCTGGGGTTGTGGCTCAGTGGTAGGCTTAGTGGTAGAGTGCTTGCCTGGCATGTGTGAGGATCCTGGGTTCAATCTTCAGCACCACATATAAATAAATACATAAAATAAAGGTCCATTGACAACTAAAAAATATCTTAAAAAATAGTAAATGGGCAAAAGGGTGAAAAGTCACAAGGGAAATAAGAAAATATTTCAACATTAAGGAATGCTAAATTTGTTTCTTAATGAGTACAATATTTTTGTTTGCATTTTTTAAAATCATGACACCATTCTAAACTTCAATAGTGACTACTATTGTACAATATTCTGAATATACTAAGAACCACTGAATTTTAAATTTTTACTTGGTAAAAACTAAAACAGCAGAATATTTTTGCTATGATAATTTATCTTCCTATTTATTTGTAAAACAAAATCAATTTATTTAATGTGCCTATTATAAGACCTTAATGATATCTACTCACTTCCCCTCAAAATATCATTCTTTAAGACCAGTGCCTCTGTTTCTGTATATAAGGTGACATAACATATACCATTTCTTTTATTTACTTTTGTTTTTCATCCAAGTCATTAATTTATCTGAGGTTCATCTCTCTTAGCTCTAAAACCAGGTAAAAAAAAATTATAACTAACTCAAAGACAATCTGTAAAGTTAATTTTTGAAACTTTATAAATTTTAGTATTTTCTAACACTTGAAGAAGGAATGTTTTAATAGAAAAAAATAAACACAAATATTAGCACTATAAGTTTTCATTGGGAGCATATACTATTGAAATATGTACACTAAAAATTTGGAAATACTTTCAAATTGGTTTTGTTTGACAATGAATGAATGGAATGGAAGAAAATAATGAAAGAAAAATAGAGATTGCTCTTAGACGCCAGAAATAGGAAAATGTGACAATTAAATAAATGATGCTGGAAAAACAAATATGTCCCATTATCCAAAGAGCTCCTTACATATATAAAATTCAGTTTCATATGTAATGTAGAATTTTATTTCAGAAAAAAAGTATGTGAAAGAACATCTTCATGTTCTCTGTCTAGTGACGTGTTCTTCAAATAAGGCATATGTACACAGACAATGCAGTTTATTAAAAAGCCCTCGATGATATGGTCCTTGTCTCTTTTTCCAACATTAACTCATGCAAATCTCTCCTTTTCTTCCTGTTACCTTGTTCCCAGGGATTCTATTTTCTTCACTGGCATCATGAACTTTTCTGCTTTGGATAGTACGAATGTTGCATCTCCCTCCTTGAACTTTCTTTTCTCTTTCATATAGGTTAGATCCTTATTTTTCTGAATGCAGTTCAGATCTTTTTGGGGCCACCTCTGACTGTTCATTCTCAAATCCCTCTCCTCCACCACATTTTTCTCTGTTACATAGCTTGGTTTATTTTCTTCTGTCCTCTCTATTCCAGGAAATTGCATTATACCTCTTGACATAATCAGGGTTACCTTGATGCTTCTGTTTTTTACTCATTCCATTTATCAGGAATACCTGTCAAATTATTCCTAACACACATTCTAGATTCATTTGTCATATTAAATGTCACTTTCACTAATCTACTCTAGGCCCACTATTATTTCTCACTTATATTTCAAATATAATACAAGTTGACTGAATCAATTTCACTGCAGATTCAGTGCATTTTTATTTTAAAATATGACCATGTCAATTCTGGTCTGAACACTTTGCACTTTACATCACAGTTACTCACAATGTTTTTTATAACTGTGTGTTCAAAGATTGAATATTCTATTTCTTCTTTCTGCAATATCACTCAGTCTCATGTCTCTCATCTACTTATGTACAATGAATTCCTACTTATAGTTCTTGCCTTCAGCATTTGTTACACAAGAAGAGTTTTACTAACCCATTTACATGTCTTAACCTGGATTCGGTTCCTATTTCTTGTATTTCTTTGTAACTTATACCAAACTGTATCAGAATACAGACTATACCTAATAACAAATTTCTTTTTAAAATGTATATGTAATATTCATAAATGTATGTCAATGGAAGAACTGTCTCTGTAGCATTTAAATATTGGTTCACAACAATATAACCCATAGTGAAGTCTCAACAAATGTTTGTTGAACAAATGATAAATGACTGATTTAGTTCCCTGTCTTTCACATGAAAAATTCTAATAAATCATAGTGAATGGCAGGAGAACATGGTAATAATATAATTAATCAAGTAGTAACCCAAATTTTAGCTGTTGGGCTGAATTGATCTGGTAAGTGTTTTTTTAAAATACAAATCAGTAAGCAAGGATAAGATGAATTTTGATCAATAAATTCTACAGACCATTACGTTGATACATGATATTGATGTTATCATACCACAAACACAAATACACAAATTCTTTAGATTAGTCGAAAATGCGCTTGTGCTTTAGAGAATTGAAGGAACAGTACAAAACTTCAAGATCATACTATGCCAGAAAATTCATAGGGTAATAGTGGTCTAGAATATAGCTTCATATTAGAGGAAAACACATGTTGTTCCCTTTATTAGAGTGAAGAACTCCCTTACTCTAATAAAAAATATGTATTATACTTGTGAGACTAATTTTTTAAAAGAAAACCTTCCATAGTTAAGAACACTTCTCAGTCTTATTTGTCAAGGTTTATTTAAGACTACTAATTTTTAGAAGGATTAGAGCAAAATTGCGCTTCTCAACCAGCCCAGGATCAAATGATTTGGCAGATTCTATGATATTCAAGATATCTGCAATAGGATAGAAATCTCTGCAATGGTCCAATAGGATTGTGAAGATTGGTATCCCTAATCATGAACCATTCAAGACTAGTTGAAGAGGATCCGAGATGTGTACGATATTACTCACGGATATAATTTCACCAACTCCTCTATTTTAGTTGTAGTAAGATTTCAAGGGAAGGGGGAAGGGTTTACCTAAAGAGCTATGGGAAGAAAATTCCTAAAACTACTTCACATTCACTTAGAATGTGGGTATTTGTAAAAATTAACTGCTACGATATTAAAGTTCATTTAGCATTTCCCCTGAATGACAGCATTAAGGAAGAATTTTCCAAATGAACATAACTTCAAACAATTTACTATATTGTTTGCGTTGTGCATTGATAGAAGTACCCTAAAGTAGAGATAAGTATAAAATTATGGACTGTGGGATTGGAATCAACTGACTGGGCACCTGAAAGTAGCAATATTAGAAGATTATACATAAACAGAAAATTCTACAGAATTATATATATGGAATAATAAGTATAGATACAAAGGATGAGAAGATTTATATTGTACATTAGTGGTTACCATATATATCAATTGCAATGGAAGCAATAACAGCAAGACAAACAGTAGGACTATACTAAGTTTGATCAGCAAACCTGTCTTTAGTCTCAGTGGGCTTAATACTTGAGTAGTTATAATGGCATCTACAGAAGCTGTACATTGGACCAACAGCTGGATTTCTGCAATGGATTGCACAACTGGCCACAATTTTTTCCATTCTCATCCACAAAGAGGTGATGTCTATTTCTTTATCTCTTAATTTGCATTGGCCATGAGACATATTTGGACACATTAGATAGCAACCAATGAAATGCAAGCAGAAGCTTGAAAAGAGCTGCACATCAGTAGGTTTTCTGTCTCACTATTCTTGCAACTTTAGAATCAATTCACAGGAGGATGGGAAGCCATACACTGGACAGCCACAGTGACCCAGCCAAACACCTGATGCCTGCCAGACACATAAGGCCATTCTCGCTGATCCAGATATCATCTGTCCCTCCGTGTGATCACAGACACAAAAGAGATTCCATAAGAAATTAGCTGGGCCCTACCAGACCCACAAGATAATTAGCTATAATAATAAATAGTTAGTCTTTTAATTCACTGAGTTCCAGAATAGTTTCTAATGCAGGTACAGGTAACATATAGAAATCAGAAGCAAAATACTGACAAAAAAGATATGAGAGAAAGTGATAGACACCTGAAAAAGGACCCTACATATATTTTTCTTGACCAAAAATTCATTTTATGAAAAATAAATTAGTTTGAGTGCATGACCCAAGGGTAAACTAGTCTTATTACATACTTCATCATCATAGACAGTATCAGACAGACAAGTAATGATATGAACACTGGAGACATAGCTGACATTGCAATTTGACCATGGCACCCTGAAAGAACAGGGCATGTTTTCAAACTATGGTAGATAGTTTTAAAAACAAAACACCATTTTACAGTCATTCTACCCAGTAGGGAGAATACATGGATCTAGAACATAAGATTATAAATAGGATTTTTCCCACTTTCCCTCACTGAGTATTCTATTTGCAGAAAGATTAAGTGCAATTTGGCTGTAATTGCAAGAAGAGGCATTCATACAGTTCTCCTAGTTACTGTTGGATCTTTAAGTCATGAAAAAAGAATTCACAGAAAATAGTTGTCATACTGAGATCAACATGAGGGCATAGGGTTATTGAAAGATAATGAGGGTCAAAATTTTTGTTTTGTACTTAGATTATCCACTTTGGGTTCTACTACCCCATTTTACCCACATATAGCAACCTTGGTTTCTGAAATTACCAGATAATCAGAGACTAAGAACTCCCTAGGAATGACAAGATGAATACTACCAGAAAAGCTATTTACACCAACAGAAGTGATGAGGAAATGCTCTTCAAATACATGACAGGACTAAAGACAAGAAATATCAATTATAGTCTCAGAAACAACTACACTATAGTTCTTCCAATTAATCTTCATCATAAGCATTTTTACAGTTAAGTATGACCAATCAGAATACCAGGGAAGCTGTGACTAGATAAAGTAAATCTAAGGTCAGGTGCAAGTAGAACTGAGACAAACAAGGGGTGAACCTCTGTTGCTGATGTTGGTATTCCCCAGCTCCCTCTAGGCAAGAGCATCCATTTGTAGCTGTTATACATTTTTGCTTTTTGATGGCTTTCTGCATCTCTTTTTTCTGGAATATATTCTGTAAACAAATAAGAGTTGCTTTACCTGTGAAATTAAATTCCTTTTCTCATCAGGAAGACCTTATATTTCAAATGGCAGATTGACCTTTGGGTAAAAAAACAGGGACTCTTTCAACAGTGTGGAACCATTTCTGCCATAGCTACTAGCAGGATAAAGCTGAAACTGGTCAACAGCTGCAGCCTCATTTGCCTTGTCTAATTCACCCTGCCATACATTGCTAGAAAGGGAGAGAAAGGAAATAGTTCAGGCTTTGAGACTGTTTGGTGTCTATTCCAGTGACTCCACTCTGCCACTGCAGCATGAGAGCAACCATAGACATATATAAACACATGGGCATGGATGTATTTAAATAAAATTTTATTTCCAAAAACAGGCAGCAGGCATCATTTGATTTGTGGTGAACCATTTGCCAATCCTTGAGGTAACCAACTATAGCAATGCCAAAAACAATGGCTATTAAATGCAGATCAGTGATACAAATACATACTTAGAGGAAGATTCATGACTGAACCTGAGTGATTTAAAATGAAAATAACTAGAAATTCCATTAAAGATTAAATATAGCAAACAACTTAAGAAGAAAGTATTAAAGAAGGAAAATTAGTTACAGAAGAATATAATAGCTAAAACCACTAAGACAACATGAAAGAGCTTTCAAACCTCAGCATAATAAATCACAAGGAAGCCTAATTAAGATAATAAGTACAAGATATAAATATAAAAATTAAATATGTAAAGATGATCCATATGCCATTTACATTGTTTCAAATGCTAAGATGAAAATCTCCCCATAATTGTAAAATTCCTATTATGCAGTGACTGAAAATTCATAGGGAGAGAATATAAAACTAATGGATAATATGTAATTATATAACAAAAATTTATTAAAATATCCCAAAATAGATAGAAAAATCACAATTCAAATGAAACAATCTAATATCATAATGAAGTCCTAAATCACATAGGGAAAGTTCTTAATCACATAGGAAACATTTCAAGATGCAATATTGCAATTATGGGAAATATATTAAACATATGAATATTTAACATATACAGGAAAGTTTTTTTTTTTTTTCTTTGCAGTGCTGGGGATCAAACCCAGGGCCCTGTGCTTATAAGGCAAGCACTTTACCAACTGAGCTATTTCCCCAGCCCGGAAAGATTTTTGAGAACATTCAACATAGTGCTGAAAAGCACAATGAATATACTAGGAACACATGCAACTGTCATTAACATGGTTGCATAGAGACTGTAAAGAGCAATCCCATTAAAGTGAGAATTCAGAATTGGTTGCCTGCTTCCATCATTATTTTTAACATATTCTGAAAATTCCAGTCAATAAAATTTAAAGAAAAAAATAACTGGAACAAATATTTGAAATAGTGATTAAAAAATAATTTGTAGATTAAGACATCAAAAGAAAACTAAGGTAGGTATGTACATATATATGGATTAACAAGGAATAGTTGAGGAAATTGAGTATGTCAAATTTAAATATATGAAGAATTAATACAGCATGGCTTCAAGAAATTAATCACTGGATTTCTAGAAATGGAGGTAAAATATACAGCTCTGCTACTTTACAACTATATACTATGAGCATATACTTTACTTTGATTCCTAACCTTGTCACTTGGTAAACTGAGATAATATTGCTGCCTACATAGTTTGACTATTTAAACTTTTTATATATTATTCTATTTAATATTACATTTATGATTTAAAAAGTGATATTTCATCTCAAGATCAAGTAAGAAGTTTTTGAACACAATTACTAAAATGATTATCCAGAAAGTTATAAAATTTACTGTATTATAGTAATATATATATAGATATATATAAAGCAAGAGAAAATTGTTTTATGTTGGGATGTATAATCCAATCATGTATTATAATTCATATATTTATATACATATAAAATTCATATATTTATATATATTATTCATATATTTATATATTTATACAGAGAGAAAGAGAGAGCAATTGTACAAGAAATTCCAAAAGTCACTATATATATATTCCTTTAATTTAGTTACTATTAAAAAATGGTACAGCAATCACTGAAATAATAAAATTTGTAAAAAATTAAAAGTTAATCACATATGAATTTTAGAATCTGCTCATCCATATGCTTGGTTTCTGAGAGGGATTACATTGAATCTGTTGATAAGTTTGGGAAGCCTCACCATTATAACAATGTTAAGTCACTTGACCCATAGGCATTGGATGTTTTTCTGTTTATTTAGATATCTAATTTCTTCAACAACACTTCATAGTTTTAAGAATACAAATTTTGCACTCCTTCTGTTGGATTTATTTCTAAATATTTTATTATTTTTGATGTAGCATACTTCCATTTGAATGGAATCGCTTTTTTAATTTCATTTTTTGAATTGTTCATTGAAAGTATATGGACATACAGTTGACAGCTAAAATTTCTGCAAAATAAGAAGAATGTGTTCAGTATTATGTAGTAATCAAATAGTATTTGAGTAATCAAGAATGCACCATATAGATTCAGAAGGAAAAAACGGAACCGAGAAAGAAAGATAGAGGGGTAGGTAGAGAGAGAGAGAGGAATAGAGAAGGAGACACATAAAGAAGAGAGAAGGAAAGAGGAATACATAGAAAATTAAATTACTTTCTGAAATTAGCAAGGAAAATATGGGTTGTGAAACTGAGGTTGGAATAAATGGTGGTCACTTTAAAAACAGGAGCCTATTAATATTTAAATATGTTTTTGTAGTTGTGATCTGTACAATGGAGGTAAATCAAGCTCTTCTTTTATTAGATTAATTAAGGAAAATATCAGAAATTCCATTGTTGGCATACAAATAATTTGTGGGGATGCAATTTGGTGTAACATGTAAAAGTCAATTGTACAATACACAGGATGATTTTAAATGTGCATACATCTGGACTTGTCAAATCAACTTCAAGACCTTCATTTGTAAAATGTACAAGGGCATAAAAATGCACAAATTGTTGGCAACTGCGTTTGTTTTAGTAGCCAAATCTTGAAAGAAAACAACATTTTTCAGAGATATGATGAACTCTATTACGAAAAAGTCACTTGAGTTTTTCCAGGTATTTAACACACTGAATAAATTCACGTATTTGTGTAACTTATGCAGCTTTCATTACAAGTATGCTACATTGAATTTTGACAAAGTATGTCCCACATGGCTATGGACCATCTTATGATACCTTTTGAATATTTTTTAATGAACCCTAGGGAATAAAATAACTTTTTGACAAGTTGAAATAGAATAACATCACATAATAAGGTAAAGAAAAAAGACAATGGAAGCATTAATTTTCCCTGATTATATTACTTCTGAAATTTACACATTAGAAGGATACTTTACACAATTTTAAGTCATGAAAAATCATACCATTCTCACTAATACTGTAGAGAACTAGGTACAGATAAAAGAAAGCAGCTGAATTGTCATATTTTATATTACAGTAATATTCTTAACAAATAAAACTGAGAAGAAATTTGAGTTGGATAGAAATGGCCCATTTATTTCCTCCTGCTAAATGCATTTTACTATATCTGGAAATTACTATTGTTGTAAAAATTTAGTTTTTTTTTTTTTTTTTTCTTTCAGGTAATTGTAGACATCACAATGCTACCATATGGTTGTTTTATGGGACTGAAGGACATTGTGAAATATAAATTACTACTGGGGCTGGGAATGTAGCTCAGTGTTAGAGCTATTGCCTGACATGCATAATGCCCTGGGTTCAATCCCCAGCACTGCAAAAGAGGGGGAGAAAAAGGAAGTAGTAAATTACTATAAGAAACTCTTATTAATAACACTCCAAAGCACTGTTATGTACTAGGTAGGCGAACTGAAAGGGAGGTTATAATGATAATGCCCCTCCTGACACCTCAGATGCTGATGAGAGTCTGTAGTAGAAATACTTCCCTAGATACTGGCAAGAATTAAACTGTTTGAAATGTGCAGCATTTGCAAACAAGAAAACTATTTTAAATCGAATGCTTATTTAAAGAAGGTAATGCTTCTTATCTAAAGAAGGGATAATGAAACTAAAAAACCATTTATTCATGCCAAATACTACACAGGAGTTATAAACATGAATCAAAAATTTAAATTTAAAAGTAATATAGTAAAAGAAAAATGTTGTTTGTCCACTATGTTACATCTTTTATTCCCAAATTTTAAAGATAGATTAAATTTTATAATATAAACATTAAAAATGTATGAAGTTGGCTGCCAAAAGAAAAAATATTATGGCATGAGGTAAAAAACCATGATACAAGAAATGTTTGTGATTGTGTCTAAAATGGCATTGTAGTTTTTGTGCATTCATTTTATTCTTTTTTACATATGAATTCTTGACACAATATTTGTAATTGCTTACTTTTCTAATGTGGATTTTACTGAATCACATGATCTAAAAGAACAATAAAATATTCCTGCTTCTATTATTGTTTTTAAACCTAGGTTTTACAAAACTGAGAAAACATATCTCTTTTATAATATCTTCTTATTTTAAGTGTGAAGAAAATTGAAATTTTTTCTTTTCATGAAAATTTTCACTTTAAGGTATCACTTTAACAGAAGTGATGGTTTTAAGCAAAATAAATATCAAGGACATAAATCCCCTTATTTTAACTGACTTTTGTTTTTACTGCAGCTATCTTACTATAGTTCCTGTATTTCCAAAACTATTAATATAAAATAAATTATTAGAAAAAAACAATTTTAAGTCAAGAATCATCTGTGAGTGCTTGTTCCCATAGCAATTATTGACTACATATGGATTCAATTTATTTTTCACAGAAAACAAACAATAAGTGTTAACCAAACTTAGTAGAATTAATTCTTTTTCATAATATTGTCTTGCAAATATTCTTACAATACTAATAGAAATAGAGTGTTCATAGAAAAATAAAAAGAACAGTAAAAATACAAACTTTTTTCTATCACAAAAATACATACATATGAATCTATGTATACACACAAATAAAATTTGTGGTTACAATTTTAATTTATATTTCATTGGTTGATCTTGTGCATTGGAAATGTTTTAGTATTATCATGGTATTTTTAAAACACAAGTGAGCTCAAACATGGATTATATACGATCACAAGCAACAAATGATTTCATAAAGGATAATTTAGAGGAACGAAATCTAAAAATTAAGTGCTCAAATTTAAAGTACATAAGTAAAAGGAACTAAGCAGTAAAGAACATACTCTGGCATGCAGGAAGAAGATAGGGGCAGTTAATAGTAGACTATGTTAATATTTCAGTCAAAGTGGATAAGAATAGTTTTAACACATATATCAGAAAAAGACCAATATCAGTACAAATGATTTAGAAAGAAATATGAAATTAAAATAATTTTCAAGAGGGGGCTTTTAGACTTCCAGCTTCATAAGTTCTAGAACAGAAAGAAAAAAAAATTGAAAAAAAACAGTAAAATTATGCAAAATAATTTTAAAAATCAAATATGAAAATTTCTAGCTGAGGATTTTAGTTTCTTTCCCAACAGATGTGTAACAAATTGCTATTTAAGAAGAAAATGGCATGCATCTACAAAAGAATAAATACATAAATGCAAATTGATTGTGTATCTGTCTTAAAATGAATGCTCAAATAGTTTAAATTTATGTTAATTCTAAATATAATTGCCACATAAAATTATCTTAATGGTTAAAAGAGCTACAAGAGATTGTCAATAAAAAATGTTCCAAAAGATTGAAAATATTTTGAAGGGCTTTAAATGAACCATAAAAATAAATGTACCTTATTTTAGTCATATCAAGGTTTCTAATGAGATACCCTGGGAATAAAGTCCAAACTGGGCTTTGTAACTCCTTCATTAATGAACTGAGAGAAAAATAAATAGGACATCACTTAAACCTTGAATGTTGCTAAATTAGGATCTATTTAAAACAGGAAAAGTTTATAAATTCTAACCTAGATAAAAATAAATCGAAGTATTAAATAGCAAAATGTCAGCAAACCTAACTTGGTTTCACATGGACACTATGCAAATCACTAGTAAAATCCAAACTCTTATTTACATCTAGTTCTTATAAATAAGTATTTAATTAATTTCCATGGTTCAATAGTATCAATGAATCCTTATAAATCATTTAGATTTTGGAGTTTGATAATTATTTTGTGATCATTCTGTTGCTTATTTGAATAGAGCATTCTTTAAGAATGTCCGGTCAAAAACAGTATGGAGTATAAATACTTTACCTGAAGTTCAAGATTTGTTTGTCCTGTGGTCAACCCATATTTTTTTTTTCAAAGAAGTAAAGATGAACATATGACCTTAATAAATATATGAATGCTATTTAAAATATTTACATAATTTTTAAATAGCTTGGTAAAGAAAATTAAAAATAAGAATAAAAACATTTAATTTCATAAACAATTATTATTTAATAAGAATTATCAAATAATAATTATTTTATATGATAACAGTCACTTATTTTATTATATAATCATACATATTTTGGTATGCAATTATGATTATAATTATTTAATAATATTTTTATATTTATGAGAGTCCCTGATGGAGGATTTTTCAAATTTACAATGGTCCAAAAGCAATATGCATTCAGTAGAAACCATGCTTCAATTTTTGAGTTCTGATATTTTCTTTTCTATTATATATGATAGTCTTCTGTAGTCTTGAGCAGCGGCACTAAGCCAGTCAGCCAGTTCATCACAAGAGTATAGCACCAATACTCTACTGTGAAATAAGTGTTATAAGATGAACAAGTTCTACTCTATTATAGTGTAGAACCAATACTCTACTGTGTTCTGTGGTGTTCTGTGGTTCTGATTTATGATTAGTTTAGGTATTTGAAATTCACTTTTGACTTACACTATTTTTAATTATGATGGTTTTATTAGGATGTAACCCAATTTTCTGTCAGGGAGCATCTGTTATTTCTCACAAGGACACAATGAGATAGGTATCATTAGTGACACCATCATTTTAGAAATGAAGAAAGGTTATATCTCAATGTGATAATGTAGTGTGTGGCTTAAGGTCAACCAGCTAGTTAGCCACAGGTTAGTATTCAAATTTAGATAATCTGACTTCAGAGTTTGAATTTATAGTTAGTATGATGAATAGTATCTTTTTAAATATCTGGTACAACTTCTTCATATTGGGCAGGCTCAAACTGGGGACTTGATCAAATGCAAATCAAACACACGAATTAGAGTCCAAACATGGAATAGTTGTATCCTTCTGGTTCTACTGAGATGGAAGTCTCTGAACTTACTTCAGTCTCATCATTGCCACTCACATCTAGAATACAATTTATACTGTATGGAGAGTGATGCTGGGTTCACAGTTGGAAGGATTATTTAAGAGACCCAGAGGATCTCACAAAGGGTGTAATTTTGTGAAAAAAAAATCATATGTTGTTGTTAGGTTCCTAGGATTGTATCACAGTGATGGGTAAGAAGTGAAACAATTACTTATAAATTTATATTCATGTTTTTATTTATATTAAGGAAAAGCTGATTGTTCATGAAAATGAATATTTCTTTTTTATCTTGTCAATTATTTTCTCTCCTCCTCTTCCTCTTCTCCCTCCTCCTCTTCCTATTCTTCTTCCTCTTCTTTTTTTTAACTTGTTATGTATTTCTAAAGAAGATTCAAGTTTTAGAGAGTTTACACCTATCTTAGAAAATGGAAGTGATGATCATGAACACGATAATAGACTAGTTTGTTCATCTAATAACTCTTATTTCTAATTTCTCAGGACTTTATTGCCAATATTTCTAATTTCCACATTTTAGCTATGTAAAGACTTTCCCTAGCAAATGTAAATAATTCATGTAGGTTAATATTTAAGTAAGTATGATATATTACTTAATATAGTACAATATTCTTATCTTTAAATAATAATGAAATGACATTTAGAATATCAGTTCCTTAAGTACCTAGTTCTCCTATGCTCTGAAATATTAAAAAAATGAATAATCTAGCATTTTCACTCCAATATTTAGTATCAAATGACCAAAAATATTTTGATAAAAGTTACCTTCCTTTGAATAAGAAACATGTTCAATTCATACAATGAAGAATATTTGTTTCACCTTAGTCAATATTAATTTCTCAGATGAATCACTGAACAATATTACAGGTAGTTTAGATTTTAAATAAAGAATTCTATTTAAAATTTCATTAAATAAATATGTGCGTGCTGCTGATAGGTATTACTAGTGGGGATTTTTTTGCCTGTACCACTTTTTATTGATGTTAATTATATTGAAATATGTGAATTAGTTCAGTCATGAAAATAAGCAGTGAACCATGCTCTTAGCATCTAAAGAAATCAGGGCAGTCTAATGAGAAGCAGGTATAAGGACTCATGAGAGTAAGAAAGTAGGTGGAATGAAACTTTTAATACATGTTGCTTCTCTTTTCTAGAGCTCTTTATGTTGGTGTTTATGGGAATTTGTGGGGGAGATTATGAAAGTACCTGGTAAAAGAAATAACCAGTGCTTTTACTGTTTTAAAAACTTATTTAGTTCTTAGCTTAGAAGGAGTAAAGACAGGAGAGGCAAGTGACTCAATATGAACCTGAATAGTTGTGATGGATAGTTTGAAAATTCTCATGTTTTACTCATGTCATAGTTTAGAACCTTCATATGCCAGGTATTTAAGAAATCCAACAGAAAAAAATATGATTTGTCACTACTAAGATTCATCAGAGCTACAGCTATTAAAATGATCCAAATGCATTTTCATAAAGAGTAGTTAGTAACTAAGATTTTAAAATACTATACCAATAATCTAACACCCTTATCTCAAAAAGGGATTTTGTATTTGCAATTGGGCACCATCTTCTGTCCCTAGAAACAGATTGTTAAACAGCTGTTGGTAGGCCTATGTGCATGAAAGAAAATGAATAGATTCACTTAATGTCATAAGAGTTTTAAGCAGAGTACGCATGGAAGACAAAGAGAAACCCAAGATCAAGCCTGATATACAATCTTAGGAATTTCACTCTTAATATTTTTGTACTGTCTGTGTATTATGGCATGTTATTGGAAGAATCAATAGGTGAAGATAGCTTATTAAATTTGATTTAATAATGCTTTCTTTTCCTAGTTTGAGAATAAAATCTCAGATGAAACATAATAATCTGTTATTGAGTAAGAAGTAGGGGAGATAATATCCTGGATGAATATAATCTAAGATCTAGTTATGATGGGTGTGCCTCTAAGTAATATAAATGTTTTGTAAATGTTACCCTCTAATTTTCTCAGATATATAGTAAAATGTAAATAATCTTCCTGAGAAAAGAAAGGATTTAATAATATTTTTAAAAATTACCAACATAACAACAAAATTAAAAATTTAACTCTACTCACTTTTATCAAAAACCTCTCATCTTTTAAATAAATAAAATCACATAAAATGAAAAAGTGATTCAGAATCATTTATAAGTCTGACTCTCAGGAAAACAAAAACTGTGAAAGTGACAAGTAGAATATTCCTTAAGCAAATTAAATCAGGAAAACTAATAGGTAAAAAATCCATTTACTTTTTGTTTAAGCAGACTAATATCACTTTGGTTATGCATCCCAACTTCTTGTATTTTAATAAACAGGCATCTGATTTTAAAATAGCATTGGACTTCATCAGTATTTCAATGGCATAATTTTTTATGACAGATTGATTTGGATTACTATATAGATGTAAAATATTTGTAAGTATTCAAGCTATTGTTTAGATGAGTTACATTGTATAAAGTGGAAATGTATGCAGGAAGAACCAGTTACTGCATAAAATATGTAATTAACATTACAACCCATTTGTTACATTGAAGTTTCTTGCCAAATTTCCCCACAAATATGTTATATTTTATAAAATAGGATAAAAACAAAAATATGGAGTCCATTAATTTATCTGTAAAACTCAGAATGTTTAGAATACAACCATTAACAGTATATGAGAAACAGAATTGTAAATAAATTTGTTTTTATTATCGTTTAGGTAACATCGACCTTTATCCTCTCTAACTTTCAAGTTCCTTCAGGGAAGATCTTCAAATTAGATGTTTTTAATCATCCGTTTGTTTCTATTCTAAATATATATATATTAAACATGTTATATATAATATATATACATATTTAATATATAAATATGCATGTATCATTTGAATTCAAATTATTAGTGTTTGCAGAGAAAATGGCTTGGATTGTATAAGACAAATTTATATTATTTTAGAATATAACTTCTAGATAAGAAATATTATCATTAAACTCGTGTGTTCATCACACATGATGAAGTTGCCATGTACATATTTTATGTATGAGTGATCCTGACATGAGCATGAGCTATGTTTGCTATTGATCTGATAAAATATATCTGATGAAAAGGAAGAATAATCCTGGAAAGAATCAAATTTTAAAAGTTCCTTGGTTTGAGGACACTGTGAAAGAACCTATGTCAGATAAAAGGACAGCAGCATTCTCCCCCTCACAACCATAGAGAACTATTTGAACCTAATGAAGTGAAGCTGAAGGAACCATTTCCCAGGAGGGTGCTGTAAAATTCAGGAACACAAACTGATTTCCGTCATATCTAACAATATGCAATATCAGGGGACAAAAGGGTTTTCTTAGCACTCTAGGATGGATTAGAAAATAGACTTACCCTGCAGACTCTCTAGTCTGCAAGGAAAAAGTGTCAAAATGTAGAAGACAGCAAAACCAGTGCTCAGGGATTGGCTAAATGTGATAATACCCATCAAAAGAAGAAGCAACTGGCAGATAAAAATGTGTCATGTGACTAGCCACTGTGACATGCATATTTATGAACACATAAGGAATGTCCTCAGTGTTTGCCACAGATATGTGTATTAGACTATGAGGAAGATTAGATAAACTGGTTTAAAATTATAGGACTAGATAGCTTCACATATAAGTGAATACCAAAAGAGAGGGCAAGAGTGACAAGAACTGAGGTTTTGAAGGGAATCAGTGGGAATATATCTTCAATAGTAGAATGAATGCCTACAGCTTTGAGACTCTGTAAAGGGAGTAATTATTTCTGAATTGCCATCAAAAAAGCCTATATTGTATACAACCATAGAAACGAAATGATGTACCCCATTTGTGTACAATGAGTCAAATACAGTCTGTAAAAAAATAAAAAATAAATAAATAATTTAAAAAATGGGTATGTGATTTAATAATGTCATAAGTCCCTGTTTGTATTTCATACCAAAAACACATGCACACTATCTATAAATTCTTTAAAAAGTAGTCACTACTACTTCACAGCTTATCTGTTAATTGTTCTACTATTCCATCTCCTCTTTACCTTGATAAATCCCTTTTGATATAGAAAAACTTCTCCAAATTTTCTAGCTAATGTCTGATAATATGTCTAGTTCTGCATGTCTGCTCCTCCCTTTTTATTTAAAACTGTACCTGAGGCAATATGTGTGGGAGAGGAACCAGGTGTAAAAATGAAACTCCAAGACAAGGGTAAGACATTTTAAGGACATATCTTGCAATACTTCTAATTCGGTAACACAGTTTTCCACAGGAGTTTGAAGTTTGGCATCACCACACAAACAAATTTCCTTTATCTGAAAAATAAGATGTGCCAGGCACAGTGGCACACACCTGTAATCCTAGTGGCTCCGGAGGCTGAGGTAGAAGGATCTTGAGTTCAAAGTCAGTCTCAGCAAAAGTGAGGCGCTAAGCAACTCAGTGAGACGCTGTCTTTAAATAAAATACAAAATAGGGCTGCAGATGTGGTTCAATGGTCGAGTGCCCATGAGTTCAAATCCCAGTACCCCCCAAAAAAGATTTAAATTTTTTTAAGTGTATAGATGGAATTTTAAAATAAAATTTAAAAATAGAATTTACACCCAGAGAAGCCCCTCACGCCCCTTCCAATCCTTTCCTGCACTTTGGAGGGTTTTTCTTACCACTATAGATTGATTTTGCTTCTTCTAAAATTACAAATAAATGGAATCATGAATAAAAATAGATTTTATAGATAAATATATGATATTGCCAAAGTAGATGAACTGAGCTGCCTTTGTGGTTCTGAGCACTCAGGAGAAGATGTTGAGTTTATGACAAACAATAGTTTTAGGAATGGTTAAAAACATCAAGACTTTGTCATATACCTTTTTTGCCACCAGTCTCTGTGACTTGAGCTTTTATTTGTCTTGTTCTCATAACTGATCCCCAAAATGATCTACTATCCCTATATTATCCTACTCCAGCAGAAGTCATTGCATTATCAGTAATAGTTTCAAAGTCCTCAGGGCACTTATTAAGCCTGTGGTTATTTAACACTACTAGATTGGAAATGTTTCCCAGTAAAACTATGTTAATTTTATACTATTTTTATTACTATTTATACTACTGTTAATTTTATATTCATTTGAGGTCATGATAATTTTATACACTAGTTTGATCTTGATTACCAGTTTCTTGTTATTAAAAAAATAAAAAAGTTTTCACAGTATATCTTGTTTAGAAGACCAGCATGTTCTTTACACAGCCAGATCCCTGTCAAGCAAATAGATGTACTTAGAAAGTGCATTCATCTGTAGTAGCTAATGCTCAAGGAATCTTATGTAATAGACTTAAAGAATCTCCCTGACTTCTCCATTCTGCAATGCTCTTTTCTTTCTGTGCTTGGGCACTGTAGAATCCGTGGGAATACATCTTCAATAGCAGACTGAATGCCTACAGATTTGAGAGACTCTGTAAAGGGAGCAATTATTGCTATTTTTGGTTACTTTTAAGTTCTTGTATGTCATCAGTCCCTTACAGATGACAATGATTCTTGATTGTTCTCCTGGAAGAGTCATTCTTTGTCAGTGCTCTGCTTAGATATATAATATAGCTTAAATTTCTTAGCCATGGGCTGATATTTATCCTTAAAAAAGTTGATTTGGTTTACATTGAGAACAGTGTATTTGAAGATATAAATTTATGTGGCCCAAACTTCATTTATAGTGCCTTCAGAATTGTCAGATTTCCCATGAGAAAACATCTTTATCACAGTTTGGTCTTACTTTTCCACTTGTAACATTCAGCTCGAAATTCTTCACTTCTCTAGAGGACCTTGTGTCAAAGTTACTGCTATGGCTCGTCATAATCTGAAGGTTAATTCTTAATGTCTTTACTATTCAAACCATGGTCACATTTTTACTTAAAATCTTTGTGTGCAGAGATTAGGTGTTGTGGATCCAGTTAAAAGGTTTTGATTCAGGCAGTTTGGATGCTATATTAATTTTTAAATATGCAAAGAAAATGATAAAAATGTAACATGAGCAATGGAATCTTCTTGCTTAAAGAGAACAAAGGATGACTTATTTTCAGGGGGTAGGGAGATGATACCTAATCAGATTTCTTTCAACCAAATTGTCTAGTAGATACCTGAGATGCTTAAATGAAGTTGAGCTGGTGGGGGTAAGATCATGTTATAAACAGTTTCTAAGTACAGGTATTGTACAGTTTGACATAAGGATCTATCTAAGAAAAAATGAGGAGATAGTACCTAAGCAGCAGAGCTGAAAGACCTAGGCAAGAATAATTTTTCAAAGGGCCACACATATAGAAGGCTTTACTTTAAGGAAAACAGGAGTCACTTAAAGTTTTAATATTTTTAGAAAGTCAGAAATTTAATTTTTAGAGTAATTTCTTGGTTAGCAGTATGGAAGATTATGATAGGGATAGGGTGGGTGGTAAAAATTTTAGTTAGGAAGAAGTCAGTGATAATAATTCAGAAAGTGGGGGGACAAATACTAGAGAGAATAGATAGAGAAAAATAAAAATTTAGTTGATAGAGGAGTATTTTGATCTAAGTATACTGAAATGTAATTATAATTTTCTGTCTCTGCAAATCAGCTAACCCATGAGAGTGTTTCCTTGATCTAGAGATGGTAGAGAGGAAAGAATTTACTTCTTTCTTAATAAGCAGTCAAATAAGAATATGTAATGGGCAGGTCAAGTGAGATCTGGTTATATGCAATGTTTTTCATGTCTATGAGCCAGACTCACTGGGCATAATGGTATTTGTAGTGAGAAATTATGGACATGAGTTTAGGATATTTTAAAATAGGAAGCCTGAGTATCATTCAATAGTTACATTCCAATGTAAAACATGAAGATTGATTTCCAATATTAAAGAATATATTGTTATGAGTACCAGAATACTTTCCTCTTTATTGCTTTCTAATAATGTTTTGTGGAGAAATGCCACAATTGTGATTCCAATGTACAGTCATTTTTAAAATGCCAACCCAAATTTGGCAAAAGATACAAGGGAAGTAACTTACATAAAGAGAAAATACTGGAGGCAGAAGGTTTAAAAAGAAAAAAAGCATACCTAAAATCTTGATTCACTATCAAGAAAGCTGGAAAAAAAAAAGAACATTCAGAATTTGTGAGTCATCAAAACATATCTTTAATTTAAATTACAAATTAATTTCTTTCAAGCCCAGAGGCTTTTTGAGGAATACGGAAATCCTTATGAATAATTTGAATTTTGCCAATCAGAAGGCACAACTAGAATCCTTAAGAAACTCTGAGTTATCTGCTGATTTTGGTTTTGTTACATCTTGAAATCATTATGGGAATATTTTAAAATAAGTTTCAGCATACCTTCAGTGTAGTATACCTTCAAATGCTTGCTCATGAGTGAAGTGGGGTATGCATTGCTGTGCAGTATTCATCAAATTTAATGTGTGAGCAGAACTTATCCATTCCACTAATATCTATTTATAGGCAAATTTTTGATAAGACAGAAGACATCCTTTATTGATTAGTCCTCCATTATTGCTGAATACATAATATTTTAGTTATACATACCAAATAACAAGAGGAGAATATCATGCAATGATATTCAATTTACATAGAAATTATATCCATTCTTTACTATGAGGTTCTGCTTATCTAGGTATTACTTTGCATTACAAAATGTAGACATGCATGTTAACTCTCATTGAAGGCACACAGCAAAGCTCCAAACTCTGAAACCCTAGAGAAGGCAGCAGCCATTTCTGTAGTCTACAATTGTCACCTCCCATCCCCAGGAATAAGTTTATCATGGAATTCGTTTTCACTGTCTTTTCAAAAATATGAGATTGCTTGAATTGCTGGCTGCAGGGATCCCAGTAATTTTTTTCACACAGTAGCCCTGCAACATTCACCCCTTACACAGGAAGAAGTCTCAAAAAATAAAGGGGTAGCAAAAATTTCAAACTTTGACAGAGAAGAAACCATTTGTTTTTAATTGTGTTTTCCTTTGTGCTATAATAGAAATCACGTCTATTTTTGTTTGATAAGTATGTAATAAATAGGATTCAGAATGATTAAACACCTTAGCCTCACTTCAAATATTATTTTCAAAAGTCATTTATTCTGGACATAGTAGAAAACCATAGCAAATATTTATAAAATCATTTGATTCCAGTGCAGTTGTTATGAGTATCTTAATAATCTCATCCTTCCTAAAAACTATGCACGTTGTTAATTTTCAAAGTAATAGAAGACAATTCATGCCTTTACACGTGTATTAATAACAAAAATAATTCTGCTTTCCTATAGAAGTTATGGTGTAGGTATTCATTTTTCCATTTTTTGTTTTCAAAAATTTGCATAAAAGAAGTTTTAATATGAAAACATAAACTAATTCATTTAAAGGAAAATCATTAAAGAATGAGTTGAATGCTGATGAAGATACTGAAAGCATGCACAAAGAAATTATAGTACATCATCTGTATGTAGCATAGATGTTTATTTTATTTCATAAACATTGCATTTTTCAATAAAATAAAAACCATGAGTTGATGTGGATAAAGTTGTACTGGTATTCTTGCAAAACATAATTTTTCCTGATTTATTACTTCATGGTTTACTAATTGAATAAAGATAAATTATAATCTTCTTATCACTGTGTTTTCACCTATGTTCTGTTATTAGATACTTTTATTTCTAAGCAAAAAATAATCTCAAATTGAAGAAGCATAATACAACAAAGACAGTTTCCATTTACTGTGCTACTTCTTATTCACTAATTTGGCCAGAGACTCTGCGCCACATAATCATGCAGAATGCCTACATTACAACAGCTTCAACTTCTTTTAACTATAGTACATGGAACATCTAGAAATATATGTCAGGAGAAGAGATGATTGGAAAGCCCAGTCATATTGGCTTTAGTCTCTAAATGAAGCACATCTTATCTGTCCATATCCATTACCAAAATCTATCACATCATGATCCCAAGTAGCCATATGAATGTTAGAAAATATGGGAAAGTATATGACTATTTGCTGATCATTCTGACACATTGATTCAGAAGAAGGAAGTAGACCAGATAAATTAAGCTTCTCCATTTATAGTACTACATAATCTTACATTTTCATATCACGTTAACCTCAACCTATAGGCTTAAATATTCATAGTTTTTGCTCTGCTCTGCACAGTTCTCTACATACATTCAGGATACAGTTTACTTGGATCCCATCCACTTGCATACGCACTGACCCTTGTAGTCACATAACCACGTGCATCTTTCTCAAACAGATATTTTAGAAATGTGGATTTATGATCTTTTTCTGTTATGGAATCTGTAGGCTTACAACAAAATATCTTAAGTTCTGGAATATACTACATCACTAAATTTGAAGTACAAATAAAATTTTTAACGAGTGAAAATTAATGTATATTGTAAAATACCTTAATTATCTTGTGATGCTCTAAGGACTGATGTAGTATTCTTAATTCAGTTCATTCCTAAGACTTTACGGAAATATAAAAGTATATTTATTGCTTATAAAGTTGTTTTTATTAGATTAGGTCATTGCTATATTTCCATATTCTGCTTTTTATAGATTTCACACTAGTTGCTAGAAGAGAGCATGTCAAATGAATTACCTCCAATTTTTCTACTGCTAGTGTTTTAATTTCTTATTTTTACCAATTAATTAATTAACCGTTCCTGTATTTTAAGATTATTATTATGAAAGAATAATTATTCTTTTCCAGAAGTGAAATGATATCTCCAAAGACAACAGCTCAAGTTGACCACAGGTAGTCACATTTTCATCATTACACCAAGCATTGTCAGAAAGATGATTATTCTTCAGAGCAGTTGCTTCCCCTGCCCTTTCCACTGTACTGGTTTTGCTCCCACAGAGCATTTTCTTCTGAAAATAATAACTTACTCTCAAGATGTAATGCAAATTAATTTCTTGACATTAAGGAGATTCAGGAAAGACTGAGCTTTCAGTCACATATAAAGATAGCTAGCATTAATTCTTATATATTTTTAAATTTGTTATTAATGATAAAGTTGTTTTCTGACAGACCTGTATTTATTATCCACCTATTTTAGCATAAAAATAGCTAGTTATAAATTTTATGAAAAAAATTTATCCTATGATCACAGGCACTAAACACCATATCTCCTCTTCATATTTAATTAAACAAGGACTATATTATATAGCAATTTCTTATATCTTTATTGTAAGACAAGTAATGACAAAAATTCCTCTCGCCAGGCAAACCAACTCATAAACTCCAAGCAATCTGACAAAATCATTTGGTTTCAGAATGTTCATCAAGATTGAATTATTTTAATCATATTGATTTGATGATGTTCTGGAAATATCTTCCTAATCTATTTGTTTATGTCACATTTGAATATTTAAACAATTACTGAGCCTTAAAGTTAAAATATTTACCTAATAAAATAATGATAAACTAGAAAAATCATAAAATCTTTCACATGCTGAACTCACTGAGTAAAACATAATGAGGCAATGAGGCCAGCAGTGGACTCAATGGGCAAATATTTCTCACTTAAAAAAAAAACAAAAAACTCTTTCTATATAGTATATTCAAATGAATTATAATTAGGGTGTTATGAGAGTGGTTTTGATTCTCTTGGGACCAGTTTGTAAAGAATTTCCTTTCTAGATCCAATAGAAACTCCATGGACAATTAATTCAAGTCCCATTCCTACCTACGCATGCATGAATAAAAATTGGATAATTTAATGTGAATCTCCTATTGTTATCACACCAAAAGCACATAAGAAGAGGATTGAAACTCTTTCCTACTTACAGGTGCACTGAACTAACTTGTATTTTAATTGCTTTTTGTGTTCTCACTTGTACCATGGTTAATGAGCTTTTAAAACTAACGTATCTCTTTTTCTAATGGGTAGAATTTAAACTAAGTATTTCAAAAGATATAAATCAAGTATACATTTCAGTAATATTCTTAGAGACTTTTAATCATATTATTTCACCTAATATTCTTGGGAAAAAAAATCATCAAAGGTGTCCTAAAACCTAAAACACAATTAGAGGAATCAGACTACCCTGAGTAGTACTCTCATAATACATCAGGAGGCTTAGCTTTCATTCTGTGAGCCTTCTTCATAGGTAAAACCACATAATCAGTCAGTCTCTGGGACTGAATCCTATTCATAGGGTTGATCAAAATCAGACAACACTATGGTTTACTCTATAACAAGTTACACTGGTTGTTTTTTGCCATCCTTCCTCCCAATTCTAAATAGAAATTCTGAATTTTAGTACAGTATTGATGAAACTAAGTTTTTAAAACGCTTTGCTTGAATTAAGAAGGCTTTATGTTTTAATTATAGGCATTAATCTCTTTTCCTTCCCACTTAAGTTTTATAATTCATGAAAGCCTTACAGTATCTATTATAGTTCTTTATTAACCTTGATTTTTTTTTTTTTTTTAAGAAACTGGCAACTTATGATTCCTTCCAACTGATGAGATAGTTTTGCTACTTATAGGAAGTAGTCACTCCAAATGATGATCCTGTCAACCCATTCTATTTTGTAATTCATAAAATAATACTCTGTGTGCTTTGCTTCTAGAAAGCTTGACTCCAAAGTTCTATTTATAGCGGTACGCATTGGCAGCCAGACATTTTGCTGAAGGGACATCCACCATAATTATTTCATAGCAAGTGTAGTCCAACCACTGCTCATGAATTCAGTCATCATTATCCCCACCCGACAATCTTGGCATCCTTAGCCTTCATGGAATAAATTAGAAACACAGATGGATAATCTGGGAAATATTCCACATGATATTTTTAAAAGCACAACTCTTGTCAAGTACAGATTTCATAAGATACAGTGTATAGTTTTAATAAGCAGGGCCCTGATATTAACTATATCACTGTCAAATCAAACTATATATCAGAAGAGTCCTTAACCAAATATATATATATATATATTCTCACAACTCTGCTGCTTTAAGGCCAAATTGGAAATCTAAACTGTTCTTTTCAACATGGTATTAATAACCAAAGTTATTTTGCTTTGGGAGAAAGAAAAAATGGTTCTGTGTTTGGAAGTTTGAGGGTTACATTTAAGTCACTCCCTTTAGGAATACTCACTGCCCTATCAAAATATTAATGTAAATATAGGAAAGACATTTAGTTCTTATATTTCAATCTATCTTTTGGTATTTTAGTTATATAATCTTTTTCTTATTAGTGGTGTTCTTCAGTCGGATGAGGTATTCCATTTATATTGCTTTATTTCTCTGATTTATCTTTGAAATTGTGATGGGTTAATTTCTGTTCTTCAAATGTAGTTCCATGGAATAAAATGAAGCATCAGAAATATGTCCCCAACTAGGCACTGCACAAAACCCCTCACATCTAAATCCATTATCTCCTGTGATCTGTATGCACACAAACTTCCAACAAAGAAGTGGAAGTCCCATGAAATGTCTACTTCTTTCCTTAAATATTTTTGGACATAAACTGTTGTGAAAATATAAGATAGGACATTCATTAAAGTTATTTATTAATATCAGTCCTCTGTAAGTAGGACCCAGACAGATGATAGGGCATAATCAGTGCTTATCTTTCTGCAACACTCTCCAATACCCCACAACTGGGGTCTTAAAAAAAGACGTCTCAATGAAGATACCAAGTAAGTGATTCTGTGTTCTCAACAATGAATTAGGGTGGAGTGGAGAGGTATGTGGCTACCAGTGGAGATGGCTGGAATTTTGAAGTTTTGCTTAACCTCACATGTACAAAGGAATGTTTCTGATGAAATTTCTGATTAAATGTTTCTGATGAACATCATTGATTACATATTGAGATGAGTATTCAGTATAGATGAAATAATATATCTTTTAATTTATTAGAGAGTAGTTAGTGCTTCAATTGAATTGGCAGTGCATTTTCAGTAGTTAATATTGAAGACAAGTAGTTATTAATAAACACAGTGTGTTTGGTATTGTTGTCTTCTCCAGAATCACTCTTGGTCTTTCTCTGCCTCATCTCTACTATAGGAATCTGATCTCTACAGATTTTTACCTGAGGTCTGTGAACCTCTGGATTCTCATTACTTTGCCCCAATGGAGCACTGATAGGAAGTCAAAGAATCAGAAGAGAGGCAGGAGGTGGGTTCATTCTTTCAGGAGGCCTAGGGCTTGCAGGTTGAAAGTGGTCCCAATCATCTACCTAAAAACTTTGTGTCTTGTATTATGACTGCTCTTTCAGGACTAAAATTCTGAAGAGATTGTAATAACTGCTTCTATTTTTTGACACTTCAGATTTAGGGGTAGGTAAGGCTATTGATAATCTCTGGGAAATTTACTATCACCTACAAGATCATTTTCCCCTATTCTCTTCTTCATTTATTATATCAACATTGAAGGGTCCATATGTCAAATGTATCCTCTCAAGTCCAAGATAAAATGATTCTACATAAAGAACATGAAGAGTGATGGATGAAGATATGAGAGTGACGTCAAAGCTAAATGGAGAACCCAGGACGGTAGAGATTCCAAGAATGTAGAACACCTGCCAAATCAAGCCACAGGCAACCAGGAGAGATAGCCCAAGAGAGAGGCCCATGTGCATAATAGCCAGCAAGGGTGGAAGAAGAAGTATGGTCAAGTCTCTGAGGTCCACATTTCACCATTCTCTGTCCATTCTCTGTATGACAGACCAGAACTATAGGGTATAGTATTTTCGCAGCTGAGTTTTGATTTGACTGTGGTCTCATTCATCCTTTGTATCCCCATCTTCCTCTCTTTTAGAATGGGGATATTTTCTCTGCACCTGACCTGCCATTTTGTTTTGGAAGTTTGTAATAGTAATTATTATTATTTTATTTTATTTTTCCAGGGACTTGCAGCTAAGAGATTGTCTTTATTCAGAAAAGAGACATTGGACTTAAACTTTTGGACAATGCTGGGAATAGTCAAACTTTGGACAGTGTTAGGTTTTTCATTCATGAACAGGAAAAGGGTAATAAAGGGCAATAACTTACAAGAAGGAAATAAAACACATGTATCAAAGAGTCCATTGGTCACATGATTAGAGATAATAAAAACATTATCGAATCAGGCTAAAACAACAGAAGCAAGTACTGGCCTTGTCCAAGCTCTAATACCAATCCAGGGAAAAAAGAAGTTAAGCCATAAAGGTCTCTGCTTCAGAGATATATAAAATCAGGTTGGTAGGAAAGAATGGATATTATTCAAATCAAACTTGAGGGAAGATGGAAAAAAAAACTTTATTGTTCTAAATGATCCATCTCCGAAAGCTCTGGGAGAAAGAGAGTTTTGAAAAGGGCAAAGGAAAGCATTTGAATGACAAAGGACAAAATTTCACAAATTTCAAATAAGTTTTTACTTCCGGGAACGTCACAGATTTTAACTTCTGAGTCTCAGATCCTTTCTATATCATGCTAAAGAAAGTGAAACTTCCTGGGGCCAGTAACAGCATATTGTAATTTTATATAGGGGGAGGGCTTCCAAGTTCAGTCTTTAAAATTCCTCGACTTTGTTAGGTCCATTTTGACCTCCCCTCCTCATTCAGTCCATCCTGAATGTTTATATACTCTATCTTACTAATAAACTGTTGCTTGTTACACTGTGTAACTCATTTGAAATGCATTCTGTGAGACTGCAAATAATTTGTGTACAAGGGCCATTCCTAAAGATGGACCACCTCTGAGAGATGGATCAGCAGTAAAATGTTATGGTTTAGATCCTAGATGTCCCCCTTCCCTAAAGGCCATGTTTTGATTGTCAGCCTGTGGTGCTATTGGAAGATATAACTCTCAAAGTCATTGAAAGTATGGCCTTGAAGGGGATATTGTGATCCCTGACCCTTATTCTCTGTCTTTTTGATTACTGACCACTATAAGGTGACCAGATCTCCTCTGCCATGTACTTCCACCATGATGTACTGCTTCAATGCAAGTCCAAAGCAACAGAAACAAGCAACTATACACAAAACCTTTAAAACTGTGAGTGAAAATAAACTTTTACGCATTTAAGCATGTTTATCCCAGGTATATTGTCACAGTGATGAAAAACCAACACAAGGTTATTGTGCTTAGCCATTGTTATTAGATTGTTGTTCATTTTACACTTATGAAAATAACATTGCCCATAATTTCTGAGGGTGAAAGAGGTCAGGAGACCTATCTCATTATAATTGATAGAAGTGAGACCTAAATATAAACTCTCATTTTCTTTCCACTAAACATGCTACAGTTTGCAGTTGGAAACTTTTTTTATTTTATTTTTTTTAATATTCATTTGGGATAAATTGAAATATATGATTAGCTCAAATGTAGGGAGATATTTAGCCTATCTGAGGGATAAGATGTATCGAATTGAGGAAGATTTTTCAGGTTCAGAATACAGACAAACCAAAATTATTCTTGGGAATGATTTCATGATGTCTGCTTCCTTAAATAAATGTCAATTCTTTTTTGGTGCCCTGAAGAGACACTTAAATCTCCAAATGTTCCTGCAAAGTTCAAATGACAAATGTATGCCATCTGCAAACTACAATTAAGGACATTAAAATATATCTAAAAGGTTACTTATCACTTACTCTTAAGATGTAGGAAGCAGGAAAAGTGTTCCTTCAAATCTAACAATCAGAATATGCCAGATAATCTTGAAATTGAATATATTTTTAATGCATCAGAGAGCTAAGGCTGCAGGTTACCCAAATAGTCTGGCTGCTAAGCAAAGACAGGTGTCTCTAAAGAAAGAGGGAATGAGAAAACTGGCATAACTATGGCAAAAGAATAAAGATTAGACTGCCATGCAAGTGTATAAGAATTTTGATAAATATTTTCCTGAATTGCTAAAGGCTAAATGTTTTCTGTCATGAGGGTATAGAATCCTAGAGGTTTCCAGCATTCTTCGATTATTTTTCAAGGATTTTTCACTAGATACGCAAGAAAGAGAAGAAAGAGGGGTGACAGGGTAAAAAAAAAAAATCATGAACATCTTCTCTCAATGCTATAGGTCTGGGATAGATGAGGGGGTTTTTTGTTTGTTTGGTTGGTCGATTGGTTGGTTTTTCTTCAGTAAAAGACAACAGCCCTGTCCAACTCATTTCCCCCTGGCAAAAAAATGAAACTTTTAAGTATATGTATGTAAGGTTTAAAACCATTTCTCCTAAAGAACACAGAACTATAGTTGCTGAGGTAAGGAAATGTGAGAAAGAGGGATGTGACAGGACTTACGGCAATAAATGGCCATGGAACCAGACCATTAGTGATCCTGAAACATTTCAGTAGTAACAGCTCACTGAGAAAGAGCCACTTTTGAGACTTGGAGACTCTAGATTTGTCCATTTGGAGTCCATACTAGGTCACAGAACCACCAGAAAACTCACCCCAATGGCTAGCACACTCCAAAATAAACACTTAGAAAGAGAAGAGATATGATAACATCATGCATCTCACAGCCCCAAACAAGATGACAGTCAAAATGTTATATCTCTCACACACACCCAAACATTCTCTCCCACTCTCCTAAACCAAATCTACTAGAAGAGAAAAAGAAATCAACAGGATTAAACTCATACAAGTCCTGGCTGTTTTAAAAATGATAAAATAATTTTAAAATTACTATAATGAAAATATTAAAAGGAAACAGTAGGCACTGACAAAAGGGAAAATACAACTCAGTAATTGAAAGTATAAAAAATATTAGAGAAATTCTTGAAAAACAAAAGAAAAAAATCACTAAGAAGATATTTGTTTCTACTCAATGAAATAAAGGACTCCATAAGTGTTTAAAGTTAAAGTAACCACCAAACAGGTGATATGAGATTCTTGACTCAAATGATTATTTACTAACTTATTTTTGTAAAAAATACAATGGCAATGAATTTCAAGTTGAAATCATGTATAAAAGGAAATATACAGCAAAATAGCCTGAAAGATGGGAGGGAATATTTGAAATATATTGTCCTATGGTCACTCTACTTAATGTAATGCATTATATAACTATATAAAAATAGACTTGATTATTTTGTGCTGTTTAGGAAAACTTATTTTAAATAGAAGAAGAATTCAATAAACTGGGATCTGGTTTATTGAATTTAATTTTTAATAGGTCATGAATTAATAATCATTTTTACAATTCACATATAAGTGAAATAAGAATGAAAACAAGAATGCTATTCTGGTATGTGTGAGAATTACTTAAATTAAAATTTCATTGTGCACAAATATCTTTTTTCAAAAACAGCCATACCTGTTTGTTTGTGGCTATTTTCTTATGACAATAAGAGATGAATAGTGTAACAAAGAGCATATGGTGCCCTTATTACTTTGTATTGCTGCCAATCACATAGCATGTAACGGTAATATAGTTATAACTAAATAATATTTCTTTTAGCATGGATATTACTATACCATTCCTTTCTCTTTATTACTAATACTAACATGATGTCAAAACAGAGAAAGAGAAAAGTGGACTTTGAATATGACTCTGTAATAGAAAAGATGAATGATCAGCGGTTAAAAAGATCTTCTCATTTGGACACCATGGATGAACATGGAGGACATTATGCTAATTGAAATAAAACAAAAAGAGTAATGCTGCCTGATTTTTTTAAGTCAAATATACAGAGATAGAAAATAAACAGAAGTTATCAGGGGTCTGGTGGAGGGAGGACTAGAAAATGAGAAATGTAGTTAGAGAATACATAGTAGCAGATATGTAGAATGAACAAATATAGAGCTCTTATGAAAAAACTGAGAACTTTAGTTAATAATTGTGTATTGAACTTGGGATTTTTTGTTAAATGAGTATATTTTAGCTACTCTTTCCAGACACAAATGAATAACTATGTGAGATGATAGATACATGATATGCTTTACTATATTGATTATTTTACTAATTATCTAAATTTAGTAACATCACATTCTATACATTAAATGTACACAACAAATTTTATTTAGAATATACTTTTAAAAATCAGTAGTGTCTATAAAAGATCAAATAGATTTCAAGTCAAAGGAAATGAACAGGGATAAATAAATTCATCTCACAACTGACAATGTTCAATTACTCAAGAAATTAAAATCTAAACTTCATGAATATAGCAAGAGTTTGAGCTTATAAGAAACAAAGATTGATAGAACTCTAAGGTGAACAAATTCATAAATATAGTTAAAATTTTCAAAAAAATATATTAAAATAAATACATTTAGAAAACTAGTAAGCATATCAAAGATTTAAAAACATGATCAACCAACTTGATTTGATTTACAATTTAAAAACGATAACACCCAGAAACAACAAAATCCACATGTTAAACTCAACAAAACATTAAAGGAAGCAATCATAGCAATTCTATGCAAATCCTGTCTGACAAGTAAAAAAGGATTGAATAATTTCTAATTCTATTTTTGAAGCCATTATTGCTCTGATACCAAAGTCAGAGAAAACTATTACATGAAAGTAATCCTACACATTAACATTCCTCATAAATATAAATGCAAACTTGCTAAATTCATATTTAACCAGCGAAATCCAATAAAACATAAAACTAAGGATAACTCAAATGTTCATCAATACATAAACTGAGTAAATATCCTGTGCCATATCCATGCATGATTTACTATTTCGCATTAAAAAGGAATTCATAGTCAGAGGCAGTGGTGCATGCCTGTGGTACTTGGGAGGCTGAAGCAGAAAGGATCATGAGTTCAAAGCTAGTCTCAGCAACTTAGTAAGTCCCTAAGCAACTTAATGAAACCCTGTCTCAAAATACAATGCATAGATGTCAATAACACAATTGATAATTTAGACTTAACAAACATATATAGATTATTCCATTCATCAATGAATGAATACACTTTCTTCTCAGCAGCACATGGATCCTTCTCTAAAATAGACCATATGTTATGCCACAAAGCTGCTCTTAGCAAATACAAAAAGATAGAGATACTACCTTGTATTCTATCAGATCATAATGGAATGAAATTAGAAATAAATGACAAAATAAAAAACAGAAACTACTCCAACACCTGGAGATTAAATAATACACTATTAAATGATGAATGGATAACACAAGACATTGGGGGGAAATAAAAAAATTCTTAGAGGTAAACAAGAACAAAGATACAACATATCGAAATCTCTGGGACACTATGAAAGCAGTATTAAAGGGAAAATTCATTTCATGGAGTACATTAAATGAAAGAAGAATAAGTCAACATATAAACTATGGCTCAAAGACTTAGATCAATACCAAAAGTACTAGAAGACAGGAAATAGTTGAAATCAATAAAATTGAAACAAAAGAAATAATCAAGAAAATTGACAAAATAAAAAGTTGGTCTTGAAAAATAAAGTTGATAAACCCTTAGCCACACTAACAAAGAGAAGGAGAGAGAAAACTCAAATTACTGAAATTCAGGATAAAAAAGGAAATATCACAGCAGACACTATTGAAATACAAAACATAATTAGAAACTATTTTGAAAATCTATTCTTCAACAAAATAGAAAATCTTGAAGACATCAACAGGTTGCTAGAGACATATGATCCACACAAACTGAATCAGGAGGACGTACACAATTTAAATAGATCAAATTCAAGCAATGAAGTAGAATAAGTCATTAAAAGTCTACCAACAATAAAAGTCCAGGACCAGAAGAATTCTCAGCTGAGTTCTACAAGACTTTCAAAGAAGAGCTCATTCCAAAACTCCTCAAAGTATTCCATGAAATAAAAGAGGAGAGAACCCTTCCAAACTTATTCTATGAGGCCAATATCACCCTGATCTAAACCAGACAGAGACACATCAAGAAAAGAAAATTTCAGACCAATATTCTTAATGAACATTGATACAAAAATTTTTTACAAAATTTTAGCAAGTTGCTTACAAAACATATTAAAAAGATAGTGCACCATTATCAAGTGGGTTTATCCCAGGGATGCAAGGTTGGTTCAACATCCAGAAATCAATAAATGTAATTCACCATATCAACAGACTTAAAGTTAAGAATCACATGATTATTTCAATAGATGCAGAAAAAGCATTTGATAAAATACAGCATCCCTTCATGCTCAAAACACTAGAAAAAATAGGGATAGCATGAATATTCCTAAACATTGTAAAGGTTATGTATACTAAGCCCATGGCTAATATCATTTTAAATGGAGAAAAACAGAAAACATTCCCCCTAAAAACTGAAACAAGGCAGGAATGCCCTCTTTTACCACTTCCATTCAACATTGTCCTTGAAACTCTAGCCAGAGCAATTAGACAGACCAAGGAAATTAAAGGGATACGAATAGGAAAAGAAGAACACAAACTATCCCTATTTGTTGATAACATGATTATATACTTAGAGGAACAGGAAATTCCACTAGAAAACATTTAGCACTCATAAGTTAATTCAGTAAAGTAGCAGATATAAGATCAATGCTCATAAATCCAATGCATTTTTATACATAAGTGATGAATACTCAGAAAGAGAATTTAAGAAAACTACCTCATTCACAATAGCCTCAAAGGAAAAATTAAAAAAAAAAAAAAAACTTGGGAATCAATCTAACAAAAGAGGTGAAAGACCTCTACAATGAGAACTACAGAACACTAAAGAAAGAAATTCAAGAAAACTTCAGAAGATGGAAAGATCTCCCATCTTCTTGAATAGGCAGAATTAATATTGTCAAAATGGCCATACTACCAAAAGTGCTATACAAATTCAATGCAATTCCAATTAAAATACCAATGACGTACCTTGCAGAAATAGAGCAAGCAATCATGAAATTCATTTGGAAGAATAAGACACCCAGAATTGCTAAAGCAATTCTTAGCAGGAAGCGTGAAGCAGGGGTATTGCAATACCAGACCTTCAACTATACTACAAAGCAATAGTAACAAAAACAGCATGGTATTGGCACCAAAATAGGTAAATCAATGGTACAGAATAGAGGACACGGACACAAACCCAAATAAATACAATTTTCTAATACTAGACAAAGGTGACAAAAATATGCAATGGAGAAAAGACAGCCTGTTCAACAAATGGTGCTGGGAAAACTGGAAATCCATATGCAACAGAATGAAACTAAACCCCTATCTCTGACCCTGCACAAAACTCAACTCAAAATGAATCAAGGACCTTGGAATCAGACCGGAGACGATGCATCTTATAGAAGAAAAAGTAGGTCCAAATCTACATCATGTCAGCTTAGGAACTGACTTCCTTAATAGGACTCCTAAAGTACAAGAAATAAAAGCAGGAATCAATAATTGGGATAGATGCAAACTAAAAAACTTTTTCTCAGCAAAGGAAACTATCAGCATTGTGAAGAGAGAGCCTACAGAGTGGGAGAAAATCTTTGCCACACATACATCAGATAGAGCACTAATCTCCAGTTTCCATAAAAAACTCAAAAAAACACCAAGAACACAAATAACCCTATCAGCAAATGTGCTACAGAAATGAACAGACACTTCATAGCAGATCTATAAGCAATTAACAGATATATGAAAAATTGTTCAACATCTCTAGCAATAAGACAAATGCAAATCAAAACTACCCTGAGGTTTCATCTCACACCAATTAGAATGGTGATTACCAAGAATACAAGCAACAATAGGTGTTGGAGAGGATATGGGGAAAAAGGTACACTCATACATTGCTGGTGGGGTTGCAAATGGTGCAGTCACTCTGCAAAGCAGCATGGAGATTTCTTAGAAAACTTGGAATGGAACCACCATTTGACCCAGCTATCCCACTCCTTGGCCTATCCCCAAAGGACTTAAAATCAGCATACATACTACAGTGATGCAGGCACATCAATGTTCATTGCTGCTCAATTCACAATAGCCAGATTGTGGAACCAACCTAGATGCCCTTCAATTGATGAATGGATATATAAACTGTGGTATATATACACAATGGAATATTACTCAGCCATAAAGAATAATAAAATTATGGCATTTGCAGGCAAATGGATGAAGTTGGAAATTATCAGGCTAAGTGAGATAAGCCAATCCCCAAAAATCAAAGGCTGAATGATCTCTTTGGTAAGTGAATGATGGTATATAACTGGGGGTGGGAGGGGGGCAAGAATGGAGGAAGGATGGATTTTATAGAGGAAAAAGAGGGGTGGGAGGGGTGGGGGAGTGGGAAAATAACAGAATGAGACAAACATCATATACATGTATGATTACACAAATGGTATGACTCTACTTCATGTACAACCTGAGAAACAAGCTGTACCACATTTGTTTACAATGAATCAAAATAAATAAATTATAAAATAAGATAAAATACAATGGGTATGTGGCTCAGTGGTTAAGTACTCCTAGGTTCAATTCCTGGTATCAAAAAAAAAAAAAAAAAAACAAGAGGAATTCATGATGTACACATGAACACACAACAATAACATGAGTAGACTTTCAAAATAATTATGCTAGGTGTACAAGTTCAGACAAAAAATATACATATTGAGTGATTGCACATACACACATTTGTAGGAAATCAACAAATGAACATTAATATCTAGTAATTATTAAAAAGCAAATAAGTTGCTTCCTTTGTATAACTTGGGGGTATTGTCTTCCCAGGGTAAGTGTTAGGGAGAGTGATGTGTGGGAGAGATGACAAAGTAGCAAGACAAGAACCTTCTGCAGTGTATTTATTTCAGGTTCTTAATTATGTTGCTGGATTAATGACTTCCTTAGGCTTTACAATGAGTCAAAACAACATCAAATTAGACACTTTAAATACATTAAATTTATATTTTAATTATTCTGCTATAAATCTTTCTCAAAAATCTATATAGAAGATGTTATGAAAGTCATGGTACCTCTCAAAGTGACAAAGTCCAGAACAACTGCATACATTGTTTATGTGGAGATAATGCTTAAATTCTACTACAAAAGTAAACATCATCTTATAAAAAATTTTAAAAGTGTTTGATTTCTTATTGCTCTCACATGATTGGCATCATGATTCTTTTAGTTAACTTATGGGAAACATATTAATTTCCCTATCAACTGCCTTGTCTCTTTCTCAGTTAAGTCTAACAAAAACGTATTCTCTACAAAAGTTCTTTCAAATTATATAAATTTAATAGAAATAACTGATGTTATATTTTTCATAAAACTGAAGTGACACCTTTCTCATGTCAGGAGAATTTGAAATATAAAATAGGAAAGGGCAAGGTGAAAATACAGAATTTTGCAGAGATCAAAGAGAAAGTAATGGAGGTCTGAACTAAGCTAGCTGCATTTGGAATCAAAAGACCTGTGTTATTTAAGGTTAGACTATAAACAGAGCATAATACATATAATTTTGTCACACAGGACTAAAAATTTCAGGTTTCAAATATTCTTTAAATGACATTAGTTTGTCCTAATATTATGTGCTTCTCTTGAAGCTTCTCAAATGCCATTTGGATCACATTATTATTGGTCATTTATTACCTAGGTCATACAACAAAACATCCTCTCTATGGCCAAGATTTGAAAATATAAATGGGCAGGATATGTTTATCCCACATAAATTCATTCCCCTAAACTGTAAAATGAACTAAAAAATATCATTGTTGATGTGTACACATACACACACACACACACACATTAAGACATACATACATAACCTTATAATTAATTACACATTGTACAGCATTAACTATTTTGAACTATAGTAACACATATATATATACATATATATATATACATATATATATATATATATATTAGTTTAAACCTATTTCAAAGATGAGAAATTAAATCTCAGGTAAAATAATTTTTAAGAGGATACATGTCATATGCCTCAAAATAAGAGGCAAAATTCAGGATAACTATTCCAAAAGGAGCAATCCAATTAGATTATGTTTGTTTTTAACTGTGATTGAATATAGTGAAGCACTGGTGAAAACAGTACATAAATTTGCATTTAAAGTATGCATTATAAATTTTTAAAGTGTTGTAAAAGAGGCTAACATTCAGCTTTTGGGATAGTCTTTTTTTTAAGGGAGAAAAGTAGGTTTATTTGAATTTTTGGAAAAGTAGAATTTTAACAGAGCTAACAGTGGAGTCCATTATATTATGGCAATATGAGTATTATTTATTTTTGATTAAGACCTCAAGTTTTAAGATTTTTATCTTTTTTTGCAGCCAAAAATCTGTAGAAAAAAAATCCTCACACACAATTTGAAACCTATTTATATAATATTTTGTAAGTTTGGATAATACTAATACAAGACTTTTTTTATTGGGATAATATCTAAAGTTCCTAGCAAGACCCAAAAAAGCCATGTATAAAATGACCCTGGTCCATGACTTGCTTATTTTTTCTCACATAATGAAGATAATTATAAGTAAATAAGTAAATATGGAACTGAATATCGTTAAAACTCATCTAAACAGCCAAAGTAACCATAGTATTTTGTTGTTAATGACATAATGTTCATCTCATTTTAGTGGTAAAACAGGAGGTATTACGAAGTATGTAACCATGAACAGAAATATTTACTGTGTAACAGGCATGGAAATGGGACATTAACTAAAAAGAAATGTACATTCAAAGGAAGTTTTATATATTTGAATGAAATGTGCAAATATATTTTGATCAACAAATCTTTCAATTATTTATTCTTTTGCTCATTCAGTAATTATTACCACATGCTGCGTGTCAGACTCTGTCCATCATGCCTTCATGAAACTTACTATGGAGGGTATACATGGCTTCCTGGCCTAGTTTAAGAATTACGCATTTTATTTGAAAGATGACTTTAAATCATTTTTATTGCTGAGATAAAAAGATTTGGGGAGAAACAAGTTTTGGCAAATATATCAAGAACTCAGTTCTTCACATAATAAATTTAAGATGTCTGTGAGTATAGCTATAAGAGTTGTATATAGAGAGTTGACAAGAGCTGTCTGAGTTCTAGGTATAAATTTGGAAAGTATTTTTGCTATAACTAGTATACTCAAAATATCTGCTTATTTCATTCTCTCATTTACCCATTCCTTATACAGTATTTTTCAAACAGCATTGAATGAGACAAAATCATAATGTAAATAAAACGGGTTTTTATTTTCCTGTGCAATGTCTTGACTGAAGTTCGACCTCATGTTATGTCTGAATTACATTTTTAGACCGATGACTATTTTCTTTTAGGTACTGCTAGAGAACCAAAAATAAAGGCTGAGGTTTTTTCTTCTAGTGAAAGCAGGTGCTAATTTATAATAACTGGAAAACAGTACAAAAGAAAATTACCTTACTCCTCACCACTCATTAATTCTTCTTCATGTTCTCCCTCTACATCAACTTTAAAACTCACTGTGCGATTCACTGTCCAGAGAATGAGATACATATTCCTTAGGCTGTTAAGAAAGCAGCTTTGATTTCATCTCTCCAATCTAAACTCAGAGCATTCTGCTATATAGTATTCTATTTTCTGGTTATACCAAACATATTTTAGTCAATTGATTGCCATTTATATTTTCTTGTAACTGATCACATAATGTTTCTTTTGGATTTTTCAATGCTTAATACATTTCCTTAAGCACATACTTATATTTATAAATTTTGTAGATTAATTATTGATCTGGAAATGCAACACATTCATCTATGACTAAAATTATATGACAATAAAATTGGTAACATTTTAGGAAAAGAAGTCAATAACATTTAATATTATAATCTAGTACATTTTTAGGTTGACAGTATTTTACAGTTATAAAAAGATGAAATTTCACAGAGTTAGATTAAGAAAAGCAGAGTATTTCAGGCCAGTAGTGGTGAGGCAGGAGGCTCAGGAGGCTGAGGCAGAAGAATCTGGAGTTCAAAGGCAGCCTCAACAATTGAGAGAGGCCTGAAGTAATTCAGTAAGAACCTGTTTCAAAATAAATATAAAAAAGGAGTGGGGTTAAGTGCCCGTGAGTTCAATTCTTGGTACCAAAAATTAAATAATAAAATAAAATAAAAATTCTGTATTTCAGAATAAATTTAATATTCTTAATTTAATATTAAAATTGATAAAATTTATAATATAAAAACAAAATATCTCATTAATATTATTGATATATTATGATTAATATTTTTATAATGTATTTTTAAAATAAATATGATTAAATATATGTGGTCATGTACCATGAGGCACAAATTTTCAATATCTAAAAATAGTTATGTTGAATTGGCATTTTGGGAATCTTAATTTATTTCACTAACAAATTTTAATATATTGATGCTGGGTTCTGAAAAATCTGAAACTAGAAAGAAGAAAAGATATATGTACTCCTAATTCCTTACTAATTCACATTATACTTTGCTAACTATGGATTCGTGACTAATTAAGCAATTTTCAGTCTTAGTAATGTTATTTCAAACTTACTGAAAGTAGTAGGCCAGCAAGGAATTATACTGAACACATATTCATCACTGAATTAAGTTCAAGTCCTGTATGGTATGTTCAAATGTGTTTCAAGTATCTCTCCTTACTTTATTTTAAAGAAAATAATAATTATAATATAATTGATTTTAAGAACCACAATATTTCCATGCTTTGGTAATAATATCCAGAAAAAATGAATTCAAAAATAGCCATTCACATTATCCCCGAATCGTTATATTTTGTCATTGGGTAGAACTGTGACACCATCAGCCAATAAGATTTCATTCCCAACTAGCCTTCTGAAGATATACATTTCTCAATATAAAATGAATTTTTATTTAATCATAGATTATTGAGATTCTGGATTTTTACCTTTAAATTCCCTAAATTTATGGTTACCTTGCATTGCATATATACACATAGAATTACAAATATATACCCACAACACATACCTGCACATTTAATAAGGAAGATGTTTTGTTTAAAAGAACATTTCATAAGACAGTTCAAATAGCCAATATATGTGTATTGTTTTCAACTTTAAAGGAATTCTCAAAACAAATTGTACAAATTGAAAGAAAACACTGACACCAAGGCAGCAATATCATGAACCTGATACACATACATTAATATTATAGTATGAATTAAATATCACCATATATTAAATATCATTATTTATTGAATATTATCTTTAATATACACATATTATATGTCACATATATTACATATGCAATATTATATGCCATTTATATGTTATATATGTAAAATAAACACCCACACACACATATATATTTGTGCATCTGTATGATTTGTTTTCCAAAAACCAAAAATGAATCAAAATCATCTGATTTTTAATATACAATTTATGAGCATGTGCCTATGACTTGTTTCCTTAAACATACTTTAAAAATAAGTAACCTAATTTTTATACCACAGTGATCAATTAATGATATTTAATCAGAGAAAATGGTTTCTTATTAAAATTTCAAAAGCATTAATAACAAGCAATATAACATGCTTGCAGAGCAAAAATAACTTTTCTTTATTTCCTTAGTATATATTAAGCATGATATCGTTTTTTTGCATTATAAAATTTAAATAATTTTTAAATGCACTACGTTGGTTTTATTTGTGTTTTTCAATGTTTGTCTTCTTTTTTTTGTGTGTGTGTGTGTGTGCAATATCTTTCCTTTTAAAAACTTTGTCATTTATGTTTCTTTTTTTTTTTTTTTGCGGGATTGGTGTTTGAACTGAAGAAACTCACACATGCAGGGCAAGTGCTTTACCACTGAGCCACTACAGTCAGCACCCTATTTTTATAGTCATGCTTTTCTATCTTATATACATAACAGAGGTCTGCATATTATTTTTGATATTTTATTTCTTTCTATAAATCTAAGTTAAACTGTTTATAAAATGCCATTTTCCTTCCTTTAAAGAGTCATATATATCACAGTATTTTTCTGAATTTGTCAAAACAGGATTTTATATTGGAAATTGGAAGGAAGCTATCAACTTGAACAAAATGAATCTGGAACAATATCATTCCTTTTACACTGTGTATCTGTGTACAAACACATGAAAGTTAGGTACAAATGTATAAAACATTTAATAAGGCATGGTCTTATGTGGCCTGGATATTGGTGATAAAGAAATTGTTCATGTTTCTCCAGTGACTAGGACACACACTATCTGGTGTAATACATACTGTTTCTTTACTTTCTTTAGCATGGAGTATTGGATCTCTAAAAGAAGGCCTCATTATCAACCTTACCTTTCTGAGACAGTACTAAAAGGATAGAATCAGATTCTCTATGAGTTGAAATGAAATGAAAATTCTTCTATCTGTGGGTAGAAGAGATATTTAAATATAATACCAAAGGAAGAAAAGGACTAAATTGGCCTGAAGAAATATGTGAACATGATATAATATAGAAACAGAATAATGGATGGGAATTATATGATAATTTTAAAAGATGCATAAAATGCAGTTGACAAAATTCAATGTTTTCATAATAAAAACTTTTAACAAATTAAATTTAGAAGGAATGTACTTCAGCATAATAAAAACTATATATGACATCATACACAATTGTGAAATAATCATGAACTTTCCTTTAAGATCAGAAACAAGGCAAGAAAGGCTATTTGCACCACTTCTATGGAATATACTACCGTAAGTACCCACCAGAACAATTAGACAAGTAAAAAAAAAAATTAAAAATATGTACAAAGAAGAAATCAGTAAGTAAAATTATCTTCATTTGCAGATGGACATGACAAACATATCATGAATGTTCCATATATCAGGAATTAAAAATTTGGAACATATAAATAAATTTAGTAAAGTTGCAGAATACAAAATAAACATCCCAAAATCAATTTCTCTAACCAAGTGATGAACCATCTGAAAAAGAAATTTAAAAAACATCCCTTTTCAGTAGCATCAGAAAAAGTAAAATACTTAGAAATAAACTTGAGGATAGGAGTAAGGAATTTGTACACTGAAAACACTGCTATAGAAAATTAAGTAAGACATATCTAAATGAGGACATACTGTTCTTGAATTGTAAGTATTAGTATTATTACAATGCCCATACTACTTCAATTTGTCTACACATGCAATCTAGTTATTAAAAAATTTCAATGACATCCTCACAAAAATTCAATTAAAAAATTACATTCACATGGAATCTACAGATAAACCTAAATAGCCAAAGCAATCTAAAGTATAAAGAATAAAGCTGGAGTCACGATACCTCCTGATTTCAAACTATAGAACAAAGCCACAGTAGTCAAACAATACGAAACAACACAAAAGTGACAGACTACAGGAATATAACAGAAAGGCTGTAATGAATACAGGAATTTATAGTCTATTGATTTTTGACAAGTTTCCAAGAATACACATTGAGTAAAGAAAAATCTCTTCAATAAATGATGCTGAGAAAGAATGCAGAAGAAGGAATTTGGACTCTTTTCCCATACCATATACAAAAAACAGCTCAAAATGGGTTAATATCTTAAACAAGACCTGAAGCTACTTACCTACTGTAGAAACCATAGAATAAAAGCCCCGTGACATTGGTCTTGTCAAAGATTCCTTAGATATGACACTAAACACAAAGGCAACAAAAACAAAAGTAGACATATGAGACCACATTAAACCAAAAAGTTTCTGCATAGCAAACAACCAACAGAATTTAAAAAAAAAAGCCAACTACAGAATAGAAGAAAATATTTGCAAACCATATATCTGATGAAGGGTTAGTATATAGAATGAATATAAAATGAATTCCTATAACTCTATAGCAACTACACAAAACAAAAATAATTAATCAAATTAAAACAATGTATGAAAAGACAGTATTCTAAGGGAGGCACATAAATAACCAGAAATTTATCAAAAGATGCTGAACATCACCAGTTATCAGGATATGCAAATAAATGTTCCAATGAAATGATTGATCACCTTCACATGGTTCAGATTGCTATTATCAAAACATCAGAACATTTTAAAAATGGTGATGGTATGGAGAAATTAGAGCCCTTTGTGTACCATTGATGGAAATATAAAATAGCATAGCCACTGAAAAAGATAAGCTCACCAAACAGCTAAAGTGTTTACATAAAGAACTGTAATTTTTAGGATGTTTCATTTTATATTTTATGTACATTCACTGTTTATTCAGTAAATCATATGACTGTATTATCAATTTTCAGATAAACATAACATCATTATGTATAATTATAATTCACCAATAAAATGAGAAAAAAAGATAACAACAAAATTAGGATTTATTTTTTTCTATTTCCAAACTTTTCTTCTATTACCTGAATTTTAAGTCACTGAAATTTATTATTTTTATGAGGAGGAATTTACTTTCTTCAAAAATTTCTAATATATTCTAAAGTATTTTGTAGAAATAATAGTTTTCCAAAATAAGACATACATTTCATGATTTTTTAAAAATAATGTAAGTTGAAATTAAAAAGAATGTTTACTCAAAATTGTGACTTACAAATGAAGTAGAATACAGTCTTAAATATAAAAATGGTAAAACTTCTTGGAATAAAATGAATCCTTTCACATTAAGTAAAGAAGTAGAAAAAAACAAAGAATATAGAATTATAATCAAGAAATACATGAGAAAAAGGAGGTCCTTGACATAAGGGAACTTCAGTCTCAAGTTCTCTATTGCTACCTGGAGGTCACTGAATTATAACATCCTTGCAGATATAACTAAGGAAGCTGAGTAAGCCCTCCACACCCTTGACTATGTGTGGTATCATTGAACTATGACTGTGTGTTATCACTGGAAAAAAGGATGACTAAGCCCTGCTGAGAAAACTCATCTATTGATTATATATGACCATCCTCTTAATGGTGAAAATACATTTCAGTAACAAAAGAGAAGTATGATATCATTTTTATTAAATTAATTTAAAATAAATTAATAATTTAAAAATAAAAATATTAATGAAATCATAAATACAAAGAAGGAAGGATTTGCTGGTTAGTGAACAAGTATATTAAAGCATATTTTTATAGATTAAAAAGATGAATTTGTTATTAGACATGAATGACAACGACTTAGCTATAATTGTACATGTGTACATTAATATTGAATTTATGATAAAAATGATTTCAAAATACAGGTTTTTAATAAAATGATTAAATGTTTCATAATTTTGCAAAATCTAAAATGAAAAAGTATTCTATTTTTAATGAAGCATAAGATAAAATTATCAAAATCAAATGTAAATAGTAATAGAATTATTGATATACATATAGGATATGTATATTGATGCTTCCTGTCTGTTTCAGATTTCAATAGAAATGCTACTTCAAGTATAAATCTCCATCAATTTCACCAATAAAGCATTTCTCGGGTCATTCCTCCTAGACTAAATATGCAAGGAAGTTCTTTACAATTTGAGAGATTAAAAAAATCACAAAACTGAAGACTAAATGCATCAACAATACTAAACTGATTCACTCTTTCTAGATTCAGTTACTGTTAGCCTACCATTTCAGTGAAATTAAAATAATAATAGTAATAAAAATTTTGAAGACTTATAACTGTGTTCAAATACATTTTACAAATTTGTAGGTGACTGTCAAGGTTGGCCTTTAGTACCCTAGTTATAAAAAACACAAAAGTGTTTCATGAATTTTTCAATGAAATAAATAATCACAAGACTATATATACAGAACATAATTTTGTAATGTAGAACACTCAAAATGCCATATATTATAGAGTCACTATGCTGTTGGAAAGGCTAAACTAAATTAAAATATATTGCATTGCATTTCCATTCTGGATAAGCTAACATAACTTTGTTCAGATGATGTAATCTTCATATTTTCTGATTGAATTAAGTGTGTCTGGTAGGCTCAAAAGAAATTGAGAAGTAAGGTGTTGTCTTAACACTTTTAATAACAGAGCAGTCTCAAGTCCATTCAAGTCCATAAATTTAATATATATGTGTATGCTTTCTACATTAGTGAAGAGTTAATGTATGCAGGTAAAATCACCTCAAATTCTATTGTGAGGCCTAATAGTTTGTGGGGAAAAAAATAGTTTCTGAAAAACAATGACATTCAGCCTAATGAAACATTTGCATTTTCCCCTGAATTTTCCTATCAGGATGTATTACTTTGATAATTCATAATTTAACATAACAATATTTTAAAGCAAGGATTAAATTAATAAAGATCTCTAAGAATTGATCTGGGGTAAAACTTTAAAACTGTTGGGCCTTAGATGGCACTGCTGTGTACTTTTTATCATTTCAGTCTACCTGTTTTTAGTTGATCCAGTTGACCATTTTTATGATACCCAAGGCCTAGGATACATTCAGGGTAAGTTTAATGCACCATTAAATCAGGACTGCATTCTCTAGGCAGCATTTGATTCAGGCCCTGAAGGTGTCTTTATCCCATCCTAATTTTAAGTGTGCAAATTCCTTTTTCTCAAATCCCTGTTTCCCACTGTCAAAGAAAAATTCCTTTTTTGTTGTTGATGACTTCCATTTTGCAGATAGTATGATCAGTTCCAGACTTTACTTCTCAAATATTCTCTTCTTACCATTCAGGAAGATTACACAATATTCTAGATACAGTAGGGTCCATAAATGTTATTAGAAGATAATTGAAAGCAAGATGTTAAAGATAAAGAAAAACCTAATGTGTTTTTCCTCAATCTCTACTTCTGTGTTATCTAATTAAAACAAAAAAAGAAAGAAAAAAAGAAAAAAGAAATTTTAATCTAAAGTTGGAGGAAATCTGAGGCTGTTGTAGAAAATGAAAAAAAAAAAAAAGGCTAGCAGCTGGAAGAAATGAGTTACAAACAATTGTGGTTAGCATATTAGGGTTTTATCACCATTATAATTCCCTCAAGGCCAGTTTCCTTTTGTTAAAAAAATATTGTCCTGCTGATATTTACACCCAACTCATCTGTAGTTTCTACTGTGTAAACTCTAGGTTCTAGTTTACAACTATGCTGTGTCACTTTCCAAATACAAGAGAACAGACAAAACTATTTTTAACAAATAGGTGGAAGTTGAATATGTTCCCAAATTTATGAAGATTAATATTTTATGTATAGATGCTACCAAGCATTGGTGGCATTAGTGAGTTATGCATGTTACTTCTGAAAACATTTGGAATAATAAAAATATTAACTTTATTCTCTCAAATTTTCCTAATATGTTTGATAAAAAAATATACATCAATAACAAGGGAGTTTAAAGTTTAAGGTCTTAAGTGCAAGGCAACAAAGACAAAGAAAAAAACGGAGAAGTTCTCTTGTTTCTAAATTATTTTCCATCTTGAGTTGCAGCCAAGAATTTTGATTTTGTAAGCAATCACCTCACCAGCTGTCTTGATATACCCCTGCCATGCCCTTGCTATTCCTTTTCTCAGTGGTGCATGTGCTCACATGTAAATAATAGATAGGGTACATTAAGACATGGGGTAAATTGAACAGGTTTATTTGGCACTGAGCAAACATCTGCTGTATAAAATCAAAATTAATCGCTATCATGAGTTTTCTGCACTAACTTATTGTTATCCATTTAGAAAATATCCATTGCGCCTAAATAATGCTAATAAAACACACAGAGGCACACACATGCATTAGAACTTGAACCCCCAGCTCTCAGGGTCAGAATTCTGTGACACTGAACTCCAAAGCAATTGCATTTCTCATCATTTTATGATCTCTGGGAGGAAGGTAGGGCTAAATAAAAATAGCATCAGAACAAGTGCACCAGTCTCCCTTGAAGCTTTTGCAGAGCCTTCAGTGATTCTCCATGAACCACTGATGTGTGTTCTGAGTTCCAGCAGGTTCTCCTTTTCAATGTCTACTACTCTTTATCTACTGCACATATTCTATAATGACGGAGCATTTAAGGCCAATAATATTAACCACTACCACCACCACCACCAACATGAAGACCCATACTCAGTATTTCAAGTATAATCAAAATGTAATTCAAGTATTATAAAAATACTGGATATTTGTTAAGGGAGGGATATTAAATTAAAAAAAAAAACAATAGAACATAAATTTGGAAAATTATTACCATGTCACTTTACTGACCGTATTTTTCAATGTGTCCCTGAACTTTATCACTAAGACTTCTGGTCCATGTAAATGCTAATGTACGGCTTGCCAGTCGATTTCCACACATGGCCATGTAATCATATCCAGTACTGGGACCAATTTCTTCCAAAGATAATACCCCAATAGCTGGTGTTAGCCTCTTCCAAGTTGACTGTCAAACTATCATAAAAAGATCTATCCTCTCTATGTAAACTCCATCCTAGAAAGATATATTTTTAATTTATTATAATTTGATGAAAGTTTTCTTTCTTAGAAATTATAGCTACATAGAAAGAAGATAGACTATTTTAAAAGGGAAAAGTGGATCATAAACAATAAAGATGAACTATCAGTTAAATAATGGAAAAATTCTAATTTGGTGTTCATTTTTCATGGAACATATTTCAGTGAGTCCACACACAGTATATATTTCTTAAGATTAATGATTAATTCACAAATATTTGTAAATCTTATAAGATTCCAAGATGTTGCCTAAAAGATTACTTCTGTTACTTTTCTGCTTAACTGCTTATCAGCTAATTATATAATTTGCCTCCCTGCTTAGTAAATTAAAATTCCAATTCTCCTTCTTATAGTGCATTCACTCCAGATGAGTCAACATCTGCACAGAAAGGATAGCAACCATTCAGCAAGGATACTGCTGTTTCCTAGAGTGAAATACTGAAAATGTCAGCAGGACATAATGCAGAGGTGAGCTCTGCACTGTAAAGGTGAAAACAAGCCAAAAACATTTAACCATATGTATTGCACATAAAAATTACATATTAAATCAAGAATTGAGTTTTATGTCCTTTTCAAAGGCTTTTCTTAGTCATAGACAAGTTAACCATCTTCCTTATCAGGATAGTACCTCTTCTTTATATGGTACAGCAATTTTGAACTTTAGAAGACTTCTCTTCTCCCACCTTGATCATTTGTACTTTATGGCACTCCTGTGAAGCAGAAAGGACCAGGATTAATATCTCTAATTTAAAAATAAGAAAGCAGAAGCCTCTTGGGTAATGACAGTGAGCTTCAAGTTACCTTTTTCTGATTCCCACACAGTATTATTTTCGCTCATTTCTGGAACTTTAAAGTAGGAGAGAATTTTAAGAGTTTGGGGCTAAAAGTATAAATAAGACAGGGCAGATTATAGAATGAAAAGGAAGAAGTACTGTTTAAATCTGAGAGTACACAATGAGGGAGATGTTCTATAAGTGAACTGAACCATCAGAATCTATAATTTGTTTTCTTACTGCCGGAAAAAAAAAAAAAACTGCCTCAGTAATTTATTATATATTATTTTTATATAGTATTTCAGTCATGGGATACTAATACTTTCCTACCCTAAAACCAGAACCACTCAGACGCTCTATTCTTCTATTTTCTTTCCAAAATTACTTAAAATCAACCTTCCTTTCTCTGATCTCCTCACTTATGCCCTCCCAGCTGAGTAATGAAAAATTGTCCCAAACTGCTTCAAGTTCCTTTGAAGGTTTTCTTTTTCTTTTTTTCCTGATCAGAAAACAGCCCAGCATTCAAGTACCCAATTTTTCCTCTCTCAGAGAGCACTTTTCAGAGTTTTCAAGTAGGAAGTGGAGCAGTACTTACTTGCAGTGTATTACAGTGGCTCTCCATCAGGAGAGAAGAGGGAATTGCCTTACAAGGTTTTGGATAGGGCACTAGAAAGTGGTCTAATGTGATAATGATTTAGTGATAGCTCTAATTATAGCACAACTCAGTCCACAAATGTGTATTGAACACAAAGCCATTTAGCAGGAAGTTGCAGGCTTCTCTGATGGCAAAAATAAAACTGCACATCACTGTGTTTGTTGGTAATAGGTCATCATTCTCCTGACTCAAACGTCTTTTCTTTTTCTATGAATGTGAGCGTATGAAGTGCCACTAGCTCAAGTTTGCTATTACTATAGTAAATTTCCAAAAGTGAAAAGTGCCAAGTTTTAAGTTTCATAGCATTAGTAAGCACAGGGAGTAAACTACTCATTTAGTTGAAAAGGATAAGAAAACAAATTCCTTTTTGGATTTTCGAACAAAGCAGAAGCAAGATTATTATCATTATTGTTGTTATGTTAGTATCCTAGATGTTCTAGAGTTAGATTTATACTTAAGTTAATAAAGTTTTCAATTCTCCTTCTCTATAATTTCAATTATATAAGGTGACTACATTGCCCTTTTTAAAATAATGTATAAAGCATCCCTCAAAACTAAGCAATTAGGAAAATAATGTTTCCTATTCTACTAAATGATCAGAATGAAGATCTACAAGATTATTTAAAACATTTTTGGAACTCTAAGATTGAAAATTTATTTGTTAAAGGTGTAAACATTTCCCAATGCAATGTATTGGTTAGAATACCGGTTTGACTATATTTGAAAAAGTAGAACAAAAGTAACACTGAGAAAAAGTTTTGCCCCCTTTTTTTAGCACTGTTCATAGGGAATTTTAAAACCAGAAGCTTTCCAGTGTTCTTTTGCCACTAGCAAGGGTCTCCCTCTTATGGAATTGATGAAGCTGTCCATCATAGTAAACTGTGATCAAATATTTGATTAATATACAAAGTTTCTCTTTGCCCACAATTATATTTTTAATTAATATGTGATTCCCATGTTCTTAGTCTATTCATTAAATACCTGGTTATGATTCTGGCTTTGTGAGACATTTGTATCTACTCTTCTTATAAAAACAACAGTAATTGGATTTAGGGCCCACCCTAATTCACAATGTTTCATCTTAATCTCATCTGCAAAGATACTATTGCTAAATAGGGTTAAATTTTTAGGTATCAAGTAAACATGGATTTTTGAAGACAGAAATCAAGCCACTACCTATATCAAAGATGGGCTATTACTAGAGCCATACAGTGTATAAAGGTTTGGGGAGAATTTGCTATAATGTATTTTAAAAACAAATAATATAACATGAGGAAGGGAAACACATCAGAAGTGCCTGCGGTATGTACAATATTACAAATATCCCTCCTTAATTAATCACGACACATAGGTGCTAGGTTTTATGATGTGTCAAGCTGAGGTAAATGACAGCTTTGAGTTGTATAAGACAGATTTCTTGTTCTAGATAGCTAGAATATAACCTGACTTAATTTGGGGCACATACTGAACTAATTCCATCAGACTATATTTGTTGCCTCCACAAAGTAATTTGTTAGAAAGGTAAAATGCATAAATATTTGGACCCATAATAGAGAACGGACAATTAATTACAAAACACATATTCCCCCAGAACAAGTTTGAACTTATCAATAAATATGTACCTCACAAATGTTACTCTGCAACACAGTAAGATTTATAATGTAAAGTTCAAAGAATGAAAAGCAAGTCATTTACATTCTTTCTGGAGAGATGATCTTTGGTACTGAAACAAAAGAAATCTCTTCATATAGAGCCTGAAGGAAAATATTTAATATTGTAAACACACTCTATAAAATTATACTTCAAGCAAGAATAAAATAAGCTTCATTGCACTATTTCTTATAATAAACTAATGCAATAAAGATTAAATAGCTTCCATTACTCAGTTATTTGGTAGTTGTTTGACCTGGAGTCAATTTTCAAACCTCTTTAAGGCTAATTTTTCATGTCCTTAATTGGGCTCATGAATTTGTTTTGATGACCTAATAAGTTGATACTTTAATAAATATAATATGGGGTTTGACTCTTACAGTGGTTAAATTGTAACTATTCATTTCATTAGTGTGAAATGTTTATTTATTGACTTAAAATAACATGCATGCATTCCCATTGTCCAGAATCATCATTACCTATCTGAGGAAGTGTTTTTATGGACTTAGTCACTTGGGATCTCATTAATACACAAAATATTTCAGAATACACTGAAGAAGGGTAGCATTGAAAAGTATTTCAAGTTAACCCTGATTAAATCTTGTGAACCTTTCCACTTTGCAAGTGAATGGACTTTTGTAGTAATAATAACCTCTCAGATACCTAATTTTTAAAAATCTTTACCTTGTTTAATGAATAAAAAAGCATTGGTTCTTTCAATTTATTCTCAATTTAGTGAAAAACCACTAATCTACTAATGTGTTATGTCTTCAACAAAAGTTACAATTGTTTAAATTGCACTTTCATATTTTTTAAAAATTTTAGTTTCCTAGGACAGGTTTATCTTATTATATGTGGCAATTCTGAAACCTTTTTAGATTGTCATTTAACAATAATTTATTGTTTATTTTTATAATATATACATCTCTTAGTGTTGATTCTAACTAATTTCTTTGTCAATTTTTAAACCTCATGTCCAGTCTCAGTTAGTGAAGAATAAAGAATCAATTAGATTATGGTTTGCTAGCAGTTAGTGGTTATAAACGAATGTACTAACATCTGTGATTATGGTAATGATTTTCTTTTTACACTCTTAAATGTTAAAAATGTTTATACAATGTGTTTTTATCATAAAATTTCTAAAAAACTATTTTAAATAGCTTACAAAATGGGTTTGAAAGTTTAAATATATTTAATGATTTGGAGGGGAAAAAAAGATCATACAACACTCCAAAAATCTGTGAAGAGAAATAGTTTATAAGTTGATCTGTCAAATATTTTTAGAAAATAAAATATAAAACACACATATTATTGAAGTTCTTGGAACTTTACTGTATCATTTCTGTGGAATTTCCAGAAATTCATAACATGTGATGCAAAGGAGAATGGTACATATGCAATAACTAGATAGAATAATGAAATGTGGCTGTTGGGTCATATAAGACCCAAATGCAGATACATTGCAAAGGACCTGAGAATTTCTGATTGCATATGTTTTCTCTATGATTTAGCAAGGAATGTGTAGTGTATTGTGCAAAGTCCTGTACTGAGAGTCAAAATGTCTTACTTTGAGTTCTCTATCGATAGTTAGCAGGGTTGTGATATTGAAAAAGTCATGTATCCTTTAATGGCATGTTTCCTTCTCTGTAACTGCAAGTTAAAATATTGCAGAATTGTTATGAGGATTTGCAAAAGCATATCAATTTAAAAATCATGAAATATCATGTCAATATAAGGCATTTGTACTATACCAAAATATAAGGGGAAAACTTGCTACTCTACTGGAGACTAAGACCAATAGTTAAACTCTTATTCTACAATTTTGAAAATAGTACTTTTATTTTACTTCTTCAATAATTGTAGTACCGGGAAAGAGTCCACAACAAATATTTCAAATAAGATGATCTCTGAAATGCCTTTTTTTGTTAAGATCTTATTTAATTTCAAGGTTTTAATACTTTAAATATGGTAGTAATTCACATGTATAAATATAATCAGAGTATTTCTGTATTGATTCTTAGAGAATCCATTTATATTATAGTCTTTTCCCTATATTTGAAAAGAAAAACTAAAATACAACTGTATTCAGTGGGGAAAAAAAAAGTATGGACAAGGACCATAACCCAGAAGATAAAATGACTACTTCTGAAAATATATTCTTCTCACAAGCTTCTCGGTACAAAATTTTACTCACAGTATAGTTAGAAGCTATTAGCTACCAAATGAAAATATATATTGATGTTGTTTTGAAAAAAAACAAAATCATAGTGCCCAAATGAGTCAATATAAATAATGATATAAGGTTATAATAAATTCAGAGGCATCTTGAGCTACAAATAAAGATATATCATTTAAATGCATTCTATGTAGAAAATAATCATACCAAGTCAAAATGTACTTTCAAGAATAAAGAGGAGACAGTTGTTGAAAACAGTCAAATCATAGAATTTTAAACAAATTTTTACTCCACTTAAATAAGAACAACATTCATATAGTTAGTTACCCCACATTGTCAATTGATTAAAAATGCATGAATGAAAAATGCAGATAATTGGATTGGTCAAAATGTTTATTTGGAATGTTTTTAATATGCAGTTATAATTTGCTTTTTCTTATCTTTTTTCTTCATCATGATTTAAAGCAATGACATCTCTCTTCTCACAGATTACATAATGTACAAATATTTATTTTGATTTTGTTGTCTCCATGTATAATACAATGACACACACACTATTATTTTTATTTTTATGAACACACATTTAACATAATAAAAACTCATGAAATCTGTTGTCTTGGTACATTTTGTCAATATAAAAAAATAACATAGATTGGGTAATTTATAAAGAAAATAAATATATTTCCTTCAATTCTGGAGACTGGGTAGTCCATGGTTGAGTGGCCTTCATCTGACAATAGCTTTCATACCTCATACTTCTTATTTAGAAGCACTTTAGAATTTAATATGTATTAATAATATGTATACTACAATGTATAAAACAGAGTAGACGTTTTGTTTGAATGCTTTTAAAAAATAAGATAAAAATTCTTCGGGTAAGAATCACATTCACACTAATACATTCCTTGAATGTCATTCTTTAAATTTTTAAGGTGCCATGGAACATCTTAAAACTTAAAAAAAATTTTTTTTTTTTTTTTTTTTACAAAAGTGTATGTGTACTGGCAAAGGATTTCCAATGCATTACTGAGAACATTATTCTTTTAACACATGCTTTTGCTAGACACCATTGTTCTGCATGCTAATAAGATGACTCCCAAGGGCTACATCTTTTCCCATTGAATACTGAAATGATTTTACTGCTTGGAGGACACATATGCAAATCACATTAAATTACAGAGAACATGCATCCCACTGTCAAACATTACAGATTAATGATCACAACTGCTGAAGTGAATCTACAAAAAATAAGTACAATGTAGAAGAAAAGTTGAATTTATGTTTAGATTTTATAAAGCATTTATTGATTATGGTAAAAGAGTACTTTAAATACTAGGAGTCTGTATGAACAACAAAGTGAGCAAAATGAATATACTACTAATTCTATTAAAAAACAAGTGCTATTCATCTTTTTATTTTATGGTTCCACCAACTATCATATGGAGATGAGTAACATAAAATAGATCCTCATAAACAATAACCAGTTCACATAAGATTAAAATGAGATTTACAAATATTAAGAAACTCCCTCCACATTGCTGTTATTAGATGAGGCATAAAAGATTCTGAAATATTTTATCTTACTCCTGAATCAATATTCTCAGACATTATTCTACACAGCTGTATGAGAGAATAATTTTTTATTCTAGGAATACAGAAATATTATATTTTTGGAGTTTTTATCAGTACAGGTATTCTCAAATGGAGGTTAGAGAAAATACTAGAAACTTAATTATTGAAAAAAGTTGGTAAACCTATTTCTGATTTATTTCAAAATAAAATAATAAGATCAGAAAGATACCAATGAATCATTCTTTCCTGGGTTTACTTTCCTCTGCAATGTGACATCAGTTCTGTTCCCATTAAATGATGGATCTCATTTTTCCTACCTTGTTGAATCTGTGCTAGACTTTGACATTGCCTTTACCAATGGAATATAGCAAAAATGTTTTATGATCTGTGGACTCTACACCTTAAGAGGTATTGAATCTTTTGCTGTTCGCCCTTCCACAACCCTGATCATTTTGTCCTGTGCAGATCATTTTGTGTACCAGATAATAAGAGACAAAGATTAAAGAAATGGAGGGTACTCAACCAATCTGTTTCACTTGCCTGAGGCAAGAGTGAACCTGTCTGGAACTCTTGAGTCTCAGTTGCCCTGTCACATGACTCTTCTCCAGACAATCCCAAGGGAGAAAAAGGGAAGAGACACCTAGGTTGTCAAGGCAGGGAATGATGAGGAAGTATAAATCATGCTGTTTAATCAACTGTTTTGAAGTTTGTTATACAACAATAAATTCCTGACCTATAAAAGTGATTTATTTCCATAATATAATATTTCAAATACATATAATGTAGTGCTTAATATTGAAGCATTAGTAAATTTCTCAATTTAATAATGAAAATAAATGGAATGGTAATGTATTGAATAGATGAAGTTTCAGTTCTGCCTCCCATAGAAGAGACTGATAACATCATCAGTAAAGACATTTTCTCTGCCTGAGCACACAGCTTAACTACATTTCTAAGTTATATTGAATTTATGTGGATCCCATAGATTAGATCTTACAGATAAAATATAAACATAAGTGGCATATCAAGTCTGTGCCAAGACAAGTTTATCTTTTCCTCACTTTCTCTCTTTCTTCTTTGACTTTGAGCTTTAATGTCTTAAGATGGTTAGTGATTTTCTACAAAAATACCAATTTCAAAATTTGGAAGGATTCAGGGTCCCGAGATAATGTGGGAAGCAGAAAAACCAAAACCATCATCATTAATGGTACTTGTTTGATTTATGTAAGTAACAATCTGTTTTTCTATTAATCCAATAAAATATCTTTTTAAAAAACATATATGATAGCTTAACACTTCCCATTTGGGAAACTTTTCTTTTATATTCCATGTGGTTTGTGTGAGGTTATTTTCTTTATCTTCTGTGATGAATCCATGACCCATAATTTAACAGTGAAAGTTCATCAATATCTGAACCAGACACAATGAGAGATTTGACAGAACTTAACCCAAGTGGGGCAAATCACCACATTCTCTGGCGTTTATGCCCAGGTACGCAGAACAGACTTATCCCCTGCTTTAAGATTAGAAGCTGAATAGATGTTATATAACATGACTGATATCTATCCTTCTGAGCTTAATGAAAGAATCTATTATAGGAAAGAATGAGGGCAACAGGCAAATAAAGTCAGATTTGAAAGACATGGAAAAAAAGAAATATCTCTCCAAATACATTTTGAGGTTATAGTTTCATTCATACCTAAAGTCAGTCTTCCTCTGGAATTTTGGTTAAAAGATTATTCATTTTATTTATTGCTTCTCTTTCAAGTGGAAGCATATTTGAATTGGATTTAATTCGGTTGTACACATCGTTCTAATAGTGCTTACATCCCCATTAATTGATGTTTTGTGATCTAATCCAGTGCAATAATAAAGTATAAATTTTGGAAGGAAGAGACAAAGTAATTATTGAGACCATATAATACATATTCTACAGACTTGGTTGATTCAAATAACAAATTAATCATTTACTTAAACTAAATCCATTTAAAATATGTAGTCATGATTGTATTTGTATTCTATTTTACCTGATTGACTATGGTATGTAGCTATGAAAATTTTATTAATTTGTGAGTATTTCCTAGTAGAGTTTCTTGTTACTTATTCAGGAATAGGTAAGTGAATTTGAATTTCTGACAATGATATATAAGAATTTGACCAGTTTTGATCAATGTGTTTCTTTAATTTCTTTACTATTAGAAATGAAATAAGTGCAGTTAGGCGCTCATCTTCATCTGAATACAATAATGTATGAAAGTGATAGCAAAACCATATTTCCAGCAGCTTGAAGGTGAAAATTTCAAGAATATTTATGACACCAGCATAGAATAATTCTCTTCTATAATTATAGGTTTTCCTGTGTGTTTTTTGTTTGTTTGCTTGCTTTTTTGTTTTTCTTTGTTGTATTTTTGTTTATTTGTTTGCTGGTTTGCTTCTTCTTCTTTTTTTTTTTTTTTTTTTTTTTCTCCTTCATTCTGTCTAGGCAGCTTGCTACCAAAAATAATTTGACAAGCTCATTCTTTTGAATACCATGAAAGTATATTTTCATCATGGATACCCTAATACAAAATTTTAGGTATAGATTTAAAGACAGGTTTAGAATAAGCTCAAAAGTGTCCTTTGAGAGAGACTTGAGAGACAACTGTGGGGTTTCAACACTCCCAAACCTCCAGCACCATTTTATTTTTCTCTAGGATTGATTGCTATAAGACTGAGTGTTTGGATAATGCCAGAGTGGATTAAATTTAGCCATTAATTGAATATTTGGTTATTTCAGTTAATGTGGTTGCTGATAAAATTGGGTTCATTTTCACAATATTACTGTGTATGTTCTATTTTATATATGCCACTTTATTAAATGTTTCTATATTTTGCCCTTTATAATAATTTGTACACTTTAAATTATTTTCTCCTTTGTTAAATTGTATGTACTCCATCACTCTATTATTTTTTCATGGTTACCATAGACATTGCAAACTTCATTACTGAGTTATTAAATAAAAAGAGTCATTTTACTATACCAGCATCTTAGACAACATTAATCTGATATATCTCTCACCGTTTGAATTTTTTCTCTTCATCTTATTTTTTATTCTGTATATATATCAGATTAGGACATGTCTTTGCTGTTTTTTATTTTAAAGGTAAATTTTTTATTTAAGTTTATAGCAACATTTATTTCTTATAGTCTAATTTATTTTATTTTTTAATAAAAATCATATATTTATGGTGAAGAATAAAGTTTTCAAATATATATATGATTAACACATTTCTTTTAAGAGTATCCTATGGAATCATTTTAGCTTGGAATTATTATATATATGTATATATATACTTATATATATTTATTTACATATATGTTATATATATATGTTTTATATGTGCCCTCATTATTTGGCTTTTGAAAAAATACATTTTGGTTTTTTCTCTTTTTTACAGGAACCAATATTTGCCTAAGGAAAACCCAGATTTTTAATGTCTTTCTGTATTTCCAAAATCATTGAAAACCTGAGGAAAAAAATGTGCTGGATCCATGTTCACCACAGGGAAAACAGAAGTTTTATCTATGCTTAAAGGGAATCCATCCACCATATCCCAACTTTATGTAGGAATTCATGCAAATAGGACATTCAAATATTTGCTTACTTCTCTATGTGCAAATAGGACATTCAAATATTTGCTTACTTCTCTATGTGCCTCAGCTTCTCATAATCTTCACTCAAATGATCGTAGTTATTTTAGTGACTCTGTAAGCTAAAATGCATATAGTTAACCTCCCTTTACAAGGCTTCTCTTGGACTATGTTTTTAGTATGTAGCCAAAGTTATGAACACCCAGATTTAGTGTATGTACTCAAAGTCATAAACATTTGCTTGTGAACATATGCCCACTGATGCAACCTGATGGAAATGTGCCTCCTTTGTCTGTCCTACATATAAAAAACTGCCTATGGAAAAGACTCAAAGGGATAAGTGGAAATGGCTGGGGCCTAAAGCTGAAGTGGGGGCAGCCTAAAGACTATTACTGCCTCTGAATAAAGCATATCTTTGATCCCAACTGTGTCTCGCTTCTTCTTCTACCTGCCAGAATCCTGAATCCGTTTTCTGGGTCTGAGTCCCCATTCAACAATTGGTATAGTCAATAGGATGTTCCACAGGTGAGAGACATAGCAACCACAGCACACAGGAGGAGCCTATGGTCACTGAGCAACATGTGGCACTCAGTTGCCAATGTCCTATTTGCATGAATTCCTGCATAAAGTTGGGATATGGTGGATGGATTCCCTATAAGCATAGATAAAACTTTTGTTTTCCCTGTGGTGAACATGGATCCAGCACAGAGCAGACTGTGAACTGAGCAGCAGAGATAGAGAAAAGCCTGAGGAGCTGCACAAATGACCTTTGGGGACATGAAATAAATGTTTCTTACAACTTTGAGAGCAAAAAACTGATGCAGCTTTACCAGAGACTGACCAGATGAGGGAGTTTCAAGAAAAGGAACGGGCTTTGACAGCCAGGGTATGGTTGATGAAGGAGGGTCTCCATAACTTGAAAATATTCCTTACCAGGTGTGCCAGGAGTCCACAGGGACAAGAGGACCCAAGTATGACAGGAGCCAGCAGGGGTCATGAGAACCTAAGTGTGCTGGGGGCCAGCAGGGGCCAAGAAAGAGCCCAAGTGTGTTAGGAGTTGGCAGGGGCCAGATGAACCAGAAAAAAGCCCATTGCTTGAAGGTAAGCCACCTACACTATCCAGTGTTTGGTGTGCTGATAACTCTAGCTACGTACAACTGCCTGTGTAGATGTCAGTAGCTGTGGAGCCTAAAAGAACAGTCTAGTTTGATACTGGTACAGCACAAAGTAGCAAGTGAGTTGAGCTACACATTTTATAGATGGTGACAGCATATGCAGTATCCCTCTTAGTGATACGTACTTACAATTGTGCTATGTATTGGGGCAAGTTCTGTGACAAGGATTCTGGGAGCTAAGCTACCAGGAATAGGTTTCTACTGGGCACATTACTGTCCATGATTGCCGGACTAAACCTGGGAATGATGAAGAAGATCCCTTGGTTATGATGTGGTGGCTAGAGCGGGTGCCTTCCACCAACCTGGCAGCTTGGGTACACTGCTACCTACAGCATGCAGATATGAAAGCTTCGTGGAATGTAGTCAAACAATGGGGTCTGCCTTTAACATTGGATTCCCTGGTAGAGGCCTGCCAGCCATGTGTGGTTTGTACTCAGGAGTAAAAGACTTGGGGGCTTAAATGAAATGGGTGGGGACTGAAGCGGCAGCAGGGGGCTGCCCAAAGGTTATTGTGCCTCTGAATAAAGCATTTCTACTATTCCAACTGCGTCTTTTATTTTCTTCTGCGAGAATCTTGAATCTTCCCTCCAATAGATGTCCAACTTCAAGTAGATAGAGGTTTAATTATCAAGTTTTTTAGTCATTCTTTATAGAAATATTGATTTGCACCAAGCTTCCTCACCTGCAAGACTCACAAGAATTGTTTTTCATTTTAACCTAAACATTCAGAATTATAATTCTAGTGTAAGCCACCCTTGCAACCAGTTACTCAGAGGTATTGATAGAAAACAAACAATGTCCTCCTGCAACAGTTTCAGGAGTTCCTACTCAACAGCCAATAGTCCTAGAAGCTGATAAAATGCAGATATCCAGGTAGGGGCAGAGATGTTTTACCTGTCATGCAGCCACAATGGGTGCCCTAACTTAAACATCATTGGTTAAAAACCTCATACTATACAGGAGCCAAAAAACCTTGTAATAATCCCATAGGCCTCACTTTCATTTTCTCCAAAAATGACATGCAGGTTATAAGAAAACAGTGCTTAAAATCCAATTAGGTATTTGCATTTCCTGTGCAGTTCCTACCATTCTATATGGGATTTACTAACGAATTGTGCTACCAACAATGTGGATTAATAATGTCTTTGACACCTATCATATTATCATTTTACCAAAGGAATAAACAGCTAAACAAAGATTAGATTTTCACAAAGGAGGAGGAAAGGTGATTATACCCTATCAGAAGTAGAATTTAATAACTGACCTTTTTTTTAAAAAAAATCACATTATATGATATAAAATGAGATGAAATCAGTATTATGAATGAATGGTATAACTGGTTAATTTCTTCATATTATTTAATATGTTATCAAGGTATTCAATATGTTCTTTTGTTTGTATTTTGAAAATTTGCTGTACTGCTCAGATTTTTCTGATATTTTATTCTCTAATAAATTAGTTTTCTAACCAATGTTTTTATGGATCTCATTCTTCAAAATACAACTGATTTTGTTATACTTTAATCAGCAACTACATTCTTCTTTTCTAATGTAAAATAAATGTTTTAAATAAAAGTATTTACAAATATAGAATTTGAAATTTAAATAGATACAACACAATCCACTAACTATAAAGAAAATTTAAAACTATAAATGACCTTTAAGAATTATAACTGCATCACAAAAAAATTTCATGTCATATTTGGGGGAATCATTAAATTCAATATATTTTTAATTCTACTAACATTTCTCTTTGATTCAATGGATTATTTATACAAGTATTATTTAATATTGAAAGAGTTAAACATTTTCCAGTCCTCTTTTTCTTATACCGATTTAACAAAATCTGTTTTAATCAGCAATATGTTCAGTATTATTTCCATCTCTGATACTTGATGAGTTTGACTCTAGGGCCCATCCATTGTTTTTGTTAATTAATCCATTGACTGTTGAAAAGAATATATAATATGCAGTTTTGAAGTGATTGATGTGGAAAGAGGTCCATATCTAACAGAATCAGATTTGGTTGAGCCATGGGATACAGAAACCTGACTCCAAGGAACTGGTAGCCACAACAGACTGTTTCAGATAGCCTAGGAAGTAGGTGGCCCTGTGTGGAAGTGGCTTACAGTCTGATGGATTGCTAGCTCCCTGAGCAAATGGCTTCCTTAGCTCCACCCCATCCTGTTTCTTACAGAAGCAGCCCCCTCCTAGTCCTGGGCCCCATTTATCTGTGTGACTATAAAATAAAGGAGTGGTGGGCTACTCTCTCTTGTTAGAGGCCAGATCTGGTATGGCCTGATCTGTCATACCCCTTCCCATTTGAAAAGCGTATTGGCTCCTGTGTGTTTATTGATTAAACAAATTTATGGGTAATTAATTGATTTACTGCAGGCTCACAATCCTTTAGCAGTTAACCCTTCCCTCATCCATGGAGGACATGGCTGAAACCCCCATAGAATGACACATAATTTATGTTAATGTTTTTAATGATTTTTTATTGATTCTTTTTAGTTGTACATGAGAGTAGAAACCATTTTGATAAAATTATACATGCATAAATAATATCTTATTCTAATTAGGACCCCATTGTTGTGGATGTATATGATGGTAGGATTCCCTTAGATTTCTTCATATATGTACATACCAAAATTATGTCAGATTCATTCCACTATCTTTCCTATTCCTATCCCCCCTTCCTTCCCTTCATTTTCCTATACTAATCTACTGAACTTTGCTTCTTCTCCTTTGCCCCTTTATTGTCCTTTACTTTCCACATATCAATAAAAACATTCAACCTTTGATTTTTGGGGGGTTGGCTTATTTTACTTAGCATGTTAGTCTCCAGATCTATCCATTTACTAGGAATTGTCATAAAGTTATTCTTTAGTAAAAGTCTATTGTGTATATATACCACAATTTATTTATCCATTCGTCAGGTAAAGGGTACTTATGTTTTCTCCATAGCTTACCTATTGTGAATTGTACTGCTATAAGCACTAATGTAGCTGCATCACTGTAACATGCTCATTTTAAATTCTTTGGATACATGCAAAGGACTGGGATTACTGTGTCAAATGGTGTTTCCATTCCTGGTTTTTTGAGGAATCTCCACACTGCTTTCCAGAATGGTTGCACAAATTTGCAGACCCATCAATAATATATGAGCATACCCTTTTCCCCACATCCTTGCCAACATTAATTGTTGCTTGCATTCTTTTTAGTTGACATTCTGATTGGAGTGAGGTGAAATCTCAGTATAGTTTGGATTTGCATTTCTCTAATTGCTAGAGATGTTGAACATTATTTATATATTTGTTGACCATTTGTAGTTCATCTTTTGAAAAGGGTATGTTCAGTCTTTTTCCCCATTTATTGACTGGGTTATTTACTTTTATGGTGTTAATTCTTTTAAATTCTTTGTATAGTCTGGAAATTGTTGTCCTATTTGAGGTGCAGATGGCAAAGATTTTCTCCCATTTTGCAGGCACTCTATTCATGCTCCTTCCTTTCCTCTGAAGAAGTTTTTTAGTTTAATGTCATTCCATTTATTGATTATTAATTTTACTTCCTGCACTTTAGGAGTCTTTTTTTTTTTAATTTTCATTTCTTTCTTTTTTTTATTTATTTTTTATTATTATTGTATACAAAAGGGATACATGTTGTTTCTCTATTTGTACATGGAGTCAAGGCATACCATTTGTGCACTTTAGGAGTCTTGTTAAGGACTATAACTATAAAATATCATAGACTTGTGCATGTAGTGAAGGCTTTAATGAATTGAACAGCCTGTAGATGGGCTAGATAGAGAAGGCTGCCCCTCCAATATTAGGATTTTCCATGCTAAGCCTGTTAGTTATTTCTCAGCTTTTCCAGTCCTTGTGTGCTAATTCCACTGCTCCTGCAAGCAGCTTATCTCTAATTTTGCATCTTTCCATGTTTAGTGTACCCAAACTTTCTATTTTTCTAAAGCTCTCTCTCCAATATTAAATATTAGTAAAATTCTTTTTTCACCTACCTCAGGGAGAAGCAGTATTCCTGCTGCTTGAGTCCCAGGTAGCTGAGCGATGAGAAATGCTACTACACTCTAATCTGCCATCTTTCCCCTGTTTAATCATACTGTTTAAAACATCTATTTTCCTACCGATTCAATTCTTTGTGCTTCTATTATCAGTTATTGAAAGAGTTTTCTTATGAATAATCATCCATGATTTTGTCTTTGCCATTTTCTTTTTTAATTCTCCAGGGAAATTGAAACAGCAGAGGGTTTACTAAAATATAAGAAATAATGCTTGGTATATATTTGGTGTATATATATATGTGTATATTATATATATATGTGTGTATATTGTGCATATATATATATATGCACACAAAATAAATTACAACATACATTGAATTTGAGATTAGAGTTTACCTTCAAAGAAGTCTCCAAAACAGAAAAGAAGGAGGTAATCAGGAGTTCAGCTGAAATCTGGAGGTTTTATTTATTTTAGTTTGTAACACATTGGACTTCATATGTTAATTACTGAACAAAACTGTATTTTAATCTAAAAATGATAGGAATTTTTATTTTAGAAGAGTTACCACAAATTTATGAATCATTCTCTAATTTTACTAAAAAGCAGGGAAAAATTATAACTATAGGACATTATAGTCCTGTGCATATAGTGAAGGCTAGAACATAAAGCTGTATAATTTGATTTTACAGTGGTAAACTTGTTAAATCTGAAGGACATCTCCATCTTCATTTTATTTGAACTGTCATGGCAATGACCGAGCAGGCAGTTTTCTCTTTTGTCATACGATTCCACATTCTCTTGATTTTCTATTGCATTTCTGATCAATATATTTTTTATTCTTTACAGAAAAGATCTTTGAAGCTAGTAATACTATTTTCTTGCTAAGTGCTATAATTTTACTGCTATAATAAATATATTATATATATATATATATTAGAACATATTTATTAAATACATCATGAAGTATTTACATAGTGACAGGTTGACTACTGGTGTTCCATAGATTTGGGTATTGGATGCTATTCTCTACTCATCTATGCATTTTTTTAATAGGTGAGTGAAAACTTATCTGAAGAATTATGTAAAAACTGATTATGAGATGAAAATTGTATATGTTCATGAAATGATCATAATTTTATAGAATCAAGGCAACTGCACATGTGTCTTAATTAGTCATTAATAAGTATTCTATAAACAATGTAATAAGCTTGTGGAATTGCCCAACAAGTAACTGAATTATAAATTCAAATGTAATGCAAGTTGTTTGCCATTAAAGAAAAGATTTTTAAATGCTACTTTAAATATTCCATTTCTATATGAGTTTAGTTCTAACTTAAAAAATCCAATTTTATTTGGATTCTAATTCTAATTTTCAATTTAATTCTAATTTAAAGTTTTCATCTACTTTTATTTTGTTCTTACCTGTTTTTATATATTCTTATTTGTTTATTATATTTTTGTCTCTTTCATATGAACTAATTTTCAGTGTCATTGTTTTCATTTTCCTTAAAAGCATAGAAAAAATTCTTAAGATTATTGATTCCATTTTTCAAGCAGTCTTCCACTTTGTTAAATAGGTAGTTTTGTTTTTTCAACTCAAAAAATTTACTACTGAATGTAGTCTTTGTAATTTTAGAAGGTTTTTCTTTATTATAATTTTAAGATCTCAAATTTCAATAAAACATAGTTTGTGAATTTTAAGAACTTTTAACTCCTTATCATAAGATAAATATAATTGTATGATTGATAGTAATTCTAATACAAAACAATTAAATTTTTATAAGTGTATCTGGTATTTCACTCCTTTTTTCCTATTTGAAAGTAAATAAAGTTCTTCTATTGGTATTGAATGCTTTCAAAAACATGAAATTGTCTTCGAAGATTTTCTTACCAGTTAAAAGTGTAAAAGTTTATTTTTTCTATAAGGTATTATTTTATTATATGATAAACACTTGGTTGCCTTATGCAATGAAATATGAAATGAAAAATACATACAAAGAAAAAAAATGAAAAAAAAAAAAAGGAAAGTGTTTAACATCCTGTAGTGGAAAGCCCAGAGAAATGAACAAGTCATTTGGCAACACTGTAGGGTTTTTCTTTTTCTTTTTCTTTCTTTCTTTCTTTTTTTTCTTTTTCTTTTAAGTTTTGCCAATCCAAAAGATGTCATATGAAGTTTAGAAAGTCTAAGGAAAACTTAGATTCCAACCAAGATAAAATTTAGGAATTCATTCAACAAAAGAAGCAGAACTGGAAAATACCTAGGATTTTCCATTTTAAACTTCCCAGGGTAACATTGTAGAAGTATAGATGAACCTGAAGCACTTACAACTTTAGCATAGACAAAGAAATGCATTCAGTAGCCTCAGCTACTGACTAGATTAAGTTAATTTGCCCCCTACACAAAGTTCCTACAAGAGCAAAGAAAGTATACTCTGTAGCAACGACATAATTGTCTTCATCTCCCCTGTGAGACTCATATAAAGATACCTTTTGTGTCTACCATGCAGAAGACTTACTGAAGCCAAAGTTCATGAAAGTTTAGGGTTTTCGCAATCCTGTAATGTCCAGAAATTTCTCATTCACATTTATGTTATGATGGAATTAAAATAGAAATCAAAAACAACAGAAAAGTAACTGGAAATTTTGCAATAATATTGAGATGAAATATTCCTTTCCAAAGAACATATGACTCAAGAAAAATGTCTTATTAGAAGTTAAAAGTTTATTTGAACTAAATGAAAACAAAAAGAGAATTATCAGAATTCATTGGATACTTTTTAGAGAGCAAATTATTCATTGCATTATATATGGTTTATGTTACAATAAGAGAGATTTTTAAAAAATAACATTGGGAACTAGACATAAGAGAAAATTATTCCAAAACCATGAGAGGAAAGGAAATAATAAAAATTAGAGCAGAAATCCATAAAATTAAAACCAAAAAAATTGTAGAGATAATCAGTGGCATTAATATTTTTGTATCTATGAATAGTTGAATGATATCTTCCAATAGTCACCAAGAATATCAGAGAAAAATACAAATTAGTAATATCAGAAATAAAATCATAGTCATCAGTACTAATACCATGGACACTAAAATGACAATAATGGAATATGATAAGCCCTATTCCCCAAAATGTGATAATTTAAATAAATCATTAAATAAATCAAAACAATACCCTGAAAGACAATCTACCAGGACAAAATAATTTGTCTCTATTAAAGAAATTCAAATTTATAATTTATAATGTTTCAAAAAAGAAAGCACCAGTCCAGAGAAGTTCATTAGTGAATTTTGCTGAACATTTAAGTAATAAATGATATTGATACTCTAGAATATTTTCCAGAAGTTAGATACAAAAGTGAAACTTCCTAACTTTATTAGATCAAATTTACTCTAATACCAAAAGTACATAGAGACTTTATTACAAAGGAAACTATAGGCAAATGCATCTTAAATATGTATCTATCTATATATAATTACAAAGTCCTCAACAAAATATTAGTAATAAAATGCAACAATATAGAAAAATTATACATTATGACCAAAGGAGTTTATTATAGGTATGCACAGCTGGTTCAACGTTTACAAATAAATTAATGTAATCAGATCAATCAAATAAAGAGAAAAATCATTTAAACATGTTAATTAAAGAGAAAAATCTACAAGATTGAACAAAATTCTTGATAAAACTTTCAGTAAATTAGAAACCTCATTAATTTGATAAAGAATATGAGCCCTACTAGCATCTTACTTAGTGATAGGAAACTGGATTCTTTCCATTTAAGATCAGGAAGAAGGGAGCAACATTCCTTCTCACTCCTCCTATTCAACATGATATCAGAAGACTTATCTAGTTCAATGAAAAAAAATTAAAAAGAAATAAATGGTATATGGATTCAGAAGGAAGAAATGAAGTTGTGTATATTTCAGATAACATGCTGGTCTACCTAGAAAATCCAAAGAAAAAACAAACAAATCATCTAAATAATACATGACCTTTGTTAGGTCAAGCAATACAAATGACCAAAGTCGACAGTTTCATTATATACTAGTACGGAGCATAGCAATTTGAAAGTAAAAACACAAAACCAGTTAAAACATCACCTTCTCCCAAATAAGTGCTTATGTATAGATCTGATCAAATTCGTACATAGTTATGGACACTAAAAATTCCTACAATATCCTATTGTGGAAGAACCAGGAAAAGTGGTAGTATAAGTGAACTTGATGGTAATACACTGATGAGGATGTGGTACATCAGGAACTCTCAGTCACTGCTCATCGAGATGTATTGTGGACAATTCCTCTGGAAGACAGTTTGCAGTTTTATACAAAACTAAACTTAATCCTATTGTACAAATTATCAACCACATCTCTAGGCTTCTTCTCAAGTTATATGGAAACTTAAAGTTCACACAAGAATTTACACATGGAATTTCATCAGTTTCACTCATATTTACCATATGTAGAAACAACTAACGCGGTCTTTTAATAGGTCAATGTATAAAAACTACGTGGTACATTCTTATGGGTATTTATCATGGCAAAAAAGAATGAACTTCCCAGAAATAGAAGTATTTGAACAAAATTTAAGTGTCTATTTTTTTAATACTTTATTTATTTAATTTTCAATTTTTACAGACTGCATTTTGATTCAGTGAAAGAAGTCCATCAGAAAGTAATGTAGCCTCTTGCTGTGATGCATATCTATAATCCCAGTGACTCAGGAGGCTGAGGCAGGGGGATCACAAATTTAAAGCCAGCCTCAGCAATTTAGCAGATTCCTAGGCAACCTAGTGAGATCCTGTCTCAAAAAAAAAAAAAAAAAAAAAAAAAAGAAGTAAAGGACTGGGGATATAGCTCAGTAGATAAGTGTCCTGGGATTCAATACTTGCTATACCTCTCCCAAAATTAGGTAATATACATCATAGGATTGCAATTATATTACAGTGTGGCCAAATATAGATTTATAAGATAGTAAAAAGATTACTTTATGACAGGAGTTCTGTAGAAAGAAAAGAAGGAGGGAAGTTTGTTGTTATTTGGTTTTGGTACTGGGGTTGAACCCAGGGGTGTTTTATAACTGAGCTACAACCTCAGTACTTTGTTATTTAATTAATTAATTTAGTATTTATTTCTCTAGAGACAGGGTTTTGCTAAATTGCTAAGGTTCTTATTAAGTTGCTGAGGGTGACCTCAAACTTGCAACCTTCCTGCTTTAGCCTACCAGGTTGCTGGTATTAACTTTGTACAACCATGTACCACTACCTATAGAGAAATATTTTAAAATGGTGAAACATTTTTTATGATGCTGTGATGGGACATATGTGATAATATAATTTCACCAGAATTTATAAAATTTATAGCAAGAAGAGTGAATTGATATATGCAATTTAAAAAAAATCATTTTGGAATTGTATAAATTTGCTAAGTCTGCCATACAATAATATCATGGATGGTACTGCTCAAATATCAGTGATTTATTTTCTCATGGTTTTGGAGGAGGAAACTCTTGAGGTTAAGGGGTTGGCATGTTTGTTTTCTTCTAGTGCTTCTACACTGGCTTGCAGATGACCACCTTCTCACTGTGTTTTCAAGTGGTCATCCCTCAGTGTGTGCATATTTCTGGTGTGTCCTTGTGTCCAAATTTCCTCCTTGTCTACAGATTTCTTTCATATTGGATTAAGGTTCATATATATAGCAATATTTTAACTTAGTTACCTCTTGAAAGAACTTATCTCCAAATATATTTAAATTCTGACATACTGTAGGTTAACTTAACAACATATGAATTTTAGGAGGACCCAATTCAACCCATAAGGGATTCCATAAATCAATTGGGACTGTGACAAAAGAAATTAACTATATTATAAATGCATGAAATCACTTTGTTTAAGGGTGCAGGGCAAAAAAAAAGGGAAACATGGGTGAGAGTTTTATGTAACACTATTTATTTTCTTCTCAATATTTTTAAAAGTTGTAAAAGTTTCTAAAACTCTTTTAAAGTATTCTAAAATAATTTCTAATTTCCTATCAGATACAATTGAAGACAAGAAAATGAAACCATATTTTACAGCATTGAAAGAATAAAAAGTCAATATATAAGTCCACACTTAGATAAAATGTTCTTAAAATTTATACAGAGAACTCAGAGACAATTAAATTCCTGTAGAAATGTAAAGCAAACGAGGCTGAAAGAGTTCCTCAGTCTGAAGGGAAATGACACCAGACAGAGGACAGAAAAATAGGACAAGTTAAAGTAAGAGCCTAGTGAAGGGAGCAGTGTCAGCAACTTGGCAGCGGAGATGATCTCAATGCCCGTCTTCCCCACAAAAATGACACAAACAATCAATAAGCAGCTATATGCCATTGAATATAGCTAAGGGGGAGAGACCAAATTCAGTAAAGAATTCTCAGAAATCTTACATATGTGCTTTGAGGGACACCACATCTAAACCATAACACACACCCTGGATCAGAGTATCCTTTAAGTTCTCCATCCATGGAAACTTTTTGTCACTGCATCTCACCTCCCACAGTCTAGGCCACTTGGTATAGCTCCATCCCAAGCAGAGTTCCTGTTGTGCAGCCCTCCTAGGTCCCAGAGGTTGCAGACATGTTCCATTGTTCAGATACGAATTGTTCTTGTATGCCACCATTCCCAGGGAGTTAGTGGTATACTGCCAGGTCCCCTTGGAATTTAGCTGATGCAGCACCTTACCTCCCCAGGAATTGGAGCTGCAGCTGTACTGTGATGTATAACCCTCAGGACCTGAACTATTAAAACTGCTTTCTATTCTTGTGGGCAGGTGTCTTTGCTGCAGCATCCATCTTCCAGGGTCTGGAGTCACTGCTGTAAACATCTGGCCCTCCCCCAACTCCACACACTCCTATATCTGAGCTCCTGTGGGACTCCCTACATTCCCGAAGACAGAATTGCCTCTAGACTGCATCCTTATGCTAGAGCCTGTTCTATTGTGGTGCTCTGCCAGAGACCCATGTCATTGCATTGCACTCTGACCTTCAGCACCTTAATTGCTGAGTGCCTCATATTCCAAGGGAGTGAAGTTGTTTCTGCACAGTTATTTGCTTATAGTAGCCTCAACCACAACTGTGCTCTACTTACCATACCATTTCTGCGACATAATGGTAGCAATACCATGCACCCGAAAACGTATTTAGCAACTACAGTATTCCAACATCCCAAGTACTCAGGTCACCACTATGCAGTATCACAGACCCACGCCCTAGGTTGTATTGCCCCCTGCTTCCTGGGGCTGACCTGCTACAGAATCCAACCAAACTTTAGGCCTGAGTCACCACTGGGCCCCTCCATCCCTAGTGACTTACTGCCATTACACCTTTATCTCTATAATTTAAGCTACTACAGTGTCACACCATTCCATGGGTCAGAGTCACAACTGTATTTCTCCTACAATTCAGGGTGTGAGTCACAGTTACCGCTAACCCCTTAGGGCCTATCTTCCGGACTAGATCAAAGGGTACAGAGTAGCAGGGTAAATGTGTCCAGAGATCTAGTGTACAACATGGTGACTATAACTATAGTATTCAATTTAATAATGGAAATTTACTGAAAGTAGATCTTAGGTGCTCTTATCATTCACACATACAAAGGCTAATCATGTGAGATGATGGGCATTTTAATGTTTTTCTATAGTAATCATCTTACTATGTATAAATATTTTATAATATCATGTTGTATACCTTAAAAATACCTTAAATAAAATAGAGTAATAAAAAGGAATAAAATGTTTTATTTCTTTACTTATTTATACTTTTATTTATAAATTATAATTATAAATTTGTTTATTCAACCATCTATATCTTTCAATTATCACTATATTTATATTTGTTTATATATTTTTTCCAGGAATATTTTAAAAAAATATTAACAGTTAGTACAAAATTTATAATAAAATGATATTTGGGTTTAAAACATATGTAGAAATGAAATGTTTGGAAACATTCAAAGGACTACAGCAATATAAAAAGGAATTACATGATTACAATTTTTATATAGATACAGTTCTCACATGATTTATGTAAAAGCAATGTAATGTTTAAACGTAGCCTGTAGTAATTCATCAATTATAATCTCTTACATAGTCATTAATCAAATAATACAAACAAAAACACTCAGGTAATAAAATAGAATACTTTTTTAAAAAACACCCATGTCTTATAAAGGGAAGTAAAATACAAGTACCACAAATAAAATACACCTAGGAAAAAATAGAAAAGGAATAAGATTGTATACTTACACACATCATAAAAATATACATTAAGGAGAATGGACAATTTGTAAAGGACAAAGATTGTCAGATTTGATTTTATTCACAATAAAAAAAAGAACATCAGATTAATCTCTTGCACTAAAATACTAGGAAAAATATAGAAAACTTTAGTTTCTGCTCAATATTGAACACACAAAGAAGAGAAACAGACAAGATAAGTTATATCTTTACACAATTTATTTCTAGAATTACTTTTAAAATTCAGCACAAATAGAAGGAGTTCACAGGGCAAGGCATCACATTAGATTGAGAAGAGAAAGATCATCATCTGAGAAGTAGAAGCCCTCTAGCATTTGTGGATGGAGAAGAAACAAATGCACAAACAGAAAGTTTGAATATACAAAATAAAGTTTGAATATACATGGAGATTTTTACTGAATCCAAGCTTGGTAGTATATCTGTAATCCTGTCTAACCTGGACTATTTGGTGCAAACGTGTCTCAAAACAAAGGGTTGGGAATGTAGCTCCATGGAAGGGCAACCCTGGGTTCAATCCCCATACTTAAGGGAAAAAAAAAAAAAAAAAGATTTTGACTGAATATAGAACTAACTGGGAAAAAAGTACCTGAAATAGGAAGAATCATCACCAAAAGAAGGATGTAGAACAACTCAGATTATTTAAGCAGTTAGAAATAGTTTCTTAGAAATAGTATCCTGAACTAAAAGGGGTCATAAAAATAAAAGGACCAGGCAGAATAGTCAAAGTGCTATCACTTCAGTGGTGGGAGGAAATTAGCTGTAAATCTAAGATTTTTCTAAATTTAAAGAAAAATTGTGAAAAATTATACTCATGTGCTAACAAGAATGCCAAAATTGTACATTAGATTTTTTCAAATGGAAAAATAGAACATCAAATTTGTACTGTTAAATATTAAATTAAAAATTACTAGGGAACCAAAGGAGCAGTAAAATATAAACAGTGAATGAGATGAATTTTAATGAGCATAAACAAAACCATAAATGACAAAGATGTTAGAGACTAACAGAGTATGACATTAAAACATTTATGAGATAATTAACAACTACAATAAAAGCTTAAATAGAAAGTCTAGACAGACACGAAAATAAAATCTCCTAACTGAAAAAATGCAGAAAACCCTGTATTAATATCATATTAGGAAGTAGACAAATAGATGAATGACCTTTTCGACAAACCCAAAGATATTATTGAAAGTGAAAAAAAAGAAAAAGGAAAAAAAGAAATAGAATATCAATGGCCCCAAAATACTACATGTTATGCTGTATTCCCAGAAGAAAAGTGGATGGCAAGTAAATATTGCAAGAATTAATGGATATAATTTTTCAACTTGATATAAACTTTAAACTCATGGGTCTAAGAAACACAATTAACCCCACAAAAAATGAAACATGAAGACATTATACCAAGGCAAAATATGACTGAAATTCTGAAAGTCAGTGCATCAAGAATAATCTTAAATAGTCAGACAGGAACAAAATTAAACAAAATTCTCAACTTGTAAAAAGAATCAAATCTAAGAAAGATAAATATCTTTTCCAAAATCTTGCAAAGCATACATGATTAGATAGATACATTAAAGTACAAAATAATAAAACTACAACCTAGAATTCTTTACCAATAAATACATTATGCAAAAATGAAGATAGAAAAAAATCACATTATCATATAAAAATAATTCTCAGATAATTCATCACCAGCAGAACTTCACTATAAGAAATGTTGGAGGAACTTTTCCAGGAAGAAGAGGAAAGATGGAGAAGGAATTTGGAATTTATCCAAAAATGTGATGACTTTTATAAAATATAAATGTGTGAATAAATATAAAAATAAAACATCGTCACTTATTTCATGTTTTTAAAACTACTATAACTTCTTACAGTATTTAAAATGTGGACAAACACTACTTGTACAAGTAATGAAAGTAATAAACAATAGGAAAAATATTAATACAGCAGGAGAGATTTATGAGTCTTATTCCAATAGTGAACATAAAAAAGAAAAATAAGTAATTCAAAGGGTGGCATAATATAGTAAAAATTTAAAAAATAAAATGTCAGAAAGGAAACATAGAGAATAAATATTAAAATGATAGATTTCCTTCACATTTTAAAGGCACTCTTAAGTAACACATTTAATCGCTTCACCCAAGAAAAAAGGACAAATTTTCAGATTTTATAAAATAGTAAGCTTGGTAGACTGTCTAGTAGAAACCCAATTTTAATATACAAATAAAGACATATAAAATAATAGAAAAGAAATGATAAAAATGATTATCAGAGAAACCTGGAGTAGCTATATGAATAAAAGGCAAACTAGAGTTCTGAATAAGGAATCACAGTAGAAATTGAGTCAGTATATAATGTTATGAAATCAGTTCTGTGAAGATTTAACAACTGCAAATGTATAATAGCACCACAAATTTTGTTTAAACTTTATGTATCTATGTGTTTTAAAATACATAAAGCAAAAATGGTTAAAAAATGGAAGGATTAATATTCAAAATCAAAATAACATTAGAATCTTCAAAACTTCTCTCTCATAGAAAAGTTTGAAAGAATCAATAAGAATAGAGAAGATCTGACATCATCAATCATTCTTGTCTTAATTAACATAAAGTTATACTTATTAAGAGCATAATAAACACTCTTTACAAATGCATACAAAACAGAAATATGGATCATATTTTGGGCCACAAAACATAGTTTAAGACATTAAAATGATTTAAATTACATAAAATCAGATATTTAATTATTAAAAAAATCTGAAAGTAATTTAAAATTATGAGTAATCAAATTATAAAATAATCATTGAACATTAATGTGATTCTAATGAACACTTTGGTCAAATAAGAACTCATAAAGACAAATAGAATGGAATTTGTATCTAATAAAAATGTAAATACATCATATCAAAATGGAAGAGATGTGGCCAAAGAAGTGCTTTGAGGGAAATTATAGCTAATAATGCAGATAATTAGAGTTAATTATAACTTATAGTAGAGAAAAAAAAGAAGGCTTCAATCAAAATTATCTAAAGTTGCAAATTAAGAATAGGAAGAAAAAAAGGAAACCCCAAGAAAGTAGAAAGGGAAAAAGATAGCAATAACTTTACACACAGATAAGCTATGCATGAACAATAAATCAAAGAAAATGCCATCAAAGTTGACAAGATAAATAAAAATTAATAACTTTCTAGTGAGAATGACTAAATTAAAAATAAGAAATTTTTTCCAGGTATGAAGGACACCACACAAAGGTCAAAAGTTCTCTCTGATTATGTGGATGCTAACATGCAACAGGGAGGGGGAGAAGGGTATGGGTTGGATGTGAGGTGCCTCCCCAAATCTCGCTTGTGAGATAATGCAAGAAGGTTCAGAGGAGAAATGATTGGGTTGTGAGAGTCTTAAATCAGAGAAGTAATTCCATGATAGAGATTAACCAAGTATAACTGAGGACAGGTGGGGTGTGGCTGGAGAAGGTGGGCATTATGGGTGTGGCTTTGGGGTATATATTTTTTATCAGGGAGAGAAGTCTCTCTTTTTTCTGTTTGTGATGTGATCCGCTTCCCTCTGACACACTTCTGTGGTGATGTTCAGCCTCACCTGGAGCCCCAAGGCATGGTGCTGGACTTCTCTGAGTCTTTAAACAAACTTTTCTTCTTCCAAACTTGTTCTGGGCTGGTCCTTTAGTCACATCAGTGAAAAAGCAGACTAAAAAAGGTCCTGAATATAAGTTCAGTAGATTAGACAAAGGGAAATGAAGGGAAGGGGTGGGGGACAGGAATAGTAAAGACAGTGAAATGAATCTGACATAACTTTCCCATGTATATATATGAATACACCACAGTGAATGTCACCATCACACACATCCACAAGGCTGTGATCCTAATTAGAATAAGATATACTCACCATGTTTGTATAAATGTCAAAAATGACTCTAATGTATAACTAAAAAGAACAACTAAACAAAAAGAAAATGCAATGAAGAAGGTGAATCTCCAATAAATTCTGTTTCAAATGCTAAAATAAAGCTCAACATTTAACTGTTAAAAAATAAGTAAAATAAAACTCTGAACCTCAAAAAAAAAAAAGAAAAGAAAAAAAAAAAAAAAAGAACACCACCCAAACATAGGGACATTATTATCTAACTCTACCTAGGAAAAAATATAGAAATTGTATGAGCATCCATAGGTCCATCCATTGACAGTTTTTGTGAAATGAACAAATTCTTTGAAAGACACTGAATGCCAAAGTGCAATCAAGAACAAATAGATAATCTGAATAATCCTACATTTATTAAAGAAACTAAATTCACATGTAAGACTCTGAGCCATTACTATAAAACTCAAATAATATTAAAAACCATTTATCCCAAATTACTTTTGAGTCATCATTATATTGATACTTTCCCCCCAACACAAGCATGTGAGATTTTTATAAAAAGAATATCTTTTAAAAATGTAGTCACTAAATTCTTTAAAGCTATTAGAAAATTTAATATGTTGTACATCATTACTAAGCAAATTTCATCCAATGAATGCAAATTTGGTTCCATATCCTTAAAGGCAAAAAAAAGGGAATTCATATTGATACACGAAAGGAGAAAAACCAGAAAATAACTCAGTAGAAGCAGAAAAGTTACTAGACAAAATTCAACAAATTCATAATTCAACTCGATAAAAAAAACTCTCAGAAAGCTATTAAAAATGAAAGTCCCTTCAATGAATAATTGCTATGTTTATAATATCAATTTAAAAAGTAAGTCAGTTTGCTCAAACTGTATCTATTTAAAAACATACTGGGATAGCTGGGTTAAATGGTGGTTCCATTCCAAGTTTTCTGAAGAATCTTCGTACCGCTTTCCAGAGTGGTGCACCATTTTGCATTCTCACCTACAGTGTATGCATGTACTTTTCTTCCCACATCCCTGCCAACTTTTAGTGTTGATATTCTTTTTTTTCTTTCTTTTTTTTTTATTGTAAACAAATGGGATACATGTTGTTTCTCTGTCTGTACATGGCGTAAAGGCATACCATTTGTGTAATCATAAATTTACATAGAGTAATGCTGTATGATTCATTCTGTTATTTTTTCCCTTCCCCCCACCCCTCCCACCCCTCTTTTCCCTCTATACAGTCCTTCCTTCCTCCATTCTTGCCCCCCTCCCTAACCCTAACTCTAACCCTAACACTAACCCCTTCCACCCCCCATTATGTGTCATCATCCTTGATATTGCCATTCTGATTGGAGTGAAATGAAATCTTCAAGTAGCTTTGATTTGTATTTCTCTAATTGCTAGATACGTTGAACATTTTTTCACATATTTGTTGATCGATTGCATTTCTTCTTCTGTGAAGTGTCTGTTCAATTTCTTAGCCCATTTATTGATTGGGTTATTTGATTTTTTGGTGTTAAGTTTTTTGAGTTCTTTATTCACTACTTGGTTTTTACTCAAAAGACTTGAATCAGCATATTACAGTGACATAACCACATCAATGTTTATATCAGCTCAACTCACAATAGCTAAACCATGAAACCAACTGAGGTGTACTTCAACAGATGACTAGATAAAGAATATGTGAGATATATATATATATACATATATCATTATATATATCATTATATATATATATATATAAAATGGAATATTACTCAGCTTTAAAGAAGAAGGAAATAATGGCATAATGGATGGAGTTGGAGAATATCATGATAAGCAAAATAAGCCAGATTCAAAAAGCCAAAAGTTGAATGTTTTCTCTAATATGGGGATGCTAATTCACATTGAGTGGGGCACTAGGGAAGAACAGAGTTAGTTTAGATTAGGTAGAGGGGAGTGAAGGGAGGGGAAAGGGTATGCAGGTAGGAAGGATCATAGAGTGAAACAGACATTCTTACTTCATGGACATATATGACTGCATTACTGTTGTGATCATGTAAAATCAGAAAAATGAGAAATTATACTCCACTTATGTTTGATTTATTGAAATGCATAAACGCATTCTACTGTCATGCATAACTAATTAGAACAAATTTAAAAAATGAATATAAAAAGAATCATCTCTATAAATTAAAGCAAAAACTTAAAATTGGGATCCTAGTCAATAAAAAAGTCAAGAATAAAAAAGAAACAAAATGTATTCACTTAGAAGAGAAAGACATAAAACTTGTCTCTCTTGGTGTATAACACAGTTTTTTTTTTTTTTTTTGACAATCACAAATAATGTGGAGAAAAGCAAAGAGCAATAGTGACTTTAGTGAAGTAACATAAAAGTTTGTTGAATCATTTTTCTATAGAGAAAATTGAAAATTAAAATATTATAATTTACAATAGTAATAAAAACATTATATATTGATGTGCATATATATATATACACATATATAGGTGTGATATGTGCAGTATGTGTTAATAATTATAAACTCTAATAAAAATATATCACAATTATTTTGACCGAAGTGATGTTTACTCATTTTCCCTGAACCAGGTGGATGAGGGCATTGGAAAAAAGATGAACAAACACAAAAATGAAGAAAATAGGGAAAGCAGAAAATAGGGAAAACTCTGATGGAGGAAGACTGACAATGAGCAGACTCTGCATGATTATTATATAGGTTTTTACATCAAAGTGATTCATTGTGAGAAAGTTACTTTAAACAATCGTGAAGTCAAAAGTTTGAACAGCTCAGTTAATCAACTTACACCCACAATTCTCCATCTGCTTGCGGCTGGCTTCTGAAACTTACGTCAGGAAGAGATAAAATCCATGGCAACCTTGGAACTTCCCTTTGAATGGGGCTTCACTGTACACCTGGGCAGTTTTCTTGGCATTGAGAGATTCCCAAGGGAGCTGTCAATCTCTGTTTCTGGGCAGTTCAAAGACCCATAATTCATTCACCACTCCTGAAACCAATAGTCCTAAATAAATTTAGAAATGGAACATATCCATGGATAATAATACTCTACATAGTTAAGATGTCAATTCTTACCAAATTTGACTCATAGATTAATGACATCTCAAATAAATGACAGAATTTTTATAGATGTTCAGAAAATGATAATAAAATGTTTACATGAAGATAAAGCATCTTAGTGAAAATCATCATGAAAATGAAAAATAGAGACCTCATACTATCAGATTTCAAATTATAGTATAAAACTATAGGTGTCAAGACAGTATTATTGGAAGAAAGACAGATTAAGAATAATGAACAAAAATAGAACTGGATCTAGAATTAAGTAAAAACATACACATACATGACACATAATATATTAATATTACATAAGTAATATATAATAGTGATTATTTTGATGTAATTAATTAACTTTTGTTCAAAATACAAAGGGAATTCAGTAGAAGAAAGATTATTTTACACAAATGGTCATGGAACATTGTATAAATGTGGCAAAAAAAATGAACTTTAGCCATATACAATATGTATATATGCATAAATGGAACAAAAATTAACATAAACTGGGTGCAGTGGCACATACCTGTAATCTCAGCAGCTCGGAAGGTTGAGACAGGAGGATTGCAAGTTCAATGCCAGCCTCAGCAAAAGTGAGGCACTAAGCAACTCAGTAAGACCATGTCTCTAAATAAAAATATAGAATAGGGCTGGGGATATAGCTCAGTAGTCAAGAGCCCCTGAATTCAATTCTAGGTACAAAAAAAAAAAAAAAAAAAATTAAGGTAAAAATGTAAAATATAAAATTACAGAAATTCTGGAAGACGAACTGAGAAGAAATCTTAATGAGCTTGGCAATTAAAAATGTATGAATTGAAATAAAGAACAAAATAAATTTTATAATTTATTAATTAAAAGTAAGATTTCTTTTTGAATGATACTCTTCAGAGATAGAAAGTTAAGCAACAATCAGAGATATAAAAACTCAAACTTACATTTCTTATGAATTATTTATCCTAGTCCGTTTTGTGCTGCTTTACTGGATCACTGATGAAGAACAGAAATCTCTTGGATCATTGTTTTGGAGGCTGGCAAGTCCACGATCAAAGCATTGGCACTTTAGGGCCTAGTTTCTTGACTTTCAAGTGGCACCTTGTTCCCCACACTCACACACGCTGAGAGGACTGCTGCATTCTCACATAACAGGAAAGCACAGGGGCTAAAGAATAAGACAGAACTGAACTTATCCTATCTTAATAGTATCAATCCCTCCCTTATGGCCCAATCAACTATTAAAGGTCCCACTTCTTAACATTGTTACGATAGCAACTGAATTTCAAAATGTGTTTCTAAGGGGACCAACACTGAAACCATAATAGTACTTACATTGAGATATAAAAAACTTAAGAATAAGAAAGAAAAGAAGCACAACTGAGATGGGTAAAGACTTGGATACTTGACTAAAAAGATTTACATATGGCAAATAAGAATAATAAGAACATTTTTGTTAAAGGAGTCAAAGTTTAAACCCCAATGAGATATCATTCCATACATCTTAGAATGACTAAAACTTTAAAAGTAATAATAAACTTACAATACCAAGTGCTTTCAAAGATCTGTAGAACTAATACTCTCGTACTCTGTTAAAAGAAATCCTAAATGACAACTGCTTGAAACACAATTTGTCATATTTTTATAAAATTATACATTCTTAAAAAATGAAGTATCTTAGTCATAGTCATTCACAAAGTGAATCAAATACTTCATTAAAAAGTCTTGATATGAACATTTACAGCAACTTTCATCTTAATTGCCACAAACTTGAAAAAATCCTGGAGTCTTTCAATTTGAGAAAGTATAAAATTGAGAAAGAATCCATTTAATGGAATTTTACACAGAAATAATAGAACACATGGAAGATATACATACCTACATAGATGACTGAAATGAATTATGCTATGTGAAATAAGTCATACCTGAACTATTACATACTAGATGATTCCATATGTATGATGTTTCAGAAAAGACAAAACTGTAGTATCAATATCAGATGAGTGTTTGCCAAGGTTATTGGTGAGAGAGGTTGACTACAATAAACCAGAAGAATCTTCTGCAACACTGAAACTATTTTGTATCTTGAGTTTTGTCTGAATATGTGATAAAATTTACATAAATATACAATAAAAGGTATGAATATTATGGTATGCAGATTAAACCTTATGAAATGAAATGGGATAAACAAAATGATTAAAATAGTCATTATAGATAAAATAATTTTAAAAATGAAGTTTTATTCCAATGGATTAAATATATAGTTACATGTAGTTAACATTATGGTGAAAATCTACATAAAATTTCGTGTAGTTTAAAATAATGGAGATGTATATTAAGTAATAAATCTATAGCAATATTGTTAGAAAGTCTATGCTTTCAAGAAGTTCTTAAAAGATGTAAAAGTATAGAATAATCAGTGGGAGGGATGGGGGATTTTCTATGGGAAGAATTTAAGAGCAAGTATTTTTTCACCATGTGAGGTTTATTTTAATAGGTAAGAGATATGAATTGAAACCTCACTAAACAAGGTAAACAATTGTTAAGTATGCATATGAAAATATTTCCCATCATGTCCATTAGAATATTATAAATTAAAACAAGAAGATGCCACCAACATGTAAATTAAAATGGCTAAAATCCAAACCCTGATAATGCATATTATTGGTAAGGATGTGGGACAATAAGAGCTCTCATTCTTTGTCAATGAAAATACAAAATGATACATTTTGGCAGCCATTTTGGCATTTTCTTACAAAACTAAAGATAATATTACCACATAATTTAATTATTATGCACCATATTAACCTTAAGAGATTGAATCCTCATCTCAATACAATAACCTACACACAGAAGTTTATACCATCTATATTCATTCTTGCCAAAACCTCCAAGCAATCAAGGTATCCTTCAACTGGAAAATTTATAAACACACAGTGAAACATCAGTACAATGAAATACAAGAAGAAATGAGCTATAAAGCATGAAAAAGACATGGAGAAACTTTAAGTGCATATTGTTAAGGGAAAGAATACAATGAGAAAGGACCATATACTGCATGATTACAATTATATTACACTTTGAAAAAGAAAACACTATGGAGACAGTAAAAAGATTAGTAGTTGCCAGGCATCCCAGTGGGAGAAAGAAGGATTAATAGATGAAAAATGGAGTTTTTAAGACAGTGAAATTATTCTGTATGATACTATGATGGTGAATATATACCATTATACCTTTATTAAAAACTGGAGAATTTATAACACAAAGGGTAAACCTGATGTAATCTATGGACTTTAATAATATTATATCAATATTTGCTTATCAATTATAACACTAATTGAAGGTTTTGGTAAAAGGGGAAACTGAGAAGTGTGGATGAGGGAGTATATGGTAACTATCTGTAACTGCACAAAATCATTGTAAACCAAATTTGCTCAAAAAATAAATAATGTCTACTAATTAAAACTAAACTCAAAATAAGTTTTGATCTGGGTTGGATGTATAGATATAAATTTCACATTCTGCATAGCTGTAAATTTGCTTCATCAAGGTAAAATTAAAATTTTTAACATATAAACAAGAATTTAGCAGTTCCAAACTGCTTAAACCTAAAGAACAGCTTTTGCTGGATATAAACAGTGGATTTGGTTATTTGTGTGTGCAGTGATACAGGAATAATTCTTTGCATATCAGAGCAGGCAGTCAGCAACAAAATGCTCAAAGTAGTAGAAATCCAAGGTAGTAGAGCACAAATAATACAGCTTGTTATTTATAGAGATTTAATTGTTTAGAAATTTTAACAAACATGAAGAAGACACAATCACTGAACAAGTAACCCATCTCACAAAAATGTAATATAAACCACTATGCCACTACGTTTCTTTTGGGCATGTGATTTACACAGATGAAATACAAAAGGAAGCAGCAATAACAAATTAAAATACGTGAAAGATGACTAAGGAGAACACTGATAAACTGCAAAGAAGGCAAAGTTAAAGGTAATTACAGTTGTATGCCTTTCATTAGAAATTCAAGAAGGGGAAGTTCCAAATTTAAACTTTTTATAGTGGATAAAAATGGAAAGGCTCAATCAAAGTGATAAGTAGAAAGGCCTTTCTCCGGGGTGTTCCTCTTTAGAGCACGTGCTCATCTATCTTAGAGACACTGAACTGGAGTTACTCTCAGCATTGATATAAGTTGGTTTTGTCAAGGAGGGAGGGAAAGACTGCAGAGAAGGTATTAGGGCATTGAATGATATCCACAGTTAGATTTAATTAGGGCAAAGTGATAAGTGATGGTTTTAGCACAAGAATTAACACAGAAGGTCGAAAAAGACAAATTTAGTATCTTCAATCTGGAAAATGTCAGACTTAGCATAGATAATGAAGTTCTAGAAAATAAAGAATGAAATAAAGGCTCTACTTGAAATGGCAAATGATTCTAGGAAGGAAAGCAAGCACACACTATACTTAGAATTCCTAAATAGATAATGACTGTATTAGCTTAACTCAGATTTTCAGTTATAGTAAATTAATGAGTCTAAAAATTGAAAACTTGTGGCAAGATAATAAATATAAAGTTAAAATTTTTAGATCATAATTTTAGAATGAAATGAATAAATTATAACAACTACAGGTCAAATTTTACATTACTTGTTATTAAATATCTTGCCACACAAATATGCAACCTAGTTCATTTTAACACAGTAATTAGATGTATAAATACCATTTAGGAAAGCTGACATTTAATCATTATTTACTATTTATTGGAACAATCTGAAAATTAACATAAAAATATTAGTGTTCTCTGCATTTTCTATGTAATATCAATTCTAAGTCAGGTTCTTTGTAGGTGTAATTGATACACAATTTAAATTTGAGATATCTCAATGACAATATAATCACCAAAATACACTTGGAATTTTAAATTGAAGTAGAGGGAAAACTTATAGTTTTTTTTTTTTTTACTGGTGACCAAAGTAATTTCTTTTAATACACTCAAGGGATCTGAGATAGATTTTTTCATTTGAATAAAGTAAGCAGTTTAGAGTCTCTATATAATTCTACACCAAATAATTGCTAAGAGGCATAAAGAGTCATCAGGAACACTGCCTAACAGAGACCTATCATTTAATCAATTAAATTATAATTCATTAACAAAAATGGTCAAAACTTTTGAGTAATACTATGATGAGAGAGAGAGACACACATAGACAGAGAGAGGGAGAGAGAGAAAGAGAGATCAAGAAACAAGCTAAATATTTTTGTGGTCAAGATTCAGAATGAAAACAGTGACTGAAGCCTGGGAACTACCAGAACCCACGTCCATACCTGGCTGGATGTAACAGTAGTTAAAATATTTATTTTATTATTTTTTTTTAATAAAGTTGTCTATAATTACTGAGAGTATTAGAAGAAGGATCACCACATGTGAGCCAGTTACTGTTGTAAAACACCAAGAAAAGAGGAGGGGGAGAGGAGGAATATGATCTGGCTAAGTAAAAATAACATAGGTAGTTAAATATTATTTAAAGTAAACAAATACATGTATATATTGTGTGTATGGATGACATAAATTGACCTGTATTTATTTTTTCTGCATAAGATAGTGATTATTTCATTTTTCCTGCATAAAAAATCAAGTGTTCAAGATTGAACTATTGGAGGAGGTTCAAGATGGCGGACTAGAGGGCGGCTGCATTTCATGTTGCTCCAGGACTCAAGATTCAAAAGAGGAGATAGTGACTTGGGACCAACTCAAAGCCGCTGGGTGAGTTTCTCCCATAGGGGATGCGTCCCGGATGGGGCAGTAGCCCCAGAACGCAGAGAACTTTGTGAAGTACAGTGACTCGGCGGAACGCCCCTCCCCCGCCGGAGCGGTAAAAACGGACAGCGGAGCGAAAAATGGCGGATTGAAGTTTCCAGGGCCGAGGGTAGATTCTCTAACCTAAGGAGACTCGTCTGCGAAGGGTGAGGCTCCCAAGCCCAGGAGGGAGGTCCGGGCCCCTGGGAACGTTGCCTGCAAAGGCTGCCCTGCCCAGGCGGCAAGACACACCTCCTCCACTGGAGCAGTGAACTCAGAAAGCGGGGAACTTTGCAAAGGAGGTTGTGCGACACACCGCTTGGTTTTGAAGCGATCTGCCAGGGCTCCAGCGGCTGCCAGAGAAAGAGTGGGGCGGCGAGTTGTTTGGATCCAGCAACCACCTGAGCAACGGGGAGGGGGCTGCCCAGAGGAGGTGGAGGTACGCAGTGAGTGGCTTGGTCTCCAAGCGCCCACACAGAGCACCGGGTGGCTGCCTGGAGGAAGAGACGAGCTACGGGTCACTGGGAATTGGAACATATGTACGAGGCTCCAAGTGACTGGTCAGAGGGTGGGTCGCATAGCCAGGCGATTAGGTGCATAGCAAGGTCAGGTCCAGGGACCTAGGCACCTTTTCTTGAATGAACTACACAGAGACAAGCTGAGGGGAGAAGTGAAGGTTCCAGGACTTCGGGCAGCTTCTCTAAGAAGGGACAACCTAAGGAGACTCGTCTACGAAGGGTGAGGTTCCCAGGCCCAGGAGAGCTACACAGAGACCAGCTGAGGGGTGGAGCGAAGGTTCCAGGACTGCGGGCAGCTTCTCTGAGGAGGGGCCACCTAAGGAGACTCGTCTGCGAAGGGCAGGGCTCCCAAGCCCAGGAGGTAGGTCCAGGCCCCTGGAAACGTGACTTGGGAAGGCTGCCCTGCCCAGGCGGTAGTTGTGGACTGAGGGGAACCTCTAGGAGGGGAACGGACTAGCGAGACCTCCCCACCGGGTGGGTCTTCCCCGCCGAGTGAGGTTTTCCCACAAAGACGGTAAAACCAGAGACACAGGCCCAAACAGGAATTGCCTCAGCCCGCAGTCTAGTTCCCCTTTGGATGACCATTGGTCAACAAGTAGAGGCACCTCTGCCCTCTAGCAGGGAATATACCCCACCTGAAGACCACCACCCCTAGAGAGGCAGCTACCTAGGGGAACACCGAAGTATCAACTTCCTCTAAGACTTCAGGCTACTGAAGGATAAGAGGGGATACACTAGCAATCTTCAGGGACATTATAAGTCAATAGAGGAAATCTGCAACATCTCTGCAGTCCACTGATACCTGAACAATATGAGAAAACAAGGGAAGAAAATGCCTCAAACAAATCTGGATGTTATATCAATAAAATCCAATGACAGCATGGCAGAAGAAATGTCAGAAAGGGAGTTCAGAATGTACATAATCAACATGATAAGGGAAGCAAACGATGAAATGAAAGAGCAAATGCAGGCATTGAATGAACGCACCAATAGACAGTTAAAAGAGCAAATACAGGAAGCAAGAGATCATTTCAATAAAGAGTTAGAGATATTGAAAAAAAACCAAACAGAAATCCTTGAAATGAAGGAAACAATAAACCAAATTAAGAACTCCATAGAAAGCACAACCAATAGGATAGAACACCTGGAAGACAGAACCTCAGATATTGAAGACAAAATATTTAACCTCGAAAACAAAGTCGAACAAACAGAGAAGATGGTAAGAAATCATGAACAGAATCTCCAAGAACTATGGGATATCATGAAAAGGCCAAATTTGAGAATTATTGGGATTGAGGAAGGCTTAGAGAAACAAACCAAAGGAATGAACAACCTATTCAATGAGATAATTTCAGAAAATTTCCCAAATCTGAAAAATGAAATGGAAAATCAAGTTCAAGAGGCTTACAGGACTCCAAATACACAAAATTACAACAGACCCACACCAAGGCACATTATAATGAAAATACCTAACATACAAAATAAAGACAGAATCTTAAAGGCTGTGAGAGAAAAGAACCAAATTACATTCAGGGGGAAGTCAATACGGATATCAGCAGATATTTCAATCCAGACCCTAAAAGCTAGAAGGGCCTGGAATAACATTTTTCAAGCCCTAAAAGAAAATGGATGCCAACCAAGAATCTTATACCCAGCAAAACTTACCTTCAGATTTGACGACGAAATAAATCCTTCCATGATAAACAAAAGCTAAAAGAATATACAAAAAGAAAGCCAGCATTACAGAACATTCTCAGCAAAATATTCCATGAAGAAGATATGAAAAACAAAGAAGCAAATCAGCAAAGGGAGGAGATATCCTAAAGGAACTCTCAAATAAAGAGGAACCAAGTCGTGTCAAAAATAAGCAAATAAATGAATAAAATGAGTCAAATGACCGGGAATACAAATCATATCTCAATAATAACCCTGAATATTAACGGCCTGAATTCATCAATCAAAAGACATAGACTGGCAGATTGGATAAAAAAGAAAGATCCAACAATATGTTGCCTGCAAGAGACTCATCTCTTAGAAAGAGATACCCATAGACTAAAGGTGAAAGGATGGGAAAAAACTTACCATGCACATGGACACAGTAAAAAAGCTGGAGTATCCATCCTCATTTCAGATAAAGTGGACTTCAAGCCAAAGTTAATCAGAAGGGATAAAGAAGGACATTTCATAATGCTTAAGGGAACCATAAATCAGCAAGACATAACAATCATAAATATCTATGCCCCAAACAGTGGCTCACCCATGTATGTCAAACAAATCCTTCTCAATCTCAGAAACCAAATAGACCACAATACAATAATACTAGGTGATTTTAACATGCCTCTCTCACCACTGGACAGATCTTCCAAACAAAAATTGAACAAAGAAACCTTAGATCTCAATAACACAATCAATAATTTAGACTTAACAGACATTTATAGAATATACCATCCAACGAAGAGTGAATACACTTTCTTCTCAGCAGCACATGGATCCTTCTCTAAAATAGACCATATATTATGCCACAAAGCTAATGTTAGCAAATACAAGAAGATAGAGACACTTCCTTGTATTTTATCAGACCATAATGGATTGAAACTAGAAATAAATGAAAGAGCAAAAAACAGAAATTACTCCAACACCTGGAGATTAAACAATATGCTATTATATGAGGAATGGATAACAGAAGATATTAGGAAGGAAATTAAAAAATTCTTAGAGGTAAACGAGAACAAAGAAACATCGTATCAAAATCTCTGGGACACTATGAAAGCGGTACTTAGAGGAAGATTTATTTCATGGAGCGCATTTAATAAAAGAAGTAAAACTCAACAAATAAACAACCTAACACTACAGCTCAAAGCCCTAGAAAAAGAAGAACAGACCCACACCAAAAGTAGTAGAAGACAGGAAATAGTTAAACTGAGAGCTGAAATCAACGAAATTGAAACGAAAGAAACAATACAAAAAATTGACAAAATAAATAGTTGGTTCTTCGAAAAAATAAACAAAATTGATAAACCTTTAGCCACACTAACAAAGAGAAGACGAGAGAAAACCCAAATTACCAAAATTCGGAATGAACAAGGAAATATCACAACAGACACGACTGAAATACAAAACATAATTAGAAGCTATTTTGAAAATCTATACTCCAACAAAATAGAAATTTTGAAGATATCAACAAGTTTCTAGAGACCTATGAATTGCCTAAACTAAACGAGAAGGACATACACAATTTAAATAGACCAATTTCAAGTAATGAAATAGAAGAAGTCATCAAAAGCCTACCAACAAAGAAAAGTCCAGGACCTGATGGTTTCTCAGCCGAGTTCTACAAAACCTTTAAAGAAGAGCTCATTCCAATACTCCTCAAACTATTCCATGAAATAGAAGAGGAGGAACCCTCCCAAACTCATTCTACGAAGCCAATATCACCCTGATACCTAAACCAGACAGAGACACATCGAGGAAAGAAAATTTCAGACCAATATCCTTAATGAACATCGACGCAAAAATTCTCAACAAAATTTTAGCAAATCGCATACAAAAATGTTTTAAAAAGATAGTGCATCATGATCAAGTGGGTTTCATCCCAGGGATGCAAGGTTGGTTCAACATCAGGAAATCAATAAATGTCATTCACCATATCAACAGACTTAAAGTCAAGAATCACATGATTATTTCAATAGATGCAGAAAAAGTATTTGATAAAATACAGCACCCCTTCATGCTCAAAACACTAGAAAAAATAGGGATAGTGGGAACATTCCTTAACATTGTAAAGGCCATCTATGCTAAGCCCATGGCTAATATTATTCTTAATGGTGAAAAACTGAAAGCATTCCCCCTAAAATCTGGAACAAGGCAGGGATGCCCTCTCTCACCACTCCTATTCAATATCGTCCTTGAAACTCTAGCCAGAGCAATTAGACAGACCAAAGAAATTAAAGGGATACGAATTGGAAAAGAAGAACTCAAACTATCCCTATTTGCTGCTGATATGATTATATACTTAGAGGAACCAGGAAATTCTACCAGAAAACTTTTAGAACTCATAAGTGAATTCAGTAAAGTAGCAGGATACAAGATCAATGCTCATAAATCCAATGCATTTTTATACATAAGTGATAAATCTTCAGAAAGAGAAGTTAGGAAAACTACTCCATTCACAATAGCCTTGAAAAAAATAAAATACTTGGGAATCAATCTCACAAAAGAGGTGAAAGACTTCTACAATGAGAACTACAGAACACTAAAGAAAGAAATTAAAGAAAACCTTAGAAGATGGAAAGATCTCCCATGTTACTGGATAGGCAGAATTAATATTGTCAAAATGGCCATACTACCAAAAGTGCTATACAGATTCAATGCAATTCCAATTAAAATCCCAACGATGTACCTTACAGAAGTAGAACAAGCAATCATGAAATTCATCTGGAAGAATAAGAAACCCAGAATTGCTAAAGCAATCCTTCGCAGGAAAAATGAAGCAGGGGGTATTGCAATACCTGAACTTCAACTGTACTACAAAGCAATAGTAACAAAAACGGCATGGTATTGGTACCAAAATAGACAGGTAGATCAATGGTACAGAATAGAGGACACGGACACAAACCCAAACAAATATAATTTCCTCATACTAGACAAAGGGGCCAAAAATATGCAATGGAGAAAAGATAGCCTCTTCAATAAATGGTGCTGGGAAAATTGGAAATCCATATGCAACAAAATGAAAGTAAACCCATATCTCTCACCGTGCACAAAACTAAACTCAAAATGGATTAAGGACCTCGGAATCAGACCAGAGACCCTGCATCTTATAGAAGAAAAAGTAGGTCCAGACCTTCAACATGTCGGCTTAGGACCAGACTTTCTCAACAGGACTCCCATAGCACAAGAAATAAAAGCAAGAATCAACAACTGGGATAGATTCAAACTAAAAAGCTTTCTCTCAGCAAAGGAAACTATCAGCAATGTGAAGAAAGAGCCTACAGAGTGGGAGAAAATCTTTGCCAATCATACTTCAGATAGAGCACTAATCTCCAGAATCTATAAAGAACTCAAAAAACTCAACACCAAGTCTACAAATAATCCAATCGACAAATGGTCTAAGGAAATGAACAGACACTTCACAGAAGAAGACCTACAAACAATTAACAAACATATGGAAAAATGTTCAACATCTCTAGTAATAAAAGAAATGCAAATCAAAACCACCCTAAGATTCCATCTCACCCCAATCAGAATGGCGATTATCAAGAACACAAGCAACAACAGGTGTTGGCGAGGATGTGGGGAAAAAGGTACACTCATACATTGCTGGTGGGGTTGCAAATTAGTGCAACCACTCTGGAAGGCATTATGGAGATTCCTTAAAAAAACTTAGAATGGAACTACCATTTGACCCAGCTATCCCACTCCTTGGCCTATACCCAAAGGACTTAAAATCAGCATACAACAGAGATACAGCCACATCAATGTTCATTGCTGCTCAATTCACCATAGCCAGATTGTGGAACCAACCTAGATGCCCTTCAGTTGATGAATGGATAAAGAAACTGTGGCATATATATACAATGGAATATTACTCAGCCATAAAGAATGATAAAATTATGGCATTTGCAAGCAAATGGACGAAATTGGAGAATATCATGCTAAGTGAGATAAGCCAATCTCACAAAACCAAAGGAAGAATGATCTCGCTGATAAGTGGATGATGATACATAATGGGGCGTGGGAGGGGTTAGTTTTAGGGTTAGAGTGAGGGTTAGGGAGGGGGGCAAGAATGGGGGAAGGAAGGACTGTATAGAGGTAAAAGAGGGATGGGAGGGGTGGGGGGAAGGGGAAAAAAAATAACAGAATGAATCAACCAACATCACCCTATGTAAACGTATGATTACACAAATGGTATGCCTTTACTCTATGTACAAACAGAGAAAGAACATGTATCCCATTTGTTCACAATAAAAAAAAAAAAGATTGAACTATTAATATAAAATGTTTCACTTCTTTTTTCCACTGCTCTGCAGAGAAAGTAAGGGTTATCCATGTAAGTTTGTTTATGGGTCTCTGTTCCTTTACTTTGGTTTATTTGCCTATTGTTATGTAGTATATTTTAATTGTCATATATTTATCATACATTTGGATATCAATTAGAGTAAATAATCCTTTCTTGTTTCCTTCTTAAAAAGTGTCTTAACAATTCATGGTCATTTGTACTTCCATGTGAATTTGCAATCCATTTGTTTAATATTGTCAGATTTTTATTGATTGAATTATATCTAATAAACAATACAGGGAAATGTACACATTTTACATTAACATTTAAACTAATGATATTTTCAATGCAAAAGCAAGTTCTATTTTCCCATTTAATTAGATAGTCTTTTTTAATAATCTTGTGTAGTTTCCTAGGTTATCCCAAGTTATTGAATATTCTCGGTGATATTAAAAATAGTATCTTCCAAAATATTATATGTGCTTTTGTGAATAATATTTTTAGATATGGAGAAATATTTTATTGAATAGCACATATAGCTATTATTATTAGTTATGCATTTACATACTTATTCATTTCTTATTTATTTTTTAGTTTATTTTGCTCAGATTTAGTTTTCAATGGCACCTCTGTCTTATTTATCATCTATCTCTAGTACCATGAATATACTGGGACTATACCTATTCTTAATAAATAAATAAATTGTTGAATTAATGAAGGAATACATATACAAATTAAAAACCATTCTGCATAGGAAAAAAATAGCAAAGTCCCATAAACAATTATATTTTATTCTCATTGTTTTAAGATGGATTTAAATGTCGTCCGATTTTTACTTCTTTAATTCAGCACATTCATCATCCTACTGTATTTAAAGTATATACCTTCTTTCAACTATGTAACTTATGCAATTTCACTTCCTTTCCCTCCATTTCTCCTTTTTCTAACTGCCTGAATCATTTCTAGTTCTGTGTAGAGAACACAATAATGCAAATGGAAGACTGAGGGCAAGTAGGGAAATAGAATTAAAGAGAAAAAGGCCAGGGCCATTGATCAGGATTTATAAACAGACAATAGTTTCATGTTTTTCTCTCACCATTTGTTCCCAGAAACTATGGTTTAGTAATGCCTAATCCTAAATAGTAGAAAGTAAATGTACGTTTGACTTTTTTATATACATAGTTAGGAAAATATATTATAAAATGAAAGAAAATTAGGTAAAAAAAATCAAGATATCAATAAATTATCAAACCCATTAATTCATGAGACATGAGCCTCCTATCACTATCATAGATTTTCTCCTCAATTACTTTTCACCTAATGGTTCTGCCAAAGTTCTTATGTTGGAAATTTTATGTGGAAGTTAAAATATAATGAACATAGGACCTTTGGAAGTTCATTGCATTAGATGGGGTCATGAGAATGAACTTTATGGGGAAATTAATGCTCTTATAGGATCAGAAACCCCTACCTTGCCTGCTCCTGCTCCCTCCCTCATCATGTGATGTCCTCTATCATGTGATGATGGAGCAAGAGGGCCCACATGAGATTTTAGCACCATGCTCCTGGACTTCCAAGCCTCCACAAACAAAAGTAAATATTCTATTTATAAATGCAAGTCTCAGGTTTATTCTCTAATAAGAATACAAAGTGGACTAAGACTTCATGGTGCATTTTTGTTTTGCTTTGTTTTGCTGTGCTTTCAGGAAGAAACATTTAATTTGGTACACAACATCAAAGAAGAGTTGAGATCTTGAGATCTTGTACCATTTATAGATTTTTACTCTTACTTTGGAATGCTTTATCTTTGGTAAATAATGGCTAAGTACAATTCCCTACCAAAGATTAATAACTAATTACCAATTCCTGCCCTAAACCTACAGAGAAGAGCTGTTAAGTTATAGCTAATTACAACATATGATGTTAATTACTAAAATCCATACAAAATTTTGTTTTCTAAATAGCACAAACAAAATCTGTTGCAGTCACTGAACTTTCCAAATTCTCAGTGGCTATATATCAACTGTTCTTTCAAATATACTTCATATTAATTTTATTTTAGTGAATTAATGATGAAACACACCAGCAGGACACAAATAATTTTGCAGTGCTGGCTAAGAAGGAAAGAATTCCATTTACATTTCTATCAAATAGTTGGTTTCTTTACTAATTCTTCTAACAAAGTTGTTAAATGTATCTCAAGAAACTTGATACAGTCAAATTTTTATGCCTGACCTCCTTTTTCATTATTGAAAATGTATTCAATAATATAAAATGATGAAAATTAAAGTCATTGAGAAGTTAGGATTCTCACATGATTAAATTGCTCATAATATTTCTAAAAGAAGTTAAAAGTACAATGGGAAACTACATAAAGGGGAGATAAGTCAGTATCGAGAATGTAAATTAGTTTGGATAGCACATAACAAGGGATGGGAAAATACATAAAGGGGAGATAAGTCCAGTATTGAGAAGGTAAATTAGTTTGGGTAGCACATAACAAGGGAAAATTGAAAAACCTGATTCTTTGATTTATCAAAGTATTGTTATGATTGGGTAACTATTTTCAGATTTCAAATAAGGAAAATACCCACTCTTAGAAACTTAAACAAGATTAAATCTATGTAAATCAAGTTAAAGAATGAAAAAGACATTGAAATCTGAACCAAAATATATTTTCTTTCCCCCAATGACTTCCACCACCTTTTCTTTCCTTTTTTCTGTCTTCCACACGTAAGAGAAAATCTATGACCCTTGACCTTCTGAGTTTGGCTTATTTCGCTTAAAATAATATTCTCAAGTTCCACCCATTTCCTGCAAATGATTTAATTTCATGCTGTATGGCAGAATAAAACTCCATCGTGTATAAATACCACTTTTTTATCCATTCATCCATTGAGGGACTGAGGCTAGTTCCATAGTTTTGACTATTGTGAATGGTATCCGTAGGGGTTATACTAATTTACAATTCCATCAACAGTGTAAAAATGTTCCTTTTCCTTCACATCTTCTTCTGAAATAATTATTGTTTGTATTATTGATGTCTGCCATTCTTACTGGAGTGAGATGAAATCTTAGTGTAGTTTTTGTTTGCATTTCTCTGTTAATGATGTTGAAGTTGTTTTTTTCATATATTTGTTGGACATTTGCATTTCTTTTTTGAGAAGTGTCTGTTTAGTTCATTTGCCTATTTATTAATTGGGCCTTTTTTTGTTTTAAGGTTTTGAGTTTTTTATGTATCCTGGATATTAAGCCTCTGTCAGAAGATTAGCGGCAAAGATTTTCTCCTGTTCTGTAGGCTAGCTCTTCACATTCTTAATTTTTCTTTGCTGTGCAGAAGTTGTTTAATTTGCTCACATCCTATTTATTAACTTGCACATTATTTCCTGAGCTTTCAGGGTTATGTTAAAAAAGTCTTTGTCTGTGCTTATATGTTGCTGTGTTGGCAGTAAGTTTTCTTCTAGGAGTTGCATGGTTTCTGATGTAATTCCTAGGTCTTCAATTCATTTTGAATTGACGTTTGTACAGGGTAAGAGATAAGAATCTAGCCTCATTCTTCCATATATGAATAACAAGATTCCCCAGCATTCATTTGTTTAAAAGTCTATCTTTTCTCCAATGTATGTTTTAGGCACAAGGATCAGATGACTATATTTGTGTGGGTTTGCCTATGTCTTTTTTCTGTACCATTGGTTTATGTGTGTGTTTTTATGCTAGTACTATGAAGGTTTTGCTGCTATTGTTTGTAGTATGCTTTGTGGAGAGATGGCCTCTTGGCAAATACAAATATAAACCCCAAAGCTATACCCCCAGTGCCCTACCTCCTCCAGTCACAACCTACCAGCCTCCAGTTACCACTTAGTTAATCCCATCAGGGGATTAATTAACTGATTGGGTTAAGGCTCTCACAATCCAATCATTTCCCCTCTGAACTCTCTCACGTTATCTCACCAGTGAACTTTTGGAGGACACCTCATATCCAAACCATGACACTTATTAAGTAAAATCAAATGTACATTTCAAAAACCTAAACCAAAGGATCATAAAGAAATGATAAATGTTTGAGGAGATAGTACCTTCAATCTGATTTAAGCATTATACGATATGTACATATACAGAAAGATCACAAGGTATCACCTCAATACATATAATTTTGTATTTATGAATTAATATAAAATTAAATTTTTCCAAATTTTAAAAATTAAATGTTATAACTTCAGATTAAGCTTTTATATATAAAAATGATTATTTTTGTTGTCTCAGAAATGCATGTCTGATCTATGAAAAAGAGCATGTTTTTATTTGACATATTGTCTTTGTCTGGTATAAGGCACATAACACAATTGAAATGGAGAAGGAAAAAAAATCTGTTAAGTTGCTTACTCTATATGACCAAGCATATGTTTATAAGATTAGAAGAGAACTTAGTTACTACACTTTAAGTCTTATTCCTCCTCTTATTCAAATTAGCTGTCAAATTGTGAAGATATTGTTTGAAATTGTGGGAAATGTTTACAAATTGTTTTATTTCATTGGTGTGGCTGTGACTTCATAAATATTCTGTGAGGAAATGGAAATGTCTGTTAATCATCATTATTTAAGCAATCTAATATGTTCATATGGTAATGCCATTTTATACAATATTACTAAAATTGATTATACTATGTTATTGTCAATTGCTATTAAAGTTAAAAATATATGTAAAATATATTTATGTTGTTAAAAAGAGGAAACATTTGCAGGCCTTTGAAAAACTGTGATTAAATTCTGGAAATTAAGGGTTTTTTAAAATTACGCTAACATATAACTAATATATAAATATAAGAGTCTTTGTGGAAAAATATATTACAATTTATTTTTATCACCATCATTGGGACCAGTATATTTCATACATATAATTAACTTTTATTTAATTTTCTACATTGCATGAAAGCTGTTACAATAAAATTTTTAATGTAAAATATAATTTTCTTGTGATCACTCAATGCATGACAACATACATTTAAAATTTGTGAAAAGTATAACCTTTAAAAGTGTCTGTATCTGTTATGCAGATTTTCTTGATCTTATTTTTTTATTTTACAGCTGACTTTATATCAGCACCCAAAAGTAGTTTCTCATGTAAGCTACAATAAGTTCTAGTTTTGAACCAGAGCATTGAGAAGTACTGAGTTTTTCTTCCTTAATTTTCCAATTAACCTTATATCAAGAGACCTGGTCACAAACTTCAGGACCCAAATAAGGTTTGTGAGTGTAATGGAATAAAATAATATCACAGCAGCATATGAATATAGTTCATACGGTTAGAAACCAATGGGGATGATTTGTATGTCAAAGTTGTGTGTAAAGCAGTCCAATGTTTAAGTACTAATAGGGTGGGAGGCAGGGCAATCATGTCCTGTGTTCCTTTATAGAATAAATCATTGCTCCACATTGAATCTTTGCAATGCAGTGTGAAGGATGCTGACACAATCAATAATTCCCTCTTGGAAAAAAAAGTTCAAAGATTTGATGTGAATAACATTATCCTATTTTCTCAAAAGCCCTTTCTTGCATCAAGTAATATGGCTTCCGACAAGAAATCCAACTGAGTTGTGGCATAAAAAAATATTACAAGGATTCAGTAGATCAGCAGGAAACACAAAAAGAAAGCATCCTTACTTGTAACTTGCTTGATTAAACCTAATGATCTAAGATAAAATTAAGGTAACCAACTTATTATCAATATCTCCCCTAAGATTTTGCTTTCCTGTTTGTCCAAAGTGAACAAACATCTGCTACATTTTCTGAACAGGATTTGATCTCAAATACTTTATGGACTTAAGAATTTTTTTTCTTGATTGGTCCCTAAAACATCAATCACGAATACAGGAATGATTTTCTCCAATGCTTTTCATAGAAAGTTTTTGTGATTCTGTTCCCAATTCCCATGCTTCACAAAGCTTAAAGAAGCTTAACTTTTATTCACATTTTATTAAAAATGACTAACAAAAAAGAATCTATTAATATGGTAACTCCTTTTGGTTAACTCAATAAGAAAATATTTGTCTCTGGCTAATATTCAATAAAAATTAAGCAAATGCTATTTTATCTGATTAAGATCAAATACCCTCACATACTTTGATACTTGATTCATTTGAAAGAAACAGATGGCTATACATGAATATGAAAAAGTAATTTACTTAGGTAATAATCACACTTTAAAATTTTGTGTGTACAATCATACTATATATTCCTTATAATTCTAGACCTTAATGGCATTGCTTTCTTCCCTTATATGTTATGATATATATGAAAAGAAATTGGACACAGTTATAGTTGTTGATTTCAAGCCAAAAGATTTTGGCAGCATCTACAATTGTACTGATAACCCCATTAACTGAGCCATTGCTTTTGATCATTATAAAGATATTACCATGAAAATCCAGCCAACGCTTGAAATAGGAGATGAGCCATAGTGTCTAAGATAATAAGGAAACTAAATTCTCATCACTGGAAGTGACCCAATTATATTTCACTATAAATAACATCTTTTAGAGCAACACCTGGTAGCAATATAGATATTACCACAGTCTTTTTTTTCCAAGATAGTCTTTTCCATTATTTCAGAAAGATTGATTTTCCCCACATCATTGCCAGACCAAATGGTACTTAGTTGGTTTCTAATGCAACTTGGAAATAAATTGAATTTGCACAAAAAGACACCTGAAAACTCAAATGATTTGAGGCCATCTTAGTGTAATGAACATGAACTTGCAAACATGGAGGTATATTCTAAGCTATTTCATCATCAGACTTACATACCTGTATCTCAAACTTGTGAACATATTTGTATCCCACTTTGGGATTATATCATAGGCTCTGTAGCATGTATAGATTTTCAAAGTACTCAATTCCTATGTGCATATCATTTTTTTCCCCTTAAAGTCAAAGATAATTTTTGGATTAAACTTGACACCCAACAGATACTGCTGACCAAGTATTCCTGAAAGAGTTCAAATATTACCTAACTCTGGCATTTATGAATGACACATATGCTATCCTTTGAGAACAAAGAATGTCTAATAAAGATTAATTTTTTGAATAAATGATGTATCTGTGGATGTTCCTTCAAACAACATCTAATGCATGATGTACATGTAAACTTAAAATGTTGATCCTGTGATATTTGTAGAATCAAATTCAGTCTTCCAAAATGTGTGTAAGTAATTCTAATTTTGGAATAAATTTACGTATATGCAGTTATGATACAAGGTGAATTTAAATGGAATTAGAAGTTATTGTGAAGTAGATGTAATTGATTTTTTACTCTTACTGTAGTCAAATTTCATAATTTGGGTATTTGAAAAACCCATTCTTTGCTTCTTTTTTTAACCCTCCATTTCTGCAAAGCTTAGAGTCTTAAGTCAATATAAGTCTACATATTAAATCATTTTAGCTAAACTCACATCTTGAACCTTAAATATACTTCTGAACTAAAATAATTTTGCACTTACTGAAGAGTTTTGTGACACTAATTTTGAGAAGGAAAAGTACTTTGGAGGGAAAGCAGAAAGTTCCCTGGAAAGGAAAGTTTGAAATGAGAACTAAAGTAAGGAACAAATTTATCAATTTAGTCAACATATAATTTGTGAGCTGAATGTTTTTTCCAAACAATACCAGGATAAAATTATATATCCTGCTACCTTTGACTTTGCCATCTCTAACAGAGCTTTCAACCTTCCCAGGAACTCATGTTGACAAAGCTGCAGATATTTCTGTAGCACCTAGAGAATGGTTTCACAGAAAACTGGCTTTCCTTAAAAGATGATTCTTCACAAACACATGTATAAAGTATTATAAGACAGATAGAAAGTCCTCGTGCATTTAGTAGCTTTATATGTCCATGGAGTTAAAAACAGATATTCTGCAAATATATTGTATGGAAAATAAGAAATATGTCCTGTTTTGAGGCATCAAACTGGATATAGCAATTGATGTGGATATCTTGACTTAGAGAAACATTATCTGTAAGAGTTTTATGCAAGAGGCAGTCAGAAATAATTAAATATGAAATATTTCTTATGAATTCAAGCAAAGATAGTGACTGAGAGACAATGTTTTTAACTAACGGACATTAACATCTCTGTTTATGGATTAAGATATTCATAATGTACAATAACTATGATTCTGAAAGTGGACAGAGATATGAAAATGATAATTTTCTATGATAATTTTATGTTTGTATGAAAATATAGACTTTTAAATATGTTTATTAATGACTGGTTTACTTTCATACCTACAACATTATAGTAATACTCTTGAAAAATATAACCACATGCATATCTTTAATCTATCAGACATATGTCTTTCTAACAGTAGAAAGAATACATGTGAAAAATTTTCCACAACCTTGAATACTTTTTTCAATTCCTTTTTGAAACATGACAGTGTTTTCTGATTTGCACACTACATTACTGCCAATTGCAAATTTAAGCATAATCTTGAAATAACCTCTGAGAATGGTTGCATTCTGGCAATAGCAAGAACAGCAGCAGCAGGAAAGAGAACAAACATTTATTTTCATAAAATACCTAACAAGGTGAACCAAGAAATAGCTCTGCAAATTTTTTACAGATTTAAAAAGGTAAATACCATTAATAACTTATGACAAAAATAAATAAATCAGGGTTTCTTACAGATCTAGAAAGGAGGAAAACAAAAATAATACAAAGTTTAAGCACTCTGAAAATTTAAATGGAAACCTGTTTTTAACTATAGCGGGCAGGTTGGATAACTAAGGCTTCAAAATTTCTCCTGTGAGCTATAGGGAAAAAAAAAGAGAGAACAAAGGAATTTAGAAGGGAGACCATTAGAAAAGAGGAAGAAGATCAGGGTGAGTGAGGATAGGAGGTTAAAGGGAACACTGGGAAGTGAAATTGATCAAATTATGTTACATACATGAATCAATATGCCACAATTAAATGCAATATTCTGTACGATTAAAATGGACCAGTTCAAAAACAAACAAACAAAAAACAGACGTAGTCTCACATCCAGAGATTCTATGAGAAAGTAATTCAAGAGAAATAGTGGACCCTAACAGATGAGCAAAATAAAACAGATGGAATTTCTTCTGCATATATTTTACTTGTCATTTTTCCTAAATTTAAAATCTTTTATATTACTTAAATAACTGATATATTAAAACAGAGCATTTAATGAAAATGACATAAAAAGGAGAAGACCATCATGAATGTAATGAATCGTCTTATGTTTTGGACAGCCAGGAAATAGTATTTGAATCAGGTACAGTGGGGACCAGTTGTAACCCCAGCATCTCTGGGTTTAACACCTGGTAACACACACACACACACACACACACACACACACACACTCACACACACACACACAAAGGGCATTGGACTCTTAATCCTCAAGAATGACATAATGGTGTCTCCAGGACATGAAAAATAAGATTAGCAGGCAAATTCTAAACATGGTAAAAAAAATATTAAATTTTAAATGCTTCTATTACAGGAATAACCACAAATGGATGCAAAAAAGCAAGTCTAGTTCAACTTAAGTTTTGAAAAACAAGTTGAAAAATAAAGTAAAACAACATATTTCCAAAGATAAATAAAAAAATAAACTGAAGAGACATCCAGTAACACTGTAATAATGCTTAACAACTAATATGAATTGGAAAAAGAGGGAAAATTAGTAAAATTAAATTCTTGATTAAATTTAGAATATGAAAAATATCCAGGAAATAGTAGACTATCCATGACAAATGATGTTATACTGACAGTGGCAAATGTAAAAAAGACTCAGATCTTATTTTGAATTTTTTTTTTCTTTTTCTTAAATTTTATTTCTTTTTAAATACGTCTTTAAAATAATTTGAGGCGGTACTGAAATGTTGAAACCACATTAATTTAAGTAAATAGATTATAAAATAATTATAGAATGAATGAATAGATTATAGGATGAATACAGTACACTGGGATCTAATTGTTGAAACAACAAAACGAATCAAATTCCAATGTTCAGAACAGAGTACACAGATGTACCAAATTGATGTCCGTGGCTTTGTAGTTATTGCCACAGGAAAAGTCAATAAAATTTTTGGTATGCACATTTTCCAATTTTCAGCTAAAGAATAAAGTAGTTGGGCATAAGAGTGCACACCTGTAATCTGGAGGCAGAAGCATTACAAATTCAAGGCTAGTTTGAGCAATTTAATGAGACTGTCTCAAAATTAAAAACAAAATAAAAAGGGCTTGGGATAACGTTCAGTGGTACTGTAAAATAAAATAAACGAAATGAAATATCTTTCACAAATTCTGATTTGGAAAATTTACTGTTTATTTTACAGAAGATTATCATATGGGTTAATGGAATGAATTGAGTATAGGAACAAAGGAATTATTTGTATATAATAGTTCAGGTTGAGAGGTAGGGGTTAAATTACATTTTATTGCATATGGATTTCCAGTTTTGCCAGCACCATTTGTTGAAGAGGTTATCTTTTCTCCTTTGTAAGTTTTTGGCACCCTTGTCTATTATGAGATAACTGTACTTATGTGGGTATGTCTCTGTGTATTCTATCCTGTACCATTGGTCTATCTTTTTATTTTGGTGCCAATACCATGCCATTTTTGTTACTATTGCTCTATAGTAGAGTTTAAGGTCTAGTATTGTGATACCTCCTGCATCACTCTTCCTGCCCAGGATTGCTTTGGCTCTTCTGGGTTTTTTGTTCTTCCAGATGAATTTCATGATTGTTTTCTCTCTTTCTATGAGAGATGTCATTGGAATATTAATTGGAATTGCGTTAAATCTGTATAGCACCTTTGGAAGTATGGCCATTTTGATAATATTAATAATTCTGCCTATTCAAGAACATGGGAGAGCTTTCCATCTTTTAAGGTCTTCTTCAATTTCTTTCTTTAATGTTCTGTAGTTTTCATTGTAGAGATCTTTCACCTCTTTTGTTAGATTGATTCCCAAGTGTTTTTTTTTTTTTTTTTTTTTGAGGCTATTGTGAACGGAGTTGTTTTCCTCATTTCCCTTTCAGATGTTTCATTGCTTTGAATAAAAATGCTTTAGATATTTATGCGTGTTGATTTTATATCCTACTATTTTGCTGAATTCATTTATGAGGTCTAGAAGTTTTCTGGTGAGGTTTTTTGGATCCTCTAAATATAGAATCATGTCATCAGCAAATAGTGACAGCTTGATTTCCTCTTTTCCTATTCATATTCCTTTAATTTCTTTAGTCTATCTAATTGCTCTGGCTAGTATTTCAAGGATGATGTTGAATGAAGTTTTATACGCAGGCCTTTGAAAATTTCTCAAACTGTTGGAATTCTATTACTTTTAAAACTAATAAGCAATGTTAAAGTAAGAACATTAGATATTGAATTTGTGTATCTCCCCTAGTTATAAATCCATATTCACAAAAACATCCAGATACTGTTGTTTGGGATTTGGTTTGTTTGCTTTGTTTTGTTTAATTGTTTGTTTTCTACATAGATATGCACTTCTGGAAAAAAAATATGCATTTTAGAGTATCTGGTATTTGCAATGATATCTCATATGAAATAACAAGAGAAACTTCTGTTAAGGATATGGTTTTCCTAGTTAATTTGAACACACAGATAGTATTATTTGTAATACTCCTCACACTAATATTGTAGTCTAGTAGGTGGTTTCCTTTTTATAATATATAAATATTAAATATATATTTACACATATAGTATATAAATATATTTCAATTTGCTGACTTCCTCAGTATAGTTGCTATCTCAATTCACACCAGACACTGACAGTAACAAGTCTCTGGGCTTTGTGGACAAACATCATATCCTAGGAGTAAGTCACTATTTCAAGAAAATACAAATTATATCATACGTGGAAAAAAATGGACCTGAATATTTAAGAGTAGAAAATCAATCATGCTATGATAAAAATCATGTTTTTTTTCTATCCCCACGTATTTTGTGGAATTTATAGGCAATATGACATGTTCTGTTTGCCACATTTTGAAGTAGTTTAAAATATTAAGATATTCAAAAAGTATCAGATATTAAAAAAGATTTTTTAGTTAGATTACTAAGTTTTGTCTAAGAAAGGCCCACATCTTTGAGGTATGAACCTTTAAAAAATAGATGGACAAGAGAACATTCAACCTTTGGATTTTTGGGACTGGCTTATTTCACTTCACATGATATTTTCCAGTTCCATTCATTTACTAGCAAATGTCACAATTTCATTTCAATTTCATTGGATTAGACAAAGGGTAATGAAGGGAAGGGAAGGGGTATGGGAATAGGAAAGACAGGAGAATGAATCAGACATAATTTCATATGCATATATATGAATACACAACCAGTGTAATTCCATGTCATGCTCAACTACAAGAAAGGAATAAAAATTGTAATGGGTTGCACCCCATGTATGTATAATATGTCAAAGTATACCCTACTGTCATGTATATCTGTAAATAAAAAAGAAATTTAAAAAATTGAGATAGGAAAACATAGAGGGAAGAGAAGTTAGAGAAAATAAAATATGTATACAAAAATGTGTAATTTGAACAATTAATTAAATTGAAAAAGAAAAGAAGCTCATCAACTTGGCAACCTTTCACCAGTGAAACTGAAAGAACAGAACTCAGATTGCAGAAAACAGAGAAGGCTGAGGGAGACACTAGGAGAGGTGGCAACACTGGTTTCAGAGCATGCTTTTACAAAGATTGTGAAAAGAAGGTGGTTAGTACAGTTACCTCTTACAGGAAGAAAAGATGCTTTTATCATGACAGGGCTTTTGTTGTTTGTTTTCTCATTTTGCTCTGTTTTCAGTAGATTCATGTTATAAAGAGGAAGAAGAAATGAAAGAGAAAAGGAAGGAAAACTAGTGTTTTAGAATGTGCATTTCTTTGCATGATAGGAGAGGACATCTTTTGTTGTACAGATGGCAAGGTTAGCAGTGAAGAAGTTAAGTAAATTTCTTCCACTAGAATATGAAGAAAAATGTTAGAATTACTGTACTTCATTTCACATGATCAGATTTCTGAGAGATTTTGTTCACAGGTATAGTTTTTTATAATGTCAAAGTTTATAATGTATGAAAATATGCTTTGATATTGTAACTTTTTATTCTTCAAGAGTGAAATACAACAAATGCCCAGATGAAGTATATCCATTACAGTCTATTTGAGATCTCATATTTAAACACTTAGCAAAAATTATTTGTTCTTCTCAAATATGTGAAACAATAGGAAAATATCTATCTATAACCGTTAGACTCTTGTAAGTAATGGGATTTAATGAAAATACTTACATATCTGATTTCAAGAGTACAGCTATGGCCATTAAGAGACAAAGCTCAGAATGATTAAATGTGGAGTGACAGGAATAATAGAGTAAATCTAAGAAAGATTGTAGTTAGCAGGTAATAGAATTTTTTTCTTTGAATTCAAGAAAAATGTTTTAATGAAATATATTTTTTATTTCTCTATTCTGCTTTAAAGTTTTTATTTTGAGTCCCAAAATTTGCTAATTTTTATTCTCCATCTCTCCCTCACATATCAATGCTTTGATTTGAAATGGCATAATAATTTGCATAACAACATTGAAATGAGTTAAGAAATTAGTTTTCATTTAATCCATTACTTTAGAAATTTTCATATTATAAATCACTGTCATATAATTTGTTTATATAAAAATGATCATTATATATATGTACGTCATTTCCATGAGCTTATAAAATGTTACAATCTTAATATACAATCTAAAATCTATGATTATTCAAGATATACTTTAATATCCCCATATTAGAATGATTTCTAGGATCATAAGCTGCCAGTAATTTAGGAGGAAAAAAGTAAAATATTGGGGAAGGGACTAGTGATTCCATACAATAATTATGTTATAGATTTGAAAAATCAGCACCTATGTGAAAGTAAATATATTAAAACATATTATACTTATATAACAAATCATTTTTAATATTTAATGTTATTTTTATATCAAGCAAATTATGCAATTTTTTTCAGAATTTTCTTAGATTCAGGGAGTATTCTGTGTATAAAACCTATATTAAAATGACAAAACATTACATCTTTTCTTGTGTCCATATTGAGGAAGTAAGAAAAATTTAAAATTTCATGAGCTCAATCTGAAAATCAAAAGGCCCTCCGTGGCAGAGAGCCTAGAGGAGCATGGAATATGTATATCTTACTTTCTTCATTCAACACCTAGTAGAGTGGCATGTACCTGTGGGTGCTAAATAAATAATTTTGACAAAGATAATGATGACTGTGTGTTGGCACTGAAAGGGAAGTTATGAAATTTGAATTGTGCTCTGCACTAAAAAAAATTTCAATCCCGAACTTCATAATGATTCAACTGCTAGCATTTCTAAGTGTGCTACTTTTTGCACTGACTTTTTCCTTTTTGTATTTGTGAATTTCTAGCTATAAGGTGATTCCATAAACAGTACAAACTGGAATAAATTCATTTTATTGCTTTATTACCTTTAGCATAAAGTCAAATTTAAGCAACTTACTGAACCTGTTGTAAGCTATATTGCATTGTAGTGGGATCCATAGGGATGCCCACCTGATCACTGTAGGTAATAGACAGAAGCAAGAGGGCATCTATTTCAAATTTCTACCTAAAGTAGTAATACCCTCCATAGATATTCATCTCTCGTCTCCTAGAACATTTATGCCAATAAAATATCAATTTTTAGTATATTATATTATATTTGAATTTCTTTCAGTGTTAGAAAATAGTTCAGTCATTGTCTCAAACTCCAAATTCAATTAATCAATTGCTCAATTTCTCAGAACATAATAGATTAAATATCATCTATATTTAATATTATATTGTTAAATATAGTTAAATATTCATGATGTTTCTTACAAATCATTGGCCCAGATATCTCATTTGCCAGGGAAAGTCCAAATTTATGCCTGTTGTTCAGGAAGAGCATTTGACCACTGTAGGAACTGTGCCAGATTATTTTATTAAAAAAAAAAAAAAAGAATTAGTACTATCAATAATTGTATAAAATAAGCCAGAACTGGCTTAATAGACTTCAGTTTTCCATCATTTGAAAGGTATCATCTAATAGTATATATGATATATATTCAGTAATAGACTTATCAATTTAGTATGTGATTAAATTTGAAAAATGGCCAAAGATGAATCATCACTCTTTTCCTAAAGGCACTTGTTAATAAAAATACAGTGCTACAGGATAAGATAAGATAGGGGCAACTAATTCCAGCCTTGTGTAATGGCAGAAAAATTATTCATCCATGATTCTCCTGAAAGCTATTTGATATACCAATCAACTAACTCCAACTTGTGATATTCAGGAAACTGACAGGCTATGAGTTAATATAGCTAGTAGGAAATGCTGAAAATTATATGTTGGATACATATGGAATATAAATGGTACATGCAGTGAGTAGTGGTATCATAAAGCAAAAAATGAAAAAATCTGAATGCTTTTGCAATAGCCAGTTAGTAATTCTATGCACATTATAAATTTTCAACTGCTTATTCTACTCTTTAATGACCCTTCTTATTTTTCTTACAGGCATGATTAGCTCAAATAATTCAAGGTGGTTTAACAGAATTACATGTCTAAATAAATTTGGTAAAAAATATAAATTTTTCACTAATTTTGAAAATGTGAAAGATGGTAATTTAATATATGCAGTTGTAGAAAATGCATTTCTGTATCATTCTACATTATGCCTTTCTAGTTTGATCAAAGATTTCACTGTTATATTCATTTTGTCAATTTTCATAGTCAAAATCTTGAATATTAAAGTTATATACTGAAGAATAACTAATTTTATTAAATAAAAAACAGTATTAGTAATAATATCAATACCTACATAATAAATTTTAGTGAATCACACAATTATGGGAGAAAATGTTTTTAAAATGAGTAACCCTATGAAACCAAACACAGTTTAAATTGGTTGTGTAAATACATAATTTATAATTGCATCTAAATGAGCAGTGATATTTTAGTTACCGAAATAGACTTTATAAGTGTCAAAATTTGCATAGGCAAGAGCCTCTGAACTGCATAATTTTGTGATGAAGCTGGTGTTTAATAATAATAAAGATTAAATAATAATTTATTTCATACCAAAGTGTGTATATTTACTCTTTGTTGCCTAACATCAGTTGAATTTTAGAAAGATTTGAAATTATGAGAAACATACTTAAGTCAATTTCAGTAAGCTACAAGTCCTTCCTTTCATAAATCAGTCCTCCTCTTTTGGTCATATTTGTTTCACAGTCATTTCGAACTCTTTAATCAAAGAATTTGGTGAATGATAAAATGAATGAGTTTTTGTAGTTTTAGAGAATTTTTAAGGTTGTAAGTAAATCTGCAACATAAAAAAGATAGAACTAGAAATTGAGGGTGGACTGGTGGCTATCTAAGGTCTGGGACTTCAGGAGCACAGCAAGGATAGGGAAAGGTTGATCGACAGGCATCAAGTTATAGTTAGATAGGAGTAAGACAGACTGGTGTGTGACTGCACAGTAAAAGAATTATAGATAAAAATATGATACTATATATTTCAAAAAGCTTAAAGTTTCGATTTAGAATGTTTCTACCATAACTAAATGATAAATGATTTGGCAGATATGTTTAACCTAATTTACACATTACACAACCAATACATACATTGAAATGTCACATTGTGATGTATCGATATGTTTAATTTTTATTTTTGTATGTAAATTAAAAGTAAATTTTAATAAAGAATGTTTGTCAAATGCTACAAAATGGATGAACCTTTGTAAGTCAAATAAGCCAGTCCCAAAAAGACTGATTGCTTGACTGTGCTCATATGAGGTAGTTAGAGAAGTCAAAATCTTAGAGACAGAAAGTCCCACAGGGATGAAAATAGAAAGTGTTTCCTGTGTACTGAGTTTTGGTTGGGAAAGTTTATAAATTTCTAGAGACGATTGTGGTGATATTCGCACAATAGGATCATCCTTAATGTTACAGAACTGTCATACATACATAGACTGTAACTTACTCTAATTAGGATCCCATTCTTGTGGTTGTACATGACGTGGAGTTTCACAGATATATATTAAAATTTATTACTGTGAAATTACGAGATTAACAAATTGAATGATGGATGAAAGTTAAATGAGGTAAGAAACTTAATTCAGAAATTCTATAATTTTCCATGGTATATATTTTTGGATAAATATTTTAATAGGTACTATTTTTATTGGGTGAATTTACATTCTATGCTGGAATAGAATTCAATTCAAGTGGCCCAAAATTTGTCATACTCAAAGTTGGCAAAACATTAAAAGTAAAAATTAGTAGATAAATTTTATTCAAAAAGTTTTAGAATATCTCTGTTTTAGAAAGTTTGTCTAAATATAAATTGAAAAATCTGAAATTTGAGGAATGAATTTTTATCCACTTAAATAACAGTAAAGAAAAGATGGAGGATATTTTCCTTTTAGCAGTGTTCTCTGAGATTTCCATGTATTTTAGGAGTATATACTTAAAAATATTAAGAGAATTAATTGAAAGTGATAATTTTGTTACAAATAAACCACAATTTTCAAAACTGTAATTTCATTAGAAATAAAATAAAAATATATTGTAAAATAATACTCTGATATTCTACCATTCTTTTCACCTGCATATTTTGAGATAAACAACTTGATCTTGACGTACTATCATTTTTATATATTTCTAGATTTATGACTACTATGTTGTTACGACCTTTTGCATTTATGTTTCTGAAGAATACTTTGGTTTTTTTTTTCTTCTTTTTAAAAATAGATTCATTAGTATTCCTTATGGGATTCATGCTAGTTGGTTTCATCACTTTAATTTGGAATCCATAAATACAGAAAATATATAGTCTCATTGTTTCTGAAACAATTGTATTGACTAGAAGAAGTAATCTGGGTGTAAATGCTATCTATTCAAATAAATATATGCTCATGGGTTATAAACTACTTAACACTCTGTACCATTTTTATGAGAAAAGTGGGGTAAATAATTATGTAATATAAGTTGCATCAACTCTCATCAACAGTTGCTTCAACTGAAAATAGGCACCTTGCTTAATATCCTACTCCTTCCAGACAGCAGCCTGTTTCCACTGACCAAACAGGAATATAATGCCAAGTCCTCACATCTCAGCTGGGAACAACTCTGAAGGACTCTTCCAGCACCAGACCTCTCCATGGGGTGGATCAACACTATTGATGAAAGGGCACTACATGTGCTCTCCCTTTTGTTCATTCCTGCTTCATTCTTCTTCCTTTCAAAGATGTTGGCCTCAAGAGATTGCTCCTATAGACATTCTTTTGGTTAACTTTCTACTACCACAAGCAACTTAACTCTCAAAACTAATAATTAAAATCAAGTTTCTGGTGAGGATAACATTATATTCTACATATGAAACATTCAAAATAGTGTCTGGAACATAATATCACTGAATTTCTAGGATGAGTGATTAATTTATTTGAAAATGGCCTTTGAAAGGACCTATTCTTAGGATAATAAGAGATGATAATCAACAAATATGTCTTTTTAACTTTGAAGAGCAAGGAACCCATTTATTTAATAACATTTTAGAGAATGTATTATAATTTATTTTTCAAATCTGAAGTCCTGAAGTGGATAAGGGTTGTAACTATTTATCATTCAACCTAAATTCTTCTAATGCAAGAGAAAAAGCCTAGATTAATTGACAACAAAAGGTAATTGTACTAAATGTAGTAAAGAAAGATAAACTCCAATTGCATATTGGTCTGTAATGTATAATACAAGTTTCCAGGTTTTAGGGGCTGAAACAACTAGTTCATTTAGCTTACAATCCTGTAGTTCAGGCATTCAGAAAGGGCTCAGCTGGACAGTTTGTTCCTAATTCATGTGGCATCAGGTGGCACGAACTGGGGCTAGATAATCCACTTTTGAGATGACTTTCTCTCTCACTTGGTTGGTGCCTCTGTTCCCTGTAGCCTCTTTCTCTTTCTCCACATGGTACTTTATCTTTCAGAGCTACTCAAAACTGGTGTATGTCTGCAGTGTCTGGATTAGGCTTTGGCAATAATTTCCCATTGCTCTTTATTCCACCTTCTGAGCTTTTGGTTCAGCCCTTCATTTTGCATTAGAAATGAGCCATGTTTATATGAAATAAGCTTCTTGGCCTGATTCTTGCCTAGAGAAGTTTAAGGCTCAGAATCCTCTTTGAATTTTATGTTATCTCTGTTCTTGTCAGCCTAACCTGGTATAATATCTTTGGAATTTTGTGTTCGTAGTATATGAAATTTTAACTTACTCCATCGTATAAAACTCATTTCTTTGTAATACAAGTCCTCTACTACCCTGGATCAAAACTCAAGGTATTATGTGACATTATTTTCAAGGTTCTTACATATAGATTTTTTCTAGTTGAAAGGGTTAATATGGTAAACTTTTAACAGTTCTCAGAGAAGCTCATGACAGAGGGATGCTAAGAATACTCTGCAAAATTCTTAGGATGGTTAATAGATATGTTCTTAAACTTTTCTGAAGTCTCAACTTATGGTCTTAGAGACATTCTATTATGATATTTACCCTGAAGCCTGCTTTATTGATACCACACCAGCTTTAATTCTCTCCTCGAAAGCACTTCTTGAGAATCTTTACTAAGATGAACTAAAGATGAAAACTGGTTTTATTTCTGAAACTAGCAAGTCTTGTGTCCTTTATTTCCTATATTTCCTATAAATTCTGCTTAAAAATTTAACAGATCTTTCTTTCATTATCTCTCTTCTATATTTTATCATAAGAATCCGGGGAAAAGGCACACTTTTACATTGCTGGTGGGGTTGCGAATTGGTGCTGCTTTCCACTCTGGAAAGCAGTATGGAGATTCCTTAGAAAACTTGGAATGGACCCACCTTTTGACCCAGTTATCCCACTCCTCAGTTTATACCCAAAGAACTTAAAATGATCATACTGCAGTAACACAGCCACATCAAGGTTTATAGCAGCTCAATTCACAATAACTAGATTGTGGAACCAACCTAGATGCCCTTCAACAGATGAAAGGATAAAGAAACTGTGGTATATATACACAATGGAATATTATTCAGTCATAAAGAATAATAACATTATGGCATTTGCAGATAAATGGGTGAAATTGAAGAATATCATGCTAAGTGAAATAAGACAATCCCCCAAAAACAAAGGCAAAATGTTTTCCCTGATAAGTGAATGATGATACATAATGGTGGGGGTGGTGGTGAGAGAAGAATGGAGGAACTTTAGATTACATAGAAGGAAATGAGAGGGAGGAGGGGAGTATGAAAAATGGTGGAATGATGGTGGAATGAGACAGACATCATTACCCTATGTACATGTATGTTTACACAAATGGTATGAATCATACACAACCATAGAAATGAAAAGATGTACCCCATTTCTGTACAATGAATCTTTCCAACTTCCAGTTTCTGATTCACATATAATCCAAAGCAAAACAACTTGTTTTAGAAGTTATGTGTATAGAAACAGACTAATCCAAACTACAAACATCTCTTCCAATTATCAATCATTGCATTAAAACTGAAGCAGGAGTAGATAGGGTGTGTGGAAACTGCAGGCCTCTGCAGCTGAGAAAGCCCAGTTTAGTGTTAGCATATAATCAAGGCAGGGGCTGCCTGCCAGAGTCAACTCTGAAGGTCATAGCTGGCAAAACAGGATTCTTCTCTGACTCTGTTGAATGGCATGTTTATGCTCTTAATGGCAGGCCATGCCCTCCAGTGTCACTCTAGACTCCAGCAGCTCACTGCCAATTTCTTTCTGGATTTTTGTGTTGCAAATTCAACAAATGTAATCCACAGACAAGCATGAGTGAGAGAATGTAAAAAGTAGGATTTATTCTAAAGGGGGAAAAAGGAGACGAAGCTCTTGCAGGGCGAGAGGTGGCCCAACAGAGGTTGCTGCTTTAGTGTGCGGGTCTAGGAATTCATATAGTTCTTGGGTAAATGTTACTGGTCCAAATTTCTGGTAATCAAGCTTTGGAAAGAATCAATACTATTGGCTAAAATTTGCACAAATCAGATTTTAGAAAGCATCAACACTATTGGTAAGTCCTTGAGTAACTTGAGTAACCTGCAATCTCCATTCAGGTCTGTCTCCATTTCCACTTTCCTGCTGCTCATTGGGATCCCCAATGTTGAGGTTGGTGGATTATGAATTTTCAGGGGTCCTCAGCGTTGCCATGATGTGTACAGCAAACCTCCACAGGAGGCTGGGCGAGGACAAGACTGTAGCAGTAGGACAGGTTGGCATGCCTTGGCTTGCCTCTGCACTGGCTCACTGCTCCTCAGGCTCATGCCAGCTTTGTGGTCTTCCCACAGCTGGGGCTTATGCTCACTGCCTGCATTCTGGTGCACTTGGCCACCGATCTGGAACAAGGGTTTGGCTTCAAAACTATCCTAAAATTTAATGGTTTAATATAACTTCTTTATTTTGCTCATAATCTTGTGGCTTAGGAATTAGGAATGCTTTCTACTGGGTAGTTTATCTGATCCAAATGACATCAGCTGCTGTAGCTAAACTGGAAGACTCACTTAACTGATGGCTTTTAACTCGTATCTAGTGCCTCGGTGTGCCTTATTTGGTCTCTCTTTCCATGTCATCTCACCCTTGTATACTTCTTCATGAGGTCTGTGTTTCTCACTTGTAGCAACTAAGTAGTATTCCAACTCTAAATACACTGACCAATGCATTTTAGGACAAAATTTCTAAGCATAAGCATCCCAAATCCAGGCAGAAGCTGTAAAACATTACCTAGTCACAAAGTCACTTCTGCTGAATTCCATTAGTTCCACAATTTTCTAAGAACAATCTATATTCAAACATAGGAGGAAAAAATCCAACTCCCAATGAAAGAATAGTTTGCATTTACAAGGATATAATTCATTATAATCATGACAGACATAAACCAGAACAAAATCTAATAAAATTTCATGTACATGTACATACATGCACACATATACACACACACATACACATACACACATGTATTAATGACAGTCAGGGTCTTATTGTTTAATATGATACAAGCATGTATTTAAATAATAGTTAATTTGTGAAAAATTTATCTGAATAATTTATTTGAACTAACTCAAATCCCTTATATATGTGGTTCAATAAATCTATAATATAAGGAGTTAGGGGAAAAAGTTTCCTAGAAAAATTTGCACGATCATATTATGAAAAGATATCCTTTAAAAATTGATTGCCTTAGGAAATTTTAACCCTCATTTACCTTCAGAAGTTTAGAGAGAACTCTACTAAGAACAGATCCAACCTCTCCAAATTCCAACTAGTTCTATAAAGATTCTGGCAATATGACCAAAGGCCAATTCACTTAAGAAATCTGATTCTCAAGTGGATTGGGTTAAGAATAAAGTTCAGAAGCAACTTTTCTTACAAATGCAAAGAATTAATGACCAATGATTTCTTATTTTCAAAGCCTGATCTCCTGGGAAGAGAATAGGACCCTGAGCAAGTACTAATGGGTCTGTGCCCTCAAGGCAAGATTGGCCTTTCAGCAGTTTGGAGTTTCTTGTGCAAGATTCCCTGAGCATTTTAAAAATGAATCTATTCTCTGAATCTAAGCATTTTCTCAAAAATGTGGAATTCCTTTACTAAACACTACAAAACTTGGTGTCAAGAGATAAGACTACACATTTTTAGACTCTCTTGTTTACAGTGAAAAAACTAAGAAAAGCAATAATGACAATGAATGTAGCTTCTCTTGTGCTGGACTAGCCCATACTCAGGGTAAGCAGTGCAGGGTCAAGACCCAGACTTCGGCAGTTGGGTGGAAGCAAGCTTTTGGCGAGCAGCTTGCAAACTCGTTTATTTCAGGAACGACTATACATTTTATAGGTTTCTTATCATGGAGGATACGATCGCCAGGTTCCTATATGGGTTCCCTTGGTAACACTGGGTCAATTTGGGGCAGTTGTGTACTTTCCTAGATGGCCACAGCGGAATGCTCCTACCCACAGGTTTACACACTTGAGACCTTCACTGCTGCCAGCCAAGAACTAGGATTTCTCCCAACAAATGACAAAGAATCTTTGTTATTCTTGCTCTAAAGTCAGAGCCTTATTATGAGAGGCAAAGACCTGGTTGGGTAACTACAAGTTTGTCACTGAAACTTCTACCACAAATCCTATGAGTTCACACTCCTAAAATTCATGTACCAGAAAATCTGGAGATGAGACACATAGCACTAAAAAAGAAGGACTTGAAATCAGTGACATTATGTGATATTACTAATGAAAATAATAATTTAAGATTTCAGAAGTAATCTACTATTTTTGCTTTCAATGTACTGTACACAATGTTGCTTTATTTGGGGGTATAACATTCCCTCAAAAGGTTTATTAATCCATTGTGATCATTCTGAGTAATGAATCAAGGATTCAATGTTTTTCCTTTCCCAGGTTTCATTCGCCTGCTCTTTTTCTTCCTCCAATATAATCAGACAACAATTATTGTCAGGGGCGGGCTCTGAGGGCCCCAGAGCCGCACCCTGACCTGATCGCTAAGATGGCGCCTGGCAGCTTGCCAGACACAGCTGCACTCATATACAAGTTTTAGGAAGTAACTCTGGTTGGCTGTTGTACATGAGGCAATCCTGTTATCTGCCTGAAGACTGTTCCTTGATAGACTGACTTTCCTGGTAGTCTACTCTCTGATAGGCCGATGTTCTTGATATAAGTCTGAGACTTGCGGAATAAACTCCTTTTGGTTCCTGTGATCAAGAAGAGCGTACACGTTGTGATTGTCCCCGTGGGCGGTGGGCAATCAGATTATTTTTTCAAAAAGTATTTGTGACAGCAATATTGCTGCCATTTACCAAAGACCTGGTGTGAAGTCTGCAATGTGGTACATGATATGCATACATATTTTACATTTATAGTAATTTTGTGAGAAAGTAGTATGGTTAAAAAAAAAAAGAACCAAAGGCTAATAATCCAAGCATTTATTAAGAATGGAGCAATAAGGGAAACCACTTATAATAAGAATTCTGCAGGGAGCAAGTAGCTGAAAGATTGTATAAAGCTAACTGAGGAAGGTCACTCAAAGTTCAGTTTCATTCTGAGAATTGTTCATTGTTCAAATACTTGGAAAGTAGGGGGGATTCATTATGTTAATCAAGGGACAGAATATAGGAACAGAAAAAAAAATAAGACCTCAGTTTAAGAGGTATTGGCTTCTTAATTTGCATTTACCAATAAGTGGTTGGGAAGGAGGCTAAGGTTCTTGAGGGATGAATGAGATTTGGTGCTTTGATTTTTCAATGATGGTTGCAATCGTCTCTTGAGTTTGTGGCTCTATAAGAAGCATTTATGATTCTAGGCATATTAACTGCAGTACAATGCTGAAGAGCTCATGAAGTAACACCACTAATATACTTTCTGATATTCTCACACTCCCTTACTGTCTCTAATTCTAACTAGAAAAATACACCCTTTGAATGAAGACAATTTTTGCACCTCCCCTTACATGTTCTATTGTTTTAATTTTATAAGTTTGGTTGACAAAACATGTGAAACATGGTAAAGACTTAGAGAATTTTGTGGATCAAAGTGCTGACTCTTCACATGGACCTACAGATGTGTACCTAAAAGCAAGATAAAAGTTTGGTTTCTCTGCCTTCATTTTGTATCCATCTCTTTTGCTCACTTAAGCCTTGGGTAAAGCTGGTGATTCTCTCCTTTCGAGGTTGAAAAGGCACCAAAATAAGAATAACTAAGATATTTTCAAGATTTTCAGGGACATCATAATCAATAGATTTTAAGTTTCTAGGTTTTAAATCATTCTATTATAGACTACAGAGCAGTGCCTAAGTATTCAGTCATTTTCCTAAACCTTACTGTCTCACACTACCTTGCTTTCCTGACCTTGTCTTTTTCTCTGAGTCATTCTCTCTTGCAATCACCTGGGATTACATGAAACACAGGTCTGATGATATGTATCTTATGATGAATTGAAACTACCACCCAGGGAACATCAACTTTCACATCACTGCTGAAAAGGCTTACCATGGTCAATTCTGGGATAACGATTATCTAGACCACAGTGTGATGAAGATGATTTGACTACACATATTTCCGTCCCCCTCCCCCATATAATCTGGGAGCTCATGTTAGTACCACCAAACACAGGATTGAGGACACAGATCCCCTTGACCTCCTGGCATAGCTGTATTGAATATTAAATTATTTTCTGACTTTATCATTGCTTTTTCCTTTTGATATTAGGGGTGAGTGTCCAAAAATGGTTAGATAGGACTCCTGAAGTCAGGGCTCCCTTACCTACAACTTTGGTTACAATGAAACGTGTGAAATAGTATTGAAAATGTTAAGCAAAAATTGTATTTCTAATGCTGTTCTAAGATTTAAGTCAGTAACTTTGTTAGGTAGTAAAATTAAACAATTTGCCTGATTCAGCTACACAGCAATTAAAGGATGAAAAAGTATGGAACACTCTGGTGAAAGATAATATAATAAATTCATAAAGATTAGAATAGCTATCACCCCGTAAGGAATTGCATATTCTAAAGAATAAAGATGTTGACTAATCTTTAAGGTTTTTGAAGTAATAACATAAAAAATTGTCACTTATTATTTCTAATTGAAATATTATTATTTACAAATAAAGATTAATTTGTTGGCAATTATTGTACCAGTTTGTATTATTGTGCCAGTTCAAATAGTTAAACTTGAATATTGCCTCTTATAAACCAAGAGGTTTACAATCATTGAAACATATATTAATAATTAATATATATTATTTTCTCATTTAAAAAAATGAACATTTCTTTCATAGTCTGTTAGTTCTTTTGATTTGTTTTTGTTTGCTTTTAAATGTACTAAAAATAGAATTCTTACACAATAGGAGTTACTTAAAATCTGAACAATGCCAAACAAATTAATTATTTTTATTAGCCTTCCTTTTAAAAGGTAAAGAAGCAAATCTTGCTATAGGTAATTATGTTAGCAAACCCAAAGAGATCTCCACACATACAAGGCCTCTTAATGAATTCTTCTTAATTGAGCTTATATGTAGGAAAAGTAAAATTCAAAATAGCATTGTGTAGGAGAAATAGCACTTGGGAAATCAGAACATTTGAACCCACATTATTAGGAACTTCTGTTTTTGTTTTGTTTTGTTTTCTTAAAGAATATTTTATTTTCTTGTTAGATTATAATATATTACATAGAAACAAATAAAAATTATACTTTTTATATTATCTAGTAACATTTTTTAGTAAATTAGAAACATTCAGTAAATATTTTCATACTGAATTCAATGAGTTACATTTCATCATATTCAGTTTTTATTTTAAAGTATTTTATTCATAAATCATAATTGTAGCTTTAATACATACATAACTTTATTAACATATTTTAAAAAGGCATTTGTATGTTAAATTTTCCATATCAATGAACTTCAATTATTTTCTTAAGAAATAGATAGATTGTATCCATTATTTTACACATTCATACATTTTTTAACTATTAAGAACCATCTAAAATACTTTTTTAAGTAATTTCATCTTTATCTGAAGTAATCATTTTAATTTTTTCCATGAGAGACACAAAGAAAAACTAGAAGATGGGAAATAAACTCCCTAATTTTAAAAAGTGTTCTATCAATGCATACCAATAATGAATATTGGCGATATTCATTGTGACATACTTATACATGCACGTAACATAATTTGTTCAATTTCATTCCTCAATACCACCCATTGTCGTCTCCTCCCCTGCCTTTCCTTGATTGATCTCCCTTCCATTTTTAAGGGATCCTCTTTTTTCTTCCTTTTTCTAAAAAATGTGGAAAGTATCATGAATTTGCATGTCTTCTCCATGCAGGGGTAATCTTTTCTGTATGATACCAATTTTAGTTTATGTGTTGCTAAAGTGAGCATAAACCTAATTCTTTATGAGCATATATTGCATAACAGCTTTAGAAATTTTAAAGTGACAAGAAAGATATGCAAACACGGCACCATCACAATGCATTCGTATACTCTATAATATATAGGAAAACGCAAATAGCAAAGTTGAGTTGCTAAAGTTTCTAACACTTTAATTATTTTGAAAGTATTTTGTTACTCAAAAATTATTAATGAATTTAATATTATTCTGTCTTAACATTAATTAAAAATCTAAAAATTGCAATTTGTATTGACACATTTAGCCCTCATTATATGTAATATTTAAAAATATATTCCCTTATTAAGTGCCATATATAATTATAAGTTAAACACAACCTTTTTTTCTATTTGAAGTCTTATTTGTGGAAGCAATGAGAATTCATTTGAGTTTAAATATCAGTAAGCAATTATTTTTAAGGTTGAATCAAGTGTGATTCTTTATACCAGGTTTAGAAGTCCTCTTCTTATTTAGAATCAAACCTCTTTTTCTCACCTTGTAACTACCAAATAATACTATTCTTCACTTACGCCCTCAGCTGATGGTTTTGTTTTTATAAATCAACCAATGCTTTGAAATTCCCCCCAAAAAGGTGCAAATTTTAATTCTTTTAGAAACTCCCAAATTTTACTTTAGGTATATATGCTTAGATTGCATCACTAATAACAAAAAGGTGTACAACTAATATTGAGAATACCAAAAGGAAGGAAAAAGCAGTGAAAGAACTGAAACATGTGCATATAAACAAACACAGAGGAAGGAAAATTAAGAGGGAGATAACTTTAGACAAATATTAAATTGTCTATTAAATTGTCATTGTAGAAGCTAATTACTTTCCCTCTGCAAGAAAAAAGAGAATGATTAGATATAGAATGCCTATTCTGAAAGCTACACACACACATACACACACACACTCATTTCTCACAAAGAAGAAAATTATTACAGCTTAAATAAAGAAATCTCTCTCTTAATTAATCTTTTAGATAGATCTGCCTATGCAGTTTTCTCATGAGGGCTTCTACCATTTTGGTTCTAAGGCTCTTCTCAAGTGAGTGAACAAATTTGTTTCTGACAAAAGTTCCTCAAAATTGCAATTTTAATTGTAAAGTTTTCCAGCAAAATGTCTCAAAGTATTCAAATGATTGGAAAGGTGAACACCTATGTTAATAGGGCATCAGTGTTCTGTGGGCTTTTCAACTGGCATCCGTCTATTGCCTTACAGAGGGAGAAATAAAAAGTACAGGTGAGTGCCCCTTCAAAATGAGATGAATGAATGCAAGCACTCTTGCTTCAGGCCAAAGGACCATGGAAGTGAAAAAACAGATAGAGGATTCTCATCAAAGAAAATAATGACAATGGTGACCACGTAGAGGCTTGTGCAACACTCTAGTACAAAAGGGGAGAATGCCAAGGGAGGGAAAACTCACCAAGTTCTTTTCTATTTAGAGACCTCATTACAGAGTGGAGGACACCAAAATACTGTCTTCAAGGGCAAAGATATTGTCTTTGTGGTTAAGAATTGAGTGCCTGTGCTAACTTTGTCATTCTCAGATCATTAATATATATATTTTCTAGTGTTTCCATAAAGGAAAGGAAAGTAAGTCTCTTCGGTTTTAACATAGGTCCTTGAAGAGTGGACAAGATTGATTGAATTAATCTTGGAGTAATATGATACTATTTTATATAAAATTTTGAGGAACACACCTATTAGGGTATGATATTTTTTGGAACCATTTCAAGAATTCTTGGAAGAATATTTTTACTTCCCATGTGAAAGGGTTTTTTTTTTTTTAAATCATGAACCCGTATCAATAAATAAATCATAGCATCATCTATCATGTTTCTTGGTAGCTACATTTTAGAATAGGACAATATCTTATGTAATAGAACTATTATCCTATAGAAAGCCAGAGAAGAGTGAACAGGAAAGAAAAAATAATAGTTTTGTGGAGTTTATGTGCCAGGGTTAGAATTTTCTGCCTTTCCCAAATCAACTCTTATAATTTGGAAAGAGACCAATTTGTTAGATATATTACTGAAATGTGAATAATTAAACAAAGCAGTCTTTATAGCTACAGTTATGAAATATAGGACTCTCTTCATCCCTAGTTCTATTTCCCATTGTTATTTACCTTTATAGTTTGCTTCCAATTTAAGTTTTCTTTTTCTTGAGGTATGCATAGTTTTTTTCTGGTCTGGAGTATACCTTAATAAGAAGGAAATTTTCTGTGCCAAACTTGACACACAAAATTTAGAATAAAAGAAATTTTTACAATACTTAAGCTATACTATAATAAAAATAAAGTTATAAAATACTACTATATTTTAACTCCATTAATGCTTAATATACTAATAGAGGGCTTAATCTCTAAGGAGATCTAAGGATCAGAATATCACAATATTTGAAGAACACATAAGCTTATACATAAAAATAGAACAAAATAAAAGAACACATATTACATCTGATAGGTAGCAAATAGTTATGAGTTGTAGGAACACGAGGTTAAGGTGATAATTCTATAAATTTGGTCTACTGTGCTTGACCTCCACATACAGATCTAAAGGACTCCTTACTTCCAATAAGAAGAATACAAGTTACCCTCAACAGTCGGACTTTTGTGACCCTTCCATGGACCAGATTCCAAAACTCAGGAAGATAGGAAAATTAGAATTGGTCAGCATGGGCCAAAGTGACCCAGAGTTTCCATGGGTCTCTAACATGCACAGTGGGGACATGGAAGTCTGATACACTTCTGCTTTCACTCAAAAGTCAAGATATAGACCTGTGTGTGACTTTCTAAAAAATTTCCTGGAGCCCCACAATGAAATGGAAACTAAAGGGGCATGTTGTACCTCTTTTCTCTCTGAGAACTTACATTTTTTTCTTAAGAATGTTCCCCTTTTCCCTTCTATTCCTTGTAATAAATTCATTCCTGTAATAACTTCATTCATTCTCTTAGCCACATGCCTGAAATCTTTCTAGTATGATTACTGGAACTGTTAATGGAGGATGACTGCTGCTTTGGTTCTACAGTGGGCCCTTCCCCTAACAGAACTAACAACAGTGTTTAACAAAGTTATGATATGCAAATGTACATAAAATAAATTTACTGAAAATATCTCATCACTACAAAAAAATTTCAATTGTGATATTATTTGGAAAAAAGGAGATCTATACAACAATTTCAATGACTACACTGCTGTCTACTTTTTTCTTAACCTTTCCAGCAAACTGCTTTATAGAGATGTCTAAATTTGTTCTTCCTCCCCATCCCATGCTAAAGAAACTACTCAGATGTTTACCAACATTTTTCCCATTAAAGCATCCATCTCATCTTCCCTCTCTCCTTTGCATATATTTCTGTTCTCTACCTAGCTCACTAATTAGGTAACCTCACCAAGTCTTGAGAATAAGTAACATGGTGCTAACTCATTTATAAAATTATAAAATTTGTAATTTTATACTTCAGTCTTCTAAACTCCATACTCATTTCAATAATAAAGGATTTTAGATCAGTGATTGATGAAGAGATGACACTGGTATTGAGAATCAGGTTGTAGTCCTGTTCCCCTGGTGTTGAAGATTGAAAATGGGAGAAACACCAAGGAAAGAGCGAAAAGTTTTATTTAAAGGACAGAACAGAGAGAGGGGGACAGAGGAGGGAGTGAAAGTTGGTGCCTGAGGGAGAGGGAGTGTCCTTCCCCTTTTATAGAATTTTAGATTTTCTTTGTTCTCATGCCATTTACTCCGCTTATCTTGCCAACATGACCAGTGTCCAAAAGATGGAGTGATCCAATGGTGAGAAAAAAGCTGTCCAGGGGTACATGTAGGAAGGGCCATGGCCCAGGGGCATTCATTAATAACTCCTTGCAAGGAGGAATAATTCCCTAGAGGCAGGTAACCTTGGCAACCTGTTGGAGGAGGGTGAAGTGCTCTAGAGGTATTAGCATTTTATCTCCTCTTGAATCAGCCCCCATCTTCTTGACCCAAACACTCATTACCTACACTAACTGTCCTTTTACTCCCCACAAGACTCAATCCACCCCTTAGAAGGGAGCCCTTACTGCTGTAAGGGGAGATGGAGAATGACCACTGTGACTGCTTTGGGCTCAGAAGGGGCAATATGGGGCAAGCAGTTTGGGTTTCCCTTCTAAGAATGTCTGGGTTAGTCAAGGGGTCTATGGCAAAGTCTGGTATGGAAGCAACACATTGTAAAGTCACATAGAATTTGGGTGCCTCTATGAGAAAAATGAGAAGATAAGAGTACTGGAATGTGAAGAATGTAAAATAAATGTCACAGCATCTGGAACATATCAATGAATAACATAATGATGACAAAAACCAGTAATCTCTCACCAGGAGGTGCAAAAGCTAAGAAGTTTTTCCCATGATAAGGCCTGTGAGGACATGCCTCTATTTGGGAATGTAAATCTTTAACATTGCCAGAGTTATCAGGAGTGCAAACATAGCACTTTTTATAACATCATAGATGTCCTTTTAAGATGTGGTTAAGATACATTATGTCATCAGATTTTTGTGAAATATCTTTTTATTGAGTAACAGCACTACAATTACACTTCTTGTATTACATAATTACATGTTCTCATGTTAACCAAATTTTGCATTTAAAGAAAAATTCAGACACTGTAATGTAGTATAATTCTATAAAATAAGATTATTTTAATGAGAGTTGTACAAATCCTAATTTCTCTAAAGAATAAAACTTTAATAAAATAGACACAAGGAATTATCTTGGTAGATAAGACCACATTAATGTTTTAAGAAATCCTTGTTAACACATAGAAGATTAATATTTGGTTTATATTAGTATATTAATATTTAACCTTAGGAAAAAAACCTTGGACAACTTTAAATGATTGTGCTAATTATAAAAAATCAAATTAGTTACATACAAACTTTTTGAAATTTTCCTTCCATAAACCCTCTGCAACTTACTTAGACATTCAACAACTCTTATTTTAAAACACAAAAGACTTTGTCTTTCAAAAAAATTTATTTTTCCTTCTACTTTCCATATTAAAATATATTTCCATCCCTAGAACATACTTATATCTCTTTCCTAGTTGTTGACTTCTTTTTAAACTCATATTCAGAAACAATCCTTATAAATTTTTTTAAATTAAACAAATTAATCCACTTTAATAAGACACAATATTTTTATGTTTTATAATACTTTAATTGAAACCCAATTAAACCTCTTATACTCTTTGAATATAAATTATGCCTGATAGAATCTTAACTCTTAGTAATCTTGTTTTTAACAAAGACAGAAACACAACAATCTTGAACATTTTTTCCATTTACCAATTTATGAAAACACACATAAATATTTAAATACATTACCTTATGGAATTTAAGAAATTAAGAGTACTTGATTTATATTTAGCAGTTAATGTTTTTAGCACTTTAACTTTTCAAATTAAAAAGATATATTCTCTAATAAATATGCTTATGATTAATTCCATTTATGTTAAATCTAATATATTTATTTTTAACTATAAAAACCAAGATATAACACAAGCATAGTTAACAGTATTAGCCATCTCTTCCCTGTTGAAGAAAACTCCTAGATACAATGGTTATTATATTCTAGACATTTTATAGAAATCAACAGTTTGTTAACTATCTTACCACCTAGAAAAATTTGTGAGTTAGCAATTTTAAGACATCTTTACTCTGATCTGTTTACCTAATTTAAGTTGAATTTTTTTAGGTCACATGGACTAAAAGATTTTTGGATCCATTTCTCTATTAAATTTTGATTTACGAACACTCATTTATCTATATGCCAATTTTGATACCATGTACGTGATATATGGACACAAGCATATATGTAGACACAACACAATACACAGGTGCGCACACACACACAAAACAGACAAGAAACAAAAATCTGATACCATTTTTTAGATAGGTCTCCACAGGTAAGAGGCAATGGTACAGATGTTTATTAAGGCCTCTATTAGATTTAACTTGTTAGAAATTAAAATAGAAGCTATCAGACATTTATGTTATGACTTAACTATAGGATAGACCTGTGCAGTTGGAAATTCTAGGTGTAAAGTCAAACAGACATGGTAGACACTGAAATCAAAGGTCAGGTAGCCACTTGTCCTCAAAGGCTATCAGATTTTTTCCCAACACCACCATGTCTGTACTTCTTAGGATTTTGTAGAGATTTCCCCAGTGTATTTGAGAGCTAACCTTTGACAATTGACCTCTGAACAAAGACAGAGTGTAAAAACTTCTAGAGTCAGATAAAATAAGACTGATCAGAAAAATATTTTAATTTAGGTGCACAGGATCAAATGAGAATTCACCATAATACCATGAGCTCAAAAATATAGAATTTTAAAAAACAGGAGATATAAAAAAAAAAGTTTAAAATTACTCTTATAAAGATGCAGAACATATTTAGCAGATCTGAAGTTCACTCTTGGCTCAGATTAGAGTCACTTTAGATATGTAAATAATGGAGAGTTCTCAAGTCCTCAGGTAAAGATTCTCAAGGTAAAGAAGACTTGTATACATGAGATCATTCCATTTTTTCCTTCTTGTGCTATAGCATTTAGGGACAAAGTTGTTAAGAAAGCAGGGTGGTAGAGTGTAAGAGAAGATAAAGATAACCAGTCATTTAGGTCCCACAGCACTTCTTATTCAAAATTGACTTCTTTTACTTTGGTCCCAAATCAGTTCTCTGCAAGCCCTGCAAGTTCTGCAGGCCTCCACATTTTATATTTCAAATGCAAGCCTTGGAGAAATAGAGATCTGGCAAGAAGTGAAGTAAGGGAGGCTGCAATTTTGAGTATAACCTCATGCATAGGGCATTTTAACCTTTTTTTTTTTTTCATTTTCCACTTGGTAATCAGGCCAGGTTTGGATGTAGAAAATTATGAGACATCACCTCCCATTACTTTTGAGGATGAGACTCTCCTCTGAACAACAACATGAAAACAAGAAACATGGACCAAATGAAAGCTCAGAATCCATAGGTGCCTGCACTGAGGAACTGTCTCTTTAGCTAGGGGTTGTTTCTAATGCTGGAGCCTCTAGCTCCTCAAGTCTCTGGAAGTCAGTAGTTTCTACACTTCCTTCCATTCATGACGTATGATTTAACTGCTGCCTTACCATTTTGGTCATAACCTATGTGCCATGAAAAAGATTCAAACTTTCATATTATCCACCCTTACCATGTGACTTGTAATCCCAGGGAGAACATGGAACTTCTTTTTGAAATGAATCTTGAACTGCCTGTGTTGAGCCTCCCATAAGTTAATGAACTTTGTTTGGAGGGGGGAATTGGGTCTCACATAGAATGGAGGATCATAGCTGAGTCTAATTTATATTTTTGGCACAGTTTAGATTTTAAAAACACAGTCTGAGAAGTCCTTAGTCCTGCACATGGGAACGTCAGACTATTTCCTTCTCTTTTACAGAACTTGCTGTGCTATAGAATGGTATTAAAATTCATACTTCCCTCTGATGGCCATGATTCTCTATTAGATAGAGAGTTGGTATTGAGGCCACATTTGGCAGCAGAAGAATACTAGGGGTAAAGGCTGGAATAAAGATTTTATGCTTGCTGTGGGCCAAAGGAATCTGCAGAGGGCTGTGGGTGTAAATCTTCCTTTATGCAATCAAAGAAGCTCAAAGAGCACATAGGAGCACAGAAAAAACAATGGGAATCCCTACAAGTTTGTAAAGGTTGTGAACAAAGGGAACCCAGGCATATCCTTATGAACCATTCCATGTCCCATTCTCAACTCTAGAGTTTGAAAAGCTAGAGTCTGATTGGTGAGGGGAGGGGAATTCTTGGGAGGAGTGAGTGCAGGAGAGTGCAGTATGGTTCATTTGGAGGTGCACTGGAGTTTTGCTCAGTGCTGGTTGATTGACTAATCACTGCAGGATACCCTATAAGGGTGGTTTGGAGAGGAGTGTGGGGAGAAGTCTTTGAAGTTCACCAGAACATGGTCCCAGCCAGAACCTCACAATTATTTCAACCCTTTGTCCATCTTCATGCATCCAAACACAGACCAGGTTAAGAGACACTGTGTACTCATGTCAAATGTGCTCCAAGCCTGGATAGGATAGTAGAAATTGTTTTGGCAGAACCAACATGCCTGACCTGCAGGACAGGCAATTAGGAGTTACCTAGGTCATTAATCCTGTTACTTGAGTCTTTTAGAATGGTGGTTTGCTCTGACAGCATTTAATTAATCAACGGGAGCCCATTATTGTTCTCCAGAAAGAACGAGAGAGAAAGATGCACCTCAGAAAGGTGTGGGGTGCATGCAAAGGAGTTAACCTCAGTGATGAACCTCCAGAGATGATTCTGGTGTTGAGAATCAGGTTTGAGTCTGTTCCCCCAGTGTTGAAGATTGAACACCCAAGAAACACCAAGGCAAGAGCAAAAGGTTTTATTTAAAGAACAGAACAGAGAGAAGGACAGAGGCTCCTCCACAGAGGAGGAGGTCCAAGTTCGTGCCTGAGGGAGTCTAGGTGTCCTGCCCCTTTTATAGATTTTAGATTTTCTTTGTTCTACCTCTTATCTTGCCTATATGACAAAAGATGGAGTGATCCAAAGGCAAGAACAAAACTGTCAGGGATACAGGGAGGAAGGGAATGGTCCAGGGACATTCATTAGCAACTCCTTACAGGGAGGAATAATTCTTTGGAGGCAGGTAACCTTGGCAACCAGTTGGAGGAGAGGAAAGCAAGCACTCTAGAGGAATTAGCATTTTATCTCCTTTTGAATAAGCCCCCATCTTTCATTACCAACTATTCATTACCTACACTAATTGTCCTTATGCCCCCAATATCACCTCAGAAATACCAACATTTCTTCATAAATCACTTGGAGCCATTTAAAAGATTAACTGGTAAGAATAAAATGTCTCTTCTTGGTGACTTATTTAATAATGTATGTGGTTACCAAATAAGAGAACAATATCTTTGGGATGCAAGATAATGAGTTTGATTTGGCACAAATGGTACTTAAATGACCCAAACAGTTTTTAAAAATATGCTCAATATGATAAGAGATTTAGGTTCTAGAAAGATAAAGGATTTCAAATTGTCTAAACCTGATTTTGATACTGAAGTCATGTGACTGCAGAGAATTTGGGGGAATTTTCTTAAAATGAGAAGTGTGATCTACCTATAATAATATAAACTTAGAATAGATTATAAGTAAAAGGAACAGTGCTTTTACAAAGCAATTTCATGGAAACTAAGAATATGAAATTAAAGAAATAGTCTAACATGTCCCCAGACAACTTTAAAATGTCATATTTATTACATGACTTATTATAAAGGGGAAACTTGAAGAGGTACATTAGATTAAGACCAAAAACAAAAACAACAAACAAACAAACAGTTAAAATTCCACAAACCTTCATTTGTTGTCTTTATTGCCTTTTCTTTTCGAACTTAATTTCAACAAGAATTGGTAAAGGTTATGACGCGGGTCTTAGAACAATTTAAATATTGTTGCATCTCAGAGCCAAAGGAAATTTCTTTAATAATTTAGATAACTGAGAAGAGAGAGAAAGAAGAGACACTGAGGAAGAGATTAATGATGAATTAAGTAGAGCATCTTTCCATGGGAGAGCATGACCAAACAAATTTTCCAAATAACTAACAGAGGCAGAAGATGGATTAAAAAGAGACTTAGATAATCAATAACCTCATTGTCAATCCTGAATAATGAAGATATGACTATAGATTAAAGAATGCCCAGCTTCTTTTCATGTTTGCAAAATAGCCTACTAAGGGATGTCACCACCAACATACAGAAAAAGTACATTCCATATAATGTCACTTCAACTTGAACGATGTTACAGATTTGAAATTAACTGATTCATAGTAACATAAATTTCAAGATCAAATAGTTCAATCTAATTAACTACAAATCTTTTACAAAATCTAATACATAAACCTTTTTCAATCTCATTTCAGTCTAATCCTAAAAACCTACATATTATATTTTGATGTATTTAGAACTTAAATATTTTGTTCTCTGAATTGTTTGAAAAATTATGAGAAAAGAATGATAAACATGTCTCCTGTCTCTTACCACTAATTCTGAAGGACTTCTTAAAGTTATTCCAAAGATTTCTTTTCATGATAATCTGTATTTCACAAACATAAAAGCATGTGATTGATAAGTTTTGATGTATTTGTGCAAGGGGACCAATTAAGTATATTATTTGGATAGACTGTTGTCCTTGAAGCTATCAAACTGTAATAATAAAGCAAGTATTTCTCAAATTCTTTTTGTAATTAGTTGGTATACAACATACGACTAAATATATAACTAAAGAGTATCTGATAATGTTATTTCTTATTATAAATTAAATGAAACTCCTCAAGTCAGATAATTAAAAACTGTGATTAAAAACTGGAAAAATCTTCAAGAACTGAGCTCTTAATAACATTTCCAATACAGCATAAATGCTCAAATATCCAACTAACTTTCACTTGATTCTTAATTCTTTCAATAGAGTGAGTGGGGTTTGCTTTGTCTCAAAATAATATATTTGATACCTTCCTTTTTTCATTTAATTTGTGTTTTGGAAAAATGGAATATGACTAGATGAGTAAAACTCAAAGATTAAGATACAAGTTTAGTTTCCTTGAATATAATTAATGATGGAATAAACAGAAAAGCCTAATGGTTTTCTTACCATAGAATTTTCCATCTTAATTTGAGCACTTCCAAAATTTTCTATATAAGATGTTTCAGATTATCTTGTACTTTTCCTGGTGAGAACAAAGATCATCTATTGCTATAGGAAGTCTAATAGATTATGGTTATGAATGGTCTTTATAAGATCTACTTATTTGTTTTATGCTCTTGTCTTTTGCATGCTGTTTATCCTAGGAAATTTTAGTGAGCAGAGTTATATATAAAATATATACTATTTTAAATATATATTTATAACTACCTTTGCTTTTAGAACAACATTTTTTTAAACAGAAGCATTTATTGCATGCCTAATTGTTGAAATTTTTAAGATGAACTTGATGCAGCAACAGTATCCCTCTTAGGTTTAGATGTGGTTCCTTCATGGAATTCATGTCTCAATCTGCAGTGTAAACTCTTTAGGTGCCTCATCTGAGTAATCACAGTGTTATATTTCATTTTTTATGTTTGGTGTTCCAGTTGTACTTTCTCTTTTGCTTAGCAGAGTAGCTATATTTGCCACAGGTTAACTTTTTATGGTGACAGGCTATAGATTCACAGCAGAGACAAAATGTGTGCATCTTATTGAATTACTTTCCAAACAATAAGGTACCACTCTTTGTCTTGCATCTGAGGCCAAGACCGAAGAGTACATCAATGTTTTTTGCACACCTATATTTATATTACTAATTATTTCTATATGTCATCACTCCCTCTGCAAAATTTTTCAAATGGGCTCTGGAACTATTTAGGATTCTTCATGTTTTCAAGGAGTTTGCTTTCTTGTATTTTGAATTTTGAACTTTGAATTTTTAGAAAGTTGAATTTTGTAATAAGAGCTATTGCATTCTAAGATAAATATTATATTTATTATGTTTTAATTTTCTTTTTTTAAAGATTGAATGTTCTAGACAAAATAGCAGTTGTTTAGTAGAGTCATGCAATACAGAGACATCACCATTATTTTGATGTCACCAATTTTGAGGTCATAAATCACATAAATTAAAAATAAGCCAATTGTTTGTAATAAAATGTGTTTAAACAAGTATTCTAAATACCTAATAGAAGTATCTTAATGCATATGCTAACAGTTAAAATGTTTCTAATACATTAAACATCTCATCAATCAAAGGCTTTCTGGAGAAAAAAAAAGCTGACTTTCCTATGAATAAGAGGGAATTTCTCCTGCCTGACTCCTTTGAACTTGGACATCTATCCCATCTCAGAAAAGTGTCATTATTAGACATTTATGGAGCATAAGGAAATACTTTATTCTCAGGGTTTGTCTTTTGCTTGTCTAAATTAGGGCATGCTCTAGGTGAACATTTGTATCCCAGGACAGTTTTTACAATTAGTAGCAAATGTTAAAAATTGCAGCTACCTAAGTCAGCACTATCAGTTGGAAGTAAAAAGAGGTTGACCAGAAAACAAGAAGAAAAAAAAAAAAACTCAGAGTAAGAGATATTCATAGGGGACTTTGAAACCTTGGTAAAATATTCCTGTAAGTCTCAGAGGTTAAATTGTATTGCTTTGTGAATGCCCAAAGTAGATATGATTCCTTCCCTTATCTTTCCCTCTGACTGACCTTGAGGTCTGCAAAAGCCAAAAGTGAAGAGTACTATAGAATTATCTAATGTTGTTCTGAGAGACTGGGATGTTTATTGGTTTATAGTATTTAAGTAAATCTTTGTCAAATCCTTAGCTCACTATTGACTTAATCAAACAGAGACTTTAATGATCACATAAACAAAGAATACAGACATCAAAAACTTAATCCAAGAAATTCATTAAATAAATATATGTACAAAAAACCTAGAATCAGTAACAAGCAGCAGAAACATCAAACCCATGAGAGTAGGTAATCTGACTTCAGGATGTTTTATTTTATTTTACTATTTGAAAAATATTTTTTCATCAATACATTAAGAGACATATAAAGAGATAGGAAAGCAGACTTTCCAAACACATAAAAAAAATTCAATCCATAAAAACTTATTGTAAAATCAGCCCAGACATTGGACTTGTTGGAAAATAAATTTGTAACCATGTTAAAATAATTAAATTAAAATGTCTAAAATTAAGAAAAATTATTAGTACTACATAATATAACCCCAAACTGGGAATATATACTAAACACATGAAAATTTTAAAACACCAAATATGAATTATATAATTGAAAGGACAATATCTGAAGAGTTACTGAAGAGGCTCAATATAACTATGAATTATTAGTACATAAGAATAACAAACTTTGAAATAGGTAAATTGAAATTATATAATCTGACAGACAGAAAGGAAAAGAAGAATGTGGAAATATGAATAGATGTGACATATCATTAAGAACATTATCACATGCATACTAGGAGTCTCAGAAGTGAAAGAATAAGAAGAAAGGCAGAAAGTATATTTGAAATGACCCAAACTTCACAAATTTGATGAAAAATATTAACCAACACATTGAAGAATGTCAACAGACTCTACATAGACAACATCAAGAAGATGAACATCTAGACCTATCATAGTAAATTGTTCAAAGACAAAGGTAAACAAAATCTTTCAAGAAGCAAAAGTAAATAAACTTATGAAGTACAAAAGGCCTCAATAAAAATCAATGCAGATTTCTCATCAGAAAGTTCAGAAACTCAAAGAAAGTGAGATGGCATTCAAAGTGCTCAAAGAAAAAAGATTATCAACCAAGAATTCTATATCCTGCAATTTTTTTTTCTAGAAACAATAGAATTAAAATAATTATTCTAAAATAGACATAATCTGAGAGAATTTTTTGCTGGAATATCTGTACTTTAAGAAAAGCTAAGGATACCTCAACCAATTGTAATGAAAAAAACACTAGATAATTGTGCTTCAGAGTTCTATATGGGTCTCACTTGCTCTATGAAAGCTCTAAGCAAGAATTTTATTGTTTTTGTTCTGTTTAATTTTGCCTTTTCCAACTGGACACAGACCAGACTATTGGCTCAAAATTCTATTTCACCTTTCATCTTCTAAGTCAGCATTGGCTGGTCAAGTATTTCTCATATTAAATCACTCTGACACTGATTTTTCTGCCTCTCTTTTCCACATTGAGGTAACCCCATTATTACATTGGGCTTACCTAAAAAACTCAAAATAATATATTTATTTAAAGGTCATAGGATTAGCAACCAATTACTATATTTATTCCCTTTTGCTATGTCACCTAACATATTCAAAGCTTCCAGCAAATTATGAACATGTAATAAGTTATTATTTTACCTAATACATCAAGTCAAGAAAAAATAAACATAAAATTAGAACAGACATGTTGCAAATAAAAAGATAAAATTAGCAATGAAAAAAATTTCCCTCAGTCAGGTGTGGTAGCACATGCCTGTAATTCTAGCAACTCTGTGGGCTGAGGCAGAGGGACACCACTTAGGGACATTTATGGTGAGATGCAAAGTTAATTTAACATAAAAATAAAACAATATAATACACCATATAAATAGAGGACAAAAAATCCACATAGATATCTTAATATAAAGAAAAAGTTGACAAAATCTAACACTATTTCACAATGAAATATTCCACAAACTAAGTATTCAATTAGGGCTACCACAGCATAAAACCCCCAAATGGGTGGTGTCTGTGATGGGCTGACAGATCTGGCTCTAGGAGAATGTTATAGGCCAGAGTATAAGGAAAGTGACTGGACAGATTCCATTTTGCTCTTAGACTCCAAGTTATGTAGGAAATAAGTTTCTCCCATGGGAACATCCCATCTCTGTACCCATCAACAACTGCTTTGCTTCTCCCATGGGAACCTCCCGCCTGTGTGCCCATCATCAGTTGCTTAGCATGACATGGTTAGCAATACAAAATGACAATTCTTATGTGATGAAAAATTGCTCTCTTTTGATTCCTATTGCTCCTAATCAATGTACCATGTGAGCGGTGATTGTGTGGATGTTAGTAACCATTCTTTAGTTTGTACCTAGGTAAGGGTCATTTTGACCCACTTCCCCCTCTGTTGATGACCTCATGATGTTAGTTTCTAATTTCAAATCATAGCAACAGACACTTATGATTGATGTGATTTTTGGTATAAGAACCTCTACAACCCTGTGGTCGGGGCTGTTCTCCCAATAGCCATTTGTGGGGCATTGTGTGAGATAGTCAGCTGGCCGGCTTAATACTCTCAAATTTGGACTTCTCAGTGGTGATTGGTCTGTTCTTAAGTTGTGCCCCATAACATGTCAACAACAGAAATTTATGTTCTCATAGTTATGCAGGATGGAAACCTAACAGCAGGGTACCACCTGGGTAGATTCTGGTTAGAGTGATCTTGCTGTTTTATAGAAGGTTGTCTTTTTGCTATGTTTTCACAGTTTTTCCTTGGTGTGTTTATGGAGAGAGAAAGTGAGAGAAAGAGGAGTGCAAGAGCCCTCTTGTTTTTATAAAGTCACCAATCTTGTCAGATTAGAACTCCATCCTTAGGACCTCATTCAACTTTATCTCTTCAATCCTCTGTTTCCAAATATACAAATTCAGTCACAATAAGGATTAGGAATTCAACATTTGAATGTGGTAGAAGTACACAGTTTAGATTATAGCAGATAGAACTCCTCAATTGTATAACATTCATTTAATAACAAAAAATAGCTAACACCGTACTTAATATGAAAAGGGCTGCATGCTTTTCCCTTTTGTCTGGAAAATCACAAGGAGTTCTGCTCTCAACACATCCATTTAACATTGTACAGATGGTTCCATCCAGAACAAATGGACAAAAAAAGGAAATAAATTGCATTAAAATTGTTAAAGAAAAAGCAAAGAACTCTCTACACTTGTATGTTGAAAATGACAGGGAATCCCCTAAAAACTATAAAATAAAAAGTTAAGAATAAAAGAAACTAATTAAATTAGATCAGTGAAGTTGCAGGATACATTATAAATGTATAAAAATAAATTTTAATTCTATACACTATAAAATATCTGAAAATGAAGTTTAAAATAATTTATTAAAAATACAGTTTACCAAAAAGTATAAAACTTGTACACAAATGATAATACATCATCAAAAAATTTTAAAGATTTAAATAATGGAATGACATCCTAGTTTCATCCTGCTCTTAGGATATTTTGTCTTAACAATATTGTCTTACAACTGATGAAACTAGGATGTCTTTCTGTTGGGAAAAAGGTATGCTTTTACATTGCTGGTAGAATTGCAAATTCAAGGCACTCTGGAAAGCAGTATGGAGATTCCTCAGAAAACTTGGAATGAACCCACCTTTTGATCCAGTTATCCCACTTCTCGGTTTATACCCAAAGGACTTAAAATGAGCATACTACAGTAACGCAACCACATCAATGTTTATAGCAGCTCAATTCACAATAGCTAGATTGTAGAACCAACCTAGGTGCCCTTCAACAGATGAAAGGAGAAAGAAACTTCAGTGTATATGCACAATGGAATTATTCAGACACAAAGAATAATAATATTATGGCATTTGCAAATAAATGGGTGGAATTGAAGAATATCAGGCTAAGTGAAATAAATCAATCCCAAAAAACCAAAGGCTGAATATTTTCCCTGATAAGTAGATGATGATACATAATGAGGGTAGGGAGTGGGGAGTGAGAGAAGAATGGAGAAACTTTAGATTACATAGAGGGAAATGAGAGGAAGGAGGGGGCAGGGGTATGAAAGATGGTGGAATGAGACAGATTTCATTACCCTATGTACACATATGATTACACAAATGATATGAATCTACACTGTGTACAACCATAGAAATGAAAAGTTGTACCCCATTTGTGTACAATGAATCAAAATGCAGTCTGTAAAAATAAAGAAAATAAATTAAGAAAAAGATAAAATATTCCCAAGATTGATTTAGAGATTCAGAACAATTTCTATCAAAATCATTTTCTTTGAATTCACAATAGATATTCATTTCCTAATGTTCATGTGGGAATATCAGAGACCAAGAGAGCTAAAATAATCTTGAAAAACAAAATCATTAGAACATTCATTCTTTCTAAATCTGAAACATACTAGAAAATGACAGTATTCAAGATTACATATTTATGAAAGGATATAAATCAGTGAAACAGACCCTGGAGTCCAGAACAATCCTATGCACTTGTGGTCAATTAATTTCTATTAAGAGTGCCAAGACAATTGAATAAGAAAAGAAGAATCTCTCACAACGTTATGTTTATACAACCAGACACTCACAACTGAATAAGATACTTAAAACCTTATGTCTTAGTATAAACAAAAATTAACTCAAATGGGTCATATATCTAAATATAAGATCTAAAACTATAAAACACTTAGATTCTATGATATTGTACATAGAACACTTAACACAAAGATTCACATAGGGCAAATGTGTAGTAAAGCTGTATATTTTAGTGGTTGTGGTAGGAGAACTAGTACTAATTGTAGTATTAGTACAAGACCTTTCTCATCATGCTTGTGATTATGCTTCAGTACAGTCTGCATATGATGTATGCTTTGTTTCATACTCTAAAAAAGTTACTATTCTTTCCATGCTAATTTGTAACTTTGATTTATCCAAAATTGATACTGATTTTAACTTCTGAAAATTAAAAAAAATTACAAGGTGTTTAATCTTATCTTTGAGAGGCTTACATATTTTGAAGTAGCTCAGCATAAAAAAATACCTTAAACTTTGTCTCAGAATGAAATAATTAGAGAATCTAGAAGGAATATTTAAATCTACCAGAATTATAACTCCTTAAACTAAAAAATGACAACAATACGACCTGATAGTGTTATGTAGGATTGTTTACATGTGTTGTAGTAATGTTCCTTGAACATGACCTGACATACAGTACTCAATATCTACTAACTCTGTTAATGATGTCTTAATCTTACCTCTTATTTTTAAAGAAACTGCATTTTTAAAGAAACTGCAAAAATAATTTTTATATCAAAGTGACAACATTTTTCCATATCTGTTCTCCCTAAGGAGAGTGGATTTAGTATTTATCACTAATTTCAGATCCTCTTTCAGCTGATTTACTCCTTTTGTACCTCATACAATCTCCAAAATGAATGTGTTTTTATCCTAAAGATATGAACATAATTTCAAATGCTTTATTTCCCAGAGTTTGGATTAATGAAAGTGTAAGTATTGACATTTATTTCAATTGGGTTAATTATCAATTTTTTGCTGAACTAGTCACATGTTTCCTTTTTCCCTAAACCCCTCAAAGAAACTGCCAAAACATTTCTCTCTTTTACCCTCCATAATTTTCATGGTTCTTATCTTTAGTGGAAAAAAAATAATAAGAAGAAATGATAAATTCATCAAAATCACTTAAATATTTACTTGTTCTTCATTCCTGTTAATGTTTTTAATTTTTGTTTCTTCTCTTTCCTTCTTTGGTTCTTCATACTCTCCGAAGGATACTTTTTAAAAAATTTCTGTTAGGAGGTCGTTCTTATGAGCACTACTTGGAGAAAAAAATTTTTTTTTTTAAAAAATCACAGCTTATATAACTTCTACTAGATATTTTCCTCCCTGTTTTTCTTAAGTGTGTTTCTTTGTCTTTCTGTCCCTGTTTCTCCTGTATTATATTTTGCTTGAATTGTGATCAATCCATGTTACTCTCATACTTAGCTTTCTTCCTGTTCAATTTTCCACAGAAAAATCTTTGGAAAAACTTGTTTATCACAGGAGTTTGGCTTTATTAAGCTTGCAAGGCAGAGTACTAGCTTTCCAGGAATATCTCAAAGGGGAAGTCTGGTAGGATTGCTGTGACTGGTAAAATGGACACGTTGCTGGAAAAGTTGGTAAATTTACCTTTAGAACATAAATCTGTGTAAAGTTAAGGGTCAGTCAGTCTATGTTATGCTGGATAATGTGGCCTTAAGACTTCATTGCTAAATACTTTGAACTCAGATATGCTACAGTGCATGATTTTGCATGTTCAGTTTCTGCTTTTTGTGACATGGTATAATTAATTTTCAAATTTTGTTTACTGCTTGATTTATCATTCCATCCTTCCATTGACTTCTTCGTCCTTCCCTGGGAAGAAGAAAAATACTATAGTTGAGGAAATGTCATGAAAGACCATGTCAGGGAGAAGCAATAGAAGTGGATCAGAAACATTACTTCATTCTAGGTACTCCTTATGATTGCTAGTAACATTGTCAAATTTGCTGCTAAATGTTTTAACATAACCTACCTCTTAAATTAGTATTCTTTAATTATAAGAAGTTATAAAATGAATGACAAATAAAATACATTACAGAAACAATCTTTATCCAAGATGATCCTGTTCTTATTCCATAGTCAGTACATATTCGGGGCAGGGCTGTCTCTCAGCACTTACCACTTACCCAGCATATACAAGGCCCTGGGTTGGATCACCAGCACAATAATAATAATAATTATTATTATAATAATAAATAACAACAACAACAATAATACTTTTGTTATCAGATTGATTTTTCAGTATTTTAAACGCAGACTCCAAAGGGATTCTTTGAGTAAATGCTCTAAAGAGCTCCCTCTCTAGTTTAGTTGTTACTTTATTTCAAATCATATGAGTTGTGAAAAGAAAGGAAATCTAGGTTGTTATAGCTTTCAAATGGAATTACAGAGTCTCCTTTTAGAGAAATAGATACCATTTATTTGAAAAATATGGTTCATGAAGTTAAAGTACAGGAAGCAATGAAGGAGAATTGGATTAGAGGGCAGCAGAGAAGTTTCTCTGCTCCCTCGATGTTCCTGAAAGCCTTGCAATAGTGCAAGAGGTATTTGCTCAAAATATACAATACTCTTGGGCATGAAATATCATCCCTTTTATGTGCCAAACATAAAAGAAAACAACAAACCTTAACATTAAAAACAAAAGAAACTTTGTCTGAAAGCATTAAAGCTTTGAGCATCTTTATTAGAAAACGCAGAGATTTTTCTCTACGAGAAATCTGTAAAATAAATAACTTAAACACTACAAAATAAGGACTAATTTGATGAATACAAATGAGGCAAGATAATTTATTCAGATTGTTTGAAAATTTAGAGTCTCCCTTCTGATAAATTAGCCATATCTTTGCATTTATTTGTCTGGGGAACTTTACTATTCTAGTATTAGAAGTTGATTCAGGCCTATGGTTCTTCATGTGATTTGTAAAATTCTAAAATGACCAAACTAAATACGTTATGAACTTCAAACAGTAAAAGCAATATTTTACCCAAAGGATATAAATGGAGATGAAAAGATTCTCTCAAATTTAGAAGTGACCCTCGAAGATTGGAAAGTTGCAAATTACTCACTATTGTTTTTTTGGAGAGGTATAAGGACTTCAGAGTGCTGAGTGATATCCCTGGAAAGCAAGACCCAAAGCATGAAAATATGTAATATGGCCAATATTCCCTGACTCCATTCCTGACACAAGAGTAGGAGAACTTTTGGACCTTGAGAACAGAACATTAGGTATCTTCAAGTAAACAAAATGGTCTGGTGACCAGCTAGGCAATTGATGCTTTGCTGTTGTATGACAACAGGAAACCTTCAAATGATTGTACAGTGAGTAAGATGTAACAATGCTAAGGCTAGAGTTTTTACTACTCCTACAAAACAGGTAAGAATTATACACAAAATTTAACTTAGTTGTAAGATTCCCCCCTGAAGAGTGATCCCCAAACCATATTTACACAAAACATGGTGTTGTTATTATCTGAGGAAAATGAATGCAGATACAAATAAAGAAAGCAAATATATAAACAGCTGAATTAATGCCTGAATGTTATAAAGTGTGAATAAAGATTCTGATGTCATATTTTCTGCTATGTATCATTATTTTAAATCCATTCTAAGCAAATACATGATGCTTATTCGGTTAGAGGACAGACAGATGTGAATGGTGGGAACACAAGGATACGAGAATAATTCTATAATATGGGCCCATTGTGTGGTCCCCCATATGCTATCATCAGGAGAAACAAAGACCCCAAACGATGTGTAAGTATACATACATAGATACATACTAAAAAATATATGTACTCTCCTCTTCATATATATAGGTATGTGCACACGCATAATACATGGTGTGTATGTGCATATGCATTATATATATATATGCACACATATTATATACACACATTTCATATATCTATATATGATATATAGACACATGGAGTATCTATATATATTTTATACAAATATATATAGAGAGAGAATAGAGAGAAGGAGAGAGAGAGATGAAGAAAATTTCACAAAATTTTAAATTGATTTCATTTACCACAATTGATTCTACACACTATATGTTCATTCTAGAGAATAAGATGAATGAGGTTGAACCTTCTCCTTTAAAAAGAAAGAGACTGCTATTAGGAGAGACTGTAAAAATGATTCAAAAAAGCAAATAGAAACATATTACAATTATGATCAAATGTTTTTTCCCTTGAAAGTTATCCATGTTGGACAATTCTCCAAAAGAAAAGAGGAGAGCACCTCTATTAAACTTGGACACATGTTAAGTGTAAGGGAAGATTTTTGCATTGCCCCCTTAGCCTGGCGTTTGTTCAACCTTTTATGTAGTGTGACATTGCAGTTCCTATTGGATAATGCCTCAGGGGAAATACTACAAAAGAAGAGTCTCCCTGCATCTTTACCTACTTTTCTATCATTAGAAGTATAGTAGATAATTACATTGTATACAAAATAAACACTGTGAATTACTAAATTCTTCACAATGTTATGCATATACATGGATTCTATGTATATATTTGTATAAAATATCATATATGAGAAGAATATATTTTATCTATGTAATATATATTAATGCTATTCACTTTCCAGCAAATATCAACTGTGTAGTTTCCTCATTTTTTTACCCTGGAGTGGTACACTCATGACCAGAAATGACCCAACACATACACATGCAGTTTGCAGGCAAGGGATGAGGTGAAAATAAATTTGAATACAGGCATTCATATAAATGTTCTTCCTCCCACTTCCTCAAAGGAGAGAATAACTTCTTCCCCTTTTATAAGATCCAAAGGGTCCTTTGAAATATAAATAAATATATAAATTTGTAAGTAAGTAAATGTATATACTTATTTATATTTGAAATATAAATGTTTTTATATGTACATGTATATATGAGTGTACACTACACACACACACACATATATATATATGTACACATGTGTCAAATATAAATAAATCTTTATAGAGGAAAGGTAATCCCAGTATCTCAGTTTCACAATCCAGAATGTCTCCAATATTAAATTCCCTTTTTCACCAATGAAAACACATGGCTGTTGAGTTATGTGAATCTCTCTAATGTTTTTTTTCACTAGCTCTATATAGAGTTGTACATAAATATCCAAGTCTTGCCCTTTTACCTCAGGTTCTTTGTTGCAATGATATTAGTTCTGTATGTTTTAGACAAATGGAAACACAAAAATATTTCCCAGCAACTTCATAGTTTCATATTCATCAGGCCACTCATGAAACCTTCTAACCCCAAGTAAGAATTATTTTTATTAACCCAATAGCATACATGTAGACTTTTCACAAACTGAATATAAATTTAAAGTCTGCTTCCTCCTAAATCATGTAAAGTAACTAAAGAATAAATAACAAACTTATGAGAAAGAGAATGAAGAAGAAATAAAGTGGGAAAAATGTATCAATACATTTTTGAAAATGAAATAATAATGGAGGGATGGAAGCATACCAGAAAACCTATGATTGAAGAAAACCAGACCTATGTCACCTGCAAAAAACATGAGAGTGGAAGAGGAATTGCACTTGACATTAATAGTCAAAGTATTCTTTCAAATCCTATGTATGAAGAATATGCTATCTAGCACCAGTTTACTCTAGTGGAGGCAGGAAAGGACACTTTTCTATCGCTAGAAAATTATAGACAGTTTTGTCCCTCTAAGAATATTAGTGTAATTATAGATAGTGCTCTCCCTCTAAGGATAGTAGAGTAAAGACTGTCATTTTAGCTACGAAGGAGGAAAGGAAGGGTGAGAGAAAAAGAATATGAACAAAATGAAATAAGAATATGACCAGAATATATAAAACAAAGTATCTTCAAAATTGCCACCAATTAACCCTTTAAAGTTTTTTTCAATATGTTTATTTTATGAAAAACACACATCTTGCTGACTCTGGCAGGCAGTATTTTAAATATTTTAAACATATTAACTCAATTGAGAAATAAGAGAAGGGCCTGTGTATATAAAATAGGAAGAGGATATTACCAATAAACGTATTCACAGTATAAAAATAAACTTATGAAAAGTAATATAAGATTACCAAATACAAAAATGCAATGCCGAATTATGAGGACAAAGCACAGAAATCGCCTACAAGGTAGAACAAAAAAAGATAGGAAAATAGCAGGAGTGAAAAAAATGTTCATCATATTAGTTTAGCAGCGAAAGATTTCCAAATTTCATCTCATAAGAGTTCCAGAAAAAGGAAAAAAATGATGGGAATTAAATTGACTAATAGAACAACTATCCTACTCCAAACACAGTAAATACATTTTAAGATTAAAAGAGTTCACAGAATAACCAGTGCAGTGAATAACAAAGTCATATTCCATAACACATAGTTATAAAACTCAGAACCATTGATTATAAATATTTTAATAGCTACAAAAGAGTGGGAAAAGTAAATAATGCAAAAGGCATAGAAGGCTCCAGTAATGTCCATATAGAAGTTTATCCTCTGTTTCACATTATCTGCTTTCAATTAATAAATTCTCTGCTTTGAACAATGGTAAATAAAATTTTAAATAAAGAACACCACCAACAACAAAAATTGAAGATGGTTTGAAACAGACATATACTTTCACTGATGAGAAAATGGAAGAAAATTGAGGGGGAAGAACAAGGCTATTTATAGAACTACAAACTCTGAATGTATGAACAAATGATGGCAGTCAACAGTTTGCTTCTAAAAAGGTCAGAATGGCCAGAAATGACCCATTTCATATGGTAGATTAGACCTGGAATTCCTGATTGAAGTTAGAGTCTACTACAGAGTGTTTTCAACTGAAAAGGGAGCTAAAAAATAAAATTGTAAATGGCATGGATATAACAACATCCCAGGGAAATAAGTAGTTGGGAATATGCTACAGAGTCATAAAAAGATTAAACTATTCCTTGACTTTAGAGACTGAATGTTAGGTATCATTACTAAGTAAGGGAGCCAAACTATCATGAAGTCCAAATTAGCTCTGAACTGAGGAATTCAGTGACCAGATGGAAGGATGCTTTCATTACTGAAAGAAAAATTACCATCATAATTATGTGAAGTGGAGAATGGCAAGATATAGAATGCAGATATTTTTTATAAAATACAAATTTGAAAGGCCACATATCTGTGCAAGGTTGTGTTTGTGATATGCATATTGAAAAAATATGTAACAACATACATTAGTGTCATAGGGTTATCAGAGCATTGGAGTAAAGAAGTAACGGGAAATGATGAAAGCCAAGTAAAAAAGCAAAAAAAGCAAAATAAAATGAAATATAGTGAAACTTCCTCAGGACCATGACTACCTATAACTGTAGTCATTCATTTATGTAAAAGTATAAAACTAAGTTTCCTTATAAAACTGAGAAATAATATGAATTAAACAAAAATGACAAATAAATCATACAATGGTGGTTGGAGTCATAGCTTAGCATGCCCAAGACCAGCACTTAGCATGCCCAAGATCCTTGGTTCAATCCCCAACACACACACACACACAAGAAAAAAAAAAAAAAAAAAAAAAGAAGAAGAAGAAGGATAAGAGGGAGGGAGAAGGAGTAATCCTCCAAAAGAAGCAAATCCATGAAAAAAAAATGAGTATAAGTGTTTATATGATATGGGACATAAAATGTTAGAATGCCACAAGCATTATTAGAAGCCATGCCTGAGCGTGTTCTGACATTGAATAAATATATTAACATTAAACAAAATAAATAAAAATAAATCTGAAATAAATTTTGGAGAAATGGAAAAACAAAATTTACTATTGCTGCTGTAACAAAATTACCACAAACTGGATCCCTTAAAACAATTCAGAATTATTGTCTTAATATTTGGAAGTTTAGTTTCTAAAGTGGATCTTACTGGGTTGAAATCAAAGTGCTGGCAGAACTGTGTTTCTTCTGGATGCTTTAAGGTAAATTGGCTTCCTGGTCTTTTCCAGTATGTGAGTCTGGTGGCATTATTTGTCTTATAGACTGGATTCTTCCATCTTCAAAGTCAGTGATCACACCCTTCTGCTTCTCCCACTCTGCCATTCCTGACTCCTACTTTCTCTTTTGAGGGCCCTTGTGATTACATTGGACCTACCAATGCAGCCCAGGATCACCCCTGATTTATGATCTTTAACCTACTCATGTGCAATCTCCCTTTACTTTGTAAGGTCATGTAGTCACAATTCTAAAGACAAAGGTATGATATTTTTTTGGGGGGGAAAGTACATTGTTCTGCCTTGTGCACACTAATAAAGACTACTAGAAGCTATAAGATAGAAAGAACAATTTACTTTAAAATAAGAAAGAAAAATAAATTTTGGGATGAGTTTTTTTCTCTCATTTATTCCCCCATAAGTTCATTAAATGTCTGTATAAAAACATAAATAAAGAAAATAATAGCTCAGGACAGGGGAAATATATGTCTACAATGATTTCATGGGAAATTAGAGAAAAGAGTAAATGGTGCTTCACCATAGTTTCTGGAATATATATTTTCCTAGAAATTGAAGTCATATAGGCTTTGGGACTTAGGAAAAAAATTTCCCCACAATATCTCCTAAATGAAGTGACATCAGGAAAGTATGGTTACAGGCACAGTAAGGAAAAGCACCAGGAACAACATGGGCTGCTCATTGGTGATAAACTCTGAGGCTCTGGTATTCTGGACAGCAGATATGAAGAGCAATTGGGTAAGTAACTCAACTGCAGAATGTATTATAGTCAACAAAAAATTCATCAATGAATCACATATTCTTTTTTAAAATTTTTGTATTTCATTTGTTCTAATTAGTTGTACATGACAGTAGAATGCATTTATAGATTTTAATAGATCATACATAAATAGAATTTAATCTGTCACTTTTTAGGATTATTCATATTTCAGTATTGCATTGGTCATGCAGTCATACATGTACATGAGGTAATAATGTCTACCTCACTCTATTATCCTACCCCCATACCCCTTCCCTTCCCTTCACTCCCCTCTATCTAATATAAAGTAATATGTCCTCAATAGTTGCTCAGCAAAGAGTACTTTTGATTCAGAATATAAATCTGAATATTAGGTGGTGGGAGCTTCCTATCATTGCAATTTAAATATTATAAATATATGACTTGGAATTCCTTGGAAATAAATTTGTAAAGTCTGAAATATTAAAAAAGTTTTAACCTGTGACTCAGGATTTTCACTATTAGTATGATTACTATGCAAAACCCACAGATAATCATGTGAAAGAATATTCGTTTTAACACTGTGATAATAAGAAAACCCTGGAAGCAATCTAAATACCTATTATAGGAGAAAAGATAAATATGATTGTCTTAGATATATTATTATTTAAGTATATTTTCACAATGAAAATAATACAGTAATTAAAATGAATAAAAATACATGTATGCATCATATATATGAATAAATTTTAAAATATATTCAATATAACATTTGTCAATTACACATACATTTTCATCCATTTATATAATTTTTTAATGATTCCAAGCAGCACTACATACTATTTTTGAAACTATATCTGTCTCTTTGACAATATGTACCAAAAGTATAAAAATTTGTATGGAAATAAGAAATTACAAATTCAGAATACTGGCTATACATATGAAAGAAGGAAGAGAAGTGTTATTTTAATTCTCTTAAATATATTTGGTTATACTTTTTAATTTATGAAGTGTGATGTGCCTAAAGTGTGCTTTAATCTTAAGTGTCTCACTGGATAAATCTTCATAAACAGAACACATCTGCCTGTTAAAAAGCTCTGAATATGGGACATTAATGATTTCCTAAAGTACTCCTTTCTGTCCCTTCTTATCAGATATCTCAATGGTAATCTAAGAAGACAATGGAATAGCTAAAAATTTTCTTTTAAACTTCACCTAATGCCCTGACTCACTCCAGGTTTCTTTGTGCCTATAGATGGAATTCATCTAAATGGATTTATAGGTAAATTATTTTTCGTATCTGGAATATTTCACTCACATTTACTTATTTAATAATTTGTATGTGCTGTGCCTGATAATAGAATTTTAATTCTCACTGCCTTAAAGAATTTCATTCTATTGTGGTTGATTTTTATTTATTCAATCATTATAAAGCCAAGGGATATTTATATAGTTTCTCCATTCTGACTATTATAAATAAGGTGCCTAAGAATATTCAGGTACATTTCTTTTAGGGAACATATATGCATATTTCTCTTGGTATATGCACAGCAGTGAACTTTCTCATCATAGAATATAAATACATTGAGAATTTGTTCATACTGCAAACTAAATTAATGATTCAATTTATTCACCCACAGAAGACCTGGAACGTTCTAGTTGTTCCACATTCTTCAGAAAAATAGATATTATCAATCTTTTAAATTTTAGCAAGCCTATGGGTACTTAATGCTTTCTCACAATTCAGCTTTAATTTTATTACTCTAATGATTAACAACAATTATTTTTACTGTGATTATTTGCCTTTTGAATATTATCTCTGTGGGTGCCTGCTAAACAACCATTTCTCTGAATGACTAAATTTTATTTTTAGTGTAAAATATATTAATTGAAACAGAAGATTACATTTTATTAAATCCAAATGGGAGAAACCGTGATGTTTATTTATCATTATATAAAGTTTCAATATGAAATATTTTAAGTACTTTATATTTTTAAAATTAGAAAAAAATTGCATGTTCAAATCAAATGCAAATGCAGAGTGATAAGAAGACTTCTACTTCTGACAAGAATAAGCAATAGGGACTACATTTATTCTCCTACCTGGAAAAGAAAGACAAAAAGAAAAAAGACAAAAAAAATATAGGAAATCATGTAGGCACCACAAATAGCATATTGAAGGACAGAACAGAATGAAGACCAAGAACATTTCCCCCATGAATTGGCTGAGTTACTTTATGTGGGACCTTTCTTGGGTAACTTCCACACTCTGCGTGTTAATATTTGCTCCCTTTCCTGTCCCTTTTAAGCCAAGCCCTTGTTCTGGTGCTGTGGAGAGGTGGTCCAGGAGGACTAGGCCTCTGCCACGATGAGCTGCCAAGGCAAACTATGCCTCACTAACCTGGAGTTACCATGGTGGTCTGGCCCAGCCATGGTGCGGATGCCCACTCCACACAATGCTGCAGTCCTGAACCCACTAGCATCCACAATTCACCCACCTCAACCCCCTGTTTCCTTACCAATAGCAGGAGAAGGGACGTGGGGCAGAATGGAAGTTCAGATTCTAGAGTTGACCAGTAAGGTTAGTACTTTTCCAAACACTGATAAGCATAAATTTAGATCAATCACACTGACCCAAGTGCTATATAGACCCCCTAGACTAGCATACACAGAGGCAGCTCCTATCAGGATCCCCTCTTGGCCTTGCAAGAGTTCTGTTTCTATTCTTCAACCTTGAATAAATCATATTCCTTTCACTCTTGTCTTCTATGTTTCTGTGAAATTCATTCTTTGGATTTGTGAAATGAGAATCTGGAAAGAGGTGGCAGTGGTCTACTAGTGTATATTGCAACACTAGAAAGCATAGTTCAGCATTTAGAGGTGCAATATGCCACTTGATAATAGAGAAGAATTCGGCTTTGCAGGCTGAGACCCTCTGAGTTGACACCCACCACACCCATCAACAGAAGCAGAGAATTGAGTTTGTCTCAAACTCCGAATTCATCTTCAGTAGTAAACACAGTAAAATCTTGTTATTGCTAACCGCAACGTATTAAACCCTTCATTTTTATTTCCCTTGACATCTCTGGATCTCTTTCAAAAGCTTGAACATTATACTTTCTTCACTTTCTTTGTTTAATTATTCACTATATTTCCTGTAGGGCCCCTCATTGTTACATAAGTGCTGACTGTATACCATAAAGGATGGTAAGCACATATTTTTGTGTGGTTTAATAATCCTTTAATATTATTAAATGTTGATTTTTTTCAATAAAAATAAGAAATAACATTTTTAGAACTCCATGTTCTCTCAGAAGACAAAAAAAAAAAATAAAATAAAGCTGTTTTAGTTGGTTTTGTGCTACTGTAGCAACATCACAGACCCAGTAATTTATAATTGATAGACATTTATTGGGTCACATTTCTGGAGATAAGATGTTGAAAAATGAGAGGCTGGCATGTGGAAAGAACCCTCATACTGCATCAACCCCTGGAAGAAGGCACCGCATGGCCCCAGGGTAAGAGAAGGTGAAGGAGACCAGAAGGGAACACGCTTTTCCTATTATACTATAGCACTTCTGTGATAACAAAATACTCAATTGTTTCTTGACAGTATTAATCCATTCATGTGGTCAGACCTCCTAACCTAATACCTCCTGAAGCTCTCAGCTGTTAGCACTGTTCCCTTGGTGACTAAGTTTCTGGTACATGTTTTTTGGGGGACACATTCGAACCACAGCTATAGCTTCAAGAGAGGTTTATCTTCATGCTTTCTGTGAGCAGAGATTATCAAATGATCAGTGTTCCACAAGTTTCCATTGGGGTAGGCTAAAGCTCTAGAGGTTAGTTGAAAGTTTTCAGAATATTTCATGGACGGCAGTGAAATTCAATTGTTTTAAAGGAAAGTGAAAGTAATATAAAAGACAGGGTTGTGAGAGAATAGCCTAGGAGTCAAACTCACATTTTTGAATACAGTGTCATTAAAAATTTAAACTGAGGCATTTACTAATTTTATTTAACCTTTTTAGCCACAGCAATTTTCTGTGTGGCAAGGGAGCTTTCTCATGGCTAAGAAGGGCTGAGTTAGTTCAGAGTTAATTTTACAAATTGCTTTAAAAAGGTCACCTATGTCTTCATACCTTTTAAAATCTATATTCAGAGAAAAAGAATATAATTGTCACTCAATTTTTTTTTTTAGTTTCAACTACAACATGTAAATTCAAACTTTATGAACAGAATGTTCTCTGTTTTAGTACTTCTTCCCACTCCCTTCCAATCTAATTTTTATATACAGTGTTCTCTATAAAAACGCTAACTGGGTTTTTGCCAGTGACTGTCTCATTGATAAATTATAGCTATAGATCTTTTCCTGGCTGTGCTATTGTATAAAATTTCTGTGCTTTAAGGCACTGCTACCAAAACTTGAAAAGACATTCAGAGTAACATTCTGTAGTTCTGTGTGTGTGGCGGGGGGGGGGGGGGGGGGGGGGGGGGGATGAAAGAAAAGAGAGAGGGAGAGGGAGAGAGAGAGAAAAAGAGAGAGAGAGAGAGAGAGATGGACTTTTGTATGCCAAATAGAGGGCTAAGCTTTCTAGGAATACAGTCATTCCGTGGAATATTTCTTGGAAAATGACAAAACTAACTTTCATGGAAGAGAGACGAATGAATAAATAAACACAAAGGTACTCAACCTTACTACATGCTACCTGTGAAAAGGGAATATGATAAAGAAGAAGGACTTCTATATCTCAACTTGAGTATCAAGACAGGCAGTTCCCATAAAAGAGGGGAATCGATGTTCATGTCAGTGACCATGATCATTCTATGTGTAGAGTCACTGAGGAATCAGGGTAAGCATGATGGCTACTGTGACAAGAAAAACATGTTTTCTTAATAAATTTCTGATTATTCTTAGGTTTAATTATATTCTGAACTAAAATATATACCCCTCACACTCCTTTCTTTTTCTAATTGTGCTGTTGTTATTTCAATATTGGGATATTATCTTCTCCTTGGAAACTATAATTGCATTTTGAATATTTAATTGTCATACAAAATCCTGATGCTTGGATGGTAAACAATAACTCTTTCAATCACTGATTTAACCTAAAAAGGAGGACTTTTTTTTTCCCTAACATATTTTGCCCTTTTTAACCCCAAATTCTTAAGTATAGAGAAGACTTCACTTGAAGAATTTTTTATGATAAACAGTTTTAATCAATAAATTTTCCAGCACTCTCTCTTCCTGAATATTTCACTTCCTGTGGTATTTTGATAAATAAAGTGAGAATCAAAAGTGAGTGTTGCTGGTGCAAGTTGTATAAGATGCTCCCTCTTGTGTATTTGCATGGAGATGGTAAGAATGTTCCAGCCCATCTACAATGAGAATGAAGAGCACAAAATAAACTTTTGTAGTGACAAGGCACTATGGGGGCTCAGCAAGATCTGAGATTTTGTGCTGCTTATAAGTTAGCAATTAGCCTGTTATAATCTCATATTCCTATACTGAAAGAAGAAAATAAGAAGGAAAAGATCATTTGTTATTCTCAGAAAAGTCTATGGCCAGATAACTTTCCTCTGATTTCTATAGAAGAGCCAATGTTTTATCTGTGTCTGCAAGTAGCTGCACCACAGAAGAAGAAACCCTAAATGGAGAGATGCTAAGTTCACATGGCACTAGAGAAAGAGATTTATACATTAAGCAGTTCTCTAATAGAGAGAGGAAAGGCATCTCTAGGCTTATTTTGTAGGAATGTAAGCAAATGCTTCAGGGAAGGATAAGAGAACAGCTTTCAGTAAGCAAATCTCTCCAGAGGGCTGGCTGTACTATCTCTAGCTTTCAAGGCACATTCACTCTCCAAATATGTACTTCACTGATAAAGGATAAACTATAGATATATGGAGAAATATTTGGAAAATTATCTCCCGATGCTATCAAACTTTGGGGGACATTAAACTAGGCTTTGTCTAATTTGTTTGACCTACTTTCTACCAAAATGTGTATATAATACTCATTGAATAGATCTTGTTTCCAAAAAAGTCAAACTGTGAAATGCCTAGCCATTTTTTCTTAACTTTAAATACAAATTTTATTAATCAGCAGTTTTTGATCAAACAGCTAGAGGGTGAATATAATATCTAGGCAAGCAGACATGGCTTTTCACAAACACGCATGCATGCGTGCACGCGCGCGCGCACACACAAGGGTGCATCAAATTTAAAAGTAACCAAGGTGTTCAAAGGAATTTCTGTGTGCTGGTAATGGATGGATGTTATAAAAATCTGTTTACTATAGTGAAAAAAAAGTAGAAGATGTAATAAATTGTCTTTATATAAACATTTTGACTTGTTCCCCCTTAGGAACTGAAGGAGCAACAGTTGAAGACAGGTTAAATTTTGGAGAAGCAGGATAAGTACAGATATCAGATACCCTAAACTTGTTTGAATGCAGAACTTTTTTTCTCACAGAGCACACACTAAAATTTTATGGAAATACTGATGCAGATGAAACAAATTGTAAAACATCAGTAAATAAGACTGTAAGGATAACCATTCAAATACAATTTTATAAGAATCTGAAAATTTTCCAGAGAAAGAACATGTTTGGGGGGGAAAATCCTCAATGTTCAAGACCAGCAATACATACAATAATGAAGCTTTCTTGCATTATCTAATTATCACCTACCTTATGCTTTGTTCCACCCACTATCTTTTCCTCCTCTGTTTTTCTTCACCTGTGAACTGTATGTGGTACTCCAAGAAAGATGATTTAAGACCTGCTTCAAAATATACTAGATGTGGATGTTTTACATGTGTCTCTGTTTTAGCTATGTTTGATTCTTCCTCGGTTTTCATGCACATTTCCTTCAAATATGTCTTTCTAAACTATAAAGGTCTGAAGCTAAAAACTGTGTTTCCCAGAATAAACTTCAATAAATATGCTCCTAGTCAATCTCAGTCATTGAAATGCATCCATGCAATATTTGTAAGGCAATTTAGTGATCCAGGGCTCACAATGACAAGATCTAGGTGAACTGCCTTCAACCCCTCCAAAGATGGAAAGACTTGCTACTTCCAGTGTCACCATAGGCAATGGCACATTATTGAAGCAAACCACACAAGCTCTATGCAAAGTAACAGGGAGATAATTTGCAACAACTACTGAATGGTAACCCCCAGGTTAACATAGTTGCTTCCTTCTCATCTACTCCCACAACATACATTAACTGTACATGTATCATTCATGTCTGACTCCCACAATAAATTGTACAACACTGTGTTCAATACAGGACACTTTACAGTGGGAGAACACTGATGGATTTATGTTAATCAGGATAGTGCTGCCAATATAACTAAAAACATAGCCCCAAAGGATAGATAAGAATTCCAAAGACTGTCAGGATATCCTTACCAAGAGAAAATGAGTAAAGACTAAATGGTCAAAAACCAAATAAAGATTTTCATAGAATTGGATTCTATAATTTTTCTTTGTTTTAATTTGTCCAAAAATAAAAATATTGCTTATCACAATTCTTTAAGCATTACAAAATAATTGAGATGTCATTTACCACAGAAAGCAGAGAGGTAGAGTATAAAAAGTCAGGTCAAAATTTAAAAAAGAAATGACTATATAAAGTGATTGGTGTTGACAGCAGAATTGAGTAAAACACATAAATAACTTTTTGAGGGACCCACCAATATTTTAATATACATTATACTGCACAATATAAATCTCTGATGAAAACAGGCATGTTCATATTCTTGAAGCTTCATTTCATAAGTGTGTCATTGGGTGACTACTGCATTGCTAATGCTAAGGAGGCATAAGTCAGACATATGACTTATGTTCCAACTATGGCTTCTCCAGTAGAGCATTCTAACTGAATCTTATATGTTCTCAAAAAAATAATAAAGTAATAATTCAAAACATCTTGCCCTCCAGAACTGAGAAGTTGTTTCCCATGAAAAAAGAAAACAAACATATTCATCAGTCTAGTTCTTCTACAGAATACAAGGCTCACTGTCTCCATGTGCCGAGCACAAGACTGACAACATAATCAAAAGTTTCTGGCCTCTTGATAAATGCTTGTTATCTAACAGCTGATAACATATACTGAGAATGGCATTTCAAGACAGTCACATTTGTTTCACCCTTCCTAGAATTGTGCATAATCACGATTCCTCCATCACATTCTATTACCTAGACACATAATTACATAATTGCTTATGATGTTGAGAGATATTTAACAAGAAATGTGAGAAAATTTTCTTTCTAGTATACCTAATCGATAATCAATTATTATAAAAATATAAACTTCATTTTCATTTTTAGTTATTTCCTGAGGATAAGGAGTGGTGCCAAATTTGACAGTAATTTGAAGTACATAATTTGAGAACATTTTCTCTTAAGTTAAGTCGTATTTTATTGTAAATACACTTCTGTGTGACTGGACAAAGAAAAAAATTAAGCTTCCTTAAGAGACTTTGTCTTTTCAGGTTAACCAAAGAATTTATTTTGTCATTCTACTGCTGCTTATTTCTTTCTTACTGCTTTGTTTCTCCACAGCCTACAACAAAGTTTACTAGTTTCTCTAAAAGATAAAATTAAATCTGTCATTCCACAAGCTTTTGTACTTTGGGAGAATTTATAAAACACACATACAACCATTCACCATCTTTATTAAATTGTGTCCCAAATACTAAATTAGAAGTCAAGTAGTTGTTCTTTATTTTTGTGATGTTTCATTTTAAATCAAATTTATCAGGCAGGTGTCATTTAAATGCAGATAACTCATTCAGGAAACATTCTTTTAATTTCCACAGTGGTTGGTTCATATTGATATTCTTAATATTGACTGTATGGAATTGTTCTAACTGTTAAGAATTTGTTCTTCCCATTCCCAGGTTCAGACTGGGAGTTCCTGGAGGGCAAAATTTGTTTGCAGTTCATCTTTACACTCCAAATGGCTAAAGCCAGAGCTTAGCACATAATAATTTCTCCCAACATAGTTGTTCAGTGAGGAACAAACATAGTTAATTATTTTTTTCTTCTTCCAAAATATTTTTCAAGTATCTATAGATTTCATATGAATTTTAGAAAATTGAACTGTCCCCTGATGACATCGTTTAAAATGTGGCCTTGTAATTTTTTTATCCTTTCATTGTTTATTAAATTCCTATTTATTCCTTCAAATATTTTTATGTATATAAAAGCAGATACTATTTTTCCTCCCCCTTTTTCAGAGTTCACAGGATACACTGAACCTCTTTTTTGCAATATAATATTATATATCACAGATCTATTCAAGTCTGACATAAAAGATGTTACATTTTTAAATAGTTATATAATATTCCATTAAATTAACTATAAAAAATATTTAGCTATTTCTTTGTGGATTAATTTTCCAGTCCTCTACCTAATTTTGTACTCCAGAAAAAGAAAAAAGAAACAATTTTGAGTGAATAAATTTAAAAAGATCATTTTCTATGTAGGTAATGCTATATGTAGGACAAATTCTTAAAATTAGAATTTCCTGTACAATGTACAAGATGAACAACTTGTCTTCACCCTCTTACCAGAAATGAATGGGAATTAGTAGTTTTATATGTCTTTGCTAATAGGGTGTCTGATCTAACTTTTGACATTTTGCCAATCTTGTATATGAAAAGTCATCTCACTGTAATTTCATTTATATCTGTCTTAATCAATAGGGATAGATATATTTTAATACAATTAAATGTTTTTTTCTTAATCTTGTTTCTGAATTTTCGTTCCTTATTTATTTATTTATTCACTTTTCATTTTGTGAAAACAAGGCTGTGATTTTGCAGGTGATCTTTTTATAGTCGAGAGAAACCCAGCTAATTAATGTCTAGGATAGTGTACTATAAACATTTTCCAGTTTGCATTTTGCATTTAATTTTGTTTGTGTTATTGGTAAGTGGTAATTTATCTTTGTTTATGTTTACATTGAACAAATTTGCTCAGTCTTCAGACGTTTAAAAATATGAGAGTGTAAAAAGAAAAAGAGTGCTATTAGCCTGGAGCTTTTATGGCAGTTCTGATAAAATTCAATGATAATAGCACTCCTGCTAGCTATGAAATTTACCTGCTAAAGAGACATTTTGCTAAATAGTGATGTAAACCATATTTACACTATAGATATTTTAATAAAATGTATTTAAACTAATGTAAACAAAAATCATTAAATAATAGAATATCAACACAAAAATCAAAGATAAAATGAACACTTGAATTAAACATTTTCATATTTTTAAATTGTCGGTTAGTTATCTAAAGGTTAGAAATAGTGACTACAACCATTAGTTTTTATAACTTCACCAAAACCAATCATCTGTACTGATTGATTTATATTTCCATGTGTTATGAATCTAACTTAGAGAATGTAATAGACATATAGTCTTTGTGAAATTAAATAAAAAATTCTTAATGTTGCTGCTGTCATTTGTTTAAAAATAAGATCCTGCTACTTAGGTCTTTCAATGTTTAATAACCAAAGATATACTCAGTCTTCCAGGTAAAAGGAAATTGTTTTAGATGCCTGTGAACTGGAACAAAACCAAGTCTATTCCAACAATCTTTTCTCAGTGGTGTCTCAGAAATACCTCATTATTTTCCTCCTAACTCTGTGTTCCAATTACAAAAATTGTGTTTTGTTAAATTATTTCCTTTGCCTGTATTGGGCAAAGCCTTGGTCCAATTCAAGGTCGTAATGGGCTACTATATATTCAGTGCAGCCTTGTGGTCAAAGTCCAGATTCTTTTTTGGAGGAAAAAAAAAATGCAAGACATGGGGAAAACAGCAAGGAGGTAGCACACTCCATCATTGCCTTACAGTGCTTATATTTTCTCCTCCAGTCATAGCAGATATGCACATAAAATATGGACTCTGCAAGCTTTCAGAAACTGCCATAACATAGATCTTCATACAATCCAACCTAGTTCCAATCATATATTTTACAAAATAGAAGTTGAAAGAAAATTACTAAGAGACACAGATTTTTAAGAATTGAACATAACTTTATTGAAATATACATTCATTACACTGACTAAAGAAAAAAAAGAAGACCAGTAAGTTAAAGTGGGTGTGTTGATTTGTGGAATCATATTTTCCTCTCGCTGAGGGAATGGTCTCCTGATTATGTCTGTAAGTATTTGCTTACTTCTGCCATTCCTATGCAGGAACACCTTCTGCCTCATCAGTGCATGCTGAGACATGAATTCACTGGTCAGAAGAAATGACTTATGCTATATTTAGAAAATCTTGCAGCTCTTTGGATTGATCATATCACATGAGCATGCACATATGAACAAAGCTGGCTTCTGCAGGAAACACTTTAACAACAATGGTAGTACATGAAATCACAATAAAGAATTCATATCCCATCACTTATCCTGCAACATCTCATCATAATGGAGTCAGTTAAGGCTAGATATTTTAGTCTTGACTGTGCACTTATATATAAACATAGAGTTGGTAAAGCAGAGGGAGATTTAGTTCCACCATCCTCATTAATGTCACTAAAAGTTTCATGCCTAAATTTTCAAGTATTATATTTCAAATTGAACCTGCTGTTGTTTACTTTCTGACCTTTTTTCTGGCACATTTATTCTTTATGTACAGAAATGTATTTTAAAAGGCTGAATGGAAACTTCCCTGGAAATGTAGCAGGTGGTATGATTAATATAGAAGCATGTGGTAAACATAGTGTTTCCGTATTTAAAAAAGAAATTCTATACTCTGAATTCAGAATTTTTGCTAGTATTAAAGATAATTTATTTTAAAATTATTCTCTCTATATAATGCATTGTTTATAGCAGACATGAGGTAACTTGGTTTTGGGTATTTGAGATTGTGTATATTAAATAGTTGAAACATTATTGTCAACATTAAATTGGTGTGTTAGGTTCCATTGGAGTATAAGATGAAAAGAAATGAAGTCAAAGCATCTCAAAAACAGCAGTGTGAACTTGTGAACAATCTTAAAAGTTATTTTCAGAAACCATTCTAGGGAGATTAACAAAAGACTATGGTTTCCCCATGAGGTACTGGGTAGAGATACTGAAGGAAATGTTCCAGTAAACTTCAAATGAGTGGTATGTATGTATTCCTGCATGAGGTGAACACCAATTATGTGTGCTTTAAATGCAAGTTGACTTTTCTTTATGTGAAAAATAGTGAAAGTTTTAAAAATTGTCTCTCTACCTACCATGCTCTTTGAAAGGTTAAAGAGTTCCTAGGACATTTGGAAAAATAATTCAAGTCAGAGAAAATTTTCAAATGAAAAAAAGAAAGAAAATTTAAAACAATGTAGTGGAATTTTTAACATAAAAAGGAAGAGGTACATGTCACCCACAGAAAGAAGCAACACTTGTGTTATGTAACTGATAAAGAATTTGTACACAGCAATTGGCATTATTGGAAAAGTGATTAAGTTCCTATAACATGGTAACAACTTCACAAAAAGAACACTGAATTTAAAAATAACACTATAAATAACAGTATATTGATTGTGCCTGGATATGTTTAATGACTCTTTCAGAAATTAGACGAGATTTCTTCATGAAGTATATACCAGAATGTGGCAGATGAACCATTAAAACTAATCAAACTCTTTCTAGGTAGCCATTAGAATCATAAAATATAGAATGAATCATTAATAAACTTGAATACCTAAATTGAAAACAGAAAAAAATATGCTAAATCTGTTGACATTTCTATATATACATCAAAGAGTGATGGAGGTAAGATGACAGAATAGGGGGTTCCAGACTTTATCCTTCCATAGAAATATCAATTTAATTATCATCTATGAACAAAAATATCTTCATGAGGGCTCAGAATGCAACCTGCAGAGCATATTGCCAAGAGATGATTGTGGCCATGAGATTCCTGTGGACAAAAGAAAGAGTGAAGTGAGCATATGATTTTGACATGGATCCCAGGGCCAGAGCCATTTGCCTATGCACTCCAGCACTGGGCCCACTTATGGACTTTGGGACCAGATCAGCTTAACCATGAACACCAGCAACTGCCCCTTGTGCCTGCAAACTGTAACACCAAAACCACTTGCAGTTTTGGGCAATATGTTCACTCAAAGGCAGACTCTAAGTGGTTGGGCCCTCTGTCAGCACACAGGGGCACAAGAGCCACCTCATCCAATGACCCTGGCTCTGGCTATCTGTGGATACTGAAACTGGGTCCACACAGGAAAAGCTTCTACCACAAAGTGGCCCCAACATCAGGCCCACTTGCCCATCCCTTCATAACCTCCAGTGCCAGACCACTTGCAGACATGATACTGAGTCTACTAAGAATCTCCAGCTTGTTCGGCTAGGGAGGAACTTTTTTAACCAAAGCCAGTCTTGAAGAATGGAAAAGGTGACTTCTCTTAAACTGTATATACCAATTCAGGAATATAAAAATCCCCAAAACCAAGGAAACCGGATACAACCAAAGGACTGAAATAAGACACCTATAACCATATCTAAAAAAATGGGTATCTGTATAAACTGCCTGATAATTAACTGATTAATTCAAAACAATCAACTAAAGAGACTCAATGAACTACAAGAGAACACAGGCATACAACAGCAACAGAAATTCTAGAGATGAAGACCATAACTAAGCTGAGAAATTGTGGACTTTCTTTTTCTCTTTTTCTGTGTGTGTGGGGGCTAGGCATGAGTGTGTGTGTGTGTGCACGTGTGTGTGTGGCATTAGGGATTGAACTCAGGGGACCTTTACTTCTGACATACATCCCCAGCCCTTGAAAGGTCTCACTAAGTTGCTGAGACTGTCTTCAAACTTACAATTCTACTGCCTTAGCCCCCTGAATTCCTGGGATTGTGGCTGAAAGCTCAGTCCTTGTCCCCAGTGCCAATTAATGCCAATTTAATAATGAGGACATGGTTTTGAGAAAGAAGAAAAAGTTGTCTTATTGCTTTACTACTAGCAAAAGAGAAACACAGGGGACTCCTATCCCATGGGCTGTGATTCTGACCATCAGGAGGAACAGGGAGCTTTTAAAGAAGCTCTTCAACCGCTACATTCCAGGTGTGGCTTGACAGGGGATCCCAGGGTGCCCTGATGGTGTGTTAACATTCATTTGTTAATTTGGGAGATATTTACTACCTGGATCCTCTAGGAGATATCTCCTTCCTGTGGAACATAGATAACTCCAGGTAAATTTTGTTCCCTGCTCCCAGGTTAGGGAGAGAGAGAGAGAGAAGAGGAAACGGAAAACTTGTCCCTTATAAAAATAAGCATCAGAGCTATATTCAAAAGGTGAAGTGGACCACTGTTACAAGATTACTGGTATGTGTTACCTCACCCAGTTTAATGGAGACTTTCTACACCATATTTAATCAAGAAGAACAAAGAATTAACAAACTTGAAGACAGTCTATTGAAAATTATGCAGTCAGACCAAAAAAAAAAAAAAGGTGAAAAAAAAAAAAAACTGTAAAGAAAAGTTATGAGACTGATAGTACACTATTACATGAAACAAATCTGATTTACATGCATCTAGAAGGATAAAAGAAAGAAAAATGGGTATAAAGTTTATTTAAAGTACAAATCTGGAGAGGGAAGAGTCCATAAAGTTTATGAAGTTAAAAAGACCCCAAATAGTTCTAACCTTAGGAAGTCTATACCAAGACAAGTACATGGAGAGAATTTTGAAAGCAACAAGAGAGGTGATTCATAACACAGGAGGGAAACGTGACAAAACTTTTAGCAGATATCTCAACAGAAACCTTGCAGAGTAGGAGAGAGTGAGATGACATATTCAAAATATTAAAAGAACAAATGAAAAACTTTCAAAACACAATGTGATCACCAACAAAATATATTTTAAAAACAAAGGAAATGTCCCTTCCCAGACAAACAAAAACTGAAGAAGTGTGTCACCACTAACCTGCCTTACCAAAAATGCTAAGGGAGTTCTCTTAGTTGAGGTAAAAGAATGCCTAACAGGAACATGAAAGTCTAAATCTCAATGATAAAGGTAGGCATACAGACATACAGAATAAGGTAATAAGGCAATGGTTGTGTCTATGTCACTTTTAGTCTTTGTGCAAGAGTTAGAGAACAAAAGTACAAAGAATAAAATACCATTAGAAATGATTAATGGTTACAAAACAAAAAGAAGCAAATTCTGACTTCAATAACAAAATGTATGTGGAAACAAAGTATAGAGTTTTTGTGTTCAATAAAGTTACTATTAGCTAAAAAATACTATTAAAGATATAATGCTTTTTTTATATAAATCTCATGACAGCCACAAAGAAAAGATAAAAAAGATACGTAGAAAAGAATCAAAGAATTTCACTACAAAAAAAATCATCAAATCAGGTTGAAGAGAGGAAAGAAGGAACTCCAGAACTATAAAACAACCCAAAAGAAATTAATAAAACAGGGCAGTAAGTTCTAAGCTATTGATAACTACCTTAAGTGTAAATGGATTAAATTATCCAAAGATACAGATTGTTTGAATTTATCAAAAAAAAAAAAAAGGCTTTAACTCCTGTTTTCTTTCCAAAAAAGGCAAACTTAAATTGAAGGACACACATAGTTTGAAAGTGAATGTATAGAAAAAGATATTCCATGAAAATGATTAACAAAAGAACAGAGGTGGGAATCTTATTTACATCAGACAAAATAGAGTTTAAGTAAAAAATTACCTATGGAGAAAAAGAGAGATATTAGAGAATGTCGAAGGTCCTATTTAACAAGAAGTTATATCGACCAATGTTGTATAAAATACCAAAATATTGAAATTTATAAAGCAAACATTGGTGCATCTGAAAGAAGAAATGGATGGTAATACAGAAGATCTATGTACTCCACTTACAGTCTTATAATAATGAATATAATATTTATACAGAAAATCAATATGGGAAAAGGGGATTTAAACAGCACTATCAACCAAAATGTCATATGAAACACACAGAACATTTCACCCAACAGCAGCTGGATACTCACATTTTTCTCAATCACACATATAGCACACCCCTGGATAGATTATGTGCTAGATCATAAAACAAACCATATTAAAGTTTGGGGGGCTACTGGGGATTGAACTCAGGGGCACTTGACCACTAAGCCACATCCCCAGCCCTGTTTTGTATTTTATTTAGAGGCAGGGTCTCACTGATTTGATTAGTGCCTTTCTTTTTTCTGACTCTGGCTTTGATCCTCCTGCCTCAGGCTCCTAAGCTGCTGGGATTACAGGCAGGCACCACCATGCCCAGATCCATATTAAATTTAAGAAGACCAAAATTAGATGAAATATCTTTTTTTTCACAACAGAGTGAAATCAGAAATCAATAACAAATATGAAATTTCACAAACACACTGAAATTAAACAACATATTCTTGAACAACCATTAGATCATATAAGAAAAATTTTCAACAAGAAAATTAGAAAATGTCTAGAGACAAATTGAATAAACAAAGTATGAAAACAGGAGAAGCAGCAGGAGCAGCACTAAAAGGAAGGTTTATAATGGCAAATGCCTAAATTAAGAAGAAAGATCATAAATAAACAAGATAACTTTACTCCTCAAGGAATCAGAAAACAAAGCACCATGTAAATCTAAAACTAGCAGAAGAATGGAAATAATAAATACTAAAGAAGCAGCAAATTCGTCAGGGATGTCAGTGTACCCCTATAATCCCAGCAGCTCAAAAGGCTGAGGCACGAGGATTGAAGTTCACAGCCAGTCTCAGCAACTTAGTGAGGCTCTAAGAAACTTAGTGAGACCCTGTCTCAAATAAAAAATAAAAAATAAAAAGCTAGAAATGTAACTCAGTGGTTAAGCACTCCTGGGTTAAATCCTTGTTGCCAATAGTAATAATAATAATAATAATAATAGAAAAAGCAAATAAGATACAGAATAGAATAACTGTAGAAATAATGAAGAAAAGTAACAGTTTTTTTTTAATACAAACAATATTGACAAATCTTAGCTAAACTAAAAAGAGAGAAGACTCAAACAAAATCATACATGGTAAAGGAGCTAAAATGATGTCACAGAAATAGAAAAAAATCATACTGTACTATTATGAGTCATATTATACAGAACTATTATACATCAATAAATAGAACATCCCAAAACATGCTCAAATTTCTCATAACAACCACTTACCAAGACTTAATTAGGAAAGGTCAAGAACAATATGAATGGCATATAAATAGACTTAACTAGTAATCACAAACAGCTGAATAAAAAAATTATTTTCTTTGTTCTTTTTAGTTATACATAACATTATGATTCATTTTGATGTAATTTTAAAAGCATGGAATGTAATTTTTCTAATTCAGTCTTGGATATACATGATGGTGAGATACACTATGTTATACTTATATATGTACATAAGAAAGTTATATCAGATTCATTCCACTTTGTCTTCTCCACTAATCTTTCAAATACATATATGTGTATATATATATATATATATATACACATATATATTATCTCTGTCCTGTTATTTTGGATTACCTTCCACATATCAGGGGAACCTTTGAATTTTTTGAACTGACTGATTTCACTTAGCATGACAATCTTCAGATCCATCCACTTACCAGCAAGTGCCATAATGTCATTCTCCTTTATGGCTGAGTAAAACTTCATTGTGTATATACATACCACATTTTCTTCATCCATTCCTCTGCTGAATTCTATCAAATATTCAAAGAATAATTAACTCCAACCCTCTTTTAACTCTTCAAAAATAAAATGTATAAAAGGGAATTTTTTATTTCTTCTATTTAGTTATACATGATAGCAGAATGCATTTTGATTCATTGTACAAAAATGGAGTACAACATTTCATTTCTCTGGTTTGACATGACGTAGAGTCACACATGTGCAATCATACATGTACCTATGGTAATGATGTTCATCTCATTCTACTGTCTTTCCACCCCTTGCCTCCTCCACTCACCTTATTCCCCTCTGCCCACTCCAAAGTTCCTCCATTATTCCCTTACTGGCCCCCAATATGTGTCAATATCCACTTGTCAGAGAAAACATTTGGCCTTTGATTTTTTGAGATTGGCTTATCTCACTTAGAATGATATTCTCCAACTTCATCCATTTACTGGCAAATGCCATAATTTTATTCTTCTTCAGGGCTGAGTAATATTCCATTGTGTATATATACCACAGCTTCTTTATCCATTCATCTTTTGGAGGGAATCTAGTTTGGTTCCACAGTTTAACTATTGTGAATTAAGCTGCTATAAATACCGATGTGGCTGTGTCATTGTAGTATACTTATTTTAAGTCGTTTGGGTATAGACCAAGGAGTGGGATCACTGGGTCAAATGGTGTCTCCACTTCCAGTTCTCTAAGGAATCTCCATAGTCCTTTCCAGAGTGATTGCACCAATTTTCAGTCCCACCAGCAATGTACGAGTGTACCTTTTCCCCCACATCCTCACCAATACTTATTGTTGCTTACATTCTTGATAACTGCCATTCTGACTGAAGTGAGATGAAATCTTAGGTAGTTTGGATTTGCATTTATCTAATTACTAGAAATGTTGAACTTTTTTTCATATATTTCTTGATCAATTGTATATCTTCTTCTGTGAAGTGTCTGCTCAGATCCTTAGGCCATTGGGCTATTTCTACTTATGGTGTTAAGTTTTTTGAGTTCTTTATAAATTCTGGAGATTAGTGCTCTATCTGAAGTGTGTGTGGTAAAGATTCTTTTCACTCTGTAGACTCTGTCTTCACATTATTGTTTCCTTTGCTGAGAAAAACTTTTTAGTTTGAATCTATCCCATTTATTTATCCTTGATTTTATTTCTTGCACTTTAGGAGTCTTGTTAAGGAAGTCTGGTACTAAATCTACATGACAAAGATTTGGACCTACTTTTTCTTCTATTTGGTGCAGGGTCTAACTCCTAGGTCCTTGATCCATTTTGAGTTGAGTTTTGTGCAGGGTGAGATATAGGGGTTTAATTTAACTTTGCTGTAAATCTATTCCCAGTTTTCCCAGCACCATTTGTTGAACAGACTATCTTTTCTCCATTGTACATTTTTGGCACCTTTGTCCAGTAGGAGATAACTGTATTTATGTAGGTTTGTCTCTGTCTTCTATTCTGTACCACTGGTCTACCTGTCGATTTTGGTACCAATACCACGCCCGTTTTGTAACTATATGTTTAAGATCTGGTATTGTGATGCCTCCTGTCCACTCTTCTTGTTTAGGAATGCCTTGGCTATTCTGGGTCTCCTATTTTTCCGGATGAACTTCATAAATGCTTTCTCTATTTCTATGAGGAAAGACATTGGGATTTTAATTGGAATTCCATTGAATCTGCATAACACTTTTGGTAGTATGGTCATTTTGACAATATTAATTCTGCCTATCCAAGAACATGGGAAATATTTCCATCTTCTAAGATTTTTCCTTAATTTCTTTTTAGTATTCTATAGTTTTCATTGTAGAGGTCTTTCACCTCTTTTGTTAGATTGATTCACAAGTATTTTATTTTTTTCGATGCTATTGTGAATGGGGTAGTTTTCCTAATTTCTCTTTCAGAGGATTCATCATTTATGAATGGAAATGCATTAAATTTATGGGTGTTGATTTTATATCCTGCTACTTTGTTGAATTCATTTATTAGCTCTAAAAGTTTTCGTAGAATTTTTTGGATTCACTAAATATATAATCATGTCACCAGAAAATAGTGATAATTTGAGTTCCTCATTTCCTATTCATACCCCTTTAATTTCTTTGGTCTAATTGCTCTGACTAGATTTTCAAGGATTATGTTGAATAGAAGTGGTAAAAGAGGGCATCCTTGTCTTTTTCCAGTTTTTAGAGGAAATGCTTTCAGCTTTTCTCCATTTAGAATAATGTTGGCCTTGGGCTTAGCAAAGATATCCTTTACAATGTTGAGGAATGTTCCTACTATTCCCATTTTCTCTATTGTTTTGAACGTGAAGGGTGCTGTATTTTATCAAATGCTTTCTCTACATCTATTGAAATGATCATAGGATTCTTAACTTCAAGTCTATTGATGTGATGATTTACATTTGTTGATTTCCAGATGTTGACCAAACTGATCCCTGGAATGAACCCCACTTGATCATGGTGCACTATCTTTTTAATATGTTTTTGTATACAAATTACCAGAATTTTATTAAGAATTTTTGCATCAATGTTCATCAGGGATATTGGTTTGAAGTTTTCTTTCCTTGATATGTCCTTGCCTGGTTTTGGAATCAGGGTGATACTAGTTTCATAGAATGAGTTTGGAAGGGTTCCCTCCTTTTCTATTGCATGGGAATAATTTGAGGAGTATTGGTATTAGTTCTTCTTTCAAGGTCTTGTAGAAATTGACTGAGAATCCATCTGGTCCAGGGCTTTTCTTGGTTGGAAGGCTTTTGATAGCATCTTCTAATTCATTGCTTGAAATTGATCCAACAAGATATAACAATCATAAATATATATGTGCCAAACAATGGAGCATCTATGCACCTCAAACAAACCCTTCTCAATTTCAGGAATCAAATAGAGCACAATATAATAATACTGGGTGAGTTTAACACACCTCTCTCACCACTGTATGGATCTTCCAAACAAATATTAAACAAAGAAACTATAGAACTCAAAAAATGCAATCAACAATTTAAACTTAACGGATATATATTGAATATTCCATCCATCCACAAATGAAAACACTTTTTCCTCAGCAGCACATGAATCTTTCTCTAAAAGAGACCATATGTTATGCCACAAAGCAACTGTTAGAAAATATAAAAAAAAGAGATAATACCCTTCATTCTATCAGATCATAATGAAATGAAATTATAAATCAATGATAAAATAAAAAACAGAAGCTACTTCAACACCTGGGGAGTAAATAGAATGCTATTCAATAACACATGGATAGCATAAGACATCAGGGAGGAGATAAAAAAAAAGTCTTAGAGGTAAATGTGAATTCTGAGACGACATATCAAAATCTCTGGGACACTATGAAACCATTACTAAGAGGAAAGTTCATTGCATTGAACTCATTCACTAAAAGAATAAAAAGTCAACAAATAAATGACCTAACGTTACATCTCAAAGTCCTAGAAAAAGAAGAACAGATCAACACCAAAAGTAGTAGATGACAGGAAATAACTAATATCAGAACTGAAATCAATAAAATTGAAACAAAAGAAACAATTGAAAAAACCAACAAATCAACAAATTGGTTCTTTGAACAATAAACAAAATTGAAAAATCCTTAGTCACACCTACAAAGAGAAGGAGAAAGAAAACTCAAATTACTAAAATTCATGATGAAAAATGAAATATCACAATGGACACTATTGAAATACAAAAGATAATTAGAAGTTATTTTGAAAATCTATACTCCAACAAAATAGAAAATCCCAAAGACATTGACAAATTTCTAGAGATCTACCCAAACTGAATCAAGGTGACATACACAATCTAAAAGAGAATATTTTAAATATGTTTTCATGAAGCTAGCATCCCTCTATTATGAAGTCTTACAATGGTATCACAAGAAAATTGCAGACTAAAGTTCCTGATGGACATTTCTACAAAGGTCCTTTATATCAATGACATTAATCATCAGGGCATTTTAAATCAAAATCAAAATCACAATGAGATATCATCTCACAACTATTAGAATAGCTCTTATGCAAATCAAATGAGATAACACAACATGGTGAGAATATATGGAAAAATTGTTCATGGGAAGGTATATTCATATTGCCACTATAGAAAACTGAATGGATGTCTTACATTTTTTTACAAACTCTCATACGAACTATCAATTTTATTTCTGGGTATATATCTAAAGGAATTCAAATCAAAATCTCCAAGAGAAATCTCAACTCATTCATAGCATTGTTTGTACTTGTCAAGATGTGGAAGCAACCTAGATGTCAATCAATGAATGAATAAACAAAAAAAAAGTGGTATATACTTATAATGGAAAGATATTCAGCCTTAAAAAATAAAGAAAACTTTCCATTTGCAACAGCATGGATAAACCCAGAGAGCATTAGACTAAGAAAAATAAGTCAGTCCCAGAAGGACAAATACTACATTTTACTCCATATTCGATGAACTTCAAAAAAGTCAAACTAGGAGCTGCAGAAATAGCTCAGGGGCAAAGCACTTGCTTAGTATGTGTAAGGCCTGGGATTTCATCTCCAGGAACAAATGACAAGAAAAACAACAACAGAAATAATAAAATTTCAAAATATTAAAAACTAAAATCAAACTCATAGAAGCAGAAAGGAGAATAATGGGGTGGGGGACTTGCCAGGAGTTTGAGAAGGATGCATAAGTTCAGGAGATTAAATACAACAGTATGATGCCAATACTTAACATTATTTTACTGTGTACTTAAAAACTTGTTCAGATAGTACACTTTATGTTAATTGCATTTATCACACAAAAAAAAGCCCACAAAATGTTTAGAGAAAACTTTCGTATATGATAGAAAGATTTATAGCCTGGAGATGGTCTCATGGATTTCTGGATATCTGGATACACTCAAGTCTTATATATTAAACATGCATACCTTTTAATATTTTAATAAAATGTATTCAAAGACTATATTTTTGAAAGATAAATGAGGATATGATAAATGGATATATTTTTACAAAATAATATTAAGAGGTATGATATTCTATATTGTGCAAGTATAGTTAAAAAACATTTTGAATAACTGGAGCTACAGAAGCTGAATGCTAGAAATTATTTTAACTGCAGAATTTGCTTTAATAAGATGCTTAGATTTTTAAAGAGTCTGACAAAATATGATAATAAAAAAAAAAGAGACAATCAAGGTTTGGAGTTTGGAAGAAAATCATAGAAAGACGAGTTAGAAAAGGCAAAGAGAATCAACCAGAAATCAGGAAGGAGACTATACTTTTCAAGAAAAGTGATCCATAAGAAAATTATAATGGAAACATGACCAGTGAAAGAATGTGTTAGTCTGCACTATTTATGATTGTTTTCACTGTGGTAATGTAAATGCCATGCCCAATTCTCCAATAATTTCTTTAAAGCATCCTATATATAAAACATCTTTGTCCTTGATTTTAAGGATAAGACATCAAGAAGGAGTTTCCTTCCTAAGCTGTGCTAGAGAATGAAAGAAACAAAATATCTCTAGTTTTTGAAAAGGCACAAATTCTGTTTCTCTTTTAAGACAAAAGCATTGTCATGGACATGATAGAGCCAGAACTTTCAGAAATTCTGTGAACAGAATCGGACACCCTGAGAAAGGAGACTTTAAAGTTTGAATCAATTATCCTTTAAAATGCATCTGATATTTTGACCACATGGTAAGATGGTTTCTACATCTTACAGTAAGTGTCCCAATCATAAAAAAATAATAATAAAAAAATAAAGATGGTGGAAGAAAACTCGGAAGTGAGGAATATGCTTATTTCATTGATTGTTTCATTGATTTCATGGGTGTCCACTTCCCTTCAAACTGACCAATTTATTTACATTAATTATGTACATCTTTTATGTCAATTAAATGAATTTGAAAAGAAAGATGGTTGAGTAACAAGAAACACGTTTCTAACTTATCAATTCCACAGTTGTATATTTATCATCTACTATGTCTCACACAATGTTGGGTACAGAATTTTAGAAGGAAGTCATGATCTCTACCATTTCAGGGTTTACAATCTACTGGAAGTAACAGACTCGGTTCAACTATGAAATTAAATGTACAAATAAAATTTTAAATTATATTTAAAAAGAAGATGGCACTGATACAGTATAAATATTTTAGGGGCACTGGAGAATCTTCTCTGATGGGGTTACAGTGAAATGCACTCATTCCCAGTCCTCTCTCCTTAGATCTTCAGCTCCTACCCATTCTTATTTGACCAAGATAAACTTCTCTATGTTTTACTGAGAAAATAGAATTAATTGTGAAAAGTACCTTTGATAATTTATCATATCACCTCAGCATATCTGACAACATCTGTACCCGTTTTTGCTTTCCTATATCTGGAGAGGAGCTATCTGTTCTGGTCTCCGTGGTTATCCCTCTACTTGAATAATTTGACTCTAACTACAGTCACATCCTCTCACCTTTCTTTCAACTATACGGTCAATACAACTATCGGAGTGATCTTTTACAATTAAAAATGGAACCTATAATCTCTCTAATCCATTTTAGTCAAGAGAAAAATCTGACATTTAAATTTGCTTGCCAACTGTCACAGTGGTGCACTCCTGTAATTCCGGTGACTTGGGAGGCTGAGGCAGGAGAATTACGAGTTCAAAGACAGCCTCAGCAAAAGCGAGGCTAAGCAAATACAATCTAGAGCTGGGGATGTGGCTTAGTGGTCAAGTCCCTGAATTCAATCTCCCCAAAGAAATTTGCTTGCAACCTTATGTGAGTTTATTCCTCCCTCTCTCCTTTTAACCTTGTCCTTAGGCTGCTTCTGCCCCCAATTACACTCAGCTACTGACTGTACCTTCTCCCTTATTCCTTGAACATGCTGAGCATGCTCAGAGCTCCGCTTCCGTTCACACTGACACTACTTTCTCACAATAGCTTCATGACTCACCTACTGCCGTTCTTTAAATCTTTGCTTAAAAGTCACCTTCTCAGACGAGTCTTCTCTATCTTACTTAAAATTGTAACAATTGCCATTCTCACACTTCATTGATTTTCTTCTTGTGTCTCCAAATATTTATTACCTTCTAACATCCAGTAATTCATATCATTTTTGCTAAAATAATATACATATTGTGTGGAGAGCAATTTTTTACCAATTAGGCTTATCATTCCATCTTCAGCATCTTCATAATACAATATATTGCCAAATATATCAAATAATTACTACTTACTGAGTTCTATTAATGGACACACTTCTGATTACTTTGAAGAAATTAATTACAATTTGTGTTTGTATGATAGCACCTTATTTTACCTATTAGATTTTGTAACATGCCTGCTTTAATAGGAGAGCTGAAAAATTACAGTGTGCTTGGAAAGCACATTGAAATGGCATAAGCCAAGAATAAGTGTTAGGAACCTTGCAGACCACAGAATTATTTCTGATTAGATATAGTCAATATTTTCTGTAAAAGAAAGTTCACTGAAAGTCATAAGCAAATCAAAATTTTGGACAGAGTTTATAATTTCAAAACTAAATGACAAACATTTTAATATATTTAATTCTTATTCATGCGCTTATGTTTATTCAACTTTCAAATAGTAACCATATAGCATGCTATCATCTATTTTAAGTACAAAATTCAGACTTTTTCACAGACATTTTGAAAGAAGCTTAGTAGACTTTACTTCTAAAATATTGCCAGCTGTTAAATATGTCAACTAGGAGTACATTGATTTGACATGGAAAATATTAATAAACAGGTTTTAAACTTATATGTGCAATATAAAAATTACTTTAGTAGTAAATACAAGTAAATTGGTTATTGAAATTAGAAACTGCATATTTGTCAGTTTTCTTTTTGATTAAAGGCAAGTTTGAATTTCTTCAATCCTATTCCAGTTTTGGAAGATTAAGAATTTAGGACTAATAATAATTCCTTCGTTTTAAATTTATTCTCCCACGGAGAGATGTGTAAGAAAAAACTGAGAATGCTTTCTTTGCATTTCTTTGCTTTCAGGCACAGAAGAATGCCTACAACAGTTTGAAAAATTTAAAAGAAGAATAGTCACAGTAACTTTGAACTTTAGTTCTGCTGTGAAAGATAGTTTCTAAAAGTATCAGTTTAGGGTTCTGAAAACATGGTAGGGGTAGCAGTAACATATTATATTTTAATCTTCCCAAATCAACATAAAAGCATACAATGCAATAAGAGACCTGAATATGTGTGGATAAAATTTTTAACAAAACTTGGGGATAAATGTTCCCCATTAAATAACAAAATAGAACTCTGAAAAGAAAATCAACTCACAGACAAACTCCAGATGGTATCAACATCTATGAAGGATTAAAGGAAGGAAAACAAAGATTATCTGACAAACTAGAGAAAAAGAGAGCCCCAAAAGAGCCAATAGATGAAGATGTGGGGAAAAAGTACACTCGTATATTGCTGGTGGGACTGCAAATTGGTGCAACCACTCTGGAAAGCAGTATGGAGATTCCTCGGAAAACTTGGAATGGAACCACCATTTGACCCAGCTATCCCACTCCTCAGTTTATACCCAGAGGACTTAAAATCAGTATATTACAGTGATGTAGCCACATCAATGTTTATAGCAGCTCAATTCACAATAGCTAAGCTATGGAACCAACCTAGGTGCCCTTCAAGAGATGAATGGATAAAGAAACTGTGGTATATATGCACAATGGAATATTACTCAATCTTAAAGGAAAATGAAATTATGGCATTTGCCAGTAAATGAGCGGAGTTAGAGAATACATGCTAAGCAAAATAATTCAATACTAAAAAATCAAAAGACTAAATGTTTACTCTGATATGCAGAACTTAATTCTCAAAAAGGCGGGGGAGCTAAGGAAAAATAGAGGTGCTTTGAATTAGAGGAGAGTGAAGGAAGGGGAGGGAGTATGGAGGTAGGAAGAAGAGTAGAATGAATCAGACATTATTACCGTATGTGCATATATGATTACATGACATAATTCTATATCATGTACAACCAGAAGAATGGGAAGTTATACTCCATTTATGTATGATGTGTCGAAATGCATTCTACTGTCATGTATAAGAAATTAGAACAATTTAAAAAGAAAAAATGAGTCAACAGATATTCACTGGAGAACATTTTCAATGTACATGAGAACAGAAGCTAAAATGAGATGTTTCTCCATATAGGATGGCATAAAAATGGAAGATCCCTACATAAGGTCCACAGAATTTGGAAAATTGAGCTTTGTGAAGTCTAGAATAGTCTGCAAATGTATCAATGCTAATATGAACCACATCTCATTCTAAAAATCCAGGAAAACTAATTCACATTAAAATGAGGGGCAGCGAGATCCAAGATGGCGGACTAGAGGGAGGCAGCGTTCCTTGTCTCTCCATAATGCCGGTTTCAATCAGAGGATATCTGTTTCTCGGTGAGTCAGTTTTTGCTGCTTATCGATCCCATTTGTCTACTGTGATGACCTGCAGTCTGCCAGCATATCGATGCCTTTTTTGAGAGCAGATTGCTCACTGTCAGGCGTCTATCATCCGCCATTTGCCTGCCTCTAAAATGAGGGGCAGAATACATTTAAGACAAATCCTCTTCATATTCACTATGAGAAGAAGAGATAAAGGCATACAATAACATTTCTGTAAACAAAGCACTCCAGAAAGACATGTCCACACACACACACACAAATATATATGTATTTATAAACTACAAGGTGCTACTTAAAATTGATAAAAAATAATGTAACAAATTTTATAAAAGAATAAATCAGACTTAGAAAATCTCAGAAATAAATGAAGAACTCAGGAAAGAATAAGAACATTTTGAAAATTGGAAACAGAAATGAATAAATTCAAAATGAATTAAATGCTTAAACATAAGACCAGAAACTATAAAACTATAGGAAAAAAAAAATTCAGAACATTAGAATGCACAAGAATTTTTTTAAAATCCCAAAGCATAAGATACAAAAGCAAAATAGATAAATGATATTATATCAAATTAAGAATCTTTCACATAACAAAGGAAAGAATAATGAGGAGACAACACAGAAAATGAGAAAAAAAATTGTGCAAACCTATACATCTGACAAGGGGTTGACATTCAGAAGATACAGGGAACTCCAAAAACTCAAGAGTTTTTAAACCCACCAGGTGTGGGGGTGCATACCTGTAATCACAGCAGTTCAGAAGGCTGGGGCAGGAGGATTGAAAGTTCAAAGCCAGACTTAGCAAAAACGAGGTGTCAACCAACTCAGTGAGACCTTTTCTCTAAATAAAATACAAAATAGGGCTAGGGATGTGGCTCAGTGGTTGAGTGCCCCTGAGTTCAATTCACAGTACCAAAAAAATAAATAAATAAATAAATAAATAACCCAGTAAAATATGGGCAACAGACCTAAATAGACATTTATTAAAAGAAGCCTTACAAATGACCAATAGGTATATGAATATATGTTCAACATCCCTAATCATCAGAGCAATGCAAATAAGAACAAAATGAGATATCACCTCACCCCAGGAAAAATGGCTATTGTCACAAAAGACAAAAAAAAACTAAGATGTACTTGCAAGAATACGGAAAAAAAAAAAAAAAAGGAGCCCTTTCATATGGTTAGTGGGGATGGAAATTATCATAGTCCTTATGAAAAACAGCAAGGAGCCTCTCCAAAAAATGAAAACTAGAAATACCATAGAATACAGCAATCCTATTACTGTGAATACATTCTAAGGAAATGAGATTAGTATGTCTTAAATATATTTGCAATCCCATTGGTAGACCATTCACAGTAGCAAAAAAAAAAAAAAAAAAAAAAAAAAGGGGAGAGAGCGAGAGAGAGAGAAAGAAAGAAAGAAAGAAAGATGTATAAATTGATGAAGGCATAAGGAAAACAGGGTACATATAAACAACCGAGTACTAATCAGCCATAAAACAGAATGAAATTCTGTCATTTGTGACATGAATGGGATTGGAGATCATTATGTTAAGTGAAAAAAGAAACAAAATGTACGGTACTGGTAACTGCAGGCAGAAGGGGCATAGCTGGAGGGAGCAGGTCTTGGGAAGAATTCTCTTAGGGATTTGCTTTTGTCTCTGGCTCCTCACCCTCTCTTTCTCTGCTTCCTGGCTGCCACTTTCCTAGAGCAACTTTCTTCTACCATGCCATAAATTTCTGCCTCATCTGGGGCCCAGAGCAATGGAGCTGCCTTACCATGGACTGAACTTTTGAAACCATGAGCCCAAAATAAACTTTCTCCTCTAAGTTGTTCTTATTAGGTATTTAAGTCACAACAATGAAAAATTGACTAACACACCAGTGAATAATAATAGTTAATAACATCGATCTCATACCCCATCTTGTTTCCTAAAACAATTCTACAGTGTAAGATACCAGGACTATAAAAATCATACCTAAATCTTGTTCTTTTAAAACAATTCTACAGTATAAGATACTAGGACTATAAAAATCTTAATAGGCTCTGAAACTTTCCTGAAATCATTCCCAGTAGCCAAATCTCAGAAAATATGAGAATTAAAATAAATAATGATGGGAATGGATTGCAATTCATTAGATTAAATGAAAATTCATGAATACAAACACATATAAAAAATAAACCAATATATAAATGAGAAAGTTCTATTTAAATTTGAATGGCAATAAATAAATATGAAAGGAAAAATGGCGTTAGAAATTGTCATTCATTAGCCTTCAAAGTAATAATGAATTTAGATTAGAAACATCAATAAATAACAAAAGTCATGATAAATATTTTATAAGGAATAGTATATTTACAATGTAACTCCCCATGAAACGGTTATTAAATTAAATGAGAAAAGCAGTAATTTGAACAAAATCCAGCATATCTTCCATTGATACAGTTATAAAATTGAGCCTTACCAATGCTGGAGAAAATCAAATAGGACACATAGAAGAATAGTGCAGTATTTCATATTCTTAACAGAAATTATTAAACTGAATTTATCCACAAACAATATGTATAAAGTCACCATAATTAGGGGCATTCTATAAAAATAATGGACACATAATATTGAAACATGTCAAGATTATAAAAGTCAAAAATTATTAGGAAATCTTTGCCTATTTAAAAAGAGCAAAGAAATATGAAAAATTATAAAGACATTTTGGGGATAGTGGCAGATAACTTCCCATTAATCTTTCACATTTTTTAACATCCTTTTCATAGAGGTACTCATGGACTTGCACTATCATTTTAAAGACTGTTGTAGAGCAAACAGCAGTAGCAGTGATGGTATTTTTCTCTGAAGCAGACATCAAGTTTGTTTCCTAATAAGATAACTAATAAAAGAGTATTACAAAAAGGGTAATAAAAAGGACAATCTCCTCCAGACCACAGGTTATGCAGGATATCTTTCAGTCCATCAAGAAACATTGAGGTTTCCTAGACTCAAAATTTTCCATTTGTGTTACCATACCGTGCTTGTGCACCATCCACCTAAACCACACAATTTCACCCTCACGGTCACTGGAGAGCAAGAGAACTGGACACAGCACATAGTTCCAAATGTAATATAAATAAAAATGTTCTTCTCCTCTGACCTAAGAATCTCATGCACACTGTAGTCAAAATTCATGAATCTGTGATAGTTTAATTCATTGGCATAAAATCTGGTAAAATCTGAGAAAGTGTTGATAGGGAAAACTGAAAATATTGAATTTGTCAGAAGATTAGATGAAAATGTTAATTTCTTGATCTTATAGTTACTCTGATCTCATATTATGTTCTTTTTTATAGGAAGTACACATTTATACAAGGGTGATGGACACCATGTAAATACCACATTTCCAAATACTCAGGGAAAAAAATAATTTACTGGTATCATATTCATAATATTTCTATAAGTTTGAAATTATTTCAAAAGTAAAGAGAGATATTAAAAATGCAAACGACATAGAAATAAAATTGATCCAAAAAAAGACATAAATATTAAGATATTCTCTGATGCACCTCTCTCGAGAACAACGGCATTAGAACAAATGTAAAAGCTACACATAAAATAAATTTCATGAGATAGAGAATAGTTATATTAAATTACATACTCTAAGATTTAAAATTCAATGAAAATGCTCACTATATAATATTAAAGGAGATTTAGCACACCAAGTAAGAAATGTTCTAGCAAATATACCAAATATCTTGGATTTTTTAAAAATTTGCTTATTTAGGAAAATAAATTTATTGATTTATAAGAGGAACAAAGTTGCATTATCATTAGCATTTTTATTCATACTTTTATTCTAATCATTTTCTTGCAATTTTTTTTATTGTAAACAAATGGGATACATGTTGTTTCTCTGTTTGTACATGGCATAAAGGCATACCATTTGTGTAATCATAAATTTACATATGGTAATGTTGTTTGATTCATTCTGTTATTTTTTCCCTTCCCCCCACCTCTCCCACCCCTCTTTTCCCTCTATACAGCCCTTCCTTCCTCCATTCTTGTCCCCCTCCCTAACCCGAACTTGTAACCCTAACACTAACCCCTCCCACACCCCATTATGTGTCATCATCCACTTATTAGCGATATCATTCTTCCTTTGGTTCCTTGACATTGGCTTATCTCACTTAACATGATATTCTCCAATTTCATCCATTTGCCTACAAATGCCAAAATTTTATCATTCTTTATGGCTGAGTAATATTCCATTGTATATATATACCACATTTTCTTTATCCATTCATCAATTGAAGGACATCTAGGTTGGTTCCACAATCTGGCTATTGTGAACTGAGCAGCTATGAACATTGATGTGGCTGTATCTCTGTAATATGCTGATTTTAACTCCTTTGGGTATAGGCCAAGGAGTGGGATAGCTGGGTCAAATGGTGGTTCCATTCCAAGTTTTCTAAGGAGTCTCCACACTGCTTTCCAGAGTGGATGCACTAATTTGCAGCCCCACTAGCAATGTATGAGTGTACCCTTCTCCCCACATCCTCGCCAACACCTGTTGTTGCTTGTATTCTTGATAATCGCCATTCTAATTGGGGTGAGATGGAATCTTAGGGTGGTTTTGATTTGCATTTCTCTTATTACTATGATGTTGAACATTTTTCCATATGTTTGTTGATTGCTTGTAGATATTCTTCTGTGAAGTGTCTATTCATTTCCTTAGCCCATTTGTCGATTGGGTTATTTGCATTCTTGGTGTAGAGTTTTTTGAGTTCTTTATATATTCTGGAGATTAGTGCTCTATCTGAAGTATGATTGGCAAAGAATTTCTCCCACTCTGTGGGCTCTTGCTTTGCATTGCTGACAGTTTCCTTTGCTGAGAGAAAGCTTTTTAGTTTGAATCTATCCCGGTTATTGATTCTTGCTTTTATTTCTTGTGCTATGGGAGTCCTATTGAGGAAGTCTGGTCCTAAGCCGACATGTTGAAGCTCTGGACCTACTTTTTCTTCCTTAAGATGCAAGGTCTCTGGTCTGATTCCGAGATCCTTAATCCATTTTGAGTTTAGTTTCGTACATGGTGAGAGATATGGGTTTAGTTTCATTCTGTTGCATATGGATTTCCAATTCTCCCAGCACCATTTGTTGAAGAAGCTATCTTTTCTCCATTGCATATTTTTGGCCCCTTTGTCTAGTATGAGAAAATTGTATTTATTTGGGTTTGTGTCTGTGTCCTCTATTCTGTACCATTGATCCACCTGTCTATTTTGGTACCAATACCATGCCGTTTTTGTTATTATTGCTTTGTAGTAGAGTTGAAGATCTGGTATTGCGATACCCCCTGCTTCACTCTTTCTGCCAAGGATTGCTTTAGCTATTCTGGGTTTTTTATTCTTCCAGATGAATTTCATAATTTCTTGCTCTATTTCTGTAAGGTACATCATTGGGATTTTAATTGGAATTGCAGTGAATCTGTATAGAACTTTTGGTAGTATGGCATTTTGACAATATTAATTCTGCCTATCCAAGAACATGGTAGATCTTTCCAACTTCTAAGGTTTTCTTTAATTTCTTTCTTTAGTGTTCTGTAGTTCTCATTGTAGAGGTCTTTCACCTCTTTTGTGAGATTGATTCACAAGTATTTTATTTTTTTCGATGCTATTGTGAATGGGGTAGTTTTCCTAATTTCTCTTTCTGAAGATTCATCACTTATGTATAAAAATGCATTAGATTTATGAGCATTGATCTTATATCCTGCTACTTTACGGAATTCACTTATGAGTTCTAAAAGTTTTGTGGTGGAATTTCCTGGATCCTCTAAGTATATAATCATATCAGCAGCAAATAGGGATAGTTTAGTTTGAGTTCTTCTTTTCCTATTCATATCCCTTTAATTTCTTTGATCTGTCTAATTGCTCTGGCTAGAGTTTCAAGGACGATATTGAAAAGAAGTGGTGAAAGAGGGCATCCCTGCCTTGTTCCAGTTTTTAGGGGGAATGCTTTCAGTTTTTCACCATTTAGAATGATATTAGCCATGCGTTTAGCATAGATAGCCTTTACAATGTTAAGGAATGTTCCCACTATCCCTATTTTTTCTAGTGTTTTGAGCATGAAGTGGTGCTGTATTTTAACAAATGCTTTTTCTGCATCTATTGAAATAATCATGTGATTCTTGACTTTAAGTCTATTGATATGGTGAATTACATTTATTGATTTCCTGATGTTGAACCAACCTTGCATCCCTGGGATGAAACCCACTTGATCATGGTGCACTATCTTTTTAATATGTTTTTTGTATGTGATTTGCTAAAATTTTGTTGAGAATTTTTGTGTGGATGTTCATTAAGGATATTGGTCTGAAATTTTCTATCCTCGATGTGTCTCTGTCTAGTTTAGGTATCAGGGTAATATTGGCTTCATAGAATGAGTTTGGGAGGGTTCCCTCCTCTTCTATTTCATGGAATACTTTGAGAAGTATTGGAATGAGATCTTCTTTAAAGGTTTTGTAGAACTCGGCTGAGAACCCATCTGGTCCTGGACTTTTCTTTGTTGGTTGGCTTTTGATGACTTCTTCTATTTCATTACTTGAAATTGGTCTATTTAAATTGTGTATGTCCTCCTTGTTCAGTTTAGGCAATTCATATGTCTCTAGAAACCTGTTGATGTCTTCGAAATTTTCTATTTTGTTGGAGTATAGATTTTCAAAATAGCTTCTAATTATGTTGTGTATTTCAGTCGTGTCTGTTGTGATATTTCCTTGTTCATTCTGAATTTTTGTGATTTGGGTTTTCTCTCATCTTCTCTTTGTTAGTGTGGCTAAAGGTTTATCAATTTTGTTTATTTTTTCAAAGAACCAACTGTTTATTCTGTCAATTTTTTGTATTGTTTCTTTCGTTTCAATTTCATTGATTTCAGCTCTGAGTTTAACTATTTCCTGTCTTCTACTACTTATGGTGTTGGTCTGTTCTTCTTTTTCTAGGGCTTTGAGCTGTAGTGTTATGTCGTTTATTTGTTGAGTTTATTTCTTTTATTAAATGCACTCCATGAAATAAATTTTCCTCTAAGTACTGCTTTCATAGTGTCCCAGAGATTTTGATATGATGTTTCTTTGTCCTCATTTATCTCTAAGAATTTTTTAATTTCCTTCCTAATATCTTCTGTTATCCATTCATCATATAATAGCATATTGTTCAATCTCCAGGTGTTGGAGTAGTTTCTGTTTTTTACTCTTTCATTTATTTCTAACTTCAATCCATTATGATCTGATAGAATACAAGATAGTGTCTCTATCTTCTTGTATTTGCTAACATTAACTTTGTGGCATAATATATGGTCTATTTTAGAGAAGGATCCATGTGCTGCTGAGAAGAAAGTGTATTCGCTCTTCGTTGGATGGTATATTCTATAAATGTCTGTTAAGTCTAAATTATTGATTGTGTTATTGAGATCTATGGTTTCTTTGTTCAATTTTTGTTTGGAAGATCTGTCCAGTGGTGAGAGAGGCGTGTTAAAATCACCTAGTATTATTGTGTTACGATCTATTTGGTTTCTAAAATTGAGAAGGATTTGTTTGACGTACATGGATGAGCCACTGTTTGGGGCATAGATGTTTATGATTGTTATATCTTGCTGATTTATGCTTCCCTTAAGCAGTATTAAATGTCAATGACTCAGTAGAAATGAATTACCTATACCATTCAGAATTGTAATCCTGAAATACCATTGCCCACTAAAGAGACCAGGAGGACTTCTTGGAAAATTTGAGATGAACCAGAATATCTTATCAAAACAGATATTAAAGAACCTATTTTTAAAAATCCAGAGTTATAACAAAAGAACTTACTGGCCATGTTTAAGAGGTTCCCATTTGTCAAAGGTGAGACTATTGAATTTCAATAAGTATAATATTGGCAAATGAGTGGAATCCATACCTTGTGTCTAAAACATTTTTGCTAATAGTTTTTTTTAATCTAATTAATCACTTTGGGTAATAAGGAGAAACCAATTATCATTTTGAAAACTGGTAAACATTTAATTTGGTTTTTATATAGAAACTGAACTAGAGTAGAAACTAATTTTACAGAAGATAAAAGGAACAGCTCCACAGCACATAATGTTACTCTTTTGTGATCAAATTGTACAAAGAACCACAATGGTCAAGCCAAAGTCATGAGATCTTGGTTCAATGAAACCTTCAGATCCATCTGACACTTTGTAGGCAGTACATAACACAGAAAGATGTTGAACAATGAATATATGATTAATAAGTAATTGGCAAATTTCACACTGTGAGAAATTTTCAGATGAAACAATTTGGCTCACATCCCCAAATAGCTACAGGTAAGGAAAATGAGCACTATAAAATTCAGGGTAGTGGATCCATTTGGTAGGAAGGAAGGGAAGTATCATGGTACTAGGGCATATACCAGGGAATCTAGCACAGCTGGCAAGATTACATTTCTTGATTAGGTGATATGTTTCAATGCTATATCCCTTATAAAACTTCTTCAAGCTATACATTTATATTGTGTGGATATGTTGATTTTATGTTTGTCATTTATCACAGCAAAAACATAAAATTAAATGAACAGTAATTAGATGATAAGAAAAAAATTCAAAACTACAAATATTTTTATTAATCATGTATTATAGGAAGTTATCAATAATGATACATTAAAATTTTTAAAGTATAGAATATTGAATGTTATGATTTGTGGGATATTTTATAACATGAACATGATTTAAATTATATATGAACATTAATAAAAATTAAAATTAGTATGAGAATTATAAATTCTAATTGAAAATTAGTAGCAAAGGTAATTGAAAATTAATAATTCAAAAGTAATCAAGTAACATGACAACACAAAACTTCATCTGGGTGAAATCTAAATCTAAAGAGGCTAACTTGTCTATATTTTAACAAAAGTATGCAAAAACATTTACAATTGTGTTTGTTAATCAAAATGAAGAATGTTAGACATCAGCAAGTGCCAGAAAAAATGTAATATTATATGGGAAATAAAGGAATATGGAAAAGAAAAATTACAGTGCAATTTAAAAAGCAAAGTAATAAACTATAATTCCTTTTAGAAAAATTCTGGAAAATAATCAGCAGTCAAGAATGACAGATAAGATTGGTAGTCAACTAAGGAAAAAGTGATAGAGTGCAATTTAAGAGCCTAGGTAAAGACACCAGAAAAGTGATACATATGCAGAATTTTCAATATTTATGTTTTGGGGGACTGTTGCCTCTTTATTTCTGTATTATGCAATGGGGGTAATTAAGAATAGGTGTCTATCATTGACCTCCAAACATATTTGTTCTGAATGACTAGCTTGTTTTGATTAGTTTTAGGAAAAAGAGAGGAGGGGAAAATGTTCACTTACTAGGGATTTTTTTTTCCCTATGAATGTGGGTAGATTTGAGAGAAGAGGTTCTTTTCTATAGTCATAGCTTTCATTAACTTTCCATGAATCAAATGATCTTTAGGCAAATGTTTTGATGCACATCATTCTACATATTTATGTAGACATATAAACAGACAATAAAACAGAAATCTATGTGATTTAATAAGAAAGTTCTCTAGGTAAAAAGGTGAAGAAAAGAAATAGCAAGCAAACTCAATCCTGATAATATTACCCCCACATAGACACAAATAATAATCTGAAGGTATTAGGCTTAATAAAGAGATACATTTTTCATGGCTACCTTGATCATTTAAGACAATCATATGCTAACAAGAGGACCCCAAGAATGACAAATACCTGCATTATTAAAATGTCATATATGTGTACTATATAGGACATTTCAATTATGATGATGTTTTACCTTTCAGTGTAATAAAGGAAAAAAGAAATAAATAATAAATAAAAGAAATAATATAATACAGTTATTCCTCACTGTGGTAATTATATGATAATTAAATAAGAACCAGTATAATCATCTATATGTAATCTCTGTTCTATCTTTGGACTTAAGACTTTGACATCTTAATTTATCAGCAGTCCCATTTAGTAAAAGATGATTACTGTACCTCTTCTCACTAACAGACCAAACAGTTGCAACATGATCTGTTTCTGTAAATCACATCATAAAATTATTACATTATAAGAACTTGTTGAACATTTTTCTCATTAAAACTAAAGACTTTCTGTGTAATATTAAAATCCTTCTATATTTCTAACCTAATTTTGGACCTATAAATTATTAAAATATACTTAAATATCCCATATTGAACACAATGCAATAGCCTGCAAATAGGAAAAATATCAATTTGAGATTATTATACTGTATTTTATCTTTCTACTTTAATAATATAACATTGATAATGTAGAATCTATAGTGTTTTATAAATTACTAGTTTTCTTATATAATTAGCTCCACCTCTGTAAAAAGAGTACTGATTTCGTTTTCACATTTAAGGAGATAGAACTTTGTGGAATGGAACTATTTTACCAAATGAGTGTGAATTCATTTCCTGCGTATTTCTGTTCCTTTCCCCTCCTTCTCTCTCAATTCATTTGTGAGCTTTTGAACTTATTCACTTTTAATGTTTAAAATAAACAAAGCCTGAAAATGTTGGAAAACATGTGTTGGATACTGTTCAGCATAATTATAAACATATCAAGAAAAATAAAATTAGTTGAGATGGGAATTAATTAGGAATCATAAAAGAGTGGGATTCCTAAATTTCTTTGAATAATTGAAGACTTTCTTAAAAAACAGTGTGGTTCCAGCTCAGTGTGTAAAAAAGTAAGCCTACTTTTTTGTTGTTATGAAGAAATAATTAGGAATATCTGAAAGTGCAATGAAACTCTATGTTTGTCGTCATCGAGTAAGAAGTTTGGATGGATGGGGTGATCTCTAACAGTCTTTCCATTTTACTCTTGAGCAGCATTATCTTGGGTATCAACACCCTACTGTATTTACAGGAACTCTTCCTCTGGAGTAGTTATTTATGATGAGTATAACATAGGATGATCTATCTTCTCCATACATCAGCTTTCAACTCTCTATTGAGTGCAAATCTCTCTTTTATCTGTGAATATTTATAAGGACAAATGAGCTCAAAATACCCTTAATACTGTCCTTGATGTCCCAAATACTATTCATACCTCTCTTATGGCAACATGTCATTTTTTGTGATTTCTAATGTTGACTTAGTCATTTCCGTTCTAGACATTAAACAGTTTATAAAGTTGTGACTTGGGGTGGATGCTATGTGGAATAATTTGGAATATTAAAATGCTGTCCTGGAACTGATCCTAGAATCATAGGGTAGGGTGACTTTTGATTATCATTTATATAATATATTGAAGATTATTCTTATTGATATTTAGTGTTATAGGGATCCTGCTATAAGTTCTTTTATTTCATCTTTTCCAACTTCTCTCAAACCATTGTTTCAATGATGTCCAATACATAGCCTCAGCCTTAAGTAGTTTCCTAATTCTGAATAAAATTTCAATATATTAATATACTCTGACCTATCAGAGCAGACTGATGTTCTGTAAATAACATCATAAATTATTACGTTATTGTTTTTATAAACATTGCTCATTAGACACTATTTTGTGAATGCTTTCCACTCTCTCTTTATGTCTCCATAAGGATCCTCCTTCAAAATTGACCAAATGGACACTGGATTTTGCCTGTGTGATTAATACTGCACTGTAGAGCATCCTAATACGTATTATATATACCAAAATGAAGCATCTTGGATCTTGAATGTACTCTGATCAAGTCCCAATGTGTCACCTCCTTTAGATTACTCTAATTAGAATTCCTTTTTGCCCAGGACCAGAACCCATACTAAACCTATGATTCTTGTCTTACTTGCTCAGTTCTTTCAAAAGGTACGGGTTTAAAATCTCCCTATGATACCGCCAGTTATCGGTGACAAGTTCTACTTCCTCAAATGTTGAAGTTTGAACATTAGAGAAGCATGCTAAGACAAACCTATAAAGTGGAGTTTATTTAAAGGTAGTAATACAGACTTCTCCTGGGAAAGAGAAGGGGGTCATGGCTGGTATTCTGGTATCTCTAGAAGTGAGAGTGTCCTGCCCCTTTTATACACTAAAGTTTCCTTTGTTCTGCTCTCTCCCTGCTTATCTTCTCCTTCAGGTCTACCTGGTGCCTAGGCCCAGATGCTGGTGGGATGGCCAAAAGGTGAGAAGTACATGGGCAGGGGGAAGGGCCAAATGGAGTGACCCAGACAGATAGAAACCCAGGGGGCATTAATTAACAACTCCCTATCTGCAGCCTTTTGGGAGGATAGTATAGTAGGTAATCTTGGTAATCAAAGGGCTCTGGAGACATTGACATTCCAATTTCCCCAGGGGTGGTTTTCAACTTCCTGGATCCAAACTGGCCTCCATTTTCTTCATTTGACCAGATTACCTATTCTAGACGGACTGCCTATCTTTAATTCTGGCTTTACTTATATACAAGATTCTATGAACAAAACGCCTGCTTTTTAATTTTTTTTCCTATTTTCTTTTTTGTTGTTGTGGGGATAAGAAAATAAAGTTCTATCTCCACTGAGAAGGGGCATTTAAGGCAACATTACCAGGCTCAACACAGTTTGTTCTCTTTTCTTTTCACCTCCCTCCCCCATATGCCTAGACGGGTTGAAACAGATGCTCATTAATTCTTGAAATTCCTTTAAAATATATAATACACACTCTCAGATTGGTGAGATTAAGACAAATGGTAGTTATATAATTTGCAATATGCTCAGAAACAATCAATAGAATCAACAGAACTGTTTGCAAGGTAGGCAGTCAAGCCTGAAGATTTTTACCCAAAGCCTGAAAAGGAAACCCTCCTTTTCAACTTGATTGGTTGTCATGATCTGAGCAAACAAATGGTATTGTTGCACAATGTCAATAGCCCACATTCTATTCCTTGTTTTGCTTTTAACAGACTGTGAAAAGACCAACAGCTGTTACTGAGCTAAGAAGAACTAAAGGATTTACAGTAGGTGGTACCACCTGTGATTTTCTTGTTCCACCCTTTAAAATCTGCCACTTTATTTGGGAGCTGGGTGGTGAACTTGGCAGTGATTCAATGTCAGGGGAATGAGTAGTCAACTCTGGCTCAATTCTGCTGTGAAGGAGTATCATCATCTTTTCAAGTCACAGCAATGTGTGTTGATAAATCTCTTCTCTTGCTTTTGCTTTATCCATTTGAAGTATCTTGGAAAAGATGCTAAATGAAAAGCAAACCTGAACTCAGCCAAATTGACTGTAAAAAGGAAAGAAAAGATTTACAACTGTGACTTACTGCAAGATTCTATACATATATACAATGAATAATCTTTCTCATATCAACCTTCAGTCTGGCTTCTTTGCATTACAGACTAGAATACATTTTCGAAGTGACAACCTACTTGATCCTGGTAGTTTCAAAATTTGAGATTTCGAATTGGAAAAGCCATTCCATGAAACATACCTTTGTTTTCCCAGTAAAGCATATCTTCAAGATTATGAAATATAGAAAATTTTGTCTTTTGTCTATAAAAATATTTTGAAATGTAATTGCTTATAATTTAAGAAGTAATTATTGAAGACATAAGAACTTTGTACTAAATGCTAAATTTATAATATTATATACACAGTTATTTAAGGCATATTAAAAAAAAAAGCTTTTGACAAAAGCAAATGTATCACATGACTTGATTGAATTAGGAACTCCCTGGTTAACCACAAATAAAACTGCTGTACCTCACAGTTGAAAACTAATCACTGTACCAAAATTCAACTAGAATTTCTTTGTCCTCTAGAGAAGGCTACTGGGTGATAATCTTTTCTAAATTGTTTTTATGTTTTTCATCTTTTCCACTATCACAATAAGCATTTGGTCAATCCTACACACAAGACCATTCTGAGCTCAAAGGATGAAGAAAACCACATATTCTTTGACAATTTTTTTGTGTATTTATGCCAATTGTAAGTTTGAAAGCTCATAATGACAAGACAGGGAAGTATGAGACAAATGACCCAAGATAGTGTGATAGGGATTTTGCATTCACTGGTACTAAAACTCATAAAGTGGTTCTATTCATTCCTTAACTTTATATTCATAACTTGTTCTTATTTTGTTTTCCTAAAGAAAATTTTACTGAATAAACTGCTATTTTATTCTGAGCAAACAAATAGTATTGTTATACAATGTTGCAATGTAGTTTGTTCCAACCACATTTATTTTTAATTAATTTTCTTCCTTATGAGGCAAGGAAGGAAAAGAAATACTAGTGTCTATTGTGAATATAGCTTAAGAAGTTTCCTTCAGCTGAATTAGTCTAAAAATTTAGCCAAGGAATATGCTTGCTTTTCCTTATCATTTTGAGGAATAATTTTTGGTACTACCTGAAGATATCAAATCTAGGTTTAATTTTTATCACATTATTATTAATGATTATTATTATATTTATTAGATTTCATTTATAATCATGAATTATTGGGCAACAAGTCAGAGAATGAGACTAATTTATTCAGTAAGTTTTATTTTTTTGTTTGTTTGTTTTATTTTTTGCTATCCATCTCAAACTTTCCTATTAGTTGTTCCTTGCACCTTTTTCTATATAGTGATATGAGTAAATAATATCCTAAATAATTTTTAATAATCATGAGCACATTCTTCATTGATAGGTCATTTCCTGAAATTGTTGTGCTTTTCTTTTCTATTCAGTGAGACATATTTTCCCCCATACTTTGGCAATAGTACTGTCCTACACATTGAAATCTTACACAATGATTACCACATTACATGTTGGTGAAGCTGCAATGAATGTGTCCAGATAGCTCTAAAATCTCTCTCTCTTATCAGTGTTTGTCATGTCCCGGGCATAGTCACTGATGTTGGTGGCACAGGACTTAGATTCAGAGTGTGAATTTGGAAGTTTGTGTGACAAGCGACTGACTGTCACACTGACAGCTGAGACCAGTCATGCGGAACAGGGAACATTTCCCTGAAGCCTGCATACTCAGGATCGTTCACCATAAGCTTCCACTTATCAAGAATTACTCAAGGTAAAGAAAAGATTTCTCTAGTGATTTTATTTTCCACTAAAAATGTCAGGCTTTCTTTACTCCTCCACAATTACTTCTGCTGACTTAAAGAACATACAGCAAGACTGATATATAGAGCAGTTGCCATAGATAGCTCACCTCTGCAAAGTGAGGAGGGAGCTGATACCAAGAAGCAGACTCATAAAAGACACTGCAGTGAAAACTAATGTTACATAAAAAATGGATAAATGAAGTATCTAGCCAAAGGGTTAACAGAAGGCACTTACTAGGTGCCAAACTCAAATATTTGGATTATATAGGTCAGAAAATTTGTGCTACCAAAAGAGATAAGGGATATTCAAGGCAAAGAACATAGAGGGGGATTGAATTTTATAATTGAAAAAGCCACAAATGTGAATGATATTTCAGAAAGTGAAAGTACATAAAATGCTCAGCCTATCTACTGAGGGAAAAGGAGAAGGCCATTAATTATAATGTAAAACTATTTAGCATCCCAAGAATTTAATTTATGACACTAGATATAGTGTTGACAATAGTTATGCCTTAGAGCAGAGGGCTTATATAATTTCACCTCGTAACGAGGAGGTCAATGTGCTACTATATCTTATTTACCGAAAACCTACCTACTTGGTAAATTCATTTGTAATCACTGGCTGCTTTAGCAATTCATTTAATTAGATATATTTGTATTAAGTACAAATTGAGCTCATGGTATCTTTGAACATCATGAAAGTCTGCACAGACACAGTTGATGCCACCTGTTCTTCCCAATAAGATATCAAGACTGACTTGCTACCATAGATGCAAAAATGCTCTGCCCATATCCTGCTTTAAGGCAATTCTTGCTATTCAACTGTAATATACATGGTCAGTAGAGAGCCTGTAGCCAGCAAGTGTTTAAGAGTCGGTCTCAATTGCTGAAAGTCACACCAAGTAACGTTACATCCTTTTCAAGTTGAACTGATTTCAGTGGACAAAAAAGATAGAAGAACAAAATCCAGTCATCTTGACCCCAAACAGGGCTCATTGATGGGGTAGACTTACTCCAGACTTCATTACCAGGCCATCTGATTCTTTTTGAACCTACATTAAAGATCATCTTTTTCTATCCAGTCCTGTTTCTTCTCTTTTTTTATATATAGATTTTAGTCTGTAAAGCACCATAGCATCTATTTCTGGAGAACACAACCTATGATATTGTTTTAGCCAATAAAATGTGGTATAAATTGTATTGTTTCAGCTCAGAGACTAGATTTCAAAAAGTCTTGAGAATTTTAACTGTAATATTGGAAAACCTTTGACACAATAAGTACAAACTCATGGTAGCTTTCTATAAAATGAGACATTATCTGGAACAGAAATTAGGTATCCCAAATGAAGCTACCCAAAGTAACCAGGACTCAATGAGCCCAGGAGTTGACTATAGACACCTAAATAATCTCTTCCTAGACCAGAAGAACAGTGCATCTGATCCCAAACCAAATTCAAAATAGCAGAATCAAGGGCTAAATAAATGGTTGTTGTTTTAAGTCATTGAACTTTGTAAGGTTTTTCATGTAACAAAAGCTCTGTAACTGTAAAAGCATGCTTAGCATTTGTAGAAAGATAATATTGAATTTGCTTAATTTTTTAATGTTTCATTTAAATTAATTTTGTAAAATATTTCTATAAGAAATATTTTATACACACACAAGAGGCAGGGGATGATGCAACTTAATGATTCTTCAACTTCACAATTCTCACAAAAGCATACTCACACAACCATTCTGTTTTCATTTTCAGTACAGGATTCAATAGCATTAAAATGAGATATTAATTAATTATATTAAACAAAAAAACCCTTTGTTTTGGAATGTGTTTTTTCCCAACTGTAAGCTAATGTAAGTGTGCTGACCATGTTTAAGATGGGCTATGCTATTCCAATAGTCTATTGGTTGAATTAAATGCCTTTTACACTTAAAATATTTTGAACTTTCGAAGAGTTTATTGGTATGCAAATCCATTGTTAATCAAGAGGCTGTGTGTGTGTGTGTGTGTGTGTGTGTGTGTGTAGCTTTTAGGATACAGTGAATATCTCTAGAGGTTCTTAGAAATATGGCACTGAATCTTTACCTAGAAGAGGATATTAGGTTAATGATTTATCACTAGATGTTTCAAGTTTAAAATTCCTTTGTTGTATGAAGGGTCAGTTGGTTTATTGATGGGTTATACCTAATCCATCAATCAGTACAGAGCTTGATTTGATCATATAATCAGAGGGTCATGGGTCATGAACGATATCACAGTTCATTTTTAGGTAGCTCTTCTTAAATCAATATTAACTGTAAATGTTTGGCTATTCAATCTAGAGGCAAATTATATCTTGTGTTCATAGCAAGGATTTTAAAGATGTTACAGGAAGTTTTGTATGCCTGTAATTCTTGCCTGAACTTTCTGTCTCCCTCTTTTTTACTTTATAATATTCTTTGCTTTTATTCAAAGGCCTATGTGTATGTGTTTGAAAGGATGTGAGTTCTTTTATTTATATAATGTATGGTACTCTTTGCAGATTGAGGGGTGTGTGTGCGCGTGCGTGTGTGTGTTTGTGTAAATTTTCAGGTACTCTTCAAAAATTCAAAATAACAAGATTAACAGAATTTCTTAGAAGTTATTGAATTACAAACACCATATTCCCACAAGGTCAAGATCAAAGCTGAATGTGCTTTTGGTTTTAGATAAGGATCTTTGTGTCTAAGTGTGTTTATGGTCACATTTGTTGAAAATTCTGTTTCTGGGGCAATAAAGAAGTTAAATACCAAAAGAAAAAGGAAAAAGTAAGAATTCAACTCTCAGATGTAAAAGGTACTGTACATGAAAATAAGAAAAGAATAGAAAAATGATTAAACATATTAAAACAATGGTAAATCAAAAGAAAATATAACATTTAAAAAACTAAGTCAATAGTATACATGGGGACAAAACCATGACTAAATGACAGGAGGGTACTGGAGTAGAACATATCCCCAAAGTTATATATTTTGAAAACTGAATATTTTGCTTAAATATCCTATGATAAACATTTCCTAAAACTAGTGATAATGTAAATGTTTCTGGTAGAATGCAAATATGTTACAAAAATACAGGAGCGATTTTATTAATTTAGCTATATATATTTCAAAACTATTAACAGAAAATTATTATTTTGTAACTTTCTGTGTTAACTTTCTATCCGTGGAGCAAAATTCCTGAAATAAAAAATTTTAAAAAGAAAAGGTTACTTGGGCTCATAGGTTTCAAGTTCATTTTCTGTTGGTTCCATTGTTTTGGGGTCTATGGTGTTGGACATCATCATGGTGGGTAACACATGGTAAAGCATAGCTACCACCAACTCATGGAGGCTGGAAGCAAAGAAAAAAAAAATGGGCAGAGTCCCACTACTCCCTCAAGGGCATGTATACTAAATAAAGTATCTTGCATTTGTATTGGGGTAAGCTCTTGGAGGACGGGAAAGTGACCTAATATACTCCCACTAGGCCCCACATCTTATATTTCTAGAACTTCAATAGCACCACAGGCTGGTGACCACATCTTTTACAACTTGAGCTTTTAGAGGACGGTTACAATCCACCCATAACACTTTCCTATTGGAAAAAATACCTGATAAAACTGGTCATCTCACAAAAGAATTATTAAGAGAGTTAGAAAGAATATTCCAAGAGGAGTGGCAGAATTAAAGGTATGATGTATATACCACAATGAAGAATCCTAAGGCAAGGTGGGAATAATATGACTAAGAGAGAAACACCAAAGAGAGTAGAATCTCAACATAAACAGGAGTTACTTCTTGTGGATTGTGATTTCTACATAAGCATTCAGGAGATCTGTGTTTCACGCTTATGAGTGGTAGTACTATGACCTGAAATAGTAGATTGAGTGTAGTTAAATACTCAGTGGTTTCTCAATCACATTACTACTACACGAAAGCTGAATGCCTTCAATATTTTGTTACCATATGTCGTAGAAAGTAGATTAATGCAACATCTTCTCCTACTTCATGAGAATGGACCTTAGGTTATTTTCTTTCTCTTGCCCTGGTAAGATAATAAGGTGTCATTTCCTCTCCATTTCAAAGCAACAATGATTATAGAAAAAAAAATAACCACTGTTTGTCAATTTCAGCTGAACTAAGAGATACAAAAATACTTGATAAAAAGCCATAGCTTCAGGCTTCCCTGAGTGTGATGACTCTAAGCATGTCTCCTTATGACTCTGGAAACTATATCTATGGAATAGTGACAAGAGAGAGATATTGGCTTCTTTGGGGCATGAGACTTTTACTTCATGTCAGATTCTACAGCTACCTGATGCACATCTTATCTCCATTTACACAAATGATATGAGCCATTGAAATACCTCCTGAAGAAAATAAATGCTTCATGCTTCCCTCATGTTTGTGTCCTATATCTTTCTAAATATCACGATAACAAATGTTAACTTAGGAGTGTCTTGGAGTCTGTTGTTTGATACTGTGAACACACCCCTTTATGGGCAATGCATTTTACATTTATATAGAAGGAGTGTGCTAATACAATGTAATTAGTTATTTGCTACTTTGAATTTTATCATATTCAAAGGTATTATTTCTAAATAAATTCCATTCACAGACACTGGGGTTATGAGTTCTACTTCTTTAATGGGGACACAATTCAACATGTAACAGAAAGGTAACCCTTCAGAGCTAAATTCAAAAAGATCTTGCCTAGTTAATTAAATAAAACACCCTTTAATTTTGTCAGATGTATTTCGAATTAGAAACAATATAGAAATAGCCAATATTTCCTTTCATGTCCATAACATACCTTCTTCAAGGGCCAAATGATTATTTCTTCATATGATAAAACCAAATTGAAAAAAAAAGCATCATTTCTATTTACTTTCCCATCCTCCAAGAGCTTACCCCAATACAAATGCAAGATACTTTATTTAGTATATATGAGATATTGAATAGGGAATGTGAATTAGAAGAATATTCAGGAAAGTAAATTTGCAATAATTTGTTAAGAGTATGCCTGCAAGCACAAGACAATAGACTTTCTCTTATTCCCGTTTAATGCCTTTATTTCAGTATATTTATGACTTTTATATATATACATATTAAAGGAGATACAGAGAAGTAGGATACAGTCAACTGTGTAAAATCAAGACATACCTAAAAGGTATAAAATCTACTGAAAATGTTGAAGTTAGTTTGGTTATAACAAAATCAGCTTATAATATGACAAATATTTACTATTGGTTGATGTAACATGGTGAAATTATCATTATGATGTGTTAAAATTTTGTGTTTTACAACTGTTAGAGATTACTATCTAAAAACTTAGACATATTATTTAAGTTTTAAAAGCTGTTAAGCAACTTTTTCAAAATGAATATAAACATGTTTTAATCAGATTTGCAGCTAAAATTGAACTTTTTTATTTGATAAAGGTGATGGTTTTTGCTTGCTAGAAATGCTACATGAAATGCATTCCTAACTTATTAAATGTTATATGCTATACTCCATTATGTCTTATTTTGAGGAAATACTTCAAACCATATGAGTCCTCAGGAATAATAAAATGGACTCGCTTTGCAGAGTTCCTGCGTTAATGATGTATGGGATAAACCTCAAAATACCTCATATGGAGCAAACAATTTACTATAACCTTTAAGGTAAAATTGCAAAACAATATGTAAATTAAAATGAATATGTATATAATGTGAAGTACTATTCACAATTTATTAAAGAAATCCTTAAACATTACAGTAAGAGTTTACTAAAGATCTTCGCAGTGTTGCATGGCAGGAGTTACTCACAATGTTGTAGGTGATCAACCTGTGGAAAACTCAGAAAGTTCCCCAAAGTCCCCATACATATTTATATTTTATTAAAGGGTTTAACAGGCAACATACAATTATTGATTTGGTCACATATAAAGAATGACAAAATAGTGTGAAAGTTTAAATAGCCATTTATCCTTGCTCTACAATTATAGAAAACTACTGATAAATTGCTCCCTTGAATTTTAAGTTAGAAGTTTTATTCAACTCAGTGGTAGTCATTATGCAACTTCTAGATTTTGTATACATGGTATTAGTCTTTGAAGGATAAACATTAGGCTCACATTACTTCTCTTTGAGTGATCAAGAATAAACTTGTCTTCACTATTTTAAATTAATTATCTTTTGAATTATGTAGATGTTTCTACGTTGGTGCTCTGAGAAATTCCAGAAATTCTTCCTCAATTTTATCCATTTTCATGAACCTTGTGAGAACTTCTTTATTCTATAAAGGCCACTGGGTGAGGGCACTGTCTCTTCTTGCAGAGGAATTAACATCACTGAGTGCATCTTAAGTCCATTGTTTTAAGTCTTTCAAGAACATTAGACTCTTTTAATTTCCAAGGACCCATTAAGGACAGTATTTGAATTCACATGATTGGTACTCAGAGGCTTAGAGATGCTGGGCTGATTTCCAACATCACAAATCTTATGCTAACTCCTGTTCACCTATGGTCTGTCATTCTAAAACTGGGCTTTGTCTATCCCATGAAGTTCAACATGTTGATCCTTAATTAGCTATTTTATTGTGGAAAAGTCATCAAATAAATCAGTCTCCTCATTTTCTTTATTTGTAAAATAAGGAACAGAGGGATGATAATTCATAATATTCTGAGATAAAAGCTGGCTTAACTATTAGCTCAAATGAGACATTTTTGAGAGTTAAAGGTCACTATTAATAATTTTGTCAGAGAAACATGTCTGTAATTGGTGACAAAGTTTCTCAATCAATAGATTTCTTTCTTTCTAATCATTTTAATTTTATGAATTTGTGAAATAGTGTTTAATTTGATACATGTAAATCAGCATTAAAATTTCTATCTTCTTAATCATTTAATTTTTTAATAATATAATAATTATACATAATCATGGGGTACAATATAATATTTCAATACATGTATACAATATGTATTGATCAAATCAGTATAATTAATTTACATCTCCTATCACTACTTTGTGTAAGCAACCTTTACACTCTTCTAATTATTAATACAGTATAGAATAGGTTATTATGAAATCTAGTGACCTCACTGTGTTGTTGAACATTAGCACTCATTACATCTTCAAACTCCCACTATGCACTCACCCCCTCCACCATTCCTAACCTCTAGAATGACTATTATACATTCCAATCCACTTCTTTAACATTCACATATGAGAGAAAATCTCTCTTTTGCGTCGGACATATTTTACTAAACAATTTTCTTTGGTTTTGTCCATTTTACTGCAAATGATAGAATGTCATCCTTTATTATGGCTTAATAATACTTCATTGTGGATATACATTCATTTTTATAAATTCATATATTATAGGCATCTAGATAGATTTTATATCTTAGATATTGGGAATAATGCAACAAAAACTATGGTCATACAAGTATCTCTTTTAGATGTATACCCAAAAGTGGGGATTGATGGATTACAAGATAGATCTATTTTTTGTTTTCTTCCTAATTAAATGTCAAGCTGATATGTCCTCATGCACTTTTAATCTAGCACAATCCAATTTCCATAGACCAATTATTTGTGACTCTTCCCTCACTATAAATGGTAAGAACTACAAAGTCAAAGACTTTTCTGGTTTTCTTTATCATTTTATTCCCAGAACCCAGCACAAATGCCTGGTAATTTTCAAATAATAGACATTTTTAGAGTATATAAAGAAATAATTGAATAAGTTAATAGTTATTTGAGAAAATAAATATTCAAAGAAAGAAAAAGAAAGAAGACAGAAACTTCTACTGAGTACTACCTAATTCAATTCCTTTGTAACAGATATGACTGTGTAGGAAAATATCAGAGTTTGGTATATATAGGTAGACACTACTTCAGAGAGTTAGTGCCTTAGTTTGTTCAAGATAGGGGGTTTTATGTTTGCTTTGGTAGCCAGGACCACATTTAGAAGAAAAATATAAAACTCATCAGTTTATGAATATACAATATCAGACTCAAATCTCTTGAAAAACTCCTTGTCTAGGAATCTTTCCAATAAATAACAATCAGTATGATGATGAGTACTCATAATATTCAACAAATAGTGGGTAAACATTATTTTGGTGACCAATAATTATTAGTGCTGTTTTTAGAAAAGATTCCTGAGTGGTTAATGACTTGAGAAATATTTATAATTTAATTTTTGCTTACTTAAAAAGCCTTAATATTGTATATGTGTAAGTATGTGTGTATGAGCATCCCTATTTGATAACATGCATAAAATTGATGATTAAAATTAAATCTTATGAAATGTTAAACAGTTCCCTTTGGGAGATGGGATTTAGATGACTTCTCTGAGAGAGAGAGAGAGAGAGAGGGGTGGGGGGGATAGATAGAAGAATGATAGGTTTTTCTTTGTAACACCTATACTATCTATAAAAACATAATTGTGAAGTGAATTAGAACTAAATGTTTCTTGGTAAGATATGTAGAACCTAAATTTCCTACCTCTTTAATTGAAAATGATGAGGTGTAAATTTCTCTTTGGATCACTGTAGTATAAGTAAATCTCAAGTTCTGGATATCAATATGGTACAACATATACAACACAGGGCTTATAGTTAGCAGTACAGAATTGTGCACTTTAAAATATGTTAAGAGGATAGAGCTCATGCTAAATGTTCTTAACAAAATAATATGCAAAACAAACTTTTGGAGGTTGTGGAAATATTTAGTACCTTGACTGTGGTAAGAGTTGTAAATGTATGTGTATACACATGTTTCCAAACTCAACAAAATGTGTTTTAAATATGAGTAATATTGGTGTATTATTTATAACTCAGTAAAACATTTTAAAATAAGAAAAACATGAATTGTATGGATATACCAAAAAAATCTCATTATGATGGTTATTTTACTACTTCAGTTCAAAGATTTCAGGTTTGTAACAGATATTGCAAAAGGTCATGATAAAAATCCAGGAAAATTCTGGATGTATGAAAAAAATTTATATAACACGTTAATTTTGTTGTAAAAGTATAATGGTTAGTAATTTAAAACACATGAGTGAGGTCACAACTCAATATATCAAACTATATGATGGCCATTGGAGAGTAAATCAAGCATCAGTGTCAATGTATTCCAAAATTTGTCAAGTGTTACAAAAAAACAAAACTTCTACTTCCTTATTATTTCTGGTATTGATCAATGAACAATAAAAGACACATGTACCTAATCAGCAAATGGAAGCTATTTGGTAAAAATAGAGAATGGCAATTTAAATACAGTTTTGAATTGCTGCAAATACTGTGCACCCAGTATGAGTCCTATTATTGAATGTTCCAAAGCAACTCTATGATATATATTTTATGAAATTCTCCTTTAGGCTACCCATCTGTAATGATATCCTACTGCTGTCATCCATATTGACTTTCCCTTGCCTATAATACGTAGAAAGAAGCTAAAAGATTATTCATGATAGAAAGGAAGACCTAGCATTAAAGTAAAATGTAAAAAAAAAAGTGTAAATGTTTCTTTTCTATAGCTTAAGAATCTTTTCCTCAGGTTAAAAATTCTTTTTGATATGTTCCAACCAGGAGAATTTGTCTCATAATTAACTAACTTGGGAAATAGTAGGATCCAGGGATTTGCATTTCCCCTGTGTGCAAAGTTGCTTTTCATTTTATTCTCTTTCTAGTCGGCACTCTTGTCTTTCACCTAAACCTTAAAAGCTGATACTATGAAGTAAAACCTAATTTTTTTCTTTTTTCAGTGGGAAGTTATCTCATGTTCTGGATTGTAACAGATTCCATATATGATCAAAATAAATAAGTTAATACCCCTTAGACCTTAAAACATTTTAAGAAAACAGCATGTAAATTGAAAGCATTATTATGAAAAGCATTAACTCTCAGAAAAACAAATTCCAACTGACTTCAAAATAATTTTTATACAGTGCATAATCTTTTATTACACAGAATATTTCTTCTTGAAGTACCAAAACAAACTTATGATTATTAAATGGTTATTATATGAAATATTCGAAATGCTCAAATGTTCATATTTCTTTTTAAAACTGTTAGTGTGTCCACTAGAAAATTTTCTGCTGCAAAAATTTGGCTAAAGTATATTAATTTAATACCTTCCAATAGCCAATTCACTTGCATTAATGTACTGGTATCTTTTTCTAAAATTTTCTTGATATTCTCTTCTCCAGGCTTCTATTTAATCACTCATTCTGAAAGTTGCGTACTACTAAAAATTACCTCCTTGAACGTCCAAACTGAAACATGATGGATAAGAAATTTTAGAAGATCTAAAACCCCATACCCATTGGCTTAAACATTGAGCAACCATTTTACTGAAGAGAATAAGTATATAAAAATTAAATCTCAATGTCAAATAACTGTGTTTCAAAATAGATTTCTTTCAACTGTCACACCGAATTAGACAGGGAATGAGACAACTTGAATAATCAGGTTGAAATCTTTTAAATAATTTTAACCCAGGCATGCCAGTGAAGACATTGACTACTATACATTAATGAACCCTCTGATACTTTGAAAAAAAATCTATTATTTTCTTCCTAAACTTAATCTTAAGGATTGATTGCAAAAGCCGGTATAAATAGTATACATCTTGTGAAGAATGCCTCTTTGTATGAGGAAAAACTACTAGCCAGTCCATCAATTTCAAAATAGTCTCATTCTCTGTTCTGGGGAAGTCTCTTTTAAAAATAGAGAAAAAAAAATGTTGATGAAGCCCATCAAGAGAATGTATTACCCTAGTGAATAAGAATAAAAACTTGAGAAATAATTGCTCTGCCTTCTTGTATAAGCCTGAAAAAAGAAATACTTTAGGGATAGAATATATAGATTGCTTCCACAAGGAGAACCTACTGATTTTTTAAAAGTACTGATTCAAAAATTGCTGTGATTTTTACCCAATCTCAATTACAGTCCTAAAAATTGATGCCCAGCATCATTATGCCATTTTCTTCCTTAAGTATACTCACAGAAGCAACAAAACTAAATAGGGGAGAGTTTTGAAAATTACTATTTTCTACATAGTGTATAGTAAATACTCTTGACTGCAGATCTTATTTCACAAGGAAAAATAAAAATTATTAGAAGTCCTGAATCTTAAATAAAATTAATATATTTACTTTATTTTCACCCAAGGCAATGATTTCCTAATCAGTGTTACACATTTCTGTATATGTGCATATATTATGTATATACATACATATACACCCACATTTAATATTACATATTATTTTTGATTGACACTCAACTTCCATTCCTCTTACAGTACTTTCATTCATTATAAGATCTGAAAAAGACAGAGTGTTATAATCCTTGGACCTCTCTACAGCTAGAACTATTATTTCAAATTGGATTCTGCCAAAAAAAGGCACTTGTTCATATTCTAGAAAATTAACTGAGGCACACATCATCTTCCTGCTGAGGCTATAGACAGTCAGGAAGGTCAAGAGATGTGAGTTTTTAGGAGTTTTCACTATGCTCCAGTGTCTAGCCAACTGAGATGCAGTTGAGGCACATACTGTCTGCACCCTTATCTTCACCCATCAACTCCTTGAGTAGGGAGAGCTGAGGACTCAGATGCAGTAGTATTTTCTCTTTTCTGAATTCCAACAAAGATGTTAGGGTAAATATTGAATCACCAATCCATTGAATCACCAATGGTAAAGTTGATAGTAACTTTACAATAGTTTCTACAGACTTTCCCATAATCTCTAGATATGTAATATCCATCATTAAATCATTTCTCTCATTGAAAAACAGCAATTGTAGTTTCATGGATCATTACATTACATGGATAATGTAAGTAAAGAAAAGAAATTCTCCCAAGACCAGCATTGAAAAGCTAGAAGGAATCTTTTGTTATTTTCTCCTCAATACAATAACCAACTACCTTACATTACATGGTAACAAAACTCTTCCCTCTACAGAGATTGTTGAATGAAAGAGAGAAAGAGAGAAAGGGAAGAAAAAGTCTACTCTGTGCAAAAGCTCTATACACATATCTGTGTTAAAGATGTTAAAACCTCAGTGGAAGAGGTAAAATGTGGAGAGTGAAGAGATTAGTGTTAAGCTTGATACTATTTCCATTGTTCAGAAATTAAGAATTGAATTAATAGTTAACACTCATTCTTTTGTTTCGGAAAATCATGAAATTGGGTTGTATGAATATTTTGTTTGTCCTGCATCCTAGTCTATGGAAAGTAACCTTTCCATGATTTGATAATTTTTTAAGCCTATGTGAAAAAGTATATCCAAAACCCAGACTCCAGTGTCTGCATTATAAATACCTGCATTATAAATCCTTGACCTTAACATGACCTTTCTTGGAGTTTCATCACTTTGACCCCTAATTTGTTCAAGTATCTAGGCAATACAACTTCTCCCAGGGATTACAATCTATGATATCTTTTTTACTGATATCAAAATTCTCAAACCAGTCAGGAGAAGATGGTGGAAGGGAGCTACACAATGATTCCTGATCTCAGAACACAGAAAGGAGGCAGAGAAAGAACAGCAGAATTGAGCAGAGGGTGACAAAATAAATGCTGTAAGACTCATACAAGTCTGACACCTGGGAAGACTTAAAGCTTGGTTACATGCATAGAAAATAGTCACAGAGTTCCCCAATCGTGGCCTTTGACCACAGTGGAGGAAGGGTGAAGGGGCAACAGAGAGAAAGAGGGGGCAGAACAACTCTTAAGCTCATCCATTTAAAAACATTTGGACCAACCTTGCATCCCTGGGATGAAACCCACTTGATCATGGTGCACTATCTTTTTAATATGTTTTTGTATGCGATTTGCTAAAATTTTGTTGAGAATTTTTGTGTCGATGTTCATTAAGGATATTGGTCTGAAATTTTCTTTCCTTGATGTGTCTCTGTCTGGTTTAGGTATCAGGGTAATATTGGCTTCATAGAATGAGTTTGGGAGGGTTCCCTCCTCTTCTATTTTATGGAATACTTTGAGAAGTATTGGAATGAGCTCTTCTTTAAAGGTTTTGTAGAACTCGGCTGAGAACCCATCTGGTCCTGGACTTTTCTTTGTTGGTAGACTTTTGATGACTTCTTCTATTTCATTACTTGAAATTGGTCTATTTAAATTGTGTATGTCCTCCTCGTTCAGTTTAGGCAATTCATATGTCTCTAAAAACCTGTTGATGTCTTCGAAATTTTCTATTTTGTTGGAGTATAGATTTTCAAAATAGCTTCTAATTATGTTTTGTATTTCAGTTGTGTCTGTTGTGATATTTCCTTGTTCATTCTGAATTTTAGAGATTTGGGTTTTCTCTCGTCTTCTCTTTGTTACTGTGGCTAAAGGTTTATCAATATTCTTTATTTTTTTGAAGAACCAACTATTTACTTTGTCAATTTTTTGTATTGTTTCTTTTGTTTCAATTTCGTTGATTTCAGCTCTGAGTTTAACTATTTCCTGTCTTCTACTACTTTTGGTGTTGGTCTGTTCTTCTTTTTCTAGGGCTTTGAGCTGTAGTGTTAGGTCGTTTATTTGTTGAGTTTTACTTCTTTTATTAAATGCGCTCCATGAAATAAATTTTCCTCTAAGTACTGCTTTCATAGTGTCCCAGAGATTTTAATATGATATTTCTTTGTTCTCATTTACCTCTAAGAATTTTTAAATTTCCTTCCTAATATCTTCTGTTATCCATTCATCATATAATAGCATATTGTTTAATCTCCAGGTGTTGAAGTAGTTTCTGTTTTTTACTCTTTCATTTATTTCAAACTTCAATCCATTATGATCTGATAGAATACAATGTAGTATCTCTATCTTCTTGTATTTGCTAACATTAGCTTTGTGGCATAATATATGGTCTATTTTAGAGAAGGATCCATGTGCTGCTGAGAAGAAAGTGTATTCGCTCTTGGTTGGATGGTATATTTTATAAATGTCTGTTAAGTCTAAATTATTGATTGTGTTATTGAGATCTATGGTTTCTTTGCATCAGAAATCAATAAATGTAATTCACCATATCAATAGACTTAAAGTCAAGAATCACATGATTATTTCAATAGATGCAGAAAAAGCATTTGATAAAATACACCACCCCTTCATGCTCAAAACACTAGAAAAAATAGGGATAGTGAGAATATTCCTTAACATTGTAAAGGCCATCTATGCTAAGCCCATGGCTAATATCATTCTAAATAGTGAAAAACTGAAAGCATTCCCCCTAAAAACTGGAACAAGGCAGGGATGCCCTCTTTCACCACTTCTATTCAATATCGTCCTTGAAACTCTAGCCAGAGCAATTAGACAGACCAAAGAAATTAAAGGGATACGAATAGGAAAAGAAAAACTCAAACCATCCCTATTTGCTGATGATATGATTATATACTTAAAGGAACCAGGAAATTCCACAAGAAAACTTTTAGAACTCATAAGTGAATTCAGTAAAGTAACAGGATATAAGATCAATGCACATAAATCTAATGCATTTTTATACATAAGTGATGAATCTTCAGAAAGAGAAATTAGGAAAACTACCCCATTCACAATAGCATCGAAAAAAATAAAATACTTGGGAATCAATCTCACAAAAGAGGTGAAAGACCTCCTAATGTCTTCTGTTATCCATTCATCATATAATAGCATGTTATTTAATCTCCAGGTGTTGGAGTAGTTTCTGTTTTTATTCTGTCATTTATTTCTAATTTCAATCCATTATGATCTGATAGAATACAATGTAGTATCTCTATCTTCTTGTATTTGCTAACATTAGCTTTGTGGCATAATATATGGTCTATTTTAGAGAAGGATCCATGTACTGCTGAGAAGAAAGTGTATTTGCTCTTTGTTGGATGGTATATTCTATATATGTCTGTTAAGTATAACTTACTGGTTGTGTTATTGAGATCTATGGTTTCTTTATTCAATTTTTGTTTGGAAGATCTGTCCAGTGGTGACAGAGGTGTGTTAAAATTGCCTAGTATTATTGTGTTGTGGTCTATTTGATTTCTGGAGTTGAAAAGGATTTGTTTGATGTACATGGATGAGTCAATGTTTGGGACATAGATATTTATGATTGTTATATCTTTCTGATTTATGCTTCCCTTAAGCAGTATGTAATGTCCTTCTTTATCCCTTCTGACTAGTTTTGGCTTGAAGTCCACGTTATCTGATATGAGGATGGATACTCCAGCTTTTTTGCTATGTCCATGTGCATGGTATGTTTTTTCCCATCCTTTCACCTAGTCTGTGGGTATCTCTTTCTATGAGATGAGTCTCTTGCAGGCAGCATATTGTTGGATTTTTCTTTTTAATCCAATCTGCTAGTCTATGTCTTTTGATTGATGAATTCAGGCCATTAAGAGTCAGGGTTATTATTGAGATTTGATTTGTATTCCCATTCATTTAGCTAATTTTTGTTTTTTGACACGACTTGGTTTCTCATTTATTTGACTATTCCTTTAGGCTAGTTCCTCCCTTTGCTGATTTGCATCATTGTTTTCCATCTCTTCCTCATGGAATATTTTGCTGAGAATGTTCTGTAGTGCCTGCTTTCTTTTTGTAAATTCTTTTAGTTTTTGTTTATCATGGAAGGATTTTATTTCATCATCAAATCTGAAGATAAGTTTTTCTGGGTATAAGATTCTTGGATGGCATTCATTTTCTTTCAGGGCTTGATAAATGTTGTTCCAGGTCCTTCTAGCTTTTAGGGTCTGGATTGAAAAATCTGCTGATATCTGTATTGGTTTCCCCCTGAATGCAATTTGATCCTTTTCTCTCGCAGTCTTTAAAATTCTGTCTTTATTTTGTATGTTAGGTATCTTCATAATAATGTGCCTTGGTGTGGGTCTGTTGTAATTTTGTGTGTTTGGAGTTCTATAAGCCTCTGTACTTGATTTTCCATTTCATTCTTCAGATTTGGGAAATTTTCTGATATCATTTCATTGAATAGATTATTCATTTCTTTGGTTTGTTTCCCTAAGCCTTCGTCAATCCCAATAATTTTTAAATTTGGCCTTTTCATGATACCCCATAATTCTTGTAGATTCTGTTCATGATTTCTTACCATCTTCTCTGTTTATTCAACTTTGTTTTCAAGATTAAATATTTTGTCTTCAGTGTCTGAGGTTCTGTCTTCCAGGTGCTCTATCCTATTGGTTATGCTTTCTATGGAGTTTTTAATTTGGTATTGTTTCCTTCATTTCAAGGATTTCTGTTTGACTTTTTTCAGTATCTCTAACTCTTTACTGAAATGATCTTTTGCTTCCTGTATTTGCTCTTTTAATTGTTGATCGGTGCCATCATTTAATGCCTGCATTTGCTCTTTCGTCTCATTCTTCAATGCCTGCATTTGCTCTTTCATCTCCTCATTTGCTTCTCTGATTGTTTTAATTATGTACATTCTGAACTCCCTTTCTGATATTTCTTCTGCTGTGCTATCATTAGGTTTTATTGATGTAGTATCTAGGTTTGTTTGGGACATTTTCTTCCCTTGTTTTCTCATATTGATCAGATTTCAGTGGGACTCTGAGATATTGCAGATTTCCTCTATTGGCTTATAGTGTCCCTGTAGATTTCCAGTATATCACCTCCTAGACTTCAGTAGCCTAAAGTCTTGGAGGAACTTGATAATGCAGTTTTTCCAAAGAAAGCTGCTCCTGGCCCGCCGGTGGGTGTGGGACTAGGGGCTGGGTGTGCTCAGAAATCCTCTCACGGGGCGGGCCTGCTCTGAGAAGCTGACTGTGGATGGGCCTGCTGCAAGTGGAGCCAGGCTTCTCAGGAAAGCCTCTGGCCCCCCAGCCCCGGTCCAAGAAGCTGCCTGCGGACTGGACCGGGGCCCACCACTGGGGGTTGGGTGTGCTCAGAAAACCTCTCCCTGTGTGGATCTGCTCCGAGAAGATGGCTGTGGACTGAGCCTGTGGCTGGATGGAGATGGGCTGCTTGGGAAAACGTCTCGCAGCCCTGCCCTGCTCCAAGAAGCTGCCCACTATCCCGGCCTGCTGCCCGGGCCAAGTTTCACCCGGTGGGAGTGACTCACCCAGTGTCTCTGGGTTGGTTTTAGTCTCTCAATACCTCACCTTCTTGAATCCTGAGTTCTGGAGTCACAGGAGATGCAGTCACCCTCCAGTCTGCCATCTTGAAATCTCTTTTTCTTCTTTACTTTTTTATTTTTATTTTTACTCACTGTCAGTATTTTCCCCTCACTTATCTGTTTCCCTGTGGTCTCTTTCTCTCTAATCTCCTGATAAGAGCCAACTTCTTTTGATTCCTTTTCATTCTTCCTGTGAACTAATACCTCTATAGTCTCACTTCCTACATCATAAACATCTCATCCTACACACCCCCTCACCTTAGTTCGCTCTTTGTCCACTATTAGAAACTGTAGACCCTTTTGCAAACTTACTGTTTATATTTTAAATAATAATCAAACACATCTTTTCTGTTTATTGGGACAAAACTGTAAATGTTTTAATAGGAGATATTTAGTTTAAGACTGCATAATGTCTGAGGTGGGTGCTGTTAATATTGATCTCCCCCTTATAGGTGAGGTACTGGAAACCTGTAGGAATACCATAAGTTTTCAGGGTGGTATATACCTTGGATCCACACCGCTGGAGAGGGAGACACACAGCATAAGAAAACAAGGGAAGAAAGTACCCCAAACAAACCAATGGTAGAATAATAGAATCCTTTGACAATACAATAAAAGAAAGGTCAGAGAAGGAGCTCAGAATATACATAGTTAAAATGATCTGTGAATTAAAGAATGATATAAGAGAGCAAATGCAGGCAACAAAATATTATTTCAATAAAGAGACATTCTGGAAAAAACAAAACAAAACAAAACAAAACGAAACAAAACAAACAAACAAACAAACAAAAAAAAAAACACCAGAAATCCTTGAAATAAAGGAAACATAAACCAAAGTAAAAATTCAATAGAAAGCATCATTGATTGACCAGATCACTGGGAATACAGACCCACAGGAAATGAACACAAAATATATAATCCTGAAAATAAATTTGACCACACAGTAAAGACGGTAAAGAAACATGAACAGAACCTCCAAGAATTATGGAATAACATGAAAAGACCAAATTTAAGATTTCTCAGGATAGAGGAAGGTACAGAGACACAAACCAAGGGAATGCACAATCTCTTCACTGAAATAATATGAGACAATTTCCCAAACCTGAAGAATAAAATGGAAAATCAAATACAAGTGGCTTACAGGACCCCAAATATATGAAGTTATCACAGATTCAAACCAAGACAAATTATAATGAAAATACCTAGAATACAGAATAAGGATAGAATTTTAAAGACCACAAGAGAAAAGTATCATGCTACATATATGGAGAAACCAATTTGAATCAATGAGTATTTTTCAGACCCTCAAAACTAGTAGATACTGGAATAGTATATATCAAGATCTGAAAGAAAATGAATGCCAACAGAGAATTATATATCCAGTAAAATTAAGTTTCACATTTGATGAAAAAATAAAAACCTTCCATGATAAGCAAAAGTTAAAAGAATTTACAACTGGAAAACCTGAACTAAACAACCTTCTCAACAAAATATTCGATGAGGAGGAAATTAAAACAACAATGAAAATCAACAAAGGGAGGAAATACACTAAAAGAAAATCCAATCAAAGTAGAAACCAAGTCAAGTTAAAAACCAAAGATAAACTAAAATGACCAGGAATACCAATCATATCTCAATCATAACCCTGAATGTTAATGACCTAAACTCAATCAAAAAACATAGAGAGGCAGATTGAATTAAAAAAAAAAATGACCCAACAATATGATGTCTTCGAGACACTCCCTCCTAGGAAAAGTCATCCACAGACTGAAGTGAAAGATTGAGGAAAAATATTTCACTCACATGGACTGCAAAAACAAGGAGGGGTTTCCATCCTCATATTAGATAAAATGGACTTCAAGCCAAAGTTAGTCAGAAGGGATAAAGAAGGACAATTCATACTGCTTAAGGGAATCATATATCAAGGAAGCATAACAAATTGTAAATATTTATGCCTCAAACAATGGAGCATTTATACATCAAACAAACCTTTCTCAATTTCAAGAATAAAATAGACCACAACAGAGAAATATTGGAGGAATTTAACACAACTCTCTCACCATTGAATAGATCTTCCAAACAAAAACTAAAACTATAGAGCTATATAATACAGTCAATAATTCAGACTTAACAGACATATATTTCATACATCAATGAATGAATACACTTTTTTCTCAGGAGCACATGTATCCTTCTCTAAAATAGGTAATATGTTATGCCAGAAAGCAACGCTTAGCAAATACAAAGTAGAGATACTCCCCTGCGTTCTATCAGATCATAGTGGAATTAAATTAGAAATCAATGATAAAATAAAAATTAGAAGCAACTCCAACACCTGGAAAATAAATAACATGTTACTGAATAATGAATGGATAGCAGAAGATATCAGGGAAACTCTTATAGTTAATGAGAACACCAATACAACATATCAAATTTTCAATGCTAAGAGGAAATTTCATTACAGTGAACTTATTCATTAAAAGAATAAAAAGTCAACAAATAAATGATCTAGCATTATATCTCAAAGTCCTAGAAAAAGAAGTACAAATCAGCACCAAAAGCAGAGGAAGACAGGAAATAATTAAAATCAGAGATGAAATTAATAAAATTGAGACAAAGGAAACAATTTAAAATATTGACAAAAAAAGTTGGTGTTGGCTCTTTGAAAAAATAAATAAAATTGATAAACCGTTAGCCACATTATAGAAGAGAGAGAAAACTCAAAAGCAGTATGTAGCGTCCTCAAAAAACTAGGATGGAGCTGGGTGTGGTGGGGCATGCCTGTAATCCCAGAGGCTCCAGAGGTTGAGGCAGGAGGATCATCACAAATTCAAAACAAGCCTCAGCAAAAGTGAGGTGCTAAACAATTCAGTGAGAACCTGTCTCTAAATAAAATTCAAAATAGGGTTGGGAATATGGTTTACTGTTCAAGTGCCCCTGAGTTCAATCATTTGTACCAACCTCTCAAGCACCCCTGCAAAAAACTAGGATGCAACCAGCTATATCCCACTCCTAAGTATACATCCAAAATATCTAAAATCAGCATACTGAAGTGAGACAGCCACAATATTTATAGCAGCACAATTCACAACAGCCACATTATGGAACCAAAGTACATGCCTTTGACAGATAAATGGATAAAGAAAATGTGTTAAATGTACACAATGGGGCATTACTCAGCCATAAAGAAGAATAAAATTATAACATTTACTGGTAAATTAATGAAACTTGATATTGTCATATGAGTAAAATAAACCATGTTGGGACTAATGACACTTTAACTAACTCAGGCTGACTCCTTACTCCCTGGCGAGTGAGCAAGATCAAGGCTCAAAGGCGGTTTCAAAGTTTCATGACGATAAACCAGACCACTGTCAGGGATTGGTTAACAACAGTTCCGGGAACGTGATCAGCTCGTGCTTGCCATATAGTCCAGTGGGACTCTCGCCTGCATGAACCCCCCTGCCTTGCTGACCTTTAAGCTGATTGGTTCCCGCCTAGCCCCCACCCTACATAAAAGCTGTGTGATTTCCTCAATAAACGAGTTCCTGCTGTGACGGGGTCCCTGACGCGTCTGATTGTCCTCCACCGGGAGGGCTGGGAGCGGGCGGTCAGTCGGCCTTACCTATCCTGATCTGACCGTGTTGGGGAGTGTCCCCTTCCCTTGCCGCTGGTCGAGAACAAGGGGGCTTAAGACCCCGACAAAGCCAGTCCTCAAAAGTCAAAGATCAAATGTTTTCTCTGATATGTGGAAGCTAATCCAGAATGGGGGCAGAAGAGAAAGGAAAAAAGGGAGAGGGAACTTTATCACACTAGAGGAAAGATCAGTAGAGTAGATGAAGGGATTGAGACGGATGAAGGAAGAATGGGAAATGGGAAGGTTAGAAGAATGAAACTGACCAAGCTTTTGTATGTACACACATGAATACAGACAGTGAATCCCAACATCAAGAATATCCAGAAGACACTACTTTAAAAACAACAACAAAAAAAACATAAATAAGTTGCAAAAATATCAGTAGAGTAGAGAAAGAGAAGCAATGGGAAGGAGGAGGGCAGGAGAATTACCAGGAACTGAATAAGAGCAAATTATATCCCATGCTTTTGTGATTATTTCAAAACATATCCTAATGTTATATTTAACTTAAAAAAAGGTAAAAAATTTGCTAGGGAAGGGATTATGTCTTTCAAACTTTTTCATATAGGAATCTCATTTTATAAGAAATAGCTTTTTTTTTTACAAAAAGGAAAATGATTACTTGCATAAATATTTTTATGATATAAAAATGATTGGAAGGTACTATATAATTCACAAAGATTTAACTGACTAAATTCACTGGCTCTCCTGTGATTTCCTCATAGGTTGAAGCACCTGTTTATATTATTCCATAGCAAAACAGGCAAAATGTTAATAGAGGGGCAAGGGAATATTCACTTACTTCTTTTTTAGAATCAGTGTAAGAGTGTAGATAACAGACACTTGAAATAGAGTTTTGTGAGTGACATTATAATTAGAAGGACCAACTGGTATGAAAATTATGAAAGGCATATAAGATTTTTAAAGGATCAACACACACACATTGTGGAAGCAATGTATAGTTCAGATTGGTTTACTTATATGCCTTACTAATTGCAATACAAATTGCAAAAACATTCCCCAGCATTTTTTTTTTTTTCTTTTTTTGGTTGAACCTAGGACCTTGTGCATGTGAGGCAAGCAGTCTACCAACTGAGTTATATCCCCAGTCCTCCCAGCTTTTTTGACTTTTCCTCTTGACTTATCCATTGAGATCTGAGTACAAGGACCAAGTGTTTATCTCTCATCTCTTCGGCTGCATGTTTTGTCTGAGAAAACACAAGGGAACTTTTATGCCTCTTATTCACCAAGTTTGATAAATGGAGCAATTTGGCTTGCTTATCATCCAGGCATCCAATTTATCTCCAACCAAGCCAAAAGTGTCACCTCTTATTAGACTCTAAATATTAATTAGATTAACAGTCTTAATTTCATGAGTGGTCACTTAGGGGCCTAGGACAACTTTTGACCCTTGTCAATGTACTTAGTAAACAGCCAGCTTTTACTTCCAGTATAAACACGTGAGATACATGTGAAAGGACTTTGGCAAACAGCTAGTCCCTGTGGATAAATAGGTTAGTTCTTGTATCACAAGGCTGACTTAACTAGCCTTACCCATGACCAATCAGCTGCATCATTTCACCAATTCATAAACTCACAAAACAAAGTGAGCTGCCAAGTGTTTAATCAAGTTGAATGAATGAATAAAGCAGGAGAGATTGGCATGTTTACAAAAAAAAAAAAAAGTATGTTGAATAGGTCAAGAATAGAACCCAATTCAAAGTGACTAGCTTCTTCTTAATGTTGTTAAAAGTATCAACATTCAACATTCATCAGATACACTCTATGCTTACCAATGATCAATTAAAAATGTAGCTAATGATATAATAAGTTCATGTTAATTGATTTTTAACAATACATTGGTGATGGTGATGATAGCAACCATCTTGCTAAAATCCAGATAAACTATACCTTTATATTACTGATTGATTTAAAATTTTAATGATCATTTGGGTGGGGATCTAGGAAAAATCTGAATTAGTCTACTTAATGAATCAGTGATATAGCTTAGTGAGCACTGCATTATTTTCTAAGGCTCAATATTGAAATACTTTAGTTCACATAACAAAATAATAAAATCTACTAATATTTAGAGTTATCATGTCTATCTTTTCTTTATCCATGTACAGAGATTAATTATGCCCATGAAGCAAGCCATGCTAATAGCAATGTCAAAAAGAGGACTAAGAGAGCCATCTTGAAAATATTGTTGGCAGAACTAGATTCAGCTATGCTTGGAAGGAATTTATACTAGAAAATTTAGAGTAACAAAACATGTAAAGTTTTAATTTATTTTTAGCTTAGTTTCAAGTTACCTCTTCTATATTAGAATTCAATGAGTCCTAATACAAATCTATTTGTTTTGAAAAAACACTAAAGTCACTTTAAATAAATGGTTTGCAGTGTAAAACTTAAAATTTTTGTTAATATACATGCATATCAGATTCAGCAGAGTTTTATAGAAGTTACTGCTTCTCTAGGAAAAGTTTATTTTTTAAACTATGGGTTTAATCTGTTTTTCCCCTTGGAAAATATTGTGTGCGCTGAGGAAGATTGTAATTTTGCATCTATTTTGCTCAAGGGAAATTAATATACATCGGTGGGACAGTATTGTGATGTCATTCATACTATAGATAACTATTCAGCAACAAACAGAAACTGTAGGAATATATTATGATAAATTGAAGGAAACTCCAGAAAATTATGATGAGTGACAAACATTTTTAAAAGGTATTTACAGTATGATTCTATTCATATAAAATTTTCAAATGACATATTTCATAAATACAGATTACTCTTAACTAGATTTAGGAAACAACAGTACAGGACTATTTGAGGTGAATGTGGTTATAAAAGAGATACAGGTATTAGAACTACTATACACTACTTTTTCTGTTGTGATGGATATGCAACCTACATACACTGATAAAATTATATGAAACTTGGGACATACCATACCCACATGGAATGGTAAAAATAAAATAAAAATTTTAATCATATGGTTGTAATATATCAACAAAAATATTCTCACATGATAACTGTATAATTTTGTAAAATGTTTCATTTGAGGAAAATTGACCAAAATGCATAAGGAATGACTCTACAATATAGCTTTTGATTACCTGTGAGCCTTCTGTTATCTCAGTAACAATTTCAGTTATTTAAAAATTATGTACCCTTAAAAATATCAGATGGAAACACATTTTCCATGTATGGAGAAGGAGCACCAATTCATTTTACATTTATAGGCAGGTAAAGTTCTAAAAACTATAAACAAAATTGTAAGTCATTTTTAGTGGTTCTTAGAATAATACAGTTCTTGATTTAAAGAGAGTAGTTTATGATTTGAATAAATAATGAATATAATTAAAGCATATATCTTTGTGGGTGGGTGTGAGTATTTATGTAATATGTATAAGCTTTTCTGCTTTTGTTTTCAGGAAAAATTTTTAAAGAAACCTAATTCATAAAAGAAGGGTAACTTTGTCCTTTATGTTTCTGGATCAGTTATATGATATCTAATATGGGCTAAGAATATTATTCTCAATTATTTGAAATATTTCATGAATCAATACAATAAACAATGCTACTGACAACGTATTCTAAGAATAAATTATTGTGTTAAAGTTTACAGAATGATCTTTTGAATATTTTATTATCTAAGAACACTTTCCTTTTAGAACTTTTATTGGTAGAACAAGAAAATCAACCAAAATTTCTTCTTATCTGTGTCCTTTTAAATAATTTTCTCCCATCACTTTTGAATATCTTTTTAAAACATAAAGGATGAAGTGATAGCACCATGGTGGTGGAGAAGAAAAAGGTTAATGTCCCTCATATGATATATATATATATATATATACACACACACACACACATATATATATATATATATGTATATATATATATATATATACACAACACATAATAGTTCAGAGAGGTCTCAAGGGCCCATAAGAGAATCTTCATCAACAAAGTGGAACTATAAAGAGAATATCCACACAGGGGATTTTAGCTGACCTGGCATATCTTAGATGAAAGAAAATGGATAGGAACAAGAAAAAAGGTATATATGCTCTTTGTACCACAACATAGAAAACCCACCAGTTTCCAGAGTCCTACTCCACAAATGACATTACCATCTTTTTCTATTGAGGTAATCATTAGCAATTCCTGTTTGTGAATTTGGAGAGGGAGAAGTGGTCATTTGCCCTTTCCCCATTCAAGAGCTGACACTATGCAGTCATTTGGGGATTACCTTTTCTCCAATTTTGTTTCCCAATCCTAGAGCACATCAAATTCTCCCATCTCAGACCCAGGGTCCCACCATTTCTCAGACACTGGCCATAGAAAGCTATTTCACATTCATGGCCTTGGAGTTGAACGGTGGTATGAATAGCCATGATCCTGGCCTTGGTTCCACTACCACAAAGATCTAGAATCTGACCTGCCCTAGAGCACTGTAATTTCCACCCTTATAGTCTCAAAAAGGCAATATCACTAAATGCTCAGATATCAACATAAAAAATACATTAAAAAAAAGGAGAAACATCACCAGCAGAAGAACATAATAATCTTTAGTAGATGACCTCCCAAAAATGGAAACATACAAATTACTGAAGAATTTGAAATAATTGTTTTAAGAAATTTCACTGTACTTCAATTCAATAAAATGAATTGAAATGAAAAAAAAACTAGAAAATTAACAGATTGAATTTATAAAAATAATAAATTGTGAATCTGAAAAACAAAATGAAGAAAGTAAAAAATTCAATACAAAGTATAAATTAGCAGAAATGATCAAATAGAATAAGGAATATATGAACTCAAAGACACGTTTTCAGAATCTATGCAGTTGGATGAGAAAGAAAAACGAATGTGAAGGAAAGAAAACTTAGGCAAAAATTAGGGACAATATCAAAAACAGTATATTTTCAAACTATATGAGTTCAAGGAGACAAACAGCCAAAAAGCCTATTAAAAGAAATAATAACAGAAAATACTTTGTATGTGGGGAAAGAAATATCCAGGTAAAAGAAGATCATAGGTAACAACCAAATTCAATCCAAATAAGATTATACCAAGACATGGTGTTTTAGTCAGCATTTTCACTGCTATGACTTAAAGACCTGACAAGAAAAATTTGGAGGAAATAAGTTTACTTACTTGGGGGTTCATAGATTCAGAGTTCTTAGTCCTAGATTGCTGATTCCATTCCTTGGAGCCTGAGATGAGGCAGAACATCATGGTGGAAGAGTGTGGTGGAGGAAGGTGGCTTCAGATATGGCCACCATGAACCAGACAGAGAGACTCCACTTGCAGATACAAAATATATAACCCAGAGGCCTAGCCCCAATGCTCGCCTACTCTTGCCACACCTTACCTGCCTTCAGTGACCACTCAGTTAATCCCTATCAGATGATTAATTTATTGATCAGATTAAGGCTATTACAACCCAATCATTTCACCTCTAAATATTCTTGCATTGTCTCACACATGAGCTTTTGGGGGACACGTAATACCTAAACCATAACACACAGTCCAATGTCAATTATCAAAGACAAAGAGAGAATCTTGAAAGTATCAGGGAAAAAGATGCAAATCACATATAAATGAGTTTCACATAACAGGAGATGTCTCTGCAGAAATCTTAAAGGTTTCTTTCTAAGTACTGGAAGAAAATAACTTTCAACCAGAATATTTTACCCAGAAAAACTGTCTTTTAGAAATAAGAGTACAGACTTCCCCCCAAAATCAAAAGCTAAGAGATTTCACCTGTAATCCTATCTTCAAATGCTAAGTGGTATTCAGGTTGAAATAAAATGACGATAGTTAGTAACATGAAAACATATTAAAATATTAAAATATAAACTGCACTGGTAAAAGTAAGCAGAGTCAAATTCAGAATAATACTGTAATGGTGGTGTGTAAATCACTAGTATGTACAATATAAAGATTAAAAGACAAAACTATTAAAAGTAATTATAGCTAAAACAACTCAAGCACTATATCCTATAAAGTAAAATAAATTATGAAATCAAAAGTATAAAATGTATCAGGGAGTGGAGAAAAAATATTACTTTTTAAACAAATTTAAGTTGATATCATCTTAAAATTACCTGTTCTAACCATTAGACATCTTGTAAAAATCATGGTAACCACAAAGCAAAAATCTGTACTACATATACAAAAGGAAAAAGCAAAGAATCAAAGCATACCATGAGGGAAAAAAAAAATCACCTAATTACTAAGGAAAACAAAAAAGAAAGGAATAAAAGAACCAGGTGTATACAAATCAACTAGAGAACAATTAACAGAATGTCAAGAGATGGTCCTTACCTAGTAATATCTATCTATCAATAATTACTTTGAATACAAAAGAAATAAATTCACCAATCAAAAGACATAGAATAACTGTGTTTAAAAAGAATACTCTAACCATATACTTGTTATGGTTTGGATGTGAGGTGTCCCCCTAAAGCTCACGTGTGAGATATACAAAAAGTTTCAGAGGAGAAGTGATTGGGTTTTAAGAGTCTTAATCCAAGCGGTGAATTAATAACTGATAGGGATTAACTGAGTGGTAATTGAAGTGATAGTGTGTGACTGGAAGAGGTGGGAATTGGGTGTGACTTTGGGATATATATTTGTATCTGGCAAGTGGAGACTTCTCTCTATGCTTCCTGATCACTGTGTGAGCTGCTTCCCTCCACCATACTCTTCAGTCCTGATGTCCTGCCTCACCTTGAGCCCTGAGGAATGGAGTTTACTATCTATTGATTGAGACCTCTGAAACTATGAACCCCCAAATAAAACTTTCATCCTGTACAGTTGTTCTGGTCCTGTCCTTTAGTCATAGTTGTGAAAGAGCTGACTAAAACATTGCTCCCTACAAGAGATTTATTTTTCCTTTAAGTATACAGAGAAGTTGAAAGTGAAATGATTGAAGAAAACAGTCTATGCAAATGAAAACCAATAAGAACAGGGCTGGTTAAACTTAGACCAAAAACTTTAAGTCAAAAATTATAAAAAGACAGAAAACTATTATAAAAATAATAAATGGATCATTTCTTCAAGATCCTATTAGAATTTTAAATATACATATGCACCTAAAAAAGCTGAAGCCCAAGACTTTGGGACTCAGGGTAGCAATGGCACTTGTACCCCATTGCTATATTGATAATAGTGTTGTAATGCTGATGCTTGTGAAGTTGTAAGTATACTTTCATAACAAATTTCAGTGTATACCAAGGAAGAAATAGAAAGCAATATAATAATCACTGACGACCTCAATACCCCATTTTCAACTATGGAGAGATTATACACAAAATCATGAGGAAATGAAATAAAATATATTTTGGATCAAATGGATCTAGTAAACATATACAGATCATTCCCTCAAACCAAAGCAAAACATACAGTGTTCATCAGCTTTTCAACACTGTGATGAAAATATCTGCAAAGAACAATTAGGAGGAGGGAAAGTTGATTTGGGCTTATTATTTCAGAGGTTCAGCCCATGATCATCCAAGTCCACTGCTCTAAACCCAAGATGAGAGAACATCATGATGGTGGGGCATGGCAGAAAAAATGTGATTCCGTTTATGGCAGCAGGAAGCAGAGGGTGAAAGGAACTGGGAAGGGGCTACAGGGCAGTTGAATCCTTCAAGGGTATACTTTAATGACCTGGTTCCTCCAGGCAAGCCCTACTGCATACACTTAATACATAGCCATTCCATTTAACTAGAATAGACTAAGTTACATAATCTAATAATTTCATTTCTGCATATTTCCACATTAACAATGGATTTTTTGTGGGACAACTTATGTTCAAACCATAACACACACACACACACACACACACACATACACACATACTTTTCAAGCACACATTATTGCGTCCTAAATTATTCAAAAAATAAAAAAGAAAGAAAAGGAATACTTTTCAAACTCAATTTCTGAGGTGAGCATTACCCTGATATCAATGTCAGGCTAGGGCCCTACAAGATAAGAACAATATAAGCCAGTATCTCTGAGCAATGCAAACGAAAAAAATCCACAGAAAAATACTAGGAAAGCAAATTCAATAGCATATTAAAATGATTATTCACCATGATCAAATGGGATTTATTCCTGGGAGGCATGGATGCTTTAACATAAATACATGAATACATAAATCATTAAATGTGAGAGACAACATTAATAGGATGGACAAAGAAAATGATCATCCCGATAAATGCAAACAATACGATCAATAAATATTACATTCTTTCATGATAAATAATCAACATATTAAGGATAAAATAAATACTTCAACACAAAAAAGGATCAAATACAATAAGCCTGTAGCTATCATCAAACCCAACTGTGAAGAGTTTAAAGATTTTCTTCTCAGATGAAGAACAAGGAAAAGATGCCCACTCTCACCACTTCTATTGAATATTGTACTGGAAATCCTAGCAGAGAAGCTGCCAAGAGAAAAAAAATAAAAGGCATGCAAATCAAAAGAGGTTAAATGACCTGTTTTTGTAGACAACCCATTGTCATGTATGGGAAACCCTAAATACTCCACCCAGACTGTTAGAGTTAATAAAAGAATTCAGTAAAGATACGGAATAAAATATCAATAGACAAAAAAATAGTGTTTCTATAAGCCAATGCTATACTTTGGATCTGGAATGTATCCCAAATTCTCCTGTGTTAAAGACTTGATCCTTCCAGGCACTATGCCTGTAATCCCAGGGACTCTGGAAACTGAGACAGAAGGATCACAAGTTCAAAACCAGCCTCAGCAATTTAGTGAGACCCTAAGCAAATTAGCGAGACACTGTCTCAAAATAAAATGAAAAATAAAAAGGGCTGGGGATGTGCTTCCATGGCAAAGCACTTTTGGGCTCAATCCTCGCTATCACAGAAAATAAAAAACAGGGCCAGGGATGTAGCTCAGCCCCTACTATTCAAACCACAGTATCAAATAAAAAAAAATTAAAAAGAAAAAAATCAACTCATAATGGATTAAATGCTTATTAATGAGACCTGAAATTATAAAAACACTAGAAGAAAATATCATTACACAGATTGGATATGATACCCAAAGCACAGACAAGGAAAACAGAATAAACAAATGCAATTACATCTGACTGAAAAACTTCTGCACAGCAAAGGAAATAAGATAATCTACAGAATGGGAGAGTATAGTCACAAACCATACCTTGCATGTTCTGCTCATACCCAAATTACATAAAGGACCCAAACAACACAATAATAAGAAAACAACCTATTTACAAGAGAGACAAAGGACATGAATAGACATGTGTCAAAAGAAGACACACAAATTTCCAAGTATTATATATAAAATAGAAAATCACAAAAAAATGTAAATTAAAGCACAATGAGAAATCACCTCACACTATTCAAATACTCACATCAAAAAGATGAAACACAAAAAATGATGGCAATGATGTGGAGATCCTCTATGTACTCCGTTGTTGAGAATATAAATTGGCAACAAACTCGGAGGTTCCTCAAAAACATAACATGATCCAGGCATCATATGATCCAGCATGTTATACAGCAATCTCACTACTGAGTGTATCTCCAATGATATGAAATCTGTGTATCCAAGAAACATCTAAACTCCCATATTTATTGCAGCATTATTAACAAAAGTCAAGATATAGAACATATAAATGGGTAATGAAAAGATGGTATATATGAACAACAGAATATTCATAACTACAAAAGGGAGAAAATCCTATCACTTGCAATACCATAGATGATCTGGAGGCAATTGTGAAATAAATCAGGCACAGAAAGACAGACAAGATACGAAGGATTTTCATTTTAGTAAAACTATTTTGCATTATACCATAATTATGGATCCATGTCCTTATACATATGTCAAAATCTGTAGAATGGACAGCATCAAGAATACCCTAATGTAAACTGTGGACTTGTGGTGATGATCATGTGTCAACGCAGGTTGATAAATTGTAACAAATGCATTGCTATGATAGTTGTGTTAATAGTTGGAAATAGCTGTGGTGTAGCAAGGGGTATCTGGGATCTCTCTGTACATTCTATTCAATATTGATATAAATCAAAAATTGATTTATAAAATCTATTTAAAAGGGAAAAAATAGAAAAAAGACCAAAGCAAAAACTAATGGAAACTTTCAAAATTCATATGTTTAAACTTTTTGCCATTGTGATAGTTTTAAGAGTTGAGGCCTTTAAGAGGTACTTATATTGTGAGAGTAAAGCCCTGATGAATGGAATTTATGACTTTATAAAAGGCTGGAAGGAACCAGATGGGTCTTTCTTGCTCTTCTACTCTTTTGCCATGTTAGAATATAATAAAAGGCCCTCATCAGACAACAGATGTCAGCTTCTTGATCTCATGCTTCTCAGTCTCCAGAAGTATAAAAAATAAATTTCCATTATTTATAAATTACCCAATCTAAGATATTTTGTTATAGCAACTAAAGTAGACTAAGATGTGGGGAAGGTCAGAATAAAGAGGCAATTTGTAGAGTTGGTGGAGAATTCATGGATGGACTTGAAAATTAGTCTTAATGATTGCACACCCAGAAGTGAGCTTCTAAAACTAATCCTTCAAACCATCTGTGGACATTTTGATTTAGGCTGTATATTTAACACTTTGGCTTAAGTGCCTCATAGTGGACAAATTTTATAGCAAATTTAGAGATTCTCATCATCCAGCCTGCTCTTTGTTACAAAGGTCTACCCAAATCTGTTCTCTGCATTCCAACTATTACTAACAACATGATCTTACTCAGTGTTGCCTTTTTCTCCTTCCTTAGATGCTTTACTTCTGTTATCTCTTTCCCAAAGATAGATAGTGCTGTTCCTTTCCTTTGATTTTAAATTAAAATAAAATTTCTTAGGTTTAAATGATATCAATTACAATATACTTTTTCTATCAATTCTACCTTTCCTGTGAAATCTAGGAAAAAAGTTTCCATATGTCTTTCTGAGGTCATCTCAGTTAAATATTTTTTTTCCCTTAGAAAGCTTAAGGTTTATATTGCTAAATAGCTTCTTTGACACTTATATTTAAAAATCTTTTATTATTAATCCTACATTAGTGTTTGCCTTGAGAATAGGAATTATGTCTCATTATTTCTTAGTTTGTAATTTTCCATATTGCATAATGATTGCTATTCAATAGAAACTCACTAAATTACTGTTGATTTATATTGATCAAAATTCATCCCAACTAAACAATATAAAAAATGAAAATACAGCCGCGCACTGTGGCACATACCTGTAATCCCAGCAACCCAGGAAGTTAAGGCAGAATAATTACAAATTTATGACCAGATTCAGCAACTTAGCAAGACTTCTCTTAAAATAAAAAATAGCAAAAAAAAAAAAAAAAAAAAAAAAAAAAAAATAGCTCAGTGGTTAAGCTTCCCTGGATTTAATCCCTAGTACCAAAAGAAGAAAAAAGAAGACATAGCATGTATTCCTAAATAAAATCATATGAATAAGTAGGTCATCTTCATTCTATTCCAGGAGCATATTTGATCTTAACACTAAAAAGAGATAATTCATCTTCAAGTCATATGTGCATAGTTTATAAATATGCTTTATAAACAGATACCTCCAATTTGAGCATGCACTTTCCACATATGCTGTCGTGAAATTTCCCTTTCCAAAATTTCTGAGCCATATATTTCATAAGCTTGAAGGACACTTCTGTTTTCTAGGTGTACATAGCAAAAATAGAAAAGAGAGAGAAATATTTTTAATAAGACTCCATATCAAGAAGAATAGAATTGGGAATGATTTTTCAGAGCCCAGTATTGAAATTTTATCTAAACCTTAAATATCAACTTCATTTTAGTGACATTAAATTCTTATGTATGATTCTTAGAAAGTGATTTGCTTTGAATAATTTCTTCGAGAAAAAAATAGTTTCTTAATGAGTTTGAAACACCTGACTTCCATTAGAAATTTTGACACACAATTTGATGGTGAGTGTATGACTACTTATACAAAATTCATCCCACAGTTTCATAACTCAAGATGGAAAGAGCTGGGCAAATGTCCAAAATGATATGTAAAACATGACTAAATGTTTTGAAAATAGTATTGCCAATCTAAAACTACATAGCATTTCAAAATAAAACAACAATTTCTAAGGACTGTCTCCACTCAGATTTCCAATTCTTGAAGTTTCAATTTTGTAGAGAATGATAGTCAGATATTCTTCTCCCAACCACAGTCTCAATGACATAAATAAGGTGAAATTTCAGTTGAATTTCCATGGGAGAGGGAAAAAAAGCTAATTTTTAAGTAATTATATGTAGATACCAATGGGAACTAGTGTTGAAGGTTATAAAAACATACTTGACTGGGAATTTGAAAATTGGAAGAACTTGGAGAGACAGAGGATAAAATACCATTCTTTTTGAATCATTAATGCCTTCAAGAGTGATTTTGGTTATTTTTTAACATTTCTTTCTGGTTTGATTTCAAGCAGTTTCTTTTACTTTTGAAACCTTTTCCTGAATTGCCAAGCATATTCATTTCCTCTTTTCTATCTATTTTTAATATTCACTTTTAGTTAATCACATCAGTTTCTCCCCCATGAAATCTGATGTCCTTGGAGAAGACCATAATCCTTGACAATATAAAATAGAATGAAGGCCAGATAAGTTCCTCTAGGGTAAGTCCTTGTTTTCACATGTTTATTGCCTTAGCTTCTTTATTAGATCAAATTAATGTCTATGAAATGTTTCACATTGATGCCCTTCAATAAATGTTTAGTCCGATCATCCCTGGCACCAATATTAATTAAAGGATCTTTGTAAACTGTTTGCAACATGTTTCGAAATGCCCAGATGATAGTTGTATAAAATGCTTCACAATGATTAATATTTATTACTTGTTTAAAAATTTATAAAGTAGCTATCACTTTAGAACCTAGACACTTGGACAAGTATACTATTTTAGCATTAGAATAAAACAGATATGAAGAAAGAATACCTTATTTGCTATTATTATTAGGCAAGTCCATGCCCAGGGAAAGGGATTCTATGCAATTAGGTACAAGTGGCTTCAAATTGACTTAGAATTAGTTTTCATAAGTAACATTTTCCACTGTCTTCCTAATTTTTAAAAATTTTTACACTAAACTTCCCCTAAATATTTTTTTCTCACTTGTACTCAAAGGCACCCATTCACTTTGTTCTAACTCATACAATACTCCATCACCTTTGCTTTGGTCCATCATTCTGAAATTCATATTCCCTTTCAAATCATGCCTAGATTCTCTTTCTTTCTGACACATATACTCTATTCCCTTATTATCCCTTTGCATATCTGCTATTGTCATTTCCACACATAATTCCTTGGTAAATGATTTACTTCAACTTAGATTGATGATGATTTCAGGAATCTGACCCAGTTGGTAACTGTGTGCATAGGCAGATACTTCAATGATTAAGATGGTTTCTGTAGGTTTTTCTAAAACTATATTAAGAAAAGCACATGATATTTTACATGCCAAGAATATAGAAATATGGAAGTATTGCCTTCTGTGAGAAGACCAGAGTAAGCTCAGCATGGTAATTCTACTTCACATTAATAAAGTCAGCACAAATAATGAGCTCCAAGAAGTTGAATTTTTTCCCCTGACATGTTCATTGTCCTTTAAAACTTGTTATAAAATACTAAATGATTTTCTTAAGATCAGTACAGCAATCATGAGGATTTCTAGGAACAGTGATGTTTATTCTTAGAGTACTTTCAATGACATGACCAAATGCCCTGAGAGGCTTAATTCTTTTCAGAATTAAATATTTTAAGATGATTTGTAAATCCCCAAATCTTTATAAAGCATATGGAAACTAAGAAATTAAATTCAATTCGTTATTTCTATTTTCAATTAGAGACAGTTTACTTAACCTAACAACATTATCAACCAATAAGTATGACTGGTATTTTGTATTACTTTATGTCTGCTGGGGATATTCTATGTTGATTCATGACACCTGTCTACATTATGTAGGTTATCACATGAGTTAAAAATACTCTGGTGATTTATCTTATGTTGATACAATATTTATCCAGTATATATGAAGCTCCAGCTAATACAGTAATATACAAACTGTTTCTGTTATAGAAATGGATTAAAATCTTTATTTAGTATGCTCAAAACAGTACACAGAAACTTTTCTTTCAAAAAAAGTCACTAAATTAAAATAATAAATTACATGAATTTCCTCTTAGAAAATTAAAGGGGAAAATATTTCGGGACATGAATTTGAAGAATTAAGCAAAGATTTCATATGGGATTACAGAACTTATCTTTTTAAAATTTTTTAAATTTTCTAATTAGTTACACTTGACAGTAGAATGCACTTTGACACATTGTACATAAAGAGAGTACAACTACTTTCTCTGGTTGAACATGGTACAGAGTCACATCATACATGTATACAGGGTAATAATGTCTGTCTCATTTCATCATCCTTCCCATCCCCTCACCCCCTCCACTCCCCTCACTCCCTTTTGCATTAACCAAAGTTTCTTCATTCTTCCCATTTTGAGGGTTTGACTTATTTCACTCAACATGATATTTCCCAACTCCATCAATTTACCTGCAAATGCCATAATTTCATTCTCATTTATGACTGAGTAATATTCCATTGTGTATATATACCACATTTTCTTTATCCATTCATGTGTCATAGGGAACCTAGGTTGATTGCATACCTTGGCTATTGTGAATTGAACTTCTATAAACATTGAAGTTGCTGTGTCACTCTAGTATTCTGATTTTCAGTCCTTTGTGTATAAAACAAGGAATGGGATAACTGGGTCAAATGGTGGTTCCATTCCAAGTTTTCTGAGGAATCTCCACACTGCTTTCCATAGTGGTTGCACAAAATTGCAGTCCCACCAGCAATGTATGAGCATACCTTTTTCCATACATCCTTTCCAACACTTATGATTGCTTGTATTCTTGAAAATTGCCATTCTAACTAGAATGAGATGAAATCTCAGAGTAGTTTTGATTTGCATTTCTCTAATTGTGGGAGATGATGAACACTTTTTTCATGTTTGTTGATCCATTGTACTTCTTCTGTAAGATGTCTGTTCAGTTCCCTAGCCCATTTACTGATTGGGTTATATGTATTTTGGTGTTAAGTTTTTTCAGCTTTTTATATATCTTGGAGATGAGTGCCTTATCTGAGGTGCATGTGATAAAGATTTTCTCCCATTCTGTAGGCTCTCTTCACATTATTACTTCCTTTGCTGAGGAGAAGCTTTTAAATTTGAATCCATCCCATTTATTGATTCTTGATTTTATTTCTTGAGCTTTAGGAGTCTTTTTAAGGAAGTCAGGTCCTAAGCCGACATGATAAAGATTTGGGTCTACTTTTTCTTCTATTAAGTGCAGGATCTCTGTTTTAATGCCTATCTTTGATCCACTTTGAGTTGATTTTTGTGCAGGATTAGAAATAAAGGTTTAATTTAATCGTGCTACATATGTATTTCCCGTTTTCCCAGTACCATTTGTATATATTTGGCATCTTTGTCTAATATGATATAAGCCATACTTAAGTGTGTTTGTTTCTGTGTTGTCTATTCTATACCATTGATCTACCCCTATTTTGGTTCAAATACCATGTCGTTTCTGTTACTATTGCTCTGTAGCATAATTTAAATTCTGGTATTGTGATGCCTCTTGCTTCGCTCTTCTTGCTAAGAAATGCCTTGGCTATTCTGGGTCTCTTATTTTTCCAAATGAATTTTATGATTGCTTTTTCTAGTTCTATGAAGAATGTCATTGGGATTTTAATAGGAATTACATTAAATTTAATGCATTGGTAGAATGGCCGTTTTGACAATATTAATTCTGCCTATAAAAGAGCATGGGAAATCTTTCCATCTTCTAAGATCTTCTTCAAATTCTTTCTTTGGTATTCTGTAGTTTTCATTATAGAGGTCTTTTACCTCTTTTATTAGATTGATCCCCAAGTTTTTTTTTTTTTTTTTGAGGTTATTGTCAAGGGGATAGTTTTCCTAATTTCTCTTTCAGAGGATTCATTACTTATGAATACAAATGCATTGATTTATGAGTGCTGATTTTGTATCCTGCTACTCTGCTGAATTCATTCATTAGTTCTAGAAGTATTATAGTGGAATTTTTTGAATCTTCTAAATATAGAATCATATGTCATCAGCAAATAGTGTAGTTTGAGTTCTTCTTTTCCTATTTGTATCCCTTAAATAAAATCAGCTTACTACAGAGATACAGCCACATCAATGTTCATTGCTGCTCAATTCACCATAGCCAGATTGTGGAACCAACCTAGATGTCCTTCAATTGATGAATGGATAAAGAAATTATGGCATATATATACAATGGAATATTGCTCCACCATAAAGAATGATAAAATTATGGCATTTGCAGGCAAATGGATGAAATTAGAGAATATCATGCTAAGTGAGATAAACCAATCTCAAAAAACCAAAGGACAAATGATCTCACTGATAAGCGGATGATGACATACAATAGGGGGTGGGAGGGATTAGCATTAGGGTTAGGGTTAGGTTTAGGGTTAGAGTGAAGGAGGGTGGCAAGAATGGAGGAAGGAAGGACTGTATAGAGGGAAAAGAGGGATGGGAGCGGTGGGGGGGAAGGAAAAAATAACAGAATGAATCAAACAACATTACCCTATGTAAATTTATGATTACACAAATGGTATGCCTTTACTCCATGTACAGGGAAACAACATGTATCCCATTTGTTTACAATAAGAAAAAAGAATACATTTATACATTTTGATAGATCATAAAAAAAATTCTTTTGTCTGTCTGCTCTGGCTAGAGTTTCAAGGACAATGTTGAATAGAAGTGCTGAAAGGGCATCCTGTCTTGTTCCAGTTTTTAGAGGGAATGCTTTCAATTTTTCTCCATTTATAATGATGGCCTTGGATTTAGCATAGATAGCTTTTACAATGTTGAGGTGTAGTCCTACCATCCCTAGTTTTTTCTAGCATTTTGAACATGAAGAGGTGCTGTATTTTGTCAAATACGTTTTCTACATCTATTGAGATGATCATATGATTCTTGTCTTTAAGTCTATTGATGTGACAAATTAAATTTATTAATTTCTGGATGTTGAACCAACATTATATCCCTGATATAAACCCCACTTTATTGTGGTGCACTATCTTTTTAATATGTTTTTGTATGCAATTTGCCACAATTTTACTGAGAATTTTTGCATCTATGTTCATCAGGAATATTGGTCTGAAGTTTTCTTTCTTTGATGTGTCTTTGTCTAGTTTTTGTATCAGGGTGATACTAGCCTCACAGAATGAATTTGGAAGGTTTCTTATTCTGTATGTTAGTCCTTCTCATTGTATTGTGCCTTGCTGTGGGTCTGTTGTAATTTTGTACATTTGTCCTGTAAGCCTCTTGTAGTTGATTTTCCATTTGATTCTTTAGATTTGGGAAATTTTCTGATTTTATGTAATTGGAAATATTGTGCATTCCTTTATTTTGTGTCTCCATGCCTTCATCTATTTCATTAAATCTTAAATTTGATCTTTTCATGATATCCCATATTTTTTGGAAGTTCTGTTCATGGAATCTTATCTTCTCTGTATGGCTGACTTTATTTTCAAGAGTATATATTTGTCTTCATTGTCTGAGGTTCTGTCTTCCAAGTGATCTAGTCTGTTGGTGATACTTTTCATTGGATTTTTGATTTGGTTTTTTTGTTTCCTTCATTTTGAGGGTTTCTGCTTGATTCCTTTTTATGATCTCTGCCTCTTTATGGAGGTAATATTTCACTTCCTGTATTTTCTCTCTTTTACCATTCTTTATTTCAAAGATCAGTCTAACTATGTGCCTTCTAAACTTTCTGTGATATTTCTTCTATCCTGTTGTCCATAGATTTTATTGTTGGAACATCTTGGTTTTAATTGAGATGCTTTGTTCCCTTGTTTTTTTTCATAGTGTTTGTGTGTCTTCTCATCTAGTGGTATGGAGCTGAGGCAGTACAGATTCTACCCTATAGTCTTAGAATGTCCCTGAAAGCTTCCAGTACCTCACCTTTAAGTGGGAGACTAATATTAATAGTGTCCAATGCAAACAATATACCACCTTAAACCAAATAGTTCCTATTAAGGCATCTACAGTTTTGTTGCAATAAACAGAAATGAAGGGTTCAATTATTGTCTACAATATAAATAGCATATTAGCTAAAAGGATTTAGTGTTTCAAATGATGGATAAAAAGGGAACAAAAGTAGTGTTGGATGCAATGTTTATGAGGGAAAAAGAGAGAAGATTGAGGTAAAAATTTATAGTAAGAGTGAAAGAGGAATTAATAGAGGTTGTCTGTTAGCATGAGAGAAGTGAGAAAGAGAATCCAAGGAGACAGAGAAGTGAGAGAAAAAGTATATACAGATTAATTATAAGAATACACAACAAAAGTGTAACATACTATTAAGAGATCCCACTCCTCAATAAATTGATGCATGAAAATATTTGGATTCAAAAATGTTAGACATGTGAGAGATCAAAAACAAACAAAAAAAAAGTATTTTAAAAAAAGTAAAGTCTCAATGGAAAATTGAATGATTGCTTCTGTTGACTTTCAAAAATTTTTCTCAGCCTCCCTTCTTCCCTGATGGGTGGAGTTGTCTGAAGTTTGATAGTAGCTCCAATCTGGTGGGTGCCAGACTGGTTGGCTGGGTGAGCCAATAAGAAGATGCCCTCATGCCCTCTTCCAGTCTTTCCATTCATTGTAGCTGGTCCCTTTTGTCCCACATGCTCCAGTACTCACTGAGCTGAAGAGAGCCCAGTTTTCTCTAGTTTCTCCAACCTGTGCTTCCTAGGGGAACTGCTCCCACTCTCTGGCTTTCCACATGCTTTCCAGGCCCAGACTGGCCCACACAGACCCAGAGGCAATCTGACAGATTTGGGCTTCAGTTTCCCCAGGCTCTTTGCTGAGTTCCAAGATCTCAATGCCATTTCAACTTACAGAGAGACCACCAGGGATGTGCTCATACAAAGGAACAACTGCAAAGAAGCAACCAGAAGGGAGCCACCCAGCAAGAAGACCTCAGATGCAACCAGACCTGCAGGTACCTTGACAGTATATCTCTAGGCCCTGGCCAGTGCTCCCAAATCCAGGCAGCTATATTCTGAGATGGTGGCGGTGGCAGTGGCAAACCTGCAGGTCCTGGATTCCCAGGCCCTGGTTGGTGTCCCAAGATGGTGGTGGCTGCATATAATTAAACCTGTGAGTACTCTGACAGTGGACTTCCAGGCAGCAGCAGCAGTGGGCATTCTGCAGGCAAACAGTGGGCAATCAGTGGGTGGACGTTGGTCAGAGAGTGATGGGCAGTGGGTATAGCCAATGAGCATGCAATAGGCAGAAATATGCTGGAAAAAGGTGGATAATCCTTGTAGATGAATGGGGAAGGGACAAACAGCAGGGAATCAGTGGGCAGTGATGACTGCCTCTTAGAGAAAAAGTATTTCCTCTGTTTGAATCCTGAGTCATGGAGCAACAAGAAATAAAGTTTCCCTCTAGTCATCTTGGATTCCCCCAAGAAATTATCTTAATAGTTGTTTTTATTTTCTATTTCATGTTCTGTTGAAGGTTACAGTTTTCCCCTAACATGATTAAAGTTTATATAACTTGTCTTCAAGATGTGATCAGATATGATTAATTCTAAACCAATCTTCTAATAAGATTATTAAAAAACTATACAATGTTTTAAAATTCAATTTATTTAAGCAACATCAACCAAGCACTTTATATTAAATCTGTCCATAGTTCACTAATAACTATTACTGTTATCCTCCTGCCTCAGTCTCCTGAGGTGCTGGGATTACAGGTGTGCACTACCATGTCCAGCTCATATTAGATATTAAATTCATTTGTATTACCATTTTAGAAAACTAAAAGTGGCTAAGTAAACATTACTTTTTATCTTGAAATTTTTATTGCATTATTTTTGTTATAATCATGAGATAGTTTTTATGCAAAGTTTAAGTAATCAATTTATATGATGACATGAATGAACAGTAAAATCTATCCTATAGTAGGTGATGATAATAAGAATGAAGTCTGATTTTTAAAACTGCAATTTGCAGGTTTCTCAATTTGCTTAACCTATGGTTCAATTTTATTTTAATTTGTACTTGCATACCTACAAAGATATGATAGCAATTAAATTGTACCCACATATAATAACACCATGTAAGTAGCAATAATTGCTGTACGTGGATTGAAGAAATTCTGTAAATTTTACAAATAGCTGGTAGGGCAATAACACTTGCACCTTACAAATTCAGCATTCCAATTCATTGGCATCCACACATTTTGAAGTTTTACTTCTGCTCTTTCACTATTATTTGACATCCTGTTCAGTTATAATCTGCCTGAACCCAAGAAATCAAAGCAGTCAAAACATCCATAACTTTTAAAAAATTCTAATTGAACAATAACACCCTGAGCCCTCTACCAAATTATCGAGTTTATCAGCCACACTGATAACAAAATTTTGTTCTCTTTACTAGTTTTTGCCCTTCAGAATGAAAGACACTTCTTTGTGCTAAAGCAAGTTAGGGATTGTATTCCTTAAGAGCCACTATGGGTGATGGACGCCTAAGTGATCTCCTGCTGCTGGCCTTGGACCATGAAGCAGCTGAGAATACTAATAGCAAAAAGCAAGTGCAGTTTTTGCTCTTTTAAGATCATGCCCGTCTCTATTGATGTAAACAGGGATTTGATGGATGCAGTGATCTGTCTGCTCTCCACAAGCAACATAAAACTTATTTTAAATTGTTTATCTGCTTAGATTTCATCTGAAATTCAGGATGGACTGTGACTGAACTGATGATAATATTGGAATATGACTTTGAGGCATACAATTAAACTAGCACATGGTTTCTTTTTTTCTCACTGTTTCTCTTTGCTTTCTGTCAGTTATCATCCCCACAGAATTTACTGGGAGCAAAATGAAATTTTAAAAGAGAAAAATGAAAAGAAAAAAAAATGATGCTTAGGGAAGACCTACTGCTTCAAATCAGGGATGAAGAGAGAATATAACAGTTTGGGCTGTAGAAGCAGCATTTAGGGTCCTACCATAACTGCTGATTTTCACACCATATTCTATCAGTAAATACGTGTCTGGGATATACAGTACCTTGCATTGAGTGACTCTCCCACAGAGAAAACTCATTTTAAGATTCTCTCCTCTGCGGAGGCCGCCTCTCCAGAATTCACAAAATACACTCTTGTTTTCCAGACTCAGCATTAATTTCTCTTGTCCTTTGCTACTAAGTCATAGTTATGTGTGCTTTGGCCTAGAAATGGCACCCCTGGAGTGAAGCATTGTAACAGTAACTAATGTGAAAAGTTGATTTGCAGATTTTCCTGTGCCAAATGCTCATTTCATGGCATTATCACAAAGCATTTCCTCCAGTATTGAAAAAATAGAGAGGACTGACATTTCTAGACACTGAAGTGCTAAAATCATTAAAAAGAAAGGTACAGGCTACGCAATAAAACGATAAGCATTTCTCATGAATGCCTTCACATGTTTGATTAGCCCAGCTTGGCACCAGTTGAATGGCATCATGCCTGTCTGACAAAAGCCAAGTATCAGGGGCACACCATATCAGAGTCAAAGCATGTTTCATAATTTTATAAATAAGATTTTCCTCAGTGAAAGCCAAAGCAATTTACATATGAACTGCTATTCCTAATATATCCTTTTGTATAAGAAATCTTATAGAGATCTTTTTTTCTACATGCCAATCTATTTCATTCGAAACTGTTTCCCTCCCTCTTTTTGAAACATCGTGTACTAAATAATGTATGTTCATTTCCACTCCTCAAGCCCAATGCTGTTTCAAAGCCTTTTGTCTTCTATCCATCTTCTAAGCTCTTCATTCCTGGGGCTATCTACTGGATCTTGATTTCCAAAGAACCAAGTAAAAAATACCACAGTCAGAGAAGTATTCTGTTGGGATGCTCTAATGAACTATTTAAAATAAGTTATTAATCACAGGCAAGTCGTAATGTATTTATTGCTCCTTTTAGGAATGCAAATATAATTCAAATTAATAAAAAAAAAGTGAAACTACTATATTTTGAGGCAGTATACTCTCTTTTATACCCCTCAAATAACATCACAAGAAGAATGTTCTTTTCTCATTTGAAAAAGTCCTCCCAAGAGGACTATCTAAAAAGGAGACTATGGGACCAACCTGCATGCCACAGGGATGAACAAAGCCCCTAAGGGGCTTACGCTGTTTTCCTCAAGAACTGATTGAGGAATTCACCTTTGCTTCTGGTAGAAGGAAGTTCATTATATGAGAATGCAGACACCTGCACACATAGAGTGTTTTCTCTAATATAATGTCAAATATTCCCTGCCAGAGTGTATAATACCGATTCAAACACTGCCTTTTCTTAGGATGTACATCCTTTCCCAGCATCTCCATTGGGCTTATTTCTAGTTGGTCACTGCTATTTTTATGTAGTAGTGGTAAGAGATGACATTCGTTTGCACTACAGATGTAGGGATGGGCTTCTAAAACTCAGGTTATATTAGTCAATTAATCTTGAGTCACTAACCTAACGTTAGATGAGAGTGGAGGATAAATGTCTGCAACTTCTCTATGATACCTCTCTATGTCACAAAGGAGATAGTCCTCAAGCTGATATCACTGGGATAGAACTTGTCAATACAAAAGTCAGCTTGGTTCTTGCAATGAAAATGCTCTCCCTCACCTTAACACATTGTTAAATTGATTCCAATGTAGTTATAACCATAAAAATAATATTTTCCATAGTACACTACAGTTTTCACAGAATTTATGTGTTTATCCTTGCAAAAACTCTGTATGGCATGTATACACCTACAAACTGAAATAAGTTTAATGGGTTAGATTATACAATGATATATTTTTTACATCCAGTACATTGAAGAACATTTTAGCTTGAAAATTTTACTTTAGAATTATATTTTAGCATTTCATTGCATTTCCAACAATGCATCTCTCTCCTCATGTATGAAAAAATCTATATGTATCAAAACTTAATGATAAAAGCAAAATTGGATCTAGAACCTAGGTTTTCCAAATCCTTACCGAGGCATTTATTAGTGAGCTCTATGTACTACATACCAAGATACTCCAACTCTTAATTAAAGTTAACAATGTCCAGCATCTACTCAGTATTCAAAACTGCCAATATTGCACTCTTTGATATCCATGCCAAAAGGTATCAATGACTGTGGATTTGGACATGTGGCCTCCTGAATTATTATAAATGATTCATGGAGCTCCTATAGTGTTCAATGGCATTGTTTAAAGTCCTACTGAGAAAAGTGTACTTCTCTCTGCTAGGAGGAGTTCATAAAAACCAGTGACCATCAGCTAGTAATTATTTTCAGTCTTTATTAACATGGAATCTGTAATAGGAAAAGAGACTTCTATTAAGGCTAAAAGCAGAATCAGATAATGAAGAAACAGTATTTACTTTATTAAATATATTTTTAATTAGATTTCTTAACTCATAAATTATTTCATATGAAAAATTCTGCTTAATTTATTTCCATATTCTAATATTATTTTCACAAGCTAATCTTTTGAGGAATTAAACATGTCTTATCAAATATAATAATTTAAACAGTTTATTTACACAGCATTTATATTTTTAAAAAAAGTCTATTTTTGCCTTTTGTGTTTAAGGTAATTTTAATGACAGCTATGAAGTATTATTGTCACAATTTGATGATGAGGACAAGAATTTGACCATCTCCCAATAGGTAGAAAATGGCTAAGGAAACATTGAAATCCTGAATAAACAAATCTTTGTCCAAAGATCTGTGTTTTTATAAGGGTTTTAAAGATGCACAGTATTTGAGTATATCCAGTACTGATCTGAGACAAGTTCTCCACTGACAGAGAGATGTGGTAATGGAAGAATATCAAACCAGGAATATAAAATAATATATAAATGGCAGGCATGTCCAAAAACAAAATTAGCAAAATTATACACACTGTTTACTGCTAGTTTTTGTCTCACTCCCGAAGAAACATGTGTTGGATGGCAATTATGCTTTTGGGCCTATCTGCCAAAACATAAATTTGGCAATTTATTTCATGATGAGTTTTTGAAAGAAAGGAAAACATTGATAAAGACACTGTTTCAGTAGGGTCCAATTTCTCTGTATATTTTATTTATTCTTAGAAGTTTATGTAACTCAGGGGTTTGCTTTTACTTCAACACAGGTTTCAAATCAATTTTAAGTTTTTTTTTTCCCTATATTAAATTGAAGTTCTATCATACATTCTTTTATAAAAACTGAAAGAGAGAAATAACCCTCTTCCCATTTCCCGCTACCTAGAAAACAAGTCACATGGTGTAAGCTATGCCAATCACTTAAAGATTATTCATGGCCACAGTGGCAGTAACATGAATGGTGAGAATTTGAGAATGATTGGATCCAATAATATGGCAACTCATTTCAATTATCTGGTGGCAGTTAACAGTGGCAGCATATGAAGAAAAGTATTCTTTGGCAAATTTTGGCGAATTTTGGTTGATCTTTGCTCTCTGGTATCCACTTAAGTCTGTTATACCAAATTGTTGATTCTCACTTCAATTATTTCCTTGTGTGATGAATCTACCTTTAGTAGTTTGTCTCTACTTTGCAATTGATATATTTTACAATTTTAAGACTAGATGATACAAAAGAGGTGATGTGTATGATTGTGAGACAGAGGATTATGAGACACAGTGGATCATAGAAATTTGCTTCAATCCATTCATTCTTCAATCATAAAATATAGCATCTTCAGTGTGTCCTTATTGGTGATCTTTTGTTTGAAAACAACAGAAAACAATTCAAATTTGCCAATTCTGAAATGTCCACAAATCAAAAAGATTACATTTGAGTAGAAGGGAAAACAATTTATTCCAGTGAAGTAAAACGAAAGAAAGTAAAAATAGAGATAGATGTGGTTATATTTGAAAGTGAGAAGCAGATAGTTAAGGGTCTTGATGCTGCTGTGGCCCTTTATCTCACAGGGGATTCTTGATCGATAAGATAGAGCATTCAAGCTTGCGCCTTTGCTTCTCTGCTTTGAATGTTAGAGATATAAACTGTGAAAAATGTCAAAAGATCTTGCTTTTACAGAAATAATAAAAAGTATGCCCTTGCTATTGTAGGTGGTAACATGACAAGCTTGATTATCCCTTGCCTTCCCTAGTCATCAATTTCTTTCTCTCTCTCCCCTGCTCTCTTTCTTTCTCTCCTGAACCCTTCCCAAAAGAGAAACATTCTACACTATACCTGTTTCAAAAACCTCTTTATTCCCACATGCACCTATAGTCAGCACAATTTCTTCTTCTTTAGCAAAACTTATCCAAACAGCTGTCTCTCCTTGCTACCTGCACTTTCCCATTTTCCATTCTTCTCAAACTTTATCCCAGAATCTTTCCTTGAATTCATTTTGTTAAATCACAGATGGCCACCATATTATCACATCCAATAGTGAATCCTGAATCTACTGTCACCCAGCATATTGGCCCTATGATGCTAATAATGCTTCTGAATGATCATCTTTATGAGATCACACGCATAGAGGTGGTCCTTGGTATCACTGACCATTCCTACTCAGTCTCCTTTCTGTGTTCCCCTAATGTACCTAAACTATAAATGTTGAAATACATCAAAATTTTTATTTTAGGGCTTTTCATCTCCTATATATACCCACTCCTCAAGAATCATATTTAGTTCCATATCCTTAAATAAAATCTTTATAGATTGAGTTAGAGAACGTATGCCTTTAAAAAATAGCTTCCTTTATAATTTTTTTTTTTTACTTTTAACAGACTGCATTTTGAGTCATTGTACACAAATGGGGTACATCATTTAGTTTCTATGGTTGTGCACAAGGTAGATTCATACCATTTGTGTAATCATACATGTACATAGGGTAATGATGTCTGCCTCATTGAACCATTTTTTATACCCCCCTCCTTCTCATTCCCTCTACATAATCTAAAGTTCCTCCATTCTCCTCCCACCCTCCATCCCCCCACACCTATTATATATCATCATTCACTATCAGGGAAAACATTCGGCCTTTGGCTTTTAGGGAAATAGCTTCCTTTGTTAACTACTGACTGAAGTGTCCAGCTATCCTCTAAGAATTTTTCTTTGATGTCTAATCGGTAAATCAAGTGTAACTCAATTTGGACCATCCCTGAATCTCTTATTTTTAAAATCATGACTTCTTCAATCAAGGCATCCAATTCATCCAATTTCTCAACCACTCTTGGAGTTGCTGATGAATTTTTCTCTATCATTAAAACTCATATTCAAGCAATTAGCAAAACCCTGTTGAAAAACTGAAAATGCATCCCAAACTCAACAACTTTTCATTAACTCTATCTTTATAAAAGCAACACTGTGTCTTCCTTGGACTACTGAACTACCTTTAAATGATCTTCTTGGCTCTATTGATGCTTCTTTCAGATTGTTTTCTGAGGAGCAGTCAGAATGCAACTTTAAAAGTATAGACCATCAGTAAGGGAGAGAGAAAATGCTGAGAGTAATATTAGACAAGCTATATTTTATATCATGTGCATGTATGTACATGTAACAAATTTCATCGATATATAAAACTATAATGCCCCAATAAAAAGTGAGGAAATAAAAAAGTGTAGGCCATCATTACTAATTTGTCTATTCAATGATGGTGAATAGATGTTGTTCCACACAACTCAGAAAAACAAGACAGAATTCTGCACATTCTGTGTAGATCCAAGCACATTCCCCTACCCAATCATCCACACCATCCCTCAGTTCTCATCTTGCTCACCACTCTTCCATGTCCCATACCATTTCATTCTCATTGGACACTGTTTTCCTCATTCTGCCTAAGGACCTTTGTGTGTGCTGTTTCTTTTATTCATACCCAGAAACCACATGATTTGTTTCCTTATTAGCTTCTAGTGTCTGCTCAAAGGTCATTTTATAAGAGACTCCTTAAAATATGTACGTGAAGAGCACACATTCTTTCCATCTTATTTCTCATAATTTATTTTCCATAACCTGTTAACACTTAAAATATTTTCTTATTGTGTGTCCCCTCCCATGAGATGTTATGAAAAAAATTTATCTCCCACTTGAATAAGCAAAATAACTACATTCCTTAGTCCCCTTTAATCTAGAGGAGACCTGGCAACTATTAGTGGAATGCTGGAGAGAATTATATGCCACATTCATGTCACACCATATAATGTCCTTCATCCTCTCCCAAATGTTCTCTCTACTCACTGAAAGAGAAGAGATAAGATATGAGGAGCCATGTAAGAAAGCACCCAGATTCAAGGTTATTCCATAGAAAAAAACTGCCAAAAAGGTACTTTATCAAGGACATCTGTGTTGGATTTTCATGAACTTGAGATAAAATTATTTGATTACATTCTGTATTTGGGGTTATTCATCTCAAAAAGAAAGTCCTCACTCACACAGCTAGTAGAAACTGAAACAAAATTATTCTGACACTTGGTAAAAATGGTAAGAACATCTTTACCAAGTTTACTACTGTAGCTATTGCAACAGAGAAGAGGGTAAGTGTCATCTCTGAATGTATCAAGGAGTGTTCAACCAAAGTACAAGGCAAAGGATCAGCGTGTAGAAAATTACTAAGAGCCATAATGGGTACAGTGATTTTTTTACAACTGTCCTAAGTGTATTCTTATAAAAGGCAGGCCAGGAATTATACATCCAAAGTAGTGGATGATGAATTTGAGCAAATACCAAGGGTAATTGGATATCAAGGAGCGAGGGATGAGGTCTCAGAAGATCCTAACTAAAGTTTGTTCAAGAAGGGTCTTTGTCCTTAGCAATTACTAAATAAATGAATGTTGTGTCTTGTGAATGGCATTATGAACTTTCTAAGTCAAATAGTACATATTGTGAAGGCCTAGACATCTTTTGAACTCTTATTTCCTATTCTGTTACTCACTTATAGTAAGTTCTTTTCTACTTAAATAAATATGGTTAAAAGACTTGCCTAAATGTTGGCTTTATTTATAACATAAGTCACTGATATAGAGACATTTTTATAAGGAGCATCTAGAATATGTTTCGTACTGTTACAGTACTATTACAAAAATAGATTAAATTATATAATCTGAAATTTTAATATGTAATGTTTTAGTATCTGTCCAAATTACTTTTTAAGTTTTGTTTTCCTTCCTCACTTTATGAGAAACTCAAATTGTCCTGATTTACAAGACACATAATAAGTTTAATGAAGACATAGCAGACAGCATAACTAAATTTTAGCAAAAGCATATTAATATTTGAGGTGTCCTAAATAAGTCTCATTTTATATTCAATTTTAGTAGAATCAAGAAAATGGATTAAAGCACATGGCAAACAATGGGGTTTTGACATTTTAGTTATGGGAGCATGGTATTTAGTATCTGAACATGTGAATTGTGGTATTTATAAGTGCTAGAAAAAATTTTAAAAACTTCTTTCAACTTGTTTGCTATAGGAGTACATAATTTATAAGATGAAAATAAGTAATACATGAGATAGTAGCACTTAGGAATAAATAATAAACAAATATCACCATCTATGCTTCTAAAAAATAAAACTATAAACCAAGAGTAGAATACAGTAGAATAAGTTAGTCTAAAAGAAAATATATGGGATTATGAGTTTTTATGGTAAAGACTTGATGATTTTGAAAACTTCTTAAACTAACCTTAAAAAAAAACCTGCCTTTACTTCAAGAGGATTAAATTGGAAACAGAATTATTCCCACTTTTGAATAATGTAATATCTAATCATGCTATATACTACTAAAGTTTTATTCTAACAAAAGCTGTAACTTTTGCCATTTTTCAATATTTGTCATCTAAAAGCATCAATAACAAAGCAATTAAGAAGAGAAAAAATTAGATGGGGATAGGAATGAAAATTATTGCACAAAATAATTTTTAAAACAAAAAATATTAGATATTTGAAGGTAGAACAACAGTGTTGAGATATAATGGACATGGATGAGTACATGACAGGCTAATATCTCTCTTTAGCAGTGGTGCGGGAGAACAAAGAATAACTATTTAAAATGAGACTGAAGAAAGAACTCCCGTATCTGTGGTGTATCCTTTATTTTTCTCAATTGGAAAGACTGTGACACCATGAATGGCATAGTTTTTCTGGAGGTCAAAAGCATAAAAGCTGAAGAAATAAGAAATGCTCAGGAGACTTGTGCTGGCAGCAAAAACAACATTTTTTGTCAATTTAACTGAGATGAACCAATCTTTAAACTATTAAGATTCATAAGTAAAAGGGCTACATATTTGATAAGCCAGTGCACCTTCCCAATATTGACACAAGTCCTTAGATACTGAGGTACTTTATTTCCAAAAGAAAATGCTACATAAATGTCATTGAATTTTTCAGCCAAGTGAGAAGTAAAAATGATAGTTATATGTTCAACTGGGCCTCCAAGATACAAAAAAATTCATTACAATGATTCTCTAATTTAGTATAACTTCTTGTGTCTCTCTCCACAATTAGGGCATGTAGAAACTAAGTTAAATAGCATTTTCAGCATTTAATAACCATTGCCTAATGACTGGTTTATGTAACAAAATCTGTGCTCCATCTGAGAGTAAAATACCACAAATTGACACATTTTCCAATTGCACTTTAAATTTGAGTCTTGAAAAACTATTAAAATAGGTAATGATGAATTTGTTTTTGCTTACACTACTTGTTCTTGGCTCTCTATTAATTTACTACAATATCTTATCTGGCTGGTGTCAAAAAATAAACTTACATTTTCTTCAAGAGTATTATACTATAATTTCATCATATTTTCCCATTTTTAAGCCAATAATACATTTAATTATGTCAACTTATATGTGGTAAGAATCTCATAATTACAATTTTTCTGACTCGACTCTAGTGTTTATTGTACCCTACAGATTAATCTACTATACTGCATTTTACAACACTATCTCCTGTATGACATGACATCCTATAACAATATAAGAATAATACCACAAAGAAGATTCAACAAAACCCAGGCTGCAATTTTATCTGCTGACATTTCATTCAATTATTAAATCAATTTTCTATACATTATACAAAAGTTGTTTAGAGTATAGTTTTATCTTTTAAGAATTTTGCTGAGTGGTGTCATCTTACCCTGTATTTATTTGTGTTAGTTTACATTTTCACTCTTTCTTTATGAGCTACAGAATACCAGCAATTTTCAAATAAGTCAGATTTAGAGAATATGTTTCATATTTCTCATAGACTTTCAGTAACTATTCTAAAAATAAGTTTTTAAAATTAGACATAGTGGGGCTTGTGTAAGTGTGAATCTTAGAATTGGTAAAACTTACACATTAACACATTCCATCGTCTATCTCTTCATCTATGTACTGTTTAGTGACCTAAATTTATTTATCTATTACAAAGGACTGTGGAAAAGAGGCAAGAGATTTTCTTGTTGACCTAAAATGATAAAGGATCAAGAAAATCTGTATTGAGTTAACTTTTCCAAATTTACAAGATGTCATTTTCTAAGCAGCTGCCATAGTTGAGGAGAAACTATAACTCATCTGGGTTTGAATGAGGTAGAGAAAATATTACCATCCTGTTGTGTCTGACTCTAAAAAAGAATGAGTAGATGACCGTAGACTGAAAAGAGAGAAATACTTGTGGGTAGGAAAGAAAGATGTGAAAAGACAGTTTGTGTTAGGAAATCTAAAAAGTGCTTTAGAAAACTCATAAGGCAGAAGATTATGTTATAAACAAATAAATACACAAGTTGAATAGCATGCTTAGCATTGGAGGTTAATTATATAAACAAGTCTAACTACAATTATAAAAACAAATTGAAAAATTTACTGAGCATTTAATATGTGCCAGAAATAAGGATAAGTAGTTATCCTATTAGATAAACACACTTAGAAGATAGATACTATGGCTATTCCCTATTTGCTAAAAGCAAAAAAAAAAAAAAGTTTAAACTGACTTTGTCTCTGGCAGCAAATCCCTAATTTGTATCCGGGCAATCAGAATACAGAACTCCTATAATTAAACACTGTAATACTCTACTGTTTGAAGAAGTTGCATTTTCACTTTATGAAAAGAAAGTAGAAATAGTTAAAAGACACTGTTTCATTACGGATACTTAATTGTGTAAATATACATTTAGTGTAAAATCTAATGAACATAATCATATATTGAAAATACTGGAAATATCGTATTAATTATTCTTTCTACCTTCTTAGTGAGTTTCCATACTACTCTTCTGTTATTTTTTAAGGTCCCATTTCTTTATCTGAATTTTACTACAATTGTTAGATAATCTAAGAGTTTCTATTCCTGGGTTTTTGTATACTAAAACATTTCACTGGGGTGGGAGTGCATCTCAGTGATATAGCACTTGCCAGTAGGCACAAGGTCCTGGGTTCAATCTCCAGTACAAAAACAAAACAAACAAACAAAAAAAGCAAATAAAACCATTTCATAGTATATCCACTTTGGTATGGTTGACTCAAATTTATGCCTAAGATGAAGTTATAAATATCAACCCTTTCTCTAGGTTTAAGGAACTAGAAGTTATGACATAAAATAAGTATATATAAAAGATTCTGAAATCAGACTTAGCTAGATTCAGATTTAAACTCTGCTACTTACTCCATCTGACTATGACTGTGATGCCAAAAAATTACTAAATTTATTTGATAACTAATTTTCTTAATTTAAATAATAATTCGTAGCCCACAATTCTAGTGAGGATTACAAGATGTAATATGAAAAGGTTGAATATATTGCCAGATGTAAGAATTTTTTTAAAAAGAATTGTTTTTCTTATGGGTTTTGTTACTATTGTTACTGAAGCATGACTCGACCAGCCCTCTCCCAAAGTCATCCATCTGAGGACCCGTGGTCATTGATGTTCATTTACTTCCAGATTTTGTACATTAATATGGACAATCTATTTATAAAAAACTCATTTTTATTTAGGATCCTCCACCAGGGATACTCTATTAAACAGTATAGTCAACTGACTATGGAACACATATAATACCCAAATACTTCCTAGATATGATGCTATTAACAGGTAATTCTATAGCATATATACTGTCTTTCAAATACTAATGAACTTGAAGAAAAAGCTTCTTGAAACTTAAGGTAAAGAGATTTTTGAAAAGTAACTCTAGGATCACAATATATTTAAGAAAGTACATATTTACATCAACCCCAAGATCCAGGAGCATCTGCATAATCTGAAAGTCCAAGGAACCCACAGTCCATGCTTGCCTTGCTAGACTCCAGCACCTGGCTAACACTCCAGAACCAAGGCATCAACACAGACCTGTTCCATGTCATAAGAATTACCCCTAAACATTGAGTGCCAGGTTGGACACAGTAAGCCTCAGCACCAGACCAACTCTTAAGGGTACAGGGCCAAACAAATCAGTAAACCAGGCCTGCCCCAGTACAAGGCTAGACTCCATGGCCCCAGGCTCAAGAAGCTCCAGAGAGCAAGAACACTCTAGTAGATCCAGGGTTAAGGCCTATCCTTGTAGATACCAGTGCTGGGATGGCCCCCATGTCTCAAGGAGCTATACTGAAGCTGATTGACACAGGCTTCAGGCCTGTTTCTCTGGAAACAAGCTGCAGAGCTAGCCCATGGTCATGGTATCAGGTTTGCCTACATGGATCCCAGTTTTAGAACAGAAAAAATAATGATAAGGAATGAAAAAAGGATTTTAGAATTCATAAGAAGATTTAAAAAAAAACAAATATTTGAGTTATATGAGCATAAGAAAGAGAAAAGAAAGACAATATGTCAAAAAATCCTATTAAAATAAATAGTAGCATTAATTATTTCAAATCTGGGGAAAGACATAAATATCCAGATTTGGGAAAGTTAATCATTGTCAATCCTAATAAAATTATATACATATATATTATAATCAAACCGTCAAAGCAAAGAGTGGATTCTAAAAGCAGCAAGAGAGAACAAGCAAATTATAAATAATGTATTTCAATAAAGTTAATAGTGGATTTCTCAGCAGAAATCTGACAGACCAGGAGAGAGTAGGATGCTATATTCAAAGTGTTGAAGAAAAAATAATAAGCCACCAAGAATACATTAATCAGTATAATTATCCTTTGGAAATGACAGATGAAGAGTTTCCCAAACAACCAAAAGTTGAGAAACTTGATCATCATCAGACCTGTTTTGTAAATGCTAGAAGAGGTTCTTCAAGCTAAAAAAGAAAGAGTACTAATTAGTAATATGAAAACATATAAAAGTACAAATCTTATCTTTAAAAGTAGGTACAGAGTCAAATTGAGTATATCCTAATGTTATAAGAGTAGTTTGTAAGCCACATAAATATTTAGTATAGAGCATAGAAAACAAAACTATTAAAAGTACTAATAGATACAATAATTTGTTGTGTGATATACCATGTAAGATATAAATGTTGAAATCAAAAGTATGAAAAAGGGAAGGTGGAATTAAAATTCTTAGATTTTTATATGAAAACAAAGTTAAGTTGTTAACTTTTTAAAAATAGTCTGTTATTACTATAAGATAGTTCATGTAAGCTTCATGGTATTCACAAAGCAAAATCCCATAAAGGACATAAAAAAAAAAAAATAAAGGAAGGATCCCTTGCATGTCACTAGATAAAATTACCTAAAAGGGAAAAAATAATGAGAGTGAGAAAAAGTAAAAGAACAAAAGAATTAGAAAGCTGTTAAAGAAATATCATTAGGATGTTCTTACCTAGCAATGACTATGATTTTTTGTACTTTATTCTGTTATTTGATTCATTTATGTATGCTGGACCAAATTTACATTCCAGAGGGGGAAACAATAGATTATGGTATATAATTTTTTTTTATTTTCTTTAAATTTAGCTTGCCAAGATATTTTTTGTATTTTGGATGGATATTGACCCATATTCTCTCTCTCTCTCTCTTTTTTCTTCCTCCTCCTCCTCCTCCTCCTTCTTCTTCTTCTTCCTCTTCTTCTTCTTCTTCCCTCCTTCCCTCCCTCTCCCTCTCTCTCTCTTTCTCTCTACTAAATATATTATATTTAAAATATTTTGGATGATAATTCCTAAAATTTCCAATTCTTAATATGGAGTTAAAATAGTTCAACTGCATTTAGTAATAGTATGGAATATTATACATAAGTAAAGGGTCATGCTTCCCACTTAATGTTCAAATGTGCTTATATCTCTGCAGATCAACACCTCCCAAAAGTGAATTCCAAATAGTGATTAATCCAATAAATAACAAATAGTGGTTAGTCCAATATCTTTACAATAATGCATGGAGAATTTTTCTTACATTAGATTCTGTGGTTTAAGTAGGTGATGACCCCCAAAAGCTCATGCGTGAGGCAATGCAAGAATATTCGGAGAAGTGATTAGCTTATAAGAGGTGTAACATAATTGATGGATTAATCCACTGATATGGATTAACTGTGTTGAACTCTAAGAAAGCAGGGTTTGGCTGGAGGAAGTAGATAGCTAGGGCTACACCCTTGGAGTTTGTCCCTGGTGACCAGAACTCTCTCTATCTTGGATGCCGTGTCCTGAACTGTTTTCCTTTACCTTGCAATTCTGCCATGACGTTCTGCTTCACCTTGAGCCAAGAGCTATAGAGTTGGCCATTTATAGACTAAATCTCTGAAAATGTAAGCCATATAAACTTTACTCCTCTGTGTCATTATTGTTGGGTATGTTGGTCACAGTGACAAAATCTGACTAGAATGTTAGGTTAGCATGATGCCACTGGAAGTCTTCCAGTGAGGCTTTCATTACTTAAGGAAATTTGTCGTGTTCAAAGATCTGCCACTCATTACCACCAATGTACAAACCTGATTTTGTCAGCAAATGGTGTCCTTCTCCCTGGAGAAGATATTGATCAAACTCAAGTGACTTTTGCACACAGGCAGAAAGTCAGTAGATCTATGGACAGAGTGCAGTGGGTTCTTAACCCTCCTTTAGGCTAGGGTTCCTTCTTGTTTGTTTTCCCGTTTTTAATTAAATGATACCTTTTTACTATAAGTGCCATTTCTTTCATACCACAGTCTCTGACAGTGGAATCAGAATATTCCCCACCTTCTCTGCCCATTCCCTTTTAGAATGTTTTCAGAGTTTATAGACAGAAATTTTACAGCTTTTTTCCATATGTTCAGTTTTCTTTGAATAGAAAAGAAAGGAAACCAATCCTCTGAAGTGTAATTGTGTATATTTTATACATATACATATATAATTATATTTTATATGTGTACATAATTCTACAAGCCAAACCTTGAATGTTGAATGAATGTCCAATTCTTCACTGATTCTACCCTCTCCAAAGGACACATGACTTCTATTTTCTTGTGTAGTTGAGCAAGATATGTTCTAAAAACTACCTTTCCATATCCTGAAGCTTAACCCCAATAGTCTGAGTAGCAGACTCAATTACTCTGTTAAGTGTCAAGGGATCAGATGCTTGATAAAAAACCATGAGCCATGTTGTCCAAATTTCATTTCCCATATCAGCAAAAACAAGGTGATTGACTGGAAAATGTCCTTAAAGGGCTGTAACAATTTACCTCAGCTTTTTCCAGAGTAAACTTGTGACAAAACTGTAACCAGTGAAAAACAGGAATTTGCATGCTTTGATGCAAATTCATAGATTAAAAGTCATCATTGAATGCAACATTACCTCCTGTACTGTCAAAGATTTTAAATAATTCATACTCACAAGAAGAAAAATAATTTTAAAAAATTCTGTTTCTTCAATTTTAGGGACAATCTTCAGAATCTCCTAGATGGAGAGAGCATTTATGCCCATTTGCCCAGACAGTGTCTAGTTTCTGCCTGGTAGAAGTTCTTTAAACTGACTCAATATGGAAAAGTAAATCACTTTTTTTTTTTTTTTTTTTTTTAACTACAGGGCTGAAACTGAAGGACTTAATTCTTTGGGATCTTTTTCTATCTGTAATGGTTAATTTGAACTGTCAACTTGATTGGATTAAAAGATGCTGATAATTAAGAGTCTTCTGGGTGTGTCAATGAGGGGATGTCTAGGAATGATTGGACTGTGGGATAGTGAACCAGAGACCCTCCCTAATCTTGGGCAGCACCACCCAATAGGATGGTGGCTTGGATGGAATAAAAGTGGGAAGAACAAGGAAGCAGATGCAGATGCAGATGCAAGCTTAACTCTTCTTCAATGGGTTCTTAATTGCTGCTTCAATCATCTGAGGATATCAAACTCTCACTTCACTCTTCCAAAGTAGACTCTGCCAGTGATTCTCCAGGTAGTTTCCAGAAGCCTTGGTCTCAGACTAGGGTAGCACTGTTGATCCTTCTTGTTCTGGGGCTTCTCCCTCTTGGACTATGTAGCTACTGGTTCTTCCAGCTCTCCAGCCTACAGATGGCCATTGTGGACTATCTAGCTTCTGGTCATTTAAGTCAATTTAATAAATTCCCATTTCATAGTCATACTTCCTGTTGAATCTGTTCCTTTAGCAAACCCTGACTATTCACTATACAATAGACTATCCATTCTGGACTTAAAATCAAATCCTAGCAACATCACTGTATTTGCAACTAGCTTTATTTCTTCTCTATAGAGTTCAATCATCTCATACCTATCCCACTTGCACACTTCTTTTAAAATTTTTTTTAAGCTTAGAATAATGTACAAGACTCTTAACAAGGTCTGACAAACCTTGTAAAGTCAAAACTGGGTTGGTTTTTCCAGATCTCATACTACTTTCACTTTAGCACATTTGGTTCTACCTATACTAACTATCAGCTGTTCTCTTTTAAACCATGCTCAATTTCACATGATCTTTTCATATGCTGCATGTTATGGTTTGGGTGTGTGGTGTTCCCCAAAAGCTCATTTGTGAGACAATGCAAGAAGGTTAAGAGGAGAAATGATTGTTATTACAAGTATCTAATAATACTTTAATAATATTTGTGGAATAAACAAAAAACTACAAATGTATGCAATAAACTGAGAATACAGAATCAATTACAAATTTGCTTTCTCTTGGATAATTTTTTTTCTGCTCCTAAAGAACCCATCCATCACCAAACAAAAAGGTGTGAAAAGTAACAGGCCCAATATTGGGTCTTCCTGTTCTGAATGAATTCAGAAAATCTTGTGCTAATATTTTTACAGTTGTTCCATCATTGAAGAGAGAAAAAAAAGCCAATACTATTAGATTAGAAGAGTGTGTGACGAGGGTGAGCATAATCTAAATGCTGCCAAACTGTTCCATTTACTGTAAGACTTGAAAGCAAGGATCAGATGAAGGAAGGCTTTGCTGATCTTTGAGAATTGGCAACATTTTTTAAAATAAATACTCCTGAATGATCCTATTTCCTCCTCAATTCTCATCTCTGTACTTATACTTTGGTTTAGAGAATCTGGCAGTGTAATTTGCATTTTACAAAGAGCTATTATTTCCCATTAATTTTACTAAACTTTAAAAAAAAATTATGCAGTTTGCATAAAGAATTTTTTTCAAAAAGATTAATTGCAACTGCATTGTGAGATATATATACATATATACATACATATGTGTATACACACACATACATACACACATACATGCATATGCTAATTTGAAGAGGAAGTCACTTATTTTTTTTCCACTCAATTCAGGTTTTTAAAACCTAACTCTCAAACTGGTATTCCACCATAAATTGTAATAACCACTTTTTTAAATGAAAAAAAAATAAATTGTGCTTCAGTCCTGAAATACTCATATCCAGGTGATTTGTTAAATTTTTGTTGTAATAATATCTATATGGAGAGACCAGATTTTTTTTTAAATAGCTTTTTTGAGTGGAATCAAACCAAAACAAGCAATCGGTGTACTAATTATTTAGTGACATCCAGTTAAGAAGTCTATCATCATCTATCTCACAATTAAGAGGGTCTCATGGGGAGGAGAGTGAGGTTGTAGGACAGGAAGTGGGGAGGATAAGGTATGCAGAGTGTTCACATACTGGTTAGGACTCCATCTAAGAAAAGTGCCATAATGCATGCTGCCAAAGCTTATTCTAGATATTCTCCTTTATCTGAGTCTTTTCTAATGGCCAATTTCACCATGGAACATGCCATTTTATCATCACATGTGCTAATATATTAACTCCAGTAACAATAAGGTCACACATGACTGGGAAGTAATATTTCTCCTTCCAGTCATCTGCATATTTCTGTTCTCCTTAACAGTGATCATTTCACAGTTTTCTTTTAAACATCTATTATACTTCTTTTATTCCTGAATTCTTGAATGAGATGTCACTAAAAACCCAAGTAAAAATATTTATGTTCATTTGTGGTATTTCTCACACAATAGAAATTCTATTTATCAGTCCTTATTTACATGATATATAGAATTTTTAATCCAGTCATATTAGAAGAAAATCCACTGCTTATAATATTACAACAAACCGTGTTTCTGCTTTTTTAATTCCTGGTACAGGTTTATAAACTGTAGTAAAAAAGAACAATTATATCTTGATTAATCTGACTACGGAACAAATGAAAATCAATCACCATAATTAAATGAAATTTATTGGACACATTGTCTTTTTGCTTGGTATCACAGATGAAAATTTTCACCATTCTTACCAAGAACCCTATATGATGATCCCTGTGTATTTTGCTTCTTCATTATGAAATCATATGACAAGGCAAGAAATGCAAAAACTCAACACATTGATTAGGAATTCATACTTAACAACCTATTAAAATCATTTTCTTTGTGAGATGTTAAAATTATTATTATTGTGATAAACCACAAACATAAAGGTCCAGCGCTTACCCTGTCAAAGCAAATTTCCCATATTCCCTGTCAAGTCTAGTCCTGTTCAGATAGTAACTGTTAAACTCTATTTCTAATTTAGCTGGAACCACAACCGTGACTCACAATGTTTACGCTTGCTTAAATATAGTTAGTTGAAGTTGAAGCCTATACCTGTGGCTGACAGCAATTGTAATTGTGCTAGCCAACTGCCTCCTAAGTTCAAAACCCAGCAACAGATTAACCCTGTATTTCTCAAGTCCACAAGCAAGGCAACTAATTAGAAAGAGAAATAAGTTATATATTGACATACATGTATGATACTTCTAGACCTTCAGAGGGTAGCTAAGCTAGAGGTTTCTGAAAGGAAGTCTAGGAAGGAGGACTTGAGATTCATATATTACACTACATAAAGGAAGTATTTTTCTTTTCTTTTGTTTTTATTTTTGTGTGTTTATTTGCTTGGTTGCTTTTTTAACTTTAAAAAAAAATTACTGGTACATTATAATTACAAATAATAGTGGAATTTTCTGTGACAAAGTGTTTTTTTTTTTAAGTTTAAAGCCCAGGAATCAAATATACCTTCCCCAAGTGACCTGCAATCTAGATCTTACTACTCAAAGCTCTTTCTGAAACACAAGTGGCAGCATCATCTGGGAGCTTGATGGAAATGGAGAATCTCAGGGCCTATTCCACACATAACTGAACTGTTTTTCTTTTACCTATACCTCAGTCAATTCATATGTGTATTATGAACTTTGAGAAGTACTGGTCTAGAGTTTCCTCACTAAGTATATCAATTATATTGCATTTGAATTCCTTAGAAATGTATGCCAGTTGCATATTTATTCCTAGTTAAAAATGTTAATTTAGTTCAATAACACAAATATTTGTATTAAGAAAAAACCCAAGACATATTCAAGCTAAGCACATTAAATTTTAAACACAAAATAGATTTCAAAGTAGTGTAATCTATGTTTTGAACTAATTTATACTAAAATTTTAAAGCATACTTTGATGTCCGTATAGTTTTAATAGCAGCATATATGTGAGTGAGTGTGTGTGTGTGTAGTATACCTCTTTATTCATACTAGAAACTTCAGGATATTATGCACAGATCTCAAAATTTAAAACAAATTTTTTGAATGTTTTTTAACTTAGAAAATAAATATTTACAATTCCAGTAAGAATTAATTCTACTTAATGTATTGTACCAAAGTTCTAAGATAAAGAAAAATCCACTTAAAGCAAGTAATCTACTATTTTTAATACTATACAGCAAAACAGTGATAGGTTTTGATTATGCAATGCTAAGTAAAATGTTAAACTTACAGTGACATATGTGAGTGAATGCTTAATTTTTCCCCTCATATTACCTCTCAAGTAATTTGCAAATATTATGTCTAAAAATGAGATCTTTTCCATGGGTATGCAGTTGAAATTTAGGCGAAAGATTGATAGTAGCATTTTAAAAAAATCCAAAAAGTGCAGTAACTGCCAAATGCCTGAGAAAATAGTGGAGAAGGGAAAGGAAGAGACAATTAATGGGGTATAGGAAGTCTAAAGGAGGCACAAATTATATAATCAGATCTATCATATTTCCCATAAAATGAGTAAGAAAGTTGCATTAGCTTCCTCTGTAGATGAGTCAGAAATTGGCCAGGCACAAGACTCATTTGTCTCTCTTTCACTAACATATTTGTCTTCTTTCTCTCTAAATCAAATGAATGATCAATAAGATGTAGCTATGGGGATATTGACTTGGTTCTCCTATGGTCGCAGAAAATTAGCCTTACTGATATTTTGGTTATATATAACCCTCACTTAAGATAATACTATTCAAGATGTGAATCTATCATATTTCAAGTATACGATAATTCTATCAAAAATATATTTTAATGAGAGTTACTGCCTTTATAAATTACCAATGCATTCTTCTAAGCTATTAAAAATCTATTGTACAAGAAAACAATGCATTTTTCTTTCTAAGTTCATGACTAAATAACTGGAGAACTCTATTCTTTATGTCATTCTCAAAGTTAAACAAAAGATGTGAACTGGAGTAGAATAAATCAGCAGTCTTTTTTGCAAGCAGAGCCAACTTTCAGGCCTGTAGTGAACAGGATAGAGCTTTTGTTCAGTTTCCTTTATTTTCCCTTTCTCCCTTCTTCACTCCCTTCCTTCCTTTCTTCTTTTTTTTCATTCCTTCCTTCCTTTTTCCTTTCTTTTTTTTTAACTTTAATGAGCCCATAAATTTAGTGTTTAAATGTATTCAAATAATTATCAAAACAAAGAAGGATCTGTCTTTTTTGTTTTTTTTTTTAAATCTCATGGCAAATCTATGCCTTTTGTTTTTTTATCTCTGTTGTCCAGCACAATGCCTTGTGAATGACAGAGCCTGAATAAATGTTGATTTGAGTGTATTTTCAGATCAGATATGAACAGAAATATTGATAACGATGTTTTTACAACCTGGAATCTCATTTTCCTTAAGATTCTTTTTTTCCCCTGTGCCTGAAGTTCTAATTTCAGTCAATACTACAGACTACTCTAATGAGAGTATCCAGTCATCACATGTGAAGATTGACCTTGCCCTTGGAACTCTCAGTCATCTCAGAATCATGCACAACAGAAGTTGAAATTGGTCCATGAGAAAACAAATCTTTGAATAGATTTGCATTTGCTTATGGTCAATCTTCACCTTACACCAAGCCGAAGTCTGGGACCACAGAGTACATTAAGTTTAAGCAACACATATAGTAAGAATTCTGAATTTCACGAAGTGCACCATGCAAGGGAAAAAAAGTTCTTCAATTATGCTATTGACATCCAATTAAAGTTGCAAAGGGCAGTACCAGGATCCTTATGTCATACTTCTATCCAAAAATCACTGGCTTCTGACTATTTACATTCCCTTGCAATCTATTCCATCCCTAGGAATATGATACCAGAAGGCAGACTTTCTAATTATACAACCAGGTATTTTACATTGCAGCTCCAAAGAATTCCTCTGAGTCTTACTGCATTATGGTCTTGAATATTAGCAACCTCTCTGGCAAAATGTGTGGACAAATTAACACCTTGTTTGGTCTTGACCTCCTGACATGGATCAGTCTTTTAAACTAACTTGTTTATTCCCTACTGTGTACAGTTCTGAAATTAGATATAAACCCTAATATCTATCAGTTCAGATGACCTTAAAGAAACTGAAACATTAGTTCATACAATTAAAATTAACCTTTACTGTTGGGAAATTTCAGCGTGTTAGATTTTGAAGGAAAATGATCTTATAAGGAGCTTAGCTAAGATCTGATGAAATTTATTCTGATCAAATTATATAACTAATTGAAGGTAACTCATTATAGAACCAATAGCTAATTTAGTTTGAGGAGAGAAGAAATGTTTTTAATATTAACATCCTGTTTCTTATGAAACAATTTAAATTACCAGTTGAGTGTAAAACAGCAGTTGAAAAGTAACTTACCGCTTGCTGTATAACCTACTGAAACTTGGATGTTTGTATTATTGGCATGTGTGTCATATTTAAAAAAGCACCAAATTAAACCAGCATTTTTAAATGGTCAAAACTAACTTCAGAGATAGAAATAACATTCTATTTAAACATAGATAAACTGTGGAGAAATGCCACTAAAATATTTTTCTTGGTTACATTAAGTCCCTATTCACTCATCTTAAGTAGCAATAGCAAGTTGGAGACTTAACCCAAAATTATGTCTCAAAAGACCTGGCAATTCTTCCTAACAAAGGTAATAGGGTAGAATAAAGGAGCAATGAAGAAAGAAGAAGAATCATTTTATCCAAAAGCATTTTATCATTTTCTCCAAATGCATAAAAAAAGAAACCTATGAAAGGATTTGAAGAAGCCAGAAGGAATTTGTTGTGAGTAATCTAACTGCACATCCTGAGGAATTAAATTACCAGTGGTAGAAACACACACACAAAAACTATACAGAACAAATAAAATAGCAAACCCATATAAGCATGTATATTTATGTATGTATACATATATATGTACATATATTGAGAGTATGTGTATTAAAAAGAGTGATGAACAGTCACCAAAACATTGGTGCAAAAAAACCTTAAATGTATACAACAAATAAAAATATTTCTCTTAAGTTAAAACAAAGAAATGTTTATTTCTATGGTGATGACCTGTATTTATATAAAATAAGAGATTCAGAATTTCCAGAGTAGTCTTAATTGACTGGTGACTTAGGAGTCTATGTTAGTCAGTTTCCCATTGCTTCAACCAAAATACCCCAAAAGAACAACTTAGAAAAAGCAAAGATTATTTGGGGCTCACTGTTTCAGATATTATTCAGTCCATGGTAGCTAACTTCATTGTTCTGGACCTGAGGTGAGGCAGATCATCATGACAGAAGGACACAATGGGAAAAAAGCTGCTCACTGCATGAAGGTGCAGCAAGAAAGAAAGAACCACAAGGAAAATGAAACCTTTTAGAGCAAGCCCCCAGTGACTCACCTCCTCCAGCCATGACCCACCTCCCTACAGTTACTGCCCAGTTATTCCATTCAAATATAGATGAACTGATTAGGTCCTATCTCTCATAATTTACCTCTGAATATTTCTGCATTAACAAAGGAGCATTTGGAGGACCACTCATATCCAGACCGTAACAGAATCAGACTGCCAGACTGCCTGAATTCGAATGCAGATTCTGTTTGTAATTTATTAAACAGAAGTGTTCTTTCTCTCTCCCTTTCTTTCTCTCTCTTATATAGATTCATACACACATATATTTGCATGTATATATGTATACATACATATCTTCTCTCTCCTTCCTTTTTATATCTGTCTGGATTCTCTTTTATAAAATTTGAGTTTGCAAGGTTCAATGATGTGGTGAACATCTCTAATCTCATCATTTGGGAAGCTGTGGCAGGTGAATGGCAAACTCAAGCCATGCCTTGGCAACTTAGCAAATGAGGTCTCAAAAAAAATAATGCTGAGTTTTCAAAGCAAAACAAAACATCAACAACACACACATATTTTATATGTAAATACTGTTAAATACATATGTAGTCATATATATATGTGTGTGTGTGTGTATATATAAATATATATATATATATATAGAGAGAGAGAGAGAGAGAGAGAGAATATATAAAATGTTATAGACATATGAAAGCAAACATCCTGCCAGTGGAAAAACATCATAGAGTGATTCTCATATTCACATCTGCAGTCTAGTGTAAACATGACACGAACCCATCATTTTTCTCTCTTCAGGAATTAATATGCAACATATAAAGTTCAAGAAGTTGGGGGATTCCTTGTTTTTAAGATTCACTGCTTCAGCTTAGCATTTCAAAGTGAAACCTATTTAACAAATCTCCAGTTACCTAAACACAATTAAAACTCATAATCACTGATCAAAAATTAACATAGTGTGTGTGAGAACATCACACAACACATCAGACCTCTCTAGGAGCATCACCCGCAGAGCTGTTAATGAGCAGGCATCAGAGAACATGCCTTGACCTTGTTTCTTTAGCTAGAGGGGAAAGAGTACAACATAAAAAGGACAGAAAGAAAGCTAACCACACCAGGCTGGATTTAGAAAAGTTATATATAAATGCAGCTTTCCAAGAAAGAATGAATGATGTCATGATCATATCCAAGAGCAATTTTTGTCATTCAGAGTCAGCCAAACAAGCACTAAGAACTATATCTTCCTGCAGAAGTAGAGACAATAGTGACCAGAAAGGTATATGTGTATCTAGTTCCTTAGTCTGTTACGCAGAATAGTTACAGGCAAGGAAGTTTCATAGGAAAAAGCTACAAACTGATGATCCTCTAACCCAAGTACCTTGGAAAGAACAGATGTCAGGATATGTTACCTGTATAATGCTATCACAAATTCAGACAATTTAAATGGTGTTTATTTACTATTTTTCTTCATGAAACAAGGTTATGAAACTTTTACTCTGATAGTTAAATTTAAAGAATTCATATATTGAGTTATAAATTAAAAAGCAAGCAAGTAATACTTCTAATATAAAAAATAATAAATTAAAAAAACAGTATATTTCCACAAATATACATGTTAAAAATAAAATGATTTTTACATAACTATATATTAGTGCATGGATTCAATGCTCAGGACAATATTTCTTTTCAATTTAATGGAAGACCAGTTTTTGAAACAGAATTTTAAAACTTTTAACTATTCCTCATCTGATACAAATTACCTACATCTTAGTTCAGAGAACTGTGCTTTTGAACAAAATATGGATTTTCTTCCCTATGTTCACTGAATATCAATGATAGTAGACAGGAAAATTTATACATGTTTCTGTTAATTAAGCTTCCTTGCTTATAAGTCATTTCAAGAATCGAAGGGAAATCTCAATTCAAGAGTCTCCAGATAATATTAACTCATGATAAATCATTGCTATCACTTTCATAAATATGATTTTTAATTTTCAAGAGCTCTTTTATGTAATGGCTGACAAATACAAGAGATTCTCCCTTGATACTGATACCCAAATAAGGCATTGAGACTTTTGCTAAAAGTAAACGATTTTTCAGCAAGTTCACACCTAAATACTATTATTCCAATCTGTAAGTTCATATGCAATTAAACTGTATTATTTTGAGTGTTTGGTTATGCTGCAATGAGATCAAGGTTATTAGAATTTATAATTCTATTGACTCTAAAGCCTATTTTTTCCCCCATGGTGGAAAACTGAGCAGTCTTGGTTATTTATATCAAATGAAGAGCCACTCACTCTTGGGTCCATCTTCTCCTCACTGGGAGGTTCAGTGGGGTTCTTGGGACAGATGAGTCAATTTCAGTAGATTAAAAAAGAACCCTTGCTATCTTCATTGTGGCCCAGTCTAATATGATGTATCTCAGGGACATAGTGCCTTTGGGAAACCATAGCAAAGCTGAACCATGTTTAATGTGAAATTTAATCACCAAGACAATACCCCAAAATATTAATTGCATGTGATCTTTATACAAGACAAAGATTTTTGTTATGATTCTTCTTTTTATAATGTATGCATGACAGAAATCAATGCCAGTTTGTGAGTTGGATTGTGGCCACTTATATCAATGAATGACTGAAAAACTAAGAGCCCCACATTTTCGATTGAATTTAAAAAGTGTTAGAGCAGAGGTTAACGGAATGAATTTATTTTAAAGGAATATTTCTGAGTGGTTAAACATTCTTTGGATCAGGGAGTCTGACTCACAACCAGACTCTGACACATGTAATCTTGGAAAATTTACTGAGTATCTCTGTGTATTCTTCTCCTAAAGAAGAATCATAGAGCCCCTTTAAACAACAGAATTGGGAAATAAATTGGATATCATATGTGAATCATTTCACATAGGGACTGGCACATAATAGTCAATGAATAACTTTAGTCACTATGATTAGGTTTTAGGCAACAGAACTTGAAAGATGAGAATTAACAGAAATACAGAAAAAACGATTTCAGACAGTAGATGGAAAATGATTAAAGTCTTGGAAAAAATAACATTTTTAAACACCCTTCATAACTCTATATGATCTAGTTGCTACTAATTTTTCCAAAGTCCTTTCAAGCCATTTCAACTACATTCTTGGTAATTTGTCTGCTTTGGAATTCATTTTATTAAAGATGCTCAAATTCTTCCTATGTCCAGATTGCCATAGATATTCTTTACAACTTTTACTTGTCTACATTCTACTACTTCTTCAGGTTTTAACTTAATGTCTCTCATTTAGAAAAATCTTCACTGAAACATGCATCAACTACACCAGCAGTGACTTCTACACATTTAAAATCTTTCTATATTATGAAAAACACATCATTATTAGTATTGTGTGTGTAATTAAAGTAAAATATCCCAATCCTTCTACTGAACTGCGAATCTCATAGGAAAAAGAACTGTATGTGTCTTGTATACTAACATAACCTCAGAATCTAAAATTATACTGAACAAAATAGTCAATGAATATTACTAATATATGAATTAGCAAATAAATGAGTAGGCAAAATAATTATATGTAATGCATTTAACATTTTCCAAAGTAGATTATAGAATTTTTTAAAGTAAAGGGTTCAACAAGATTTAGAGAACAAGATAAGGTCAGTTAGCCTAGTTAATTAGTTTATAATGAAAAGTAAATTTTTTTATTTTTTTATTTTTTTATGTTTTGTGTATTTTGTTTAACACTGGGGTCATGTAAAATTATGTAATAATGTTCATATTGTTTTTAGGACAGTTTTGCAAGGAGAGAAAAAGATTTAACAAAAAATGGGGTATACTTACAAAAAGAGAAATAGAGTAATACTTGGGTAAGTTACTTAATAGGCAGAAGTAGCATGCATTAGAATTTGGATACTGTAATTTCAACTCAAATGCATTTTTAAAAGTATTAGAACAATTTTTCCATGCCCTTATACTTATTTCATGGAGTGAGTTTAATATTAACTTTTTGTTTAATTTGGAATGATATGGGCAGCAGTGTTCAGGACATTGGTGAAACCTCTGAAAACTTTGTTCACATGTGGCCCAGGCTCAGAAGCACCTGCAAGAATTTTAGAACCTTTTCCAGAACTGCTCAGTCAAAATGTACATGTTACCAAGATTTATAGATCATTAAATGCATGATCAATTATGAGAAGCATTACTTCAAGTGTCTTAGTGCCATGGTAGATGCTCTCCTGAAATACCATAGAAACAGATAAGATACTAAGGGAGCACCAGGTAAGAAAGAGAAGAATTGATAGGTTTGGGAGTCCATCTTAATCCATTTTCTGTTGCTATAACAAAATACTTTGTACTGAGTAATTTATAAATAAAAGACATTTTGGCTCACATTTCTGGAGACTGGCTAATATAAGAATATGACATCAGAATCTGCTCAGTATCTGGTAACGTCCTCATGCTGCTTCAACTCAGAACAGAAAGCAGAACAAGTGGGTGCATACAGAAGAAACAAAACATGAAGGGCTAACTCATTTTTAACAACTTGCATTCAAATTAACTAAATCAAGCCCTTAAGAATGAGAACTTATTCTCATGAGAAAAGTATCAATCACTCTTAATGGCATGATCACCTCTTAAAGACAGTACCACTTCTCAATTCTTTTGCATTGAGGAATTAAGGTTTCAACAAACCTTAATTTAGGAGGACACATACAAATCATAGCAGAAATTGATTATATTTAGAGATGAAGTAAAGGGCACTGTCATAATGATTTTTATTTTATTTTATTTTATTCATTGTACAAAAATGGGATACAACTTTTCATTTCCCTGGTTGTACATGATGTAGAGTCACACTGTGTATTCATACATGTACATAGGGTAACGATGTTCTGTCATAATGATTTTAATATCTCAAGGTAAACAACTGATAAAATGACAATACATTTTTTAAAACAACAAAGGGAAGTAGCATAAACTTTGTATTTCAAGATAGCCATTAATAATCATCCTTAAGAAATTTTAATGCTGTTTCTTAATTCTAATGTAAAAATGAAGCTGTAGATATTCTAATTTCCAGATTTACAGGTAACTTCCAGGCTTATATCTGTCTTAGTGTATCCTACCAAATCCTTTTTTTTTTAAATAAGAACTTCCTATTGTTCTTTGGAAGGTTAGGAAAGTATTTGTAATTTAAATATTTACCAAACTACAGGACTCCCTGTGATAAAATCGTGGGTATTATGGTAGCATCTTTTATTCCCCCAGACATTAGCTCTCTCGCAAGATCAAACTCAAAGCTGCCATCCCACCTATGAATCAGTTGTGGCTCTTGTAACTCAATGTATTATGAGTTTCTTGTTCATACCTTTCAGAAAAGATAAATTTAATATTTTTTTCTTAAACTATGAAAACTAAATTTTATTTCCTCTTTCTTATAGACTTCTATGTATTTTCACCTTATAGGCTTTTGTTTCCTTTTGGTTCACCTTAATTAAACAATTATTTATCAAAACTTTATTGAACTCATCATTTAGCAGGCAGAAAGGTTAGCACTGGAGATCCAGAGAGGGAAAACAATCAATAATATCTGTCCTTTAATATGTTTACAGCTTTGTGACAAGGACAGATGATAAATCATCAATTTTGCTAAAATATGATGGCTATGACAATGGCACAGAAATACTGTTTGTATATATCCTGCATCTCCGGGGAAATAAGGAAAAGATTTAAAAGTATTTGGGGAATAAAGATTATGATTCATGCCTATGTTTTATTTTATAAATGTTTCTGTTCTTGTATCTTCACAAACGTTTTTTGGGGGGCAAGTAATTTAGTAGGTGTTAATTATATATTTTTTGAGTAACTGAAAACAGCCATGTCCATATTTTCTAATGACATGAAAATAAAATTAATATGATTCTCTTATTGGACAAACATTAGTTGTAAAATTAAAAAGCAAGTTTTGAAAGTGATCTTTCGCCAGGTATAGTTTTGTACACCTCTAATGCCCATGACTCAGGAAGCTGAGGTGATTGGCAATTTGAGAACAGTCTCAGCAAATTCAAGGCTAGTGTGGGCAACTTAGTAAAACCATTCTCAAAAATAAATAAATATATATAAAAGCTTAGTTGTAAAGTGTCCCTGGGTTTAATCCCTAACATTGAAAAAATGACCTTTATTTGCTCTACTACTTATTGAATTAAACAATAGTCACTCAACCTATAATCCCAGCAACTCAGGAGGCTGAGGCTGGAAGATCATAAATTTGAGGTCAGCCTCAGCAATTTAGCAAGTCCCTAGGCAATTGAGTGAGATCCTGCCGCAAAATAAAAAGTAAAAAGGGGTGGGAATGTATTTCATTGGTAAAGCACCCTGGTTTCAATCCTCAGTAAACAAAAAGGAAAAATAAATTAGAGACTTACTATGGGTATGGTGACCCATGCCTATAATCCCAGCAATTTGAGAGATGAAGGCATTTCAATGGCAAGTTCAAGGCCAATCTCAGCATGTTAGAGGACCTCTAAGCTACTTGGAAAGATCTGGATTCAAAAGAAAAATCAGAAAAATCTTGTGATATAAATCAGTGGTAAAGTGCCCCTGGGTTCAGTCCCTAGTACCACACACACACACAAAATCAAAACCAAAAATAGTGACTTAAGGATCACTTAATATTTTAATTTTCACCATAGGAAATTATTTTGTACTTATCTTTCAATACTTTATTTGTTTAAATAATGTTTATTATAACTTTAAATTCACCAAACTGAGTCTTAAATAAACAGAGATTGATCACAGACAGGAAAGTGGAACAAAAACATGAACTTTCTCAAATGCTCTAAAGTGCCTTTGGCAGAGTGGAAGAGAAGTTAAAAGAGCCTAAGGCCTCTCTTCAGAAAATACTCTTTGTACAGAAAAAATTAAATAAAGGATTCTTTACTTGCCTTATATTCCTGGGAATTCTTATATCTCCCTTTCCTCATTTCTATAGCAGATGTCATTCACTGTCTGTGTTAGTCAGTTTTCCCTTGCTATGACTGAAACATCTGACAAAACAAGTTAGAAGAGAAAGAATTTATTTTGGCTCATGGTTTCAGATGTTCAGTCCATAGTTGCAGGACTCCATTTCTTTGGACCTGAGGAGTTGAGACAGAACCTTGTGGTGAAAGAGAATGGCAGAGAAAAGCTGCTCAGCTCATGACAGCTGGGAAGCAGAAAGGAAAGATTGGATAAACTGGCATTTTGGTCAGAGAAGAAGCACACATAAAATAGGCCAAGGAAATGGTGGTTGCTGAAAAGATTATCACCACTGAGGAGAAGCTAAGTACTTTACACAGATACAATAGGAAAAATGCCTCAAGGGCAATTCGGGAACCAGCAATGCCACACCCATCAAAGACTCAAGACACTAAAAATGAAAACTGGTTTAAGATATGCTAGGGGCACTGTCCTTGTACAGAGGTTCCCAGGAAATTATTTTCCTAGGATTTGTTTCATTGTGCTCAGGGCCACAGCAATGGAGTTGGCTGACTGTGAACTCAACCTCTGATACCATGAATTCCAAATACACTTCGACTCTAAATTGTCCTTGTCAGATATTTCAGTTACAGCAACAAAAAGCTGTCTAAAACACTGCCTAAAATATCTTTCTCACCAATCCATGTTCAATCTAAATTTAGAATTCCTGGAACCATTACTAATATAGCAAGATGAGATCCTTCATGAGTGAAGTGAAGATGCTGAGAGATGAATCAAGACACTAAAGACTATCCATATCAGCTCTTCTATTAATGTCAGTTTTTTACCTTATCCACCTTATCCACATCAGCACTTCTATTAATGTCCTATTTTATTCTTCTTCTTTCTCCATCCTGAGCTCTTTCTTGAGGTGGAAGAGAGAGAAATAACAGAAAGGAATTTGTTTAAATCATCATTCAATCATCTGCAGTTCAATAACTACTCTTCCTCCATGTGACAACCACCATTGTTTCCTGACATTGCATGGGTTCAGGTTCTTTTCCTTGAATATTTAATACATGAGAGTTAATGCTGGATTGAGACATATTGTAAGGAGGTTCAAATGTTTACTCTAAAGGTCCTATATTTAAGTATGCTGAAATAAACTGGTAATGGAAAAATTAATAGAAAATCCATGATAAGTTTATCTGATCATAGTTTCATATATCACCTCAACCTTCAGAAGAAAGAATCAAAGACCCAGAGTGAACAATCTATTTTCATGCTTATGTTTGATGAAACATGGAAATCTGTGTAGAAATATGGTTGGACAATAAAGGTATGGTCTAATAGTAACACACTTGGGCAGAAAACCAAGAGAGGTTATCTGTGCATATCCTTCTTGACTCTGTGTGAAGCATTCATTTTCAGTGGTATGAGGCAGGACTTTTTCTGCAATGGGAGTCTTATGACTTACAATCAAATAAGGTTAAGTCTGAAAAATGTCTTTGTGACCAATTCTTATCACAGAAAAGTGGCAAAAATTACAGTAATACTGTGAATTTTTATGGTTGACATTGGGGAAAGGGGACTCTTGTTTCTATGACCTAACTTGAGAAAGAGGAATTCTGGTTTCTGTGTCTTGACTCAAGGGAGAACAAGAGACCATCTGCTTCATAGTTCAATGGTTTTGTTCACCCCACAGATGTCAGAAGGACAACCCTTATGTGAACTTTGGTTATGGTGTTGTAGTTGATTAAACAGCACCCACAGCATGAGGTTTTGAAAAGGCCTAATATTACTCAAATAATGAAACTTTCTTCAGAAAGTAAGGAAATATTCCCATGCAAATCCAAAAACAGTAACTTGAGAAAGCAGAAAAAGGAGTTTGCCTTGGCTTTCATTATGATCAGGAGATAAAGTTAGGGTGAAGATCCCTGTGCATGGTGAGGCTTATAGGATTTGAACTTTCTGCCTTTTTCAAAGAAGGAAGCACCTACTCTTTTTATTAACTTTCCCAGATGCAGGACAGAAGAGAAAATTTAATAGTAAGTCATAAAAACATGTCAGGATTTAAACATCAAAAACGAAGTCAGGGTCTTTGTTAAAGTACCAAGTGAGTTCCTACTTCCTTTCCAATGAATTAGCCTTTTGTTCATCAAACTATATTTTAAAAACATCAATGATTTTTTCTGTTCTAAAATTATGGCTAAAAGTGAGAATCTAAGACCTTAAGTTCTTTATCAGAGAGAAACTAGCAGTTGGAATGATTGAGAAGTACAGGTTAGAGAACACACATGTGTCAGCTCTTCAATCTCCCTGCTTATTGTCATATAAGTAGTGGGAAATAAAACACTGGATGACATTTAGAGAGCTCCCTATTCATAGAGTTTTCCTCCTTCAAAGACATGAGAGGGAACTCTGTAAGATTCTTTCTAAAGATTGGTAGAGTCTTCAAGAAGAGAAAATATTTTTGCTTATTTGTTCATGTATCTGCTTAAAAGGAGGACTTACTGATAAGTTGCTGTGCCAACTCAATTGAGAAAAGGAGAAGGGAGAGAGGAAAGAGCTCTGAATTTGTAGAAGACATAGAGGAATTAAGGAATACCTCATCTAAATTTTCCCATAGGGTAACATTCTGCAGGAACCCAACAGTCTTAAAAAGAGTAGACAAACCTGTAGGAGGTGGTCTTGCTACTTCACCTACAGATTTGTAGAGTGAATTGGCAAAGGGACATGGACATTCAGGAAATATGAAGACCTTCAGCTGAAAATCACCCAAAATATGAGGGTTTCCCCCCCTACTTAGAGCTCAGTTAAGAAGAGGAATTAATATCAAAAAAGGAAGGAAGAAAAGTTCATAAAGCACAAAAGTCTGGATCATAATTTTTGCTTACTCTCTCCATCTTTCTGTAGTCCAAGGTAAAGTTAGTTGATACTGTAAGTATAAAGATAGGGGGAAAATACTGTTGATTTGAGAATGAAGCATTAATTTGTATCAAGTCAGCCTTAATTGGGAAAGTAGATCAGTCTAGAATCTAAAAAGGTCTCAGAGAAATTATTGGATCTGGTTGTTTAATGACTTTCTATTCAGCAGGGTATTTTAACTACATGGTAGCATTTAAGCATAGTTATGAAAAGGTATGGTTTTAAAAAATATGCAAGGTACATTCATATATCAGGATCATTTTCAGGCTGTAGTTTTCAACTTAAGTATTTTGTCTCCATAGGGTTACCTCTCATTATCATATTTAAATGCTCTGTATCCTCCATGATGTTCAGCTAAGTTAAGAAAACACATAAACAAGTGAAACCTGGGGTTCACTGGTTTCCTCTCTTTCTTGTGCACATACATGTGTGTGATGGTCTCCACCAGAGTTATCCAAACATGTTTATCACAGATGTGATCACACTTACCTATGAGATATTTATACAGTAAGAAAAATGGGTTGCTACACACTGTACTGAGAAAAATCAACATTCATTAAAGCCTTGTTCATAGAGAAATAAGAGGAAGCAGATTTTAAAAATTGCTAGTGGAATCAAAATAGGATGGAGTCAAACCCAAAGGAATTTCAAGAAGAGAAGAATGATCAAGAGTATCAAATCCTACAAAAAGTTCCCTTGAGATAAAAACTAATGCTTTCTATTAAATGTAGCTTTTTACAGATCTAATTGTCTTAACAAAAGGCATTTGATTAGCATTTAGAGAGAAGTAGTCTGAATAATGAATGAGAGTAAAGAAAAGTTATTGAATACCAACCTTGTGGAAGTATGAAGGTCCCTATATGTGGCTAAATACAAGAAAGCAAACAATAACAACAAAAAAAATCCCTAAGATAAATATCAACAGAAAATTAAACAAGTGAAAAATATTTTATTTACCTAATCTTTTAAATTATCTCAGCTGAAAGATGGCACAATAGCTAGATGTTTAATTAGAATAATTGAATGTCCATTGCATAATTACCATAAAAAATACTTCTTACCTAGTCTGCAAATGTTGACATTGTCTGATGATATTTATTCAAGAGAGCTATAGTGAAAACTACCTAAATTATAACCCAGGTTTAGGAACTGACTCCCTCTTTAACTGGTTAAAGACATATCCATTCTCTTCATCTCAGTTTATAAATTTAGTCAGCTGTAACTGAACCGCTAGATTTTGTAGTTTATTTTACTCATATGCTTGCAATGATTCCTTTCTCCATAAAGTGTAGGAAACCTAACCTACCTGTGTTTATATTCCTGCTCTACTACTTAAAAGTTATATAACTTTTGGCAATCAACTTAACCTTTTAGTGACTCAATTTTCTCATTAAGTAAATGGAGATAATAATAACTGTCACTTTATAGTGTTGTGAAGAGGTTAAATGAAATATTATATGTAAAGAAATCCAAGGAGTTCCAGGCCTAAGATAATTATTTATTATTGTATACATATAAAGACAGATTAAACACATTTTTAGTCCTATTTTGTGTACAAGAACATGCATTGCTTTAAAAATATTTAACAAGTTTGAACCTTATAAAATTATTTTACACAAAAAATCATATATGTAGATAGGAATTTGAAAAAGTAGAATATCTAGTTGTCAAGAATTCCCACAAGAGTAGAATAGAATTCTTTTCAGGACTGAAAAAATACAAGTACTTTTACACAAATATGTACTCAAAACTATAATCCACTTTCCTTTCCTACTATTGCACTGACAGCATTATGAACCAGAAAATTGTTTAAGCAGTCACAGATAAGGAAGTACAAATCTTGAGGTTCAAGCGTTGTATAAAGCAGATGTAAGGTTAATTTGCATGGTTTAGTTGGCTCCCATATTTTTTTCAATATATTTCAATGGCTTGAAACTCTGAAAAACTGATAGCAAATAAAAAGGCTTCTATAGGCTGCCTGATTTCTTGCTGACTCAGCTGTCTGAAGGAAAAGCCAATTACTATAGCTTGCATTTCCTTGTGCAGAAACCAGAACATAGTCATTGTTAAATAGAGCCATTAAATATTTAGGGGAAGAAGAAAAGTTTTATGAATTGAGATGATAACAGTGAAAAACTACCTATAGATAGTCTCCTCTTAAACAAGAAAATACTTTTCTGAAAGTAACTTGAAAATCTCAAGCATGAAATACTATTTGATTTAATAGCAATTGAATGGTCTTTTAAATGTTGAATTTTAGGTAGGTATATAAGTGGGGGGAAAGCCTCTGATATAAAGCTAAATTTTCAACTCAGAGTAATAAAAGAACCAATATGGTCTCCTGAACAAAAACTAGCTGAGGAATTGGGATTCTATTTTTGGCCTCACCAGTGACTTGCTCAGTGACCTTGGACATATCACTTAAATGGCTTTGTGCCTTGAGATTTCCAGCTGTAATATAGAGATTATAATGCCTGCCCCTACTTCATGGGACTGTAGAACTATTTCAGATGAGTTTGTTTAAAACCCCAAAGCTTTTGACACAATCAAAAATGACTATTCAATTCAAATAATATTTTATTTTACTCATTTCTTTTCACTGTTTGATTTGGTTTCCTTGTAGTCCTTCATAATCACTTTCTACTAAAATAAGTCACTGGGATAAAAATTAATAGGTGGAGGTTTCCTTTGAATATTAAGCATACCTTACCAGTGAAATAAAATTAAAAATACACTTCTCAGATAAATGGATATAATACTCAACATATTTAAAACTCATAATTCAGAAGAGAACCAAATTATGATTATGTTGCTTGGTACCTCTTTCTAAAACTGTATTTGATAAATTTCTTTCTACTTTTGGACCTCCTCACAATTTTCTTCCATGATTTTTTTTCAATCAATATTGTCTCATGAATTCTCCACAAGTGCATCACACTCCACCTCTAAATCCAGAAGAACCATCAACCATCAAAGCCCCTCTAGAATACAAAGTTCTTCTAGATTCCTTCCTTTTGTGTGACAATATTTGTACTCTAGCAGCAGGTTTTGAATAGTTAGAGGACTTAGGTAAAATACTGATCTTTTTACTTTTGATGACTTTTTGTAGTTCTTTCTTTTTGATTTTGATCCACATACACATATCTGTCAGAAATAACTAAATATTTCTTCAAAGTTGTTTTCCTCAAACTCCAAACTAGAATTCCATATTCCAACCTCAGAAATAGCTTGTTTGCTTGTGGTTCAAAATATGTCCTGGACTTTTTCATCACATTTTAGATTTCTTACATGTCCCTCAAAGTACTAGAAGACATTTTGTTTTCATGTCTTTCTATATGATAGTCTTTCAGAGTAACTTGACTTCATCTCCCAATGTACACATTTGTCTAGCAAATTGCTACTTCAAACTCAGTTCCAAAACATTTACCACTCTGGAAGCTACTCTGAAACTTTCTACAGATTAATATTATACAGCCCTTAGCCTATGTAAACATATACACATACACATATATAGGTTATTAGCATTTAAGTATCACAAAAACTCAATGAAATAGGTAGAATTACCATTGTACATCTAAAGAATTGAGACTTGGAGAGATAGATGGCTTTGAGGGCTTTGATTTAAAACCTTGCAATCTGGCTTTAGGGTTTACATTCATCACGAGGCAGTAAAACATTGCATATTCCTTTCACTACCATCATGACTTGAGCATGCTTCCCATAAGGCACATCCTACATATGATAATTATTGGTATTTTATACACAATTGATTCTCATGATTTACATATTGTGTATTTATAAATTCATTCTCTTGGTAAAGTTTTTTTTTTTTTTTTTTGGTCCCCAAATCAATGATCATTTACAGACAGGCAAAGAGGAGTGAAATATTTGAGTTGCCCAATACACATTTTCCTAGCTGTGGTGAACCAAAAATATTTATCTACCAGTTTGTCTAAGTCACATACTTCAGTTTGCACTACATATTTTTTACATATGTGTGGGATTTTTGTCATGGATCTTTCTATTTAAAATGACCTCCAAGAAAAATTCTGAATTGTTATCTAGAGTTTCTAAGTGCAGGTCTATGATGCACCTTACAAAGAAAACACATTAGATGGAGTGCAACCAGGCATGACTTAATAGCACCACTGGCCATGAGTTTAATATCAATGAATCAACTATATATTAAATAAGATGGCTTTAAACACAAACACCCACCTGGTACAGCGGCACACACCTATCATTCTAGCAACTGAACTCGGTAGGGCTTGATGACTGGTAGAAGGATGGAAAGGTAGAGGTCGGCTCCAACAATTTAGCAAGACCCTCAGTGATTTAATGTGACCCTAACTAAAACTAAAACATAGTAATATCTTGGGATATAGCTCAGTGGCAACACACCTCTCAGTTCAATCCTCAGTACTAAACACACATACAAGTCAGATGCACGGCAGCTTACCTGTAGATGGAAGCTGAGTAGGAAGATTACAAGTTCAAGGCCAGTCTTAGCAACTTAGCAATACTGTCTTAAAATTAAAAAAAAAAAAGTCAGGGGATATAGTTCAGTTATATAAATTTCCTTGATTAAATCCCCACCCCACTCCCAAACACACACATGCACAACAAAGTTGTGACATAATAGTTTAAGTATTGTGATTAGAGGCAGTCAGGGATATTATTCTGTGTTTTCCTTAGAAGCAATAGTTCATTATTTACTAATTCAGTATTTGTCTTGACTTCCAGAATGTAACTTTCACAAATCGTGAAAATAGACAGTGTTCATTTTATTTATACACAAACACTATCTTCAGATATATTTTAATCTCCCTTCCAAATTCAAAATAGCAAATTTTTTATGCATGTTTCTCAAATTTAAGTCATTTCAGTTAGAGACAAAGATTTAGCCAACCTTAAAAATTTCAACCTAATGTGCATTTAAATGATTGCTTCCTCTTGCCAAAAGCTAACCAGATGGAGTGAGGGTGAAGCTGCGCCTCTTTTACTCTTCTTCTCACTATTCAAAGTTCCCTTTTCCTCTGCTATAATGGAAAAAGACGTATAGTTACTCATCTGGGAGCTGCTGTAGTTCTCCCGTCTTTATTCCTGCTGTGCTTGCTGAGACTATCTGGCCATAGATACTCTCTCTGTGGCAGGCATCCAAATGCTGACTCTCTTTTCATACCCAGTCTTGCACTCTGCATGTGATTATATCAATGCACCAGAAAGCTAATGAACACTTTCTTCAATGACTGCCATGGTTTTCTTCCTTTAATCATGCCATTCTTTCTATCTTGTATACATGCTCTTCTATTGTATGTCCTTTTAATAGTTACCATGGTAATGATTAATGTTATTCTTGGATTTTTCTCTTCACTTCTTTCTGGAGAAATCATAGGCTTAATCTTTGCAATGCCAAAGAATGAAGATGAAGTCACATTTTTCTTTTTAGAAGAAAAACTACTAGGACATAACACATAATTTGCCATGTCTCATTTCTACTGCCACAACCACCTACATCTCTGTAGACAGAGGTATCTCCATGAATTTATTCTCTGCAAAGAAGATAATATGGAGATGAACCCCTGTTCATAGCATCAAAAGCAGAGTGTTGCTTTTAAAAATAAATTATACGTTATTGCCTTCTAAATTCAGCAGATTGTAAAGTAAAACTTTTATTAGAAGCTAAAATTTTCAGTGGTGAAATATTTCATAAAAAGTGTTGTTTGAAATAATTTAGAAGAAAGGTTGGGCATCTAGGAAACTTAGATATAAATTTACTTAAAGAATAATGATAAACTTGTTTATAGTTTAAGAAAGTTATTGAGAGAAACAGACAAACTCAGGAAAAAAGCAGTCATTCTTCCAGAAAAACAAAGCCTTTAAATGTTGAAAAATTGACTGAATTAAAACTGCAATATGAAAAGATAAAATTGAGAAAACATTTTCGTCCATGAGGCAGATGAACATTCAACTTTGAAGTATTTTTGACTTACCAATATGATGTCACTGAATGTGAAGTTGGGAAAAGATGCACACAATTGGCTCTTACATGTGATTGTAAGCTGGCTTTAGTGTCCCCCTGTCTCTCATTTCCAGTCGGCTATCCTGCTCATTGTGGTGGCAAGAATCCAAGAATACAGGCAGAAGTATTCAATACCACTGGAGGCCTAAATTCAGAACTGGCATATTCTCATTTCCTTTGTGTTTCTTTGCCCAGAACATAACACAAGGATAGCCCAGATTTAAGAATGTGAAAGGAAACTAAAAATGATAATATGAGTTGCCACAAAGTTATATTGCAATGGACATGTATTTGCTAAACTTCTGATAAATATTACTTAATATTCCTTAATCGAGAAAGAGGATTAAGAAAGAAAGCTAAATAGTTATAGTCTTGTGTTCTATTTTTAGCATACTATTTCAATATGGAAAAATAAGCATTGTAACACAACTACGAAAGATGAAGGAATCTGCAAAATTTTAGTTCAGCTTATCAACCATCTACCACTATTAAAATTAGTTTTGCAATTGCTCTTTTAAGGTTCTAAAGACTGTGAGATAGCTTTGCTGTGGTTAACAAATAAGCTCCAAATTCTCAGTGACATAAAATATTACCAGAGAATATGTGGCCACAGCTGCTACTCTGCCGCATGTGTCTTTCCATTTGAGAATGTATCTAAAGGAATAAGCTGCGGCTGAAACATCTGTATCTTCTAAATATCAAATTAGCAGACAGAAAGTTGGACTTATTACTGTTACTCTGATATGGTCTGAGCTATATCTGCTCATGTTTGAATGATCAATATCAGGAGCAGTGAGCATGCCTGTGGTATCAGCAACTCCAGAGGCTAAGGCAGGAGGATTGCCAAGTTCGAGACCAGCCTTAGGACTTAGTGAGGCCCTAAGCAACTTAGTGAGATGCTGTCAGTAAATAACAACAACAACAACAACAAATATTGTGAAGTGGTTCAATGGTAAAGTGTCCCTGGGTTCAATTCCCACTCAAAAAAAAAAAAAAAAAAATTGACATGACCATTCCCGAAATTAATATGGTACAGTATTTTTCTCACAGTGCAGGAAGAACTAAAATCCTTATAGCAACAGTAAAGAATACACTATAGCAAGAGGAAAAAATATGCTATCATTTTAAAGAAAGCAAAAATTGGGACAATAAAATCTACTACAGTCTTTCCTCTTAACCACTCATGTATTCCCAATGGATGTTACTCCCTAAGTTTTACCAGTAGCAGCGTTTAGCTTAAAATCTGAAGCATCACAATCCTCACTTCAGGTCTGGATAGGTTCATTTCATCTAGAAATCTATTGTGTAAGTCTATCATCTTCCAAGTCTATCATCATTGTGAGTCTTTGACTCTACTCTCAGGCAAAGCCATCCTTTTCCATATCATCCTGATACGCTTTGTAAAAGGGTTGGCCTAACAAATTACCATGAATTAAGTGGCTTAACTCAACAGAAATGTGTTCTTTCATAATTCTGAAGAGGTAAATCTTATTGAGTTACCATAATCCAACCAGAACTAATCTTAACTTTGTTATGCCTGCAAAGACCCTATTTGGGGAAAAAAAAAAAAAAAAAAGTTGAGTCGCCTTCATAGTTCAAGATGTATATGTCATTTTAGGGGGACACTATTCACTCTAAAAGAGAAGTCTACTGAGAAGATATGAAAGAGGTATAGAAACTAAAATCAAAGCTTGCTTATAAAAGTCTCCTGAGAGGTAAGTCCAAGTTTAAGAGCTAAGTTATTAAATGAAGTCTGGTCATTGGTTATACACATCTCTTGTACCAGGAATAAAACGTTAAAGTGAATGGGACCAAGGTGACAACTTTGGAAAACACTGCTCTACAGAAGAAGAAGATAAATAGTACTAAATGGCATTTTCAGATGAGGCAGTAATCATAGATTATAAGGTATATTGATGACAAATGAGAACAACAAATATTTTATTTTTAAAAAATTCCATTTTGCTCTCCTAACAAAAGATATTCTTAAACTAAGAATCTATGAAATACATAAGAATAAAAATTATATATAAATTATTTATAAATTTATCTTAACAAGAGGACAGAAAATGAGAATCAAAATATTTCAGTTAAGAGAATTTACCTTTTCCATAAAGAGCTTATTTGTTTATAAAAAATTGATTTAAATGTGGTGATAAAAAATATAATCTTCCACTAGGAATTGTTAATGAAATGCATAAGAATGGCAAACATCAGACCAACTCCATACGAAATTACTATAAAATGAAATAGGAGAATCAAAACATTTGAGGTAATGGAATTTTCTACAAAAGCAATCCCAAAGTGGAAGAAAATTGTACCATTCACAAATGAAACTAAATGTACTCAGAAGGCATATAGAAAAATTTTAAAAGATTCAAATATTTAAAAATGCAACAAAAATGGAGAACAATATTGAAGTAAATGCTAAGATTGTTGACTTAGAGAAGAAATTAATGAAAGTTTCAAAACAATCCTGACATACAGAGTGTTATAATTTGTCCACGGGAGAAGTGATATGTTGGAAATTTATAAAGACAGAGTGTTAACCTCAGAATTCATGAAACATTCGATTACAAGCTCAGAAGAATCTTACAGAAATTGCCATAGAATAAGTGTTGCTTCTTACATAATAAATCTTAAAAGTAATGCCTGAAAGGATTGAACACATATCAAAGAAATGAGTTACTATCAGAACAAAGTCCAGAATGTTCATAAAAATTTTAAAAAATATCCATCACTGAATGAAGAAAAATTTAAAATATTTACAGACAGACATGCAAAATTTAAAATATTGCCAGACATGCAAAAAGGTAGGAAAATGAACCCATGATGAAGAGGAAAATTAGTCAATGGAAACTTTTCCAGAATTGACACAGGTATTCAGTTGAGCAGACAAAACAATTATTACAGGCATATTCAAAATGCACAAATTATAGTATATATGCATAATCCAAAATGAACTTCTAGAGAATAAAAATCAATGATTGGCATAAAAATTATACTGTATCAGATAAATAATATATTAGATACTGCAAATAAAATATTCATTATATTAAAGACAAGAAAATAGAGAATTCAAAAAAAAAACAGTGTAAAAAAATATTAAAAATGAATGAAGAAACATAAATAAGTTGTTTTCCAAATCAGTTAACATAATAAATGCATAATTTTGGGTTTTTACAAATACGAAGAGGAAGGGGCAGAAAATACTTGAAGAGTTAATAACTGAAAAACTCACAATTCTGAAGAAAAATATCAACTTATATCTAAGGCATTCATTGAACCCAAGTGCAAGGCACATAAAAATAATTACCAAATATTGCACCATAATCATACTGCTCAAAATCAATGCTAAAGAGAAGGTTCTAGAAGCCACCAGAGAAGAAAAAAAATGTTATATACCAAGGGACAGAGATAAAAATGGCAGATTTCTCATTGGAAACAATAAGTGAAAAACAGCCAAGTAACACATCAAAGTTTTGAAAGAAAATAATTGTGAACTTACAATTTTATGTCCAGCAAAAAATATTCAAAATAAAGACTTAAGCACACATATAAAAGTTTTAAAACATTTTGATATCAGTCCTACATGATGAATAATGGAGTCCCTACAGAGAAAAAGATTAACCAATGAAATATAGGTCTACAAAAATGAAAGGTAACTACCTATGAAAATGTATTGTATCTTTTCATCACTATTTAATTCTTGCTCAGATAATTATTTGCTTAGAAGAGGATTCTGGAAGATGACTGAGAAGCACCAGAAATTTCTCTTCTCATGTAGCCAAAATTTGCACTGGCAGAATCAGTATGTTACAAATATTTTGGAATTCTGGAGTTTGTTGAAGGCTCTCGAATTGCAGTAGGAGGCCTGGGTGGTAAATTGCAGTTGATTTTGGTTGAATTTAGCTTCACTTTGGCTACGAACCTGCCTTCAGTCACTTTCAATCCCATGCAAGCAACTGTGCATGAGTTCCTGGAGCTGGTTTCATTAATCTTGGCTGGATAATGAGGATCCTGTCTCAGAAATACATGAAATACATGGGATCTATATTCTGATTGCCAGTTGTAATCAAAGGCATAATCATGGAGGCAGGCAGCTCCTATTACAGTCACACCCCCTCATCACTATGGTTTGGACATGTCCTAATGGAATTCACATGTTGGACACTTGTTCCTGAATGTGGCACTGTTGAGAGGTAGAATTTGGGGGGAAGTGATGGCTCATGAAGACTGCCTTCAGAAATGGATTAAGCTATTCATGGGTCACAGGTGTGACTTTTCTGTAATGGTAAGTTCTCTCAGGCACATGTGCTCTGTCTTGCCATATGATGCAGCAATAAAATTCTCACCAGGTGTGCAGCAAATGCTAGTATTCTTTTCTTGGAGCTGAAAAAAAAAATCTAACTTTTATAAATTACCCAGTCTCTCGTATTCAGTTATAGCAACAGAAAAAGGACTAAAACTCCTCCACGTAATTTTAAGACTTTCACACTCCAACTGAAGTGACTTCCATAGGAGTTAAAGGGCCAGTGTCTTTCTCATTTTTTTCTTTTTCTCTTTTGAACCAGAAATTAACAATCAATCAGACCATTCAAAAGCAATCATATATAAGGAGAAATTAAAAAGTCAATACACAGACCCAGAAAATGGTTTGGGCTCAGAAATGACCTGATAAGACCTGAAGTTTACACCTTAGACTGATCCTTATAACAGAAATGATTTACAAAAATCAAAAGCAAACAACGACAACAAAAAAAAGTCACACTTTATTACATTCCAATGTGCAGTTTTCAAAAACAAACACAACAGCAATAACCACAACAAAACCCACATGACATATGAAGAAAAAGAAAAGTATGGCATATTGAAAGGGGAAAAATCAACATAAATACTCTGGTTTGGACACAAATTAAGTATTTCTCCCAATGTTTCATATTTTTGAAGCATGGTTCCAATAATATTAACAAATGGCTATATCTTTAAGAGATGGGATCTAATGGGAGATTGTTAGATCTTGGAAAAGGTTTAAGTACATATCATGGAACCCTGGTTAGTTCTCTTGAGAGATAGTAATAAAACAGCAAGGCTGGGAATGAACTCTTGTACAAGAACGAAATGATTCCTCCCGTCTCTTACATTCTGCATTTCCTTGTGACCACTCCCTTTCTCATGTGCTGTCACCATAATGCCATGAGCGCTCACCAAACGCCAAACTGATGGAGTTGTCCAGTTGTGTACTTTCACCATTCAAAACTATGAGCTATATAATCCTCCTTTCTATAAAGTACCCCAAAACTATGATAAAAATTATTCTTAAAAAATGAACTCAGAGTAGACCCAGAAGACCAAGACATTAAACACTATATTAAAGAAGTTAAAAGGATTAAGGAAAGACATAGAGATGATCACAAAGATATGCATGAATGCAATTTGGTTATGAATAAAGAAAGAGCAAACCTAAAAAAAAAATTCTGGAGCTGAAAATTGGAATAACTAAGATTAAAAATTCACTAGAGGAATTCAAAGCAGATTTGATTTTGAAGATAAAAGAATCAATAAACTTGGAGACAGGATAATGGAAATTATCAAGACTGGGGAAAAGAAAGATAGAAGACTGAAGAAAAGTGAGTATAGCCAGTTGTGGTGGTGCACACCTATAATCCAAACAGTTCAAAAGGCTGAGGCAGGAGAACCACAAATTCAAAGCCAGCCTCAGCAACTTATCAAAGCCCTAAGCAACTCAGCAAACACTGTCTCTAAATAAAATACAAAAATGGGCTGGGAATGTGAATTAGTGGTTAATTAAGTGCCTCTAGGTTCAATCTCTGATACAAAAAAAAAAAAAAAAAAAAAAGAGTAGAGCTTAATAAACTACAACACCATAAATGATACAAATATACACCTTATGGGAGTCCCAAAGGGATAAAAATGGAAGAGAAGGTCAGAGAGGATGGTTGATGAAATAACAGCCGAAAACTTTACATATTTGATGAAAGGTATGAATAAAAACATCTAAAAAGTTCATTAAACTCCATGTAGGATGAACTAAAAAAGATATATACTGAAATACATTATAATTAAACTTTCAAAAGAAATGTCTTGACAGCAGCAAGAGAGACATAAATCATCAGTCTAAGGGATTCTCAGTAATATTTTCAGCAGATTATTTTTCTGAAACTTCTGAGGTGAGAAGGCATTTGATTGATATTTTCAAAGTTCTATATTGGAAAACAAAGAGCAAAAGGAACAAAACAAAAACAAAAACAAAAAAAAATTTTCAACCAAGAATCCTAGATCCAACAAAACTATGACTCAAAAGTTATGGAGAAACTAAGATATTCTCAGATAAACAAAGGCTAAGAAAGATTATTACCAGTTTACTTTCTCTGCCAGAAGTACTAAAGGGAGTCCTATAGGTTATAACAAAAGGACATCAGACAATAACTCAAAGGCACATGAAGAAATAAGGATTGTAATACATGAAATATCATAGGAAATAACTTAAAAACTAGTAATTTTGTAACTATAATTTGTAATTCCCCTTTTTATTTTCCACATGAGACTAATATATTTTAAAATTCTCAGTTTGTTTTTGAAGCAAAAGATATGAAGATGTAATTTTGAGATATTAGCAACTGATAATGAAGGAATTAGAGCTACAAAAAAGCAGTTTTGTACTTTACTAAGCACAACTGGTATAAATTTAAATAAAACTATAGTAGTCGTGCTCGCTTCGGCAAAACATATACTAAAATTGGAACGATACAGAGAAGATTAGCATGGCCCCTGCACAAGGATGACACCCAAATTCGTGAAGCGTTCCATATTTTTCAAAGTTGGACAAACAGAGAAGATGGTAAGAAATCATGAACAGAATCTACAAGAATTATGGGATAGCATTAAAATGCCAAATTTAAGAATTATTGGGGTTGAGGAAGGCTTAGAAAAACAAACCAAAGGAATGAACAATCTATTCAATGAAATAATATCAGAAAATTTCCCAAATCTGAAGAATGAAATGGAAAACCAAGTACAAGAGGCTTATAGGACTCCAAATATACAAAATTACAACAGACCCACACCAAGGCACATTATTATGAAAATACATAACATACAAAATAAAGACAGAATTTTAAAGACCGCAAGAGAAAAGAATCAAATGACATTCAGGGGGAAACCAATAAGAATATCAGCAGATTTTTCAATCCAGACCCTAAAAGCTAGAAGGGCCTGGAACAACATTTACCAAGCCCTGAAAGAAAACGGATGCCAACCAAGAATCTTATACCCAGCAAAACTTACCTTCAAATTTGATGATGAAATAAGATCTTCCATGATAAACAAAAGCTAAAGGAATTTACAAAAAGAAAGCCAGCATTACAGAACATTCTCAGCAAAATATTCCACGAGGAAGAGATGAAAAACAACGATGCAAATCAGCAACAGGAGGCGCTAGCCTAAAGGAATAGCCAAATAAAGGAGAAACCAAATCATGTCAAAAAACAAATATGAGTCAAATGACTGGGAATACAAATCATATCACAATAATAACCCTGAATGTTAATGACCTGAATTCATCAATGAAAAGACATAGACTGGCAGATTGGATTAAAAAGAAAAATCCAACAATATGCTGCCTGCAAGAGACTCATCTCATAAAAAGAGATACCCATAGACTAAAGGTGAAAGGATGGGTAAAAACATACCATGCACATGGACACAGCAAAAAAGCTGGAGTATCCATCCTCATATCAGATAATGTGGACTTCAAGCCAAAACTAGTCAGAAGGGATAAAGAAGGACATTACATGCTGCTTAAGGGAAGCATAAATCAACAAGACATAACAATCATAAATATCTATGCCCTGAACATTGACTCATCCACGTAAGTCAAACAAATCCTTCTCAATTCCAGAAATCAAATAGACCACAACACAGTAATACTAGGCAATTTTAACACACCTCTCTCACCACTGGATAGATCTTCCAAACAAAAATTGAATAAAGAAACCATAGATCTCGATAACACAATCAACAATTTAGACTTAACCGACATATATAGAATATACCATCCAACAAAGAACGAATACACTTTCTTCTCAGAAGCACATGGATCCTTCTCTAAAATAGACCATATTTTATGCCAGAAAGCTACTGTTAGCAAATACAAGAAGATAGAGATACTACCTTGTACTCTATCAGATCATAATGGATTGAAATTAGAAATAAATGACAGAATAAAAACAGAAACTTCTCCAATACCTGGAGATTAAATAATACACTATTATATGATGAATGGATAACAGAAGACATCAGGAGGGAAATAAAAAAATTCTTAGAAGTAAACGAAAACAAAGACACATCATATCAAAATCTTTGGGACACTATGAAAGCAGTACTTAGAGGAAGATTTATTTCATGGGGCGCATTCAACAAAAGAAGTAGAAATCAACAAATAAACGACTTAACACTACAACTCAAAGCCCTAGAAAAAGAAGAGCAGACCAATATCAAAAGTAGTAGAAGACAGGAAATAGTTAAAATCAGAGCAGAAATCAATGAAATTGAAACAAAAGAAACAATTGGAAAAATTAACAAAATAAAGAGTTGGTTCTTTGAAAAAATAAACAAAATTGATAAACCCTTAGCCACGCTAACAAAGAGAAAGAGGGAGAAAACTCAAATTACTAAAATTCGGAATGAACAAGGAAACATCACAACAGACACGAGTGAAATACAAAACATAATTAGAAGCTATTTTGAAAATCTATACTCCAACAAAACAGAAAACCTCGAAGACATCAACATATTTCTAGAGACATATGAATTACCTAAACTGAACGAGGAGGACATACACAACGTAAATAAATCAATTTCAAGCAATGAAATAGAAGAGGTCATCAAAAGCCTACCAACAAAGAAAAGTCCGGGACCAGATGGGTTCTCAGCTGAGTTCTACAAAACCTTTAAAGAAGAGCTCATTCCAATACTCCTCAAACTATTCCATGAAATAGAAGAGGAGGGAACCCTCCCAAACTCGTTCTATGAAGCCAATATCACCCTGATACCTAAACCAGACAGAGACACATCGAGGAAAGAAAATTTCAGACCAATATCCTTAATGAACATCGACGCAAAAATTCTCAACAAAATTTTAGCAAATCGCATACAAATATATTAAAAAGATAGTGCACCACGATCAAGTGGGTTTTATCCCAAGGATGCAAGGTTGGTTCAACATTCGGAAATCAATAAATGTCATTCATCATATCAACAGACTTAAAGTTAAGAATCACATGATTATTTCAATAGATGCAGAAAAAGCATTCGATAAAATACAGCATCCCTTCATGCTCAAAACACTAGAAAAAATTGGGGTAGTGGGAACATTCCTAAACATTATAAAGGCCATCTACGCTAAGCCCATGGCCAATATCATTCTAAATGGTGAAAACCTGAAAGCGTTCCCCATAAAAACTGGAACAAGGCAGGGATGCCCTCTTTCACCACTTCTATTCAACATTGTCCTTGAGACTCTAGCCAGAGCAATTAGACAAACCAAAGAAATTAAAGGAATACGAATAAGAAAAGAAGAACTCAAACTATCCCTGTTCACTGATGACATGAGTATATATTTAGAGGAACCAGGAAATTCCACCAGGAAACTTTTAGAACTCATAAGTGAATTCAGTAAAGTAGCAGGTTACAAGATCAATGCTCATAAATCCAATGCATTTTTATACATAAGTGATGAATCTTCAGAAAGAGAAATTAGGAAATCTACCCCATTCACAATAGCATTGAAAAAAATAAAATACTTGGGAATCAATCTCACAAAAGAGGTGAAAGACCTCTACAATGAGAACTACAGAACACTAAAGAAATAAATTAAAGAAAACCTTAGAAGATGGAAAGATCTCCCATGTTACTGGATAGGCAGAATTAATATTGTCAAAATGGCCATACTACCTGAAGTGCTATATGGATTCAATGCAATTCCAATTAAAATCCCAATGATGTACCTTACAGAAATAGAGCAAGCAATTATGAAATTCATCTGGAAGAATAAAAAGCCTAGAATAGCTAAAGCAATCCTCAGTAGCAAGAGCGAAGCAGGGGGTATTGCAATACCAGATCTTCAACTCTACTACAAAGCAATAGTAACAAAAACAGCATGGTATTGGAACCAAAATAGACAGGTAGATCAATGGTACAGAATAGAGGACATGGACACAAACCCAAATAAATACATTTTTCTCATACTAGACAATGGGTTCAAAAATATGCAATGGAGAAAAGATAGCCTCTTCAACAAATGGTGCTGGGAAAACTGGAAAACCATATGCAACAGAATGAAATTAAACCCCTATCTCTCACCCTACACAAAACTCAACTCAAAATGGATCAAGGACCTCGGAATCAGACCAGAGACCCTGCATCTTATAGAAGAAAAAGAGGGTCCAAATCTTCAACTTGTTGGCTTAGGATCAGACTTCCTTAACAGGACTCCCATAGCACAAGAAATAAAAGCAAGAATCAACAACTGGGATAGATTCAAACTAAAAAGCTTTCTCTCAGCAAAGGAAACTATCAGCAATGTGAAGAGAGAGCCTACAGAGTGGGAGAATATCTTTGCCAACCATACTTCAGATAGAGCGCTAATTTCCAGAATCTATAAAGAACTCAAAAAACTCTACACCAAGAATATAAATAATCCAATCAACAAATGGGCTAAGTAAATGAACAGACACTTCACAGAAGAAGATGTTCAAGCAATCAACAGATATATGAAAAAATGTTCAAATCTCTAGTAATAAGGGAAATGCAAATCAAAACTACCCTAAGATTTCATCTCACCCCAATTAGAATGGTGATTATCAAGAACACAAGCAACAATAGGTGTTGGCGAGGATGTGGTGAAAAGGAACACTCATACATTGCTGGTGGGGTTGCAAATTAATGCAGCCACTCTGGAAAGCAGTGTGGAGATTCCTCAGAAAGCTTGGAATGGAACCACCATTTGACCCAGCTATCCCACTCCTTGGCCTATACCCAAAGGACTTAAAATCAGCATACTACAGAGATACAGCCACATCAATGTTTATTGCTGCTCAATTCACCATAGCCAGATTGTGGAACCAACCTAGATGCCCTTCAGTTGATGAATGGATAAAGAAACCGTGGCATATATATACAATGGAATATTACTCTGCAATGAAGAATGATAAAATTATGGCGTTTGCAGGCAAATGGATGAAATTGGAGAATATCATGCTAAGTGAGATAAACCAATCTCAAAAAACTAAAGGACAAATGATCTCGCTGCTAAGTGGATAAGGACATATAATGGGGGGTGGGAGGGGTTAGCATTAGGGTTAGAGTTAGGTTTAGGTTTAGGGATAAGGAGTGTGGTAAAAATGAAGGAAAGAAGGACTGTATAGAGGGAAAAGAGGGATTGGAGGGGTGGGGGGAAGGGAAAAAAATAATGAATCAAACATCATTGCCCTATGTAAACGTATGATTACACAAATGGTATGCCTTGACTCCATGTACAAATAGAGAAACAACATGTATCCCATTTGTATACAATAAAAAAAAAACTATAGTAGTGTTAAGATGCTAAGTATAATCAATGATTACTATAAGGAAACACTTAGAATATACGCAAAGGGAAATGATAAAGGAATTTATTCATTTTACTACAAAAATAATTCAACAGAAAGAGAAACCACACTACAGAAAATAAAGGACTAAGGCTATAAGCCATATGTAAAAAAAATGAAAAAAACCCCACAGAAGTAGAAGACCCTCCTTATTAGGAAATACTTTAAATGTAAATGAATCAGACTTTCAATGAAATGTCAACGATCAATTTTAAAAATGACAGAATTAATTAAAAACAATGACGATTCAACTATATACCATATACAACAAGAAAGTCACTTTAACCAAAGAACAGTTGAAAGTGCAAGAACAAAAAGGATAATCTATGCAGATGGTAATCAAAAGAGATCAGGAAAGATGCATTAAAATTAGAATAGAATTTAAATTTTTAAAAAAATAGTTTTAGGATTCGGGTTGTAGCTTGGTGAATACTGAGTGCTTGTCTAGAATGTGCAAGACCCTGGGTTTGATTCTCAGTACCTGAAAAAAATATTCTTAGTAAATTTCAAAAGTTTACAAGACAAAGAACATTATACATTAATAAAACATTTGGTGAAGCAAGAATATGTAACAATTTTGAACATTTATACACCTAATTAGAAACCATTAATATAAATGAAGCAAAAGTTAAAAGAATTGAAGAAAAAATAGATATGTCTACAATAATATTTGAAGACTTCAGTACCTCACTCTTACAATGCATAGAACAAGTAAAAAAGAAGGAACCCAGGACCTGAACAAAACAAACCAACTAAATTTAATAATAAGTACAAAAGAATATTTTACCCAACAATAGAATATATATTTTTCTGAAGTACACATGGGACATTTTCCTCTAGGGTCTTAAAACAACAGTTGTATATCCATGTTGATAGCAGCATTCTTCACAATAGTTAAAAGGTGGAAGCAAACTCAGTGACCATTAATGGATAAATGGATAAGTAAAATGTGAAACACACACACATACACACAAACATACACATTGGTGTTAGCTTTAAAAGGGAGGTAATTCTGACATATGCTATAACACAGGAGAACCTTCAGGAATATATGTAAAGTGTAATAAGCTAGTCACGAATAGATAAATGCCATGGTCTGCTTATATGAGGAACTTAGAGTAAACAAAATCATAGAGTGATAAAGCAGAATGAATTTCCAGGGATGTGTGGGAGAGAGGAATTGGGATTTATTGTTTAACAGAGATAGATTTTCATTTTCACAAGACAAAATAAGTTCATCGAATGGATGGTGGTGATGGTTTCACAAGAATATGAACATATTTGGTACCCCTGACCATACACTTAAAAAATGGTTAAAATGGTAATTTGTATATTATGTGTTACAATAATAAAAGTTGAAAAACACATAATTGTTTAAACAAAAAAAATAATAATGGAGTGTAGAATTTATAACATGAGAGGAAATAAGTGTTAAGACAAAAATAACAGAATGACCAGGAGAGAAGTAAAAGGAGGTTTATTTCCAGTTCTTCTAGTCAAAATTTATTCATATGGTATCTCTGGAAGTTAAAACTCCAACTATTAAAATAACCAAACAAATATTTATGGGTAACCAGTCATAGTAGAAGACTATGACTAGCAAAGGACACACAGAATTTTTCAGATTGTAAAATACATTGTAAAATATATTCAATATCTGAATTATCATAATTATTTTTGAGTGTATACACTATCAAAACTTACTAAATTTTGGAAAGTTTAAATATGTAGATGTAATCATGTTAATTGTATCTCAAAAATTTCAAAAATCATAAAAATTAATGTAGAGATATTAATATTCATTTTTAACCATTATATAGACAATAAAATTTATCTTTCAAAATAAGTCACAATTTAGTTATAGTTTCTCTAATTAGAAATCCCATGTTCAAAATGTTATAGAGCAGCTCAGTATTAATAAAACATTGTGTTAATAAGTAAGGGTTTAAAATAAATATTGCTTTAAACTCATTGTGTAATAGCCAATTCGTTAGAAAAATTGAAGAGTTAAACTGAAAACAAATACAGTACCTGTTCAACATAATTATATCTTATTTTTTGGGAGCACACACATGACCTTTTATGTCTACTACTTGGTTACCAACAAACTACAAAACACATCATCATTAAAGGAAGTTAACCATGTTTTTGTATCAACCTACAATCATTAGCTAAAAGAAGCTAATTAAGAGTTCCATGGGCATAAGTCCTTAGGATGGGGTTATTCAACTACCATCTAACTCAGGATTCCTTTTAAAAATGTAAAATTCTCACATACCCATATATTTTCCAAAGTTTTGCTGCTACTGAGTTATGTTAATCTGTAATGTGTATCTCACCAATGGTCAAAATTTAGTATATGTCAATGTTTGTATTTTAATTTATAAAAACAAATCCCATTCATCTTCTATTATATTTTAATAGTGACCATGCCATTAAAAGTACCTCTCTTGTAATGTATAGAGTACTGAGATAATGAAAGTATTCCCATTTAGGGCATTACTTCATTGTCAAGTGTTCAGAGGTTATCAGAATTAGTTAATATATTTACCTCCATCACTTGAATTTTACACTAAACTAGAAATCACTACGTATATTTTTGTCTAAATCTCTATGTAAGTTAATCTTTATCTATACCAGTATATAACAAAGTATACAAAAACTCAGAGTCAAGAAAAGAGCTTAAAATGGATGAACAGATATTTCTGTTCATATAAAATTCACTATTAGGTGATGCAATAGATTTAATTTATGTGTTTTTAGTCATATTATTATGGAAGGGGTGCAGATAAAAGAAACACAAAATATTGCATATTTGCATTTTAATTCTACATAGACTTGAATTTTTCATCTTAAATGTTAATTATTGTAATATGTTAAACTTATTTTTACCTGAGAAGGTGAGCAATCATGAGTCACTAAGACCATAGTGACTGCATTCCACAGAATAGATATGAAATCTCTTTGTGCTGCCAGTTTATAGAACTCATTTCCATGCCCTGTTACTCATTAATGTTATTATAGTTAAATTGGAATCTAGTTGGTGACAATTGTACTACATGAAATGTTTCTCCCTAATTATGGTATTAGAAGAGGATATGTTGTGAAAACTGTTAGCCTGATTAGTTAAAAAGTGTAAAATGTGAGTTCTTATTGCATTAGCCACATATCTGTGTAAGAATTTTAGATTTAAAAATTGGATTTTATTTTCTAACCAAAACATATTAATAACTAAAACATGTTATTCTGAGCATACTGAATATCGTGTCTATGTCATGTTCCACTTATATTGCCCTAGGAAAGGTCTAGGACTTTTTTATAAATATGAAAGTATTTTTAAAGTCCCTCTTCTCACCTCATTGAAACCAAATAGCTTTTCTGATTTCAAACTTGCATTTGAGTTTGTACTAGAGAAACACTATTTAAACTTCAGTAGAGCACTGGAGATTAGTTGACTTGGAGACTGCACTGGCAAGTTGGCAAAAACATGATTAGCTTTTTATTCTTCTAGAATGATTTTTAAATATTAGAGGTTTAAACAATTTAATTTTATAAAGAAGGACTTTTTGCAATCAATTTTCTTATATTTTTAGATAATTTTCTCTCTATCCTCTGTCCCATCTAGATAATTTCTCTGTACATTGCCTTATTAATATTACCACAATTTTCAATCTATACAAAGTACCATATAATAAACAATGGGAAAACAAGTGGAAATATGTAAGCATTTGGAAAAGAAAACCTTTCTATCTCCTAAAAAACCTCATGAGAAATAAAGTATATAATTGTTTTATGATTGGTGTGTATATATTTATATATACACATACATGTACCCAGGGAAAGCTTTTCCCTGAGTACATCTCCATTTGCATCTCCATTCCTTTCTATTCATTTTTATTTTGAGATAGTGTCTCACCATGTTGCTGAAGCTGGCATGCACTACCATGCTTGGCCTGTAATTTGCATAGAGTTGACAAACAGAATTTACTGCTATAAACATTTCTACTATCTATGACCACAATATGCCCTAGTTGTGTTTCATGAGGACTGTTCCTGAAGAATGGATTTAAGTCCAGCTAGTTAATTCACAAAGTTAGTACAGGAAGCATTAGTGGGGCAGGGACCTCATGAGATAAAAGGGAAGGAACTAAGTAGAAAGCACTGCTATGGGCAACTTCATTCACTTTCCTCCCCCATCCCATAGCTGGACCCCAAAGCATGCCTAACTTACTAAAATGATGATGCTCATTCCCAGGGGTGACCTTGGGGAAATGATAGAAAGGAAATCAGCAATCTGTGGTCTTCAAGTGAAATTTGGCGTACTGCTGATTTTTATTGCCCTTGTGGAGGGAGGCACCATTCTAGAAATCTAGCACTGTATCTCATGAAAACCAGCCTTGGATCCTGTTTCTCCTAGCAGTTGCCTCCCTTAGTCTACAATGATTGCACAGGACCCAACTCATTTTCACCTAGTAATCTGTGGGAAACTTATGAACACTGAGCATTGCAATTTCAGTGCAGGTGGTCATTGGAGATTCAAAAAGTTGCCTCTTCTTTGTACAACTGCCCAAATTGAGTTTGCAAACCATTTTAGGAAGAAAAGAGCACAAGGATCTGCATGTTCCTTAGGCAGGTAATAAAAATGATGGACAGAGGAGGAGTCACCCATACTTTCCACTATGGTACATACCTCAGGCCCATCATAAGAAATGAAGTAAGGTTGGAGGTTTTCTTTTTTTTCCTCTAAATATATAAATTACCTACACAATTGCTTCAATTTTGTCTCTTGGAAGATAGTGCTAAGTATTTTTATATCTCACCAGTGTCAGGCTGAATAATGGCATTCCAAAGAGATCCACATCCTAACCTCCAAAAACTGAAAATATATCACCTTACCTGGGAAAGGGGAATTTAGAGATGAAATTAATTTAAGAATTTCAATATGGGGAGATAATCCTGGATTACTCTGTGCAATTACAGTTTCCTCTAAGAGTGAGGCAGAAGAGTCAGACTGAAGAAGGCAATGGGAATGGAATCTGTGAAGGAAATGTAGTGAGGCAACACTGCTCGGATTTGAGGTGGATCGAGGATTCCTAGGCAAGGAATACACGTAACCTCAAGAAGTTGGGCAAGGCAAGGAAACAGATTCCCCACTAGAATGTCCAAGAGGAATCAATCTAGCTAATAACATGACCTTATCCCAGTGAGAAGGATGTTGGACCTCTGATATCCACAACTATATGATCATAAATCTGTGTTGTTTTAACAACTTAAATTTGTGACAATTTGCAACACTCACACTAGGAAACATAAACCTTCACAGAAAAGGTTTTAGACAGCAGGCATAAAATAATAATTCTCAAATTTTAGCATTTATAAGGACTACTTGGAGATCTAGTTAAATGAAACAGACGCTAAAGTCGGTCCACAAGAGATTCTGACTCACCAGGTCTAGCATGGACCACTAGAATCTTTAACAAACCTTCACCTAATGCCAATTCTTACAGTTTGTGGATTTGTGATACTCCTGGGGTACCTAGGAGTTGTCTCATCTATATAGCAGGAAAGTCTTTTTTCTCCTACACTGTTGTTGAATAAGGACTGTTTCCACAGCATCTTCTTCCCCAGCAATTTGGGTCCATTTTTAGGTAAGTGCTTATAGTAAAGTCGTTAAATACAGCAGTTATTTCCAGCAGCAAGATTCCTGAATGCATGGAATAGCAAGTGCCAAGGTGATGTGGAATAGGACATCTTTAACAACTTTCATAAACCTGAAACTGTCTTTATCACTTCTTACATTACATATACAACCATGAATAACTTAATAATGAAAATACATTCTGAGAAACCTGTCGTCTGATGATTTAATCCTTGTATAAACGTCATAGAGTGTACTTACAAAAACCTGTATACTAAAGCCTATAACACACCTAGGTTTTATGGGATATCTCCTTATGCTATATCCTATTTTATATGGTAAACGAAATAACACAACATAAAATCAAGTCCATGCGAAAAAAATGTAATCCAGAGATAAATGGGAGATGTCTAAAGATATTGCCAATGTACCACAGCCTACTGTTTTACACTAAATGTTTTTATAAGTATAAGGAGTACACTCTAAAAGGTTTAATACAGCAAATATACAAATAAGCAACATAGTCATATGCAATTTTTGTCAAATGTGGTGTACTGTATGTGATTGTATGTGTTATATTTTTATACAACTGGTGGCAAACTAGGTTTGTTTATACCACATCACCAAAGACACCTGAGGAATGTATTGAGCTATGATCTTACAAGGGCTATAATATCACTAGGTGATAAGAATTTTTTAGCTCCATTATAATCTTATAGAACCGCTGTCATACATGTCATTTGTCCTTGTATGAAATGTGATTATGCTGCACATGACTATTAATGGTGAATAATAGAAATTTGCTAATCCATATGTTTTGAGATGGCAGGAATTCTACAGTTCCATTTTATAAATGTCTTTATTAGCTGAACTTTATATCACTGTCAGTGTGAATTTTTTATTTGGTTCTGTTTAATGCTTCTCCTAGACTATTTTAAAGACTGTGTTGTTTTGTTTATAACACCCTTTGTTGGCTACCCTGACATTATTTAATATATGCTATACTTCAATACTAGCTATGCTTATTTTCCAATAATATTCTGTAATTTCTCATTTTAAATATATTGTTAACTGAAACACTAGTACATTTTCCTTTATATATAACAAATGCAAGGCTGTATTATATTTTGGAAATAAAAGAAAAACTTTAAATGGTTCTTACCATAAGACAAACTATGATCTTCCCAAAGGGGAAAAAGAGCTTATGCCAATAAACAAAAACAATAAGTTGCAAGAAAGTACAGAGATTGGGCATTAGAGAGCATGATGGACAGGGATTGAACCTTGCAGCTGAATGAGCAGGATAAACGATAACAAGCTTTAGTGATAGCAAGACTAAACAACAGACTCCACTAAGGAAAAATAAAATCTGAACATTGTATGTCAGCAATACACAAAGCCTCAGAACAGATTATCCAAGAATGTAACAAAGATGAAATTAGCATTAGTATCTCCAGAGTTTACAAACAACATCATAAACCAAGATAAGGTATTTTGGCATGCATATAAACAAGCAATGTTAAAGCACTCTTTAATTTGGAAATTGAGATTTAGTTTAAAAAGCTGTATGGATTAAAGATAGAATTCTTTATTCAATATGCCACATAGAAATTCATGATGAACATATTGCATGTAAAATAAGAAAGAAATTGGTTTTTGAAAAGGTGAAAGCTAAATCTGAAATTGTCTTAGAATGTAAAAAAAATCAGTTTTTATAAGAAGGAAAACTATAATTATACTTTTATGTGATTAGTGGCTTTAATCTAATATGTATTTGGAGTAAATGTTTAAATTATATAACAATATGAAGAATGAAGCCTTTTGTCTTTTAATGTTAACCTCATCACACTAAATTGTATAACATATTAATGTATACAATTATTTAAAATGTAATAACTAATTCTTTCTATAGTCTCTTATTTTAGGCTTAGAAATGTTATTTCAAGTAGGTTAATTTCCACAAAATAAGTTTTGTTTTGTTTTTTCATTTTGTCAAATTTAGATTTTAAATCCATTCTATCAAAGTCAAACAAGCAACATGTAGCAATGATGAAAAGCACTCTAATAAAATAGAGTTTTTGTCACAAAATAATCATGTTTCATTTATATCATTACATATGTATGTGTTTATGTATATAGATATACAGATATAAAACATCACTTTTCCTTGATATGAAAAGGAATCCAAGATATAACTCTATTTTACCACAAAATAGACTTAGCTAAAATTAATGCAGCCCCAAGAATAAAATAAATATTAAATGCTTGATAAATATAATTAATATAATACATTTTATTATATTAATAGTGATTAATGGTAATTATTATTAATATTACTTGATTAATAGTGATTACTTTAATAGTAATTAGTATAATTAGATTGATATAATGCTAAATATAACTCTGAAAATATATTATTTGACTATTTACAAAACAATTTGTTGAGGCATATCTATAATGGGTTTAAAAATATTCCCTTGAAATTAATATCTCCCCCAAACTTCAGAATGTGACTTTATTTGGAAATATGATTTTTGCCAGTATAATTAGAATTAGCATCAAGATGTGGTCATATGGATTATAAAGTAAGTCCCAATCCAATGAACCTGTTCTTATAAGAAACAAAATGATACACAGAGATGTAGAGAAGAGGGCCATGGGCAGGCATCTTCAAGCCATGGAACTGCAGGAATGACTGGTCACTGGAAGCCAGGAAAGCAGCATGGAACAGATTCTCCCTCAAACACTCCAGAAGGAAGCAACCCTGTTGCTCCCTTGATTTCAGATTTCCAGCTTTCTGAAGTGAGAGACTAAATTTCTGTTGTTTGAAGGCATGTGATTTCAGGTCATTTGCTACAGCAACTCTAGGAAACTAATAAATAACTAACAAAAAATATTGAGAAGCCCTAATGTTAATAATTTAATAATTAAATAAATTCTCACTGAAAGATCAGCTATGAACCAACATGAATATTACCAGCACTTCATGTGATATCATTCTGTACAAGTGTATACACACAGTCACGTATACATATACCGTCTTCAGTCTCCTGTGCACTGAGCTTTGTAAACTGAGATTTTCAAAGCATTTATAATGCAATACACTCACGTCAAGGCACCACAATACCAAGTATACGAATTTCAGGTTTTTTTTTATCTTTGCTAATGCATAACAGTTCTTTAAAACATTCTAGTGACAGTAGTTAAATCTAACTGAAATTTTAATTTTTACTTCCATGATTAGTAAGGAGCTTGAGCATTTTATTATGAGATTATTGGCCATAAGGATTACTTTTTTATAAGCTATCGTTCTGGTATTTAACTCTTTTTCCTTGGAGGTTGCCTCTCACTTTTCTTATTAAACTTTAGTTTATTTGAATATTCTGTATAGGAATACTTTATCAGACAAATATATTACAAACGTGTTCTTTCAATCTGTCTTATATTGCAATTCTCATGCTGATGCCTTTAATAAATGATCTTAATTTTAAAGATATCCATTTTCACAATCTTTCACATTGGTTTTACTCCTTACATGACTTGGTTAAAAACAAAATAAAAAAATTTGCCTGCTCCAAAATCAGGAATATACTTTGATGTTTAAATCTAGGGTTTTACCATTTTACCTAACACATCTACTTATGCATCCATATGGATTTAATATTTACATATGATGGCAGGTACAAACTCACTGTTTTCAATATGGATAGTGAATTCACCTAACATTATTTTGAAACCACCATTTTCTTTCTGCAATAAGAATCATTATTGTCATGAATAAAGCAACTACATAAGCATTTCTGGAGTTGCCTCTCCATGAAACATATCACATGATCTTAAATATTATCACTTTTTAATATCTGTTTTATTGTTTGATCTTTTTATTCATAATTTCAAGGAATATTTAGTGACATATACAGATATGCGGTATATATAGTGTATATAATATGAAAAGATTGAATCAGGGTAATTAGCATTTTTGACTTAAGCATTCATTATTTCTATGTCTAGAAACTTTAAACACCTCCTCTATTCTAGTTCTTTATAAAATACATATAAAATTGTGAACTACTGTGATCTCACTCTGCTGTAGAATATTGGAACTTATCCCTCCTATCTAGCTGTATTTTGATGACTGTTATATACCCTTCTTTCCCTCTTCCCCTCTATACTTCTAAACACCAATGATCCCTATTCTACTCCGCTCTTCTATACAATCATTTTTTTTTTTTAGCTTCTTGATATAAGTACTTGTCTTTCTGTGTTTGGCTTGTTTAACTTAAACTAATGTCTTAGAATTTTGACCATGTTCGCACAAATGAAATTCATTCTTATGACAGCTGAATAATATTCTATTGTGTCTATATACCACAATTTTAATTCATTTATCTGTTAATGGACATCTCAGTTGATTTCATTCCTTGGTACCGAGGATACTGATGTGATATTTGAGGCAGATCAGGTATCTCTTTGGTAGACTGATTTTATTTCCTTTGGATATATATCCAGTAAAGGAATAGCTAGATCATATGGTATTTCTATAGTTAGTTATTTGAGGAATCTCCATACTTTTCCCTATAAAGTATATGATAATTTACTTGGCCAACAATAGGGAACACTAGTAACCTTTTTACAGTTTTTTCAGATTTTCTAATTTTTTTTTTTGTCTCTTTGATTACAGTCATTGTAATCTGGGTGAGATGACATTTCATTATGGTTTTAATATAAATTCCATGATGATTAATAATGTTGAACATTTTATAAACTTCATGGCTATTAGTATGAGTTCTTTAGAAAAATGTCAATTCAGATACTTTGACCATATTTAAAATTCATTGATATTATAATTTGTTGTTGTTTAATTTTTTCTGTACCTTGTGTGTTCTCTATATTCATTCCTTGTTGGAAAATGTTTGCAAATGTCTTCTCTCATGATTCAAGTTTTCTCTTCACTCCATGGATTGTGCCTTTGGTGTGCAGAGGATTCTTAGTTTGCTATGTTCCCATTTGTCTATTTTTAAATATTTTTTACTTATGTATTTTGTTGGAAGTGTTTTGTTTTGTTTTGAATTGTTTCATTTTGTTTTTGGAACTTCAAATCAAATATGGGAGCATTTTATCACTGAGCTACATCCTCAGTCCTCTTTATTTTTATTTTGAGACATGGTCTCATGAAACTGCTGAAGTTGACCTCAAACTAGCGATTCTCCTAGCTCAGCCTCCCTGGTTGCTGGAATTACATTGTTTATGCTATTGATGTCTTCTAAAGTCTCTTGGCATATGTAAATGTACTGGTATATTTCTTCTATGTTTTCTTCTAGTAGTTTCACAATTTCAAGTCTTACATTTAAGTTTGATGTACAATTTTAATTGAGAAATAAAGGTCAAGTTTTCTTTGTATGTTTATAAATATTCCATTTTTCCAGCATCTTTTATTAAAGAGACTGTCACTTTTCAGTGTGATTCAGACATCTTCGTTGAAGATCATTTGGCCAAATGTGTAGATTTATTTTCAAGTTCTCTATTTTGTCCCATTTGTCTATATTTCAGGGATTTTTTAAGACTTTTTTTTATGTTATTACCATGTTGCTTGGATAACTATCACTTTGCACTATATTTTATATCACTTTGCAGTATATTTTAAGGGTATTTAAGTATATTTTAAGGGTATATTTTAAGTATTCTGATGACTCCAACTTTGATTTTTTTTTGTTTTGTTTTGTTTTGTTTGTGTTTTGTTTTTTTGGTACAGGAGACTGAACTCAGGGGCACTTAACTGCTGAGTCACATTCCCAGCCCTATTTTGTATTTTATTGACAGACAGGGTCTCACTGATTTGCTTAGTGCCTTGCTTTTGCTGAGGCTGGCTTTGAACTCATGATCCTCCTGTCTTAGCCTCCCAAGTCGCTGGCATTACAGGTATGCACCATCATGCCTGGTTCCAACTTTGTTCTTTTTCCTCAAGATTTCCCTGGGTATTTCTAGTTTTCCTGGCCCCATATGTTGAAGAGGTTATATTTTCTCCAAATGTATGTTTGTGCACCTTTGCCTAGTGTGAGATAACTGTATTTATGTGGGTTTGACATTGTGTCTTCTAATCTCTTCCACTGGTCTTAATGTCTGTTTTGTGCCAATACCATGCCATTTTTGTTGTTATAGCTCTGTAATATAATTTAAGGTCTGGTATTGTGATGCCTCCTGCATCACTTTTCTCACTAAGTATTGCTTTGGCTATTCTAGGTCTCCTATTTTTCCAAATGAATTTCGTGGTTGCTTTTTCTACTTCTACAAAAATGTCATTGGAATTTTAGTAGAATTGCATTAAATTAATATACTGCTTTTGTTAGTATGGTCATTTCCATATGCAGAAGAATGAAATTCTCTCACACTGCCCAAAACTCAACTTAAAGTAGATCAAGGACTTAGGCATTAGACCAGAGACTCTGAGTCTACTAGAAGAAAAAGTAAGCCCAACACACCACCATATCAGCTTAGGAAGTGACTTCCTCAATAAGACTCCTAAAGTGCAAGAAATAAAATCAAGACTCAATAAATAGGATGGTATCAAACTAAAAATCTTCGTTAACAGCAAAGGAAACAATGAAGAATGTGAACAGACAGCCTACAGAGAAAATCGTTACCACTAGCACCTAGACAGTGCTTTAATCTCCAAGATATACAAAGAACTCAAAAAATGTAACACCAAAAGAAACCAAATAACCCCATCAACAAGTGGGCTATAGAAGTGAACAGGCACTTCACAGAAGAAATACAAATGGTGAAAAAATGTTCAACATCTCTAGCAATTAGAGAAATGCAAATCAAAACTACACTGAGATTCTATTTCACCCCAGTCAGAATGGCAATTATCAAGAAAACAAGCAACAACAAATGTTGGTGAAAATGTGATGAAAGAGATTTACTTATACATTGCTGGTAGGACTGCAAAGTGATACAATCACTCTGGAAAGCAGTATAGTGATTCCTTAAAATACGTGGAATAGAACCACCATTTGACCCAGTTATCCCACTCCTTGGTTTATATCCAAAGAACTTAAAAGCAGCATACTACAGTAACCCAGAACTTCAATGTTTATGGTAGCTCAATTCACAATAGCCAAGCTGTGGAACCAACTTAGGTGCCCTACAATAGATGAATTGATAAAGAAAATGTGGTGTATATACACAATGGAATATTACTCAGGTATAAATAAGAATGAAATTATGACATTTGCCAGTAAATGGGTGGATCTGGAGAATATCATGCTAAGTGAAATAAGCCAGTTCCCAAAATCCAAAGACAGAATATTCTCCCTCATATGTGGATGCTAACCCACAACAAAGGAAGGGAAGATTAGAAGTACTAGATAAAGGAGAATGAAGGGGAGGGAGGGGAAATAGAAATAGGAGAGACAGGAGAATGAATTGGACATATCTATTCTCATATATAAATTCACAAACAATGTAACCCCACAAAATGTACAACCACAATAATGGGATCCTAATTGGAACAAGTTATACTTATTCTATGTATATATAATATTTCAAAATATAGTCTACTGTCATGAAAAAGAAAAGATTGTACTGGGTATTTAGGGTGTATTTTGGTTCCATATGAATTTTAGAATTGTTTCCTTTGTGGTTATGCTAGTAATACCATTGATATTTTGATAAGGATCAATTGCACTGAATCTTTAAATCACTTGTATAGTATGGACTTTTTAACAATATTTATTCTTCCAATCTATGAATATGGGATTCCTTTCCATTGTTTTGTGTGTGACCTCTTCAATTTCTTTAATCAGCTTTGTCCTTTTCACTGTGAAGTTTATGTACTTCCTTGGATATATTTATTCTCAAGTATTGAATGTATTTTGTAGCAATGTTGAACGGAGATTTTTTTCTTCATTTCTTTTTTTGTACTTTAGTTACTGGAATTCTGTTTTATTTTTGTACCCTTCAACATTACTGAATTTTTTTATCAGTTCAAGAAGGTTTCGGTAGAGTCTTTAGGGTTTTCTATATATAAAATTATCTGCAGTTAGATAATTTGACTTCTGCTCTTTCTATTTTGATGCCATTTTTTTTTTTCTTTTTCCTTATATAACTTTGGTAAAATTCAGCAAGGAAGCCATCTTGTCCTAGCAATCTCTTTGTTCAGAGATCATTTATTATTGGTTGAATTTAAACACTCATTTTTGGTCTGTATAAATTTCCTGTGTTTGTGGTTCAATTTTAATAGGTTATATGTCTCCAAAAGTTTATAATTCATCTGTTTTCCAAATTGTTCATGTATAGTTTCTAATGATTTTTAGTGATTCTTTGTGTTTCTGTGGTATAAGTTGTAATGTATCTTTTTTATCTCTAATTTTATTACTTTGCATCTTCTGTCTTTTTTGTTATTTGTCTAGCAAATTACAGGTTTATTTATTTTTCCAGAAATCCAACTCTTTATTAATCTTTTGTATTTATCTCCGTTTTATTTTATTCTGCTCTTATCTTTTATATTTCTTTCCTTCTGACAATTTCTTATTTGGTTTATTCTTTCTACTTCCTTGAGATGAGTCTTTAGTTGTGTATTTGAAATCTTTCTCTTTTTTGATGTAGGCAAATGTTGCTGTAAAATTTCTTCTTAGCACTTCTCTTGCTCTGTCCTACAGGTTTTGAAATAGACTTTTTCTATGAATATTCGTTTCAAAAATTTTAAATATAATTTAGATTTCTTTGTTAACCTATTGTTTATCATAATTTTATTTCATTTGCATGTATTTACAAAGGATCTAATTTTTTGCAAATTTCTAATTGCAATTGGAAATGGCTTTTATTTCACTTTGGTAAGAGAAGATATGTGATATGTAACTGATTTTTTAAAAATTCTTGACTAAATATTTTTCAATTTTGTATCCAAACATATGATATATCCTGGAGAATGCTCCATGAGTTGCCTAAAAATTGTGTATTCTCCATCTGTTGGACACAATGTTCTGTAAATGTTAGGTCTTTTATTCTGTAGTATAGTTGAAATCAATCTTTATTACTATTTGTCTTGATGATCTGTCCATTGCTGAAAATTATTTATTGAAGTACCCAATTCTTATTATATTAGAGTTTATCTCTTCCTTATATTTAATAATGTATGTTTAATATAATGGAATGTTTCAATATTGTATGTGTGTGTGCATGCTTTTTAATTGTTTTCTCTTGTTGAATTGATCCATTTAACATTATATAGCTATCTTTTTTGTCATGTTTTACATTTCTGTCTTGTTTTCTTTATCTGATATAAGCTAAGTTACTTTTGCTTATTTTTCATTTCTGTTTGCAAATGGTATATCTTTTTCTGCCTTGTACATTAAGTCTATGAATGTTTTTTCTAATGAAGTGAGTTTTTTTTTTTTTTTTAGGTACAAGATAACTGGTTTTTTTTTTAAATCCATTCATCCAGTCTAAATCTTTTTTGGGGGTGTGAAGGGGTACCAGGGATTGAACTCAGGGCACTCAACCATTGAGCCACATGCCCTGCCCTATTTTGTATTTTATTTAGAGACAGGATCTCACTGAGTTGCTTAGTGCCTCACTATTACTGAGGCTGGCTTTGAACTCGCAATCTTCCTGCCTCAGCCTCCAAAGCTACTGGGATTACAGCTGTGAGCTACTGGTCCCAGCCTTAAATCTTTTAATTGGAAAATTTAATCCTTTTACATTTAAGGTTTATTGATAAGAAAAGACATACACAAGCCATTCCATTATTTTTGTTTCTTGTTGTTTTTATATCTTTTGTTATTTTATTCTCTTGTGTTGTTCATCTTTGTAATTTGATGATCTGTATTGATAATATTTATTTTCTTATTGTTATTTATGTATTTGCTGTGCTATGAGTTTTGTATGTTGCATATTCAAGGTGATCATTATTATCCTCTCCTTTCTAGTATAAAACTCCCTTACAAATTTCTTATAAGGGCTGGAGAAGTTTTCTGTAGTAGAGTCCTTGCCAGACCCTGGGTTCCATCCCAAAAAAACCCCTTCCCCACACTTTGCTTTACTGGTGATAATTTACCTCAGATATTTTCTGTCTTAGAAATACTGCATGTTTCCTTTATTTCTGAAAAGTAGATTCTCTGAGTATAATATTCTTGATTCACATTTTTTTTTTTCTTTCAGAACTTTGAATCATTTATCCAATTCTCTCCTGACTGGTAAGGTTTCTGCTAAGAGGTCTGCTATCAGTTGAATGTGGAATTCTTTATATGTTGATACTTTTCTTCTGTTATTTTTAGAAACCTCTTTTAATCTTGGATTCTTGAAAGTTTAATTGTAATTTGTTTCAGAGATGCCCTTTTTTGGTTAAACCTATTAGAGGTCCTTTAAGTTTCCTTGACCTAGATGTCTAGATCTTTTGCAGGATTTAGAAGACTTCAGCTATAATTTTGTCCTTTTATTCAACAAACCATCTCTTTGCCTTCAGTAAAATCTATCATGGGAAACTTTCTTCACTTAATAGTACTCCATATATCTTATAGGCTTTCCTCATTATTTTTAGTTTTAAAAAGTTTTATGGTTTAGTGTTTTTCAAAAAACCTGTCTTCAATCTCAGAAATTTTCTCTTCTGCTTAATTTAATCTGATGTTGAAGGTTTCAACTGTATTTTTTATTTTGTATACAATATCTTTTAGATACAGATTTCTGATTGTTTCTTTTTTATAATTTCTATGTATTACTGAATTTTCCATTCAGATAGTGAATTGTTTTCCTAATTTTTTTTGAACTGTCAGTCCATATTCTTCTGAATTTCATTTCATTTCCTTAAATAACTCTATTTAAAATTCTTTTTTGAAATTCATTGATTTAATTTTCTTTGTGCTATGTTGATAAGAAGTCATTTTCATGTTACTTTACTTTTTCATGCTTATTGAATCCCTACAGTGATACGTGTGCAAGATCAGATCAGTTTACTCTATCAATTTTATGTGGTTGATTTTTGTAATAAAAGATTTCCTCCATTGGTTCCACAATCTAGCTATTGTGAATTGAGCTGCTATAAACATTGATATGGCTGTGTTAATGTAGTATGCTGATTTTAAGTCCTTTGGGTATAAACCGAGGAGTGGGACAACTGGGTCAAAAGGTGGGTCCATTCCAAGAATCTACATCGTGTATAACCATAGAAACAAAATGATGTACCCCATTTGTGTACAATGAATCAAAATGAAGTCTGAAAAAAAAAAAGAAAATAATTAAAAAAAGAAAAACGTTTTCCTGGGGAATTGTCCTAGGATGTCAGTTGGGTCAGCTTCACTGGTTGTTATTTCAGATGTGCGCAGTGGCATATTGTCCAGGTAGCATCTTAAACTGTAATCTATGCTGGTGATGCCTCTCAGTTCCTCAGTGGTCTGTCCAAAAGGAATTAGTGGGCCTGCTCCACCATCTGAAATGCAGCACACTTAAGTAGGTAGGTTCAATGGAGGGTATGTGCAAGGTATGTCTAATGATGAGTTTGGGGCATCCATCATTTTCCCCGGGACATGGCAGCTCTGGAAGGCTTGTATAAGCAAGACATGACTGACATGGCTGCTTGCCAGTTTCTGATAGCATCCTAAAGGTGTGGAACTTTTTCCAGAAGTCCAAGGTAGGTTTGGTGCCATCTGTCTGTTAGTGTAGGAGGGTTATCTGTCAATATTTAAGGACCAGGCCCCTTCTATACCACAATACCCAGGCAGGGCACACATCAGTGATAATTTATATATGCTCTGACAGGGCCTCAAGAAATCTACCTGCTCAGGAAAGCCTGAATAAATTCTTTCTTAATGATGAAATGGTAGGAGGGATGACCAGTCAACTTCTTAGGGCCTTCAAAGGTCAAGTTTCTCAGAAAAACTGTCCTCCAAGAGGATGAGTCAGGCTTGCTGTTTCCCAGATCCATGTATAAATACATGGAACATTTTAGTTTTTCCCAGGGAGATTTTCAGGAAAAGACACTCAGGTTGGATTGTTCAGTTGCTTTGTGGGAAAATGGGCAAGACCATTTAATTGATTCACTTTTTAATTTTAATACAATCCTTCACTTATTTAGATTTTTATAATGCTTATCAGTAATAGTCTGTATGTTTTATCATATACAGTATTCTTGTGCGTTGCTCTTTAGATTATGTGTTAGGTAACTGATATTGCTGCTATTGAGAAAAGTATCTTTTAAAATTATATTCTAATCTGTTGTTAGTATATATAAATTTGATTGGATGTTTACATAGAATTGAATCTTTGCATTTAATTAAATTTGCTTCTAAATTCTGCATAGCGTATAGATTATTTTAGCACTTCTGAGTATATAATCCTGCCAACTGAAAATAGAACTAATTATATTTTGTGTTCTTCACTCTTGCTTTTCCTTGCTGGATTATCCGAAATAAATGCTAAGTGAGCACTATTGTCTCACTGCCAATTTCAAAGGGGAAATTTTTAGTATTTTGGTATCATAAAATATCATATTTGATATATTGCCATTAATAATATTCTTTATCAAAGTAAAAATTACTAGGCACTGAAAGAAATGTATAAGATTGTTTTAGTATTATGAAATACATATTTTGAACTTATGAAGTTATTGCCTAAATTTTTTACTTTATTCTATTTGTTTATAAATTGTTTTGACCAATTTTCAAATATTAAATGATTCTTTCATTGTCAGAATAATTCCAGTTGAGACATTACTTATTATCTTTCAATATACATTGATTACTCTTTTTAATTCTATGTTTAGTTTTCATTTCATCTGTGATTAAGATAGGTGGTTTTGTATAGTTTCCCTTTCTTATTATCTCTGTAAGAACTGTTAGCAAAAATTATGAGGGATTTATTTAATAAGTTTAAACTGCTCTTCCTACTTTTATTTCTTTGGAACAATTTTTGTTAATTTTATTACCTTAAATATTTTGAGAAATTTATTCATAAAGACATAGAGATTTTAGTGGGAGGACTTTCTTTCAGATTCATTTTCATTACCAGATACAGAACTATTTTTTTCTTGGCATTCATTGTTGGTAACATTATTTATTTTCATTTTTACATTTGAAGGAACTGTAATGATGTCACCATTTCATTGCTATTACGAGTGAATTCATAAATTATTCTTATTTTTTAATGAATATTAATAGACTTTTCAAAGGACCTAGTTTTTTCATAGTTTTCTTTCTTATACCTTTATTTTCTATTTTATCATTTCTGCTATTACCATTTTCCATTTTCTTTTATTTTTGCTATATAAACAATATGCATTTTAAAACTGAAATGTACACACAGATCATTTTTCGCTCATTTCTAAATTTGAGAATCTAACTTTAACTCTATTGTTCATTATCTTTCAACTCAAAAGTATTTTCTAATTGGTATTATGATTCAAAATTCAATCTATGAATGCTCTGGTACAATTTTTTGTACCAAAATTAATTGAAATTAATTCAAACTTTTGGAAATTATCTTGATAAATTTTATGTATTCATATTAATTCCTTGCATAAAGAGAATACACTACAAATTGATTCAGTCATATGATATTTATGGATTCTTGCTTTATGACTAAGACAGTAGAAGTTTTAGAAAGATTTACTAGATTTTAGAAAATGTATTGTTTTCATTGTTCATTGTTCAATATTTGTAAGTTTTTGTCAAGTTTCTTATTTTGTATTTTTCAGACTTTTTAATCTTGTTATTGTTATTGATTTTTAAATCTATTGTTCCATCACAGTATAATTGTTTTTAATATCTTTCCATAAGATTCCAGATTGCTTATTTCTTGTTATCTCTGAATATTCTTTTTTCTCTCTGTAGTCTGAAGCTCTTTTATTATGTGTAGAGTCTTTTATGTTTGGAATATCTTCCTTGAGGATTGAAACCAGGGTACTTTACCACTGTACCACTGAGCTACATCCCCAGACATTTTTCCTTTTATTTTCTTTTTTCATTTTTTTTTATGATAGGATCTTGCTAAGTTGCTGAAGATGGCTTTGAATTTGCACTCCTGCCTCAGCCTTCTGAGAAGTTACAATAACAGATCCATGTCTCCACACTCAGAAGGATTCACCTGTTTTGGGTGACTTTTTCAAAACTCCTTTCATCTTTCTAACTTAAAGTTAATTTTTCTTAACATTGGAGTAAATAAATAATATTTTATTTGTGTTTCATTGTAAATATTTTAATTTCTTTTAATCCACCTTTCTCTTTTACCTTCTCTTTAAAGTATGTTATTCATCCTTTGAAGTTTTGGATCTTTTCAATTTAAACATAATTGCTAATATATTCATGGTCTTATCTATAATCTTACTGCTTGATTTCAATTACCTTTTCCCAATTTTTTATTGTCTCATAATAATTTGGACCAAACTTTGATCTTTTACTGAAATTTTTATTAGAAATTTTTTAAACATGTTTGAGACTCTAGATGACATGTCTATTTCTAGAAAGGAGTTCCTTTACTTCTGGCTAAAAGATAAATGGATAAGTCACCTCAATTTAAATGGAGAATGAGCTAAATTAAGTCAGCATTTCCAGATTTGCAAGGTTCAAACAATAACAGGCATGTCCTTAAGAAGTTCCTTCTATATGTTCCGTATTCACTGTCTAGAGAAACCTAAGTGACTGCATTGATTTCCTGTTGTTGCTATAGCAAATTACCAGAATCTCAGTGGCTTAAAGTCACAAATAGTTATTAGGTTACAGTTCTGAGGGTCAGAAGCCCGACACGGATTTTTAAGAGGTAACCATCTAGGTATGTCCCCTTGCCTTTTCCCCCTTCCAGAGGCAACCCATATTTCAGTTTTGTTGTCCATTCTTCCACCTTCCAAAGTAACCATGGACCACTTTATCTCTGTTTCTGTCGTCACATGGATTTTTTTTAATTATTATCATTCCTGCCTCCCTCTTGTATGCGCCCTTGCAGTAACATCAAAACTCACTCCCCATAAACAGAGGAGAAACTCCCTATCCCAATATCCTAAACTTACATCACAACTGCCAAGTCCTGATTACTATGTAATAACATATTCACCAATTCTGGGGATAAAGATTAAGATCACTTCGGGGGATAATACTCAGTCTCTCACACTATTTCCTTGTACATGATATAAAAACATATATAATATAATCAGTTTATTTTATAAACCATTGATTTAATATGAAAATAATTTTATTATTATAACTCATATCTGTGTGCCTATTTCTGCCAGGTTGCCAAATGGCAATAGTTTATTGATACTGAGTCACATTCTATAAGAAGGAAACTATTTTGAATAATAACTATAATTCTTTCAAACATTAGGCTAACCAAAGCTAAGACAAATTATGTGTTCATATTAGAAGCTATACCCTAATTAATTGTTCCATTTTATTTTACTTATATCATCCTTTAGGGATGGGGTGAAAAAGCATATAAAAACAGAATTTCTTCATTGTAGGATAAAGAAAAGTTTTTAATCTCACATTTGATCTAAACTTTATTTAAATTAAAGCTCATTAGAATGAGTGTAATGAATTTATCATATATTTTAATTTCTGCAGTATGCTTTACCCCACTTGAAAAAGAAAGATCAGCAAAAATTTATAGTTTTCTTACATTCTCATAACACTAGAATATTGGAAAATTTAAAAAATAATTATAAACTATCATTACTTAAGTATCCATAAATGTTTACTCATTTGTTTCATTTTCCCAATTATTTATTTATTCATATCTATTATACCAGAATATTTTGAATATTTGATATTCTTGATGGACTTCATGTAGATTTACCAATTACATGAAGTAGGTGTACATATCATTTGATATCTCCAAGATGCCAACAAATTCAATCAAGACCTATTTTATAATCCAATTAAATGCAAAAAGAATATTTTCCTTTTGTAAAGTCTTTAAGAGAAATGAGTCAAATCCACATCAGCAGAAAAGCAGCAAATTACAAAAGAAAACTAAAATAATTTTATAAATAAAGAGTAAGATTGAACTTTTAAAAGTGCTGTCAAGCAGTTGAAAAGCACTATTTTCTCTTGATACTATTTATTGCTGATTTGGTTATTATCCAAAGTTTACATTTTTTCATGTGAACTCATTAGAGAAATTAAGTATACAAAGATCAGAGGATAATAATTTGACACAAGAAATAGGATTTGAAGCACAAAAACCTCAGAGGAAACACAAATTGAAAATTAAAGGGCTTTGAGGTTTGTGTTTTGCATTCTCATCTTTCATATTTGAAGATATTTTCCATTTATACAAGTGTGACTCTGAAAAACCAAATTGTGGCTTATGTTTCTTTCCGCCCATTCTTTTCAAAACCTGTCACCATCCTGAGTTCTGCTTTTCAATTTAATGGGTAGCTTGATGCCTATTTTTAAAAGAGCCACCCCATCTCTGGTTTCTGCCATCCCATCTGGTCGATCTGCTGCTCCTAATGTTGTAGGCAGTCAGAATATCTGCCACAGTTACTGTTTCTTTTTACTGAAATTTTGTGCAATTGCTTTTGATTGTGGTCTGATGACTTTAGTTACCTGCAGAAGCATTTACATCCTTCAAGACCATTGCCCTTTATCGCTTGCAAACCTGGCTCCTGGTCTTAGACTATTGAGATTTGCCCTCACCTTTCTTTCTGTTTATCTAAATTGTTCTTACTTCTTATGATCTAGAATAAGTTCCATCTACCTCATTGTAGCCTTCTTTTGATTACTTTAACTGATGCTGACTTTTCTTTCTTTTTGTCCTTTTGTATATGAAATCCAATTTTACAGTTTATCTCATGAATATGCTCTAATTATTTTACGTGTTTTTTCTATCACTACAAAAACATTATTAGCCTCTTGAAGGCAAGTTTCATGCTCCACATGACTATATATATATATTTTTTTTCATATACACAATAGTAACTCACACTTAGTTGAGAATGTGTAATGTGTGTCAAAGAAAAAAAATCTTGATTCACTGCTTACAAATCAACGACTGAAACCCTTCAAACCCAGTTTTATGGCAATTTTGAATGTATTGTGCAAATATCATTAGAATTTTACTAACAAAAGAAATCTATATTAGAGTTATTTTTTCTCCCTGTCTCCCTCCTTCCTTCCTTCCTTTTGTTTTCCTTTCTTTTTTTGACAATTCATGGATAGGAGCTGATAACATTATAATATAGTTCTAAGTCTCAAATGATTCTATTATCGAAATACTTAAAATTCTCAAGATCCACCATGCAACATGATGTCTATAAAACATGTTATAGAAAGCTCATTAGAGCAATTAGTAAACTCTTTTGGAGGTTATTTAATTAGTCATAGGTGCAATGATTTGATGAGTATGGACCCCATTCAGTCTTATGAAAGAGAGAGCCCAGCAGGTGTTCCCTTACCTCTTCAATTACAATATGCTGTTCGACTAACCATTTCACTGAAATTAATTCTTCATTTCTCATTGGTTTCCTGTTCTGTCATATGGCTTTTTCTCCTATAATTCCTATTCTCCACTGGGAGGGAAAAAAAGAAAGAAAGAAAAAAACTCTGAATGCTTTATTTATCAAGTCTTTATGCCACTTCCCAACTATAAACTTACTGTATTTACCCTCAAAATATGTTCCTTTTTCTTTCAGTTTAAGAATATTTTAGGGATATCTTTACTCATCATTACATACTCCTCCAAAACCTCCAGAATTTTACATTATCAATTGACTTTTCTTGTTTCAAAATCCACTGACAAAAATTTAACCATCTCTTGATTTAGTACATACATATGTTCAAGTTCTACAATGTATTCACCATTTTCAAATCTTCCTCAACATAAACATTCTTTTATTCTCTACTTAAACTTTTCAAAAGCATAGTATATTTTCACTTTCTGCATTTAATTTCTTCCCATTTACTTCTCAACTCATTAAAATCAGAGCATATTAAGCTCACAATAGCTTCATGGATTACATGGATTTGAGTCTTAGCTTAGCACTTCCTCTTAGTAGAAACAAACTCACCTGAACTCTGTTTTCTAATGTTCAGATCTTAGATAGAAACAATAACCACCTCATAGGAATGTCTTGAGGATTAATGAGAATATACATAAGAAACAACAAAGACCCTGAAACATAGTAAACAAATTGATCTTTTCCTTCTTATTTTCATTCTATTATTATTAGTCCATTCTGATAAAAAATCCAATGATCTCCAAATTTTCAAATCTGAAGAATATTTTTCTTTCCTGTTTTTTTTTTTATCCCTTTGTTCTATTATTCATTCCATAAGTATTTACTGAGAAACTATTGTGTGTTAGGAACCTAGCTAAGTTCAGCAAATACAGTAGTGAATATACTAGAGACCACCACCATTCCCCATAGCCCTTACCTATTCCTGGGTGCAGGAGCATCACAGCTCCACAAGACCAGATTCAGGCATAAAGGACACCTGGTGCTATAAAAAGGTTGATGGAAAGCTTGCAAAACTTGAGGAGAGAGCAATAAGCTCTCCTCTTAGCAAATAACAACAAACAAACAAACATACCTAAAAACTTGCCAAATCAAAACAATACCCAAAAAAGTCTAATTCGAATATTTCAACAAAATTAAAACTGTAATCTGTCTCTGAGCAAATAATGAAGTTTCTAAAAACATATTTTTTTAATCCTAACGCTAGAAACACTGATTTGGTGTGACTCAGATTAAAGGCAATGTATAGATAAGAAGAAAATGTAATCTTAGTGAAACATTTGTTCTTAATTTGAATAATATTGGAATGGTCATAATATGCAGTTTTCAAATATAACAGTCAGCCTGAGGGCCAAAGCCAGAAAGTCTTATTTGAAGCTGTAAGGCAGAGTATAAAGAGACGGTGGGAATTGAAATCATCAAGAACAATAGAGGATAAAATGGATTTTCTCACAAAGCAGGAACTCAAAAAATACTATTAAAATGTTTGAAACAAGACAAGGAATTTTATTATATTTATTATAGATTCTGGATTAACAGATGTAAAATATAAATGGCAAAGCTAGGGATGAGAGATATGATAGAAGCAAGATAAATCAAGGCATATATATATATATGCTGTCCAAAATTCCCAGCAGCTGGGGAGTCTAAGGCAGGAGAATGGCAAGTTTGAGGTCAGTCTCAGCAATTTAGTGAAGCCCTAAGAAACTAAATGAGACCCTGTATCAAAAGAAAAAGTAAAAAAGGTTTTGGGATGGGGCTCAGTGGTTAAGCCTCAAAACAATAATAATTTGCCTCAAAACAGGGAGCAGAGGTAAAAAAATATATATATAAGATTATCAGACTACAACATGTTCTCATAAAATGCTGTGAGCAATTTAATTTTTACTCAATAAAAATATGTAAATAAGTAAAATTATTTTATACTATTTATTTCTAGTGTTAATTTATTTGTAAAACTTATATGAAATGAATTTGTCTCTAAATGTGTTCTATGTCAGAGTACCTTATTTAATTAGAGCAATGGATCAAGACATAACCAATTTTAAAATTATGAACTAAGAGAAAATGATATCCTGTTAGCCTAGTGTGAGATCTTTTTTTTCCTGACAGCAAATTTCAAATTTGAAAATAAATTTAAATAGAACACATAAATTTTAAACCAAGACAAAAGGGTTGTGAATTTTTTTGTTGATGTTTGTTATTATTTTTTTGTAAGAACAGAATTTGGTTATATGGTAACAGGAAGTGTTGAGTCATCAGGGTTGAAGAATCATTTACATTTATGTGTTTTTTCTCAGTGTTTTGCTTTTCCATTTATGAATCATAGCAAATGTCATTTCCCCCTTATGGAAAAATATTCATTCTTCTACTTATTCCCACAAGTCTATACATCTAGAAGAAATAACATCTGTAATAGTTGACAGTAGAAATTTGAATATTACTTTGCTTACATAATTGGTTAATACTTCATATAGCTTTTATTTTTAAACCAAGATTGATATTTGTACATGATTTGTATATGTTATCTCAAAAAGATATAAATAAATAATTAATGTACGTGAAATCTAAATCTGTATCTAGATAAACACAGATAGATATATTCACATGTTAAATAATTTTTAAATATACACAATTATATTCCCTTAAAGAGTTTAAGAGGAGAACTCAATAACTAAATTACTTATGAAACTTCAAAAAATCTTAAAGTATCTCAGGCACCACACACACACATATATATATAGGTACATATCTACATGTATGTCATAGGTATGTTTATGCACCTATGTATATGTTTGTATACATGTGTAATAAATAATGTTGGTAGTTACAAATTTGCATTACATCTATGACTCACTTATAGTATGTAATTTGCTTCACTGACAAATCTGAAATGTCACGCATTTAAATCAAATGTACCTTCAAACATAAAATTCTACATTTTAAAATTTCTGGAGACCAGTAAATTATGCTTTCATACAGCATTCTCTTTTCTTACCATTTAGTTCACTGTTCCACCATCATTAAAGACTTTAAGTACAAGTATTATGTTAATCTCATCTTCTAAAAACAGCATAAAACAGACTATAACTACTTAGGTGCCTTCCACATAAGATAACTATAAACAGACTATAAATACTTAGGTGCATTAGTACACATAAGATAAAGTGAGAACTAGAATGCCAAATTCCAAAATACTATTCCAAATATTTATTCAATTTTAGGTTACTATAATTAAGAAATCTTCAAATATTCTAAAACTGATTTGGTTTATGTAAAAAAGAGATGTGCATAGAAGATCAACATAGCAATGTTTTTTAATGAGTGAATGAATGGATAAATAAGCAAATTACTCTTTTTGGTAGTTTATCTGATAAAAACATGCAGTTAGGGAAGAAGAATATTCTTCAAGTTCTTTTTTAGTGTACTGAGACAGATTTGTATTATAGAAAGTGGTATTTCATGATCATGTATTAATACAAGTGCATGTTATTTTCTTTTTTGTCTCCTTTTATTCATATCACACAAGATTTTAAAACATACATCCATTTACTACTCAATAATATCTTTATTTCCAAATTCTAAGGCTGCATATACAATTTGACTTAATTATTTTATATTTTCTTTTGTTTTAAATTCCTAGTAAGTATAAATGTTCTTGCTAATTAATATAATTTTAAGTCTCTGAAAGGCAATGGGCAGGTTTTAATATTGCAAGATCACTATTTTACATAATATTTTACCAAAGCAAAAATTAGTTTGCTTTCCAATTGTTATGGAGGTTGAAAAAAGACTGTGAGGATAATGACATAAACAGAAATTTCCTCAAAACAAGAGAAATATTTTAAATAGTCAAGAAAACTTAGTGCATTTTCAGTATACTGGTATTTTTTCACTTGCTCCCCTCTCAAATTTTGTTTTATTTCAGAAGCATGGGCAAATACTTTAAAGAAAATAATTTAAAAATATTATCCTTCACTGTTAAGTAGTTCCAAAAGAGATTTAGGGCAGGTGTACCTAATCCTTACCTTCCTGAATCAACAGAGACAGGCAAAAAAAAAAAAAAAAAAAAAAAAAAAAAAAAAAACCAAAACCAAAATTGTCCATCAATAATGTCCGAAGGACTTAAAATCAACTACAGTGATGCAGCCACATCAATGTTCATAGGAACTCAATTCACAATAGCTAGATTGAGGGACCAACCTAGATGCCCTTCAATTGACAAATGGATAAAGAAACTGTGGTATATATACACAATGGAATATTACTCAGTTGTAAAGGAGAATAAAATTATGGCATTTGCTGGTAAATGGATGAAGCTGGAAAATATCATGCTAAGTGAAATAGGCCAAGCCCAAAAAAACCAAAGGCCAAATGTTTTCTCTGATAAGTGCATGACAATATATAACAGGGGGGGGGGCAGTGTTGGGGGGAAGAGAAGAATGAAGGAACTTTGGATGGTGTAGAGGAAAATGGGGTGAAAGAGGGTGGAGCACAGAAAGACAGTAGAATGAAACAGAGTATTACCCTATGTATATGTATGATTACATGAATGGTGTGAATCTACATTGTGTCTAACCATAGAAATGAAAAGTTGTACCCCCATTTGTGTACAATGAATCAAAATGCAACCTGTATAAAAAAGATTTAAAAAATAAAAAAAAATATATTAAAAAAATAATGCCATACAGAAAATACGGATGGGGAAAAGACCCTGGTCTATCATTCTAGAACCTATTCCATTTTTCTCTTCTCCAAATTTTCCATGTGAACAGGAGCATCCAGTGAAGTCTTCTGAAGTATTTGAAAGTTATTTTACAGAGAGCTGCAGGTTAGTACTGGGGTTGCCTTTGTCTCAAAATAGGTCATCAGAATAATAACTTAAAAAGAAATGCTATTGTGATTTTTAACTAAGCAATCAATATATGCGCATGCAGAATATAAGGGTAAATACACTCTCCTCTCATAATTGGTGCAAACGTAATTCACTTCCATTAAAAAATATGTAAAGCTGAAAGCACAGACCCAGTTGTCCACCATGAAAGCAGCTGGCATACTCAAAACTGTAAAAGCTCCAGCTGGCACCTCATACTACCACAACGAACCAACGGTTCACGTGGGAAAAGTGCTATATGATTTTATGTGAGAAAGCAACAGAAAAGATAATTGTGAATAAATATTGGTTTGACAGGAAGTCAGACAGAATAAGTCTTTTTTTTTTCTTTTTACTCAAAGACATGTACTTTAAGTACAAGAATATCTATCCAAAGAGAAAAAAATAGAAAATCTACATCACAGTGAAATTGAAACAGATGGTGAAAATTGGTCCTTTGTTAGTCTTAAAAACTTTAAATAAAAATATCCTAAATTGGAGGGACTTTTTTTCCCCTTTTTTATCAAAAATAAAACACTTGTAACAACACCTACAACTTCTGGAATATTTTCGCTTCCTTTTCCAATCCTCCCAAAAACATACTTCTGACTCAAAGCATTCAACACAAACAAAACTCATGCAACTAAACTATTTTAAATATAGGAGTCTCTTGGGAATCTGATAAATATTTACTGGTTCTAGGATAAACCTTTAGTCAAAGTAGAGTATTTAACTGTCTTCCTGATGGGAGGGGAAGTCTTTTTTTTTTTTTTTTCAATGAGGACAATTTATTTTAAAACTAGTTTTAGAAGTAATACATTCATACTCTAGGAGATAGTCTAAAAATACAAGTATTACATTAATTCTTTATCATCCTTTAATACTCTGACATGTATTTCTGTGTCACACTAGCTAACCAGGTACTCTAAATACATATATTTATTTAACCAAAGGAACAAGGTGCTTAAAGTTAATTTTGGATATGGTAAATAAATATTATGGAAAGTTATAAAAATATCAAGTATTGAGGCTAAAAGCAGAGAATCAAATCACTTCAGAAATAGAGCTCATACATTTAGAAGGGAATATTTCATCCTATAAACTACATATTTGCAAGTATTCAGGTTGCTCTGATTACATCTTTCATTGTATTATCATTTGCATAGTGACTTTTGTTCATACACTTGTCACTATGGTTACAAGCTATCAATAAAATCGGAGATAGATCTTCCACATACAAGGGAAGAAGTGTTCTGCCACATCAGATTCATTTTGTCAGGAAATAAAACAAGTCCTAACTCCCTTTCCCTGAAGATGTTTCTTTACATTTCATTTTTCAACAGTGCATTACAAGGGAATCTGCATCAAAGAGCATCAATATCCATAATTTCTATAGTAGATAAAGAGAAGAGGATCAGGAATGAATGAGTATCAACTACAATCGTAGAGTATCAACAAGCCAAAAAAAAATATATAGGAATGATCCTAAATGAAAGTTCTATACTTTGGATATGAAATATCCCCCAAGATCCATGGATAGACAGTTTGTTTCCTAGTCCATATAATTGAAGTGTGATAAAACTTTTAGGAGATGGAGCCTAGTGGAAGAAAGTTAGATCACTGAAGGTGTGTCTTAAAATGAACACTGGAATACAAGACTCTCTTCTTCCTCTCTTTCACTTCCCAGTCACCAGAAGTAACCAAGCATCCTCATCACAGGCTCCCACCATGATGCACTATGCTACCTAGGCTCAGAGAAACAGAAGCAAATAGAATGAAACCTCAAAACTATACGAAAAAAATAAGCCTTTCACTTTTAAGTTTTCATCAGGTCTTTTATCATGGAAAAAGAAAACTGAGAACCACAGAAAAAATCCAAATTTCAATTTTTGTTTGCTCTGGTATTGCTATGCCAAGTGAGTAAAGATGTTACATATTTTACAATATTCGGATATCTTAGATAGTTTTTGGTTTGAATCTTTTATAGATAAAGAAACTTCCTTCTCCAAGGTAACAAGTTTAGTAATGTAAATTTCAGGACACTGAGTTATCTTTCCTTCTGTGGCACAAACACATTATCTTCCCTCAAAGAAACAAAAATGAAAAAGGTATTGTGGTCTCCATGAAATTCTCTCAGGCCTCCAACTTTGGAGAACATAATTGAGGATCCCAACTACAACATATTAAGATCCACCCTTGAGTTTCTGCCAAGTCTTGCACTTCACACAGGCTGCTCTCACATTAGTGAATAAGTGAACGAGGACATGAAGGAACATTCATTAATTAGAAGACAGGGTTCTGGCAGCTGGCTTTGGCTCAAGGACTCTGGATGGCCTGTTGAACCTTCCTTAAATTGCACAGCAGTCTAAGATGTTTCTACTCCACCTCCTGCCCTCTCTCCTTTACTTGGAATGAGACTTTCAGCATGGTTTGAGGCCTCTCCCAGTTTTAGGTTATTTTTCCATTTCTTCTCACTTAGGCGATTGTCCTAATAAAATCATTGCCTGTTTAATCCAATCTTTGTGTCAGATTCTAACAGGACTTGAACTAATGTGAATATATTTTCCAGGGTATATAGTAAATTATAATTTTACATGCTACACTTTTCGCTTCAGAAAGTTTATATATCTAAAACAAAAGTTTTGTAATAGATGAATTTATTTTATGTACATTACATACACAGTAACCTCCTGGAAATTTAATTTCAACTTTTTCTATGTAACACAATAACCATTTTTTTCTCAAGATAAAACTTAAGATCATTTTTAATTTCAGTAGCCCCTTAATTGAGGTTTTATTCAACAAAATTAAGTATTAAATGTCGTGCTTCATTTTTTTTTTTATTCTCCTCTTGATTTAGTAGTTACACTTTCTGAGCCTGTGTTGATGGTTTTCATTTCAACATAACAGTATATTGACATAACAGATGAAAATGACCCAGAAAGTAGGGAAGTATCACTTTTTCCATGGTGTGATAAGGAAAATTGGAGCACTTCCCCTCATATTGCCTATCTCAAGTTCTCAGTGGCTAGTCAATAGAACCTCTAAGTGGTGCCAGGATTTTTTCTACCTATCCCCCAAAGGGGGCAAAAACCATTAAATGACTTGTTTTAGATTATTAATAGCAATTTTTCCACTTTTGTTAACTTAATTGAAAATATTTTATGCAATGTTTGCTTCTAGAAGATTCAGTGGAGAACTCGGAATTACTCTCATCAGTAGTAGAGTACTCTCATAAAAGTAGAGAATGGACTAGGACCAAACGGGCACAAATAATTGTTTTTCTGTGAATCTGTAATATTTTACCAGTTCTTTGTGACTTAAAACTTTCTAGTGTCTTAACAATTTTTTTAATAATTAGAGATAATTCAGAGCATACTATGCATAATTATAGGTGTAATTCAAAAATCCTAAATTAAATTGGATTTCCAATTCATCCAGTTAGCTATCATGCCTTATGTTTTACAGTGTATAACAAAACTTTATGAAAGACTAATTTTAAAAAATATCTGTCATCTGTAACGCAAACTACCAAGTGCCAAAGACACTTGAATAAATAAAATTAAGTGTGATAATAACTGTCAGAACACTGAACAAAGTATCATTGGAGCCTAAAAGTGAGAGCAAAGAACTGAGCCTCAAATAATTTGTGAGATTACATGAGGAGGAATATTGACCTACATTTTGAGAAATGGGTTGTTAGGAAGAACATAAAGGGATAAAAGTTGGGGGAAAACTGTTTACACTAACACAAGGGCATGTGGAGCACAGACAACTCAAAAACTAACCAGAAACCCAATGGAACTGGGTTAAAGAGAGGATTGTGGGGATGCTAAAAGATGCACTTAAAATACTCGAATATTTCAGATCTAGGAAGGCCTTTTGCAACATATTAAGGAATTTGAAATTATTGTATAGATATTGAAAGTGTTTACATATCATTAATTTACTGAAACATTATAAATTAATACAATAATTTTAACTATAATCATTGTAGTAATTAAAGAAGAAAAGATTTAATAATAATACAGTCTTCACTAAAATAGTCCAGGCAAGAAAAAAAAAAAAAAAACGAAGGTATTTCTTGGAAGAAGCAATTTTAAGGAACTCTATCATTTAAAAATGGAAAAATTTAGCAGAATACAGACTAAAGAAAGTGGCTCTTACTGTGCACATTAGTGCACACCTATAATTCCAGGGGCTCAGGAGACAGATTTCAGTAGAGTCACAAGTTTAAGTTTAGCCTCCACAACTTATTGAGACACTGTCTCATAATGAAAATTAAAAGGTGGGGGATGCTGGGGATGTAGCTCAGTGGTAGAGCACTTCTGTGTTCAATCCCCAGTACCAAAACGAAGAAGAGAAGGAGGAGGAGGTGGAGAAAGAGGAGGAAGGAGGAGGAGGAGGAGGAGAATCGTAAGAAGGTGGTCCTCATTAGGCAGCAAAGACTCCAATGAAGTTTTGATCATACAGCCTTAGAGAAGCCTAAATGTCAAGTAGATACACACACACACACACACACACACACACACACACACACAGTTGGTAATATGTGTCTGGAGAAATTCAGAGATGGATCTAAAAGTCATAGGTATAGAAGTATCATTGGAAACTGAGGTGGTAGGATTTTTTCTTCGATACAGATTAGCAAGAGTTGCTTCAAAGAAACCTTATATTCCTCAGATGTTCTCACTGAGGAACTAATGTAAATGATAAAAAGGACAAAAAGACTGTCAAAGAGGTGAATTATTAGCTTTGTCACACACCAATTGTGCATTGTTGGGTTATTTTCTTTGTCTTGGCAGGTAAATATAAATACTAATTTAATATTTCCTTAGTGACTAAATGACAAAATTTAGGCATAGCATATCTTTTGGCACAATTATTAAATCTGTACTGTTCTAAAAACTAAAAAGTTTCTCCTTTGTTTTATTCTGATAAGTTTGCTACAAAATTATCAAATGACAAAATTTGACATGACTTCAAGACACAACACTGGACTAATCGTTTATGAAACACAGTATAAATATTCATACTGAATTTGGAGGTACTACCAGTTGTAGTGTATGCATATTCAAGCTTTCTAACATCTAAAACATTAAGAAATGCAAAATAATTTACAGAAAGAATTTCAGAGAAGAGGCTATAAATCTGAATATATTAATTTCTGTAGAGCATAAACAAATAACAAGCTCTTAAAAAATACCAGCTATCTTATAAGGGCCATTATCTGACTTTATAAGCCTCCTTGTTATACCTGATAGTTCACCTTTCCTGACCCAGTGTCTTAGTCCATTTGTGCGCTTTTGAAAATGCAACTGAAATAGTTATTTATAAGAAACAAATTTACTTCTTCTGGCCCTGAAGGCTGGAATGTTCATGTTTCTAGAGAAAGACATAGAATCATAATTTGGGGATAGTTGAAAGTTTCTTTAGCAGGTCAAAAAAAGCAAGTCAAAAGACTTTTTAAGGATATATTAGACCTTGTAAAATCAAAAATACCTACTTCTTAAAAAACACTATTAAGTAATATTCCATTGTGTATATATACCACAGTTTCTTTATCCTTTCATCAATTGAAGGGCATGTCAGTTGGTTCCACAATCTAGCTATTGTGAACTGAGCTGCTATGAACATTGATGTGGCTGCATAACTGTAGTATGCTGATTTTAAGTTCTTTGGGTATAAACTGAGGAGTGGGATAGCTGGGTCAAATGGTGGGTCCATTCCAAGTTTTCTCAGGAATGTCCATACTGTTTTCCAGAGTGGCTGCACCAATTTGCAACTCCACCAGCAATGTATGAGTGTGCCTTTTTCCCCCACATCCAGGCCAACACTTATTATTGCTTGTATTCTTGATAATAGCATTCTAATTGGAGTTAGATGAAATCTTAGGGTGGATTTAATTATTTAGCCATAAAGAAGAATAAAATCATGGCATTTGCTGGTAAATGGATGAAGTTGGAAAATATCATGCTAAGTGAAATAGGCCAAGCCCAAAAAACCAAAGACGGAATGTTTTCTCTGGTAAGTGGATGATGATACATAAAGTGGCGGGGGGGGGGGGGGGGGGGGGTGGCCGGGTAAGAGAAGAATGAAGGAACTTTGGATGGTATAGAGGAAAATAGGGTGGGAGGAGGTGAGGGAAGGAAAGATAGTAGACTGAGACAGACAGTATTACCCTATGTATATGTATGATTACATGAATAGTGTGAATCTACATTATGTACAACCATAGAAATGAAAAGTTGTACCCATTTGTGTTCAATGAATCAAAATGCAGTCTGAAAAAAAAAAACCTAAAATAAAATAAATACTATGATTTTATTATTAAAAAAAACTATTAAGAAAATGAATAAGAAAACCATAAACTGAATCACTGGACTGGAAAGCCCAAGCTCATTTGTTTAGGGTGGGCCTGGTCTTGTCTTTCTAAGACAGTGCCCCTGTATATCCTCCAGAGGAAGAAATATCACGTTTTCAATATGACAAAAAGAATGGAAAGATCAAAAATCATCAAACTTCTCCTGTCAAGGCAAAGTCATCATGACTCAGTCACCTCCCAAAGGCAGGGCCACTGAAGTCTGTGGCATTAGGGATAGTATCAACATGAATTTTAGTGGAAACAAAAACATTCAAAGAACAGCATACAACATGTTGCTTATGACCCATTTAGTATTTTAATGGTCACGTGATCTTGCTTTTCAAATTTTCATTTCTTATATATGTCATTTCCTGGATTACAACTCCTTTCAGGTTTGAAGGCTCCATTATAGCCACAGTTGGCTAATGGTTTCTAAATCATACTCAACTAAGGAGAGGTTATTAGGCAAATAATATTAAAGGAAAATATGACGAATGGTAAAAAGAATAAAATTTAAAATAGTTCCAGGTAGATCAAATCCTAAAGAGCACAACAGTCATGGAAGGAAACTGAGGACTAGGAAGAAGAGAAATGGCAGTGTCAAAGAAGTCAAGACAATACAAAGATACTGAAAGAAGGAGTGATCAAATGTGTTAAGCATCAGAACTCTGATCAGATAAGGAATAAAAAACCTGGAAGCTGGGCACAGTGGTACACACCTATAATCCCATCTACTCAGGAGGATGAAGCAAGAAGATCACAGGATTGAAGCCAGGATGAACAACCTGAGACTCTATCTTAAAATAAAAAATAAAAAAGAATGGTGACATAGCTCAGTGGTAAAGTACCCTTGTGTTTAATCCCCAGTGTGAAAGAAGAAGAAGAAGAAAAAGAGAAGGAGAAAGATGAAAAGGAAAAGGATGAGAAGAAAGGAGAAGGAGAAACAGTATGGATAGGTGTTACATCTCCAGGGAGCAGGAGTAAGGCTACAGTGTAGAGACACTTGGAACAAAGTTATAGGAGAAAATGTAAATTTCCATGGTATGTGATGGTAGGTGTGGCCAGATATTGAAAGCTTACATGTTTATGAATATGTTCTACAGACCACTGTTTCTGTCAATCCTGAAGGAAAATCATTTTAATTCCAATTCAGAGACACAAAAGGAATAAAGCCATATGAAACATATATACAAGTATATATATGTACATATGTGCATATATATTCATATTCCATAAAGGAATTTTTTAAATTGTTGCTTTCATGAGAAAAACTTTTTGATACAAGTTGTGTAAGGAAGGAAACAGTATGCATTGCCCCTGGGTGGATGTTTCAAAATTCTTAACTCCACAGACTTCAATTGCTTTGTCATGGTCATCATGAAAGTTTGTTTGCAATGCAGTATCTAGGAGAGTCACCAAGACCAATAGCAGGCCATGTGATGCAGAAGTGAGTGATCAACTTCTGTTAAATGAAGTGGTTGACATGTTGAGGTTTTTTATAATTTATACAAGGTCACATAGCAAGGAAAACAAACATCTTATCCTCCATTCCCCCTTAAATTTGATTATGTGATCATCCCCCTACCTTATGAAAGAGCTGCAATTAGATTAAGTTGACACTTTGCACCTTGTTTTCCTATCTCACCTTTATACCTCTCCCAAAGTTCTATGAAATAAGGCTGCTTTTATTTTCTTACAGTCAGTTACGTCTAACCCTAAGTGTACCCACATTCCTTTTTGCCTTTTGGATTTCTCTAACGAGATTTAAAAATATCTCCTGTAGACATATGAGTAAGATATTTTGGTACATCTGTCAATCTATGCTGAAATCATGTCAGCACATATGTTAACTAGTATCTTCATTGAATATGTCCAAGTTATATATATTTCTAAGTTAGAACAATATAGACAGGACAGCATTAGGAAAAGAAACAGGGATGAAAAAGAACAGGGTAAGCTATGGAAATAATTTTTACCAGACTAGAAAAAGTAAAATGAATTTAAATACATGCAAAATCTCACTTCCTAAGACTCAACATTTTCTTTATATATACAAAGTAATTTAGATTAACTCAGGACAATCTTTCATGATGTTATTCAAATGTGAATATCATATTTACAGGAAACAAATAAGGATTTTTGGAATTACAAAATGCACAGTGACCCCATACTATGTACTCCTTGTTTAAAAGGGGTAGGGATGGCCAGTTTAGTCCTTTTAATAGAACTGAGTCTTAACTGCAAATAAAAATACACTATTGAAATTGTGGGATTTTAGGTATAGTATCAAAGTAATGACTTTAATGTACTTAAAGACAAATAGCAACAATTTCTCAAAGGGAATTCCAGAAAGATGATTTCCAACTGAAAGATAAATATTATCAAAATCTTATTCAAATATATATGCCACGGTAAATATTAATTTTATTTAAGTCTAATGAGTAATTTAGGGCTTTTTTAAAACTGCTTATTTTACTTTTTTTTTCTTTTTTCTAAGAGTACATGTATAAGTCTTTTGAACTTTTTAAGTTACCCACATTCAGTCTCCAGGTTTATTAAGGGAGTTGTGACACTCTCCAGCTGAAAACAAGGCAAGGCTGATATTTCTAGATTTATCAAAAGTTCATGATGTTTTGGGAACCTGAAGGAGGCCTCTGGCAATTCACCCAGATACCCTTCACCTTTCATTCACTTCTGGTGGATTTCATAACAGGAAAAAATCAAATAGGCTCCAGTGACGGGTATATAACTTAGATCAATGGCAGAATAAAAACAGATTTACATCTCTATTATGAATTATACATGGGCTTATACATTCCACACAAACTCCAAGTTTATTTCATTTGAATATTGACTCAAACAATCTTTTCCTGATTATTTGTACTAGATTAGTTCCATGGCAATGCCTTAGGTTGGATGGTAAATTTCATTGAAAAAGTTAGCATTGACTCTTTTCAAACCAGTACAAAACATTGTAAAGTTCTCATACGCCAATTATTCAATATGATGAGTAGAAATGAGTAGGAAGAAATAATGACTATTAAATAAGATAAAACATATGACACTAATTATGTATAAGAATTTGTTCTCGATGTTTTAAATATAACATATCCATACTTGTCCTTGTAGGTAGTTAATGTAATTGTCATCATCTCCACTTTCAAATGCAATAGGATGCAGTAACTTAGCTACAGGTAAGTGAAGTTGCTTGTCTAAAACACACAGACAGTGAGAAATGGAGTTGAGATTTGAACCTAAATAATCTTGCTTTCAATCTCAAGCACTTAGTACCTAGAGTATATTGACAATTGTGTATTTTAGAATACAAAATACCTCATATGGAGGCTACACTGTTGAATCCTAGATCATTTCTGTATCTCTTTATCTGTCTTCTATTTTTCTATTTATCCATCTGTACCAGTTCTTGAAAAATAGTAGTTTATTGGAAATGATTCACCTTTATTTGCTAATATTATAAGGAAGAGAATAAGCTAAAGCCATGACTGGGGTTAAACTTAGTAAATAGGCAATGCACTCAAAAGAGAACCTGGACCAACAGAGGTGTAATATCTTCTACTTGATGTAAGTAGCACTAAATGTGCCCTCAAATCAACTCTGTTATTCATGATGTGGCTCACAGATGGATGTTATTAACTATGTGTGCCATCTGGTAACTTCCCATTTTAGCTAATCATTCTTGCTAAGTAGGTGCTACATCTTTAAAATTATTATTTTCGTGATGCACCTTCTAAATTTGGGAGAACTGGGGCAAAGGACCAATTGTCCTCCCCTAATTGTAGTCCTATGGCCTGGATGTGAAACTCAAAAGAAGAACAAACATCAGGCATCCAAGAGAGTATTGAGCATGTGGGGGAAGTGAAAGGATGTGAAGTCCTAATGTTCATCCTTGAAACAGCTCCCAACACAAAGTCACTGCAAAAATCAAAGGGAAGAATGTGGTTTGTCTCTTCATCAGTGACTTTGGGGCAGAAAGTTGACATCTGAAGACTTCAGTTGCTTAAGGATTTTCAGTTCATATAAGTATTCTAAACCCCTTAATTAACTTTAGACTACTTCTAAGAAATGACATCTACTAGGAGTATATTTTATGGTTCGATAATAGACATGAGGAATCATGTACTTAATTCTGAACATTCACAGTATCTTGCTGATCTAGAATCAGTCCTTTTTAATTTAAAAAAAATTTTTTTGACTCACAATAAATAATAACCACCTATATGAACAAGGCCACATTTTATATGACATTCTTGTATTTAACATCATATTATTAATTGTATTAATTAAACCTAATTTTGTCTCATGTATTAAATCACTGAAGAATAAGATTCTGTGCAATAAAAAACATTAGCTGTAGTTCATTCTCAAAGATAACATCTGTGTCTTTGTGGTGGTATGATTTAGGTTAATTTGAACTAGATATATAATAAATACAAGAATTGCTTGCCTTCTGTCATATTTATATTTCTTTTAATTTCTAATAACTCAACTATGAGAGCATGATAAGGAATGAGAATGGTTTCAATCTGTATACTTTTCTTTTAAAGCTCAATGGCCAAATATACAAGAGGAAAAATGCATAAAGAATCATTAATTATTGTAATATATAGACTTGCATTATGGCATTAAATCACAGATGGCTTTTATCACACATGTATTACTTAGATTAAACTTCCTGATACAAGAAACATCTGTTAAGTCCTATTTTAATAAAAATAAAGTTTCTTATCTATATTCATTGAATCAGGTTTCAGTAGGCAACCTTTCAACTATCACTTCAGGGATCAGACAGACTTCAAGAGGTACACCAATCAGGGACCTCAGACTTCACTAGGTCATTTTCCTTCATCCTGCTAATGAGTAACAAAAGATGAAATGGAAATCACTTCTGCTCAAATTCTATCAACCAGAGTTTGTCATATGGCTCTACCTGGATGCAAGACAGAGAAGCATGATCTCTCTGCTTTTCCAGATAGCACATTCTCTATTACATTGGAAGAATTTCTGTATTTATCAATAATTTGAACTTTATAAACAATTAAGTCCAAACAATAAAAAGGAGCTTCTTTAGTTCAGATGAGATCTTTGGTTATACAGTTCACTAGCAATTAGCTCTTGATCCACACAAATTTTCTTAAATTTATTTTTAATTGGTATATAAAAATCTAAAAATTGTACATATTAATAGGGATGTCATGTGATGCTTCAATACACTTATACCTTGGGGAATGTCCATCAAGTTAAACATATTACATGATTTTGTATGCAGTTTACTCTACTTCAAGTAGTATGAGTGGGGACCTTCAACAGAGAAAATCTAAAAATCTATGCTGTCTAAGAGTGCTTTTTCTGCTTGTTAAAGAAGCCATAGAATGTTTATGTTCTGTTTTTAAATAGAGTCTAGATTTCTAAAGGGAAGAAATGAAAAACATCAGTGGTTGGTTTACCACATTGACTCGCTCACCCAGGAGCAAATAAAGAAGTCTTTGAAAGAGCTACATCTTCACCACAGTTGTGGATGAATACCACATACTATCTTATCACCTAATAAAAGGAACTAACATCAACAGAACATCCACATTTTATAGAAGACTTAGAAATATGGTTTTTAATGATATGCATAAAGTATAGATCAATTTTAATTTTATCTTGCTCTTGCTCCCAGAAATACTGGAGCTCCAAAATTGAGTTGTTTTCTTCTTCTGCTAGAAAAGATATTAAATTAATTTTCTGAACATGTCCAGCATTTCAGAAACAAAACAAATTGTTAGTTGTAGAAGGGAAAATCAAGAGAATTGTAAGCATCTAAGCATCTAACTATAATAAATTTGATACAATTCATATGATTACATGGATATTTAATTATTACGATGGAAATTTGTGAGACCTAGGTTAAAGTAGCAATATGTCTGAAGTGAATGAAGATTAACTAGCAATGATTTAAAAGCTATCTCTTATTGATAAGATTCTATGGAATTGAATGGGATACATTGAAATACAGTTACTAAAATGAAGAAAAACAAAACTAAATATAGAGAACTTTATAATCTGAGTACATATTGAAGAGCAAATAATGGATTCTAAAGTCAGATGACTCTTGAGTTCAAACACTGGTTCACACACCAAATGTTAACCCCTGATTGAGAATTAAAAGTGTGGCTAAGTTCTCTTATCTTCAAATAATTCAAAGTTAACAACAGCTAGAGAATGTTTCAGCAATCACATTCCACAGACCACCAGGATCTCTACAATTATTTTAAGTTGTTTCAGTATGCACTTGCTGTTTTGATTGACCTGACCAGTCAAAGCAGTCCATTGATTTTTTTTCAAAGCACATCCTTGACTACACTTTCCTTAGACTCCTGCTGCTTCTACTATTTAGATTCAAGTACAAAGGAGAAGCACATAGGTAGAAAAAAAAATAATTGTAGTCTTATGTAGAATATACATTTAACAAGTCACACAGATCATTACATTGATTTAACAACAAATGAAATTTGAATCCTAGAAACGTGATTATCTTTAGCACCAAAGTGGAATATTATACCCCCTTCCTATCAACAAACTGTGTTCGCCACACCCAACATCTAACTGTAGTAAACCTATAGTTCAATGTTTTCTTTCAAGTAAGCTAAATTATTTAGTATCTCAGTTGAAGAAGAACTGATACGTTTCAGGGATTGATATATTTATTTGATTATCTTCTATCTCTTCTTCTAAATCACCTTCAGGAACAAATTATGAACTATACCAAAGTATTAGTTATTGAATGTTGGGTTTATGGTATTCATTTCCTGATATCCCTCTAAATTATCAAAGTATATATAATCCAACGGGAAAAATATACTTATAGAACAAATTTTTATATTGTTAAAAATGTCTCTGCAAAAAATCCTAAACTGTGTACTGCTACAGATGCTCACAAAAGGTCAGATTTTAAAATGTATAAGATTAGAAAATTAAATTTTAAGATCTAATTTACATACCAGAAATGCAAACCATTATAACCTATTTAATTACACCAATTATACTTTGAAAGTACTGTGAATGGGGGCCCTCAACAACAGACAGAATCTAATAACAATCTTTTTTATAAAGTGAAAATTACATGTTAAGGAAGTTCAAAAATTCAAAAAATATAAAAAAGTAAAAGACATGGTCTGACTTGAGGGAGACTTTGGGTATATAGAGTAGGTAGTAATAATGTACACAATAGAACTAAATGGTCTAGAGAAAATGCTCTGATCAAATGTTCCTTCTACATTCTAAAATAGGTGCTCTTACATATTTACTCTTCTGAGTCTTATGAGTAGCTTCAGTGGGAATTTTTAAAATCAGAACACAAATTTGTTGCTGAACACTCTAGTGAGTATTTTTATTTCCCCATAGAAATAAGAATCAGGACTGGCTGCTGGTTAAGATCCTGTTAAGAGTCAGAAGAAAATAAATAAAATATGTAGGAGAATACCAGAAACCACATTTTAATTTGCATTGTGCCTAAATCTCACTGAGTCAAGCATCATGGTGATCAGTATGCCTGATAGTTTATATTAAAATAATATGAACATGTTAACATGATTATACTTTATATAATGTATAAATTTAAAACCTTGATCTTCTTTAGATTCACCTCCTTTCTCTGTTCTGATAAAGGAATATGAGGTAAACGTGTCCTCTTACTTTATTTAGAATTTACTCAAAGGGAAATTTTTTAATACAATCTTCTTTCCAATGGTCCCTTTCTGGTAATAACATACTAGTAGAAGTAGTAGTAGTAGCAATAGTAGCAGTAACACACAATATTATTGAGTGCTGACTCTTACAAAGGCATATAAGATAATACTTCAACACCTGTATTCAACCAAATATCTTTCACTGGCCCAAAAGTATACAAGGTTGTAAGTCAGGATAAGTCTTTTTAAGACAGTTTATTTTGTTCAGTCAAATTCTTGGATAACATCTCCTGGACAATCTACAGAGGAAGGAGGACTATTAAGGACTATTGATCTGTTTAACTTTGTGTATAGTCAACAAGAAGATTGACTGTCTTCTAAAACACATAGGTTAATGATCGTCTGTGAAACAGGTAATACTTAATGTCATGGTATCATTCTGTGATTTAACATTTAGAAAGTTTAGATTCTTGAGTTAGCTGCAAAAAGTTTATTAATTACAGTGTCAAGATTATTCTATTTGACTATGCACTTCATATAAGCCTCATATATTTGTTTAGAAAATACCCCAAAAGAGCCATTCAGAATTCTATTATTAAACATTAAATGTGTCCTTATATGCTGAGCCAACTTTTATTGAATTACCACAAGGTACTAGTGGTGAAAATTTGTTATAATCAGAAATTCAATGGTCATGCAAAACAACTTAGCCTTGGCCATCTGGAGCCTCTCTCCTGGACACAATGAAGGGCACTGAATCACTTAAGAGTAGGCAGAGCCTGTCCTCAGTCCTTTGAAATTAAACACACTACGCAAATTTTCAGGTATTAAGGTAGGACTAGTATTGAGGTAGGACCAGTGTGGCAAGTGGAAGAAATGTACATCTTCCTAAGGTTGTAGAATCAACAGCAATGCTTTTATGCCACTAAGCAAATTCATATACAGAAATGGTGAGATGAAAGTGTCTATGGTAGTCTAAACTCATCAGCAGACAAACACATTGACAGTTTGATTGTTGAAGGAATATTTTCACTGTTCTCACATCTTTTCAAATGGAAAAATAATAGAGATTAAAATTGAAAAAAAAAAAATTATCTGGCCCAGAGTCTTGTGTGATGGCAGTAAAACATGTTAATTCCTTGACAAGCTGAAAATGTAGGATAGAAATCCTTTTACTTGTAGTTGAATCTGGAGCTATTTCAAAGCTGGAGAAGGAACTAAAATTTATAAATACTTTCAGAAATGTCGTCTTGCTGAGACTATTTTAAGATAGTTGTCTCAAGGTAATAAAAATAATACACATCGCATTTTTGTGTTAAGAATCAATAAAAATTTTATTTTGAAACTTTTTTTCAAAAACAGTGCTCTAAGAAGCATTTTGAAGATTTTTTATCATAATGAAGAGCTATATATTTTTTCAGTGTTGTCTATTAAAAAGCTGAGTTTTTTTTTTTTTTTTCAGATTGGAGTTATTCACTTAAGCAATCATGGAAATATGGTTAGGAAATCTGGATAGAATCCTGAAATAAAGGTAGAAACTGTAATACTCTTCTTATGGCAAGTGTATCTGTGTAAGAACTAAATACCTCAAAAATCAATGGGAATTACAAAAAGGACGTTTCATTAATTTTTTTTATAGTTTGGTTAAAAAGTTTTAAAAGTCAAATGTTAAAACAAAAATAAAAAGAGATAAAGAAACAGTATGATGCATGAGCTTCTTCCACTAAAGCCATTATAGTTGAATCATTCTGTTCCCCTTCTTCCATTGAGATTATAATGGCTCCATACTATGTAAGCAAGTGAGACTAATAATAGCATCCATCCTCATAAGCATGCCATTAAGGCAGAAGATGACAGCAGGAGCAAGAGAAGAAACAACACTACGTATAAATCACTCTGACCTAGAAGACTGAAGGAAATACAAAAGAAACTGAAAACATAACTAGCAGCAGTCTCAGCAGTATTGGGGTGGTTAGCTTAAGTAGTGCATATAGAGAGGCATGACTCCTCACATTGTAAAACATCCAGGGGACATGGAAGAGAGATTTCAGAGTGGGGAGAAAAGGCTAGATATTTGTCATTTGTAAGGACAGTGCTTGGATAAAAGCTTTCATTAGGGTATCATCCGTTAAGACCAAGTAACTCAGAAGCTATAAGAGTCCATTGACACTTAGGTGATCCTACAGCAACCTGAACATGTAGGTAACATCAAACTGCATTTTGCTTTACCATTCACACAGACTGACCAGTTGGCTCCAATATTCGGTAGTATTGATGAAACCAAAATCTTAGGTGTTAGGAACTGTGGAGTAATAATGTTATTGTAGAATCACAGACAGCATGCAAAACCCTTTTGTACCTCTTCAATCCAGTCTCAAATGTTATTTTATTGACTTTGCTCACTAAATTGCTTTCTAAATATTCATATTGACTACAATATGTGGTAGACTAGGAATAAAATTCTACATTTTAAATCATCTCTTAACATTCTAAAAATCACAATTAATTTTCCAAAATGTAATATTTGAAAATATAAATTATTCCAAATCAAAAGGATATGGAAGTAATTGATATTTCCTTTTTGATAGTTTATAGCAGGGGTCAGTAAACTTTTTCACCAAAAGGTCAGAGAGCAATTTGCAGTTTTGTAAGTTGTATGATCTCTTTCACAACTACTCAGCTATCATTGAAGTGTGAAAGCAGCCATCAAAAAAATGAATAGGCACAGGCTTATTTCCAATATATCTTTATTATAAAAATTAGCAATAAGGCAGGTTTGGCTCATGGCCTATAATTTGTCCACCAATAGTTTAGAAATAGCTGAAAGAAAAATATCACCTTAACCATATGACTATGGAATCATATTTACAAAATACAATTTTTTCCTCCACATCATATACTGCATTTCTTTTAATAATAGCATTGCAAGTAAAAGTATTCTGGCTAAAATATATTTAAGCCCCTTATTTTCTAATAATTTTTTTCACTTTTTCTTTTTCTAGATTAAAATTGTATAGCCTCAAACTCAAAATCCATAACATTTTACAAAAATATAAGAACATGAAAAAGTACACAAAGATTAAAGTGTTTAGGAATTAAACATACAGTATAAGTTGTATACTGTTGTTTGGTTATATCCAGATATACTATTATCCTAGCTGGAGGTGGCTTAAGTTGAAGATATTGTACTTACAAATGTCACTACAGGCGTATTTGTCCATCAGAACATGTGTTAGTTACTTAAACCTTTCTGCCTTTATGAACTGGTTCATGTTGTGAAGCCATTTAGGTCAGAATGTTAAGAAGTCTATGTCAAGCAAGTACATTCTCAAATTAGAAACTATAATTTGCTTATTAATTTTAATTATTAAAAGTTAAAATAATTAGTGATTCAGAATAATAATTTATTAAAAAGAACTTTATATTCTGGATTTAATAACTAAGAAGTAATATTTAGTTTTATTTCTTTACTTCTTTTTTTTAAGGGAAGTGCTCTTCACTCTTTGGGAAAAGCAGAATATTTCACTGTGTGTCAAAATTTCCCTGTGCTCCACAGTAAATAGAAATTGTCATTCAATTAATAAAAAGTGTAAAGAAGCATAAAATTGTAAAAGTTACCACATAATGTGTGATTCTCCTGATTTATTCTAGTGCTCTCTCACAGAATTTAGAATGATGAGCCCCTTATTTGCTTCTTGTCACTTTCGAAGACTTTGTTGGTATTTTATTCTCTGTAACATTTTTCCTGGTTATTCATTCTCAGCAGTTAAAGTTGGATAGAAAATGCATTTTTTTTTTCTCTAACTCCTGGTGATGGAGTTCTGTGCTTTTGCAGCACTGTCACTTTTCCTTGTGGTATTTGAAGGTAATGAAAGCAATTTTGTAAATGTATCTCTTGTATTAAGGGACTCTTTCTGAAAGTAGGAAATTTAGTTTTGTAATTCTTAGATTCTTCTGAGGGTTTAGTCCAGTGTAGTTGGAAAGCAGTTGGGTAGTTACCCATTGCCCAAAACAGCTCTTAAAAACAGTTTTTCTTGACTATATGTATGTTAGAAAAGCATAGAAGAACATAAATAAAATGTGCTTATTCAAAACAAATTAATTTGATTTAAAACTTTGTTTGCCATCCACTGCTATATAGTAAAATTGACAATGTGTCTCAGCCCACTGATCTGAATTCAAAGGTATGTTTATGATGATATACTGAATGATAAAACAGACATTAAGATATATTGCAATTTTATACTAATGGGTAATTTGAGACCCAACTTAGTGCTTTAATTTTCCCATACAATATTGTACTAGTTTCTCTGGAGGAGGTAAGTCAATATGTAAACTTTATCATTCAAATGCCTAATGTAAGTTAGTCTAAAAGTTTATTAACCCAGAAGATAATTTGTTTTTTTTTTAAAGAAAAATGTATCCCCCCAAAATAAATATTCAAACTAATTATGTATGTTACATGAAAGGTCACAAATTTATTTGATATTAAAAGAGCTACTTTGAAAATGCTGTTTAATTGAGTAATTTAAGGACATGGAAAAATATGTTGACTATAAGATGTTGATACTGTAGACACAAAAATCTTATGCTTCTCAGAGAAATTGTTTATCCTAAAATGATGGAATACTTTTATAATATTTTGATATTCAGTAAGAATTAAAGTAGGAAGTTCCATATATTGTAGAGACAAATAATTCAATTCTAATTACCCAAAAGAGAAAAAATTCAAAGAAATAGTGATAATTATGGAAATCAAATTAGAGTAAAATACATAGGTTTTAGCATTTCACATATTCCCTTTGATCTTGTGTTCATATTAATAACATTCTCCTGTTTGTGTATGAGAACATTTTCCATTGACTTTAAATCACACTATTAAAATTTTTAGAATTCAACTTTTATTAACATAGACAACTTTCAATAATGCATTAAATCCTACCAACAGATGAGTAATCAGTTCACATACTGTTACTTTTAGATACTGATTTTAAAATAAACAATTTGAATTTTATTGATATTTTCTCTTATTCTAACAGATCTGAGAGATTGCACAAGTCCAATAATAACAGCATTAATCCAGGTATCAGACAGAAGTTCCCAGCCAAAAGAACTCTATTGATATGTATCTAAAAAATAATCAAGTTAAGAATATGGCTTAAATTACACTACAGAACAAAGAGAAATGCACAATAAATAACATTTTTATTATGATACTTAACTGAAAATAATTAAAAGTTAAAGACTGTATAACTAATAAGTGTTGGTGATAAACCTGCAACCCACAAGGATTCCCCATGGTTCCAAATGATAAATGCAGTACTCATGGAATCAAATTAGATATTGCATCAAGTAAATTAAGAATTTGCACTGCATATTATCCAGACAATGCTAACTAAAATTATTGTGTTGAAAAATTGTGAGCATTATTTAACATACTATTTCCTTATCGTCTTTCATGAAAAAAAATTAAAACATGAAATCTAGGGTTAAAACTGTAACTTACATTCATTCATTTATTCAATAATATGCTTACATATCTTCCATTGTCCAGGTTTTCTGAGAGAGACAGAGACAGAGACAGAAAGAAATGTTCAGCAAACACCTACACACACACACACACTCACACAAGGCAGCTATTCATCAGGTTATTAATACCAGAAAGAAAGAAACAAGTAGAAAAATACAGATTTAGAATAAAAGTTCTGTGTTAGAGCACATTTGACTCAAAATGCAAACTTAATGCTTCAACATAATGAAATTTTACTTAGATTATGCATTTGTGTTAAAATAAACCAAAGACAGACTTAGAGAATTATAATTATCTTTCCAAAATTTTATTCTGTATTGTATTTTATTAAACCATATATACACATCAACATTTTTTATCCCCATTTTGCAAGATAATGTGATGTTAGCATGCTTAACTATCAGGCTTGCCTTTCTTTATGTACCAAATTCAGAGAGAAGTAGATAATAAGTAAGATGTGTCAAGTTAATAAGATAGGACACTTGGGTGTAGTCCTAGGACTAGGTCCAATATGCAAATACACACACGTTTTCATATGCATATATTATATAACACATATGCTTTAAAGCCTTTCCTTTGAATGAAAGAAATTGCTTTGCATGGATTTTTAGACTTGAACAAATATTTAAAAATGGATTCAAAGTGTGAATAAATGAGTAAATATTCAATGAAAAGAAAGTACTCTATGCAATCAAAGATATGATGTGTGAAAGATAGTGGGTCTGAGCTTGTTAAAGCATGAATTTCAGAGCCAATCAAAATATGAAAGATATTGAAAGTCATAAAAATTACATATATAAGTTCTCTGTGCAACATGATCAAAATTGAATTTTTGAAAGGTTAGGCTGGTAGAAAGAAATGCACAATGTATATTGGAATCATCAGAAACACAGGAATCAGGTAGCCTCCCAAGATGTAATATTCTAAGTAGAATAATAAACATGAAATAAAGAAGCAGTAAGAATGGAGAATAATTAATATATGACAATATGGGGTTATATTGCTGAGTTTTTTGTTTGTTTTGTTTTGTTTTGTTTTGGTGACTGTCTGACCTGTAAATCAAGTCCATGAACTAAAAACCTAAGCTTTTCTTGTATATTTCACTTATTTCAATGTCTAAACTTCTAGCATGGGATGATCACACTGGGTAATTACTGATATTTTAGACTGGATTCTATCTCTGGATTCATTACAAAAAAAATATGTCTGCAGATTTTGCCCACTGTCTATTTTGAGAATAGAACTTTTCCCCATTGAGAAAATATATTTTCCTTTATTTTTACTGCAATATTTAAACTATATCTATTCTTTCTCCACAGTAATGATGCATGGCAAACACTCTCAAACATTTAGTGGCTTACAACAACAAATATTTATTTTTCTCACTCAGATTTAGGTGTTAGATGGCATTTGGCTGATCTTGACTGGGACTGGTTGAATCTAGCCAGGTTGGCTCTTGGCTTCAATTAAACTCATATATATACCAAGTATCTCACATTGGGGCCTCATTAAAGGGGTACTGACTACTTGAGGCATGCTCTTTTCTTGACGATTTACATTTCAAGTCTCCATTTGTATGACTGCTCTAAAATCTAGTTGGCAAAAATTAAATCATCTAAGACCAAGGGAAAGTACAGGGAAGTCATTTTGTTTACCATGTATCCATAGCAATGATGTGAAAAAAAATGGAAGCAACAATTCAATCCACAGTATCTGATGTAGAGCCTGACTTGAAGATTCAGACCACTACTTCTATAAGTAATTTACTTACTTCTATAGTGTTCCATCATCAAACAGAATTATATAAATATATGTATAATACTTAATTTATAGTTTCCTGTTGCCTTGCCCTATACATTGTACATAAGAATTACAAGAATAAATATTTGAGCAACACAGTTATCATTATTTTTAAATTTATATTTTTCAATTATAAATAAAACAGTTCAGTTCATCAAGAAAATGTCATCATATATATATATATATATATATATATAATTGGATGTCATTACATTAAAATAATGTCAAATAGTTATTAATAACAAAAATATCTCAAAAAGATTACATTTTATAATTGGCAGTTATGTTGCATATCAAATGTACTAATAACATTTATTGATATTTGTCATGATACTGGATCTAAAAATTCTTTTGTTAGGACACGTGGCATTCATGATTTCTTATTTAATTTAATAACCTGAATCTTATTTATAGATAGCTTAAGTAAATATAGAAAAAGAAAATAATGTTCATAATTTTTCTACAAGTATTTTTGACTTGTGTACTACTTGAATAACCAATTAGCATCGAAAAACTTACTTTTTAGGACTTCTTACCACTCCATTGTCTCCTTTCAATAATTCTATAAATGCCCAACTGTACAGAACTCAAAAGCAAGTGTTAAAATGAAAATGCAGCGTGTGTCTACAAAATGACTAATGATAGTATTCAATTACATTGTCATTCCCCTTTGAAAATAGAATTTGAAATTGAAAAACGTCTAACAAATTGAAGTATCAAAGACTTTTCATTCTATTTTACTTCATTAGATGTATAAAAAGGTAATCAACAAAACTGAATGTTAAGTCTTTAGACTTTGTGACTGAAGAACAGCTAATGTCTGTAAGTATTTGATCTTTTATTCTTTCTTTGGGGTGGTGGTCAATAATATATTTGGTTCACAAATCTGAATCTCCTAAATACTTCATGTTACATTTATATAAATACATGTGTTTTTTGGATATTATAGAAAAGTTTAGAGCTAACTCTCAAAAAAAAAAAAATACTAAATATTATAGGGTTATCTTTAAAAGCAAGCTAGATATTAGAACAGATTACATTCTTCCTGAAAAAAAATTTATTTGTTGTAGAAGGTTTGAGAAAATTGCTACAATATAATGTGAATTTCAATATATAGATGTAGATTGATATGAGAAAGAGATGGAAACTAAGAAATGGAGATAGAGATGGGGAGATATCTGTCAGTTTTGATCTGAGCATTCATCACAAAAACCATGGTTCTCTGATATCTACACATGAACTTTGAATAATAGAAAATCTTTGATTTATTTAGTTTCTATTATGTGCCAATCTTATTTTTCTTTTATGATCTATAACCTCACAATAACTCTACCAGGTCAGTTTTATAATTATTCGTTTGTATGATTAGTTTTATATCAGCAAAAAGACACCAAAAAGTCCATATTTTCCAAGCTATTAAAAGCAGTTTAGGTCACTTTGTCTCTAAATTCATAATTATTTTTTCTATATCATGAATTTCTTTTCCTACACTGTGATTCCTTTCCAATTTACACTTACTTTATACCCAAAAACTCTTCTGCCTCTTCCTCAGAGATCAGGTCTGACTTATAATTTCAAACATAAAGTAAAAAATATCCCTTTGTGTCATTGTTTTGATTCTTTATTTTGATCCCTTAAAAGTACTCTCAAACCCATGTTCTTATTAAATCCTAAATCACATCTAACCACAGTCACAGCTCAGGCATACTTAGCCACTTATTTTCCATGGACTTACTGGGAGCAACTCATATCCGAAAAACATCCTTCCTTCAAACAACTACCATTATTTTAACTTGCACACATAATACATTTTATTTTTCTTTTTTTTTTTATGATGTTTATTTTTTTTCCTTCCCCCCAACCCCTCCCACCCCTCTTTTCCCTCTATACAGTCCTTCTTTCCTTCATTCTTACCGCTCTCCTTATCCCTAACCCTAAAACTAACCCTAAACCTAATGCTAACACCTCCCAACCCCCATTATATGACGTCATCCGCTTATCAGCGAGATCATTCGTCCTTTAGTTTTTTGAGATTGGCTTATCTCATTTAGCATGATATTCTCCAATTTCATCCATTTGCCTACAAATGCCATAATTTTATCATTCTTCATTGCCAAGTAATATTCCATTGTATATATATGCCACAGTTTCTTTATCCATTCATCAACTGAAAGGCATCTAGGTTGGTTCCACAATCTGGCTATGGTGAATTGAGCAGCAATGAACATTGATGTGGCTGTATCTCTGTAGTATGCTGATTTTAAGTCCTTTGGGTATAGGCCAAGGAGTGGGATAGCTGGGTCAAATGGTGTTTCCATTCCAAGCTTTCTGAGGAATCTCCATACTGCTTTCCAGAGTGGCTGCACTAATTTACAACCCCACCAGCAATGTATGAGTGTTCCTTTTTCACCACATCCTCGCCAACACCTATTGTTGCTTGTGTTCTTGATAATCGCCATTCTAATTGGGGTGAGATGGAATCTTAGGGTAGTTTTGATTTCCATTTCCCTTATTACTAGGGATGTTGAACATTTTTTCATATATCTCTTGATTGCTTGTACATCTTCTTCTGTGAAGTGTCTGTTCATTTCCTTAGCCCATTTGTTGATTGGATTATTTGTATTCTTCATGTAGACTTTTTTGAGTTCTTTATAGATTCTGGAAATTAGCGCTCTATCTGAGGTATGGTTGGCAAAGATATTCTCCCACTCTGTAGGCTCTCTCTTCACATTGCTGATAGTTTCCTTTGCTGAGAGAAAGCTTTTTAGTTTGAATCTATCCCAGTTGTTGATTCTTGCTTTTATTTCTTGTGCTATGGGAATCCTGTTAAGGAAGTCTGATCCTAAACCAACAAGTTGAAGATTTGGACCTACTTTTCTTCTATAAGATGCAGGGTCTCTGGTCTGATTCCGAGGTCCTTGATCCATTTTGAGTTGAGTTTTGTGTAGGGTGAGAGATAGGGGTTTAATTTCATTCTATTGCATATGGTTTTCCAGTTTTCCCAGCACCATTTGTTGAAGAGGCTATCTTTTCTCCATTGCATATTTTTGGAACCTTTGTCTCGTATGAGAAAATTGTATTTATTTGGGTTTGTGTCTGTGTCCTCTATTCTGTACCATTGATCTACCTGTCTATTTTGGTACCAATACCATGCCGTTTTTGTTACTATTGCTTTGCAGTAGAGTTGAAGATCTGGTATTGCAATACCCACTGCTTTGCTCTAGCTACTGAGGATTGCTTTAGCTATTCTAGGTTTTTTATTCTTCCAGATGAATTTCATAATTGCTTGCTCTATTTCTGCAAGGTACATCATTGGGATTTTAATTGGAATTGCATTGAATCTGTATAGCACTTTAGGTAGTATAGCCATTTTGACGATATTAATTCTGCCTATCCAGGAACATGGGAGATCTTTCCATCGTCTGAGGTTTTCTTTAATTTCTTTCTTTAGTGTTCTGTAGTTCTCATTGTAGAGGTCTTTCACCTCTTTTGTGAGATTGATTCCCAAGTATTTTATTTTTTTCGATGCTATTGTGAATGGGGTAGTTTCCTAATTTCTCTTTCTGAAGATTCATCACTTATGTATAAAAATACATTGGATTTATGAGCATTGATCTTGTAACCTGCTACTTTACTGAATTCACTTATGAGTTCTAAAAGTTTTCTGGTGGAATTTACAGGTTCCTCTAAATATATACTCATGTCATCAGTGAACAGGGATAGTTTGAGTTCTTCTTTTCCAATTCGTATCCCTTTAATTTCTTTGGTTTGTCTAATTGCTCTGGCTAGAGTCTCAAGGACAATGTTGAATAGAAGTGGTGAAAGATGGCATCCCTGCCTTGTTCCAGTTTTTAGGGGGAACGCTTTCAGTTTTTCACCATTTAGAATAATATTGGCCGTGGGCTTAGCGTAGATGGCCTTTATAATGTTAAGGAATGTTCCCACTACCCCAATTTTTTCTAGTGTTTTGAGCATGAAGGGATGCTGTATTTTATCAAAGGCTTTTTCTGCATCTATTGAAATAATCATGTGATTCTTAACTTTAAGTCTGTTGATATGGTGAATGACATTTATTGATTTCTGAATGTTGAACCAACCTTGCATCCCTGGGATAAAACCCACTTGATCGTGGTGCACTATCTTTTAATATATATTTGTATGCGATTTGCTAAAATTTTGTTGAGAATTTTTGCGTCGATGTTCATTAAGGATATTGGTCTGAAATTTTCTTTCCTCCATGTGTCTCTGTCTGGTTTAGGTATCAGGGTGATATTGGCTTCATAGAACGAGTTTGGGAGGGTTCCCTCCTCTTCTATTTCATGGAATAGTTTGAGGAGTATTGGAATGAGCTCTTCTTTAAAGGTTTTGTAGAACTCGGCTGAGAACCCATCTGGTCCTGGACTTTTCTTTGTTGGTAGGCTTTTGATGACCTCTTCTATTTCATTGCTTGAAATTGGTTTATTTAAGTTGTGTATGTCCTCCTCGTTCAATTTAGGTAATTCATATGTCTCTAGAAATTTGTTGATGTCTTCGAGGTTTTCTGTTTTGTTGGAGTATAGATTTTCGAAATAGCTTCTAATTATGTTTTGTATTTCACTCGTGTCTGTTGTGATGTTTCCTTGTTCATTCCAAATTTTAGTAATTTGAGTTTTCTCCCTCTTTCTCTTTGTTAGTGTGGCTAAGGGTTTATCAATTTTATTTATTTTTTCAAAGAACCAACTATTTATTTGTTAATTTTTCCAATTGTTTCTTTTGTTTCGATTTCGTTGATTTCGGCTCTGATTTTAACTATTTCCTGTCTTCTACTACTTTTGGTATTGGTCTGCTCTTCTTTTTCTAGCGCTTTGAGCTGTAGTGTTAAGTCGTTTATTTGTTGATTTCTACTTCTTTTTTTGAATGCGCCCCATGAAATAAATCTTCTCTAAGTACAGTTTTCATAGTGTCCCAGAGATTTTGATATGATGTGTCTTTGTTCTCGTTTACTTCTAAGAATTTTTTTATTTCCCTCCTGATGTCTTCTGTTATCCATTCATCATATAATAGTGCATTATTTAATCTCCAGGTATTGGAGAAGTTTCTGTTTTTTATTCTGTCATTTATTTCTAATTTCAATCCATTATGATCTGATAGAGTACAAGGTAGTATCTCTATCTTCTTGTACTTGCTAACAGTAGCTTTGTGGCATAAAATATGGTCTATTTTAGAGAAGGATCCATGTGCTTCTGAGAAGAAAGTGTATTCGTTCTTTGTTGGATGGTATATTCTATATATGTCCGTTAAGTCTAAATTGTTGATTGTGTTGTTGAGATCTATAGTTTCTTTATTCAATTTTTGTTTGGACGATCTATCCAGTGGTGAGAGAGGTGTGTTAAAATCGCCTAGTATTATTGTTTTGTGGTCTATTTGATTTCTGGAATTGAGAAGGATTTGTTTGACGTACGTGGATGAGCCAATGTTCGTGGCATAGATATTTATGATTGTTATGTCTTGTTGATTTATGCTTCCCTTAAGCAGCATGTAATGTCCTTCTTTATCCCTTCTGACTAGTTTTGGTTTGAAGTCCACATTATCTGAGATGAGGATGGATACTCCAGCTTTTTTCCTGTGTCCGTGTGCATGGTATGTTTTTCCCGATCCTTTCACCTTTAGTCTATGGGTGTCTCTTTCTATGAGATGAGTCTCTTGCAGGCAGCATATTGTTGCATTTTTCTTTTTAATCCAATCTGCCAGTCTGTGTCTTTTGATTGATGAATTCAGGCCATTAACATTCAGGGTTATTATTGTGATATGATTTGTATTCCCAGCCAATTGACTCATATTTGTTTTTGACATGATTTGGTTTCTCCTTTATTTGGCTATTCCTTTAGGCTAGCGCCTCCTGTTGCTGATTTGCATCGTTGTTTTTCATCTCTTCCTCGTGGACTATTTTGCTGAGAATATTCTGTAATGCTGGCTTTCTTTTTGTAAATTCCTTTAGCTTTTGTTTATCATGGAAGGATCTTATTTCATCGTCAAATTTGAAGGTAAGTTTTGCTGGGTATAAGATTCTTGGTTGGCATCCGTTTTCTTTCAGGGTTTGGTATTTGTTGTTCCAGGCCCTTCTAGCTTTTAAGGTCTGGATTGAAAAATCTGCTGATATTCTTTTGGTTTCCCTCTGAATGTAATTTGATTCTTTTCTCTCGCAGCCTTTAAAATTCTGTCTTTATTTTGTATGTTAGGTATTTTCATAATAATGTGCCTTGGTGTGGGTCTGTTGTAATTTTGTATGTTTGGAGTTCTATAAGCCTCTTGTACTTGGTTTTCCATTTCATTCTTCAGATTTGGGAAATTTTCTGATATTATTTCATTGAATAGATTGTTCATTCCTTTGGTTTGTTTCTCTAAGCCTTCCTCAATCCCAATAATTCTTAAATTTGGCCTTTTTCATGATATCCCATAATTCTTGTAGATTCTGTTCATGATTTCTTACCATCTTTTCTGTTTGGTCAACTTTGTTTTCAAGATTAAATAATTTGTCTTCAGTGTCTGAGGTTCCGTCTTCCAGGTGTTCTATCCTATTGGTTATGCTTTCTATGGAGTTTTTAACTTGGTTTATTGTTTCCTTCATTTCAAGTATTTCAGTTTTTTTTTTTTTTTCAGTATCTGTAACTCTTTATTGAAATGATCTCTTGCTTCCCGTATTTGGTCTTTTAACTGTTGATTGGTGCGATCATTTAATGCCTGGATTTGCTCTTTCATCTCCTCATTAGCTTCTCTGATCGTTTTAATTACGTACATTCTGAACTCCCTTTCTGACATTTCTTCTGCTGTGCTGTCATTGGGTTTTATTGATGTAGTATCTAGGTTTGTTTGGGACATTTTCTTCCCTTGTTTTCTCATATTGGTCAGTTGTCAGTGGGACCCTGAGATATTGCTGTTTTCCGCTATTGGCTTATAGTGTCCCTGTAGATTTCCAGTGTATCACCTCCCAGCCTTCAGTAGCCTTATGTCTTGGAGGAGTCTGATAATGCAGTGCATCCGAAGAAAACTGCCCCTCGCCCCCTACTGGTTCCACGGTTTGGAGTTGGCTCTGTGCGGAAAGGCTCTCACTGTGGGCCTGCACCGTGCAGCTGGCCGTGTGGGAGGAGCCCACTGCCGGATTGTGGAAGGCTACCTTGGGAAGACTCTAGCTGCCCTGCCCAGCTCCGATAAGCCACCTCTATCTGGGCCTGCCACCCAGGTCGAGTTTTACCCAGTGGGCAGACTCACCCGTGGCTCTATTTCAGTCCGAGTCTCTCAATGCCTCCTCTTCTTAACTCCTGGGTTCTGGAGCGACTGGGGGTGCAGTCACCCTCTAGGCCGCCATCTTGGATCGCCCCATGAAGAGAGCTTGCAGCCGGAGTGGGCAGAGCCGCCTGAAGAGGTCTCTGGCTGCCCTGCCCTGATCCCAGAGGCTGTTTGCGGATCGAAGCTCTCCGTTGGTTCGGGGGCTTGTGGCTGGTTCTATGTAGAAAGTCTCTCACTGGGCGGTCTGCTCCAAGAAGCTAGCCTTGAAAGGCACCTCCCACCGCAGGGGTCCAGGCACTTGGGGAAGTCTCTGGCTGCCCTATCCTGGTCCCTGAAGCTGCTTGCATGCCGGAGTACGCTGTGCTGCACTGGCTCCGGGACTTGGAGCTTGTTCTGGTCAGAAAGGCTCTCACTAGCGGGCCTGTTCCGAGAACCTGGAGAAGCTGGCCGTGTGGGCGGGGCCCACCTCCGGAGTGCGCAGGGCTGCCTGTGGATGACTCTAGCTGCCCTGCCCGGCTCCGATAAGCCACCTCTATCTGGGCCTGCCACCCGGGCCAAGCTTTACCCAGTTGGCAGACTCACCCGTGGCTCTATTTCAGTCCGAGTCTCTCAATGCCTCCCCTTCTTAACTCCTGGGTTCTGGAGCAATTGGGGGTGCAGTCACCCTCTAAGCCGCCATCTTGGATCTCCCCGTGAAGAGAGCCTGCGGCTGGAGTGGGCAGAGCCACCTCACATTTTATTTTTCTTAATATAACAACAAGCAAATAATTTTCAGTTTGTTTCAACAAGGGAAGTATCTCACACATAGACACACCAAACTACTAATTTATATATGACTAGTTATGATAATTAGAAAACTAATTGTTTCTACCTTTCACAAGTTTTTATTACATTAAATAAGCTTATTAATCTGTCCCAATCTACTAACTCAAAAACATTGTCAATTTCTTGGAATCTTTTACTTCCTAATACCACTGATATAGCTTTCTCAGACTCTGATATCTAGGATTCTGTCAACTTCCTGAATACATAACCACTCATGTCTCAAAAATTCTCTTTTCCTGATTTTAATGTAGTATTTCCATGTACAAACAGAGAAACAACATGTATCCCATTTGTTTACAAAAAAAAAAAATCAGCTTTCCATACTAGATTTTTTTTTCTAATAGTAGAAATAATTTCCTGAGGAAACATCCTAGGGAATTTTTATATATTCCAGGAAAATGCAATATAATCATGCCTTTTGTACAAAAAAGCAAGTTATCCTTTTTAATATAAATGAATTGGGGGTTTTTAGTCTATTTTCTCCATCTAGATATCAGGGAATCTTCTCACATTCAACATTGGAAAACCATGTTAAATAATCTTTTTTATATATCAGCCTCAAATAACACCTACCCAAAGCTTCCTCAGAAGATTCAAGATATTGCAGATAGAAACCAGAGGGAACAGAAGATTATGATAAAGAAAGGAAGAAAAGATGGAAGGAAAGGAAGAAGGGAAAGAAGGAACTAAGGAAAGGATAAAGGAAAGACTAACTGATACAGCAAAATGTTATTGGAAATTTACACACACAATTCTAGAAGATTCATACATAAAGGAGGTTTGAAAGGTCCCAGAATCTTTGATTCAGCTATTAAGGGACTTCTTCAGCCCAGTCTGAGAGTCTTCTTCTAGTACCAGATCAGTCTGTGAAATCTGGGACAGATAGATTTTTTTTTTCAATGATGTGCAGATATCAGCAAAAGGTTGAGGAAAGATAAAACAAATAAACAACAACAAAAACCCAGAGACATGGCTTCACCAAAAGTTATGATAAAGTTCTAGAAAATGATTGATATAGTTTAGATGTGAGGTGTCCCCCCAAAACACATGTATGAGACAATGCAAGAAGGTTTGTAGGTGAAATGATTGGATTATGAGAGACTTGACCCAGTAGGTGTTAATCCCCTAATAGGGATTAACAGAGTTGTGACTATGGGCAAGTGGAGTGTAGCTGGAGGAGGTGGGTCATTGGGGACATGACTTTGGGGTATATATTTTGTAAGCTGAGTTTAGTCTCTCTCTGGATCAGTGTTGTGATGACATTTTCTTCTGCCATACCCTTCCACCATGATGTTCTGCCTCACTTTAGGCCCTAAGGAATGAAGTTGCCCCTCTATGGACTAAGACTCTCAAACTGTGAACCCCAACATAAACTTTTTCTCCTCTAATTTTTCTTCTCAAGTCTTTTGGTCACAGGAGCAAAAACAACTGACTGAAACACTGACTCTAATGAAAATGATACATGAATTAACTGACAGAATTCAAAGTAACTATCAGCAAAATGTACAACAAATTCAGGAAAGAAATGTATAAGAGAGTTGGAATTTCAAAAAAAGACAAAATATATAAAAAATAACCAAATTAAAATAATGCAGATCAGAATACCCTAACAATACTGGAAATTTTACTAGAAAGATTTAATGTAAGATCATGCTGAAGAAAGGGTTCAAAAACTCAATGTCAGGTCATTTGAAATTATCCCATCAGAGAAACAAAGAAAAAATCGTGAATCAGTAAAGAAACAATGAAGAAAGTTTAAGGGACTTATGGGACATCATCAAATAGGCTAATACATATATTATGGGAAAAAGTCATTGGCTTCCAGATCAAGGAAATCTGGTAATACCCAAATAAGATGAACCCAAAGAAATCCCAACCAAGAAAAATTATAATCAAATCATCATAAGTCAAACAAAATTTTGAAAATAGCAATAAAAAATTGTCTTGCATGTGAGACCTGTCATAAGACTATAAGCACATTTCTCAGTAGAAACCTTGCAGTCTAGAAAGAAGTAGGATATTTCCAAAATGCTAGGGAAAAAAAGAAACTGCCTACCAAGATTACTATACCTTGCATTACTGTCCTTCAAAAGTGAAGGACAGAAAAAGTCTCTCCCAGACCACAAAAGTTAAAGAAGTTCATCACCACTAGTTACACACTCAAAAGACCCAATAAAAGTACCTAACATTAGTGAATACCTGCTCAATTCAATGAAACTCCAGTTTTTATATATGAAAATCTGAAGTATGACATAAGTAATATTTCAATTCACCTAGAACAAACAGCCAATTCCATGAATAGAATTGAGATATTTTGCTACTGACCTGATAAGTCTGACTAACCAAATATTGTCTTTTTTGCTTCCTAATATGACCTCCTATATACCACAGTGACTAGAAGCAAAATACAATTGTCCTTTCTTTTCCACAAGCCTATGTTCTAAGACCACTGGTGGATGCCTGAAATGCATATAATGCTGAACCCTACCTATACTGTTTATTCCATTACATGTATACCTAGGATAAATTTTTATTTATACAATAGGCACAATAAGATTAGCAATAACTAACAATAAACTAGAACAATTCAGAAATATACTGTAATAAAAGTTATGTAAATGTGGTGTCTCTCTCAAAATACCTCAGAGTATTATATTCACCCTTCTTTTTCTGATGATTTGAAATGATAATACCTAAAGGACAAAATAAAGTGAGGTGAATGTCATGGACATTAGGCTACTATTGGTCTGTTTGCTTGAACACAAATACTTCAATACCATGAGAGTCTGTCTATTACCAAGTCAGTTAGTAAGCAAACCAATGATTGAGCAGCATATGGAGTTTGGATGTGCTGGACAAGGTGATTTCCATCCCAGGTGGAACAGAATTTTATCATGCTAATCATAGTAGCAGGCAATTTAAAGTAAGTTTTATTTCTGGAATTTTCCATTTAATATTATCTTACCCAAATTGACCAAAAGTAACTTGAATTTCAGAAGAGAAATTGCAGATAAAAGGAGAACTACTATTCTAAACTTCATATACTTTCTTGCAGCTAGCATCTTGATTTTTCAGTTCTGTGCATGAATGGATTAATATGAGATTTAAATTTAAAACCTAAAGAAGTATGAAAAAAAAATTTGCATTCAAGGTACACAATATGGCAGTATGTCTGTTGGACCAAATAGCTAAACTTACTTCTAGAGTGCAGTTGTGGCAATACTCTGCAGGCAACAGTTGGCACAAAGACATTCTGTTTGGTCACTTCCTCATTGTAGTAGAGGTAGCAATTGCCTTGTTCTACCTACCTTGCATTTTTATTAGAACCATTTGTGGAACCTCAACCTCGTGTTTATTCCTCCAATCCCCTCAAGATTTCTAAGGGTACATTCACTGCATTGCCTCTTTCTTCTTAACAGAGTATGCTATGCATAAAGAAATCCTTGTTGTCTAATTTTATAAATGTAAGTACAAGCAAATGGATTCTTTCTTTGTGATATGCCCAATTCCATCAGTACCAGATCTTAAAGATTAAAAGGGCAAAATTTTTAAGGGCTTAAAGAAAAATCAGCATAAAACTTTTTGTCCAAAGCATAGAGATTTATTTTAAAAAGTAAACAAAAGTACTAACAAAAAAATGTATTAAGAACCACATTCTGCAATGGAAGTTCCAAACATGGGGGTAGGTGAAGGAAACTTGTTAACAAGGAAAAATCACATTAATAGATGTCTGCCAAACTGTAGAATATCAACATGCCACAGGAATTTGATGAAAAATGAATCCAGTTGATTTATTTTGTTAGGATATGTAGAATTCAGAAACTCAGATGGGAGGAGAGGAAAGCAAAACTAAGTCTAGATATTTTTATTATGCAACTTTCATAAAGGAAGCTGAAACAGAGATGGTTTCACATTGCCACTCTGCAGGGTAGGAAAGAGATGACTTATGAACAAAAGGATGTGGAACTATCAGTATTCTAAGTGTTCTAGTAAGATGTCATACTAGGTGGAGGAAACAGAACATGTTGGTTTTGAGTCATTATACATGACCTGGATAAAGGAGTTACGGAGAAAGACATAGTTGCCTAAAGATATTCTATTCCATGCCCAACTAATTACCATTAATAGATTAGCAAAACAATAGTCAAAGCACATTATTATTTTTATACTGAAATTTAAATGCCAGATAAAAATTGAAAAGGGAAAACCTTTTTTGGTCCTTTCATGTGAATAAGTGAAATAATGATTGAGACAGTATTAAAAGTCATTACTTCATTCTTCTGAAGTACATATACGTAAGATAATATACACTATTTCAAAGCATCACATTCAACCAGTTGAAAATAAAACTACTCTAACTTTGATTTTTAAAAGCCATTTGCAAATGTTAGGCTCTGAGAACTACATTGACGGGAGATTAGACCAATGAGAGTAGAATAATCTCTTATCTGGTCTGATGTTTTATTTGAGAGTAAGAGACAAATGAATCTTTCTACAACCAAGCAACAAACAAGTAGATTGGTTAGGTTCCCTGTATTTCTCTCACTCTTTCTTACTTTCATATAAGCCATTTCTTCATGCTTTCTGAAGAACAAATTTGACAAGTTATATCCTGGTTTGTATGGGTTTCTACCTGAGGAATTAAGATAGTCTAATTACACAGATCAAAGTAGTTTCTTCAGACCATAATTTACCTAAAACTTGGTGAATTATAATTTTGTTCCCTGTGGTTATTCCTACAATCCCCACTGTAAAAACTCCCTTTTTCTTCCCACAGATTTCATATTTATCCTGAAGGACATGTCTAGGAATCCACAACTTTCTTATTCCAGTAGGTATTTGTTCCCACAAAGTGACAGAAAGCAGTCTTAACCTAAGCCCTAAAGTCACAAACTGAGTTTAACTACAACAGAAATTCTTTTGTGTGCACAAATTAAAATTAATTAACAGCTTTCAAATAAGAAACCTTAATAGCTTAAATTTAGAAAAGCACAAGTTGTCTTATGCTGGGTTCTTTAGAAACAGAAGTAGACATCATTCACATGCTGTTCAGGAGAAACATGGCGGTGAGGAAAGGAAAACAGGAATGGGGGAAGCCAAACAACAAGATCCAGTCTTGGACTGATCCTAAGGAAGACAAAGGAGCTGGGGATCACAACACTTGCCCCAGAGGCAAAGGAACCAGGCTTTTATGTACCATGAACACCAGAGTGTTTAACTTGGGGCTTAGAAGTACAATTTACTAGGTGGTTACATGGATTGCTCCCACAAATAAAGCTTTACCTCTCAAGTCAGGGCTTTTTGTTTTGTTTTGTTTTGTTTGTTTTTGTTTTTGTTTTTCATTTGCCTGTGTCTTTTGCAGTTACTTAGAGATCCCACTCAAAAGAGTTGCATGCTTGCTTCAATGCTCTCCTGTCCCAGTCTTGAAATTAACAATATTGTCTTTGAACTTGTCAAATCCAATGAGACAATGGAGTGTGAACATGTGCACAGGAGTTGTATATAATATGTGTGTACATCATTTCTTGCTGCCCCAATTGCATATAGGACACACAATGCTCCATGACTACCAAACTCCAGTGGTCTGTAACATATGGGACCAGCAAGAATGCAAGTGATAAATGTGTTTAGACCACTAAGTGAGGGTGCTGACAGCTCCAGGACATTACACTTTGCATTCCAAAAAGATTTTGTTCTGAAGGATAAAAGAAGGCAACTATGTACTTAGAAGCAAAAAAATCACCATACTGCATCTTTTTAATTTCTGTTCTCTGTACGTGTCAATTCTTATACTGAAAATGACAGAAAAGAAAAGGAAAGAAAAGACCACCGGTACTGCCTTTATTTTTCAGTTGTTCCTTCTTCATGAGAAAGTAGAGTGTTGGTAGAATGTGTAAAAATTAAGAAAATAAATAGTGGAGCTAGTTTTGCATATCATCTCCACTTCTGGTAAAAATGAGATACATATAATGTATGAGTTATGAAATGTGGATGAAATAATTTTGAAGATTCTGCCTATGAGTTAAATACTGTAACTGGTACTGCACAATATAAATGGTAGTTTTATAGTGATAAATCAAAAATTTAATCTCAAATAGCAAATTTTTAAAATCTTAGAATAATTTAGAAGGACCATTTAAAAAAAAGCTTTATAGGTAGTCTGCAATTAAATTTTCTTGTTTGTAAATAAGAGGCTCCACATTTATAAATTTTAGTGGGTCCTGAAAATTATACAGGGAGACTTGGCCAAAGACAATTTAGAAAAAATCTCAATGTATATGCTATGAGCCAAGGCGTATCTCAGCATTGATACCAACTGGGGATGGACTGGGGAGTACAGCAATTACAATGGCAACAGCATCCACTCCAGTCCATTTCTTGCCCAACACAGGTTATTATGGTTTAGATATGAGGTATCTCCCAAAAGCTCATGTGTGAGACAATGCAAGAATTTTCAGAGGTGAAATGATTAGTTTATGAGTGATATCATGCGATCAGTGGATTAATTCACTGATATGGATTAACTGTAGGCAAGTAGGATAAGTCTGGAGGAAGTAGGTCACTGGGTGTGTAACTTTAGAGTTCGTATTTTTCCCTGATGAAGGGAGCACACTAGCTTTTGTTCTCTCTCTCTCTCTCTCCCTGCCCCCCTTTCTGTTTGCTATGTCCTGCATAGCTTTCCTCTGCCACCATTTTGCTGTGAGGTTGTGCCTCACCTGAACCCAGAGCTATAGAGTCAGATGACCATGAACTCAACATTTAAAACCATAAGCCAAATAAACCTTTCATTCTCATAGTTGTTCTTGTTGGGTCTTTTGGTCACAGTTACACAAAGCTGTCTAAAATATGGGTAAACATACTTGCTTTTAAAATTATGTTCATTCCAAGAAAGCATAGAATTTCAGAGATGATGGTTGGTTCTAATTTCTGGGAAAATTTATGATGGATGATAAGTGGGGAAAACTACAACTCTGAAGTTGTTTGGAGGTTTAAACTGACACTCATCATCCCTCTCCCACCTGTCATTATTGGCTGCCTTCCCTGTCAGCTAGGACTTCCTCTTAACTAGTATATGCAGCTACCCAGATCTTCATGTTAGATATCTGAATAAATTAAATCATCATGTATGCACATTTTATAATGTAGTAAAATGACCCTTAGAGGAAACTGGGAAATGAGCAGTAGTGATCGGTTGGTGGACTCAGTGGATGTATTATAAGATAAAGTTGGGCAAGGACTCTGTTACCTTATTTCTATGCATCCCTAGTCTAGAGGGGTATGACTGATGACATTGTACATCTGGCTTTAATGTAAATTTAGTATCTTTTCAAAAGTCCTTGAAAGTTCTATGTACTCCCTTCTATGGGAACCCTATTGTCCATTAGGGAAGAATTCAAGATGTGACTCTGGCTTAATTGTGGAATCTGGACAAGGAATAGTGAATTTCCATGACAGTAGCTGATTTCTACCTTCTACTCATTCCATTCTTGAACACCTTTGAATATTCATATTAAGCAGTACTCTGGTGAGTTGATCATCCTGTCTGAAAGATATGCTTGCCAGATACAGCAAAGAAAAACACAGAAAACTACTTAAATTTGAATTTCACCTACATAGTAAAAATGTTATTAATATACAATCCAATACAAAATTCAGAACATACTTATGGTAAAAAAATGAACATCATCTAAAACTGAAATTTAACTGGATGTTATATGTATTTTTTTATCAGACAACTCATCTAGGAAAACCATAGATCCCTTCCAATCATGTAACTCTTGCTCAAAACAAACTTCTCATCTTGCTACTGAATGCTAAGTGTTGCCAAATTGGGAGAGTCAATGATCATAGTATGGACCAGAATCTCCTACCATAAATCCTAATCCACAGAGCCTCAGAGTGTCACTATTGTCCCTCTTGATTTGTCTATCCTTTATACCCTTAGCAAATAAAAAATTCTCCCAAGAAACATAGGCAGCTGAAGCTGGGGGACAGAGGTAGTTTAAATAACTATTTCCCCTTAACATAATTCATGGAGCTTTTCAACACTCCCCCATATTTTCCCAGAGCAAATTGTGACATTTCTACTTCAGATGATGTTGACTATTGTCTCAACCATCATGGAGTATCCTTATAGGAGTGAATTAGAACTAACTCCTTTCTCTTTGATACCCCAGCCAAATTTAAATCATTTCATGGGAAAGTATCCCCATACCACAAATAATATCATATGCAGATTTATATTCCACTTTCCCTACTCTAACACCATCAGCACATTCTCCCAGTCATATTCTCTCAGTCTTTACCAATAAAACATAGTCAATCCATTGACTTAAAGCCCCTAGCCCATAATTTCTCTCTACTTCTCTCCCTTAGTAGTCCTAGCACTTTAAGACTAGTGTGGGTTGTGCTGAAATTTGCCCCTAATTATATTTTGGTTTCCTGTAGAGAAACTAGGAGCAGACCCTAAGAAGCATTATCCCTTGGAGAAACAGCCTGATTTATGATCACTGAAAGAACTATAAGCAAAGAAAGTGGAAGGGAAGGAGGAAGTTGCTACCCTCTCACTTGAGGCAACGAACAACATCTGGAGTCCCAGAGGGTCAAGGAAATCTGGGTACCCAGTGTTTTCAAGTGGATGTACAATATCCAGTTAGTCTCATTTTTTAATCTCAGAATTGTATTTCCTCCCTTTTCAGACGTAGGAAACTTGTTGAGACTGAAAAGCGAAAATTATCTGGAGTTTTGATATTTTTGCAAATAGTTCCTGAGCCTACTCAGAATGATCAGTCCATTAGCTACAGGAAATTAATACTGTGTTAAAGTCTACCATCAAGGCCCTCTGGTTTTCATACTTTGTATTAGCTTGATGAATGATTATCCTCAACTCATACTCTTTTCTCTTGAAAGCATCACTGGTGCTCACCAACAACCAGTTTCCCTGCCCTTTATAATTAGTATATTCCCTATTCTTCGAAAATGCCAGTGTTATTACACATTGCATGAGCCAGTGCACCTCATTCCACCTCTATCCTTTCCCAATTTACCACAGGTAAAGTCTTAATGAAAAACTACAAAATGCTAAGGATTATTAATATTCCAGCTACTTTCAGTGCTTACTCATTATCAGGTAGGCAGGTAATAATCTATCTCTAAAATCATGTCCTTAATGTTCTTCCCAGGATCACTTCTGGTACCACCTATCCAAGTTCAGGCACTGCAGAAGTGAAGCTGCAGTCAGGGACTCAGGTGTACAGAATTAATTGAGGGCATTCACATAAGGAAAACCTGTGAATGAGGAAGATGAATAGGGAAAAGGAAGGAGCTGAGTAACAGTGCATTTTCATGTAAATTCTAGCTGTGATCTGATTCATGAGCATGCTCTGGAGCACAAATCACACTGAAGGAACATTCCATTCAGAGAAGGCAAATAGACCAGAGTTCCCCTATCAGTATGTCACTGAGTGCAGGTGAATGGGAAAAGTAACAACAATCCCAGATGTAAGTTGTTAACCTCACAGCTAGGAGACGGTGCATATGGAGAGGACACCATCAGCATCTACCGTGATTGCTTTATATAACTACATTTATACCATATATTTTGATAATGTGCTTTCCTGGTATGGTTTGAATGACCCCACCAAAACTCATGTTGAAATTTAGACCCCATTATGAGATACCAAGGGGGTGGAAACTCAATCTAACTATGGTATTTGGAGGTGGGACCTTTGGGAAGTCATTAAGGTATGAGGTCACCATTATGATCACATCAGTGGCTACACAAGAGGAAGAGGCCAGCACTAACAAGCTTGTTCTCTCCTTCCATGCAATGCCCTGTGCAAACATGGAACTTCAAAGAATATCTCATCAACAAAAAGGACCTCAACAGATGCAGCTAAGTACCAGTCTTGAACTTCTCATTCTTTAGAACTGTGAGCCAAAAAAATCTTTATTCTGTATGAATTACTTGGTCTGTGGTATTCAGTTACAGTAAAGGAAAATTAACTAAATCATTACTCTTCCTCTCTAAATAATTTTTACCTCTAAATTTTATCTCTAAATAATTTTTATCAAGTCTGCTTACCCAAACTTTTCAAATGCCACCTCCCAATTTTCACCCACAAGTATTATAAACCCAAGCTATACATAAGTTGTGAAAATATACATGCTTACTTTCCATCTGCTTGTCTTGATGGAGTGGACAGTCAGGCATTAATGAGATTCTACTCCATCTAATACTTATCCTAGGGATATTTAAACTTTCATTTTATCTCATGCTTAGGGGCAAGCTTTTTTTTCTTTACATTTGTTTTCCTGCTTATCAGTGGCAGATTTCCCCTGGCTACCATTCTAACCCTTGAAAGGTAAGTCATAAACCCTATCTGGTAACCTCTTTTAAAAGAGAGGTGCACCTTTTTCCCCACATCCTCGCCAACACCTATTATTGCTTGTATTCTTGATAATCACCATTCTAATTGGGGTGAGATGGAATCTTAGGGTAGTTTTGATTTGCATTTCTCTTATTACTAGAGATGTTGAACATTTTTTCATATATCTGTTGATTACTTGCATATCTTCTTCTGTGAAGTGTCTGTTCATTTCCTTAGCCCATTTGTTGATTGGGTTATTTGTATTCTTGGTGCAAAGTTTTTTGAGTTCTTTATATATTCTGGAAATTAGTGCTCTATCTGAAGTATGAGTGGCAAAGGTACACTCATACATTGCTGGTGGGGTTGCAAATTAGTGCAGCCACTCTGGAAAGCAGTGTGGAGATTCCTTAGAAAACTTGGAATGAAACCACCATTTGACCCAGCTATTCCACTCCTAGGCCTATACCCAAAGGACTTAAAATCAGCATACTACAGTGATGCAGTCACATCAATGTTCATAGCTGCTCAATTCACAATAACCAGATTGTGGAACCAACCTAGATGCCCTTCAATGGAAGAATGGATAAAGAAACTGTGGTATATATATACAATGGAATATTACTCAGCCATAAAGAATAATAAAATTATGGCATTTGCCAGCAAATGGATGAAATTGGAGAATATCATGCTAAGTGAGATAAGCCAATCTCAAAAAACCAAAGGATGAATGATCTTGCTAATAAGCGGATGATGATACATAATGGGGGGTGGGAGGGAGGCAAGAATGGAGGAAGAATGAACTGTATAGAGGGAAAAGAGGGGTGGGGGTGGAGAGGAAGGAAAAAAATAGCAGAATGAATCAACCACCATTACCCTATGTAAATGTATGATTACACAAATGGTATGCCTCTACTTCATGTACAGCCAGAGAAACAATTGTACCCCATTTGTTTATAGTAAAAAAAAAAAAAAAAGACTCAAACTTATTCAAAAAAAAAAAAAAGAGAGAGAGAGAGGTGCACACAGACAGCAGAATAAGTAAAATAAGCGTTCTTCAAACCTTGTTCTTTGTTCTTCATAAATTGTTATTCCTCTGGGAAACAGGCTATTATAATTTTGAATTATCTTCATTGCAAAAGAACAATGTCCATATATTTTGCCAGCACACCCTAGGTTTTAGAAACCAATCTAATTGCTAAGATTTACACGTTAAATTTAAACTAAGAAAAAAATCTCCAAGAAGGAAAGCTCCTTTGAAATGACAAATGATAACTATAATGCAAAGGATATGTAAGATAATGGGTTGGCTTTTGTTTGGGTTTCGTTTTGGCCTACTTTCTGGGACAAATGCTTTCAACAGTACTTTTTTTGTATTGCATTTAATTTAAGTTACTAGAAACTTAGTTATAATAGTTGACTATAATAAAAGATGAATCCACTGTTATTGACTGTTATTTAAATAATATAACATCACATACTATAGTTAAATTTTACAGTTAAATTACATGATCTCTTTGGCATCCATTTTATCCAAATAACTTATACAAATACATTAAAACTACAAACACAAAATAAAAGATAAAGTTTCTAGAAACATATCAGTCTTTTCATGCATTTTTCTCTGTTCATTCTCCCTCTTCTATCTCTTTTTCTCTACAATGGTACATTTAATGTCGTATTATATCTATGAAAATAAACAGTAGGAAATAGAGTATGTAAAATAAATGTCTTTTGTGTTCTAAGTATCTGGGCTGCTTTTATGAGCATTTATCAAAACCGTATCTGTGCATATTAAATACAATATTAAATACAATAAAATCCCCAAGAGGATTAAAAAAAAACTCCAAGAATGTAAAAAGGTGTATTAGTCTAAATGAACAGGCAAAATGAAAACATTATCTTCTCAATCACTGTTATGCTGATAGATTTTTTAAACAAACCTAAACTTGAATAAGATGGGTCAAAACAAATGCTACCTATTTCTAAATCAAATAAAAATATTCCCAAATGATTGGGACATTTTAAATAAAGAAATTAGTTCATCCAGGGACAATGGCACATGCACATAATCCCAGAAGCTCAGGAGGTTGAGGGAGGAGGATTGCAACTCCAAAACCAGCCTCAGCAACCTAGCAAAGCCCTAAGGCCCTGAGTAACTTATTAAGACTGTGTTTTGAAATAAAAAAAAAAAAAGAAGGAGCTGGAAATGTGGTTCAGTGATTAAGCATTCCTGGATTCAATCCCTAGTATCAAAAATAAATAAATAAATAAATAAATAAATAAACAAAAAAACACTAATTAGTTCAAATTAACCATATGAATTTATTGATTAATAATTCTGAGAACATTGAGTAGTTTATTCAAAGAAATGTACCATATGTGATTCAATACTATTGGACAATTACTCCTAATACTCCAAGAAACATTAAAGATCTAAAAATAGAATACTTCGAATTATCTATTTATTCTACAAGGATCTTCTCTTCCTAACCTTCAGTTACTAGATATGGCACCCACTGCTTTATGGAGGAGAGGACAGCTGTATATGTATCAATCCACATATACTGGAAGGTATATAATAAGTATAATGACTTAGGTTGAATAGCAAACCTTTAGATACAAAAAACAAACATTATAGTTTCATTGTCCCTAGAGGAAAGTCAACTAAAAGGTATCATGAACTAGTTAAAGAGCAGTTACTGATCAAGAGAAAAAGCATCATGAGATTAAGAAAATGAAAAGATCTTACCAGCAAAACTATTCCTTTTCACCACCATAGAACCATAAAGAAGATAAGTCAGTGCTAGGTATTCATTAGGTTGGACAGGCATTTGAATATAGTTGGTAGAAGCAAGGATAAATCAGTTTTTGTGGGGTTCATGTAATGATATTATTGACTTTTTTTTAAGATACAGAGAATTGTGAGTTTGTTGCTAGGGTCTCTCTGGCAATTTGAACTAGTACCTGCTAATGAATCTCCCAAAGGTTCAAATGCCTTGACTTCCCAACCCAACACTGCTATCTGATCAAGAATCTAGGGCATACAGGAGTCTTTCTTCCCACCATGAGAAGAAAGGGGCACAACAGAAACCAAGAAGAGCCATGATGGTGAGAAGGAAATTGCATCTATCTAAGAAAGAACCAGTTAGAGATCTCCTATACCAACCCTAAGTCAAGGTAGTGTTTAAATACATTTTTTATTTCAAGTATCCATGGAAGAATATATCCATGGAAGAATGAGGCAAATGGAAAGGAATAGAGAAAGTTAAACATTAAATGATATTTAGGAATAGTAACAGTATCATTTATCTTATCAAATGCAAAAAGACTTCATATTTAAATATTTATGATTAAACTAAGAACTTCCTATGCTATTATGTTCTAGGCAGTGAATAAACCAAAGAAATCAACTGTTCAAAGTAAGAGTAGCAGAGAATTACAAAACTGACAGATATCTGAGAAGTTGCCAAAATGAACTCTTGCATTGCCCAGCTTAGGAAACTGGAGGTCTAGAACTCATTGACTTAATAATGGTTTTGCAGTTGGAAAGTAGCAGGAATAGCATTTGACCTCAGGTTTTAATTTCAAAACAAGTTACTTGTATAGATTATCAAATATAAATTCTAATTAAAGATGACTTTTCTCCGTTTCCGGATTTCTTCCCTCTTCTAAAGTTTATTATATAAACAATACATGGAGAAGAATTGCCAAAAAAGACAATGATAAATTGAAAGAAGACCTGAACTAGTCTTGGCTCTGCCAAGTAACATTGGGAAAGATAGATATGTACAAGTTTTAAGACTCATTTTTCTTACTTATTAATGAAAGGAATAATATATTTCTTCTAGATGTCCCAAAGCTCTTATAAGTGTCAAGGGAGATAACTATGAAAATAATTTATAAACTATGAAGTCATTTCTAGAACTGCTAAAAAATTATAAGAAATGAGAGAATATAATATTTACACTAACAACTACTCAAAGGAACCCAAATAAAATTTAAAAGAGTTTATAACAGGACTATATACTGTGCTCTAATTCTCTTCAGTGACTTGTTCAAATCTTATTCCTTCCCTTTGTTTCAGTCCTTTTCAGAAAATGACCTCAGTAAGAGCAAAGATAATAAAATGGATCTTCCAGTGGTATCACCAACTCATGCATTTCTTTGCATTTCCACTTACTCTAACCTTGTTTTCTTTGGTCATAAAGGAAAGTTTTCCTTCTTTTAAAGGTAAATCTTTCTACCAATGCTTCTGATTACATTTCTGTCCTCTTCGACAAAGCTATGCTTCTAAAACTGTTTTCCATATTCACTCTCTCTACTTCTCCAGGGTTCATTTTCTTCTCAACTGACTTCAGTCTAGATATTGTCCATGTAACTCCACTGAATTACTTACTCGATGGTTACCAATCTTACTGATAATACATTGTTAGGTTCTCCCTAAAGTTATTGTTTGTTGCACACAGTTTGATGTGCTGGAAACTTAATCCCCTGATTGGCACTATTAAGGTGGTAGAAACTTTACAGGTGGGGCCTAACAGAAGGTAACTAGGTCATGGGGTCTCCACCCTCATGAATGGATTAATGCTGTCATTTGGGATTTGGTTCAGTCATTGGAACTATATTAACTTCCATCAGAATTGGTGTTTATATGTTATCCAAGCACTTTTGTCTTCTGCATGTGCCACTTGCCATTCTCATGAGTACTTCTGCCATTGTGATGCCCTCTGACAAAATATCCTCACCAGAGTCGAGCAGATGCTGGTTCTGTGCTCTTTAACCTTCAGTATTGTGAGCTAAATAAATCTCTCCTTATTGAAACAACAAAAAAGAACACCTCAGTTTTTTCATTATAGCAATATAAAATCACAAAATGAACTAAGACATAAATGAACAATCATCAGTCCTTATTTTGTCTGACATCACCATTAGTTCCTTTTGTTGTTGTTTAGAATATTTTCCACCTTTCTGGCTACCCTTCCATGGTATTTTTTATTGATCCTTTAAGTATTGTACCATCCAAGTTTCAGCCTTAATCTTTTTCTTTATCTCACTCTAATCATGCTTTCTAAGCATTCTCATTATTCCATTGTTTTCAGTACTGTCTGCATATTTTTTATGTCTTCCCAAACTGAATCTCTACCTTAGAACTGATTAAATATTGAAACATGACCCATACATCATATATATGTTAAATATTTCATTTTTCTCTGCTAATAGCAGAATCAACATGTTCAGAAAGGAATGTCTCATTTTCAGCATTGATCATGTTCTTCTGTTCTCATTCCTTTCAGGAAGAATGGCACAAATTTTCTTACAAATGCCAAACACAGAAATCTCCACATTATCCTTCACTCCTTCTTATCACATATGCCCCATATCGACTTGATAACAATTTTTCTGGATTTTACCACCAAATACAACTTGTTGCTAATTACTTGTCTCTATTTACACCACAATTACCAACAATTCATACCCTATTGTTTTCCTGCTAGGGCAATTACAGCTACTTTGTAAATGCTTACTTTTTTCCCCCCCATCCCTTTTCTAACCCACTCTCCATCCACCAAGCTGAATGATATTGATGACATGTAACTAACATTAATCAACACTAACATTAATCAACAGTTTCCCATGCCTTTCTATATAATTCCAAACTTCTTCTTATGGTCTGCAATGTTCTGCATTAACTGACTTCTGCTAACATCTCCAGCAATAGTAAAATTTCTCCACTTTTGCTAACATTAACTTTCTCCTTACACTAAGTTTTAATTTTTCTGAAACATCCTTCATAAATTCTCATGGGTCATGTCTGTTTTCATTCAATAATTCTAATTCTTCAGTCAATACATGTATCAGTCAGTTTTTCCTTGCTGTGATGAAAATACCTGAGAAAAACAACTTAAAAAAGGAAAATATTATTTTGTTTCATGATTTCAGAGGTTTTGGTCCACAGTCAGCTGGCTCCATTGCTTGGGACCTGAGGCAATAGAGAACATCATAGTGGAAGAACATGGCAGAAACAATGCTCAGGTTATGGCAGCTAGGAAGCAGGGAGGAGGAGCGGGTCTGAAGAGAAATACCCTTTTAGGAAATATCCCCAGTGATCTACTTCCTCCAGCCATGCCCCCTCACACACACTTCCCAGTAGTCCATTCAACTATCAATGAATCAATACACTGATAATGTTACAGCCCTTGTGACCCAATCACTTCCAACAAAACCCACCTCTGAACGTTGGAGCAATGGTGACCACGCCTTCAACATATGAGACTTTGGGGCACAACCATATCCAAACCTTAACAACACAGAATCCAGTGAAAAGGACTCCTTTCCTGATTTTTAAATATTTTTCTGAAGAACTCACCAAAGTAAAGTGTACTTCCTTCACTAAAGTATTTGTTACCCATATCTACTATTAGACTGTTGGTAGGACCCATATCTCTCTCATTTATAATTTCTTGGAACCAATTATGTTCATTGGGGGATAAATTACAAAACATTTATGGAATAAAAGTGTTATCTATAAGAAAAAAAAATAGTACTACTGAAATTCTAAGATTATGAACTAAAATAAAATGGGGAAAAACTCACAAATTAGTTATTAAAAATCCACATAGAAAGTTATGTCTTATTTCAGTATAATAATAATAATAACAATAACAACTTCAATTACAACACATGTTTAGTGTTGATCTTGATCTTGAGGTCTTGTAGACAAAATAACACCATGAGAACAGGTTTCTAAATGCCTGCTTCCTCTCAGAATACCATGGAAATGACAAATGAAAAAGTAAAGAAAAGAAAATTTCCTATCAATAGGAGAAATAAGCTAAAAAACATAATCTATTTTGCAGTAAATCACTACAGAGAGTTCTGTGATATTGACACTGCCACAATTTAGTAAGAATAAATATTAGTACAAATGTCAAGACCAGAAAAAGTTCACACTTTTTGACAAAAATCATTCCAAATATAACAAGATATATTAAGAATATTATGAGAGTTATAGACAAAAATTTACATATAAAGACATTCTGTCTTAGGTAAGTTTTCCAGGAAACCAATCCTGTGCCTTAGCTTTCATCTCCAAGTGATTTATTAAGAAGGTTCTCCCAGGAGAAACCAGTAAGAAAATAGATTCATCAGAAAGGGAAGGAGAAATAAGTCCAGCAAAGTAAGATTTCAGACAATAAGCCAGCTTTGAACTAAAACCACAAGTTCTCCAGACTAGGATCTAGAGCAAGAATAAACAGAGTCTGTTGGATGCATTGGAGCTGGGCTTTTATACTCCAGCACAATGCACTGCATGAGGCCGGTAATCTGCTAAATTCTTTGTGCTTTCTGCTTGTAGGTAAATGACTGCTATAGCAGTATTTTAAGAGGTTTTATAGACTGGACCATTAAAAGCAAAGTACAACAAGTTTGGGGAGGTAAATGGGCATGCAAAAATGATATCTGAGGCAATCTAGGTGGAATGTGAATGGTGATTAAATGATTAAACCTAAACATTGAAAGAAGTAATTTTTAATCATAGTGAAATCAAAGAAATACAATAACAATGAATTATTGGGTATGTAAAACATTAGGATGCGGTCACATGAAGGGTTTTAAATTTTTTGTTTTTAATAGTATTTAATGATATTAAATTCTTATTTAATTTTATAAAATGAAAAAAATTGTAAATTTTTCTATACTGTCTGGTCTTTAAGTTTTCAAGTCATTATACATACATATGTATATATACACATATATATAATATTTAAAACACACACACATGATCTCTTATCAGAGCCTACATTTTAAAGTACAAATTTTAGATAAATCTCACAAATCAGAAAATAAGAATGTAAGACAAATTAGACCTTTATTAACAAATGCACTACAAACTATCTACAAGAATCTTGACTCAGTCAAGTAAACGCAGTAAGTAGAAAGTCAGATAGCAAACACTGAAGCACAAAGGCTCTGCACCCGTTCTGTCTTGGTTCAAATCTTTGTTCTTCCACTTAAGAGCTGTGTACCTGTGGCAAGTGGCTTTACCCTTTAAAGTCTCAGCTTCCTTATCTGTAAATTATGAGTAATAGTACTTGTCTCAAATATTTTTTGAGAACTAAGTGAGCTCCACCTGACAAAATTTGGAACTGACTGGCCTACAGAAACCACTCAATATAGAACAGAAATTATTATCAATACATAAGAAATATCTGATTTGTCCACATTTTATTCAGCCATAAAATAAAGAAATGTGTTTTACATACAGAAAGATATGCACTCAAAAAAATGTCCCTATATGTTTGATTATTTTTAGGTAATGATCAGAAAATTATGGAATTTTTGTCTCTAGTCAGTGCTAATATAGAAAGGCTTTTCCAAAGTAATGAGTTTTGTGGGAACAAGGTCCTTAAAAGAAATGTGAAATAAGAACATTTGTGTGGGTGGGAAGGGTAGTAATTTAATGTTCTGTGGTAAAATGTCAAGTGTTTGGCTCAAACACCAATTGTAAAATCTATAGTCAGAGAGGAGGAAGGGAGAAAAATGTTTATAGAAGAAACTGATAATCACTTTGAAAACTGTCTGACAAGAAATTGTAACCCAAATAGCAAAGTTCACAATTAGATGAAGTTGTTTATTTAGGAGATCAGTGGGTGATTTGCAGAGAAGAAAAAAGTTTCAATTTTACATTTGAATATGTTCCTACACTTTGAATACATAATAAGGAATAATCCGTATGCATGTTTTCTCAATTCCTTGACTATTTTCTTTTTCTTATCATAACTCTGTGCCTAGGCCATTGACCATATCTCCATCCTAATATTCCAATTTTTGCCTTTGACATTTATAAAAAATTGTGTGATTTTTCTTGTCTTATTCTAGCTAAATAAAATACATCAAGCAGGCTTAAGTGGACATACTAACTTTATAGCCTTAAATGAATATAAAAATATATGCACTTTTAGCCATCATAATTAAAAGCTCATGAAAAATATTTCCTTAGAGAAAGTTCTTAAAGAACACATGTAAAGAACTTAAACTCACAAGCAGCTTGATTCACACAGTAAAACAAAATCCCACCAATTAGATCACTGACAAAAAATAAGTGAAATGTAATCAAGCATTTAAGAGGGGTGAAGCCCTGATCTTAGATTGAGTTTGCAAATAACAACATGCATAATCAACACCACCATATTATCTTATGAATGAGAATATTTATCTAGATGGGCTAAAGATTCCCTTCCTTTCTTTTTTTTTTTTTAATACTGTTTCTCCAGCTTATAATTTTCTTGTTTATCTATTTTTGTCACAAGGCCATGAGTTTTAAGTGGTCAAGATCTATGTCTAATTCACATTGATAGATGATAATAACAATGAATCTTTAATAAGGAGTGACATCTGCAAAATCTGTTTGTCCATGAAGAGGTAGCATACTCATAGGGTAAGGGAAAGTAAGATATGGACATCTTTGGATCATCATTAGTCTATCAATTGCAAGACTAAACAATATAGAATTACAAGGTCAAACATGTCTATACAGAATGACTGAAAAAAAGAGAAACAATAGATAACCAAAAATTGGTGAAGATAAAAAGACTGGAAATTTTTCCAAAATGATGGAATCCATAACCAAAAGAAACTCAGGGATTCTCAAGCAGGATTGATAAATGGAATTTGTCATATGCTCACAACAGAATACCAAAGCATAGAAATTTTTTTTTTGTTTAAAGAAACCAGAGGAAACACTTCTGAATCTTTCTGTACATTGTCATTTGACATATAATTATCAATAACAGAAGGGAAAAGTTGGTAGACTTATCTTCCATATGCTGAGAGAAAATTATGGCTGACTTAGATTCATATATACAACTAATGAATTTAAAGTTTCCATATATAGAGCAATTTTAGATATACAGAATATTTATAAACATTGTCAAAAATTTTCAACATTTTCACAAAGAACTCTCTAGGAACACATAGCTTCATTGTTGGAGTATATCCAATTTTTCAGAAATAATATAATTCCAACCTGACATCAGCTCTTTTCTAAAAAAGCAGGAAGAGGGATTAGTTTTTAACTTGTTTTATGTGGCTTGCATAGCCATGATACTAAAACCTGACAAGTATAAGAAAATATAAATCAATATCATTTGTACATGAGGATGAAACTTTTAAAAAATTGACAGATACAGAACATCAATGTATTGTAAGAAAATATTATAGCCAGTTGAAATGTACCCTAACTTGTTTAGAAATTTATTAATTGTACACCTTATTACAAAGAAGAAATACATTTCATAATATGTGCTGAAAAAATCATTTGACAAAATCGACAATATACACATTGAGTTACCCAATCCAAAATGCTTGGGGTCAGAAATGTTTTGTATTTCTTATTATTTTCATATTTAGAAATATTTCATCTTGCGATCCAAGTCTAAACATCACACACACATATATATAATATATAATTTAATACATATTTATAATCTCATGGTTATTTTATACAATAGTTTTTAGTAAACCTAAATTTTGACTGTGACTCCTCACATGAGATCAGATATAAAATATCTCATTTATGACTTCATGTCAGTCAGTGCTCAAAATGTTTCAGACTTTGGAGAATTTCTGATTTCAGGTTTTAAGGTTAGGAATGTTCAACCTGTATTGATGATAAAAACTCTAAGCAAACTATAAAAAATTTCAGTAATAACAATGACCTTGGTAGCATTTTAACTTGTCCTATTCCTATTTTCTTCCTTCCAGTTTTGTGGTAGCCAAGGAAATTAATAGGTCGACAATCAGTGAGAAGGAGCAGTCTGGCTGCCCCTGGAGAGAACATACTACACTTAAATCTCATAAGCCCCATTCTCACACAGTTACCATCTTTTGATCTGTCTGACTGTTCCATAGAAACCCATTTTCAGGGTTTGTCTTTATTTGTTCTTATTAAAAACTCATTCAGTACAAATAGCCTTTTCTTGGGAGGAGTTCGCCAAAAACAATCAACAAAAACTTTTTACATCACACCGCCCTGACACACCAATAGCAGAAAGTAAGAAACTAATTAATAGTACTTAAAAGGAAGAGGAGGTAAGAGACATTGCTGGGAGGTTTCAAAGTGCTCTTGCTCTTTCAGTCACATTCCTCTGAGAATCTAGAATTCACGTACGTAACTATGGTCGTGCTTATGTGTAGGGCTAGCACATGCTGGGAGGGCCTCCAGCTGATCTTCAGACTCTTCAGAACCAAGAGGTAAACATCATGGCCAACTTTCAAACTGCCTTTCTGCACATTAAGTCATAGATCTGCGGATGAGCAGAGCCTTACACCCCTTCAGCAGAAGTCAGAAGATTATTGCCTCCAGACATTTAAAATAAATCTCTGTCTAATTGTTACCTGAACTCTAGCTGTCAGAGTTGATAGATATCAGTGACCATACAAGACCCAGAATAGTATTTCCAGTTTTATTTCAGAGAAGTTACTAAACAAAGAGCACAAACAATAGCAACAAGTAAAAACAATGATGAAACCCAGGGAAGTAGGATCTGAATAACAGATGCTACATTATTTTACTTAAATCTTCAAAATTAGACATATGAAAAAGAATGTAGTCCACAGAGAGGACAAAAATAGGCAATAGAAACTCTCTGTGTGAAAGCCAACATGTTGAAATTAGTAGACAAAGTCATGAAATCAGCTATTTTAAATATCTCCAATAATTACAGAAAACTAACAGTGCTCAAAATGTTTCAGACTTTGGAGACTCATAATAAGCCATCAAGTACATGAACCTACGTGAAACTCAAAGTAGTAGAAGAGAGAGTGAAAGAGACAAAAATATTTAAAATTTTTTTTTCCACATTTTTCCTAAATTTGACGAGAAACAGCCAAGAAACTCAATCAATTCAAAGTGAAAGAAAAAAAAAAATTCAAAGAGATCCTTACCCAGACACATGACAGAAAAATGAGTGATAGGAAGAGAGAATCTTGAAAACAGGTAGATTAACAGGTGAGGTCTTATCAGAACACAAAGGGGAACAGAAAGTAAGGGAGTGACATTTTCAAAGTGTTGTAGGACAAAGACTGTCAACTAAGAATTCTATATTCGTTGTAACTATCCTTCAAAAGTAAAGGAAAATTTAAGGTATTTATATATAAACAAAATGTGTTGCTATCTGATCTCCACTAGAAGAAATTCTAAAAGGAATCTTTTACAATAAAATTAGACATTAGGACAGTAACTCAAATATCTCAAGCAATGAAGAGTACTGATAAAAAGTACTACATAAACAAATACAAAAGAGAGTAAATGTAATTTTTTCTTGGAATTTTTTTTCTCCTGATTTAAAATATAACCGCATAGTAATAGACATAAAACTATATTTATGGTCATGTAAGTCAAATATATAGATACCATGATGCCAGTAGTAAATACACAAATAATACAAGGGAAGGTAGCCATCCAGGAGCCCTGTGTTTGTGTGCTTTTGACGTTGCTTAACTTAATCTAAACTAGATTGTTTAGTTAAAACAGAAAGTTACTTTTAAAAAATTAGAGCAAGCACTAAGAAAATAACTCAAAAATATAGTAAAAAGAAATTAAAAGCGAATTAAAATGTAAGCAGAAAAATGTATGTTTAACATAAAATAAGACCATCATGGATAAATAGGAGAATCAGAGATATCGGGCTTATAAAACAAACAACAAAATGTTATGAACAGCAGGGCAGGTGGTGCATGACTGTAATCCCAGCAGTTCTGGTAGCTGAGATAGGGGGATCGCAAGTTCAAAGACAGCCTCAGCAACTTAGGGAGACCCTGTCTCTAAATAAAATTTAAAAAAGGGCTGGGGATCTTGCTCAGTGGTTAAGTGTCCCTGAGTTCAATCCCTGGTACCAAATAAAAAATAAAAAATGTTATGAACAAATCCTATCTTACGTAAATGGATCAACACAATGATATAAGGCACTGCAGATTATATGTCAGAATGGGTTAAAAATATGCTTAAACTAACCATTATCTACAAGTCATACTTTATATCCCACAATACAAATAAGTTGAGAAATCAAAGTGGAAATTTTAAAATGCTGTGAGATTAATTCAATTAAAAAAAATCAACACATAAATATGAGATGCATCTAAAACAGTTCTGAGAGGAAGTTGTGAACAACAATTTTTTAAAAATATGAAAAACATCTCAAGTAAATAAACTAAGCTTCCACCTTAAAAAGCTAAAAAAGAAGAGCAAACTAAACCCAAATAAACAGGAAAAAATACTACAAATAAAAATTAGGAAAAAAAATAGAAAATGGAAAAATAATAGAATCAGTAAAACCAAAATGTATTCTTTGAAATGACAAAAAAAAAGTCTTCCACTAAATTAACCAAGAAACAAAATGGAAAGATTTTTAAATTACTAATATCAGGAATGAAAAACCAGATATTACTACTGACCTTACAGAAATATAAAGTAGTATGAGAGTATACTGTGCAAAACTGTATAAAAACAAAATGGTATATCTATATTAAATGGACAAATTTCTACAAAAAACTCATACTACAAAATGTGAGTCAATAAGAACTATAAAATAAGATAGACCAATAAGTAAAAAGATTAAACTAGTGATTTAAGAATAAATGATTCACAAGGAAAATCATGACCAAGTTGATGTATTATGGTTTGGATGTGTAGTGTCTCCAAAAAAACTCAATTGTGAGAAAATGCTAGAATGTTCAAAGGAGAAATTATTGGATTATAAGAGACTTAACCCAATCAGTGAATTAATCCTCTGATTAGGATTAACTGAGTTTAGGTAAGTGAAGTGGTTGGATGTGGCTGGAGGAGGAGGGAATTGGGACATGGTTTTGCAAGTGGAGACCTCTCTGCGTTCTGATTACCATGTGAGCCACTTACCTCTGCCACACTCTTCCACCATGATGTTCCATCTCACCTGCAGTACTGAGGAATGGAGCCGGTGTTCTATGGACTAAGATCTCTGAAATCATGAACCCTCAAGTAAACCTTTCCTCCTCTACAGTTGTGCTGGTTCGGTCCTTTAGTCACAGCAGCAAAAAAACTGACTAAAATATGATGTAACTGGAAAATTCTACCTACTTTTAAGACAGAATTAATTCTCAATGTTTGCAAACTTTTCCATAAAATGGAAAAGAAACTTTTTTCCTGTTTATATATATAACCAATATTGCTCTGATATTAAACCTAGATAAAAATAACACAAATTTTAAACATAGAGAACAGTATCCCTAGTGATTATGAACACAGAAATCCTCAACAAAATAATAGTAAATCGAATCCATCCACGTATAAAAGGTATGATCAATATGGTCAAACAAGACATATTTCAGGAATGCAAGATTAGTTCACAATCAAAAATATAATATTGTAACAGATGACTACAATAAACGGTCAAGAATAAAAACACCTTATCAACTCAATGGACACAGAATAAATTGGTAAAATCCTTTTATAATAAAAATACTCAACAAGCTGACAACATAATGAAATCTCCTTAGCCTGATAAAAAGAATACATTAAAAAATTAGCAATAACATTTTAATTAATGTAAAACACTAAAAACATTTCTCTTGAGATCAGGAGTATGAGATCAATATCTACTGTCTATTGATCACTATAATGAAGGTTTTAGCCAAGACAATTAGACAAAGACAAAGATGAAGACAAAGGAGAAAAAGAAGAAGGAGAAGAGAGAGAGAGTGAGGGAGAGAGCACATGCATTTGAAACCATGAAGGCAACAATAAAACTTAGCTATTTGTAAGTTATACTGTCTTGTACAGAAACAATTAAAAACACAAAAGAATGACCTAAGGCAAGAAATATGTTTATTAATGTTGCAGAATTCAAAACCAATATAAAAAATCAATTTCTATATAATGTAATCTGAAAATTAAATTAACAAATATTTTTATTCAACAAAGGATCAAATATTATAAAATTAATATTAAATTTAAAGAACTTCAAAACTTGTACACTGAAAAGTATAAGATCTTTAAAAAAAACAAATAAATGGAAATTCGGAATCTGTTGCCACATTGAGATTTAAACTTGATCTCCATATTTAACAATTTATAAGAAAACCCCAACTGCATTTTTAGCAGAAATTAACAAATTATCCTAAAATTCACAGAAATATGAGACCCAGAAAGAAGAAAACAATCTTTAAAAAGGAAAATGGATTCACTTTCCAATTTCAAAACTTGCAGAAGGCTACATAATCCAGTCATTGTGATACTCAATAGAATTGAGAATGCAGAAATAAATCCTTACTTTTATGGCCAATTGACTTTCAATAAGGATACCTAGATAACTCTTTGGGGAAACAATGATCTTTTCAACAAATGGCTCTGAGACAACTAGATGCACTTTCAAAACAATGAATGTGGACCTCATCTTGACCCTACATGCAAAAATTAACTCAGTATTGTTCATATTCCTGAATGTAAGGTATAAAACTCTTGGAATAAAATATAGACATAAAGCCTTCATAGCCATAAATTAAGCAATGATTCCTTAGATATGTCACCACAAGCAAAATAACAAATATAAAGTATAGATAAATTCTACTCTATCAGAATTATAAACTTTTGTATTTCAAAAGATGCTATTAAAAAGTGAAAAGGAAACACACATAATGGGAAAAAACATTTGATAATGAACAAGTATCTCATAAAGAACTTTTAAACAGCCGGGGTACTGATACATGCTTGTAATACCAATAGCTCAGCAGGCTAAGACAGGAGGATAACAAATTCAAAGCCAGCCTCAATAAGTTAACAAAGATCTATTCGAGGAGGATCCAAGATGGTGGACTAGAGGTTGACTGCATCTCCTGTTGCTCCAGAACCAGGATTCAAGAAGGGGAGGCAATGAGAGACTTGGACTAACATAGAGCCCCGGGTTGAGTCTCTCCCACTGGGTGAAGCTCGGCCCAGGCGGCAGGCCTGGACAGGGGTGGCTTCTGAGAGCAGAGCAGGGAAGCTAGAGTCTTCCCCAGGCAGCCCTGCTCCCTCTGGTGGCGGGCTCCTTCCACAGCCAGCTTCTTGGACCAGGTCACCCAGTGAGAGCCTTTCCCCACAGAGCCAGCTCCAAGCCCCGGACCCAGCGGCAGGCCCCGGTGCACAGGCAGCTTCTGGGACCAGGGCAGGGCAGCCAGAGACTTCCCCAGGCAGCCCTGCTCCCTCCAGCAGCTGGCTCCTTCTACAGCCAGCTTCTTGGAGCAGGCCACCCAGTGAGAGCCTTTCTGCACAGAACCAGCTCCAAACTCCAGACCCAGCGGTGGGCCCTGGCCTGCAGGTGACTTCTGGGACCAGGGCAGGGCAGCCAGAGACTTCCCCAGGCAGCCCTGCTCCCTCCAGCAGCAGGCTCCTTCCACAGCCAGCTTCTTGGAGCAGGCCACCCAGTGAGAGACTTTATGCACAGAACCAGCCCCCAGCCCTGTAACCAGTAGCGGGCTAGGGGCAGCTTTCTTCAGAAGCACTGCATTATCAAGTTCCTCCAAGACTTCATACTACTGAAGGCTAGGAGGTGATATACTAGAAATCTACAGGGACACTATAAGTCAAAGAGGAAATCTGCAATATCTCAGAGTCCCACTGATATCTGACCAATATGAGAAAACAAGGAAGAAAATGTCCCAAACAAACCTAGATACTATATCAATAAAACCCAATGACAGCACAGCAGAAGAAATGTCAGAAAGGGAATTCAGACTGTACATAATTAAAACAATCAGGGAAGCAAACGAGGAGATGAAAGAGCAAATGCAGGCATTGAAGGAAGAGATGAAAGAGCAAATGCAGGCATTAAATGATTGCACCAATCAACAGTTAAAAGAGCAAATATGGGAAGCAAAAGATTTATTTAAATGTTAATAAAGAGTTAGCGATACTGAAAAAAAAAAATAACCAGAAATCCTTGAAATGAAGGAAACAATAAACCAAGTTAAAAACTCCATAGAAAGCATAACCAATAGGATAGAACACCTGGAAGACAGAACCTCAGACATTGAAAACAAAATATTTAATCTGGAAAACAAAGTTGACCAAACAGAGAAGATGGTAAGAAATCATGAACAGAATCTATAAGAATTATGGGATATCATGAAAAGGCCAAATTTAAGAATTATTGGGATTGAGGAAGGCTTAGAGAAACAAACCAAAGGAATGAACAATCTATTCAATGAAATAATATCAGAAAATTTCCCAAATCTGAAGAATGAAATGGAAAATCAAGTTCAAGAGGCTTATAGGACTCCAAATATACAAAATTACAACATAGTCACACCAAGGCACATTATTATGAAAATACCTAACATACAAAATAAAGACAGAATTTTGAAGGCTGCGAGAGGAAAGAATCAAATTACATTCAGGGGGAAACCAATAAGAATATCAGCAGATTTTTCAATCCAGACCCTAAAAGGTAGAAGGGCCTGGAACAACATTTACCAGGCCCTGAAAAAAAATGGATGCCAACCAAGAATCTTATACCCAGCAAAACTTACTTTCAGAATTGACAATGAAATAAAATCCTTCCATGATAAACAAAAACTAAAAGAATTTACAAAAAGAAAGCCGGCATCACAGAACATTCTCAGCAAAATATTCCATGAGGAAGAGATGAAAAACAACAAAGCAAATCAGCAATGTGAGGAACTAGCCTAAAGGAATAGTCAAATAAAGGAGAAACCAAATCATGTCAAAAAACAAAAATGAGTCAAATGACTGGGAATACAAATCATATCACAATAATAACCCTGAATATTAATGACCTGAACTCATCATTCAAAAGACATAGACTGACAGATTGGATTAAAAAGAAAAATCCAACAATATGCTGCCTGCAAGAGACTCATCTCATAGAAAGAGATATCCATAGACTAAAGGTGAAAGGATGGGAAAAAACATACCATGCACATGGACACAGCAAAAAAGCTGGAGTATCCATCCTCATATCAGATAATGTGCACTTCAAGCCAAAACTAGTCAGAAGGGATAAATAAGGACATTTAATACTGCTCAAAGGAAGCATAAATCAGCAAGACATAGCAATAATAAATATTTATGCTCCGAACATTGGCTCATCCATGTACGTCAAACAAATTCTTCTCAATTCCAGAAATCAAATAGACCACAACACAGTAATACTAGACAATTTTAACACATATCTCTCACCACTGGATTGATCTTCCAAACAAAAATTGAATAAAGAAACCATAGATCTCAATAATACAATCAACAATTTGGACTTAACCTACATATATAGAATATACCATCCAACAAAGAACGAATACACTTTCTTCTCAGAAGCACATGGATCCTTCTCTAAAATAGACCATATTTTATGCCACAAAGCTACTGTTAGCAAGTACAAGAAGATAGAGATACTACCTTGTATTATCAGATCTTAATGGATTGAAATTAGAAATAAATGACAGAATAAAAAACAGAAACTTCTCCAATACCTGGAGATTAAATAATACGCTATTATATGATGAATGGATAACAGAAGACATCAGGAGGGAAATAAAAAAATTCTTAGAAGTAAACGAGAACAAAGACACATATCAAAATCTCTGGGACACTATGAAAGCAATACTTAGAGGAAGATTTATTTCATGGGGGTGCATTCAACAAAAGAAGTAAAAATCAACAAATAAACTATTTAGCACTACAGCTCAAAACCCTAGAAAAAGAAGAACAGACCAACATCAAAAGTAGTACAAGACAGGAAATAGTTAAAATCAGAGTCGAAATCAATGAAATTGACACAAAAGAAACAATCAGAAAAATTAACAAAATGAATAGTTGTTTTTTTGAAAAAAATAAACAAAATTGATAAACCCTTAGCCACACTAACAAAGAGAAAGAGGGAGAAAACTCAAATTACTAAAATTCAGAATGAACAAGGAAATATCACAACAGACAGGAGTGAAATACAAAACATAATTAGAAGCTATTTTGAAAATCTATATTCCAACAAAACAGAAAACTTTGAAGATATCAACAAATGTCTAGAGACTTATAAATTACCTAAACTGAACCAGGAGGACATACACAACTTAAATAAATCAATTTCAAGCAATTAAATAGAAGAGGTCATCAAAATCCTATCAACAAAGAAAAGTTCAGGACTAGATGGGTTCTCAGCTAAGTTCTACCAAACCTTTAAAGAAGAGCTCATCCCAATACTCCTCAAAGTATTCCATAAAATAGAAGAGGAGGGAACTCTCTCAAACTCATTCTATGAAGCCAATATCACCCTGATACCTAAACCAGACAGAGAAACATCGAGGAAAGAAAATTTCAGACCAATATCCTTAATGAACATTGACACAAAAATTCTCAACAAAATTTTAACAAATCACATACAAAAATATATTAAAAAGATAGTGCACCATGATCAAGTGGGTTTTATCCCAGAGATGCAAGGTTGGTTCAACATCCGGAAATCAATAAATGTCATTCACCATATCAACAGACTTAAAGTTAAGAATCACATGATTATTTCGATAGATGCAGAAAAAGCATTCGATAAAATACAGCATCCCTTCATGCTCAAAACACTAGAAAAAATAGGGATAGTGGGAACATTCCTTAACATTGTAAAGGCCATCTACGCTAAGCCCATGGTCAATATCATTCTAAATGGTAAAAACTGAAAGCAATCCCCCTAAAAACTGGAACAAGGCAGGAATGCCCTCTTTCACCACTTCTATTCAACATCGTCCTTGAAACTCTAGCCAGAGCAATTAGACATACCAAAGAAATTAAAGGGATACGAATAGGAAAAGAAGAACTCAAACTATCCCTGTTCGCTGACGACATGATTATACATTTAGAGGAACCTGGAAATTCCACCAGGAAACTTTTAGAACTCATAAGTGAATTCAGTAAAGTAGCAGGTTACAAGATCAATGCTCATAAATCCAATGCATTTTTATATATAAGTGATGAATCTTCAGAGAGAGAAGTTAGGAAAACTACCCTATTCACAATAGCAACGAAAAAAATAAAATACTTGGGAATCAATCTCACAAAAGAGGTGAAAGACCTCTACAATGAGAACGACAGAACACTAAAGAAAGAAATTAAAGGAAACCTTAGAAGATGGAAAGATCTCCCATGTTCTTGGATAGGCAGAATTAATATTGTCAAAATGGCCATACTACCAAAAGTGCTATACAGATTCAATGCAATTCCAATTAAAATCCCTTACAGAAATAGAGCAAGCAATTATGAAATTCATCTGGAAGTATAAGAAATGCAGAATAGCTAAAGCAATCCTCAGCAGTAGGGCAAAGCAGGGGGTATCGCAATATCAGATCTTCAACTCTACTACAAAGCAATAGTAACAAAAATGGCATGGTATTGATACCAAAAATAGACAGGTAGATCAATGGTACAGAATAGAGGACATTGACATAAACCCAAATAAATACAATTTTCTCATACTAGACAAAGGGGCCAAAAATATGCAATGGAGAAAAGATAGCCTCTTCAACAAATGGTGCTGGGAAAACTAGAAAACCATATGCAACAGAATGAAATTAAACTCCTATCTCTCACCCTGCACAAAACTCAACTCAAAATGGATCAAGGACCTCGGAATCAGACCAGAGACCCTGCATCTTATAGAAGAAAAAGTGGGTCCAAATCTTCAACATGTTGGCTTAGGTTCAGACTTCCTTAACAGGACTCCCATCCACAAGAAATAAAAGCAAGAATCAACAACTGGGATAGATTCAAACTAAAAAGTTTTCTCTGAGCAAAGGCAACTATCAGTAATGTGAAGAGAGAGCATACAGAGTGGGAGAAAATCTTTGCCACTCATACTTCAGATAGAGCGCTAATTTCCAGAATATATAAAGAACTCAAAAAACTCTACACCAAGTATACGAATAATCCAAGCAACAAATGGGCTAAGGAAATGAACAGACACTTCACAGAAGATGTACAAGCAATCAACAGATATATGAAAAAATGTTCAACATCTCTAGTAATAAGAGAAATGCAAATCAAAACTACACTAAGATTCCATCTCACCCCAATTAGAATGGTGATTATCAAGAATACAAGCAATAATAGGTGTTGGGGAGGATGTGGGGAAAAAGGTACATTCATACATTGCTGGTGGGGTTGCAAATTAGTACAGCCACTCTGGAAAGTAGTGTGGAGATTCCTCAAAAAACTTGGAATGGAACCACCATTTGATCCAGCTATCCCACTCCTTGGCCTATACCCAAAGGACTTAAAATCAGCATACTACAGAGATACAGTCACATCAATGTTCATTGCTGCTCAATTCACCATAGCCAGATTGTGGAACCAACCTAGATGTCCTTCAGTTGATGAATGGATACAGAAACCGTGGCATATATATACAATGGAATATTACTCCACCATAAAGATTGATAAAATTATGGCATTTGCAGGCAATTGGATGAAATTGGAGAATATCATGCTAAGTAAGATAAGCCAATCTCAAAAAACCAAAGGATGAATGATCTCGCTGATAAGCGGATGATGACATATAATGGGGGGTGGGAGGGGTTAGCGTTAGGGTTAAGGTTAGGCTTAGGATTAGGGTTAGGGAAGTGGGCAAGAATGGAGGAAGGAAGGACTGTACAGAGGGAAAAGAGTGGAGTGTGGGGTGGGGGGGAAGGAGGGAAAATGGCAGAATGAATCAAACAACATTGCCCTGTGTAAATTTATGATTCCATGAATGGTATGCGTTTACTCCATGTACAGAGAATCAAAATGTATCCCATTTGTTTACAATAAAAAAAATAACTTAACAAGGACCTAAGCATCTTAGCAAGACCCTGTCTCAAAAGAAAAAGGGGTGGACGTGTGTCTAATGTAACTCAGTGGTTAAGTAATTCACAGGTTCAAACCCCAGTATCAAACAGAAAAAAAACAAAAAAACCTTATAAAGACAATCCAATTATTAATGGTGAATGAATTTGAAAAGACATTCAATAATAATCTTCAAATAAGATATACCAATGGCCAATAAGTACATAAGGAAATGTTCAACATCATTAGTTATTAGGTAAATGCAAATTAAAACTATGATGAGATAATAATTAACATTCCCAAAATGGCTATAACCAAAAAGAAAATAAGAAGTACTGATGAGAATATGGAGAAATTATAAACTTCACACTTTGTTGGAAAATTGGAAATTCCTACCAATTTCTCTTTTAGGTATATCTCCAAAGGAATGAAAATATATCTTCCAAACAAAATCTTAAAACCAGACGTTGATAGCAATGTAATTCAGAGTAGTCAAAAAATACAACTGATGCAAGTGTTCATTAAATGATCAATGAGTAAACAAAAGGTGGCATATAAATTCAGGTGAATCCAGATACTTCTGGATTTATAGTGGGATTATGTCCCAATAAATTCATCACAAACTGAAAATATCCTAATGTGAAAGTAAATTTAATAGGAGTAACTTACTGAATGTCCACTGAGCAACATGGGAGAGCACTGGTTATTTACCCTTGTGATGATGTGGGAGGAGTGGCTTGTCACCACTGCCCAGAATCATTAAAAGTATCATTCCACACAATGATAGCCCTGGAAACGATCAAAATTCAAAATCTAAAGTATCATTTCTACTGAATGTATCACTTTCCTACTATTCTAAATTTGAAAATGGGAAGTAAAATCATTGTAAATTGGTGATCATTTGCCTTAAGCAATAAAATGAATTGTAGTGATACACACAACATGGTCAACTTAGAGAACATTATACTAAGTGAAATAAGCCAGATACACAAGTCCATGTTCTGCATTATTCCATTTATATGAAATGTCCTTGAAACGAAAATCTATAGAGACAGAAAGCAAATTAGTAATTGTCAACATCTGGAGTGGGGTGGGTAAGAGAAGTTAATGGTTGTTACTATGAATTAATATGGGGACTTTTTCTAGGTTAATGAACATGTTCTATGATTAGATGGTGGAGGTGATTAAACAAGTGTGTGATTGTACTAAAAAAATAATTATTTACACTAAAGGGTGAATTTTACTTATAATACAGGGAAGAAAGAAATTGAAGACAAATCAAAAAAATAGAAAGAAATCCCCATGTTCATAAATTAAAAGAATAATAATGCTAAAAGGTCCATACTTCTCAAAGGCATTTATAGACTCAATACTCATCAATTTATGAATTATTTATTTACACAAACAGAAAAAAAATTACACAATTCATATGGAACTACCACAAAAGACCCTGAGTAGACAAAGGAATCTGGAACAAAAACAAACAAAAAAAAATTTGCAGGTATCACAATGTTGGCTTCAAAATATACCACTAATCTGTAATAACCCAAATAATATGGTACTAATATAAAAACTGACACAGATGAATAAAAAAATCCAAAATTAATCTACCTACAGCCAACTGTAAAAGTAGAAAAAGTACAGTTTCTTTAATAAATGTTTTTGGGGAAAGAAATGGATATAAACTGCAAGAAAATGCAACTACTGATCTACTTTTCACCATATACAAAAATCAACTCAAAATGAACTACAGACCTATATATATGTAAGACCTAAAATTATGAAACTCCTAGAAGACATGCAAGAAATCTTCAAGACATTAGTACATGCAAAGATTCTCTTTTAAGAGTTTCTTTTAAGACACTGAAAACACAGGCAACAAAAGTAAAAATAGACAAATGGGATCCTATCAAACTTCAAAGTTTCTGCACAGCAAAAGAAACACAGAAACAATAACACATAGAATGGGAGAAAAATATATTCTAACTTTGCATTTGCCAAGTGTTCAGTGTACAGAACATAGAAGAAACTCAAACAAATCAAATGCAAAAAAAAAAAGTTATGATTAAACCACAGGCAAATGATTTGAATAGACATTTCTTAAAAGAAGACATAAAAATGGCCACAAAGTATATGAAAAAATGCTCAATATTAATAATTATCAGGAAAATGCAAAAAATGAAAATCAAAACCACAGTACTGCATTATCTCACACCAATAAGAATGACTGTTATAAAAAACACTAAAGATAACATGTGGTGACAAGGACATGGAGAAAAGGAATCTTAGTACATTATTGGTGAGAATGTAAATGAGTGCAGTCATTATGGAAAAGCATAGGGAGGTTTTTCAAGAACATAAACATAGGACTACCATGTGATCCATTCATTCTACTATGAGGTATATATTCAAAGGAAACAAAATGAGTACCTTGAAAAGATATCTATATTCCCATATTTACTGTAAAACTTTCACAATAGCTGAGAAATCAAATCAACCAAGGTGTCCTTTGATTAATGAATAGATAAAAGAATATGGTATACATGCACATCATGGATTATTATTCAATCATAAAAAGAATGAAATACTGTCATTTTTATCGATATGGATGGAACTAAAGTACATCATTTAAAGTGAAATAAGTCAGGAATAGGAAGATAAATACCACACATTCTCACTCATTTATGGAAGATAAAAAAAAATTCATAGAAGATAATGGAATAGTACTCAGTAGAGACTAAGACATTGAGGGAAGACAGAGAATGGAGAGAGGAAAGATAGTGTACCAAAACACAGGATAAATAAGTCCTAGTGTTCTACATCACAGTAGGGTAAATATAGTCTATAACAATTTATGTTATACTTCAAAATAACTAGAAGAGTCCAAAGTTTTCTAATATATAGAAATAATAAGTGTTTTAGGAGATGGATCATAATTACTCTGAATTTTAATTTTTTTAATTAATTAATTTTCTGTACTACTTGGTATTAAAACCAGGGCCCTACACATGTAAGTGCTCTACTACTGAGTCACACCTGCGCCCTAATTACTCTGATCATTATATATTGCAAACATGTTAATTTGTCATAATGCTGTACAAATATGGTATACAGCACATAGCAGAGGGAGCTGTTCACCTCTATGGTTGTTTGCCTTGTTGCCTTAAAAAAGGTACAAACTTTATATGATGAATAAGGTCAGAGGATCCAATGAACAGAAGATGACTATAGTCAATGTATACTTGAAAAATGCTATAAGAGTAAGTATCTTGCTGGTCAGCTTTCCTTTACTCTGATAACAATTTGAGATAAATCAACTTAAAAAGAGAAAAGTGTTATTTTGGCTTATAGTTTTGGAGGTTTTGTCCATGGTTGCTTGCCCTGTTTTCTTTGGGCCTGTGGTGGTGCAGTACGAGACAGGGAGAAGCACATAGCAGAAGGAGCTATTCACAGCCAGGAAGCAAAGAGAGCAAAAGGGGCTGAGGACCCACTACCCTCCTCAAGGGCAGTAACTTAACTGCCTTCCACTAGGAGCCATTCAATAAAGTTTCTACCACCTCCCAATAGCACCATGTACTGTGACCTAAACTTTAATCCATGACCTTTGGAGGTTACTTATCAAATCCATAGTAGATATTAAGCATTGTCACAAAAGAAAAATGGGGCAGATTGAGAGAGAAAGAAAGAGGGAGAGAGAGAAAGAAAAAAAGAAATGAGTAACTGTTTAGGGTGATAAGATGTATCAACTTTATGTGGCAATCTTTTCATGATGTATATGCACTCCAGATCATCAAATTGAACATTTCAAATATATAAAATATTATTATCAATTACACTTCAAAAAAGCTTGAGAAAAAGGAAAAAAAATAGGTGAAATTTTATGGTACTTGAATTATGTCTCAATTTTTTAGAAGAACGAAACAATGAATTGAGGTAAATCCTTAGTATATAATAGCATCAGTGAAAAAACCAGTTATTTGCAAAACACATGGAACAATTATCAGAATAATGGTGATTAAAAGACATAAAATCTCAAAAGAACATTCTGTAAAAGTGATCATATAGGACAGGTGATTGGTAAGAGAGAATGGGGTGTGATGGGAGAGCCCGTTGACCTCCAGGCTACTCTTTAACATCCCAAAATATAGTCAATTCTTCACTGTACTTTAAAATGTTATCCCGACAAGAGAAATTCAGGGACAATTGAGGACTTCTGAGGTAATACAACACTAGCTATCTTGTCTTCTGTGTTAATTACACAGCTCCTCACTTATAATTATTTTTTCAACTGTACTTTGTTCTATAAACTCATCTGTATTATGAAATAAATCACATGAAAACTTTACAAAAATGAATTAATGACTGAATAACTGCATTTCTGAATTAAATGCATAATAATAATTGTGCAATAGCCTGGTCAAGTTTATGTGTCTCATTTCCATACACTAAAATATCAAGAGTCAAAGTCATATCACATGCTTTGGTTTGCACTTTCTCATAGCTTCCGGCTTGGAATCTTGTTAAAGAGTGATGGGCAAATGGGTACTAGTCTACTAATACATTTTAGTCTACTACTGAATGGTGGAGGAAAAAGTTTAATTGTAACATATGCTGATTTCATAACAGAAATAATCCTACCATATATAGTATACACATGATATATAAACATATTCAATAAATATTACTTGTATATATTAAACAAAAACTATCTCTATTTTATTCACTTTTATTAGAGCATTCTAGTTATACATATTATGTTGATTAATTCTGACAAAAGATCATACATGCAGGAATTTGATTTCAATCCTTATTTCCCCCACTTTTTCTCCCCTCCTCTCACCCCCTATTCTCCCTCCTCTACTAAATTCCCCTTTTACTACAAATATATAAAGGTGAAATTCCCTTTGGTTCCTTTATTTATTACTATAACATGATTCTGTTAAATGCAATTATCTTCCCCTTTCCCTTCCTTCCTCTGTATTTCTTGTTCTCATTCAACTCCACTAATCTTCCTTCTGTCTTTATGATATCTGATACCGTCCCTAACTCTTTCCTTTATTTTGCTCTCATTTCCACATATGAGAGAAAACATTCAACCCTTTATTTTCTGAGTATGGCTTATTTCACTTAGCATGATTGACTTCATTTCCATTTATTTATCAGCAAAAGTCATTATTTCATTCTAATTTATGGCTGAGTAAAACTCCATTGTGCATATATCACATTTTCTTAATCCATTTATATACAGACAGGCATCTGGGTTGTCAATAGACACTATCTGTTTTGGTAGTGTTTTAATTGCTGTTTTCAATTTTATTACTTGATATTGACCTGTTTAAGTTTTCTTTTTTTTTTTCTTGTTCAAAATATAAAGCAAGAATGATACTTTATTCAAATGCAATAATTATATGCTTTTTTAAAAAATTATTTTTATTGTAAACAAATGGGATACATCTTGTTTCTCTGTTTGTATATGACGTAGAGGCATACCATTTGTGTAATCATACATTTACATACGGTAATGGTGTTTGATTCATTCTGTTATTTTTTCCCTCACCCCACCCCTCCCACCCCTCTTTTCCCTCTATACAGTTCGTCCTTCCTCCATTCTTGCCCCTCTCCCACCCCCCATTATGTGTCATCATCCACTTATCAGTGAGATCATTCGCCCTTTGGTTTTTTGAGATTGACTTATCTCACTTACCATGATATTCTCCAATTTCATCCATTTACTTGCAAATGCCATAATTTTATTATTCTCTATGGCTGAGTAATATTCATATATATATTTATATATGTATATATATATACATATATCACAATTTCTTTATATATTCATCAATTGAAGGGCATCTAGGTTGGCTCCACAATCTGGCTATTGTGTATTGAGCAGCTATGAACATCGATGTGGCTGCATCACTATATTATGCTGATTTAAAGTCCTTTGGGTATAGGCCAAGGAGTGGCCTATACCCAAATGGTGGTTTGGGTCAAATGGTGGTTTCATTCCAGGTTTTCTAAGGAATCTCCACACTGCTTTCCAGAGTGGCTGTACTAATTTGCAACCCCACCAGCAATGTATGAGTGCACCTTTTTCCCCACATCCTCGCCGACACCTGTTGTTGTTACTTGTATTCTTGATAATCGCCATTCTAATTGGGGTAAGATGGAATCTTAGGGTAGTTTTGATTTGCATTTCTCTTATTACTAGAGATGTTGAACATTTTTTCATAATCTGTTGATTGCTTGTAGATCTTCTGTGAAGTGTCTGTTCATTTCCTTAGCCCATTTGTTGATTGGATTATTTGTATTCTTGATGTGGAGTTTTTTGAGTTCTTTATATATTCTGGAAATTAACACTCTATCTGAAGTATGACTGGCAAAGATTTTCTCCCACTTTGTAGGCTGTCTCTTCACATTGTCAAAATGACCATACTACCAAAAGTGCTATACAGATTCAATAAAATTCCAGTGAAAATCCCAATGACTTACCTTACAGAAATAGAGAAAGCAATCATGAAATTCATCTGGAAGAATAAGAAACCCAGAATAGCTAAAAAAATCCTTAGCAGGAAGAGTGAAGCAGGGGGTATCACAATACCAGAACTTCAGCTATACTACAAAGCAATAGTAACAAAAACGGCATGGTATTGGTACCAAAATAGACAGGTAGATCAATGGTACAGAATAGAGGACACAGACACAAACCCAAATAAATACAATTTTCTCATACTAGATAAAGGTGCCAAAAATATGCAATGGAGAAAAGATAGTCTTTTCAACAAATGGTGCTGGGAAAACTGGAAATCCATATGCAACAGAATGAAACTAAATCCCTATCTCTCACCCTGCACAAAAATCAACTCAAAATGGATCAAGGACCTTGGAATCAGACCAGAGACCCTGCATCATATAGAAGAAAAAGTAGGTCCAAATCTTCAACATGTCGGCTTAGGATCAGACTTCCCTAACAGGACTCCAATAGCATAAGAAATGAAAGCAAGAATCAATAACTGGGATAGATTTAAACTAAAAAGCTTTGTTTCAGCAAAGGAAACTGTTTAGGTTTTCTATATCTTCCTGGTTTAGTTTAGAAAAGTTGTACGTGTCTAAATATTTGTCATTGTTTTCTAGAATTTGCAGGATATATTTTCAAAATAGCTTGTAATGAACCTCTGAATTTCACAAGTGCTAATATCTCCTTTTCCATCTCTCATCTTGTTGATTGGGGGACTTCTCTCTTTGTTTTCTTTAGTTTTAACTGAAGTTTTATTAATCATTTCTTTTCAAAGAACCATCTCTTTATTGCACTGATTCTGATTATTATTTTTTATTCTCAATTTCATTAATTTCAGCTCTGATTCTTATTATATCTTGACTTCTACTAACTTTGGTATTATTTTGTTCTTCTCTTTCTAAGACTTTGAGATAGAGCATAAGCTCATTTATTTGGTGTTGGGACTAATGACATGTTAACTAACTCAGGCTGACTCCTTACTCCCTGGTAAGTGAGCAAGATCAAGGCCTCAAAGGTGGTTTCAAAGGTTAATGAGGATAAATCGGACCACCGTCAGGGATTGGTTAACAACAGTTCTGCGAAGGTGATCAGCTCGTGCTTGCCATATAGTCCTATGGGATTCTCACCTGTATGAACCCCCCTGCCTTGCTGACCTTTAAGCTGATTGGTTCCCACCTAACCTCCACCTTACATAAAAGCTGTGTGACTTCCTCAATAAAGGAGTTCCTGCTGTGACTGGTCTCCCTGACATGTCTGATTGTCCTCCGTCAGGAGGGCTGGGTGCGGGCTGTCAGTCGGCCCTACCTATCCCGGTCTGGCCTTGTTGGGGAGTGCCCCCTTCCCTTTTCGCTGGTCGAGAAGAGCAGGGGGGCTTAAGACCCCAACAATTTGGAAGCATTCTAATTTTTTAATGTAGGCACTCAATGCAATGAATTTTCTTCTTAGTACTGCTTTTATGCCGTCCCAAAGAATTTGATATGTTGTATCTTTATTGTCATTTGTTTCTAAGAATTTAAGTTTCTTCTTTGATCCATTCATCATTCAAAAGAGTCTTGTATAATCTCCATTTGATTGTGTGGTTTCTATTATTTGTCTTGTTGATTTCTAGTTTCATTCCATTATGGTCCAATAGAATGCAGGGATTATATTAACCATTTTGTATTTGCTAAGACTTACATTGGGACATAGAATATGGTCTATTTTGGAAAAGGTTCCATGAGTTGCTGAGAAAAATATGAAATCAACTGTTGTGGGGTGAAACAGTCTATACATGTCTATTAAATCCATGTGATTTGTAGTATGATTTAGGTTGGATATATCTTTATTGATTTAATGCATTGATGACCTGTGTATTGGTGACAAGGATTTGTTGAAATCACCTACTATTACTGTATTGTGATCTATCTGGGATTTAATATTATGGAGTATTTTTTAATGTAACTGGGTGCATTTGAGGTATAAACATTTACTATTATTAGATCTTTTTGTTGGATTATTCCCTTTACCAGGATGTAATGACCTTATGTGTCTATTCTGGTAATTTTTGCTTGAAATCAGCTTTGTCAGATATGTGATAGCTACTCTGGTTTGTTTTCAAACTCCATTTGCATAGAATGTTTTTTTCCATCTTTTTACCTTTAGCCTTTGAGTGACTTTGCCCATGAGATAAATCCCTTGCAAACAGCATACAACTGGATACTGTTTTTGGATCTTTTCTGTAAGTCATTATCTTTTAATTGAGGGGTTAATACCATTTATATTCAGTGTTATTATGGATATGTTTGTAGCATGCTGCCATTTAACTTATTTTTTAATTCTGTATTGATTCTCATTTAGCTGGTTAGTCCTTGATTGGTTTTATTTATTCAGGACTTTTGTATTTTGTCTTGCACAAATTATCTTTGCAAATTCTGTGTAGTACTGGTTGGGTTGTCATTTATTCTTTTAGCTTATCTTTGCCATCAAAAGTTTTTATGTCCTCATCAAGTATGGAAGATAATTTTGCTGGCTATCGCAATCTTGTTTGGAATTTGGCTATTTTAGATCTTGGAATATCTCACCCAAGGCCCTCTTTGGTTTTAGTGTCTGCATTGAGAAGTCAGAAGTGAGCTTTATTGGTTTGCCTCTAGATTTGACCTAATGTTTCTGTCCTGCATTTTTTAATATTCTTTCCTTATTTTCTACATTAGACATTTTGTTTATGATGTGTCTTGGAGAACTTCTCGGTTGATCCTATTGAGGTCCTTGATACTTCTTGTATGTGTATGTCTATCCTATATCTCAAATAGGGAAAGTTTTCTGTGACAATTTTATTGAAAATGTTCTTAATGCCTTTAGATTGTATGTCCATGTTCTCTTCTATCCCAATGATTCTCAGATTGGGTCTCCTAGATTTCTTGTATATTCTGATCATGTTCTATTTTTTTCCTTTATTGTAAACTTTGTACTCGAATTCATATATCCTATCTTCAAGGCCTAAGCATCTGTCTTCAAGGGCTGAAGTTCTGTTTTCTATGCACTATAATCTGTTGGTGATGTTTTCAAGTGAATTTTTAATTGGATTCATTGTGGTTTTCATTGTAGAAGATATGATTACTTTCTTTTTAATATATCTATTTCTAAAGAAATGGTTTATAATCTCCTGAATTTGTTCTCTTAATTCATTCCTTAGATCATCTTTTAGTTCATTAAACACAATAATCCAGGGTTTTTTTTAAATAATCTTTCTCTGAAATTTCTTTCTCTGAAAGAGTCTGTGAACCCTTTCATAGGATGTTATGAGTTTTGGGGGGAGAGTTGTTTGTTTCTTCATGTTTTCAGATATCCTGGACTTGTGCATAAATTGAGATGAATTTTATATGTGTGTTCTTATGTGTGTAGAGTTTTTTTTATTCTATGATTTCTCTGTTTTTGATGTGTGAGTAGACGTCAGGGGAGGTTAATGATCTCCTCTGGTTGTTCCTTCTTGGAGCCTGGCTTTTGTTTGGGGGATTTTCCCTCCTAATTCTATGAGATGAAATTTGGAATAGACTGAGGTTGGGGTAGATCATGTGTGGGGTGAGATTCTCTGTTGTTTGGTTAGATTGTAAGAATTTCTTGGCAGCAAGGTTTCTACTCTGTAAATTTGAAGTGTCCTAATCACCTTCCAGCCCCTCTTAGAGGGTGGGAAGAGTTAGGAATAGCACTAATTTCAGTAACTGATGTGTAAAGATAAATGTCTGATGTCTACTTTAAGGTCTGCAACATTAATTGGTACCTATATATGAAAGATGGGATCAACGATTAACATCAGTACCATAATACACAACTGTGAAGGAGAGCTGGCATTTGATCTCAAGTGTCCACTATGCTGTTCACTGTTATTAATAATCATCTCAGCATGAATGGAGTACAGATTGCATAAACTGATATAATTCTATTATTAATTAGGATTACAGTTTCTTAAGTAAAGAGAAAATAGAGTGGGAAGGTGGTAGAAAGTTTGAAATATTTTTTAAAGTAATTAGAGAAGAGGCAGGATGTAGATAGATGTCAGTTGTATAGAAGAAGGAATAAAAGATTAACTGAAAGTAATAAAGAAAAAGAGGAAGTGGGAACAGGAAAATTCATCTGTTAGCCAAGGAAGAGAGGCAAGAAGGTGAGATGAGTGACTCCAGAGCCAAGGTATAAGCAAACCAGAAACTGTAGGATTCAATCAATTCAAATCCACATATATTAGAACCCCACCTAAGAGAAATCAAGGCTAAATAGTAAGTGCAGAAGGAAGCAACTAATGTGAAGGTAAAATTATAAGTACACACATTTTTTTAAAAAACTTATCTGCACAGTGAGTACACTCACACCCACACACATGTACCCACATACCCACACACTAAATTGTGCATAACAGAAAAAAGTAGAAAGTCAGTCAATACAATGAAATGATGATGTTGAGAAAAAAAATTTTAAATAGTTAAAATTTTTTAAAAATAAATATAGGATAAAATAGAAGTATGGGGAAAAGAAAAATAAAGAAGTAAAGAAAAAAGAAAGAATAAAAGGAAAAAATATCTTGCTGAGAAATGAATTTTTTTCTGCTGAGGTTGTCAAAACTTTAAAGACAGGGATAGAATTTCAATCTTCATATTTGTTTTTGGCTTTGTAGCCTTTAGGTCAATGTTGTCTGCCTTTGTGGCTAGGAGGCATGGCTGTTTGTAACTGAGTCCAGCTTTTAGTCTCCTAGTATACAGTGAATTATCACAATTTAGGTGCTGACAAATTCTGTGTCTGTGACAGGATTTGTTTAGTGTTCTAAATTGGATATTCTAGTAATTGAGGTTTAGTACCAACTGAATCTTGGAACTCTGTGGGTGGGAGTTAAAATTTGTGCACAGCCCTATTACTGGGGGGTTGGGGGGAATGCCTGTCACTGCAGAATGTCTGTATTTCACTTTTAGGTCAGAAGGACAAAACTTGCACACTTTTCAGCTTCACCACTATACCTATGAAATACAGGGTTATCTGTCCTGGAGTGCAGATGCGCCTATGTTTTCACCGTAGTGCCAGAAATAAAGTTAGCTTTCTCCCTTGGGATCCTGAGACTGAATGGTCCAGGTATAATTCTCTATGTGCATACTTTAGTCTCTCTGATTCAGGTGTCTTCTGGGAATATTTTTTTTTCTGTTAAGTAGGCTGCAGGTGTTCCCAGTGTCCTGTCACTACCAGAAGTTGTTCTGGGCTCATGGGTGCAGAGGTGGTTTTTATTACCTGCGGAGGATCAGCGGTGGCAGTGGCTTTTCCCACCAGGCATGCACCCAATGGGTGTTTTTCGCGCCAAAGGATTGCGGGTGCCAGGGGTAGTTTTAACCATGAGGGGCAGGTGCAGAACGTGGCTACTGCAGGCAGGTGCTTTCCTCCCTAAAGCACAGGTGGAGCCTAGCTAGAGCCACTGAGGCTCTTCCTGCCAACTTCTAGGAGCACGGAGTCCTTTTCACCTAAGCCCCTGCATTTTCAACATCCAGCACACTTCCCGATCTGGAGTGGCTGATTTTGGATTTTGTTACACTACCTGTTTCCCTTACCACCTCTGTGTCTCAGATATCAGCCTTCCTCTCTAATACACAGCTTTCCTCAAGCCATTTTTTTTCTCTCTCTCTCTCTCTTTATCTGCCGGCTTCACTGTCTCCTTTGTTTACCTGTGCCACCCCTCCCTTTTCACTGGCACTTGGGCTGGCGCTTCTAATTTATTAGAAGCATCTCTATAATTTTAACTTCTTTTTAACCTACCTGGCTAAGAAGCAATCTTTTCTTGGCAAGGGCAATGCCGCTAGTAATCCCAGTCGCTGAGAGGGCTGAGGCGGGAGGATCACGAGTTCAAAGCCAGCCTCAGCAATGGCAAGGCCCTAAGCAACTCAGTGAGACTTTGTCTCTAAAGAAAATACAAAACAGGGCTGAGGATGTGGCTCAGTGGTTGAGTGTCCCTGAGTTCAATCCCTGGTACAAAAAAAAAAAAAGAAAAGAAAAATCAATGCACATGGAGTTGGTTCTTTTTACAAATACTACAAAATGTAAATGTTTTATCAGTGATTCTAGAAGAGTCTTGAGATGTCTGAATCCTGTCACCAGTCTTTCACTGCATTAGTATTTCCAGGATGCCATGAAAAAATACCATAGACTGAGTAACTTGAAGAATAAAAATTCTGAATTTTTTTTCTCACATTTCTGGAAGATAGAAATCAAAGATTAAGATCCTGGAGCATTCAGTTCCTAGTGAAGGCTATCTTCTTGATTTGCAGTCCCTTGTTTTCTATATCTCTCATGTTCTTTTCTCAGTGCTTAGGGAGAAAGACTTAGTATCCCCTACTTTCTTAATGAGGACTTGAGACCTGACAATTAGGACCACAATTTCATAACCTCATTTAACCTTAACTATCTCCCTAAATTTCCTTTGTCCATTGGGAAATTTCTATACAATCCCATTGGGAGTTAGGGCTTCAGTTGTGAACTTTGACATGACAGTATTCAATATAACACTTGTATGAAGATTTTCATAGAACGATTTCTTCTCTCAAAGATACCTATGATAGTAAGAGTAGTTTTGCAAATTGAGTGGGGCCCAAGTATTCTAAAGTAAACAAGAGGAATGAATGCACATGGTGGTACAGTGGTACATGCCTGTAATCCCAGCTACTCAAGAGGCTGAAGCAAAAGATTCACAGGTTCAAGTCTAGTCTCACCAACCTATTGATACCATCTCAAAATTTAAAGCCAAAAGGGCAAGGGACATAGCTCAGTGATAGAGCTCTCTGGGTTCAATTCCCAGTAACACATACAATATTCATTCATTCTCTCTGTCTCTATTTCTCTCCTCCCACCACCACACACATACACAGAGAGAAAAAAACACACAGACACACACGTTTTTGTCCCTGTGTAAAACCTTTAATTTTTTTGTATGCATTTTATTTTTTTTCTTCTAGTAATTAGTATTTTTTAAGTTTTTTAATTTGTTGTAATTAGTTATATATGACTGTAGAATGCATTTTGATACATCACACATAAATGGAGTATAACTTCTCATTCTTCTGGTTGTACGTGATGTAGAATCTTACCAGTTGTGTAATCAAATATGTACGTAGGGTGTTAATGTTGGATTCATTCTATTATCCTTCCTATCCCAAAACCCCCTCCCCCTCCCTTCACTCACCTCTATCTACTCTGAAGTACCTCTATTTTTCCTATCCCCTCTTACTGTGAATTAGCATGCATATCAGAGAAAACATTTGACCTTTGTTTTTGGGGTATTAACTTATTTCACTTAGCATGCTCTAGCTCCATCCATTTAATGGCAAATGCCAAAATTTCATTCTCTTTAAGGCTGAGTAATATTCCATTAAGTATATACCACTTTTCTTTCTGACTCATCTGTTGGTTCCATAACTTGGCTCTTGGGAATTGAGCTGCTATAAACTTTGAAGTGGCTGCATCACTGTACAATGCTGATTTTAAGTCCTTTGTGTATAAACTGAGAAGTGAGAGAGCTGGATAAAATGGTGGTTCCATTCCAAGTTTTCTGAGGAATCAACATACTGCTTTCCAGAGTGGTTGCACCAATTTGCAACTCCACCATCAATGTATGAATTACCTTTTCCCTTACATCCTTGCCAACCTTTATTGTTGCTTGTATTCTTGATAATTGATATTCTGACTAGAGTGAGATGAAATCTTAGAGTAGTTTTGATTTGTGTTTCTCTAATTGCAAGAGATGTTGAACATTTTTTCATGTATTTGTTTCATATATTTGTAATTTTCAAAAGTAGTCTTAAATGTCCTATAGATATTTCCTTACAGAAAACTTATTTTCTCTCCCCTTGGGAAATTTCAGGCAAATGTTTATTTTTTAAAAAAAAGACATTTTCTTACATCTTGGGAAAATTAAAAATGTTTCATAAAGTGATGCAAACTGTAAAATCCAGAAGGAAGGTGGAGGGTGTTAGCCTTCAGTCTTTCTTATTACATGCCTTACTAAAATTAACACTTCAAATTATTAATGAACAAATTAACCTATTATCTATAAGAAAGTAAAAAGTCTTCAAAAATACTCAAGAAAATTTTTCCTTAGTTATATAATTCTCATCAGATAAATTAAAATGTAAGGAACAAATAATCACTTTCCCCAGATGCCCATGAAAATGACTTGGTTCTATGAATCCCCGCATTTACTTTACAGTTCACAATACTATCAGACTAATATTTTAAGTGATATTTTAGATCAGTAATCCAAATTTCTGCATCAAAATGTCTTAGAAGAGTAGGTAATCCCAAATTCAATTTTTAAATTGAACAATATTCAGTTTTAAATATGGTTTCAGCATCTAATTCTGACTTCCCACTGTTCCCCAGAAGGAAAAAGGCAATCACATTTCACTAGATGAGAAAAGTACTGTTATATCAGATCAACTACCTTGAAGGGAGCAGAAACTGTAGACAGAGATTAAATAAAAACACAATTTCATTACTCATCACAACTTGAAAAAGTGGCTGAAATCATTTGCTTAGCTTTGTATGGACACCAGGGTGCCGCACTCTTCATCTGAGCCACCTGATGTTTAGCATTTCATCTAAACTGTTTGGTGTTGTGCAGAAAAACCAATCCCACTCAGGTACAGACCAATATACTAAAGCCGAAAGCTGGCTTTTATCAATTTAAACAGGTAAATTGATTCATTCAAGTAAGAAAAGAAAAGCCAATTTGAGGTCCAAGTTATCCACCCTGGATGATCCAAATAACAGGATAATAGCCACATCTTCATTTCACACAGTGTAATATGAACAAACTAATGTACAGGATTTCACAGCCCAAAATGAAAGTGAGGATTGACAATCATCTGAGTAATTTGTAGTGTGGGTATTCTGTTCGAACAAAGGAAACCAAACAAGATTACATGAGACGTCGTTTGTTCACTTGAAGTACTTCAGTTGCTGTGGTTATACAGATCTGGGAGATTTAAAGCAAAGATTAATCCATGCATGTGGAACTTTAAGCAGAGAATATAAATGGTACCCCAATCAGATTCTCCTTTACAATACACTCTCACCCACAACTCTTCCTAAGAAGCTGTGAATCTTAGCTTATACCTGCTACACTTTTGACCAAAAATTGTCCTCAGCCAAAGTGGGTCCATTTCTCTTGGAGGCTCTGTCTCTTCAACTCCATCTGTTTTAGTCAGCTTTTTTGCTGCTGTGACTAAATGACCCGACCAGCACAACTGTAGAGAAGGAAGAGTTTGAGGGCTCACAGTTTCGGATGTCTTAGTTCATAGAAAACCAGTTCCATACCTTGGGGCTCCAGGTGAGCTGAACATCACAGGAGCAGAGTGTGGCAGAGGGAAACAGTTCACACTGTGATCAGGAAGTAGAGAGAGCCTCTACTCTCCTGATTCAAAATATATACCCCAAAGCCACGCCCCAATTCCCACCTCCTCCAATCACACCCTACCATTTCACTTAACACTTCAGTTACCACTCAGTTAATCCCTATCAAAAAATTAAATCACTGATTGGGTTAAGACTCTTACAACCCAATCATTCCTCCTCTGAACCTTCTTGCATTGTCTCACATGTGAGCTTTTGGGGGTCATCTCATATCCAAACCATAACACCATCCTTAACTATCTTGGTAAGTAGCTGACTCATAGGAAGTAACAAAAGAATGTTCCCTTACCTCAAAGTGGGCTAACTCTGGGGTGCAAGTTGTGTTCCATGTCTTTCTTTTAGGAGGAGACTGCAGCTGGTTCTAAGCTGTGCTGGGCACCTTCCTGTCATCGTAATAAAAATCTCTGATAATTATACAGAGAAAAAGTTTATTTGGGTTCTCAGTTTTGGAAGTTCCAGTACACGGTTGATCGTCCCTGTTGTTTGGGGGCCTATGACAAATCAGCCTATCATGGTGGGAGCATGTTGTGGAACAAAATTATTTACATCACCAACTTGGGAAAACAGAGAAAGAGGAAAAGGCTGGGGTCTAACAAGGGCATAATGCCATTGTCCTGAGGACCTCCCATTATGTTCCACTTCCTAAAGATCCCACCACCACTCAGTCACACCACTCTGAGAACAAAATCTTTAATATCTGAGTCTTGGGGGGACATACAACATCCAAACGATAGCATAATCTGACACGGAAATTTTGATTAGCTTTTTTGGTCTATCTTACTTTGTTACTCAGATTCCTATTCATCTTAAGGCACTCCCCCACTAACTAATTTGAAGATTAATTTGTATTCTGGGCTCCTTTTAGGAAACCTGACCTAAAATAAACGTGCTAGAATTCTTCCGAGGAAACTGACTTGAATATTTATATTCTTTAGCCAGATTTTTCATCACTCAGATAGTAAACAGTACTCCTTTACTGGTGATATGTAAAAAATAATAGTTGTTTTTTGTAATATATTATTACCGAGGTTGCTGGTACATTCATGTGTGGTAAATAGGGATAAGATAATTGGTGTAAAGAGAAGTAATAGTCTATGCATTATCTGGGACATTTGACAGGTTTAGAGGGTATCAGGATTATAATGATTGTGATGTTGAGTGTTTCTGAGTACCATTTAAACCTTTAAAGGAGTAATGTAGTTCAAATCTGTTAATCACTGATTTAAGGCAACGTGTGTGAGTTAGAGTTCTTGGCAGTACTTGAAATTCTTATCATTTGCTTGTGAAGTTCAAACACAGCGAAAGGTCAGACACCAAACTTTAGTGTGCCAAAAATTCAGACAATGCATAATTCACACCACAAGCAAATCTTCTGTGCCAAATAAGAATGCTTGTAGGAAAAAAAAATGGAACTCTTGAGACTGAGATGAGGATATATAAGAATAATTGCTAATTTGCTAATTGCTTATAGTTACAGTAAAGGACATCTTGGTTAAAATCAACTAGGGACTAGACCCACTGGTATCTATGAAAAAGACTCAGAACTTTATGTCTTTAGAGGTAAGGTAAATAGGCAGCCAATGAAGATATTATTTAATATATGTAGTCAAAGAGAGCAAAGAATGTAGTAAGTCACAGCATGAAATTGCAGTCAATTACTCCATTCCCAACTGTAGGTGATTCTAAGACCCAAAACTCACTAACCCAAGAAGAAATAGGATCTACATGAAGGATCGTGCAATACTACAATGAGAAGAGAAACAATTATTCCAGGTCTCCAAAGAGACCTATGGCATTTACTCAATCACCTAGACATTTTGGAACCAACTCATGTAAATCCAAACTATTTTTTTAAGTGCTAACACAAAGTAGCAGGTTTTCTGTATTCCTTGGAAAGGCATATGAACCACATCAAATGAAAAATAAGGTTCTAATAATTTACAGCCTTCAGTATTAATCAACCCAGTCTAGTGGTCCACAGAATGCCAAAAATTAAAAGACATCATTTGCACATTGAAACTCCTACCACTAAAGTCCCCAGTGTAGAAATTTTAGGTCAGTCAATGTACAGGGGAGCAAAAGTTCTTGAGTCCAGAAAACTCCTCAGGACACAACAGGCACCCTGTTTGAATGACTTAGAGATGCTCTGCAACACCTTTGTCCTTGAGACCAGGAGACATTATCTTATTATAATTCCCTTTGGTACTAGTGGACTCTGAGAAGCAAGCAAGTTATGTGATCTGCACAAGCACAAAGCTCACTGTACTATGTAACCTAGGTAACTTGACATGACCCTGGAATAGATAACAAAATTGGACTGGCTTTCCCACGGGAGACAGTTCTTGCTCTTTGCCATCATGTGTGCTTGCCTCTTTATTAGCTCTCACCTTAACCCTTATAGCTGGACCCCAATTAACCTTTACACCCCTGAGTTTTGGAAGCATCATTCTTTCTCTTTGAGACTACCTCTTAAACACATCTATTAGATGATGTGTACAGCTGCCAATGTTAAATGGCATCCAGAACAAGAAATATATAAAGCAGGATATGAATGTGGTACAAACAGGTCAAATTGAGCAGCATGACTTGGTGATCCAGTAGTATTAGAAAAATATGGAATACTACATTTCTCAATAGGACCATCACAGTGCATAATTCTAAAACCTAGAGTGTGGTAATAATTGTCTTTACCAAAAGATTATAGACTATTCAAAACTAAAGCTTCCAGCATGCATCTGAGCTCTGCTCTATATGAACCCATTTAAATTGAAGTTTCCATGAAGTCAGAACTTCACTAAATGAGCTAAATACCATTATGGGCACCAATAGCCAGGAAAAATATTTCCTTAAACAAATGTGGAAATTCTGAGATGAAACAGGACACATCTAGAAGGCACAATAAGCTACATGACTGTGGAATCTGTGAGACTTCCATGTCACTTACTGCACAAATATTTCTCCCTTGTCTCAGACCAATGACCTCCTGACAGTGTTCACCTAAGACTATTTAAAAGACAATTAAAAATTCATATTTAGTTCAAAGATGTGTCTACTTAGTTTCTGAATGTAAGACAAACATGAACTGACTCAGCAGCCTCCAGATGCAGTGAGGTATAATACCAAAAGGGCTGAGAGGAAATCTTTCCCATAAGCATTGTTTGATGGAGCATCTGTTTGTCCTTTCTACTGTACAGAGAGAATTCTAAGTATCCCAAGGTATGGGAACAGATCTCACTTTTCCCACTGGTCATATGCTTCCCCTTCTCTGTACCTCAGCCTATCACTGACCAGTGTGGGATGAATAAGAAAGAACTTCCTTCCTTCCTTAAGAAACTACTAATTCTATGATGGAATTTATATTTCAGAATAGCCTGTGAAGCCAGGCACGATGGCACATGTCTGTAATCCCAGTGGCTCTGGAGGACGAGACAGGAGGACTGAGAGTTCAAAGTCAGCCTCAGCAAAAGCGAGGCACTAAGCAACTCAGTGATACCCTGTCTCTAAATGAATTCCAAAAATAGGGCTCGGGATGTAGCTCAGTGATGCAGTTCCCCTGAGTTCAATCCCTGGTATCAAAAAAATAAAAACAAGAATAGTCTGTGAGGTTACCTGGAGGCAGTCATCTGATGACATTCCTTTAGTGTTTTTTTTTTTTTTTAAACTTGCTTCCTACTTTCTCCTTTTAAACGTATAACAACAAAAAAAAAAAAAAAAAAAAAAAAAAAAAAAAAATCTCTTCCCGGGCCTACTTCCAGGGAACCCAGTCCAATATTTTATAAACCTGAATCATGTTGCTGATGGCTTCTATTACATGATTATAAATCTCTTCCCTTATTTTAATAAAACCACAACCTATAATGATCATAGGGCAATAACAATGAATAAGGTTTAAATATCAATATTACAACCAGGCATAGCTATTTAAATAATATAAAATAAAAAGTTGTCTATTCTAACTTCTGTACATCATAGAAAATGCTTCAAAACTCTATTTTCATTGAGACTCCCTTCAGTACTAAAGTGATTCAAAAATGATAATTGTAGGACTAGAGAACAGAGAGATCAATAAAATCCTAACATTTTATAAATGAGTAACTTATCTATATTATAAAAAGTCAAATCATCTTGTCTAGTAACTGTTACTCTGTGATCAATTTTCTGGGTGGACTGACTACTTAGCAAATTAACACAAAATAGGAAAAATGAAAATAAAATCAAATGGGAAAATTATTTATAAGGAAATTGATGATTATGTCAACATAAGTCTAATTTACTAAAATAACCTGAACAAATCCCATTAGCTTTCTGGCTTCACAAAATTTTCCAAGGAGGTAAATTTTCCACTACTTCATTTCTTACAACCTGGTGTGGTGGTACTTGCCTATAAACCCAGGCTGAGGCAGAAGCCTGAGCAACTTAGGAAGACCGTAAGTAACTTAACAAGGCCTTTTCATGAATAAAAAATAAGAAGGACTTGGGGTGTAGCTCAGTGATGAAGTGCTTCTGGGTTCAATCCCCAATACAAAAAAAAAAAAAAAAGAATGCATTGCTTACTAAGCATTATATTCATTCAAAGACAAATGTATGTCAAATCATAGGGAAAAAAACTTTCCAATCAATGCTTTGTGAATCTTCAGCTTAAGAACAAAATAAGAAACCCACTTTAAAAAAATATTTCTAGTGAAAGCACGTGTGCTTCACTTCATGATTTTGAGTTGGATGAACATTGAGCAGTGCCTGTAGAATGTCAAAGGCCTATAAATAAATGGATTACAGCAACTAACCCTTTATTTATTTGTGAATTTTGACACATAATAAAGACCTTATCTTTTCCTATTTCAGTAAATATGGATGTTTAAAATCATGAGAGATTAACCAGTTGCTTTGTCAAAGATCACTCTAGAAATAATGTTTATCTTTAACCTTTTGCTCTCCTGCTTCTACCATCAGTACATTACTCAAACTCCACTCAAAATCACTGACGACTTTTGAATCACTAAATTCCATGATAAATTCCATGATTCCTACAAGCCAAGAAAGTCCACATTTTAGAGGAAAATCAAACTGAAATTTTTCTTTGAATTTATACTACCAACAGTAATTAATAAATACTAAACTATCTACATAAAAAACTTCAGCTACTAATGATTTCTGTTTATGAGAATGAATCATACAACCAAAAAGTATCTATAAAGAAGTCCATCATCTTAAAGAGCTGTATGTGAAATATACATTTTCTTATGATCACTCAAGTATTTCATCATTGCTTTCATTCGAAGATCTGGTGCTTAATATCATATGGCATACCAGGGAATCAAAACCAAGACCAAAATTCAAAAATTACTGAGCAGGTAAAGTTCAAATGAAGTCCAGTTATCCAAAAACACTAAAAGTAAAGGTGAATTATTCCAAAAATAGTAATATAGGGTTTTGCATATTAATGCCACACATTGGAAGCTAGGAGATTAATGATTTATGGGTGGGTGGAGTGGAAAAGTAAACAGATACTTCTATTAATAAAAGTACCTAGTCCAAAATCTTAATGGTTCAACTTAAGTCGATGTTTATCAAAGAAGGTGGCAATGGACTGGGGATATAGCTCAATTCATAGAGGGCTTGCCTATCAAGCACAAGGCCCTGGGATCAATTTTTTTCCCCAGCATGGAAAAAAAAAAGAAGGTGGTAATGAGTGCACCTGGAAGAAATGGAAAATAAAGCACTCCATTGGATCTCCATATAAAGTGAGTCTCTTCAAGAACTTGTCCTTTTTTACACAATACAATTTTCCCATATTTTCGTTGGTGCATTATAATTATACATAATAGTGGACTTTCTTGTTACATATTCTGACATGCACACAATATAATAATATGATTTGGTCAATATTGTTCCACAGTATTTTCCCTTTTCCACCACTCCTCTCTCCCTGGTCCATTTTCTCTGCTTTACTGGTCTCTCTTCCATTTTCATGGGATGTCCCTGACCGTATTTCTTTGTCTTCTCTAGTTTCCACATAATAGAGAAAGTATAACACCTTTGACTTCCTGAGTTTGATTCATTTTGCTTGACTTAACTCTTCTAAGTCCCATCCATTTTCCTACAGATGACATAATTTCATTTTTCTTTGTGACTGAATAAAGCATATATATATGCATATATGTATATATATCACATTTTCTTTATCCTCCTACATATCACATTTTATTTATCCATTCAACCACTGATAGACACCTAGGCTGGTTCTATAATTTGGTTGTTGTGAACTGTGCTGCTATAAACGTGGGTAAGAATGTACTAGCATCACAAGATGACTTTAATTCATTAGGATAAAAACTGAGGACTGGAATATCAGGTCATGTGGTGGTTTCATCCCTAGTCTTTTGATAAACTCCACATTAATTTCTTATAGTGATTATACAAATATACAATCCTACCACAAGTGTAAAAGTGTTCTTTTTTCCCACATCCTCTCTAGAATGATTTGTTTGAATTCTTGGCAGCTACCAAACTAACTGGAATGAGATGAAATCTCAAAGTAATTTTGATTTGCATTTCCTTAATGAAATGTTGAATATTTTTTTCATTTATTTGTTGACCATTTGTATTTCTTCTTTTGAGTGGCATAAATTTAGTTCTTTTGCCTACTTATTAATTGGATTATTGATTTGTTTGCTTTTTTGATGGCAAGTTTTTTTTTTTTGTTGTTTTTTATATATTCTGAATATTTATCTTTAGTTAGAAAGATTTTCTCCCATTCTGTAGGTTGTCTCTTCACATCCTTAACTGTTTCCTTTGCTATGCAGAAGCTTTTAAATTGAAGGTCATCCATTTATTAATTCTTGGTATTATTTCCTGAGTTTTAGGAGTTCTATGAAGGAAATCCTTGTCTAAGCCTATTTGTTGGAGTGTTGGACCTACATTTTTTTTTCCAAGAGTTGAACAGATTTTGGCCCAATCTCTAAATCTTTGATCCATTTTGAGTTTACTTTTGTACAAGGTGAGAAGTAAGACTCAAGTCTCATTATAAATGGATAATCTATTTTCGCAGCAGCATTTGCTAAACAGACTATCTTTTCTCTAGCATATGTTTTTGGTATCTTTTTCAAGGATCAAATGACTGTATCTGTGTGGGGTTTTTTTCTGTGTCTTCTCTTGCATTCACTGATCTATCTGTTTTTATCCCAGCACCATACAGTTTATGTTATTATAGCTTTGTAGTATAATTTGAAGTTGGGCATTGTGATGTCTCCAGCATTTTTTCCTAAGAGTTGCTTTGACTATTCTGCTTTTTAATTATTACAAATTAATTTTAGGGTTTTTGTTCTAGTTCTGTGAAGAATGCTATTGGTATTTTGATGAACGTCACATTGAATCTTTATATTGCTTTTGGTAATAAGGCCATTTTAACAATATTAATTCCACCTCTTGGTGAACATGGAAAGTCTTTCCATCTTCTAGTGTCTTCTTCAATGTCTTTATTCACTGTTCTACAGTTTTCATTGTAATGGTCTTTCACCTTCTTGGTTAGAATTATACCTTATAAATTATTTTTGTAAGCTATTGTGAATAGAAGTGTTTTCCTTAGTTTTATTATTTTTCTCAATAAATTAATTATTGACATATAGGAAAGCTATTATTTTTCATTTTTATTTTATATTGAGCTACTTTGCTGAATTTGCTAGTTAGTTCTAGCAGTGTTCTAATAGAGACTTGAATTTTCTAAGTACACAATCATATCATCTGCAAACAGTGATAATTTGACATTTCCTTTCCTATTTTTATGACTTTTCTTGTCTAATTGCTCTGGTTAGAATTTCTAGTACTATTTTGAATAGGAATAGTAAGAGTGGACATTCTAGTCTTGTTCTGGATTTCAGAGGAAATGCTTTCATGTTTTCTTCATTATGATGTTGGCTTTGGTTTGTCATATACAGCCTTTATGATGTTGAGGAAAGTTCCTTCTAATCCTAATTTGTTCACAGTTTTTGTCAATAGTTTTGTTGAAGGTTTTCACTGTATCTACAAAGATGACTATGAGATTTTTGTCCTTACTTCTATTTATGTGATAATTACATATATTGATTTATGTATGTTAAACCTCCTTACAGCAATGCAATGAAACTAACTTGGTCATAATGTATTCTCTTCTGAATAGGTTGTTGAATATGATTTATTAATATTCTGTTAAGAATTTCTACATCTAAGCACATCAGTAATATTGACCTATAGTTTTCTTTCCTTGATGTGTCCTTACCTGATTTTGGTTATACTGGCTTCGTAGAATGAATTTGGAAGTGTTCAACTTCTTTCTACTTTATGCAATAATTTCAGAAGAATTAGCATTTGTTCTTCTTTAAAAGTGTGGTAGAGCTGAGAAACCATCTGGTCCTGGGATTTTAATTGTTGAAATATTTTTTTTATTACTGCCTCTTTTTCATCACTGAATATTAGTATATTTAGGTTTTATCTATCCATTTGGCTCAATTTTTCATATCAGTTTCTAGAAACATAATCATTTCTTCTAGATTTTCCAATTAATTGAAGTGCAAGTTTTTTAAATAATCACAAATTTCCTCTGAATTTCTACAATGTCTGGTGATATCTCCTTTTTCATCTCTAATTTTACTAATTTGGGTGTTCTCTGCTACCACCTTTTGGTTAGTTTGTCTATGGGTTTATTGCTCTTATTTATCTTTCAAAGAACCAACTTTTTCATTGATCCTTTCTATTGTTTCTTTTTTCTCTCTTTCATAGATTATGACTCTGATCTTAATTATTTCCTTCCTTCTACTGTTTTTGAAATTGGTTTGCTCTCTCTTTTTTTCTAGGACCTTGAGATGCATCATTAGGTTGTTCATTTGAGAGCTCTCTGATTTTATTATGTGGGCATTCCTAGCTGAAAACCTTCCACTTAGAATTGTTTACATAATATTCCAGTGGGTTCTTAAAACTTTTTGATTCTAAAACCTTCTTAAATTCTCCACTGATATCTTCTATAACCCATTCATAATTTCAAACTAAATTGTAAAATTTTCAAGTGTTTTTGTGGTTTTGTACTTTTTGTTGTTGTTGATTTCTAATTTCATTCCATTATACTCTGATAAGATGCAAAGAATTGCCAGGTACAGTGCATACCTGGATGTAACCCTAGTGACTCCGGAGTCAGAGGCAAGAAGATTGTGAATTCAAATCCAGCCTCAGCAAAAGTGAAGCAGTAAGAAAATCAGTGAAACCCTGTCTCTAAATAAAATACAAAATAGGGTTGGGTATTTGACTCAGTGGTCAAGTGCCCCTGAGTTCAATCCCCAGAATTCCCCCACAAAAAAAGCAAAGAATCTTATTATATTTTTCTGTATTTACTGAAAGTTGATATGTGACCTAAAATATGGCTTACAATAGAGAAATTTTCATGAGCAGGCAGAAGAAAGTGAATTGATCTATTGTTTGATAAAATAGTCTGTAAATGTCAGTTAAGTACATTTGATTTGTAATTTTTTTTAGGTCTATAACATTTTTTTACTGGGTTTTTGTCTGGGTGACCTACCTATTGGTGTGAGAGGTACGCTGAAATCACCCACTACTATTAATGTATGGGAGACTATCGGAGTCTTTAAGTCAAGTAGTATTTGCTTTATGTAATGAGGTGTACTAATATTTAGAGCATAAATATTTACTATGGTCATATTTTCTTATCATATTATTCTATTTACCAGTATGAAGTGACCGTCTTTGTCTCTTCTGATGAATTTTGGCTCAAAATCTGCTTTGTTGGATATAAGAGCAGTCACCCCTTCTTGTTTTCAGGCTCTGTTTGCATGGTGCATTGATTCCCATCCTTTCAATTTCAGCCAGTGAATTTCTTTGCTTGCAAGGTGAGTTTCTTGCAAGCAAATGTGGTTGGGTCTTGTTTTTCACTCCATTCTGCCAGTCAATTATATAAACCAAAGCCAATTATATAAATTATACAAATCAAAGAGTTCTAAAGGATGGTAAAAATACAGTTCACTAAGAGAAATGAAGAGGTGGTTGGAAGGTAAAAGTAATTTTAGAATGTTCAATATGGGAACAGAGATATAGCAGAAGAGTGTAGGATGAGAAAAAAGTGAATGGAAGAAATAAATTAAATAGAAAAATAATAGGAATGAACAAAACTAAAAGAAACAAGCAAAAACCCTAACCCTCAAAAGATAAAGCAAAGAAAAATAACATGAAAAATGAAAAAAAATGAGAAATGGATATAAATACATATATTTCTCCTCATTTTATATATATATATATATATATATGTATATATGTATGTGTTTGTGTATATATATATATATATATATATCTCACATGCACACATACATACATATACCCATGTCCATGAACCAAAGAGCAGGAACACACACACACACACACACACATCAAAAAAAAAAAAAAAAAACTCAATGAAAAAAAGTATTATCTCTGCTGGGGTGATCAGAACTGTTGAGAAGGATGAATGTTCACTGCCTAGCCCAGATTGCCCTTCTTTCCATTTATTCTTGGTTCATTAGAGCTTTGTGGGTAGTATCTGCTCTGGAGGGATGAGA